>NC_081313.1:121644781-123117898 GCF_026419965.1 Kogia breviceps
GCAAATGTAATAAATATCACAAAGAAGAGGTGCTAGACATTATGGGAGTAGATGACGGAAGACCTCCCTGTATTTGGGAGTTCCTCATAGACTTATTTGAAAGAGTGATTTCTAAGAATGAGCCTCAAGGATCGGTTAAGTTGCCCAAGTTAAGAGAGGGAGAAAATATTCTAAGCAGAGGGAAGAACTTGCATCAGGGCCCTGAAGCAGGAAAGATGTTGGCACTGTACAGAAAGAAAGAAAGAAAGTCATGTAAATGTTGAGTAGGAGAGTGGTTCAAGATAGAACTAGAGAAATAATCTAAAAACTAATTTGCAGACATTTACAGGAAGTAATTTATTCCAGCAAGAAAGTCTCTTGAATTTGCTTTCTGTCCTCCTGCAATCTTGTTTTGTTTCTACAATATGTTTACCCATACTGTAACCAGAATATTCTTCATAAAGTAAAAACCCAGTTACACGGGGCCTCCCTTTAACCTCTTAATGGCCCCCATTGCTGGTCACTGGCTACTCCGTATCCATCTCTCCTCTCACTCCCTCCCTCACTAGCTACATTCCAGAACCAGCTGTGCATCTTCAAAGGCACTTTGCTCTCTCTTGCCTCTATACGCCTGCACATGCTGTGCCCTCTGCCTGGAATGCTTCCCACAATCCCCCTTTTGTATTTGTCTTTCAGGTTTCAACCTTGTTGGCACCTCTTCCATGCAGGCTTTCCTGGTTTCTTAAGTCTGTGTTAGGCATCTGTCCCTGGTGATCCGAAAGGGTGTAGTAAACTATGACACAATTGCCTGTTTACTTGGGTCTTTTTCTCAAAATACTATAAACTCCTTGAGAGCATGGATCTGTCTGCCATATTCATCACAGTGTCTCCCACACTTAGCACAGTGTTTATCATATATGAGTGCCAATATGATTTTGTTTAATTAATGGATCACTCTGGCAAGGCAGTATTGATATTGCCCAGAAGATATTAAAACTAAATGAATGAATATTTGAGCAGATTTTTCCAAGTAAAAGGAAAGTGAAAACAGAACAAATGGATATCTCGAATTTACCTGTGGTAGGCTGAATAATCCCCCTGCCCCCAAAATGTCCATATCCTAATCCCCAGAACCTGTGAATATGTTAGCCTCTATAGCAAATGGGACTTTGCAGCTGTGATTAAATTAGTGATCTTCACATGGGGAAATGATCCTGGATTATTCTGGTGGGCCCAAGAATATTTATAAGAGAGAGGCAGGAGGATCAAAGTCAAAGAAGGCAATATGATGACAGAGAAGAGTCAGAGAAGATGTGCCAGTGGAAGCAGGGGAGAGGCGGGGGGGGGGGAGGGAGAGGGAGAGGGAGGGACAGAGGGAGAGAGGGAGAGAGGGAGAGGGAGAGGGAGATTGGAAAATACTATGCTACTGGCTTTGGAAGATGGCGGAAGGAGATGAGCCAAGGAATTCAGGCAGCCTCTAAAAGCTGGAGAAGGCAGGGTAATGCCTTTTCCCCTGGAGCCTCCAGATATAATGAAGCCCTACCTACACCTTGATTTTAGGACTTCTGACTTTTGGAATTATGAGATAAGAAGTGCGTGTCTTTTTAAGCCACTAAATGTGTGATAATCTGTTAATAGTAGCAATAAGAAACTAATACAATATACATCAGCTTTTCTCATATAATAGATACAAATTTGAGAAGAAGACAAAAATGGACATGGGTGAATGTAACTCTTATTTGTGACCTGGTATACTTAGAACAGAGTCCATTTAAATACCTTCTTTCTCTGGGCTCATCGGGAATGGTATTTAAAACAAGAGCTTGCATCGGAGTATGTCTTTCTGGAGCAAGACATGAAACTGAAATAACTACCTGCCATTTAACATACAAACTAAGGTATGCTGTAATTCTTACTTCCCATCGTGTCAGTAGTATTACCTAGTTAATTCAGATCTCCACAAGTGCATCAAAGGCACTAGATAGTTGTAAGAATAGCATTGTGAGATGAGGAATTCATATTTTTCATTTTGGTTATATGAATAGTTTTAAAAGAGAAATCTGAATTAGGTTCATTCTAGGGAGATCAGGAGGAGGATTGAAGCAAACAGTAGCATTGTCAGAATTTCTTATCAATTGTACTTGAGGTCAGTGTGCTTTTTGTTTGTAAATTAATTGGATAGTTCAATGAATTCATCTGGCATCAGGGTTATATTAATAGAAAAAATAGGGAAAATAAAATGTCACTGCTAGATTTCTCCAACTCACTAAAATTTTAAATCAGTTATTCATTTGGCAGTAACATTTGACCATTTGCAAAAAAGGAAAAAAAATTAAAACCTTGATAATGATTTCTGTTTGTTTCTAATTGTCTAGCTGTATATTCCCAGCATCAATATAGCATATATTTTTCCAGTCACAATCTCTTCTCTTTTTCATATTATTTCTAAAGTCAACATGTAGCATGCCTGATTATTTTAATAAAATGTATTATATCACCATTGGAATTTTTTCTTGCCATCAGCTATTCACTGAATGCACCATTAAATCTCATGTTAACTTTCATTATTAAAACCCCTAATAATGCATTTTGTTAAAAATCAAAATGTGTTGTACTGTGCCCAAAAGTAACCCAGTATTATTTCCAATCACAATTTTAATTGGATTTTGGCTCTCTACTTTTTATATTCCATCATAAATTTTATTGGGTTTAATTACAAATCCATATGTATTTGTTGAGAAGTGTTAGTTTGATATTTTCCAGTGACAACTACATTTTATTCAAAGAAAAAAGTGTATTAGAATAAAAATTGCAAGAGACTAACCCATTGTATAAGATGATTAATTGAATTCCAGATTTATATGCATTTGTGATGAATGATTTCCTATAGTAAAATGACTTGAATGATGTATCAGGGCACCATTATTCATTTTAATGGGTTTGCACAACGTGCATATCACCATTATTATAGATAGCTTTGAAGATGTGGATTTCATTCCACCTTCATCCAGTTTTAGGTCTGACAAATTTTCTCCTATGACCATGGAGAAAGAGAAGAATTATCCTGAGATTATTAAGTCTTGAGATTAAGTTCCCCTCCTATACAGAAGGAAAAACAAATTTTTTTTGATCTATAATTCTCAAAAATCTTTTGCTCTGTCAGTATTAGAGACCTGTTTGTTTAGATCTAGCTAATTATGACTTTTTAAAATTGAGGTATAATTGATTTGCAATATTATATTAATTTCAGGTGTACAAAATAGTGATTCAATATTTTAGAGATTATACTCCATTAAAAGTTATTACAAGATAATGGCTATAATTCTCTGTGCAGTAAAATATATTGTTGTTGCTTCTCTTTTTTTTACACAGTAGTTGGTATCTCTTAATCCTGTACTCCTATCTTGGCCCTACCCACTTCCCTCTCCCCACTGATAATCAATAGTTTGTTCCCTATTTCTATAAGAAATAAACAATGTTTGTGTTCTGTTATATACATTCATTTGTTTTATTTTCAGATTCCACATATAAATGATAACATACAGTATTTGTCTTTCCCTGTCTGATTTATTTCACTAAGCATAATACCTTCTAGGTCCATCAACACTGTTGTGAATGGTAGAATATTTCCATTGTATTCAATATATATTATATCTTCTGTATCCATTCACCTGTTAATGGACAAATATGTCTGTTTCACATCTTGGCTATTGTAAATAGTGGTGCTGTGAATATTGGAATGCCTGTATCTTTTCAAAGTAGTGTTTTCCTTTTCTTCAGATATATACCCAGGAGTAGAATTGCTGGATCATATGGTAGTTCTATTTTTAGTTTTTTGGGAAATCTCCATAATATTTTTCATAGTGGCTCCACCAGTTTACAGTCACACCAACAGTGTACATGGATTCCCTTTTATCCACATCCTCACCAACATTTCTTATTCATAGACATTTTCTGATAGGTGTTAGGTGATATCTCACTGTGGTTTTGATTTGCATTTCTCTGATGTTGAATGATGTTGATGTTGAATACGTTTTCATGTGCCTGTTGGCCATCTATATGTCTATTTTGGAAAAATGTCTATTCAGATCTTCTACCCATTTTTAATCAGGTTTTTTAAAAATATTGAACTGTATGGGGTGTTTATATATTTTGGATATTAACCTCTTATTGGTCATCATTTGCAAAAATTTTTCCCATTCAATAGGTTGTCTTTTTGTTTTGCTCCTGGATTTCCTTTGCCAGGCAAAAGCTTTCAAGTTTAATTAAGTCCCATTTGTTTATTTTTGCTTTAGTTTGTTGGGGTTTTTGTTTTGTTTTGCCTTAGAGGACACATCCAAATAATTATTGACATAAATCAAAGATTTATGTCAAAGACTGTTCTGCCTATATTCTCTTCCAGGAGTTTTATGGTTTCAGGTCTTACATTTAGGATTTTAATCCATTTTGAGTTTATTTTTGTATATGGTCTGAGGGAATGTTCTAATCTCATTGTTTTACATGTGGCCATCTGGTTTTCCCAGCACCACTTATTGAAGAGACTCTTTATTCCACTGTATATTCTTGCCTCCTTTGTGGTAAATTAATTGACCATAAGTGTGTGGGTTTACTTCTGGGCTCTCTATTTTTTTCACTCATTCATGTGTCTGTTTTTGTGCCAATACCATGCTATTTTGGTTAATGTATCTTTGTAGTATAGTCTTAAATCTGGGAGGGTGATACCTCCAGCTTTGTTCTTTTTTCTCAAGATTGCTTTGGTAGTTTGAGGTCTTATGTAGTTCTATATACATTTTAGGCTTACTTGTTTTAATTTTGTGAAAAATGCCATGGGTACTTTGGTAGGGATTGCATTAAATCTGCAGATTGCTTGGGGTAATTTGGCCATAGTACCAATATTAATTCTTTCAATTCATGAATACGAGATATCTTTCCTCTTCTTTGAATGAACTTCAGTATCCTTTTTCAATGTTCTATAGTTTTCAGAGTATAGGTCTTCACCTCCTTGGTTAAGTTTATTCCTAGGGGTTTTTTTAATGCAATTTTAAGTGGGAGAATCACATTTTTTCTTCTGTTGTAGCAACCCTGGATCTTGTGCTAGGCTGTGGTGTGGAACATGTGGGGTCAGAGCATTTGCTTAGCTGGGGTGCTCAGCAAGGCGGTGGTGGGACTTCCAGATGTCAGAAGTCTAGGCTGCTCCTGCGGCACTGTTTGAGTAAGCACCAACAGTGTCTGTCACTGCCCCACCTGGGTTGCACCCTGAATCCGCAGGCCACCTCTGCATCCTTAGATCAATTTTTTCTCATGTCCTGGCCACGCTAGATCCAGTTCCAAGCTGTGGCATGGAGTAAGCATGACTGGTGCATTCACCTGGCTCAGACTTGGGAACGCGATGAGGTGGCAGCTGCTTAGGCAGACCTCTCTTCGCCCTTCATGGGATCATGCCAGTACCCACACACTCCTCATGAGTGGATTCTAGGCTTCTACAGCCTTTCTATCCAAGCAGCCAAGCATTCTTGTCTCCTAGGCAGATCACTCCAAGATTGGGAAACCTCGTCTGTGGCTTGACCCGCTCACTTCCCAGGGCAAGTGTCCACCCTTGCAATCTTTGTTTTCCTCTTAGATCCCTCCCATTGGCACAGGTCCTGAACCAATGTTTTTCATATTGTGCTACCCAATTATGTGCCTCTTTCTTACAGCCTTTGTTGTATTGGAGTCCTTTTGCCAGTTTCCAGTTAGATTTCCATAAGGATTATTCCAAATCTATCTGTATTTTTGATGTGTTTATGGGGGAATGTGAGTTCCACATTTTCTTACTCTGTCATCTTGAATTCCCTTCTGCTTTTTTTTTTTTAACTAAAAAATCAATTTCACTACTAGGGTGTAGCCTATTCACATTGTCTATTCCGTCCTGATTCAGACTTGAAAGGTTGTATGTTTCTAGAAATTTGTCATATTCTTCTAGGTTGTCCAATTTGTTGCATATAACAGTTTACAGTATTCTCTTATGTATTTTTTCATATCTGTGATATCAGTTATTTCTCCTCTTTCATTTCTTACTTTGTTTATTTGGGTCCTCTCTATTTCCTTCTTGGTGAGCCTGGATAAAGTTTTATCAATTTTGTTTATCTTTTTAAAAAAGCAACTCTTGATGTCATTGATCTTTTCTGTTGTTTTTATTGATGTCTATTTTATTTATTTCTTCTCTGATCTGTATTTATTCCCTTCCTTCTGCTCACTTTGGGTTTTGTTTGTTCTTTATCTAATTCCTTTAGATGGTAAATTAAGTTGTTTACTTGAGATTTGTCTTGTTTCTTGAGTTAGGCCTGTATTGCCATAAACTTCCCTCTTAGAACTGCTTTTTCTGTGTCCCAAAGATTTTAGAAAGTTGTGTTTCCACTTCCATTGGTCTTGAGGTATTTTCTGATTTTCTCTTTGATTTCATCATTGACTTATTGGTTTTTTGTTAGCATGTTGTTTAGTTTCAACATGCTTGTGCTTTTCCCATTTTTCTTCCTGCAGTTAATATCTTGTTCCATGCTGTTGTGGTCTGAAATATTGCTTCATATAATTTCTATCCTCTTAAATTTGTTGAGACTAGTTCTGTGTCCTCCATATCCTGGAGAACATTCAATGTGCACTTGAAAAGAATGTGTATGCTGCTGTTTTTAGATGAAAAGTTCTCTTGATATCTATTAAGTCCAACTGGTCTAATATGTCATTTAAGAACACTGTTGCCTTATTTATTTTCTGTCTGGATGATCTGTCCATTGATGGAAGCAGGGTGTTAAAGTCCCCTACAGTCATTGTATTATTTTCAATTTCTCCCTTTATGTCTATTAATATTTGCTTTATATATTTAGGTGTTCCTGTATTAGGTGTATATATGTTAATGAATATAATATCCTCTTCTTGTATTGATCCCTCTTTCATAATATAATGTCCTTATCTGTCTTTTATAATAGAGTTTGTTTTAAAGTCAATTTTGTCTGATATGAGTATTTCTACCCCATTTTCTTGTCGTGTTTGTTTGCATGAAATATCTTTTTCCATCCTCTAACTTTCGGTCTGTGTATGTCTTTAGCTCTGAAGTGAGTTTCTTGTAAGCAGCATATAGATGAGTCTGTTTTGTTTTTTTTTAAATCCAATCAGCCACCCTATGTCTTTGACCTAGGCACTTAGTACATTGACATTTAAAGTAATTATTGATAGGTATGTACTTATTTTGCCATTTTGTTACTTGTTTTCTGTTTGTTTTTGTAGTACTTCTTGTTCTTTCTTCCTCTTTAATTCCTTCCCCTGTGTTTTGACGATTTTGTATTGGTATGTTTGTGTCCCTTGCTTTTTAGTTTTTGATATCTATTGTAGATTTTTAAATTTGTGATTACTTGGGGTTCATATATTGACCTATAACTATATCTATTTATTTTGAACAGGTAGTCCTTTAAGTTCAAACACATTTTTTAAGGTCTGCTCTTTTTACTCACCCACCTTGTTTTGTGGTTTTTATGTAACATTTTACATTTTCATGTTTCTCCCTTTACTTATTGTAGTTATACTGAATTTTATAATTTTTTATATTTTAATCTTTATACTAGTTTATTTAAGTGGTTGACTCCAACCTTTGCTTGTGGGATTGTTCCCTTCCTATAATTTCTTAGGTTTGTTTTAACCTTTTCTTTTTCACTTAAAGTTAAGACCCTTCTTATAGTGTTGGTTTAGTATTGATGAATTCTTTGAGTTTTTGCTTTTCTCAGAAATGATTTCTCTCTCCTTCAATTCTGAAAAATCACTTTGCTGGGTAGAGTATCCTAGGTTATAGGTTTCTCCTTTCAGTACTTTAAATATATTATGCTGCTTTCTTCTGGCCTGCAAAGTTTATGCTGAAAAATCAGCTGATATCATTATGGGGGTTCCCTTGTATGTGACTTTTTGTTTTTCTCTTGCTGCCTTTAAAATTCTCTATCTTTAACTTTTGTCATTTATATTATGATTATGTCTTGATGTGAGTCTCTTTGGGTTCAACTGGTTTAGATCCATCTGTGCTTCCCGTACCTGGATATCTGTTTACTTCTTCAGGTTTGGGAAATTTTCAGCCATAATTATATTGAATACATTTTGATACCCCTGTCTCTCACATTCTGGGGCCCTCCATAATGCAAAAGTTGGTACACTTGATGTTGTCCCAAAGATCCCTTAAACTGTTTCCATTTTTTCAATTTGTTTTTCTTTTTGCTGTTCTGATTAGGTGATTAGGTGATTTTTATTATTCTGTATTCCATATCACTTATGTACTCATCTGTATCACCTTGTCTGCTGTTAATTACTTCTAATGTGTTTTTCATTTCATGTATTGTTTTCTTCAGTTATGACTGGTTCTTTTTCATATTTTCTAATTCCTTGTTAAAATTCTTACTGTTCATCTGTTCTTTTTCCTAAATCATTTAGTATTTTTATTACTAATGCTTTGAATTCTTTATCTGTTAAATTGTTTATTTCTGTTTCATTACTTGTTTTTCAGTGGTTTTCTATTGCTCTTTCAATTGGAACAAATTCCTTGGTCTTCTCATTTTGCTTTACTTTCCCTGTCTCTGTGAAATTAGGTGAAATAGTTTCCTATTGCAGTCTTGAAAGGGTGTCCTTGTGTTGGAGCATGCCCAGTGGTTTTGGTGGGAGAGCCAGATCTAACATGAACACAAGTCACATCTTTCCTCAGGGTGTGCTGGCAGCTATCATCTGATGTGAGGTGCACCTGGAGATGGAGGGGCTACAGCCAGAGCCAAGTGTGAGCCGGGGCTTCTCTGCTCAGAGGATGTCCCCACCCTATGGGGGCTGAGGCAGGTCCCAAGTTACTGGAGCAGAAACCCTGAGGGCCTTATCTGAGCTGGCTTCTTTTCCTTTCAATATGTTCTCTCTCCACTCCCAGTACTGGCTCCCTTGCTGCAAAGATGAACAGTGCTGGGGAAATTGGGCTGTTGTGGGCACTCAGCATGGCTTGGGGCACAGGCTGTGGTGGTCCAGCTGAGGTCAGAGACCTGAACTGCTTCCAGTGTGCTGCCTATGTAAGCACCAGTAATGCTGCTTCTGCCCTACTTAGAGTCTGAGCCACCTCTGTGTCTAATAGCCCAGCTCTCTCCTTTGTCACAGTCGTCCTCTTTGCAGTGTGGAGCTGTGTCATGAAGTGAGCAGGGCTAGAGTAGTCACTCAACTCAGGCTGAAACACACACCAGGGCAGTTGGGGGAAACTGGCCAGTTACCAGTTCAGTCTCAATCTATCATCTCCACCCTTTTTCAGGAGCAAGCAAGCATGGCTTCCTACAGCCCTGCTATTAGTCCCAGCAATCCTCCAGCCAGCTAAGAGGATTTGTCTTCTGGGTGTTTGACCCCATGGTTGGGACACCCCATGTGTGGCTTGAGCTCCTCACTCCCCAGGTAGGGTGTCCACCCATGTAATCTCCCTTCTTCTCTGAGTCCCCTCCCCAGGGCACAGGTACTGACCCATTTGCTTTTCTTCCCTTCCTTCCTGATTCTGTGTAGCTTTTTCTTACATCCTTGGTTGTATAATGTCATTATGCCACTTTCCAATTAGTTTTTAGTGACAATGGTTCCATATGTAATGTATTTTTGTTGTGTTCATGGGGGGAAGAGAGTTCTGCATTCTCCTACTCTGCCACCTTGATTTCTTCATCTAATGATGACTGTTGTTGGTTATTGAAAGCTATGGTGAGTTGTCTCTCCTCCACTCTCTACCCTAAATTAGAAATAAAGTGACTTTCTTTATTTTAAAGTCATAAAATTATCATATTAGGTCTGTCATCCATTTGTGGGAGCAAATTAGCAGAATGTTTCTAACAGTTTGAATAAAAATTTTGCAGTATTCCAAATTCAGGACTAGGAGGTGTTTGGTAAAAGCAAAAAAAAAAATAATGAAATGCATGTGTAACTTATTTGGGAAAAAAAATGAGATCAAAGAGATAATCAGCCAGATATGAGAGAATATAAAGAAATCTTGTGTCCATACCCATATAAGCCCTGTCTATGAAAATATTAGTCTAGGACAGATAACTTTATATATACAGCTGTTTTGTGAAGGTTGTTCTTGTAGTAATTGTACTGAATGAGCAGGCCACTAGATACTGTAACTATAAGATACTTTAAACATTAAGCTCTTATGACTCCATCCTCCCCAATGAACCTTTTGATCATTTGGCTCCCCATGTAACTTTCCAATAGGGGAAAAATTGAGCTATTTAAGCTAACTCAAGCATTCTGGTCCACTTGTGGAAGTGGGGCTTTGAAAATAATATAATCTACCACATAATCCCTCACCCAATTCTCAGACCCAAGCCAGTTCACAAATTCAGAATCCCTTGAATAAAAGGGAGTCCAAGTCCCTTTGAAGGACTCAGTATCCCAAATCTTTCATCCATCTTTCCTCAAAGGCACCTGCTGCCATCTCCAAGGGAAAGGGGAATACTCAAACATTTAAAGAATGATTACATGTAGTCTTGGAGACTACACTAATCCTTCAGGAATTAAAACTACACTGTGGTTCACCAGAGAGAGTCCTATCAAGGTTGATAATAAAGATTTTTAAAATATCCATCTCACAGTAGACCAGATGAGTTTAAAAGCCCACACAGTGGTCATTCCTCAGTTTTGGAATGTATAATAAGAACAGATATACTTATTTGTTGGATGAATCCTTACTTTCACTTCCTGACCTATGGGTTGAAACCTATTATGGGACAAAGGACGAATTGAAAGACTTTATTACTGTCCTCACCACCTCCCAAAACACGCAAACATATAATCTCCAAATAGTAAGCCCCAAATACCACTGTGTTCTAGGAGAAATTGCAGAGATTATTGTCAGTATCAAAGATGTGAAATATGTAATAGCAGTGCCTACAACATAAAACTTACTTCTTTGGACTATGCAGAAGACTTGTCTTAGAGAATTAGATTGGATTCTCATGTATTTAATTAGGTAGTGACTCCAACTTTAGCTGCTGTTCCAAATATTGTCTTTTTATTAGAGAAGATCAGCAGAGGCTATAGAATCTAGTTTGCAGCTATTGATCTGGCAAATTTCTTTTTTTTATACCAATTAGAAAAGTCCACCAGATACAGTTTTCTTCCACCTTACAGAGAAAGCAGTTTACTTCACTGTCTTACCTCAGTCTTGACAATTTTCTGGTTCTCTGTCAAAATCTGGCATTGCAGTATTCTTCATCACCTTGCCATCCCACATGGCACCATACTGATCTATAAATGGATGCTATAATACCAATCAGATCTGTTCAGCAGAGTGATGTGGTAAGATACATGTGTGCCAGAAAGTAAGAGATAAAAATCTAAAAATATCCAGGGACTATGACATCACTGAGATTTTTAGAGGTCTACTGTATCTAGGGCATAGCTATGTATTCCCTCCTACCTGAAAGACAAGCTGTTGCATTTTTTACTTCCTTTAGTAGAAAAGAGTCACAGTACTTGGAGGGCATCTTTAGGGTAGCTTAATAGACACCATATTTGAAAGTGTTTCTTCAGCCCATTTACAAAATGATCTGTGTGATTGGCTGTTTTCAGTGAAGTCCAGAGAAAGTAAAAGGTCTGCAATTGGTCCAGGCTGGATTTCAAGCTGTTTTTCTTTCTGGGCCAGTGGCCTGACTTATGATGCTCAAGTGTCTACTTATCAAGATGCCCGGCTGAGCTACTGGTAAACTCTGATAGGAAAATCACAACACAGATACCTGGCAGTTGAAAGACAACATCACAATGCTATTATTCTATTGAGAAATATTTTCTGTTTAGTCATCGGCACTGGTAGAAACAAATCTTTTATCACCAGATAATGCTTGCAACCAGTTCTGCAACCTAAACTTCCAATCATTAACTGGGTGTTTACAGGTCATAAATTCAGGCTTGCAGAGAAGCTGTTTCTCATGAAATAGAAGCAGTATGTTTGAGGAGAGGCTCCAGTGTGTCCTTAAGGTGCAAGTGAGTTACATGAGCTATTGACTCTGACTTTAATGAAAGCTTTAACTCCTACTGCACTGCTACCTCTCCATCCATCCACATTCCTCATAGAGATTTTCCTTGACTACATTAATGATAAAGATTGGGGCCTCAATGCTGAATGTATTATGTAGTATGCTGACATTAGCTAAGCTGTCAGCTGAAGCACTAAAACCCCTCTCAGAGGTCACCCTAAATTACACTATGGAAGGAAACCTCCCAGCAAGCAGAATATGGAGCAGTGCATCTTGTTGATTACTTTTTCTGGGAAGATAGATGGCCAGAAATGCATTCTATAATGGTACATGGTCAGTGGATAACAGTTTGATGAGATTGTCATGGACTTGTGAGCAACAAGATTGGAGAGTAGTTTGTGAATAGACCTCTTGGAATGGGCATAGAGGGTGAGAATATTTACATCTCCCCTGAATGTTCATCAAAGGCTATCCCCTTCATGGAAGAATCTCAATAATCAGATGTTCAAGATGGACCATTCTGTGGATGTGATGCACAGTTTTCCCAACCACTTAGTGCTTAATCAAAGGGTTTATGAATAAAGTAGCCAGGTCTACACAAACAGAAACATTGCCTGGGATTTCCTTCACCAAGAATGATCTGGCTACCACAAGTGCTGAGAACAAGAGAGACCAGTACTGATATATCACCATTTATCTGGTGTTAGATTGCTCATATAGGACCCTTTCATCATGATTTGTCCCAAGTGAAAATAATACGTAGGGCATGAATTTCCCTTCACTGCTCACAATGCTTCTCCCAGCACCCCATCTATGGATTTATTAATGCTTTATTCACCATCATGATCTCATACATATATTGCTTCTGACAAAGGAACTCACTTTAGAGCAAACAGAAATAAGGCAAAGAGCTTAACCCTTTGTGATGTTCTTCTCAGTGTACTCCATCATCCAGAAGCAACAGACCTGAAGGAAATGAGGAAAGGCTACTAAGGGCTCAGTCATAGTGCTGCCTGGATGACAACACTAAGGAGTGTTGGAAAGCTGACCCTTTAAATTGTGACGACCCAGTGACCAGTGCCTACTGTCTTTTCCATCGAACTAGGGGTTAGAATAAGAGTAACTACTCTCACTGTTTTGCCTAATGGCCCATTCACAAAATTGTGCATTTCGTTCCTGCAGGTTTCTACAACTTTGGGCTCTGTAAGATCTTGCTTCCTATGGTAAAAACAAAACAAAACAAAAAAACAACAAAACAAAAAAGTCTCTTTTCACCAGGAAATACAAAGTGGTTCCAATAAACCAGGAATTGAGAATGCGACCTGGATATTTTGGGTTAACTATGCCACTAAATCAATAGGCAGGGAATAGGCTGTAGTGAAGAATCCCAATTAACAAGGAAAAATAGATTCTTGCCACACAAGGAGTTACATTTGAGTATATCCAGAATCTAAAGGATTATCAATGTCTACTTCCATGTAGAGTGGTAAATGTTAATAGAATATCATGATTTCTATGGGGTGAGACCCTTGAGGAATAAAGATTCCGATCACCCCATATAAAACAGTCGTGATCAGCTGAGGTGCTGGTCTAGGTAAAGATAACATGAAATAGGAAGTGAGAAAAGGAACTTTTTAATTAACAGTTATTTTTTCTTGATTAAACCATTATTATTAAAATAACTCATTTTCATTTTTTGACTTGAAATTTTATAAAATAGGACAATTCCAGACATGTTGGAATGTGCAATACTGCCATATATACCTGTTTGGTTTTTAAAATTTTTTTTCTTTCACGGTATGCAGGACTCTCAATGTTGTGGCCTTTCCCATTGCGCAGCACAGGCTCCGGATACACAGGCTCCAGATGCACAGGCTCAGCGGCGATGGCTCAAGGGCCCAGCCGCTCCACAGCATGTGGGATATTCCCAGACTGGGGCACGAACCCCTGTCCCCCACATCGGCAGGTGGACTCTCAACCACTGCACCACCAGGGAAGCCCTATACCTGTTTTTGAGTCTTTCAATTAGTAGCCATGTGAATTGTGTGAAATGAGAACAATAATGGTGCTACAGCATATCCGTGAACTCAGATCCTGTTTTACTCTCTGTCAAATGAGGTGTTTAGATTAGATTGTGTCAAATTTCTTTTCCAACTTTAAGAATTTATAATATTTTAAGAATATAAGGACAAAATCCAGTAAAGAAAAGATAAAAGCATTTACTTTTACTTATCATTGAATCCCCTTGATATGATTTTTTTTTCCTTAGTTCTTGGAGGAACTTTTGGCTTTTACCTGAGTTAGAATTTTCACAGAGGTAGAATGTCAACCAACTCCCTGAAACTCTAATTAGGATAAAACTGTATGGTTGACCTTTGAGGCTAATACAAAGTGAGTGAAATTCAACACCTATGTTCTAATCTAACAACTTGTCTGACAAAGAAAGGTAAAGATTGGGACCTCAGTAATGCAGTTAAAACAACTGCCTTGGGAAGAGACCTTCCAGATGGCAAACAAATAAGACGTGGAGATCACCTTCCTCCCCACAAATACATCAGAAATACATTTACATGTGGAACAACTCCTACAGAACACCTACCAAACGCTGACAGAAAACCTCAGACTTCCCAAAAGGGAAGAAACTCCCCATGTTCCTGGGTAAGGAAATAGAAAAAAGAAAAAACAGAGACAAAAGAATAGTGAGGGGATCTGCACCTCAGGGAGGGAGCTGTGAAGGAGGAAAAGTTTCCACACACTAGAAAGCCCCTTTATTGGCGGAGACCAGGGGTGGGGGTGGGTGGATGGGTGGGGAAGCTTCTGAGCCACAGAGAAGAGTGCAGCAATAGGGGGGCAGAGGGCAAAACGGAAAGATTCCCACATAGAGGATCAGTGCCAACAAGAACTCACCAGCCCGAGAAGCTTGTCTGCTCACCCACCAGGGTGGGTACGGGCTGGGAGCTGAGGCTCCGGCTTCGGATGTCAGATCCCAGGGAGAGGACTGGGGTTGGTTGCGTGAACACAGGCTGAAGGGGATTAGTGCACCACAGCTAACCAGGAGAGAGTCCAGAAAAATGTCTAGAACTGCCTAAGAGTCAAGAGACCATTGTTTCGGGATGTACAAGGAGAGGGGATTCAGAGCACTACCTGAATGAGCTCCAGAGATGGGTGTGAGCTGTGGCTATCAGCGTGGACACCAGAGATGGTCATGAAATGCTAAAGCTGCTGCTGCAGCCACCAAGAATCCTATGTGCAAGCACAGTTCAGTATCCACACCTCCCCTCCCAAGAGCCTGTGCAGCCCCCCACTTCCAGGCTCCCGTGATCCAGGGACAACTTCCCCAGGAGAACACACAGCATGCCTCAGACTGTTGCAACGTCACACCGGCCTTTGCCACTGCAGGCTCACCTGGCATTCCGTACCCCTCCCTCCCCCCAGCCTGAGTGAGCCAGAGCCCCCTAATCAGCTGCTATTTTAACCCTGTCCTGTCTGAATGAAGAACAGAGGCCCTCAGGCGAATTACTCACAGAGGTGGGGCCAAATCCAAAGCTGAACCCCAGAAACTGTGCGAAAAAAGAAGAGGAAGGGAAATTTCTCCCAGCATCCTTAGGAGCAGTGGATTTAAATCTCCACAATCACCTTGATGTTCTCTGCATCTCTGGAATACCTGAATAGACAGTGAATCTTACCGAAATTGAGGCAGTGGACTTTGGGAGCAACTGTAGACTTGGGGTTTGCTTTCTGCCTCTAATTTGTTTCTGGTTTTAAGTTTATCTTAGTTTACTATTTAGAGTTTATTATCACTGGCAGATTTGTTTATTGATTTGGTTGCTCTCTTCCTTTTTTTATATATAGATTTTTTTTCCTTTTTCCCTTTTTGTGAGTGTGTGTGTATGCTATTTTGTGTGATTTTGTCAGTATAGCTTTGCTTTTACCATTTGTCCTAGGGTTCTGTCTGTCTGTTTTTGTTTTTTTTAATATAGTTTTTAAGGCTTGTTATCACTGGTGGATTTGTTTATTGGTTTGGTTGCTCTTTTCTTTCTTTTTCTTTCTTTCTTTCTTTCTTTCTTTCTTTCTTTCTTTCTTTCTTTCTTTCTTTCTTTCTTTCTTTCTTTCTTTCTTTCTTTCATTCTTTCTCTCTTTCTCTCTTTCTTTCTTTTACAACTTTAAAATTTTATTATTTTTAATAATTTTTTATTTAAATAACTTTATATTATTTTATTATTTTTTTCTTTCTTTTTCTCCCTTTACTTCTGAGCCATGAGGCTGACAGGGTTTTGGTGCTCTGGCTGGGTGTCAGGCCTGTGGCTCTGAGGTGGGAGAGTCGAGTTCAGGACATTGGTCCACCAGAGATCTCCTAGCTCCACATAATGTCAAATGGAGAAAGGTGTCCCAGACATCTCCATCT
This sequence comes from Kogia breviceps, assembly GCF_026419965.1. NCBI lineage: Eukaryota > Metazoa > Chordata > Mammalia > Artiodactyla > Physeteridae > Kogia > Kogia breviceps. The sequence continues at coordinate 121,661,159 of NC_081313.1, forward strand.
CAACGCTAAGACCTTGCTGCACTCAGCAACCAGCAAGCTACAGTGCTGGAAACCCTATGCCAAACAACTAGCAAGACAGGAACACAACTACACTCATTAGCAGAGAGGCTACCTAAAATCATAATAGCTCACAGACACCCCAAAACATACCACCAGATGCAGCTGTGCCCACCAGAAAGACAACATCCGGCCTCATCCACCAGAACACAGGCACCAGTACCCTCAACCAGGAAACATACTCAACCCACTGAACCAACCTTAGCCACTGGGGGTAGATACCAAAAACAATGGGAACTACGAACCTGTGAAAAGGAAACAAACACAGTAAGTTAAGCAAAATGAGAAGACAGAGAAACACACAGCAAATGAAAGGGCAAGGTAAAAACCCACCACACCACACAAATGAAAAGGAACTAGAGTCTACCTGAAAAAGAATTCAGAGGAATGATAGTAAACATCCAAAATCTTGGAAATAGAATGAAGAAAATACAAGAAACGTTTAACAAGGACCTAGAAGAACTAAAGAGCAAACAAATAATGATGAACAACACAATAAATGAAATTTAAAATTCTCTAGAAAGAATCAATAGCAGAATAACTGAGGCAGAAGAATGGATAAGTGACCTGGAAGATAAAATAGTGGAAATAACTACTGCAGAGCAGAATAAAGGAAAAGAATGAAAAGAATTGAGGACAATCTCAGAGACATCTGGAACAACATTAAACACACCAACATTTGAATTATGGGGCAGAAGATGAACAGAAAAAGAAAGGGACTGAGAAAATATTTGAAGTGATTATAGTAGAAAACTTTCCTAATATGGGAAAGGAAACAGTCAATCAAGTCCAGGAGGCACAGAGAGTCCCATACAGGATAAAACCAAGGAGAAACACGCCAAGACCCATATTAATCAAACTATCAAAAATTAAACACCAAGAAAAATATTAAAAGCAGTAAGAGAAAGCAGCAAATTACATACAAGGGAATACCTATAAGGCTAACAGCTGATCTTTCAGCAGGAACTCTGAAAGCCAGAAGGCACTGGCAGGACATATTTAAAGTGTTGAAAGGGAAAAACCTACAACCAAGATTACTCTACACAGTAAGGATCTCATTCAGATTTGAGAGAGTAATTAAAAACTTTACACAAGCTTAGTTAGCAAAACCTGAGAGAATTCAGAACCACCAAACCAGCTTTACAACAAATGCTAAAGGAACTTCTCTAGGCAGAAATCATAAGAGAAGGAAAATACCTACAATAATAAATCCTAAACAGTTAAGAAAATGGTAATAGGAACATACATGTCAATAACTACTTTAAATGTAAGTGGATTAAATGCTCCAACCAAAATTATAGACTGGCTGAATGGATACAAAAACAAGACGAATATATATGATGTCTATGAGATACCTGCTACAAACCTAGGGACACATACTGACTGAAAATGAGGGGATGAAAAAAGATATTCCATGTAGAGGGAAATCAAAAGAAAGCAGGAGTAGCGATTCTCATATCACACAAAATAGACTAATATAAAGACTATTACAAGAGACAAAGCAGGACAATACATAACGATCAAGGGATCAATCCAAGAAGAAGATAGAACAGTTGTTCATATTTATGAACCCAACATAGGAGGACCTCAATACATAAGGCAAATGCTAACAGCCATACAAGAGGAAATTGACAGTAACACAATAACAGTAGGGGACTTTAACACTGCACTTTCACTGATGGACAGATCATCCAAAATGAAAATAATTAAGGAAACACAAGCTTTAGATGATACATTAAACAAGATGGACTTAATTGATATTTATAGGACATTCCATCCAAAAAAAATGGGATACACTTTCTTCTCAAGCACTCATGGAACATTTTCCAGGATAGATAATATCTTGGGTCACAAATCAAGCCTTGGTAAATTTAAGAAAATTGAAATCGTATCAAGTATCTTTTCCAAACACAATGCTATGAGACTAGATATCAATTACAGGAAAAAATCTGTAGAAAATACAAAGACATGGAGGCTAAACAATACATTACAAAATAACCAAGAGATCACTGAAGAAATCAAAGACAAAATTTAAAAATACCCAGAAACAAATGATAATGAAAACACAACCACGAAAAACCTATGAGATGCAGCAAAAGCAGTTCTAAGAGGGAAGTTTATAGCAATACAAGCCTACCTCAAGAAACAGATCAAATAAACAACCTAACCTTACAATTAAAGCAATTAGTGAAAGAAGAACAAAAAACCCAGAATTTAGCAGAAGGAAAGAAATCAAAAAGATCAGATCAGAAATAAATGAAAATGAAATGAAGGAAACAGTAGGAAAGATCGATAAAACTGAAAGCTGTTTTTCTTGAGAAGATAAACAGAATTGATAAACCATTAGCCAGACTCATCAAGAAAAACAGGGAAAAGACTCAAATCAATAGAACTGGAAATGAAAAGGGAGAAGTAACAACTGACACTGAAGAAATACAAATGATCATGAGAGATTACGACAAGCAAATATATGCCAATTAAATGGACAACCTGGAAGAAATGGACAAATTCTTAGAAAAGCACAACCTTTTGAGACTGAACCAGGAAGAAATAGAAAATATAAACAGAGCAATCACAACCACTGAAGTTGAAGCTGTGATTAAAAATCTTCTATCAAACAAAAGCCCAAGACCAGATAGCTTCACAGGCAAATTTTATCAAACATTTAGAGAAGACCTAACACCTATCCTTCTCAAACTCTTCCAAAATATAGCAGAAGGAGGAACACTCCCAAACTCATTCAATGAGGCCACAATCCACCTGATACCAAAATCAAACAAAGATCTCACAAAGAAAGAAAACTACAGGCCAATATCACTGATGAACATAGATGCAAAAATCCTCAACAAAATACTAGCAAACAGAATCCAACAGCACATTAAAAGGATCACACTCCATAATCAAGTGAGGTTTATCCCAGGAATGCAAAGATTCTTCAATATATGCAAACCAATCAATGTGATAAACCATATTAACAAATTGAATGATAAAATCCATTTGATAATCTCAATAGATGCAGAAAAAGCTTTCAACAAAATTCAACATCAATTTATGGTAAAAACTCTCCACAAAGTAGGCATAGAGGGAACTTTCCTCAACATAATAAAGGCCATATATGAAAAACCCTCAGCCAATATTGTCTCAATGGTGGAAAATTGAAACCATTTCCTCTAAGATCAGGAACAAGACAAGGTTGTGCATCCTACCACTATTATTCAACATAGATTTGGAAGTTTTAGCCACAGCAATCAGAGATGAAAAAGAAATAAAAGGAATCCAAATCATAAAGAGGAAGTAAAGCTGCCACTCTTTGCAGTTGAGATGATACAATACATAGAGAATCCTAAAGATGCTACCAGAAGACTACTAGAGCTAATTAATGAATTTGGTAAAGTAGCATGATACAGAATTACTGCACTGAAATCTCTTGCATTCCTATACACTAATGATGAAAATTCTGAAAGAGAAATTAAGGAAATACTCCCATTTACCATTGCAACAAAAAGAATAAATTACCTAGGAATAAACCTACCTAAGGAGACAAAAGACCTGTATGCAGAAAACTATAAGACACTGATGAAAGAAATTAAAGATGATACAAATACATGGAGAGAGATACCATGTTCTTGGATTGGAAGAATCAACATGTGAAAATGACTCTACTACCCAAAGCAATCTACAGATTCAGTGCAATCCCTATCAAACTACCAATGACATTCTTCGCAGAACTAGAACAAAACATTTTACAATTTGTATGGAAACACAAACGACCCCAAATAGTCAAAGCAATATTAAGAAAGAAAACCAGAATTGAGGAATCAGGCTCCCTAGCTTCAGACCGTACTACAAAGCTACAGTAATCAAGACAGTATGGTACTGGCACAAAAACAGAAATAAAGATCAATGGAACAGGATAGAAAGTCAAGACATAAACCCATGCACATATAGTCACCTTATTTTTGATAAGGAGGCAAGAATATACAGTCGAGAAAAGACACCCTCATCAGTAGTGGTGCTGGGAAAACTGACAGCTACATGTATAAGAATGAAATTAGAGCACTCCCTAACACCATACAGAAAAATAAACTGAAAATGGATTAAAGACCTAAATATAAGGCCAGACACTATAAAACTCTTAGAGGAAAACCTAGGCAGAACAGTGTATGACATAAATCACAGTAAGATCCTTTTTGACCCACCTCCTAGAGAAATGGAAATAAAAACAAAAAAAGCAAATGGGACCTAATGAAAGTTAAAACTTTTCCACAGCAAAGGAAACCATAAAGACGAAAAAGCAACCCTCAGAATGGGAGAAAATATTTGCAAATGAAGCAACTGAGAAAGGATTAATCTCCAAAATATACAAGCAGCTCATGCAGCTCAATATCAAGAGAACAAACAATGCAATCCAAAAATGGGTAGAAGAGCTAAATAGGTATTTCTCCATAGAAGATATACAGCTTGCCAACAATCACATGAAAGGATGCTCAACATCACTAATCATTAGAGAAATGCAAATCAAAACTACAATGAGGTATCACCTCACACCAGTCAGAATGGCCATCATTAAAAAATCTAGAAACAATAAATGCTGGAGAGGGTGTGGAGAAAAGGGAACCATCTTGCCCTGTTGGTGGGAATGTAAATCGATACAACCACTATGGAGAACATTATCGAGCTTCCTTAAAAGAACTAAAAATAAAACTACCATACAACTCAGCAATCCCACTACTGGGCATATATCCTGATAAAATCATAATTCAAAAAGAGTCATGTACCACAATGTTCATTGCAGTTCTATTTACAGTAGCCAGGATATGGAAACAACCTAAGTGTCCATCAACAGATGAACGGTAAAGAAGATATGGCACATGTATACAATGGAATATTAGCCATAAAAAGAAATGAAACTATGTTGTTTTAGTGAGGTGGATGAACCTAGAGTCTTTCATAGAAAATGAAGTAAGTTCAGAAAGAGAAAAACAAATACCATATGCTAACACATGTATATGGAATGAAAAAAAAACAGAAGATGGTCTGAAGACGCTAGGGACAGGACAGGAATGAAGACGCAGATGTAGAGAATGGATGTGAGGATACGTGGAAGGGGCTGGGTAAGCTGGGACGAAGTGTGAGAGTGGCAGGGTATATATATCCACTACCAAATGTAAAATAGATAGCTAGTGGGAAGCAGCTGCATAGTACAGGAAGATCAGCTTGGTGCTTTGTGATCACTTAGAGGGGTGGGATAGGGATGGTGGGAGGGAGATGCAAGAGATAGTAGATATAGGGATATATGTATATGTATAGCTGATTCACTTTGTTATAAAGCAGAAACTAATACACCTTTGTAAATCAATTATACTCCAATAAAGATGTTAAAAAAACCCCCCAAAACAACAGCCTTTCATTTCTTCAACACTATTAACAGCCAATCCTGTCTACTTCATGGCTTTTAACTTCTTGAATAGTTTTTAATAACCATGGGTGGTGAGCATCTGAATAAAAACGGAATTAGGCAGAATTGAATGACTCCAAAGAGCCAGTCCTTCAAAATTTTTACTTAAACCAGAGACTGGAGCACCTTAAGTACTTGTTCATTAGTTTGTTGAGTGACTTGAGATTTGGCATTATCAAAGCATGATATGAAGGGAGGAAATGCTTTGGGAAGAAGTGCATTTGAATCCTTTCTCTGTTTCTCCTTGGCTGTATTATCCTGAAAATAGTACAACTCTCTACTGCTCAGTTTTCCTATTTTCAAATAATTTCCACTCTGCAGTGTTAAGATTAAATGTGATATTGGCTGTAAAGTGATTACCATAGTGCCTGGCATATAAAAGAGGTCAATTAATTTTTAAAAAATCTCCCCTACAACAATTTCAAAGCAGGCACAAAGAAGAAATAAGGTTGATTTGAATTAGGACAGAATCTGACCTGGACTGAAAGGTGTACATGTTTTTGGTTCCACTAACCAAGGTGGTAGACGTGCAGATAAGAACAATGGTAAAGCAAGTTTAAACCCTGGTGGAAAGACTCAGATTGGATAACACCCAGGAGCAAGTAACTCTCAGTTATCAAGAAATTGTATGTGCATCTACAATCCATCATAAAAAATAAAGGATATTTTGGATACACTTTTCTGGTTTTGTTCAGATCTTTGGCACCAAGCACACTATAACCCTATTTAGAAATGAATACATTCCTGGCTAGAGCAATGAATAAATATTAGAAAGAAATGAAGTCAGTTTTTCTCCTTTTTCTCCCCTTGATCCTAAGAGGATTCCTGGAAATCTAAAACCCTGCCAGTTAATTGGATGTTAGGTAAGCACTGAGTTTGGAAATAACACTTTTCTGCAACTACTTATGGAATTATTTTTATTCTCCAGTTTCCTAGGAATTCTCCCAGGAGTTAATTGAGTTCAACCAACTACCCCCACCCCTTTTTCTCTCCTCCCAGATTGAAGGAAAGGGGCAGAGCACTAATGTCCTATTATTGACTTCATCCTCAATAAAATCTAATTATTGAGGTTGTACTTTTAATTCAGAGATTTTGATAATTCATATTAGCTGAAGTTTGTTTTTGCTCCCTTGGTGAATAAACAGTTTCTAGTAATTTAATTGTCTAGGGTAAAAAGGAAGAACTTAATCTAATTTAAATTTATATTTAGCATCCTAATTTATATTAGTAGCATCATATACACACCAACAATATGAATTACCAATTACAGAGTATTCCTTTTTCTATACCAATTTTTAACTTAATTATATGTGTGTTTTCTAGGTTGGCTTTCTACATTTGTCTAGAATTTGTGAAATCTGGAACTAAAAAAATAAAAATTTTAAAACTCTCTGGGTGTTACCAAGGTTGTGAATGCAATATTGTGTAAGAATTACTCTATATATGCTAGTTGTAAGTATATGATATAGCTAAATAACTTTCTTACACATCTCAACAATGCTTAAACTCTTCAACTGCACGCTTATGTGCACATGACAGTCATTATTAACCACAGCCTAATTATACCATAATCACTGAATCTGAGAAACCTAATTATAGAATCAGAGAAATCAAAGACTGAAGGGAAAAAAACTGAAGGAGAGCTTCATTTTTGCAAAAAATAAAAGTCTAATTTATTAGGCATCTCTATAATCCTATGAGATAGGTTGCTTCTCTTTTTTTGTGTGGTCCTGGAATTCACACAGGAAGATGGGCACAGAATCAGCATTAAACTACTGAGATCTTAGCCACCAGACTTTCCACATAACTCTTCCTATATTCCTAAATAATCAGTCAGCTCATGTGTAGTAAGTACAGAATTGTTTTCTACCTGGTTTGATTCTCTGGCAGCACCATGAGAACCAGACAAGATAATGCATATCAATTCAGCAGTTATTTTACAGGTATCTGAACAAATATTCTGGTGCCATCATAGGGTCTCCAGTCATCAGTTTAGTTAACATATGTTCAACATTACATACTAATTATACTTCTTTTTGGGGCTACCATTCTAAGTGCTAGAAAAATAGCAGTGACCAAATCATACTAAGTCCCTTCCTTAGTGGGACTTACATTACAGTCAGGTAAAGAAATTAATTAGCAAAAACATTAAATTGTGTTAAATACTACAAAGAAAAATAGAGTAAGAAGATAGACAATATTGTTTGGCTTGAGAAACCAGAGGAACATTTGAGCAGAAAATCTGCATTTAAAAAGTGGTAAGCTATGCAAAGATCGAGGGAAATGCTTTCATAGTAAGGGAAAGAAAATGCAAAGGCCCTGAAAGGAGAACTAACTTCAGTGTCCTCTCAAAACAACAAGATGAGGTCAGAGAGTAGGCTGGAGCCAGGGTATGCATATTAGGAATTTGGATTTTAGTCTGAGTCTAATGGGAATTCACTGCAGTGTTTTAAACAGGAAATTGAATATGTTACTGGAGAGTAGGTTCTTGTCTTGTCACTGAAAGAATTCAGAGATGAGACATGGAGGTTAAGAAAGCAAAGTGAGGATTTGTTAAGCAACACTACTCTCTCATGGGGAAAGTGGGCAGACTCAGGTTAGTGGCTGCCCTGAGTTTCTTTGGCAAGCCAGTTACGTGGGGCGTGAAAATGAATGGGTGGAATATTCACTGAGGAGGGAGGTGGTTTGGGGTCGTATTTTTCTGATTTTCATTCCAGCTCCACCTTATGGAGAAGGGGAGGGATTTTTGTCCGTATTTAGTCCTGATCAGAAGTGTCATGGCATTGGTGCCTGATGGGCATTTCTTATCTGCAAGGCTAATTTTATTGTAATGAGAGCATAATGAGCAAAATGTTACATCCCAACTCCAGAGATTCCTGCCTTTTCCCACCTTTCTTTGTCTGCCTCTAGGACCCTTGTCACCCCAGAATACGTGGTTTCCTGTCAGTCTGAAGGTCCCTGCTCTTCTTTGCCCAAGGACCCTGGTTGTTTACAAAATGTATGGTTTCCTGCCATCTGGCCCACACCCCCCTTTCTCTGCTCATATCTAGCTATCTACCTGTTATAGAAAATATACCAGATTATTTTTTTCTATATTAATTATTAAGGTATAATTTACATATACAGTAAAATTTACTTTTTTGAAAAGTGTGCAAGTTCTGCTAATTTTGACATACACTTACAACCATGCCTTTATCACCACAATCAAGATATACAACAGTTCCATCACTCAAAAGAATTGCCAATGTCACTTTGTAGTAACCTCCACCCTCACTAAACCTTTTTACTATCACTATAGTTTTGCCTTTTCAGAATATCTTATAAATGGAATCATATAGTAAATAGCCTTTCATTCTTTCACTTAGCATAAGGTATTTGGGATTCCTTCACGTTGTTGAGTGTATCAGTAGTTTGTACCTGTTTATTATTGAATAGAATGCTATTGAATGGATGTACCATAATTTACTTGTTCCCTAGTTTTTGCCCTGTTTTTTCCCCGTTTAAAAGTTAATCTGTTGTAAACATCCACATATGGATTTTTGTGTGAACACAGGTTTTCATTTTACTTGGATAAATACTGAGAAGTAGGATTACTAGGTCATATGATGAGGATATGTATAAATGTAGGAGAAACTACCAAAGTGTTTTCCAAAGTACCTGCACCATTTTACATTCTCATTAACAATGTATGTGTGGAATTGCTTTACATCTTGACCCACCATGGTTCTGTCTTTTTTTTTTTTTTTTTTTTTGCTTTTCATATTTGTTTTTAACACATCACTCTGGTAGCTGATTGGAAGCTGACTGTATTAGGGCAGAATGGAAGACAAAAAGTGGTTAGGAGGACTATTGCAATAGTCAAGGTGAAAGATGATAGGTGGTGTGAGTGAAGATGGCCATGCCAGGGATAGTAAGAAACATCAATTTCAGGAGATAATTTGAAGGTAGGGTAAAAGGACTTGCTGAGGATTTGGACATTATCTGTGAGGGAAGAAGAGGAATGTGGGGCAATGAAATAAATGGGATCCACAGATGGAAGAATAGATTTTGAGATGGGAAATAAAGTCTCTTTTAGGATGCTATGTTCAAGATGTCTTTTAAATGTATAAGACAAAATGTCAAGTAATTAGATGGCTATACAAATTGAAGTTCAGAGAAGTGATCTGAATCAGGCATGAGTCTGTTACTTAAGTGGGGTTAGAGATTTACATTTGGGAATTACTGAGTCCTTTTGATATTTAAAACATTTGTATGGGATAAGATTCCCTAGAGAGGGTATGGGTATATAGAGAAGGGAGTCCTGTGTCACCATAATACTTAGAATTAAGGAAGAAAAGGAGGAACTAGCCACAGTGACTGGTAGGAAGGGGCCAGTGAAATTAGAAGTCCACAAGGCAATTTTACAGTCCAATTCTCATTATTGTCAAGTTTGTAGACAAAATCTATACAAGTACAAATAGTGCAAGATTATGTAGCTCTGAAGAATAATTGTCAGATTTTGGTGGCAGGTGCTGGCTGTCCTCCTTTGTCTTTCTCAACCACTTGGTACAGTTACTTTATGTATGTAGGAAGAGAAGGCTCAGTCCCAGGTTGAGAGTAGAAGATAAGTCTGAACTCTTGTACTCAACAACTTTTGGGGAGAATAATTAAAAGACCCAAGAGAGGAGGTTGGCATTGTGAGTATCTGAATAAATGATACTTATTCATTCTCACTGTTTCCACAGCACAGAGAGCATTGTGAAAACAACATAAATTGTAAAAATGAAACGTGTGTAGGATCCCGGCTTTGGAGTTAGGCAGGTTGGATTTGAATACCTTGTCTGCCCCTCTAGAGTCTCAATAGAGCACTAGAGTGATATTTTTATATCATAAGTCAGATCATGTCATGCCCCTGTTCAGAATTCTCCTTTGGCTCCCCATCTCCACAAAATAAAATACGAAGTCCCCATAAGATCTGATAATACCCTACCTAATCAGTACGTTCCCATTACTTCTGATGACATTGTCTGTATGTTTCCGCATCGTCTCACTTACTTTCAGATACCATATGTGTCCTCACAATTGAGCACAGTAGGTGCATTAGCACCTCAGCTTCTTGAAATGCTCTCCCTTCTTCCTGCAATGTTCTCTTCCTTGTGGCTCATACCTTCTCCTCCCCTCCTGTAAGTCTTTGTTCAAGGTTACCTTCTCAGTGAGCATCCCTCCCCTCAACCCCTAAAGAATTGCAGCACCCCTCTACTCATTTTCTTTGCTTTATTTTTCTCCACAATGCTTTCCATCAGTTGATATATATTATATGCATGTGTATATATATGTACATACATATATATACACACACATATATATATAAATTTAATGTCTTTTATTTCCCACTAACATGTAAACTCCCTGATGGAATGAATTTTGTATATCTGATTTACTGCAGTATCTCTAGAAACAAGAACAGAGTTTGGCACAAAGTAGGCACTCAATAAATATATATTGGATAAGCAAATAAAATAATGTGCATAAATCACTACACGCAATGTCTAGATACTGTAAGCCTGCTACAAATGATTGTGTGCTATTATTACTGTTATCATCATTAATAGTTTTAAAATTTTAAATTCCTTAAATGTTAACTGAATCAAATCCTAAGACATCAGCGCATATGCATGATATTAGTCTTTATCAAAAGCTGAGTGGGTCGACTTTTAGCTTGGCTACCTTGAAGTCTAGGGGGTCTCTCAGGCCTGGGAGAGAATTGTGAAACTGGTACCTGCACCTTCAATGCAGCTGAGCTATATTTAGCTGCACCTGCTTCTGAAGGGCATTTCTCTCTGTGCAATAAATGAGTTGGGCTTGCAGAACATGTATGTCTTTTGTATAAGCCAGCTAGAAAACTGGCTGTGTTTTTCAGACAGTGAAATTGGATTGCAGAACCAGGTACGTTATGTCCCAGCCTATTGACCACCAACCTGGGTCCCTTCTGATCTTCTTCAGCTCTCAGTTGCTAAGAGGTTCAGTCCTAGCTTTAATATGTGATATTCCCCTTTCCTAGATTATGGCAGCTATCTGTGTTGGTTAACAAAAATTCAGGTCTTGTCATAAAGTAAAGATAATCATGAAAAAGCTAAGATTTATGGTGAACCAGGGACTCTGCTAAAGGGCTTCTGATTGGTCATATCTTCTCAGTCTCAAAACTTCCCTGTTATGAGCTGCTTGTGTCCCCCCATCCCTGCAAAATTCACATGTTGAAGTCCTGACCCACAGTACGTCAGAATGTGACTGTATTTGGAGAGATCTCTGAAGACATGATTAATTTAAAATGAGTTCTTTAGAGTGGGCCCTAACCCAATATGACTGGTGTCCTTATAAGACGAAAATTTTGAACATACAGAGAGACACTGGGGATGCATGCACACAGAGGAAAGACCATCAGAACACGTGGAGAAGATGGCCATCCAGCATGCCAGAGAGAAAGGTCTCAAAGGAAACCAAACCTGATGACACCTTGATCTGGGACTTTCAACTTTCAGAACTATGAGAAAATTAATTTCCACTGGTTAAAGCATCCAGTCTTTGGTAGGTAGTCTGTTTGGGTAGCTCTAGCAAACTGACACACCCTCCATGATGTAAGCAGTGTCATTACTTGCCTTTTTGAGATGAAGAAACTGAGGCCAGAAGATCAAGGACACTCAGCTCACAAGAGGCAAGGCCATGATTTGGAACCAAGGTGTCTGATAAGAGCTCATGCTGGGCAGAGAAGGCCCATTATTGGCAGCAAGTGCAGCTTAGAAGCAGGAGAAAGAAGCAGAAGATTGGGTTCAGAGAGCCAGTTTCTGACTGGCTGAGATGCTTGTGGTAACTTGCTGGCAAGGTTTGGGGTTAGGTTCACAAGAAAAGTCCAATGTTGAACCTTCATTTTAGATGGTTTCCTTTTCATTTTTGTTGTAGTCATCTTCCTTGTAGGAAGCATGTTTTTTTTAAAAGGACAAAGGAAAAACATTAAAGTATGTTTCTGTATTAGTTTCCTATTGCTTCTGTAACAAATTTCCACAAAGTTAGTGGCTTAAAACAACAGAAATTTATTATTTTACAATTCCAAAGGCCACAAGTCTAAAATGGGTGTCAGTGAACCAAAATCAAGGTGTCATCAGGGCTTTGATTCCTCCCACATACTCTAGGGGAGATTCCCTTTCCTTGCCTTTTCCAGCTTCTAGAGGCCACCCCACTCTTCAGCTTCCAAAGCTAGCAGCATAGCATCTTCACATCTCTCTCTAAGTCTTCTGTCTCCCCTCTTCCACTTATATGGACTCTTGTAATTACTTTGGGCCCACCTGCATACTCCAGGGTAATCTCTCCATCTCAGGGTCAGTTGATTAACAAGATTATTCTGTCTGCAGCCTTAATTCACCTTTGCTGCACTAACAGTTCACAGTTTCTGGGGACTTGGACATGAACATCTTTGGGGAGGCCATTATTCTGTTTACTTTAGCTTCTATGTAAAGGAAAAAGGTAGCTTAGATATCAAAGTCATATTTATAAACATAAGAGTCATAGGCAGACAGGGTACTTTCTGGAGCTGCTAGGAGGGGAGCTAAAGTTGGCGAAGTAGAGCTCCAGGTAGGGTCAGGCAGCAGCTCATGTTAACAGAAAAGGAGAGGCAAGGAGAAAGAAGGAAGATAGCACCTTGGGAGCTCCCTGTGACTCTGTCCTCCCACTACAAACACTGCCTAAAGCCTATATGTTTGAGTGAGATTAATTTATCTCTATCTCCAGGAAGGATACCACCACCAAAAGTAAGCCAGTTAGTACATGGGATTCCCTTGGCTGTGATGATTGGTTTGAGAGTAGCCATATGACTAAGATGCTAAGTCGAAGTGGAAGCCAGGATTTATGTTCAAAGGTTGGAGAAAAGAGAAAAAGTTTGACATGGACTAAGAAGCATGAATCAGGTGGTGTTGGAAGCTGTGGGCAGTTACCTGGTGACAAGGGAGTAAGTCAGCCCTAGGATGACACTGACCATAGAAGGGAGAGGCTAGAGAGGAGAAAAGGAAACAGGCCCTCAGTGTTATTCCTGAATTGCTAAATCCTATTCTTCTGAAAATGTACTCTTCTTTTAGATATTTTAAAAATGTGAACAATTCCATTTTCTCTGTTGCTTAGACCTGTTTGAGCTGATATGATGTTCTTATACAAAGCACTCAGTAAATACATCACTTGGGAGATGTGGTGATACTGGGAGCACTTAGATTAAGAGATTTATTTCTTGAGAGTTCAATTTTTCTCAAGTTTAGCTTTGAGGATTTTTATCACAGAATACCATGTTACATATACTTGAAAGTCAGCTCTGCATTCTACTAACTTTGTACCTTTTGCCTCTACATATCCTCATATCTTTGATATTCTAAGCCTAACTGTTAATAGGAAAATTGGGATCAATAGATTTCAACCTTTCCTCAGAATATTATTTTCCAATTATTCTGTCTACTGTAGCTATGTGAATTTTTTTCAGTTTTCCCTCAATTCTACATTGCTAATTAGGCCCTTTGGTAAAACCGTTTCAACAGTTCATTGCTTCTTTTGGCAAAGATTTATTGAACATCTAGCATGTAACTGGTGTGCCAGACACTATTTATTTATTACAGGTTCAGGGAAAATAAGACAGATAAAATTCCTGCTCCTAGAAAACTTACATTCTAGTAATGGTAAAGACACATAATTACGCTTAAAAAAAGTAACTTTATGTTAAGTGTTATAAAAATATAGCTCCTTAGTAACCTATTGCAACAATAAAGATGTGCAACAAATCAATCCAAAGTTCAGTGGCTTGCAGTGAAATTACTTTCATCTGGGGGTGTTGCTGCGTTCAGCTCATTCAGACTAGGCTCGGGTAGGTGGCTTGGCTCCAGGCTGCAGGGGCTGGCATGACTGCCTGTCTCTGGGGTGGATCTGGTCTATAGATTTCTCATCTATAGACCAGAGGGCTCTCTAAACATGTCCCCTATCTATCTAAATCAGAGGGCTATCTAAACATGTCCCCTGCAATGAAATGCCAGATGTGTAAGGAAGCAAACAGAAACAAGGAAGGTCTTTTAAGGTTATGGGTTTGAAACTGGCAAGCTATCACTTATACTCATATACCACTGGTGAAAGGAAATCATATGGACAAACCAAAAGTTAAGGAGCAAAGATATATACTTTGACCAAAGATGAAGCTATGGAAAGAAAAAGATGCAGGGAAGATGAATAACTGGGGCCAATAATTCAGTTTATCACACAGAGTTGAATGATTGGAGTGAAGAGTGTTACTTTAGATTGAGTATTTAGGCTAAGAGATTTTTGAGGTGAGATAAGAATGAAGCAGAAGAGGTGGCCATGTGAAGAGACAACTGGAGAACATTTCTAGTAAAAGGCTATGAGGTGAGAATAATTATAGAGTTGCCAATTGATGACAAGAGGTAAGAGTGGTTGAAGTATGATGAGCAAGAGTGTTACAGAAGGCATTACAGTTGTAGGCAGAGGTGAAATCACTGAGAATCCTATAGTCCACATAATAATGAATTTTATTCAAATTATAATCGGGGGGACCACTGGAGTATTTTAAGCAGAGGAAAATACTGACATAAGTTATATTTTTAGGATATTACATTGGCTGCTCTATGGAAAATTGGTTGTAGGGGCAAGAGAGGAAGAAGAGAGAAATGTTAGAGGTTATTTTAATATTCTAGGTAAGGGCCAATGGTAGTTTAGACTGTGAGGGTAGCAGTGAATATGAAGAGAACTATATTGATAATGCAATGTATTTTAGAGTGAGACCCAATCTGGTTGGGAGGAGAATTGGAGCTGTTTTATAGGAGTGATGAGAAGTGAAGGGAAAAAATTACAGTTGGAAATTGGTTGCCATTTATTTAGATAAGAAAGTTGTGTTGTACATATGAAACATCATTATAGTTCTAAACAGGTAACATTAACATACATTATTGTGTCATTTTTTTAACTTGAAGTAGATCAAAAAATTCATCTCAGCTTGGGTTAGATTCTGGTTAAGCAGAAGAGATTCCAATAATTTTAGGTTTTATTTTTGAATTTTTGATAGGAAAGGTCTCCCTTCAGAAACATTACCTAGATCTCTAGGTGACAAGTAGATAAAGTAGGCAAATTAAATTCATTAGTATCAGCTCAGCCTTGCACATGGATCTGGGTCTCTTGACCCTGTTACAGAGAGGCAGAATTGACATATTGCTGAGAGGCTGTACATGAAGGCTGCAAAGGCAAACAAGCCATGTTGTAGGGGGAATTTTGGGCAAAAGAAGCAACAAAAAGATGAATTCTGATAGATCAAATCTATCAGAATTCTATAAGGAAGCAGCTATACCAGAATAATACCTGGTTGTTATTAGTACCATTAAAGTCATGCTATTCTCAGGAAGAGCCCATATGAACCGCAGGCAGCAATGAACAATTAACCATGAAAAGATGGGACAGGGTGTTTAAAGAGCACTATTTAATATTCACCCTCTGGCCCAAGGGTTTAATGTCTCAAATTAAACATTAAATACAGGATATGGGTAGGAAAATATGCTTAGAAAATTCTTAAATGGTAAATAAGAAGCACAGAAATGTTCCATCGGTCAGCAAGAAATTACTAAACTCCCAGGGGCTGCTGGTAACCTGTCTGATCCCCGTGGCACTTCCTTGCCTAAAAGAGTGTCTTTAAGCAACAAATACTAATCATATCTTTCCACTGAAATTTATCAGAGTATTCATCCCATGGAATGTACATTTATAGAGTTGTGAAAGTTTGGCATTCTGCAATTTTATTTTGTTTTTTATGTAACAGTTATGTTCATACCTAAATGGCACTAAAATACTAACATATTTAAGAGAAACATCTTAAGTACAAAATGTGTTTAGTCTTTACAAGCTCACTGCTCACGATATTCTAGATTATTTGGAGGTTAGTCATCTTGGTTCTTCATATAGATGCTGACTATTTTTGTTAGATATTGTGAGTGACCAAGATCTTGTGGCAGTGGAAGAATTTGAGAAAAATAAAAATAATAATGACCAGTTTTTAAGTGCCTAGTTGAGTTCAGTCCTAGATTAAGCACTTTACATAAATGATCTCATACTGTCTTCATAAAATTCAGATTGAAGGATTAAAAAGGAGTTATGGTAGAGGAACAGCCCCAACCATCATGCTCCCCATTCACTGTGCAGCAGAACTTCAATCATCCAGAATATTCAGGGAATTCATGGAATTCTAGTTACCTTGGGCTCAAACTGAGAAATCTTAGATTCACCTCTCACCATTGATAATTCATATGAGCACTCACTCTCTCTCCTATACTTGTAGGTTTCTAATGAACATGATGAACATTTCTGCAGTATTTAAATATGTTGTAGTGAATTGGGGTAATTTGAAAATGTAGGATAAAAGGGAATAAGGTGGCCTTGGGATTGACCCCTGGCTATTTTCCAGAAGTCCATTCTCCATGGACTCAGTCCCTGCTTCTGGGCTTCCTGCCCTAGATCTTCTGTTTTCTTCTCTGTCCCCTAAGAGTGGAGTAGGTAATCAGGGAAATCATATTGGTTCCTTCAGTCAAGTGTAACCTTTGTTGTTTTTTTTGGATGAGGTAACAAATGGTGCCACATTTGTTGCTAGAAAACAGTTTCTTTGGTTAAGGATGCTGGTTCATTTATTAATACTCAAGGCCACGTGGACTAAAGTGAAACTAGATGGCGGAGAATCCTTTCAGTGTCCATACCTAGGGACTGAACATCCATTTGTTTCTAAGTGACTCCATGAGGAAGGAGTCTTATCCCTTTGAGACTTCCTAGGGCACACACTCCAACATCCCTCTGCTAGTTTGTATAATTTTTCCTGAACTGAAAGATCCCCTGAGTTAAAGACCTAAAGTTTCAGTTGATCCTAAGTTCCTCTTCCTTCTTGCCTACTACAAATCATTCTATGCTTTTAGGAGTCAGTTACACTCATGTCCCTCTTGTTTATACTTCCATTTGATTAGCATAGTATACCAAGCAGAATGCATTCTCCAAGCTTCCAGACAGATGTCCAAGTTCAGCCAAGACTGGTTAGCCCTGTGTATCTTTTAGATTTGTCAGACAAATATTTAAAGCCAGAGACTGAGGAATTTTATCATCTTTATCAGAAAAGGAAAAAATGAAGCCCACAGAATTATTCAAAGAGCCAAACTCTGCAAAGATAGCAGTGGCTCTCACGAATGAATGTTTCTGCTATTATATTAGTATTAGGTTATTCATACTTATCTGGGGACCTTGAAGGTCCTAATGCCTTCATTTGGGCATGTTTCATAGATACACTGCAGGGGAGGTGAGAGAAGACTGAAAGTGCAGAGCTTTGTGCCCCTACCCCTCCAACAAGCAGCAGGTAACTGCAAGTATTTCTAATCATGAAAATATGGATCTATGGGAGTTGTGGGGAAATATGTGCAGATGATGAGACTTTGCAGAATTTGAAATCATTTTGCCTCACCTCTTGTGTTTGCCTCTGCATATAAAATGCATATCCTGTAGTGGTAAGTTGGGGAAGGCACCTTTTCTGGACACCATACAGGTCACCAAAGGGATACAGAAGTACCCACTATGTGCCAAGCACTCAAGTAAGCTTTTTTACATGAATTGATTTGCTTAATCCTCATGGAGAGGTTGTGAGGGAAGAGTAACAATCCCCAAAAGGAGATGAGGAAACTGATCCTGGGGGAAAGTAAGTCGTTTGTTATAGTTGCTGAAAGGACATGGTCTGAATTAGAAGCCAGGTGGGCTTGATTTCAGGGCACACCCACTTGCCCTATTTTGCTTTTCTCTAATCGAGCCTACCTCAGGGAATTGCTCCTCTCTCACACTTTTGAGTCAAGAAAAACTCTTTTAAAATCTTTTTTTAGTTGAAGTATAGTTGCCTTATACTATTATATTAGTTTCAAGTATACATCATAGTGATTCAAAAATTTTATAGATTACACTCCTTATAAAATTAATATAAAATACTGGCTAACTAGGTAACCGCTAGTTTGTTCTCTGTATTTGTGAGTCTGTTTCTATTTTGTTATATTTGTTTATTTGCTTTATTTTTTAGATTCCACATGTAAGTGAAAAAAATAGAGTACTCTTTTGATTCAAAAGAAACTTTATGGAAGGAAATAAGGGAGGATGAAGAGAGGGAAATAAAGGAGGGAGGGAGGGAGGGAGGAAAATAGTTTCTCTGGAAAGGAAAACTACTAGAGTAAGTGTGTAGAGCAGTTCTCTGGATGTGTATGGGTTAGGGGAGTGGATTTGTCCTTACCTGATTCCTCCCTGAGGATCATTAAGGCACTTCTGGGAAGTTCCTAAGGAGCTATTCTAGAAACCAGTAAGGTGCAGTAATCTTGGGGACAAGAACCACATACTAGAGAAACATGTCAGCCCAGGGCACAGAACAGGCAGAGCCATGAGTCTGCATTAAGTGTAGAGAGGACACCACACTCATCCATTTTTATTTACCCACAGTATTTTGTAGCCACAAAGACAGTCATCTAAATAGGGGTTGGCCAAATAGAGTCCTTGTCTGTTTTCATATGGCCCTCAAGCTTAAGAATGGATTTTATATTTTGAAAGTGTTGTAAAAATTAACAAAGTATATGTAACAGAAACCGTGTGTGGCCCACAATGCCTAAAATATTTACTGTGTGGCCCTTTTCAGAAAAAGTCTGCTGACACCTGCCCTAGAAGGTTTGGCTGTGACTTTTGTTTTTTATCACCACCCACCTCAACTGAGACTAATTTGTGGTGATTCTGCCAGCAATACCTCTGATGCCAAATTTGTCCTCTGGAGGAAAGCAACTCAACACCATGGTTAGTGGGTTCAACCTGTTGTCAAAGCAGATAAGGCTTCTGGAGGTGCTAGGCTTGGTCTCCCGAAGAAAGAAGTGTAGGTGTATACAGAGATGTACTCTTCCATCAGGGCCTGGTGTTTTCAGGAGGATGAGATATGTAGAAGTTCTACTTCCACCTCATTATAGGGTGAGACAAAAAAATCCAGGAGGGGAATAGTAACTGTCCAGTAACACAGAATACTTGTGGAAAGGCTGAAGTAGGATCCAAATTACCTGGATTCTATTACACAAACATTTACTGAGTTTCTGTATGTGCCAGAAATTATATACAATGCTGAGCATGAAATAGTGAAAAAAGACATATGAGGTAGACAGAAGATAGGATTGATTTTACAGATAAGTTCAATACTTTAGACAGATCTTCCAGGAAGAAGGCACTGCAACAGTTAGGAGTGAAAGATGAAAGGGGAGGTTTAAATGTTAGCTTTCAGACTAAAACATGTGTGTGATATTTAGGAAACAGAAGAGGAAATAAGATTGAGCCAGTATTGCCGCAGACCATGAGCAGATTGAACTACAACCAACACAAAGGAGAGCTCCCTGGTCAATATGACCCTTTGGAGGAGTCTCATTTTGATCAGTAATGGCCAGGCCTTGGTAAACCCACCTTACGCAGTTCTTGCTCGGGTTGTCTGAGAAGAGCAAGTCTTTCATTCAGCAGCTAGGATGGATCCTGAGGTTATTACAGATCTTTTAAAAGGGTAGCCTAGTGGTGTACTCCATGGATGTGCATTGACTAAATTCATGGAGATCCTGTGGAATGGGGGGAAAAGGAGAGGTACCATGAAAGACTCATGCCCAAATCTCTTTCTCCTTCTGAGGTATCAGTCCAAAATTAGTTATTTATTCCTTTGAATATATATGAATACACAGTTCTATCTTCCTGGTAGACTTTTCAACATTTCCTAGGAAGGGGGACATATCAATTTCTTAACTACCTTAAACTGAATGAATCAATAATATTAATTTTCTGCATTATAAGAGAAAAAGAAGATTATGAATAGTAAAGCCCTACTTCCTTAGAAGTAGAAGAAATCTAGAGGATGGTCATCTAAATCAACTCCCTTCCCCATTTTATAAAGGGAGAAATTGAAGATGAATCATACATGGCTAAGATGGAAGAACATAGAAGTGGGAAGCCAGAGAGGAGAAAAAAATCACAGATTTAAAACTTTTACTAAGAACTATTTGCTTTACTTTTACGTTTGATAGACAGAATTGATAATCTATCAATTCACTAATTCACCTCCACTGCTGCATCCTAGTCCAAGCCGCCATCATTTCTCCCTTGACTTGCTACATTAGCCCATCCACACAGCAGCCTGACTGATTCTCATAAAATCGCCGTCAGATCATGATATTTCTTTGCTCAAAAAGTTCTGCTAGCTTCCATGTAACTGAAAGTAAAAGGTAAAGCCCTTTTAATGGCCTGAAAAGCCAAGCACACTCCTGCTTGTGTTACACATTCTGCTTCTCAACCACTCACTCAGCTCAGCCACACTGTGTCTTTGATACTTTTCTAACAGGTTAGAAACCTTTCACTAAGCTATTCCCTCTCCTCAGAAGACTCTTTCCATAGTATGTGCACTTAGTTTTTACTTCTTTGGGTGAGATAATTATAGACTTAGAGAAGAGTTGAAGAAATAGTACAGAGTTCCATGTACCCTTCATCCACCTTCCCTTAATATTAATATCTTACATAACAATGGTACAATTATCAAAACTAAGAAATTAATATGGGTATAATGCTGTAACTGAACTGCAGACTTTATTTGGATTTCACCAGTCTGTTCACTAAGTCCTTGTTTTCAATTCCAGGATTCAGTCCAGGTTACCAGATAGCATTTGGCTGACATGTCTCCTTAGTCTCCTCCAACCTGTGACAATTCCTTAGTATTTCCATGTCTTTCAAGATTTTGAGATTCTGAAAGTACTGCCTAGTTATTTTGTAAAGTGTCCTCCAGACTGCACACTAAATATGAAATATGAAATGTCTAGTGTGCAAATCTAGTGTGCATATGTAGTAGCAAATTCATATTTCATGTATTGCACACTGTTTCACTTCCTTCAGATCTCAGCTCAAATAGTAGCTCAGTGAAGTCTTTTCTGAGCATTTTATTTAAAAAAATGTAACTCAGTTTCCTCTCTCTCTACCACAATCCCCTGTTTTACTTTTCTCTACTTATAAGTTTGATATTCTTTATTTCTTAATTATTAATTTGTTTATTCTCAGTCTTCCTCCACCAGAATGTTGACTCCATGAAAGTAAAGAATTTTATATGGTTTGTTCATTGCTGTTTACCTAATTCTCAAAAATTCCTTAACATATAGAAGATATTCAATAAAGGTTTACTGAATTCAGTGAGTGAACTGGATCTTTTGCTGTTCTCAGGAACTCAGAAGCAAAAGGAGCTTACTACAAAGTTAGAAATGCTATACAACATGACATAAATCCAAAGGTATTGGAATTATCCAACAAAGAGGCTGGACAAAGCTTTATGAGACACCTCACACAAAGTTGTGAATTTTCTTTGTCAAACCAGTCAGAACTAATTATTTAAAATGTATTTCTTGCTGAGCTGTAAAGGTCTAAATTTATAATTTTGGATTTTTCTACTTCTTTCTGAAAAGAATTGATGAAATTATGGAAATGAAAACCTCTTAGCCTTTATGACTACTGTAGTTTGCTCAGTAAAATGGATTTCAGACACAGAAACATTTCACCCTCAAATGAGGCCTTTCAAAATCATTCCCTGACATTTTCACTCATGCAAGTGCAAATGCCTCCTGATTCATGGAGGTCTGAAGCATTTTAAAACCCAGGCTGTTCTCAATAATGCAGGACTTGTTTATACAATCAGCAAATTTTGCAAGACTATTTTTTACTCTTCTCCTTTTTCATACCACTTTTAGTTCTAAAAATAGTATTAGAACTTCTTTCCAAAGGGGAAAAATGGAAGAAAGTGGGCAAAAGTTGAATCTGATAATTTTATTGCCTGTGACCATCTAAGATGTTGAACAGGGAAGGTTCTTTGAGCTAGGAGCCTTGGAATTACCGAGAATTTCACTGCTTAGGGCCAAGAAGAATGAGTTCCAGTAAAAAATGAACAAATGTTGGATTCTAACATCACATATTCTAAAAACTATCTAACTTCCTTGAATCTCCGTTTCTTTACCTAAAAATGAAGTATCATCCCAAATTACTAACTCATTTATTCATTTAATAAATATTTATTGAGTCATTTCTATGGCCAATCCTTGGATATATGTACATGAAAGACAGAATTCCTCTCCTAAATAATTTCACAAGTGAGGGATATAGGTACTCAGAAAAAAGAAAATTATATGATGATATGATGTTTATAGAATAGGAATATACAAGGACCCATAGGAGCACAGATGTGGTGTCTGGGGACAACAGGGATGGTTTTCTGAACGAGTGATGTCTGAGAGGAGAGCTAAAAGACTAGAAGGATTGGCTAAGTGAAGGGCACCAGGGCAAAGGATAGAAGAGGATGGTAACTGGAGGGAGCAGCAAAGTAATTTAATAACATTTACTGGTATATGCCATGTGCCAAGTACTGGGCTAAGAGCTGTAAATAGAACAAGCATGTAAATAGACATGATTATTCTCTTCATTAAACTGATATTCTAGTTGGAGAGAGGGACATTTTACAAATAATTTCAACATTAATTATTCCACAGTAATTGTGATAAGAGGCATGAAGAGGGGATAGAGTCTTCTAAAGGTGATCAAGGAAAAGAGCCAGATTGAGTGGTCAGAAAAGAATTTTTTGGCATTTTATTTAAGTTTTGAAGGATTATACACTACAAATTAAGAATAAATAAACTTGAATATGGAATTAGGGGACAAAAGGAGGGGGAAAATTTCAGGCATGTGTGACAAGGTCAGATTTTCTTTGAAAGATCACTGTTGTTGCTATGTAGAGAATGGGTTGATGAGCACTTAGGGATTGTTTGGAATAGTCTGGGAGGAGATGACAATACCTTGAATGAAATGATGCCAGAGGGATTATGAGGCATGTGGACAGTGTGGTGAGAGAGGAGAGTTTTGGATAACTTAGGTAGATATGACATTGAGATCAGGAGAAAGAGTAAGTTGAGGTATTGCCAGCACAAAGACGATGATCTTAGTTGTTAATAAGAATGAGGCATTTTATAGCAATACAATCCTATCTCAAGAAACAAGAAACATCTCAAATAAACAATCTAATCTTATACCTAAAGGAACTAGAGTAAGAAGAACAATCAAAACCCAGAGTTAGTAGAAGGAAACAAATCATAAAGATCAGAGCAGAAATAAATGAAACAGAAACAAAGAAAACAATAGCAAAGCTCAATAAAAGTAAAGCTGGTTCTTTGAGAAGATAAACAAGATTGATAAACCTTTAGCCAGACTCATCAAGGAAGAGAGGGAGAGAACTCAAATCAATAATATTAGAAATGAAAAAGGAGAAATTACAACAGACACCACAGAAATACAAAGCATCCTAAGTGACTACTACAAGCAACTGTATGGCAATAAAATGGACAACCTGGAAAAAAAATCTTAGAAAGGTATAACCTTCCAAGACTGAACCAGGAAGAAATAGAAAATATGAACAGACCAATCACAAGTAATGAAATTGAAACTGTGATTAAAAATCTTCCAACAAACAAAAGTCCAGGACCTCATGGCTTCACAGGTGAATTCTGTCAAACATTTAGAAAAGAGCTAGCTAACACCCATCCTTCTCAAACTCTTCCAGAAAATTGGGGAGGAAGGAGCACTCCCAAACTCATTCTATGAGGCCACCATCACCCTGATACCAAAACCAGACAAAGTTACTACAGAAAAATAAAATTACAGATCAATATCTCTGATGAATATAGATGCAAAAATCCTCAACAAAATACTAGCAAACAGAATCCCACAACACATTAAAAGGATCATATACCATGATCAAATGAGATTTATCCCAGGGAGGCAAGGATTCTTCAATGTATGCATATCAATCAATGTGATATACCATATTAACAAATCAAAGAATAAAAACCGTATGATCATCTCAATAGATTCAGAAAAAGCTTTTGACAAAATTCAACACCAATGTATGATAAAAACTCTTCAGAAAGTGGGCATAGAGGGAATCTACCTCAACATAAAAAAGGCCATATATGACAAACCCACAGCAAACATCAATCTCAATGGTGAGAAAATGAAAGCATTTCTTCTAAGATCAGGAACAAGACAAGGATGTCCACTCTCACCAGTATTATTCACCATAGTTTTGGAAGTCCTAGCCATGGCAATCAGAGAAGAAAAAGAAATAAAAGGAATGCAATTTGGAAAAGAAGAAGTAAAACTGTCACTGTTTGCAGATGACATGATACTATACATACAGAATCCTAAAGATGCCACCAGAAAACTACTAGAGCTAATCAATGAATATGGTAAAGTTGCAGGATACAAAATTAATGCACAGAAATCTCTTGCATTCCTACACACTAACAACAACAAAAAAAACCAGAAAGAGAAATTAAGGAAACAGTTCCATTCACCATTGCAAGAAAAACAATAAAATACCTAGGAATAAACCTACCTAAGGAGGTAAAAGCCCTGTATTCAGAAAACTATAAGACACTGATGAAAGAAAACAAAGATGACATAAACAGTTGGAGAGATATACCATGTTCTTGCATTGGAAGAATCAATATTGTGAAAATGCCTATACTACCCAAAGCAACCTACAGATTCAGTGCAATCCCTATCAAATTACCAATGGCATTGTTTACAGAACTAGAACAAAAAATCTTAAAATTTGTATGGAGACACAAAAGGCCAAAATAGCCAAAGCGATCTTGAGGGAAAAAAACGGAGCTGGAGGAATCAGGCTCCCTGACTTCAGACTATGCTACAAAGCTACAGTAATCATAATATTGTAGTGCCACAAAAACAAAAATATAGATCAATGGAACAGGATAGCAAGCCCAGACATAAACCCCCGCACCTATGGTCAACTAATCTATGACAAAGGAGGCAAGGATATACAATGGAGAGAAGACAGTCTCTTCAATAAGTGGTGCTGGGAAAACTGGACAGCTACATGTAAAAGAATGAAATTGGAACACTCCCTAACACCACACACAAAAATAAACTCAAAATGGATTAAAGACCTAAATGTAAGGTCAGACACTATAAATCTCTTAGAGGAAAACATAGGAACAACACTCTTTGACATAAATCACAGCAAGATCCTTTTTGACCCCTCTCCCAGAGTCATGGAAATAAAAACAAAAATCAACAAATGTGACCTAATGAAACTTAAAAGTTTTTGCACAGCAAAGGAAACTATAATCAAGATGAAAAAACAATGCTCAGAATAGGAGAAAATATTTGCAAATGAATCAGTGGACAAAGGATTAATCTCCAGAATATATAAACAGCTCATAAAGCTCAATATTAAAAAAACAAACAACCCAATCAAAAAATGGACAGAAGACCTAAATAGACATTTCTCCAAAGAAGACATACAGATGGCCAAGAGACACATGAAAAGCTGCTCAACATCACTAATTATTAGTGAAATGAGAATCAAAACTACAATGACATATCACTTCACACTGGTTAGAATGGGCATCATCAGAAAATCTACAAACAACAGATGCTGGAGAGGGTGTGGAGAAAAGGGAACCCTCTTGCACTTTTGGTGGGAATGTAAATTGATACAGCCACTATGAAGAACAGTATGGAGGTTCCTTAAAAAACTAAAAGTAGTATTACTATATGACTCAGCAAATCTCACTACTTGGTTTATACCCAGAGGAAACCACAATTCAAAAAGACACATGCACCCCAATGTTCATTGCAGCACTATTTACAATAGCCAGGTCATGGATGCAACCTAAATGCCCATCAACCAATGAATGGATAAAGAAGACGTATGTATATACAATGGAATATTACTCAGCCATAAAAAGGAATGAAATTGGGTCACTTGTGGAGACATGGATGGACCTAGAGACTGTTATACAGAGTGAAGTAAGTCAAAAAGAGAAAAACAAATATTGTATATTAACACATATATGTGGAATTTAGAAAATTGGTACAGATGAACCTGTTTGCAAGGCAGAAATAGAGACACAGATGTAGAGAACAAACGTATGGACACCAAGGGGTGAAAGTGGGGTGGGGGTGATGGTGGTGTGATGAACTGGGAGATTGGGATTGACATGTATACACTAATATGTATAAAATAGATAACTAATGAGATCTGCTGTATTAAAAAATAAAATTTAATTTTAAAAAAGATTTGACAAAGTTTAAAGAAAAAAAGAATGAGGCATCTTGAACCATCCAAATTGACATTTTTCTAGGGAGTTAGATATGCAGGTATGACCTTCAGGAAAAAAAAAAAAAAAGATCCAGAAGGAAGTATGAACTTGAGAGGAATGAAGCTATAGATGATTGATGTTTCTCATGAAGAGATTATAGACTGAGAAGAATACAGAGTGTGGGACCTAGGCTTGAACAATGCCAAGTTTTAATGGTTAGGTAGAGGCAGATGAGCCCAAAAAGGAGTTACAAAAGGCATCCTGAAATGGAGAGGGGAAATTATGATACTTTAATAGAGAGGTTGTCATCACTAGAAACTGAAAAGTATTCACTGGACATAGCCAAGTATATATCATTGGTGACCTTCATGAGAGCCATTCCCATGGTGTGGCTAAGGCAGATGGCAGATTGAAATGGACATGAGATACTGTGTTGAAACTGACTAGGAAATAGGTCATGGGAAGAAAATAGAAGACTATTAATTGAGATAATGTATATAATAGCCTGTCTATATATTACTCTTATTGTATTAACCCACTGTCTCCCTCATTCTCTTTGAACATGCAAGATTGTAATAAATGTATATGTTTGTGTAGAATAGGTAGATAGATATTAATCAACAAGTTTGGACCCAGAATTACAAAAAATTGGTATATTTCTTCTATATCTATACTGTACTTATTGAGCGACACTTTGAAGGATTTTCATCAGTGGAAAGTTAGCAGCCTGGTGAAAAACCACTTTCTCTTTTATACCCTCTATTTTTTCTGTACTTACAAACCCAAAACTAGAAGCTCTCTTCCAGCAGATACTGTGGTGCTTTTATGAGTAGAATGATAACTGCTTGGGTTAGTTTGTCAAGGGAACTTCAACATACCATGACTCTAGGAACCCACCTCATTATGACTTATCTGGAATAACTGCATCATGTGGATATTTTGGATTTTCAAGTGAGAGGTTTATGTTCAGAATGTCTTCTTTCAAATTAACCTCAGATATGGTTGAATTAAAGCTCGTCAACTTTTAAAACTTCCTTTTTTGTATAGTCTCTGATCACTTTTGTTCATGCCTTATTCTTTAAAAAAAATTGGGTATAATTTAAATAAAGTAACATGTACAGATCTAAAGTATACAGTTCACTAATTTTGACAAATACAGACAAGTATGTAACCTACACTAATATCAAAGGTCCCTGCCTTTCCTGAGTCTCCCCCCAGAGGCAACAAAACTTCTAACATGTATCACCATGTATCTATCACCATAGCTTAGCCTGATCTAGAACTTTATACAAACAAAATTATGGACAATATATGCTTTTTTATGTGAGCCACAGAATGCTCAGCAGTATATGTTTGAGAATATTGTTATTGTGTGTATAAACAGCTGAATAATTTTCCATTGTATTAATCTACCATAATTTGTTTAATCATTTTCTTGCTGATGAGCATTTGGTTGGTTTCTAACTTGTGGCTTTTATCAAGAAAACTACCAAGGTTACTCTTATCCTGGTCTACATGTGGGCATATGTTTTTATTTCTCTCAGGTAAATACCTATCAGTGAAGCTGAAGAGTCATAGGACAGATGTATATTTAACATTAAAAGAAACTAACAATTTCCAAAGCAGATATACCACTTTATAATTCCATCAGCAAAGTATAAAACTTCTCATGTTCCACACTTTTTTCAATATTTTCTTTTGTCAGTCTTAGCAATTCTACTGTGTGTGAAGTGGAATCCCACTGTGGTTTTAATTTGCATCTTGTTACTGACTAATAATGTTGAACAGTTTTCACGTGCTTAATGGTTATTTGTAATATTCCTTTGTAAAGATTTTATTCAAGACTTTTAACCAAATTTTATTGAGTTATTTGTATTTACATCATTGAGTTGTTAAGTTCTTTATATAACCTGGATACAAGTCCATTTTCAGAAATAAGTATTATGCATATTTTCTGTCAGTATGTAGCCTGCCTATTCATTGTTTCTCATGATGTCTTTGATGAACAGAAATCACAGAGACAAGAAGATAGTGGAAAACATCTTTGAAGTACTTAAATAAAAGAACTATCAATACAGAATTCTATATCCAACAAACAGATTCTCCAGGAATGAAGGCAAAAGAAAGATCATCTCAGATGATGAAAAGATAACAGACATGTTGTCAGCCCTCTGCAAGAAATGCTGAAGTAAGTTCATCATGCTAAAGGGAAAACTTGAATTTTCCCAAATATAGAAGGAACAGAGGTGGTAAATATCTGAGAAATGAATAAATATAAAAAATAATTTTTCCTCTTAAATACTTTGTATAATTTTTTAAAGCAAAAATTATAACATTGTCTTCTGGAATTTTCAACATATGTCAATGTATGTATGTATGTATGTATATATATATATATATATATATATATATATACATGTATACATTGCAGATATATATATTTATTTATCTGATACACACACACACACACACACACACGCATACATCTCACACAAAATATGGATGAAGGAAATTAAAGACCTAAAAAAATAGAAAGATATTTCATGTTCATAGGTAGGAAGATTTAATATTGTTAAGATATCAATAATACCCAAAATGATCTACAAATTAATGCAGTCCTTATCAAAATTCTAACAGCTATTTTTATAGAAATGTAAAAGCTGATTCTAAAATTCATGTGAAATTGCAAAAAGCTTCAGATAGCCAAAGAAATTTGAAAAAGAAGAACCAAGTAGGAGGATTCACACTTTTGAATTTCAAAACTTACTACAAAGTAACAGTAACCAAGTATGGTACTGACATAAGTATTAAGATACAGATTACTAGAATATAACTGAAAATCCAGAAATAAACCAGTACAGTTATGGTCAATCAGTTTTGAACAAAGATGCTAAGATAATTCAATAATAAACATTTTCATTATAAATTAAGTGGTTTTAAAAACATTTATAGGACTATCGATATTTTCTAATTCCTCTCATGTCAATATTGCCAGTTTGTCAGTTACATGGTTTGTGTATTTATTTATATTGACAAATTTATTTTTATAAAGTTGTATGTAAAATTCCCTTGTTAACTTTTTAATGACTGAGGAATCTAAATAGTGATCCCCTTATTCATTATGGATAAGGTTAATTTGTGTTTTTTTTCTTTTTGCTTGATCAGTCTAGCTAAAGGTTTATTAATCTTATTAACCTTTTAAAAGAATCAACTTTAGTTTCTTATAATCTCTATTTTATCAGTTTTCTATTTCATCGATTTTGCTCTTATTTTTCCCTTCTATTACTTTATATTGAATTTTCCCATCTTTTACTATATTTTTAAGATGGACGCTTCAATCACTAATCTTGTATCTTTCTTTTTTCTAATAATAATTTCTGATTTAACTTAAATCCACAAATTTTGATATCCTTTGTTTTTCCATTCATTATTATATCTAATTCGTATGTTCACACATTGAGGGAAGTACTGTATTGCAGTATAAGAGAGTTAAAGGCCTAGCCCAAGTTCCCTTGAATAGGGATTCACAGCCCAAAAATTGAATCTAGTCCTTTGGATATCAAACATCTTTCCACTATGTCAAAGCTGCCTCTCCACTGTGTAGAACCATTTCATATCTCTGTCTGAACCTGCCATTTTGACATTCACTTATACTACTTGCAGTCATCATTTTAAAAAGTCCATAGGCACTGCTGTCAAGGTATCTGTATCATCTGTTCTGTTTGAATATAAAACTATAGGTGTCTCTTTAGAGAGAAATCAGAGAGAGAGCTGTGGCTTTTCTTGAACTGTTCTCATTCACATGGAGAACTATTTCACAGAATTCAAAATATAAGAATATATAGACAACACAACTGTAAAAGTCACATCAAGTAACATTAGCATTCTAAATTAGAAGCAGAAAAAAAGCATAGGAGATACTTTTGATCACACAACATGCACAAAGATTTTTAAAAGCCTTGTCAAAATCTTGGTTTCTTATGTTCCTTTACCTACTCCTACCATTTTAAAACAGCAAATTTATTAATGTCTTCCAGTTTTGTGAAAAGAATTGATTTAACCACGTATTTTGACTTCCAAATACTACTCTAATGATTTTTCCAAAAAAATTTTAAGAAATATGTATTGGAATTTTTAGAGATTTTTAAATCTTAGATTAATGAGATTAGGAAAGTCCATGTAGTACTTTCCTTATTTTACAAATGAGGAAATTTTTCCCATTAGAAGAGGAGAAATATATCCAAACCAGTGATCTAAGTGGAGGTCCTGATCCCAAGTAGTGTTTGTGTGTGTTTGAGTGTGGATGTGTTTTATTATTTTAAACTTTTAGATACATAGACATTGAAACATTTGAGTCTCTCAAAATAAGGTTCTATGAAGTTGAGAAATCCTTGTAAAATCTTCTTGGATCTTTTGCTAAATGTAATTAATTATTTGGAAATTAAACAGTAGTGTCTTGAAAAGAACTGGTTCTTCCAAGAATGAACGAGATTTAAAGACCTTTAGGTAATACCTTCTCCTGACACCCCAAATATCTGTCTGCCCACCAGTTAAGATTCCTCCCTGCCTCTTTTTTAGTCATCGACTCCCTGCTTAAATTGAAAGCGAGCAAAATATCAACCTAAAAAGGAGATGAGACAAAACAGTTATAGTACATTTTTCCCTTATACTAAGATATTATTGAAGATGTATATATATGTGAATATATATTAAAGGTTTATATATATTAACCATACTATAATACATAAAATTCTACTCTGAATCATGCACTCAAATGTGTGTGTGTGTGTGTATGTATTCAGTGAGGTTATAGGTACTCTTTAGTTTTGTTCTTTTTATGTATACAAATTTCTAATTTTTTACAATGAAAACATATCTTTGTATTAGGAAGTAAAGCTTGTTTTTAATTTTTTTTAAAAAAAAAATCTTACTTAAATCAGTAGGGGACTCAAGTTAGCAGCAGTTCACAGCCAGAGGATGGTTGGAGGGGATATTTTGTCATAGCCCACATAGAGCTGAATTGTAACTTCAGGAAATAAGTTGAGGGAGCTTTGAAGATCAGCTCTGTCTACCTCAGCCAGGACTCAGGAAAGGCTCAGGATCCTCCAAACCTTCAGTCAGAAGCCATATTACCCAGGGATCTTCCATCATGTTCAAACCAGAAGAGTTTGAAATCTGAGTCTTGCCTCAGCTACACTGCTTCTGGCAGGCTTTGATAACAAATAATGTGCTCCAAAAGCAACTCTCCTGCCTGGGAAAGATTGTCAGTAGAATCTATTTACTCGGTCACCTGAACATCTTTCCACCTCTCTGGAGCTTTCCCCAAAAAAGCATTCTCATTCTTTTATAGCTCACAGTGGACTGCTTGCTAAGAAAGAATTTATTACTTTTTAACTAGAGCCACTAGGAAATCTTTTCATTTGTGTTGCTCAAGGTCCATTAAACAGTGCCAGATATTCTCAGAATTGGCCTTAATTTTCTTTGTTTGAAGTATTTTGAAACTTTACATAGGAAGAGAAAAAAATGAGATACTGCAAGCCCTGAAAGAAGCAGATTAACTTCTAAATAATAAAGTAATTCAGGTCAATTCAATTTGACAAATACTCATTGAAGGCCGACTATGTGCAAGCATTGCCAAGTTCTGTGGGAAACAGTGAAACAATAATATATCCTTATCCCCAAGAGTTTCTGGCCCAAACATTGCCTGAATTCCATTTTTCTGGGGCTGTAAACTTACAGGGACACCATCTGCAGGTTTCCAAATATCTGTATTGATCATGCTATTTGTGGCAAACTTAGTGAATGGCCTTATTCCCACAAGCATAATGTGATGTCACCACAACTGATAACTAGCACTTATCTGTAAAGGATGGAGGGAGAGGACTAAGATGATGGCACGTGAATAGAGACATGGCTATTAATGAGAAAGAGAAGGAGCCATATATTTTAAATTGCTTAGAGAAGTAACCACATCTCACCCACATCCTTTCAGATCCTCAATTTGCTTCAATTTTAAGCACTAACATACCACTCAATAATCTTTGTCCTAACACTTTTCCCCTGAGGTACTTAAAACACATTTAAACATGGATTTACTCAAATATGAACCCATACACATTCAATTACTCCCACACACCATGCTAAATTAAGATAAAATATAGCATGTAAAAATGCAAGGAAGAGGGATTTTTACAATAAAATTATGTACAATAAATATAATTTTATTTATAAATAAATAAGTGAAAATAAGGGAGGGAGATACAAGAGGGAGGAGTTATGGGGATATATGTATATGTATAGGTGATTCACTTTGTTATAAAGCAGAAACTAACACACCATTGTAAAGCAATTATACTCCAGTAAGGATGTTTAAAAAAAAGTTAGCAAAACAACATCACTATCAGAGACAATAACTGTTATGATTTGGGAAACATCCTTCCTGACATCTCTCTCTTCATATATATCATGTATAGATTTTATAGCTTACATGTAAATCATATATAAAAATGTATATGCATAATACATATATATGATCTGTGAAGAGAAAGAAGGATTTTATACAAGTGCATATAAACACCTGTTACATTTGTGAGATTTTTGCCTGTTTATTTTCTAGTGTGAGTGATGCCAGAATCACTAATCATTAATGAAATTTCTCCCTTCCCCCCCTCCAGGAAGAGCTCACATGAGCACACTTTGAAATTCCTTAGAGAGCCTTTCTTAGAAGGACAAAATGATGGGCAATCATTGAGGAAACACTCCCTCAGAAGAACTGGTGAGTAATATCTCTAATAAGGGACAGTTCATGCAATGTGACAGTTTTTGTTTTGAGAATTTAGAGAAAAGCCATCTATCACCTAAAAGCTTTTGTGATAGTGGGTTGTGCCTGATGCCAAAGTAGAGAAGAAGACCAACACTGTGTCTCAGGCCATGTGCAGCTTTTGTCAGTAACTCCATAGGGAAGCAGTGTACTGTAGTATACTTCCCCCAGGGAATGGAAACCAAATATTCCACACATCCCCACATCTGTGCCATCCATGCTCCCAACTTTCTTAGATTATTCAAAGGGATCGAAGAGCCTTTTGATGGAGATTCTGGATTTTCTGCAGTTAAGGTATGTGGAAACTTCAGCAATTAATTGAGTAAAATAAGAGATGGAACTACATTTTTTCCCCAAGTTTGTAAAGCACTATCTACTGGATAGAACTGAGAGGAGTTAATATAGACAGAGATATAAACATAGATATTGATTTAGGTATTTCCAGGGCTTCTGTGTTGTACATTTCCACCGTACAGACTTCACATAATGCCTGTGGCCCAGGGTGGCACTGATGAATGTATAGAACTTACTGTATTTGTTATTTTGCTACTTTTTATTATAGAAATGTTACTGTATGTGGAAATACTTTATTGTATATAAAGCCACAGAGTACTACATTGTATAAATGCACCATAATTTACCTAATCAATCTTCTATTATGTGCATTTTAATCTACTATTTTCCTATTCCAATAAAGATGTAATGAGCATCTTTTTACACATATTCTTGTACATCTTCTACTTACTTAACTTCAGATGAGTACCTAGAATCAGAATTAATGGATAAAAAATAATTCATATCTAAAATTGATACATATTTCTCCTCCCCTGCTTCAAATGTTTAAAAGCTCATGCCCAGATGAAAAATAACTATTAGGCTGATTTCTTGCTTGTTTTCTTTGTTAATGTTATGGCCAAGGTTTGAACGTCCCCTCATTCAGGCCAGTTCTGTAAGTGTGTGTCTATATGCATATGAATTGTGATGAGGAGGGAGTTTGCTGGCTGTTGCAGACACACTAGCAAGCTGTGTACCAACACTTTTGCCTCCTGGGTACCCAGCTAGACACCACATTACCCATCTTGCCTTATGATTAATTTTGATCATGGGAGTAGGCCCTAGACAATGGAAGTAGGAAGAAATGGGTATGACTTTGAGGTCTAGCCCATAAAAAACCTTCCACAGGAATCCCCAACTTCTTTCTCTTTTCCCGTCTACCTGCTGAGTGCAGAGTTACATGAGACCCTGAATTACTGCATGAAATACAGCCTCCCTCCACTATCAATCCTTTCCTGGCCACCAACCTAACTCAGACAGTGAAAAACTAATTTTTATTGTATTAAGCCCTTAGCTCTGGAATTATTCTTTTTATAGCAGTTAGCCTGTCGTGACTACTACAGATGCTGTTTCACCAGAGTATGCATTTTGATACCTTCTGCGATGTTGCAAGCAGCTGCCAATCTAATTTACATTCTTTTTAACAAACAGTTTATAGCTAGGACAGATCAAAGCACATGAATTAACCTATGAGTTGTATCTGAAACCACATTACATGAGCCCTATTTTAGCAAAAGGCTAATAGGAAGCTTAGAACCATACAGAAATTTTAACTGAAAAGTAGTGTAAATCTTCTCCATGGCAAGAGTTGGAGGTTTGTTCCCAAATACTCAGATAGGGTGTGTGCTATTAGTAGCTTCTTGCTTGTGATTTCCAAAGGCTGCCCAATCACAAGCAGAGCCTCCCTAGAGCAAAACAAGTCAGAATAAGTGTTGGGGATTCATGGAAAGAGCACGTGCTGGAAGTCTGGGATCCAGTTCCCAGGCTGAATCTGCCATTGACATGCTGTCTTGGGATAGCATTATCTTGGGAAAATATCTTTCCTTCTCAGGATATGCATATCCTCCTGTAAAAAAGGAGCCCATCAAAATAGATGTGAGATTGCAAACAATATACATTTTGTTTATGAACTCAGATTGATCATGAATCTCTGTTGAAAAGAATTCTGATGCTACATCGCTTTCAGTACCCAAGCAGGGTCTTGTAGTGGCATATGTGTCATATTTTGTCAAGTCTATATTTATTTAGTCTTTGGATCCTGAAAAGGTCACTCAATGTTCATTCTTTTATTTAAATTTTATTTCAGTGTCTCAGATCCAATAACATAGCAGAAGGCTACAGGTTAATATTGGGAGTGATGTGTTATGAGTATGAGCTTTAAAGTTTAACCAACCAACTTCAAATCCTACTGTTCTCCTACTGTCTTGTTTGTGAGATTTGGGGCAAATTATTTATTCTCTCTATGCTCTACTTACCTCATCTTCAAATGTCAAAAACAATATCTACCTCATAGATACTTATTGCAATAAATTGAAAATAATGCATATAAAAAATTTAGTGCCAAACTTGCTACATGGTAAATATTGCACATGTGGCAGTAAGTCTTGTTGTTACTGTTGGGAAGGAGAATGTTAAGTGTCACAGCATGAGGAGATGGGTGTGGGAGCTCTTGAGGAAATTCTCCATAAACATGGCTGTGGACCGAGAATTGAGAAACTTGGTAGTACCTAGAAATAACATGGATTTCATATCATCTTGCAAAATTCTCCATTAATTAAGATTTTTAGTTTTAGCCTTTTGTGCCCTCTCCTAAGTCATAATTTTCTTTTCTTTAAAATGAATATAACACGGGTTGTAACTTCCTTTTTTGACCAATTACTACGTGGCAGGCATTGTGCTAGGATCTTTGCATTCATTGTTTTATAGAACACTGAGAAGAGCCCAGGAAGGCAGCTTTATTAGCCCCATGATAAAATGGAGGCTTACTGTGCCCAGGTTCACCCAGGTAGAAGGTGGAAGAGCTGAGATTAGAACCCCAGCCTACTTGAATCCAAATATCTGATTTTAAATACCCATCATGTTACATATCTCAGAGCCTTATGATAGGGATTAGATGGAGGAAAATGCTCAGTGTAGTTCCTGAACCATATGTGTTTATTAAGAATAGTTACTGTTCCTCCCCCCTGACTCTTAGCATAGCTTTCAAACCACCTCAAAGGGTATCCATAGGAATATTTTCTTGCCTTAATGGTGGGACCTCAGCTGTCAGACCCTGATGCTTAGCTATGCTATTTCATATTGAATTTACATTTTTAGTTCCAACTGAAAGCTGAATCTTGTGAAACATTTTAGTCATTGACCACCTCCATGCTCACCTCTTAAAGGTTTTCAAAACTGTATAGGCTTCCAATGACCACACTGTCACATGGCTACATCAGTTGAGCTGCCTTTATAAAGGAGGTTTGTGCAACATCAGTATTTGTTCTGTCCCCAAATAAAGTGTGACAAAGGAAAACCTACTATCACTTTGGTACCTATAAGAGACAGAGAGACAGACACACACACACACCAGAAACATGCCTTACTCTACTATTAAAAATTCAATATCTTCTTTCATCTTTTTTCAACAAGGTTATTTCCTTTGTTGGTTTGTTTATTTCCTTTTTTTTTTTTTTTTTTCTTTAAAGAGCTGAACTAAACGGCTTTTCCTCTTAGTGGCCCATGAAATGAAAAGCTTTACTGCTTTACATACTGTGTTTTGCTAAAGCAATCAGTTCTCACAGCAAAGTCATAAGAATTCTCACTATGTAATAGAAAGAGCTACCATGTGTAGACCTTGTACTATGTGCCAGATAATCAAGTAAGTGTTTTATATAACACAACAACCTTGTGCGAAAAGTATTATCATCATCTTATCTTACCAAAGAAGACAATGAGGCTTAGAGAAATTAAATCACTCCCTAATAGCACACAGCCAACAAGGGACAGGGTGTTCCAGTCCCGACAGTCCGAACATTTGACTATTGTGCATAGTTCTCTTTCACTTTTACATTTTTATTGCTGAATCCACATAAGATAAACATTAAAAATAAGGGCTTATATTTATTGAGTGTTTACTGCATGCTGTGTATTATTTTACATTATTTATGTCATAATTCCTGTTACTCTTATCTCAACCCTATAAATTATGTATATTATTTGGCTCCATTTTATAGCTTTGTACTGAGGCATGAAGAAATGAAATTATTTGTACAAGGCTATACAGATGAGTTAGTAATAGATCCAAGATTTGTACAAAGTCAGTGTAACTGCAAAACCTATGCATTTAACCACACAGGGTACCACCTGCAGTAAAAATGCAGAGACTTCTCTGCTTCTCCTGTTTGCACCTGCATAACATACATAATGTCTTGTATTTTCCATTCCCAAAGAGTGTGTACTGTTGCAACACATTTTTCTGTTTCAGTCTTACAAATAAAAAAAGTTTTTTCATCTCTCAGGGGACAGATATACTATGGAGATATACATATATTTCAGTGAGCTTACTTCACACACACAAAGAGAGCAAACATCATTTATTTATCTCAGGAGAAATCTGGAAATCCCAGGCCTGACTAGCTTCCAACTACTCCTCAAGTGGAAATTTTGAAAGAAAAAATATGTTGCTATTTTTGCCTTCCTCTCCACTACCAGAATTCTTTGCTTTTCACTCTCAGTCACATGGCCAACTCCATGGCTTTTGTAGAACACTGAGTCATTGTAATGCACAATTGCATTTTCTGTTGTTTTATTCAGAACAAGTATGCACTCTAGTTCTTCTTTTACTTCTTTTTCCATTGAGTTTTCACATTACCTACTGGTTTGTTGGCTCCATAACATGTTTCTGATGAGGTAGGACACATCTGGAAATGACCAAGAAGACTAACGAGCTCATATGACAACTATGACTATCTGGCATCACTTGAGATTCTCCTGGGATATATGCCCTTAGAATCCTGTTGCCCTATACTCCCTGTCATCTTGCTTAAGCCCTCTCAACAGTTTTTCCTTTACCTGTCACAAGGATCAGTAAAAGCATTTTGTTTAAATGGATAATTGAAAGATTAGGTTGTTTTTGTGCCACTGTTAACAGGGTCATAGAATTCAGTGGCAGGAATGATGAATATGGAGTCAGAACTTCTCAGTTCTACTGTGACTGTCTAGTTATAAGATCTGGCTTTTTTTCCTCAAATTGGGTATAAGTACAGCTGTACTTATACAAGATTCACAGGGCTTTTGGACATTCACCTTCAGTGTTGGGTGAGAAAGGATTGTGGAATTATTAAGGACTCTACAGATGGAACCTCCTCTGGGCGAGCTCTACACACTTTAGTGAGGCTAAGGATGGGTGAGAGCCATAGTCAATGGTCCATGCCACTACTAGCAGCATGAGCCAACTGACAGAATCCATCACTGAGTAAACAACATTTACCGAGCACTTGCTATGTAGCAGCCACTTTACTAGGTGCCAAAAGGAGAGAGAGTAATTAGGTACAGTAAATCAGTCAGAGCATGCTTGTGGAAACCTGTTACATGCTGGTCATTGTGATAGGTCCTAGGCATACATCTGTGAAAGGCTATGTAGTATAGCTTCCTGGAAGCAAAGCAAACAAGAAATTTAAACATAATGAAGTGGAAAAAAATAGAAGATCCTAGGGCAACACATTAAAGGGCTACTTGATTCAGACTAGTGGTATAAGGGAAGGCTTTGCAAAGGAGGTACCATGTACAGTGATATCCAAAGAAAGATATGTTGATTTTCTAGGGTTGTTGTAACAAAGTCCCACAAAATAGTTAACTTAAAACAACAGAAATGTAATCTCACAGGTCACAAGGTTGAAAATCCAAAATCAAAGTGTCCACACATGTTCCTTCTGGAGCCTCTGAGACAGAACCTGTCCCTTGCCCGTCTCCTAGCTTTAGGTGGTTGTAGGCAGTCCTTGGCTTTCCTTGGCTTATAAATTCATCACTCCAATCTCTGACTCCATCTTCACATTGCCTTCTTTGCTGTGTCTCTGTATGTCCTTGTCTGTCTCTTACAGGGACATCCTCATGGGATTTAGCGCCCATCCTAATCTAATATAATCTCATTTCAATAATTATCCTAGTTACTTCTGCAAAGACTGTATTTATAAATAAGGTTTTATACTGAGGCTACAGGTAGACATGAATTTTCGGAGTAGGAACTATGTTAGAGAATAATTGGTGAAAGGGCATGCCAGGCAGGCAAAGAGAACAGAATATGCAAAGGCCTAGAATGAAGAAAGAGTATGGCACACTCAAGAAATGTTTTAAAAATGTCAATGTGTGGGAGGAGCTACAAGATGGCAGAACAGTAAGACACAGAGATCACCTTCCTCCCCACAAATACATCAGAAATACAACTACATGTGGAACAGCTCCTACAGAACACCTACTGAATGCTGGCAGAAGACCACAGACCTCCCAAAAGGCAAGAAACTCCCCACACACCTGGGTAGGGTAAAAGAAAAAAAAAAAAAAAAAAACGCAGACAAAGAATACGGACGAGACCTGCACCAGTGGGAGGGAGCTGTGAAGGGGGAAAGGTTTCCACACACTAGGAAGGCCCTTCACGGGTGGACACTGCAGGTGGAAGAGGGGGGAAGCTTCAGAACCATGGAGGAGAGTGCAGTAACAGGGTGCGGAGGAAAAAGAGGAGAGATTCCCGCACAGAGGATGGGTGCTGGACAGCACTCCCCAGCCCGAGAGGCTTTGTCTGCTCAACCACTGGGAAGGGCGGGGGCTGGGAGCTGAGGCTCGGGCTTCGGTCGGATCGCAGGGAGAGGACTGGGGTTGGCTGCATGAACACAGCCTGAAGGATGCTAGTGCACCATGGCTAGCTTGGAGGGAGTCCACGAAAAGTCTGAACCTGCCAAAGAGGCACGAGACTTTTTCTTACCTGTTTGTTTCCTGGTGTGCAAGGACACAGGATTAAGAGCCACGCTTAAAGGAGCTCCAGGGACGGGCACGAGCCCTGGCTATCAGTGCAGACCACAGTGGCAGGCATGAGATGTTAAGGCTGCTGTTGCCACCACCAAAAAGCCTGTGTGCAAGCACAGGTCACTCTCCACACCTCCCCTCCCGGGAACCTGTGCAGCCCGCCACTACCAGGGTCCCGTGATACAGGGACAACACATGGCGTGCCTCAGGCTGCTGCAATGTCACGCCAGCCTCTGCCACCACAGGCTTGCCACGCATCCGTACCCCTCCCTGCCCACAGCCTGAGTGAGCCAGAGCCCCCGAATCAGCTGCTCCTTTAACCTCATCCTGTCTGAGTTAAGAACAGACTCCCTCAGGTGACCTACATGCAGAGGTGGGTCCAAATCCAAAGCTGAACCCCAAGAGCTGTGTGAACAAAGAAGAGAAAGGGAAATCTCTCCCAGCAGCCTCAGGAGCAGTGGATTAAATGTCCCCAATCAACTTGATGTACCCTGCAGCTGTGGAATACCCGAATAGATGACGAATCATCCCAAATTGAGGAGGTGGACTTTGGGAGCAACAATATATACATATTTTTTCCCTTTTTCTCTTTTTCTGAGTATGTATGTGTATGCTTCATGATTTTGTCTGTATACCTTTGCTTTTACCATTTGTCTGAGAGTTCTGTCCATTTTTTAAAATTACTTAAAATTGTTTTTTCTTAATAATTATTTTAATAACTTTATTTTATTTTATTTTATCTTCTTCTTTCTTTCTTTTTTTTTCTCCCTTTTATTCTGAGCCATATGGAGGACAGGCTCTTGGTGCTCCACCCAGCTGTCAGGGCTGTGCCACTTAGGTGGGAGAGCCAAGTTCAGCACACTGGTCCACAAAAGACCTCCCAACTCCATGTAATATCAAATGGTGAAAATCTCCCAGAGATCTCCATCTCAATGCCAAGACCCAGCTCCACTCAATGACCAGCAAGCTACAGTGCAGGACACTCTATGCCAAACAACTAGCAAGACAGGATTACAGCCCCATCCATTGGCACACAGGCTGCCTAAAATCATAATAAGGACACAGACACCCCGAAACACACCACCAGACGTTGACCTGCCCACCAGAAAGACAAGATCCAGCCTCATCCAACAACACAGGCACTAGTCCCCTCCACCAGGAAGCCTACACAACCCACTGAACCAACTTTAGCCATTGGGGACAAATACCACAAA
Organism: Kogia breviceps; assembly: GCF_026419965.1. Lineage (NCBI taxonomy): Eukaryota > Metazoa > Chordata > Mammalia > Artiodactyla > Physeteridae > Kogia > Kogia breviceps. The sequence goes on from NC_081313.1 coordinate 121,702,775, forward strand.
CAACAGAAACTACAAACCTGGAGCCTACAAAAAGGAGACCCCAAACACAGTAAGTTAAGCAAAATGAAAAGACAGAGAAACACAGAGCAGATGAAGGAGCAAGGCAAAAACCCACCACACCTAACAAATGAGGAGGAAATAGTCTACCTGAAAAAGAATTCAGAATAATGATAACAAGATGATACAAAATCTTGGAAATAGAAAAGAGAAAATACAAGAAACGTTTAACAACGGCCTAGAAGAACTAAAGAGCAAACAAACACAGATGAACTACACAGTAAATGAAATTAAAAATTCTCTAAAAGGGATCAATAGCAGAATAACTGAGGCAGAAGAACGGATAAGTGACCTGGAAGATAAAATAGTGGAAATAACTACTGCAGAGCAGAATAAAGAAAAAAGAATGAGAAGAATTGAGGACAGTCTCAGAGACCTCTGGGACAACATGAAACACACCAACATTCGAATTATAGGGGTCCCAGAAGAAGAAGAGAAAAAGAAAGGGACTGAGAAAATATTTGAAGAGATTATAGTTGAAAACTTCCCTACTATGGGAAAGGAAATAGTCAATCAAGTCCAGGAAGCACAGAGAGTCCCATACAGGATAGATCCAAGGAGAAACACACCAAGACACGTATTAATCAAACTATCAAAAATTAAATACAAAGAACAAATATTAAAAGCAACAAGGGAAACAAAACTAACACATAAGAGAATCCCCGTAATGTTAACAACTGATCTTTCAGCAGAAACTCTGCAAGCTGGAAGGGAGTGGGAGGACATATATAAAGTGATGAAGGAGAAAAACCTAAAACCAAGATTACTCTACCCAACAAGGATCTCATTCAGATTAGACAGAGAAATTAAAAGCTTTACAGACAAGCAAAAGCTAAGATAATTCAGCACCACCAAACCAGCTATACAACAAACGGTAAAGGAACTTCTCTAGGCAGGAAAGACAAGAGAAGGAAAAGACCTACAATAACAAACCCCAAACAATTAACAAAATGGTAATAGGAACATACATATCGATAATTACATTAAATATAAATGGATTAAATGCTCCAATCAAAAGACATAGACTGGCTGAATGGATACTAACGTATGACCTGTATATATGCTCTCTACAGGAGAACACTTCAGACCTAGGGACACATACGGACTGAAAGTGAGGGAATGGAAAAAGATATTCCATGCAAATGGAAATCAAAAGAAAGCTGGAGAAGCAATTCTCATATCAGACAAAGTAGACTTTAAAAAAAAGACTATTACAAGAGACAAAGAAGGACACTACATAATGATCAAGGGATCAATCCAAGAAGAAGATACAACAATTGTAAATATTTATGCACCCAACATAGGAGAACCTCAATACATAAGGCAAATGCTAACAGCCATAAAAGGGGAAATTGACAGTAACACAATCATAGTAGGGGACTTTAACACCCCATTTTCACCAATGGACAGATCATCCAAAAAGAAAATAAATAAGGAAACAAAAGCTTTAAATGATACATTAAACAATATGGACTTAATTGCTATTTATAGGACATTCCATCCAAAAACCACAGAATACACATTCTTCTCAAGTGCTCATGGAACATTCTCCAGGATACATCATATCTTCAGTCACAAATCAAGCCTTGGTAAATTTAAGAAAATGGAAATCATATCAAGGATCTTTTCCGACTACACACTATGAGACTACATATCAATAACAGGAAAAAATCTGTAAGAAATACAAACACATGGAAGCTAAACAACACACTACTAAATAACCAAAAGATCACAGAGGAAATCAAAAAATACCTAGAAACAAATGACAGTGAAAACATAACCACCCAAAGCTATGGGATGCAGCAAAAGCAGTTCTAAGAGGGATGTTTATAGCTATACAAACCTACCTTAAGAAACAAGAAACATCTCAAATAAACAACATAACTTTACACCTAAAGCAGTTAGAGAAAGAAGAATAAAAAAAACCCAAACTTAGCACAATGAAAGATATCATAAAGATCAGATCAGAAATAAATAAAAAAGAAATGAAGGAAACGATAACAAAGGTCAATAAAACTAAAAGCTGGTTCTTTGGGAAGATAAACAAAATTGATAAACCATTAGCCAGACTTATGAAGAAAACAAGGGAGAAGTCTCAAATCAATAGAATTAAAAATGAAAAAGGAGAAGTGAAAACTGACACTGCAGAAATACAAAGGATTATGAGAGATTACTACAAGCAACTATATGCCAATAAAATGGACAACCTGGAAGAAATGGACAAACACTTATAAATGCACAACCTCCAAGACTGAACTAGGAAGAAATAGAAAATATGAACCGACCAATCACAAGCACTGAAATTGAGACTGTGATTAAAAATCTTCCAACAAACAAAAGCGCAGGACCAGAAGGCTTCACAGGTGAATTCTATGAAATATTGAGAGAAGAGCTAACACCTATCCTTCTCAAACTTTTCCAAAATATAGCAGAGGTAGGAACACTCCGAATCTCATTCTACAAGGCCACCATCACTCTGATACCAAAATCAGACAAAGATGTCACAAAGAAAACTACAGGCCAATATCACTGATGGACATAGATGCAAAAATCCTCACCAAAATACTAGCAAACAGAATTCAACAGCACATTAAAAGGATCATACACTATGATCAAGTGTGGTTTATCCCAGAAATGCAAGGATTCTTTATTATACTCAAATCAATCAACGTGATACACCATATTAACAAATTGAATGATAAAAACCTTATGATCTTCTCAATAGATGCAGAGAAAGCTTTCAACAAAATTCAACACTGATTTATGATAAAAACCCTCCAGATAGTAGCCATAGAGTGAACTTTCCTCAACATAATAAAGGTCATATATGACAAGCCCACAGCCAACATCGTCCTCAATGGTGAAAAACTGTAACGATTTCCACTAAGATCAAGAACAATACAAGATTGCCCACTCTCACCACTAGTATTCAACATAGTTTTGGAAATTTTAGCCACAGCAATCAGAGAAGAAAAAGAAATAAAAGGAATCCAAATTGGAAAAGAAGAAGTAAAGCTGTCACTGTTTGCAGATGACATGATACTATACACAGAGAATCCTAAAGATGCTACCAGAAAACTACTGGAGCTAATCAATGAATTTGGTGAAGTAGCAGGATACAAAATTAATGCACAGAAATCTCTTGCATTCCTATACATTAATGATGAAAAATCTGATAGTGAAATTAAGAAAACACTCCCATTTACCATTGCAACAAAAAGAATAAAATATCTATTAATAAACCTACCTAGGAGAAAAAAGACCTGTATGCAGAAAGTTATAAGACACTGATGAAAGAAATTAAAGATGATACAAATAGATGGAGAGATATACCATGTTCTTCAATTGGAAGAATCAACATTGTGAAAATCACTCTACTACCCAAAGCAATCTACAGATTCAATGCAATCCCTATGAAACTACCACTGGCATTTTTCACAGAAGTAGAACAATAAATTTCACCATTTGTATGGAAACACAAAAGACCACGAATAGCCAAAGCAATCTTGAGAAAGAAAAATGGAGCTGGAGTAATCAGGCTCCCCAATGTCAAACTATACTACAAAGCTACAGTAATCAAGACAGAATGGTAGTGGCACAAAAACAGAAATATAGATCAATGGAACAGGATAGAAAGCCCAGAGATAAACCCACACACATATGGTCACCTTATCTTTGATAAAGGAGGCAAGAGAATACAGTGGAGAAAAGACAGCCTCTTCAATAAGTGGTGCTGGGAAAACTGGACAGCTACATGTAAAAGAATGAAATTAGAACACTCCCTAACACCATACACAAAAATAAACTCAAAATGGATTAAAGACCTAAATGTAAGGCCAGACACCATCAAACTCTGAGAGGAAAACATAGGCAGAACACTCTATGACATAAATCACAGCAGAATCCTTTTCAATCCACCTCCTAGAGAAATGGAAATAAAAACAAAAATACACAATTGTGACCTAATGAAACTTAAAAGCTTTTGCACAGCAAAGGAAACCATATACAAGATGAAAAGACAACGCTCAGAATGGGAGAAAACATTTGCAAATGAAGCAACTGAGAAAGGATTAACCTCCAATACATGCAAGCAACTCATTGCAGCTCAATATCAAAAAAAAAAAAAAAAAACACAATCTAAAAATGGGCAGAGGTCCTAAATAGCTATTTCCCAAAAGAAGATATAAAGATTGCCAACAGACACATGAAAGAATGCTTAACATCATTAATCATTAGAGAAATGCAAATCAAAGCTACAATGAGATATCATCTCACACAGGTCAGAATGACCATCATCGAAAAATCTACAAATAATAAATGCTGGAGAGGGTGTGGAGAAAAGGGAACCCTCTTGCATTGTTGGTGGGAATGTAAATTGATACAGCCACTGTGGAGAACAGTATGGGCGTTCCTTAAAAACTAAAAATAGAACTACCATATGACCCAGAAATCCCACTACTGGGCATATACCCTGAGAAGATCATAATTCAAAAAGTGTCATGTACCACAATGTTCATTGCAGCGCTATTTACAATAGCCAGTACATGGAAGCAACCTAAGTGTCTGTCAACAGATGAATGGATAAAGAAGATGTGGCACATATATACAGTGGAATATTACTCAACCATAAAAAGGAATGAAACTGAGTTATTTGTAGTGAGGTGGATGGACCTAGAGACTGTCATACAGAGTGAAGTACGTCCGAAATAGAAAAACAAATACCATATGCTAACATATATATATATATATATATATGGAATCTAAAAAAAAAAAAAAAAAAAGGAAAATGGTCAGAAGACTAGGGGCACGATGGAAATAAAAATGCAGACCTACTAGAGAATGTACTTGAGAGTAAGCTGGGACAAAGTGAGAGAGTGGCATTGACATATATACAGTACCAAACGTAAAATAGATAGCTAGTGGGAGGCAGCTGCATAGCACAGTGAGATCAGCTTACTGCTTTGTGACCACCTAGAGTGGTGGGATAAGGAGGGTGGGAGGGAGGGAGACGCAAGAGGGAAGAGATATGGGGACATATGTATATGTATAACTGGTTAACTTTGTTATAACGCAGAAACTGGCACACCATTGTAATGTAGTTATACTCTAATAAAGATTTTTTTAAAAGACAAAAAAAAAATGTCAATGTGCTGAAGGAAGGTGGGCTAAGGGAAAATTGAAAGAGATAAAGATGGCCAGAAAATAGGGTCTGAAAATGAAAGGTTTCAGAGTTTTTTCTGAGAGTAATGGGAGACAGTGATGTTTCAGATAAAAGCTTAGCATCATACATACTGTACTTCAGAGAAATCATCCTGACTTTAGGCAGAGAATTGAGCATGAAGACAGTTGAGGACAAGACTCTAGTTGAGAGGCTGCTGCTGCTGTGGAGGTGAGAGAGGATGGTAGTGTGAGTCATAGGATAGGCCATCCAGAAGGAGATAAGTTATGTATTTGGGAAAGGAATAAGATACTTAGTTAGAAAGGATTTGCAGGACTTTGCACTTAAAAAAATGTAACTATGAGAGGTGACAGATGTTAACAAAACTTCCTTTGATAATCATTTTGTAATATATATGTATATCAAATCATTATGTCATACATCTTAAACTAATACAACATTGTGTGTCAAGTTTATCTCAACAAGAAAAAAGGGGGGGAAAAGGACTTGCAGGGGTTAAGGTTAAAGGGAAGGCATAGAGATACAGATTTTTGTATGCCTTAATTTTTCAGGGATTTTTTTCCCATCTCCTGATGGGTGACTAAATTCCCAACTGATTGTAGTGATTTTCCTCAGAGATAAAAGTGTTTAATATAAAGAGTGACAATACTGGGACAATTTCTTTAGATTCCTACTGTGTTAATTAGAATTCTTTTGCTTCAAAATAACAGTAATTGAATATTAACTAATGTAAAAAAAATAAGAGGATTTATTTACTCACATACTGAAAAGTAGGTTACAGGCTTGGCTAGATCTTATGATTAAAGCACAGTAGTCACAATTTTTTCTCTCTTTGTATCCCTCAATCCCACTTTTTTTTTCAGCCTGGCTTTATTCTTATATAAGCTCTTTCTCTGATGGTGGGAACAAAGTCTACTATAGCTCCAGCTTACATAAAATTTATACTCATAGTCCCTCAGAACAAAAAGAGAGCCTCCCCCACTAATTTTGTTTAATTTCTTGGGAAGAGTCTAATTGTCCCAGGTTAGATCTTATTTCCATCCCTGAGCAACCTCTACCCTCAAGTAAATGGAATACTCTCTTAGGCCTGGACCTTGTGACAAAATTTGGGAATGAGTGAACTCATCTGAGCCTCATGGACCAAACAGATTACTATGAAATGAATAAGAGATGAATGAAGGGCAATGAAATACACAAAAATTATAACCAAAAGTAACAGATATTCAACACACACACTGCATTGGTTGAAAGCTGAAAGCAAAAGCAATTGTCTTAACACAAGGAAAGAGTAATACTGTTAATTCATAATTTATTCCATCAGCTTTTGCTATTACCTAATTTATCCTTCCATCCATCCATTCACTACATGTTTATGAAGCACCCACCACTTAAAAGTAGCTAAGGAATTTTCAAACTAAATAACATGTGATTTTTTTTCCCTCTAGTTGCCTAAGATCAAAAGGGGAAGACAGATATTGCAAATACATATTTGGGTAGGAATTAGGCAATATACAGAGATGATGGTTTATTAATATGGATCAATTCATTTTTGTTCAATGAATGAATAAGTGAATGAATGATCCCAAGCTGCTTAATTAAAATATTTACTTTCAGAAAAAAGGGGAGGACAGATGCTTCATAACTTCTAAGCAGGTCAGAATGAAATATTCAGTAACAGTATAAATAATTAACTACTAAATATTAAATATAGGATGAATATTCTATTTGGGAATTCAAGAGCAGTGTTGTGAAGAAAGTGGCATTTCAATGGGGACTTAAATACTGGAAAAAAGATTTCAATACCTAGAAGATTGTTCCAAGTTGGGGAACCACTAGGTATAAAAGGCAAGGAGGTGTGAAATGGTATGAATAGTTGAAAATATGATAGGTGACTTGTATGGCCAAAATTCAGGATACCTAGAAGGTTAGAGAAAGGGATATGGCCAGAAAGATGGCATGGAGATCAATTATGGAGAATATTGGACTTCAGAACAAGAAATGTCAACTATTTTCCATAGATATTTTGAAGCAACTCCAGTTTGGGGTCAAGAAATTGAATCATTTGTGAAATCATCTATGTTTCAAAGATAACTTAGAGAAGAATAACTGGTTTTAATAAGTGCTGTCATCCCTAAAATCAACCCAACTCTTTTGACCCTTCCATTTAGCTTCTATATCTGTGGGATTCTGTGAAGAAATTAGACATTTTAAAATATTTAAGAACATTTTCTCTGAAGAAAATAGACTTTCACTAATGAGCACTTTAGTAGTAAAAATTAATCTTTTTTAGAACTGTCACCATTCCTAGAGAAGAAGCTAAAGTCTGTGATTGCATGGCCTACTTTGCTTCAATTTATTCGAGGCTTGCAGCAAAGGCCAGGAACACAGAGTCCTTAATACCTTCATGTTTTTACCTAATGCCATTGGGGGAAATCTCCAGAACCTTTTAGCACTCTATGAGCTTCTGTTAAACATTAAGTAGGCCTGCATTTTAGCAGTCAGTCTGTGAATAGGTTTGTTCCATTTCCACCTCTGTCAACATGCCTTCATTCTCACTTTCTTTGTCAAGAGAAGAGAGAGATACCAAGGAATTTGTGTTTGGGGGTCTAGGGAAGGTATCTTGAAAAACAATTGTACTCTGAAAGAAAAGAAAGTGAGAAAGTGTTCATCTTCAGATTTTAGTTTTTCCTCTTTGGGACCAGGGTTCAAAGGCATCAGCCTACAGTTGTGAATTGACACATGCAGTGCAGGAAAGAGTCGTTAGAGCTGTAAACTCAGGGAGAGTGGCATTTCTCTATCTGCACCGGCAGTAACATGATTCATGTAACCACACCACATCTTCCCTGAAGACAGACAGCCCCCACGTGAGATGTGATCCTGCTGCTAGCAAGTGGGATGTGAGCGATAAGCCCTTTGAGTGCAAGGCATCAGTTCTCACTTTGGAAGGTCTGGCCCACACAGCTACCCCGGCTAGTTCCACATACCCTCACCATAAGGAGAAATTCAGAGCGTGTTAAAACAAGAAACTTTGTAGACCACCGCATTATTTTTCCATGGAGAAAATAAGACTGAGAGATGCTGTTCATTGTTGATCACTATTGACACTATAGCTACTAATGCTGAAAAAGTATAATCTCTTGTAAGTGAATAGAACTTTACAGTTTATGAAGCATCTTCAGGCCTCGTCTCACCTCCAATTTTCACAGCAAGTCACTGAGGTGGTATTTATCACCTCTATTTTATAGATGAGGAAACTAAGCCTCAGAGAATTTAAAGCAGATCATCTAGGTCCAAAGAGCTAGCAAGAGTTAAAAGCTGAGTCTGAAATTGTGCTATTCTGAGTAGTAGGCCACAACCTCTACCCCTACATTATACTACTTCTCAAATAATGTCCCTCAAATGACTCTTTGTTTGGTGTTATTATGAGAGATTCCAAAGGAGAATTCCAAAAGATTTCCCTGAGCTCCTAGGAAATCAGAAGCATGGAGTTTCCACTGAGTGCAAGACTAGGTACAGAAGAGAATATGGTATATTAAATACTATTTCCATCACAGAAAATTTACACTGTAAATGGGGACACTAGAGCAGCACAGGTTAAACAGAAAATTCAAAGTGAGCCACAATTAAGTGCTGAGTGGTTCTAGCAACATTTGATGCAGGAGTTGAGAGAAGTGAGTGATAAGTGAAGACTAAAGAAACACAGAAAGGCTTACAATTAAGCCTTATAGAGAGATGAAAAGCTAGGACTTTAGTGGCACATGAACCTGGGTACATGAACCCAGCACCACTTTATACTACCTGTTATTTTGGATAAGCCACTAAAGACCTTCAAACCTCCTCTTCCTCATCTATAAAGTGTGGTAACTTGTAGTTTTGGGGGTTGTGACGATGACCTAGTAGGATAAAATATTCAAGTGCTTTGCATATGTTTGGCCCAGAAAAATTTCTATAAGGCTTTAATAAAGACATGGAAGTTAGACTGGCACAGCTGAGTGTGTAAGATGTTAGTGGCTGGTCCACTTGGTTCATGTGATGGTTAGGCAAAGAATGCAGCCACACATCTTTGTGCATCCTGCTTGGCTACAGGTTTGCTTGGGCTAACTTTGGCAATCTTGGTGGATACTGACAGGGAGGTGTGAAAAGCCCTGGGTTGATTGTTATACCTAGAACATCAATATTTGTAAATGGGTGCTTTTAGAGCTTAAGAAGAGGCTTAAGTCAAGCCTGTGTTTGTAAAGGAAATCAGTGGAGCACTCTGAGGTCAAACATCAATACTTCTGAGGCAGTGATGGCTAGAAACAGGAGATGATCTGCCTACTCTAAGAATACCAAAAATTTCTCAGAGATGTGAATAAGTCTCTAGGGCAGATTCTTCCTTTTCCTGCAAGGGATCACTTAGAGAGTTCTCTTGATCATACTACTGGCATTCAAATATTTATTTGATATTAGTTAATTTGGCCACAAATAGAGATGATATAATACTAACACAGCAGGCTTTGGTTATAAGTGTTTGGTTTAATAACATAAGTGAGTACCTTAATGAGAGACAGTGCAACTCTGAAAAAAAAATTGGCAAAAATATGGGAAGGAGGCTGGAGGGTTGCCTTAGTTTCCTAGGGCTGTTATAATAAAGTGCCACAGATTGGGTGGTTTAAAAACAGAAATTTATTTTCACACAGTTATAGAGGCTTGAAGTCCAATATCTAAATGATACCTTTCTCCATGGCTTGTAGATGGCTATCTTTATGTTCATGTGGCATTATCCTTCGATGTGTGTCTTTGTCCAAATTTCATCTTCTTATAAGGATACCAGTCACGCTGGATTAGGGTCCACCATAATGGCCTCATTTTAACTACCTCTTGCTGTATATCTAAATACAGTTATGGTCTGAGGTCCTTGGTGTTAGAACTTCAACACATGAATTTGGGGGGGAAATAATTCAGCCCATGACAAAGAAGCTAACTGCAGATTCCCTTGACAGATGAAGAAACCAAAAATTGAGGCCAAGGCATTGGTGGAAGATACAAAATGAGAGAAATATGAGAGGTGTTATCAATATGGAAAAAATCTGGGCCACAGTGAGCAACAGTCCAGAAGGGGCTTCCTGTGACAGAGGAAAGATGATCAATTTATGTGGAGGAGGTAACAATAACTAATTTTAAGTCAAACTCTCCTCCTCTCAATTTACATGACTCTATTATCTTCAACTTTTAGAGAAATTTATTATCCACCACAACTTGGTTTTAGCCTCTTGTTAGCACTGTCTTGGGAACGAACGGAGGGGCTACAGTTGTCAAAATTTTAAGGTAGAACAAAGGGAAGAGAGTTAAATGACAAGGAGAGGCAGTTGACAAAACCTCCAAAAGTGACAGGTAGGAGGAGCTAGAAGTAACAGTTCAGAGCAAGAATGGAGAAGAAAAACCAGGACATATAATCACTCTCTGGAAATATATAGAAATATTGGGAGAGGTTGGATTTTTTTTGCAATTCATGTAGGCTCAGGTTGACTTGTTTTACTTTATATGATGTTTATCTACTATATAAAAGATCTTACGGGAGAAAACATGATTTCTCTATAATTACATAAAAGAGGATGGAGGGGGGCCCCTCCTGAATTCTTCCAGTTTGGCCAGTTTGTCAGCACCATGTTCCTTACTGGAAACTCCTGTTCAGAGACAATTCATGCAAGCGGTTATTATCGCACCTGGCCAGGGCAGGTGGTTTCGGTCCCAGGTTCCCAAACAATCTGGTGACAGATGAAGCCAGCTTCCTTTGGGACTGTATCAAAATAACAAGTCTTCTGTTCAAGGTCCTACTTCACACGCAGCTGGTACTGTGAAGTGCAATGGCCAATTGTTCCTTCAACTTCCAAAGGACTGTCTCCTAGAGAAGTGGTGTGGCTGACAGGGTCTTGGTGCTCCGGCTTGGTGTCAGGCCTGAGCCTTTGAGGAGGCAGAGCTGACTTCAGGACATGGGCCACCAGACACCTCACAGCCCCACGTAACATCAGTTGGTGAGAACTCTCCCAGAGATCTCCTTCTCATTGCTAAGGCCCAGCTCCACCCAATGGCCAGCAAGCTCCAGTGCTGGAAGCCCCATGCCAAACAACTAGCAAGACAGGAACACAACCCCACCCATTAACAGAGAGACTGCTAAATCATACTAAGTTCACAGACACCCCAAAACACCACCAGATGCAGGCTTACCCACCAGTAAGACAAGATCCAGCCTCATCCAGCAGAACACAGGCACCAGTCCCCTCCACCAGGGAGCATACACAAGCCACTGAACCAACCTTACCCACTGGGGGCAAACACCAAAAACAAGAGAAACTATGAACCTGAAGCCTGCGTAAAGGGGACCCCAAACACAGTAAGTTAAGTAAAATGGGAAGACAGAGAAATATGCAGCAGATGAAGGAGCAAGGTAAAAACCCACCAGACCAAACAAATGAAGAGGAAATAGGCAGACTACCTGAAAAAGAATTCAGAGTAATGATAGTAAAGATAATCCAAACTCTTAGAAATAGGATGGAGAAAATACAAGAAACAGACCTATAAAAAGCACATAGAAGAACTAAAGAGCAAACAAAAAATGATGAACAACACAATAAATGAAATTTAAAATTCTCTAGAAGGGATCAATAGCAAAATAACTGAAGCAGAAGGAATAAGTAACATGGAAGAAAAAAATAGTGGAAATAACTACCACAGAGCAGAATAATGAAAAAGAGGACAATTTTAGAGACCATAGGAACAACATTAAATGCACCAACATTCGACTTATAGGGGACCCAGAAGAAGAAGAGAAAAAGAAATGGTCTGAGAATATATTTAAAGAGATTATAGTTGAAAACTTCCCTAACATGGGACAGGAAATAGTCAAGTCCAGGAAGCACAGAGAGTCCCATACAGGATAAATCCAAGGAGAAACATGCCAAGACACATATTAATCACACTATCAAAAATTAAATACAAAGAAGAAATATTAAAAACAGCAAGGGAAAAGCAACAAATAACATACAAGGGAATCCCCATTAGGTTAACAGCTGATTGTTCAGCAGAAACTTTGCAAGCCAGAAGGGAGTGGCAGGACGTATGTAAGGAGATGAATGGGAAAAACCTACAACCAACATTCCTCTACCCAGCAAGGATCTCAATCAGATTCAAAAGAGTAATTAAAACCTTTACAGACAAGCAAATTTAAGAGAATTCAGCACCACCCGACCAGCTCTACAACAAATGCTAAAGGAACTTTCTAGGCAGGAAACAAAGGGAAGGAAAAGACCTACAAAAACAAACTCAAAACAATTAAGAAAATGGTAATAGGAACATACATATCGATAATTACCTTAAATGTAAATGGATTAAATGATCCAACCAAAAGACACAGACTGGCTGAATGGATACAAAAACAAGACCCATACATATGCTGTCTATAAGAGACCCACTACAGACCTAGGGACACATACAGACTGAAAGTGAGGGGATGGAAAAAGATATTCCATGCAAAAGGAAATCAAAAGAAAGCTGGAGTAGGAATTCTCATATCAGACAAAATAGACTTTAAAATAAAGACTATTACAAGAGATAAAGAAGGACACTAAATAATGATCAAAGGATCAATCCAAAAAGAAGATATAACAATTGTAAATATTTATGCACCCAACATAGGAGCACTTAAATACACAAGGAAAATGCTAACAGACATAAAAGGGGAAATCGACTGTAACATAAAAATAGTAGAGGACTTTAACACCCCACTTTCACCAATGGACAGATCATCCAAAATGAAAATAAATAAGGAAACACAAGCTTTAAATGACACCTTTAAGCAAGATGGACTTAATTGATATTTATAGGATATTCCATCCCAAAACAACAGAATACACTTTCTTCTCAAGTGCTCATGGAACATTCTCCAGGATAGATCATATCTTGGGTCACGAATCAAGCATCAGTAAATTTGATAAAATTGAAATCATATCAAGTATCTTTTCCAATCACTATGCTCTGAGACTAGATATAAATTACAGGGAAAAAAACTGTACAAAATGCCAACACATGGAGGCTAAATAATATGCTACTAAATAACCAAGAAATCACTGAAGAAACCAAACAGGAAATCAAAAAATATCGAGAAACAAATGACATTGAAAACACAATGACTCCAAATCCATGGGATGTAGCAAAAGCAGTTCTAAGAGGAAAGTTTATAGCAATAATATCCTACCTCAAGAAACAAGAAAAATCTCAAATAAACAACCTAACCTTACACCTAAAACAATTAGAGAAAGAAGAACAAAAAATAACCTAGAGTTAGCAGAAGGAAAGAAATCATTAAAATCAGATCAGAAAGAAATGAAGGAAACTATAGCAAAGATCAATAAAACTCAAAGCTTGTTCTTTGAGAAGGTAAACAAAATAGATAAACCATTAGCCAGACTCATCAAGAAAAAAAGTGAGAAGACTCAAATTAACAGAATTAGGAATGAAAAAGGAGAAGTAAAAACTAACACTGCAGATACTAAGAATCATTAGTGACTACTACAAGCAACTATATGACAATAAAATGGACAACCTGGAGGAAATGGACAAATTCTTCAAAAAACACAACCTACTGAGACTTAACCAGAAAGAAGTAGAAAATATAAACAAACCTATCACAAGCACTGAAATTGAAACTGTGATTAAAATCTTCCAACAAACAAAAGTCCAGGACCAGATGGCTTCACAGGAAAAGTCTATCAAACATTTAGAGAAGAGCTAACACCTATCCTTCCAAAATATAAACTTGTAAACTCTTCCAAAATATAGCACAGGGAGGAACAATCCCAAACTCATTCTACAGGGCCAGCATCACTCTGATACCAAAACAAGACAAAGATGTCACAAAAAACAAAGCTACAGACCAATATCACTGATAAACATAGATGTAAAAATCCTCACCAAAGTACTAGCAAACAGAATCCAACAGCACATTAAAAGGATCATACACCATGATCAAGTGGGGTTTATCCCAGGAAAAATTCTTCAATATATGCAAATCAATCAATATGATACACCATATTAACAAACTGAAGGAGAAAAAACATATGATAATCTCAATAGATGCAGAAAAAGCTTTCAACAAAATTCATAACCCATTTATGATCAAAACTCTCCAGAAAGTAGGCATAGAGGGAACTTACCTCAACATAATGAAGGCCATGTATGAAAAACCCACTGCCAATATCATTCTCAATGGTGAAAAAGTGAAATGTTTTCCTCTAAAATGAGGAACAAGACAAGGATGCCCTTTCTCACCACTGTTATTCAACATAGTTTTGGAAGTTTTAGCCACAGCAATCAGAGAAAGAAAAGAAATAAAAGGAATCCATATTGAAAAAGAAGAAGTAAAGCTGTCACTGTTTACAGATGACATGATACTATACATACAGAATCCTAAAGATGCTACCAGAAAACTACTAGAGCTAATCAATGAAGTGGTAAAGTTTCAGGATACAAAATTAATGCACAGAAATCTCTTGCATTCTTATACACTAATGATGAGAAATCTGAAAGAGAAATTAAGGAAACACTCCCATTTACCATTGCAACAACAACAAAAAATCAAATACCTAGGAGTAAACCTACCTAAGGTGACAAAAGACCTGTATGCAGAAAACTATAAGACACTGATGAAAGAAATTAAAGATGACATAAACAGATGGAGAGATATACCATGTTCTTGGATTGGAAGAAACAACATTGTGAAAATGACTCTACTACCCAAAGCAATCTACAGATTCAGTGCAATCCCTATCAAACTACCATTGGCATTTTTCACACAACTAGAACAAAATATTTCTCAGTTTCTGTGGAAACACAAAAGACCCTGAATAGCCAAAGCAATCTTGAGAAAGAAAAATCAAGCTGGAGGAATCAGGCTCCCTGACTTCAGACTAAACTTCAAAGCTACAGTAATCAAGAGAATATGGTACTGGCACAAAAACAGAAATAAAGATCCATGGAACTGGATAGAAAGCCCAGAGATAAACACATGCACATGTGGTCACCTTATCTTTGATAAAGGAGGCAATAATATACAATGGAGAAAAGACAGCCTCTTCAATAAGTGGTGCTGGGTTAGCTGACTCACCTCGAGCACCTGGAGAACATGTGACTTTCTGATATAAGCCACAAGGGTTTATACTGTAGGGGAAAGTTGAGTATATGACTTTGTGATTTGGGATTAGGCAGCGGTTTAATCTTTAATCAAAACCATTATTTTTCCATGTCCTTTGCTCTTGTATTTTTACTTGAATGATTTTGAGCAAGTTGCTGAACCTTTATGTGCCTTGTTTCCTCATCTATAAAATAGAATTGATATACTACCTAACTCATAGTGTTGTTGTGTGGATTAAATAATATCCTTGTGTGTTAAAAAAAAAAAAAGTAGTGCTGGGAAAACTGGAGAGTTACATGTAAAAGAATGAAATTAGAACACTTCCTAACACCATACACAAAAATAAACTCAAAATGGTTTAAAACCTAAATGTAAAGCCAGACACTATAAAATTCTTCGAGGAAGACATAAGAAGAACACTCTTTGACATAAATCATAGCAAGATCCTTTTTGACCAACCTCCTAGAGAAGTGAAAATAAAAACAAATGGGACTTAATGAAACTTAAAAGCTTTTGCACAGCAAAGGAAACCATATACAAGATGAAAAGACAACCCTCAGAATGGGAGAAAACATTTGCAAATGAAGCAACTGATAAAAGATTAATCTCCAAAATATACAAGCAGCTCATGCAGCTCAATATCAAAAAAACAACCCAATCCAAAAGTGAGCAGAAGACCTAAATAGACATTTCTCCAAAGAAGATATACAGATGGCCAACAGACACATGAAAGGATGCTCAACATCACTAATCATTATAGAAATGCAAATCAGACCTACAATGAGGTATCACCTCACACCAGTCAGAATGGCCATCATCAAAAAATCTACAAACAATAAATGCTGGAGAGGGTGTGGAGAAAAGGGAACCTTCTTGCACTGTTGATGGGAATGTAAATTGATAGAGCCACTATGGAGAACAGTATGGAGGTTCCTTAAAAAACTACAAATAGAACTACCATACGACCCTGCAATCCCACTACTGGGCATATACCCTGAGAAAACCATAATTTAAAAGAGCCATATGCCACAGTGCTCATTGCAGCACTGTTTACAATAGGCAGGGCATGGAACCAACCTAGGTGTCCATTGACAGATGAATGGATAAAGAAGATGTGGCAACTACATACAATGGAATATTACTCAGCCATATAAAGAAACGAAATTGAATTATCTGTAGTGAGGTGGGTGAACCTAGAGTCTGTTATACAGAGTGAAATAAGTCAGAACGAGAAAAACAAATACCGTATGCCAAAGCATACATGTGAAATCTAAAAAAAAAAAAAAAGTTCTAATGACTAGGGGCAGGACAGGAATAAAGACGCAGATGTAGAGAATGGACTTGAGGACACGGGGAGGAATAACTGTAAGCTGGGACTAATGAGAGAGTAGCATTGACATATATACACTACCAAATGTAAAATAGATAGGTAGTGGGAAGCAGCTGCATAGCACAGGGAGATCATCTCTGTGCTTTGTGACCACCTAGAGGGGTGAGATAGGGAGGGTGGGAGGGAGACGCAAAAGGGATGGGATATGGGGGTATTTGTATACATATAGCTGTTTCACTTTGTTATATAGCAGAAACTAACACAACATTTTAAAGCAATTATACTCCAAAAAAGATGTTAAATTAAAAAAAAAAAGAGGGTGAGGGGTTTTAACATACAGAAGTTGATGCATCCATCAAATAGGTTTTTGTTGTTATTGCTTTCAACTCTGAGCTTTTGCAACATATTTCCAGCTTCTAAACCAATAGTTTTCAAAGATATTCATTTGGGATAGCTCTTGGTAGCACAAACAGAGCTCTTTTCTAACTAGGAATAAAGGAGAAGCATGTAAGGAAGATCAGAAGGTACTACAGTGAGTCCTGGGGTAAACAGATCTAAAAGATTTTATAAGGATAAGTGGGCAAAACCAAAGTCTGAGAGGGTAACTTCTCTCCTCAGAACCTCCATGACTGCTGATTTCATTAGGATGAAATTCAGTCATCTCAACATAGCTAAAACTCCTGCTTCATCTGGTCTCACCCACCGCTGCCACCTCCCCATGTACCACTCTTTCCTTCTTCATTCTGAACCATCTATGCTGGCATTCATTTCCCCCTTCCAACATGCCCGTCTTGTTTCTGCCTTAGTACCTTTGTCTAGGAGTCCATTCTGCTCTTCATTCTCTTCCTTCAGATCTTCTCACAGGTTCTTCCTCTTGTCATTCAAATTTCATCTTAAAGGCCATCTTCTTCAGTAAGGCTTCTCTGACTACTCTAAGGAAGCCACCCTCCCCCATCATCATCATTAATTATTACTTACTAGTTTTTTTCTTATTTTTAAATGTATTTTGTGTTTATGTCCACTAAGATAGAAGCATCTATAGGGGACGGAGCTTATTTTCTTGTTCTTCACCATATCCCCATCAGAGGAAACATTTGTTGAATAAATGAGTGAGTGAATGTCACCCTCATCCACGTTTGGGGGCATAGAATCCACATATGCACAAACCCCTCTAAATATATTGGAAAGCCAGATGTTCAAAACATTCATCTTGGCCAAATATTAAATCTCTTCCTCACTAAAGTTTTTAATCAGAATTATTTTTCTTCTCACGCCCCCCAAAAAGCTTTAAAATAATTTACAAACCATAGAATTACTTGCCTTGAAAGAGCAACTAAAGAGTATAGTCCAGTTATCCCACTTATTGCTTCATATGCCACTGCATTACTCTTACTAAGAGGTTTTCTCATGTCTACATGAATATTTCTGGTAAGTGAGGACCCCCCTCACACACACACAAGATAGTCCAATTTATCTTCTGACAACCTCCAGTGTTATAACTGTTGCATAAAGGAAAAAATAAACTTCCTTTTATTCTTTCATTTATTCTGTCATCACACATATTGATGACGTAGGCATCTTGCCATGTGTTACCCACTGTGCTAGCTCTGTGAAGGAATATGAAGGCATACAGTGAGTAATAGAAGCAGTCTGTTCCTCCACAGAGTGTTCAAGGAAGCTGTGAAAATAGATTTCCTGCACATAATTACAAGAAAAGCACTAGAAAAGAGGTAGATGGTGCCATTAGAACCCATAACTGAGGGATGTAGCCTGGACATGAAGGGAGGGCTATGTGTGTGCGTGCGTGTGTGTGTGTGTGTGTGTGTGTGTGTGTGTGTGTGTGTGTGTGTGTGTGTGTGTAGTCTTGAGAATGAATAGGGGGTAGATAGGACAGGGAGGAGAGTCAGTTGTGTTCTTGAAGAAGGAAAGGTGGTTCCAAGCAAAGAGAAAAATGTTTCTGAAGATTCTAAAACTTTGAGTGCGCTGCTGAGACTTCAGCATGAAATCACATGGACACTTGAATGTCATCTTCCTCAAAGAATTCCACTATGACTGGAGCAAAGACCAAGGGACAAGGAGATGTGGCTGGAGGGAGATGAATAACAAGATCATTCAGGATATGCAGGCTGTCTATGATTCAAACTTTATCTAAAGTAATGCAAAACTATCAAAGGGGTATAAGCAGAGGAAAGACATGACTTGGTGGAAAGCAAAAGTGAAGTAGGGAGATGGGTTATGAGGCTGTTGGTCATTTTCCAGGCAAGAGATGAAAACGTCTTGGACTAGAGTGGTGGAGAGTTGAGATAGAGAAAATTTGAACAATGAGAGATATTTGGGAGGCTGAACCCACGTGTTGATGCTAGGTCCCTTTGCTCAATTACACAACCTAAGGAGCTTGACACCTTCACTTGACCACACTTCAGCTCTTTGAAGGCAAACATTGCCCCTCCTTTCCCTTATTCCAAGTTGTATTTATCTAAGCAACACAGCTGTGGTCCTCCCAACTGTCATTCAAACACCACAGTCTGACATCCTCTATCATTCTAGTTACTATAGTCCAGATACATACCATCTCAGTGTCTATTCATGGTGTATGTCATAGTATCTCCAAGTATACATCTCAACCCTCAAGTGGTAAAAAGGGCAAAAGAATAATTGCTGGGAGAGGTGAATCAAGAAGACTGAAAAATAGAAGAAATAATCATGTGGTTCTGAAACCTTCAAGAACCAGTCATATTCCATTCGACCTCAGGGCCTGTTTTGGTAACCAGAATACATTATACTTTTCTGCATAATGGGATATGACACAAAGATTAAGCAATAGATCTTAAACCTAAAACGAATTTAAGAAACAGTGCTTAGTGAAGCAAAAATTATTCCTGTCTTAAAAGATGGGCCTGTTTTTCTTGTGATCACAGAAGGGGGTGATTTCTCAGAGCAGATGCACAACCAGGTCCATCAAAAATACCAGTCACAGAGACACATTCATTTTGAACCAGCATATTCTGTTGACATCTCCCCAGGAGAAGGAACCAGAAACTGACATTAACGTTAGATCTAAGCTGATGCTGCAGCATGAAATCATATGGACACTTGGGTGTTATCTTCCCCAAAGAGTTTCATTTTACATAAATTGCAGGAAACCTGACACACATATTAAAATTTACTGTGGGCTTTCCTGGTGACGCAGTGGTTGAGAGTCTGCCTGCAGATGCAGGGGGCACGGGTTCTTGCCCCAGTCTGGGAAGATCCCACATGCTGCGGAGTGGCTGGGCTCGTGAGCCATGACCACTGAGCCTGTGCCTGTGCATCCGGAGCCTGTGCTCTGCAACGGGAGAGGACACAACAGTGAGAGGCCTGCATACTGAAAAAAAAAAAAAAAAAAAAATTTACTCTGGTTGAATGAGAGTCAGGGAAAAAAAAGAGAGACAAATGTTGCTTCCATTAATAACATCCATTATCACCTGATACATGTTTTGTTCTCTTGGGGTTATTTCCTGACACAGATTTTCACACCAACCAAAATGTTGTATTTTCAATGGAAATACAGTGGATGTATTCAACCATGGAGAAGATCTGGCTAAAATAAAAGAAAACCCTCCTCTGTGGTTTTTGTTTTTCTTTTTAATTTGGTATTTGCCTTTGTCTCCATCACCTCTATGCAGTCAGGCACCCATCAGCACCATTGATAGAGTGTCAACTTTGATCAAGAACCTTGATGGATGCCTGTTAAATAAGAGCATCTCAGGATACCAGAGAAAACCCTTGGTGCTCCACAAACTCTGGTGTCTGTCTTAGCTCACAAGGTGCCCAGATTCACTCTAGGAGTTAGAATCCTGGAACCTTCTACCTTTCTCTGCATGATCATTTCTAACTTTGTCCTAGTGTTCTATGTGTAGATGTTAAAAATGAGAGTTGAGAGAATGCCATGCTTATACATTACTGGAGGAAACACAAATTGGTACATACTACTGGAAAAGCTACCGGAATCCTTAAAAATATCCAATCTAGTTATCCAATAAGATATCTTCTGGAGAACTATCTTAAGGAAACATTCAGAGACTGAAATTGTATGAATGAAGAGAAATATAAGCTGCAACATAATTACTATCAAGAAATGAGGGATAAATTTAAATAATTATTTAGTTATTGTATAGTCATCTAACTGATGCATTGTTATATACCCCATACAAAAAGATATTTTCAAAGGCCAAACCTCTGAGGCTCTGGCTTAAATGAAAAAGAGAGGATATGAAATTAAACACCATCATACCAATTTTATAATTTTAAATTATATATGTAAATATACACACATGTATAACAAAGTTAAAATCACAGTGGCACATGGTAGGCACATGATAAGTTAATTGTTGAAAAATGAATATACAACAAAATCTAAATTGTGCATATGTTTAGGAGATTGATTTGGGGTGGTTATGTTTCTTCTTTATACTTTTCTGTATTATCCTCTTTGTATACAATGAGTAGTTAATTCTTATAGTCAAAAGCCTCTGCAAGGTAAGTTAGGGAGAATGCTATTTAATATAAGCAAAGTATCATGGGGAAATTGAAACAGCTTTCTCAAGTTTATGACAGTATTAACAATATGGCTAAGACTGCAATATGAACATATTTCCTTCTGGGCCAGCTGATTCCCATTGAACAAAGCAGGAATATTTCTGAATTATTCCCTGAAAACCAACCCTAAATCCTTCTGATCCTTGTTAAATGACAGAAGACCGGGTTCCATGCGGGTACAATTCCTAGAGAATCTCATCTCAGCTGTAAAACCAAGGTCTTAGTCCTGGACACAAATACAAATATCAAATTGTGTGCCTTTGGTTTCCTGCTACTGAGAACTCTGAGAAGAAATGTGTCACTGGAAGAGCAGAAGACAGGCAGTGTGAAGTAGTTTCCAGTTGAAGTATTCCCTGCAATATAGCTGACCTGTCTCTTGGAGCTCACTTGGGACACTATATTTTAATGTCTATCAAAGTCATTTGACTTGAAGCTTGGTTTCAGAGACCAACTAGCAGTATAATTAATAATTATTATAATTATTATATAATAATAATTATAATTATATTTATATAATATTTTATATTAATTAATTAACACTTAATTAATTAATTTAATTAATTAATTTTATATTAATTAATTAACACTAATGTTTTATATATAATTATATTATAATTATAATTATTATATAATAATAATTATAATAATTATTATAAAATAATAATAATAAGGACTATATATTTAAAGATCATTGTTTGCCAGACACTATGTTTAGTGCCTCCTGTGATTGATGTCATAGAATCCTTACAAAAACTTTCTGAGATAAGTGTTATTGTTATCCTCATTTTTCTCAAAGAGCACGTAGCTAGTAAGTGACAAAGTAAAGACTCAGACCATGATCTGTATCATTTATGGACACTGGTTGTTTTTTGTTTTTCTAACTAAGACTTTTTGGAGCAGTTTAATGTTGACAGCAACACTGAAGGGAAGGTACAAAGATTTCTCCTATGCCTTCTGCCTCCACACCTGCACAGCGTCCCTCCTTTTCAACATCCCCACCTGAGTGGTACTTTTGTTACAGTGACAAACCTACATCATAATGACCCAAAGTCTGTAGTTTACATTAGACTCACTCTTGGTATTGTAGGCCCTATGTGTTGGAACAAATGTATAATGACATGTATCTATCATTGTGGTATCATAAAAAGTATTTTCACTACAGAGAAACAACTTAAGAGTAAATTATAAGAAAGTAGAATGAAATGTAGAAGGGACATTTTAGCATGAAGGCATTATTTAGAGTGAGATAATCAAGGGACATTTTCTCTGAAGGAGTGACATTGGAAAGAATTTTGAAAGATGCTTTCATAAATCTCTCTGTTAAAGGGACTTATTTAACTAGACCCATTTCATCTCTTAAGTCTCAGTTTAAATGGCATTGTTATAGCTGGGAATTCAGTGTCTGTTCAGTTTAAAAAATAAATGTTTAATGTTGCCATGTGAACATAAAGCTCCCTATAAGGATTTATTGAAATTTTCAGATTTTTGTGCCTTATGGAGTTTTTTACACATAGTAGGTGATCAATAATGATAATAATCTCAACACTAGATACCAAAAATATTTTCTAGATACATTTAGAAAAAGTGTGCTGGGTTTCAGATTCCTATCCATATATTCCTCAAAGCTTAGGGATTTTTTTTAAAAAAGAAAAAAATCTAGTTATGGAAACTTAGAAAAGCACATCCAGAAAATTGCAATTAAGTTTTTTAAATAAATGAATGTAGCACATAAGGCCTTTCTCCATAAATTGCCAATTACTATCCTTCAGCCCCTTGGTTATAATCCTTACTAGAATTACTGTTGCTTTTGGAGCTAAATCCCTAGAGTCTTGTGTTCTTGGTTGGTGCAGACAGAGTAAAGTTATTGCAGACAAACCTCCTAAATTCTGAATACAGTATTTTCCCACTTACTGCCCTCACAGGACTATAAGGTAATGGGAAAGAAAAAAAAATGATAATGGGAAAGAAAGAAAAAGGAGGCAGTTTGAATACTGGGTTCATTAAAAAGCAAAAGACAAAGTCATTGTAGCATCTTGATTAATCAGATATAATGATGTTTTCCTTGAGCTTTAGAAAATAAATTTCTCTAGAGTTAGGTAATAGCATAAGCAGAAATGGAAAAACAAAAGCATTTATTTAGAAACTTTGACCACCTTACCACCAAAACTAACCACACTGATAAGAAACCTAAAGCAAAAGGAAGTGTTCTAAAATTCGCTTAATAAAATCGCATACTTAGAATATTAGATTGCATATCAAAAGTCTGAGACCATGGTTCTTGCTTCCCAAGGGACCTGTACTATCTTGAGAACATAGCTTCACACCACTGCACTTCCTTTCTCCTATGCTAATACAGTGCAGTGCTTCATTATGGAATAGGTGGGAAGAAACAACCAAAAATGTGAAAGTGTGATATCAGTATTGGATAAAAGATTTAAAATTAGATGAAAGGCAGCAACACTCTGGCCTGTATAGTTGCCTTCTCTCCCCCCTCCCCAAGAGAAAAACACACACAGCAAAAAAGCAAACAAACAAAACACTTTCAGGTGAGTGAAAATGACATGCATCTGGGCTCATTGCTTACATGCATAGAGGCTTTGAATATTAATTGAGATGTACTCTGACAGTTTACAGCACTGAGTTACATCATTTCTTTCTCTTTGTGGAGGCACTTACACTGTCAGTCAGTCCTATATCTACCTGTGTATATGCTGAGGCTGAAATAGAATCTAGGAGAGAATTCCATGTAAATTCCAGATTCTAGAACTTGTCAGATTCTACCATTTCCCAGTCAACATTACTGGCCCCTTCAGAAGCATAATTCACAATTTATCGACTTCAAGAAAAGAAATGCATCCTGCTACTGCAGTCACTGACTAGGCTTCAGGATCCCATTAGAGGAGGAGAAAAGGTGTAAGTGTGTGCGTTTCTCTGTGTGTGTGTGTACCCATATATCTACTCGAACTTCAGTTTAGAAAGCAAAACTTCTAAATTGCCATGAAAAAATAGGAAAGTTTTTATATATGCACACATACACCCACACACATTCCACTTTCAACTTTGTCCTTTTGGGCAAAGAAAAAGAGAAGTGAGAGCTAATGGTGATGATAATGATTCTCAACCACCCATCTTCAACCTATTACCCCCAAATCATCATCATTCATAAAACAGAAATTAATGGGCACATCTTGAATCTCATACTGCAAAGTCCAAGATGTTTTACGTGGAACTTGTAATTGACATGTGTGAGATAATATATGGTGGTTTCATTGCTACAGAAGGGAATTAGTGAGGTTTAATTAGTGTTTAGTGAGTGATGCCAATCACAGAAGACAACATATATCACCCAGTGAAACATACAGCTTCTTGTATTCTGTCATGACTAGTCATTTGACCCCCTCCCTATTTGCCTTTCCCAGCTATCTTCTCCCAAAAACCTTGAACCCACCTGGAGCTGGCAGGTTACTATGTGCCTGACTTCTCACTTCCCATCTGCAACTGTAAGAGCTGCAAAGGCCCCAGTCCCCCAGTGACAGTGGATCTCAGAAAGTCATTACATCCCTGACTGATCACGGTAGTCAGTTAGATAATTGTGAAAATAAGCATTTAAAATGTTAGTTTCTTAATCTGTGTATCCTTTAAAGCTGCAAAGAGAAAAAGGCCTAGGACTTTATTTATTCATTTATTTAACAAATGTCTAACATACATTTTCTTGTACGAGGTCCTGGAGATCTAATCTCCATTCACTCTTCTTCATAAGCATTTACCTAGAGTCAATTATCTGGCATTAAAATCATGCCATTCAAACACTACTAGTGTGATTTTTTTTCTCTCTCTCTTTTTTCTCACTCTGTATTTCACAAGTCTTCTGCATGGATGTCCTCCTTCTCTTTCTCTGCCTAACAAAGTGCAAACCACTCTTAAAATCTCAAATCCAATCCCAAGTCCATGAAGTCTTTTCAGATCACCTCAATGATAAATGAACTTTCCTTGATCACCTATCCTATTGACTGTATTATTTATACCATTCATAATGGATACTATATAATCCCTTTCCCTTGATTGTGGGCTGGACCTAGTGACTTACTTTTAATGAATAGATTATGGCAAAAGTGATGAGATGTCACTATTGAGATTACGTTATAAAAGGCTATGACTTTCCTCTTACACTCTCTCTTTACTGCTCTCCATCACTTACTCTGATGGAAGATGGTGCCATATTGTGAGCTACCGTATAGAGATGTTCATGTAGGAAGAGACTGAAGGCTTCCTCAGGCCATAACCAGAGAACTGAATCCAGTCAACATTCTCATGAGTCAGCTTGTAAGTGGGTAAACCTCATTTGAGTGTTGCAATAACCATAGCCCCAACTTGTCATCTTAATTGTAGCCATACGTGAGACTCTGAGCCAGGGGGCCTAACTTATCCATGAATGGATTTTTGACCCACAGGAATTGTGAGATAAATGTTATTTCAACCCGCTAAATTTTGGAACTCTGTTACACAGCAAAGATACCTAATCCAATCCTTCAGTTGTAACTCTGATCATACAGTCTTTCATTTATCAAGTATTTAGTGGTATCTACTCTTCTTTCTGCCAGGTTCTGTGTTAGGCAAGATGAATCAGAGAGGAAAAGAGGAAGGAGAGGCAGAAAAATATTGCTGTTAAGAAGCAAGATCCAAATAAAAGTGTAAAATACTATATATGTTTTTATATTTCCTATATTATTTACTCAACATTGTTTTTGAAATTCATCCACGGTGTAGCATGTAGCCATAGTTTTCCCATTTAAGGTACTGCATAGTAGGTAGCTTATTAAATAAATTGCTGCAATTAATTATTATATCCTATTTCTGATGTACACTTTGGCTGCTTCTGTATTTTTTCTGTTGTGTATTTAGTTTTCTAATAGTTTGGTTAGGATGTTTGTTTATACGTTGCTGAGGGAAAAGAGAGTAGTTTTTATTTCTTATATTGATACTATCCTTATCTGATTATTCTCAGTTCCAGTCAACACTTTACAACTAATTTGAAATACTCAAGATTCATTACTTTTTACTCTATTATCTGAAAGAAACTGTGTAGGATTTGAGTTCTTTGTTCATTAAATGTTAGTTGAACTCATTTGGCCTGATATTTTCTTTGTAGGAAAATTTTCAATCTCTAATTCAACTTCTTTAATGATTATAGGATAATTTACATTTTCTATTTCTTCCTGAATCAGTTATGGTAATTTGTATCTTTTAGAATTTAGTATATTTCATCTAAGTTTTCAAAGTTATTGACATGAAATTATTCAATATATATTTGTAATTTCTGTCATATCTGTAATTATATCATGTTTTAATATTTATTTTATATCTGTCTAGAGGTTTATTACTTTTATTAGTTTTGAGAACGTAAAAATTATTGTGTCCATTGATCCTATTTTATTTAACTTTTTATTCTTTTCCGATCTTAAATTTTCCTTCCTCTTAGTTTCTTTATGCTAATTCTGCAGTTTCTTTTTACGTTGAATACTCAGAATGTCAGAAATTAATTTATCTGCTCTCAGATCAGAATCACCCTTTTTTTGCCCTATTTTGTGATGCTGGAGCTGGACTCTGCAAATCAAATGTCTCCTTTTCCATCTGCCTCTATGTTAGACCCTGACAGTAAGGGGCACTGGGAGAAGACGGCAAGGATGGAGGAAGAAGTGGCTTCTTTCTGTTTTTCCACTGTAGCAGGTAGACTGGTGCATGGCTGGTCCCTGCAGCCTTCCCAGCAAGGGCAGTCAGTGCCATGTGCAGCTGTCTATTCAGAAATGTTCTTCACCAGGGGGTCATGATGCTCTCCTGGTCCTGGTGAGCGGCCTCCAGCAACTGCCATGGCAGGTTGTGTGTTTGCAGAAAACCTGTGCCATCTCTCAGAGGTCTAAATTTTATCATTACAGAGTCTCTCATCTGTGTATCTTCTTTGCTCTTTTTTCTGCCAGCAGTAAGGATGGCAGCTGCTTTCTGCAGTCATTCTCTCTGTTACGTCTTGGCAAAAGTGATGAGATGTCACACATATTCAAAAATAAAATATTCAAAAAATATTTTACCCAGTTCCCTTCTGCCCTTCCAATAGTAGTTCACCATTTTTTCTCAACTAACAATTCTTTATATTAAATGTTCCCTTCTCAAATTTCTGGTATGGTTTCTGTCTTCTAACTGGACCCTGATTCATTTAATTCATTAGTTATCACCCTCTCCTCCTTTTTAAAAATGTAAAAATTTAAGGCAATAAAATTTCCTCCACCTGTATATCAGTGCCCACAAGCTATAGCACGTAAGTTTATATTTTATTTATGGCTAAGTAATAAATATTTTTAAATTTCCACCTGAATTTCCTCTTTGTTCCAGACATGGAACAATGTTTCAAAACACTTTTTTTCTGAATGTATCATTTATTGTTATTGTTTTTCTAATTATGTTGATATTCACAAAACATAATCTGAATGATACTAATCCTGTAAATTGTGACACTCCTTGCTCTTAGGTCTGTTTGTAAAGACTGTTTCATCTCCAATTATAGGGTTATTTCAGTTATCTCCTACTGAATACTAAACTGTCCCAAAATTTGTTTGCTGAAATAATAATTTATTTTTATCTCTCACAATTTTACAGCTGAACTTAGAGACTGGATTCTCATATGCAGTTTCAGTGAGGGGGGGCTGATACTGGATATATCTTAAGGCTTGAGAGAGCCAGAAATCCAAGAAAGCACCTTCAGCCATATTTCTGGCAACTCATGGGGAAGAACTGAAATATCTGGGGACTAGTTGGGCATCTCTCTCCTTGTGTTCTCTCCGTGTCAGTAGCTTGGGATTCTTTACAGTATGGTTATCCCCAGGTAATTGAATTTCTTACGTGGGGGCTGCTGGTTGACCCTAGAGCATACATTCCTATTGACCAAGATTGAAGCTGTAAGACTTCTTATAATCTAACCTTGGAATTCACATAGCATCCCACCTTATTGATTACACAGGGTATTCCCATATTCAGTGTATGTAGGGCTACACAGGATGTGAACACCCAGAGGTATGGCTCGTTTCACAGGATGACTTTGGAGACTACAAGGATGTTCTTGCATGACCATTTGAAGGTTAAATGTGCTCTTCTAATCTTCCCTAACTTACTGTTTCGTTTTTGTCCATTTTGATTTCTTCTTTGCTCCCAGATATTGTTTAGAATACTTTTTAAAATGTATTTTTTTTACTGTTTTCTAACTGTCTATTTATGTTCATAATAGTCTGAATAATATCAATTTTTCTAACTTGTGCTGTGACTTGTCTGTTTGATTTCTAATATCTTAGAGAGTTGTCTTAAAATGTACTGCTGTTAAATTTGATTTGTTAATTCTACTTAAAGTTCTATCAATATTGGCTTTCTAGTTTTTGAAGGTATATTATACATACATATTTAGAATTTTTTTTTTTTTTCTTTTTGCGGTACGTGGGCCTCTCACTGTTGTGGCCTCTCCCGTTGCGGAGCACAGGCTCTGGACGCGCAGGTTCAGCGGCCATGGCTCACGGGCCTCGCCACTCCACGGCTTGTGGGATCTTCCCGGACTGGGTCACGAACCCGTGTGCCCTGCATCGGCAGGTGGACTCTCAAACACTGCGCCACCAGGGAAGCCCCATATTTAGAATTTTTATCTCCCTTATATATTGAATATTTTATCATTTGCTTATCTCTCTTTATGTTATTTATTTTAACTATATTTTTGCCTTAAAGCTATTTTGCCTGATATCTACATAAATATACTAGTCTAGTTTTGGTTATTATTGACTTGTTAAATTTTTCTATACTTTTACTTTCAACTTTTCTGTGTACCTAAGTGATAGGTCTGTCTCTGGTAAAGAGCACATAGTTCTGTTTGTTGCTTTTAATTTAATTTATCCCAAAAATTTTCATATTTTAACTGGAGAATTTAGTTAATTTACATTAATTGTGTTATACTAATATTTGGATTTTTCACAATCTTTTTTTATACCTTCAATTTGACATATATCTTCAGGATTTTTTTCACTTTGTTTCACTTCTTTCTTGATTTCTGTTGCACTAAATAGTAATTTGGATTTTAAAGCAGCTTTATTGAGATGTAATTGATATACAAAGAACTGTACATATTTAATGCATACAGTTTAATGAGTTTGGACATATGCAAACACCTGTGATACCATCACCACCATCAAGGTAACAGACATGTCCAACGCCTTCCAGAGCTTCCTTGTGCCCCTTTGGGATTTTCTGTTTTCTTGTTTGTTTGTTTTTGTGGTATGTTTGTTTGTTTGTTTTTGTGGTAAGAACACTTTACATGAGGTCTACCCCTTAACAAATTTTGAAGTGCACAATAGCATATGGTTAACTATAGGCACCATGTTGTAGAGTACATCTTTAGAACTTATTCATCTAGTATAACTGAAGAATAGTAATTTGGAATGTTATTCCTTCTAAGACCATTTCAACATGCTCCCTTAATTAACTGAAGTCAAAAATGAACTAGTGCCTTTGCTGTCATTGTAAATAATATAAAAACTTTAACATGTTTTAATTCTGACCATCATTACTCTCAATATGCATATTTCTTCCCCTATTTAAGTTTTATCTTGTTTTATTTATAACACTTAAACATTTATGTAATAGTTTAGATTTCTTTACATGATAATAATTTCATAGTTCCCATTCTTTCTTCTATTTCAGACTTTTTATCTGAGATTAGTTTTATTCTACCCAGAATACACCCTTTAGGTATATTTTTAGTGAGGTAAACACTTGCAATGTTCTTTAAAAAGCTGAATGCCTTTATTTTGTCCTTCCTTCCTTCCTCCCTTCCTTCCTTCCTTTCTTTCTTCCTTGTGTGTGTGTGTTTGTGTGTGTGTGTTTGCAGATTACAGGTACTTTGCAGTTTGGCCACATCAATGGTGGATATTTTTTAAATGGATTTTAAAAATATTTTACCCAGAATATGTAGTTCTTTCAGTTGCAAAGTGATTTAGAATAACCAATCCATCAAAGGGCTAGGAACAGAAGTCCTCTAGAGGTTTCATGTGTATCCTTAACGCTTACTAACAGTGTATCCCTCAGAATTCCTGTATTCTGTAAATCTGCGGGGGCAAAGGGGTGGCTGAGTATGTAAGGCAGTGGGTGGGAAGAAGGGTCCCACATCATTCCATCTACATTATCCTACTTTTACATGAGATTTAACTTGGGAAAAAATGTTTTGCTGAGGGAAAAGAAATTAAACTGAAAAAAAAAAAAAAATTAGTCCCAGCCATTAGGAGGCACCTAAGATGGTATACACTGCGTTATTGAACTGGATTGGGCTAAGCAATTACTTTCCTAATATGTTTTGTGTGGGATTCCTAGAATATACAATTAGTGAAAATGACCCTCAAGCCTACTTTGATAATCGATCTTAAAGCCCCCTCTGAATCCTCAATTTGTTGAAATGACCAATTTACTAATGTTTTTCCTAAACCAATAATCTGAAGTGTGGAAACGCCTGAAATATAACAATGGAATACATCAATGTTTTCAAAGTTGCCCGGTCTTTGAAATGGTACAAAAGCAGTTTCATGTTGTAGGTGAAAGCAGGTTTGGTTTGTACTTAAGACAAATAGAAAGGTGTACTTCAGACACCCAGGATGGAGAACGTAGAGTCAGTATTACATTGAAATTCTTAAACCTCCAGGCTTATTTTACATTTCATAAAGGGCAGAATTATTTGAGAGGAGAAGGCTAAAGTAAGTAGAGATAGACCTAATCCCTGCTGCCTGTCTCCCTAGCTAGGATCTAAGTGTTGCTTTTAAATTTATGAGATCAGAACATCAAAAGATAGCAGCTAAATATATTCAGATAGAGTGGAAATTTTGACATAAATGTAGTGACTTATTTTTCCCCTCAAGAAATGAGTGCGTGTGTTTTACAAGATATTACTTAGGACTTGATTTACATAGAGACCCATTTATTTAGGAAAGAATCAATAAATAAGATTCCAGGGAAGAGCATCAACTCAATCAGATGCTCTAGGGCTGCAGTGTCACTGCTTACCTGTCCCCTATGCTCCTATCAGAGCATAAATAGATGACCTCTCAGAGTGTCCCCCACTGAAGAAAGGCCATGGTGGGGCATCCAACAGCACCACAGAGAGACCCTTCCCTTCTGTGCACTTTCATGAAAGGGTTAGGATCTGTGGGCTGCTGAACTCTTTTCAAGCATAGGACAGAGGTTGGGTTGTCCAACAGAGCTTGTAAAATGTTTAGGATATAGACTCTACTTGGAAAGCTCCTAACAGTTTCTTATCTGGTCTGTCTGTGGGTAAATACACAGTGAGGTTTTTGTTTACACAAAAAATATCGTAGAGCAGAAAAATGACTCTATAGAATGGTATGCATCACTGCGGTTAAATATCAAAATAAAAAGTTAAATGGAAACAACAAACAAAAAAAGGAAGTTGCAAATAGCTGACATTTATGTAAAAATTGTGAAACACATAATAATAGTTTAGATTGTTTATCAGTATATTCCCATGTAGTTAAAGTTCAAAAACATGCTTATGAATGATTCACATCATCTTGAGGATAATGATTATCTTTAGGAAGAGAGAGAAGGGAAGAAGAACTATGGATTTTCCTTTTTTATAATGTTTTATATCTTACTTTTAAAAAAGAGTCAGCTGAGACAAATGTGACAAGTAGCAACGAATATGTTTTATCTTGGTTAAGATTACATAGATGTCTATAATATTATTTATTTATTTTTGCTTTTCTGGGTGTTTTAGATGACTTATTATTAAGCTTTTAAAAATAAAAACACAATTTTAGTGATAGTCCTTTCTAATAGAAATTTCTGTGATCTTAGAAATTATCTAAATCTGTTCTGTCCAATATGATAGCCACTAACCACATATGGCTACTGAGCATTTAAAATGTGGCCAATGCAACTGAGGAGTTCAATTTTAAATTTTATTTAATTTTAATATCCACATGTGAGTAATGGCTATTTTATTAGACAGCACGAGTCTAGAATATAAGCTCCATAAAAATTGCAGAATTGGTCAGTCTTCATTAACTATAATTCCAGTACCTAGAACCAGACTCTGTACCAGGAGGTACTCCATACATAGTTTCTGAATTAATGAAACAGTGAGTCCCAGTGCATATTTTCCATTTTCCTCCTGTGAGATGGTTGACAAACATATGGTGTCACAAAGTCACCAAACCTAGAACTGTTTGTTATTATCTTATTAAATCAATATTTTCTAGTAGCCACCATTTTCCTACCTATACTAACAATTCTTAGTGCATATTTTAATTAGACTATACTGATCATTGTGCATTAATTTAACCTTATTCTGTTCCTTCTACTGTGCTATGATCTATTTTTTAGATATTCTGTCAGTATACAAGGTAGGGCTAATATCATACCAAATATCTCATTGACAAATTTTTAGAGGTTTACAAAAATTATGAGTACTTTAAAAATCTGAGCTCCTGAGGTCCAATAAAAAATAGACAAATAAATGTTTACCAGAAAGAAGGGCATACCATGGACCAGAGAAATTATCAATCTAATGTGAAAGAAAACAAAAGTTGACAAGAAACAATGTAAAAATAATCTTTAAAAAACATGCAAGGGCTTCCCTGGTGGCGCAGAGGTTGAGAGTCCGCCTGCCAATGCAGGGGTCACGGGTTCGTGCCCCGGTCCGGGAAGATCCCACATGCCGCAGAGCGGCTGGGCCCGTGAGCCATGGCCGCTGAGCCTGCGTGTCCGGAGCCTGTGCTCCGCAATGGGAGAGGCCACGACAGTGAGAGGCCCGCATACCACACACACACACAAAAAAAAGCAAATATTAAAAGTAGGTTTAATTTTTGACTAAGGAGGAAATAAAAGATGGGGATAAAAATTGTGACTAAAAAGATATGGTTGCTCTTATTCCTCCATTCTACTTCCTCTCAAAAATACTAAGAGATACATTTTGTGGTATGCAAATTATGCATTGATAAAACTGATATAAAGATGTTGGGAAAGAACTGCATGTGAAAAGATTGACTAAAGTCTGAAAAAGCTAACACAAGTGAAATATAGATGAAAAGAAAGGAAAGAAAATGGACAACAATATCTCAGATGACAGAATGTCTTTTCAATTCCCTACCCAAGAAAGAAAAATGTTAAAGAAAATAGGAAGCTGTCTGTCTCAAAGAAGTAAGTCAGAAAATTGAAGGGACAGAAATAGTTCAGCAATGGTAATTTACCTTCCATTTTATCTTTGCATATGAAGAAAGTGAGTAGAGGATAAAGAAGAAGATCCCTGTTGATGGGGAAATGACTTGGGGACCAGTGGACATACAGTCAAACTTCAGCTATGTCTACATCAATAAGGATGTATTAAAGTGCCATTATTTATTGATTCATAGTAGCCACTGGCCAGATGAGGTGAAACTGACTTAGAAGGCAGAAGAATCAAGAGAAACAATATCAGTTGAATGGGACTGATTCCCATTAATGCAAAGAGGGATTGAGAAATGATTAGAAACCAATTTCATAAGATCTTTTGATTGTGCATAGCCAGTAAAATAAATAAAGGCATAAATAAAAGCAAAATGTTTCACTTCATGGCTCTCTAAAGCCATTATCAATCAAAGGAGAAAACTTTGCTTGCAGCTGTAAGAAATTGTTTAGCTTTCCCTAAAAGCATTCTTCAAAGGTCTCTTTAAATGATAGTGCTACAAAATAAGATGGGGTAGGGGGAGATCAAATTAAAGTGATTCTAAGAACTACATGTTTGGTGAAAGTCATAATATAATGGCAGATTTCATCAGAGGGAAGTGTCCCAAATATTTCCGACTGCCTGAGTCCTTGAAGCAAAATTCCAAATTGAGATATGGAATTGCTTGGACCAGGTCATTCCACAACCCTGTTTTGAAAAAGCCATTCAAGAGTTTACTAGGACAGATGTCATGTATTTCATGTGAAAAAGGGCCCAGATGTGGAAAAGCACTGCCTTCTGGTTACTCTTAGTTTATTAAGACATCAAATGTGATTATAATATGCCTACTTACAGCCTAGGCATGAGAATTGAGAATTTATTGGATTTAGACTAGTTACACCTTAAATGATATGGAGGTGGAATGAATTTGAAAGAGGAGAAAACAAGCTTTGGTACAAATTTCTCTAAATGTTGCATTGAAAACAAGTTAATAAACTATTTGGACTACTTTGTTTATTCAACAGAATTGACTAGTTTATCATGTTTATTAGGCACCTAGTATGTTTCAAGACATTGTGATAAATATTATGCAAAAAAGAGACTTAAATAAGAATAAAAGTAGTTAATATTTATGATTTTGCACCACATTCCAGTCACTATGGTAGGGCCTTACATAAATTATTTCATCTAATTGTCACCACACTCTGAAGAAGACATATTATTTGTCCCCCATTTTTTTAGGAGAAAGAAACTGAGGTTTAAGGGGATCGAAGAGTGTGCCCAAGTGAAAAGCTGTCATTTAAATCTATGCTCCAGTAGATTCCACAGACATGTACTTCTCATTTATCCACATTGCTCTTCAAATAATGAGATTTCAGTAAGGATAAGACCATCTTTGCTGAAAACTCTATGATCTACTTGCTCTGTGTGTGTGTGTGTGTGTGTGTGTGTGTGTGTAAAACAGTATGGCTTTGCCTTCTAAAGCATATACAGTGACAAAAATTTACTTCTCCAAAAATTTACTTTTTTACTTCAGGTTGCTACTAAAGTCTCTAAAATACAAATAGATCATCACTATTGATACATCATAAACTATTGACTTTATAAAAGATAATGGTTACAGAGGGATCTTCAAGATAGCAGAGAAATAAGACATGGAGATCACCTCCCTCCCCACAAATACATTAAAAATATGTCAACATGTGGAACAATTCCTACAGAACACCTACTGATCACTGGCAGAAGACCTCAGACTTCCCAAAAGGCAAGAAATTCCCCACGTACATGGGTAGGGCAAAAGGATAAAGAAAATATAGAGACAAAAGATTAAGGAGAGGACCTGCACCTCTGGGAGGGAGCTGTGAAGGAGGAGAAGTTCCACAGACTAGGAAGACCCTTCACTGGTGGAGATGGGGGGGTGGGCTTCAAAGCCACAGAGGAGAGTGCAGCAACAGGGGTGCTGAGAGCAAAGTGGAGAGATTCCAGCACAGAGGATTGGTGCTGGCCAGCACTCAACTGCCTGAGAGGCTTGTCTGCTCACCTGCCAGAGTAGGTGGGGGCTGGGAGCTGAGTCTCAGGCTTCGAAGTTCAGATCCCAGGGAGAGGACTGGGGTTGGCTGCTTGAACACAGCCTGAGGGGGCTAGTGCACCCCAGCTAGCTGGGAGGGTCCCAGGAAAAAGTCTGGACCTGCCTAAGAGGCAAGAGACCATTGTTTTGGTGTGTGCAAGGAGAGAGGATTCCTTCTGTGTCTGCCCACAGAAGGCAGAGCGCCACCTAAATGAGCTCCAGAAACAGGCACGATCCACAGCTATCAGCTCGGACACCAAACATGGGCATGAAACGCTAACACTGCTGCTGCAGCCACCAAAAATCTTTTCTGCAAGCACAGGTCACTATCCACACCTCTCCCCCTGGGAGCCTGTACAGCCCGCCACTGCCAGGGTCCTATCATACAAGGACAACTTCTCCGGTAGAACACACAGCGTGCCTCAGGCTGTTGCAATGTCATGCTGGCCTCTGCTGCCTCAGGCTCGCCCTGCATCCCATACCCCTCTCTCCCCACAGCCTGAGTGAGCCAGAGCCCCTGAATCAGCTGCTACTTTAACCCCCTCCTGTCTGAGCAAAAAACAGATGCCCTCAGGCTACCTACATGCAGAGGCGGGGTCAAATCCAAAGCTGAACCCCAGGAGCTGTGCAAACAAAGAATAGGAAGGGAAATTTCTCCCAGCAGCCTGAGAAGCAGCAGATTAAATCTCGACAATCAAGTTGATATACCCTGCATCTGTTGAATACCTGAATAGACAACCAATCATCCCACAATTGAGGCAGTGAATTTTGGGAGCAACTGTACACTTCAGGTTTGCTGTCTGCTACTGATTTGTTTCTGATTTTTATATTTATCTTAGTCTAGTTTTTAGCACTTGTTATCATTGGTGGATTTATTTATTGGTTTGGTTGCTCTCTTCCTTTTATTATTATTATTTTCTTTTATCAATCTTTTTATTTATTTGTTTTTCTTTCTTTTTTTCTCCCTTTTATTCTGAGCCATGCAGCTGGCAGGGTCTTGGTGCTATGGCCTGGTGTCAGGCCTGGGCCTCTGAGATGGGAGAGGTGAGTTCAGGACATTGTACCACCAGAGACCTCCCGTCCTCATGTAATATCAATCAGTGAGAGCTCTTGCAGAGATCTCTGTCTCAACACTAAGAACCAGGTAAACCCAATGGCCACCAAGCTCTAGTGCTGGAAGCCCCATGAGAAACAATTAGCAAGAAAGGAACAATGCCACCCATTAAAAGAGAGGCTGCCTAAAATCATACTAAGTTCCCAGACACCCCATAAACACACCACCAGACACAGCCGTGCCCACCAGAAAGACATGATCAAGCCCCCAAAACCAAAACACAGGCACAAGTCCCCTCCACCAACAAGCCTACAAAAGCCACTGAACCAATTTCACCCACTGGAGACAGACACCAAACACAATGAGAACTACAATCCTGCAGCCTGTGACAAGGAGACCCCAAACACAGTAAATTAAGCAAAATGAGAATACAGAGAAACACACAGCAGATGAAGGAGCAAGGTAAAAACCCACCAGACTAAACAAATGAAGAGGAAACAGGCAGTCTACCTGAAAATGAATTCAGAGTAATGATAGTAAGGATGATCCAAAATCTTGGAAACAGAATGGAGAAAATAGAAGAAACGTTTAAGCAGGACCTAGAAGGACTAAAGAGCAAACAATGGTGAACAACAAAATAAATGAAATTTAAAATTCTCTACAAGGAATCAATAGCAAAATAACTGAGGCAGAAGAACGGATAAGTGACCTGGAAGATAAAATAGTGGAAATAACTGCAGAGCAGAATAAAGAAAAAAGAATGAAAAGAATTCAGAACAGTCTTAGAGACTTCTGGGACAACATTAAACACACCAACATTCGAATTATAGGGGTCCCAGAAGAAGAAGAGAAAAAGAAAGGGACTGAGAAAATATATGAAGAGATTATAGTTGAAAACTTCCTTAACATGGGACAGGTAATAGTCAATCAAGTCCATGAAGCACAGAGAGTCCTATATAGGATAAATCCAAGGAGAAACACACCAAGACATATATTAATCAAACTATCAAAAGTTAAATACAAAGAAAAAATATTAAAAACAGCAACAGAAAAACAACAAATAACACACAAGGGAATCCCATAAGGTTAACAGCTGATCTTTCAGCAGAAACTCTGCAAGCCAGAAGGGACTGGCAGGACATATTTAAAGTGATGAAAGAGAAAAACCTACAACCAAGATTATTCTACCCATCAAGGATCTCATTCAGATTCGACAGAAAAATTAAAACATTTACAGACAAACAAAACTGCAGGGAATTCAGCATCACCACAAATGCTAAAGGAACTTTTCTAGGCAGGAAACAGAAGAGAAGGAAAAGACCTACGATAACAAACCCAAAACATTTAAGAAAAGGGTGATACAAACATAAATATTGATGACTACCTTAAATGTAAATGGATTAAATGCTCAAACCAAGAGACATAGACTGGCTGAATGGATAGAAAAACAAGACCTGTACATATGCTGTCCACAAGAGCCCCACTTCAGACCTAGGGACACATACTGACTGAAGGTGAGGGGATGGAAAAAGATATTCCATGCAAAGGGAAATCAAAAGAAAGCAGGAGTAGCAATTCTCATATCAGACAAAATAGATTTTAAAATAAATACTATTACAAGAGACAAAGAAGGACACTACATAATGATCCAGGGATCAATCCAAGAAGATATAACAGTTGTAAATATTTATGCACCCAACATAGGAGCACCTCAATACATAAGGCAAATGCTAACAGCCATAAAAGGGGAAAGCAACAGTAGCACAATAATAGTAGGGGACTTTAACGCCACTTTCACCAATGGAGAGATCATCAAAAATGAAAATAAATAAGGAAACACAAGCTTTAAATGACACATTAATCAAGATGAACTTAATTGATATTTATAGGATATTCCATCCAAAAACAACAGAATACACTTTCTTCTCAAGCGCTCATGGCACATTCTTCAGGATAGAGCATAACTTGGGTCACAAATAAATCATTGGTTAATTTAAGAAAATTGAAATCATATCAATATCTTTTCCGACCAAAATGCTATTAGACTAGATATCAATTAGAGAAAGAAAATGGTAAAAAATACCAACACATGGAGGCTAAACAATATGCTAATAAATAACCAAGGGATCACTGAAGAAATCAAAGAGGAAATCAAAAAATACCTAGAAGCAAGTGACAATGAAAACACGATGACCTAAAACCTATGGGATGCAGCAAAAGCAGTTCTAAGTGGGAAGCTTATAGCAATACAATCCTACCTCAAGAAACCAGAAAAATCTCAAATAACAGCCTAACTTTACACGTAAAGCAGTTAGAGAAAGAAGAACAAAAATACCCCAAAGTTAGCAGAAGGAAAGAAATCATAAAGATCAGATGAGAAATAAATTAAAAAGAAATGAAGGAAATGATAGCGAAGATCAATAAAAGTAATAGTTGGTTCTTTGAGAAGATAAACAAAATTGATAAACATTAGCCAGACTCATCAAAAAGAAAGCAAGAAGACTCAAATCAACAGTATTAGAAATGAAAAAGGAGAATTAACAACTGCACTGCAGAAATACAAAGGATTGTGAGAGATTACTACAAGCAACAATGCCAATAAAATGGACAACCTGGAAGAAATGGACAAATTCGAAGAAAAACACAACATTCTGAGACTGAACCAGGAAGACATAGAAAATATAAACAGACCATTCAGAAGCACTGAAGTTGAGACTGTGATTAAAATCCTCCAACAAACAATAGCCCAGGACCAGATGGCTTCACAGGCGAAATCTATCTAACATTTAGAGAAAAGCTAACACCTATCCTTCTCAAAATCTTCCAAAATATAGCAGAGGGAAGAACACACCCAAATTCATTCTAAGAGGCCACCATCACCCTGATAGCATAACCAGACAAAGACGTCACAAAAAACGAAAACTAGAGGCCAATATCACTGGTGAACAGAGATGCAAAAAATTCTCAACAAAATACTAGCAAACAGAATCCAACATCACATTAAAAGGATCAGACACCATGATCAAGTGGGGTTTATCCCAGGAATGCAAGGATTCTTCAATATACACAAGTCATAAATGTGATACACTATATTAACAAACTGAATGATAAAAACCATATGATCCTCTCAGTAGATGCAGAAAAAGCTTTTAACAAAATTCAACACCCATTTATGATAAACGCTCTCCAGAAAGTAAGCATGGGGAACTTACCTCAACATAATAAAGGCCATATATGACAAACCCAGAACCAACATGGTTCTCAGTCGTGAAAAACTGAAACCATTTCCTCTAATATCAGGAACAATACAAGGATGTCGACTCTCACTGCTATTATTCAACATAGATTTGGAAGTTGTAGCCACAGCAATCAGATAAGAAAAAGAAATAAAAGGAATCCAAATTGGAAAAGAAGAAGTAAAACTGTCACTGTTTGCAGATGACATGATACCATACATAGAGAATCCTAACAATGCTACCAGAAAACTCCTAGAGCTAATAAGCGAATTTGGTAAAGTAGCAGGATACAAAATTAATGCACAGAAATCTCTGGCATTCCTATATGCTAATGATGAAAAACTGAAAGAGACATTAAGGAAACACTCCCAATTACCATTGCAACAAAAAGAATACCTAGGAATAAACCTATCTATGGAGACAAAAGACCTGTATGCAGAAAAGTGAAAGACACTAATGAAAGAAATTAAAGACAATACAAGCAGATTCAGAGATATACTATGTTCTTGGATTGGGACAATCAACATTGTGAAAATGCCTATCCTACCCAAAGCAATCTACAGATTCAATGCAATCCCTATTAAACTACCAATGGCATTTTTCACAGAACAAGAACAAAAAATTTCACAATTTGTATGGAAACACAAAAGACCCCAAATAGCTAAAGCAATCTTGAGAAAGAAAAACGGAGCTGGAGGAATGAGGCTCCCTGACTTCAGACTATACTACAAAGCTATAGTAATCAAGACAGTATGGTACTGGTGCAGAAATATAAATATAGGTCAATGGAATAGGATAGAAAGCCCAGAGATAAACCCATGCATTTATGGTCACCTTATCTTTTCTAAAGGAGGCACGCATATACAATGGAGAAAAGACAGCCTGTTCAATAAGTGGTGCTGGGAAAACTGGACAGCTACATGTAAAAGAATGAAATTAGAACACTCTCTGACACGATACACACCAAAAAAACTCAAAATGGATTAAAGACCTATATGTAAGGTCAGACACTATAAAACTCTTAGAGGAAAACATAGGCAGAACACTCTTCGAGATAAATTACAGCAAGCTCCTTTTTGACCCACATCCTAGAGAAATGGAAATAAAAATAAACAAATAGGGCCTAATGAGACTTAAAAGCTTTTGCACAGCAAAGGAAATCAAAAACATGATGCA
Organism: Kogia breviceps; assembly: GCF_026419965.1. Lineage (NCBI taxonomy): Eukaryota > Metazoa > Chordata > Mammalia > Artiodactyla > Physeteridae > Kogia > Kogia breviceps. The sequence continues at coordinate 121,743,856 of NC_081313.1, forward strand.
AAGACAACCCTCAGAATGGGAGAAAATATTTGCAAATGAAGCAACTGAAAAAGGATTAATCTTCAAAATATACAAGCAGCTTAACAGTAAATGCTGGAGAAGGTGTGGAGAAAATAGAACCCTCTTGCACTGTTGTTCGGAACGTAAATTGATACAGCCACTATGGAGAACAGCATGGAGGTTCCTTAAAAAACTAAAAATAGAACTACCATATGACCCAGCAATGGGATTGCTGGGCATTTACCCTGAGAAAACCATAATTCAAAAAGAGCCATGTACCACAATGTTCATTGCAGCACTATTTACAATAGCCAGGACATGGAAGCAACTTAAGTGTCCATCGACAGATGAATGGTTAAAGAAGATGTGGCACATATATACAAAGGAATATTACTCAGCTATAAGAAGAAACGAAATTGAGTTATTATTAGTGAGGTGGATGAACCTAGAGTCTGTCATACAGAGAGAAGTAAGTGAGAAAGAGAAAAACATATACCATATGCTAACACATATATATGGAATCTAAAAAAAGAAGAAATGGTTCTGACAAACCTAGCAGCAGGACAGGAATAAAGATGTAGACGTAGAATGGACTTGAGGACACGGGCAGGGGGAAGGGTAAGCTGGTACAAAGTGAGAGAGTAACATGAATATATACACTACCAAATGTAAAATAGATTGCTAATGGGAAGCAGCTGTATAGCACTGGGAGATCATCTCGGTGCTTTGTAACCACCTAGGGGGGTGGGATAGGGAGGTGGGAGGGAGACACAAGAAGGATATCCCCATATCTATGGGGATATATGTATACATATGGCCGATTTACTTTGTTATACAGCAGAAACTAACACAACATTGTAAAGTAATTATGTTCCAATAAAGATGTTAAAAAATTTTTTAAATAATGTTTAATAGTTACAATTTTAGTGAATAAAATTGAAATGAAATATGAATAAAATGCATGCTTCAATTAAAAAGGAAACAGTAAGGCTCACATTATATGAGAGGAATGGATAAATGCTGTAGAAGTTCAAAGAATTCTTTAAAACTAATGGCTTTTTCAAACAACAAAAAAAAAGATTAACATTTGAGTTGAAAAATGAATATAGGCCATGAACTGCCACTTGAAAAAATGGAAAATGATATGCAATAATGTTAGAGGCCACATGTTAAAAACAAAACAAAACAAAATTCACTGAGTGCTGATGTCATTTTTTTAGCTCTCAAATTACTAAGCTCTAAAGGCAGTAAGTACATAGAGATAAGGCATTCATAATCTCCTGGGAAGAGTGTAAGTTGCTGTAACCTTCTGGGATAGACATTGGGGCAATTTGCCATTTGTCACAGTTAGTGATAGTATTTAAAATGCTTATACCCCTTTTCCAAATATTTTCAATTCTATTTATTTATGCAAAGGAAATTATAGGTACAAATATAAAATGTTGGCTAGAAGAATATCACAGGGTTGTTAAGAAGTAAAAATTTGGAAACAACATAGTGCCCAACAAAAAATATGAAGAACTTAATTAAATATATGTTCCAATATGATAGAATAATGAGACATTAAAGTGAGGTTCTTGAGAAATATTTAAGAAAATGAGGAAAAATTCACATTTAATTAAGTGAAAAGTGATATATAAAATGTTACAGATCTCCTAATCTCAATTTATATTCATATATATGTATATATTATTAATTCATTAATGTAGACATATTAAAATATTAGTAACTGCAAGCAACAAAATGTTAACAGAGTTTTCTCTAGGTAATAGGATTATAGAAATTGTTAATATTGGATACTTTCTTCATTTTTCAAGTATTCTGAAATTTAAAATATATATGTATATATTAAAATATTAATTACATAATAAATTATTTTTATCTCATAATTAGTAAATTTAAAAATTAAATAAGAAGAGAATCAAGGGCACTAAGAGATAAAATATTTCCAAGCAAGGCTTCATGGATAAGATTTCATTTGGAGTACAGGATTGCTGGCGAATATACATAAAAGACAGTGTAGAAAAAGAGAGATGTTCTGAATAAGAAGTATCAGCAAAGATAGAATATTATAGAGGATGCTTATGAACTTAGAATAGATCAGCCAGGAAGAGGAGAGAAAGAGAATTTAGAATGTTTAGAATGTTACTAGAATTAGAATAAATGCAAACTATATTACCACATTAAAGGACAGGGGACCTTGGACAAGTAGCATTCAGTTGATTATCACCAGCTCAGATAAACTGTGCTCGCCCTTATCCATTCAGTCAATGATTTATTCATTTAGAAAGTATCTAGAATACTTACTATGCACCATGCCCTGTTTTATTTATTTAGTTATTTTATTGAAGTATAGTTGGTTTACAATGTTGTGTTAGTTTCAGATGTACAGCAAAGCGATTTAGTTATAGATACATATATATCTATTTTTGTCAGATTCTTCTCCCTTATAGGTTATTACAAAATATTGAGTGTAGCTCCCAGTGCTATACAGTAGGTCCTTTTTGGTTATCTAACATTTTATGTATAATAGTGTGTATATGTTAATCCCAAACTCCTAATTTACCCCTCCCCCCATCCCCTTTGGTAATCATAAGTTTGTTTTCTATGGCTTTGGGTCTATTTCTGCTTTGTAAATAAGTTAATTTGTATCATTTTTTTTCTAGATTCCACATAAAAGTGGTATCATGATGTACATATTTCTCTGTCTGGCTTACTTCACTTAGTATGATAATCTCTAGGTCCAACCCTGTTGCTGCAAATGGCATTATTTCATTCGTTTTTATGATTAATATTCCATTGTATAAATATAGCACATCTTCTTTATCCATTCATCTGTTGATGGACATTTAGGTTGCTTGCATGTCTTGGCTATTGTAAATAGTGCTGCCTTGAACATTGGGGTGCATGTATCTTTTTAAATTAGAGTTTTCTCTGGATGTGTGCCCAGGAATGGGATTGCTGGATCATATGGTAACTCTATTTTTAGTTTTTTGAGGAACCTGCATACTATTTTCCATAGTGGCTGCACCAATTTACATTCCCACCAACAGTGTAGGAGGGTTTCCTTTTCTCCATACTCTCTCCAGCATTTATTATTTGTGGACTTTTTGATGATGGCCATTCTGACTGGTGTGAGGTGATACCTCATTGTAGTTTTGATTTGCATTTCTCTTATAATTAGTGGTGTTGAGCATTTTTTCGTATGCCTTTTGGCCATCTGTGTGTCTTCTTTGGAGAGATGTCTATTTAGATGCTAGGAAATATGAATGAATCAAACTGAGGTCTCTACTTCCTTAAGGAGTTTGCAGTCTAGGACAGAAATAATCTTATAGATTTTATTTTTTTTATCTTCCTGAATTCCACCCCAAATCTCAAAGAAACTCTAAGATCCTGTTCTGTCCAGTTGTAATAAAATAATCTATGTCTATAAAAGTTGTCCATTTGTTCAGTGAAAGGGAACTTCATGTTCCATCAAGTAAATGAAGTCACTAGGCCCTGATTTTGCCACTTGATACATTCCAGTCTCACTTATTGAGTCCTCACTATATCTTCTTGCCTACCTCTTAGATACAAGCTACTTCTCACTGGTCTCCCAGCTAGATCACACCCTTCTAGTCTGAACTGTCCTTTCCCAATCTCTACCTGACAAACTCTACTCATCTTCTACAGTCCTATCATATGGCACTTTCTCAGATCAGTCGCTCAACCATTATCCTTCCCTCATTCATACTCCTAAGCCACTTTATTTATTGAACTTATATTTGACTTTCTCCTGAGAGCTCTGCAAACCCCTATATTCAAGGTATTGTTGTATTCTATAATTCCTTCCACAAAGTGCAGTGAAGAACAAATGAAAAATTTAAGTGATTCTATAAGACCCTTAATGAATCTATAAACATGGGATTAAAGTAATTTATAATACTATTAAAATAAATTCTGGCTGGATAAGCAGCTGAACAGCTTTATCAACTGACTTCTTATTCATTTATATTGTTAATATAGAGCAGTGATTTTCAAACCATTACTCAGTCATAAAGTCAGTTTAGTGGGGCACAATCAGCATTTTTTAAAAAAGAAATAGAAAAAGAGAAAGGATTGGAGAAATATCAGAGTATATGACCTACAGTAAAAGCAAGTATTGTGCTATTGAAGTTCTGGTTCATTGTGTGTGTGTGTGTGTGCATGTGTGTGCATTTATTAGATTGTGAAGAAAAGTTATTTTTAACATAGGTTATGGATAAAAAAGTTTGAAAGCCGCTTATATAAAATTTGTGACACATTCCCGTCATATATCCGCACCCATAAAGGAATGTGACATGTTACTTCTTAAATTATCCAGCATTCCTACACTCTGTTAAAAACCAGCATTTTCTTAGACTGCTTGCTTTCTCCTCACATTGTCACAAACACTGCAGTTGGATTTCTTTTCAAATACAAAGTTTTTATTACTTAATGTGGGTTGTGAGCATTAAGGCCATGATGAGATGTAGATACTGAGATGTCAGGTTTGCTCACCCACTAGATCAGTTATCTATTCTGTTCTCAGACCAACTCCAAAGTCTGAGCAGTTCAATCCATGCTTAAGCGAAGTCATAAATTACCCTGGTTTGTGGATCTCCAATGCTCAGGAATAGTTGCAACCACAAATATTGAATTTTCCAAGATTTCCTGTGGAACTTGTCAAATTATGATATGTCTGCGTAGGCTGGCAATTGATCTCATTTAGGGTAAGAGACTATGTCTTTTTTTATAGTGATATTCATAGCCATGACATGAACTGGCTCATAATAAGTGCTTAGTATTTAGTGAATGAATTACACTTGAGAGGGACCCTAATTGAAAAAAAAAAAAAGGTAAGAAATACCATTTTTGTACATTTTCAGTTATAGAGTCTAGTCACCATGAATGTTTGAAGTATTTTTTAAATTACCATTAGCAATTTCTTGATTGGCAATACCTAAAAATATGAAACTAATTTGGAAAAGCTAAAATTAGAAGAAAAATTGGTATAGTTTCCAAGTAGTCAATTTACAGCAAGCAAACATCTTCCTTATTGGAAAAATAGTGGAATCAGAAAATGGAAACAGTTAAGCTCGTTAGCTTCATTTCACCTAAAAAAAAGGTAAAATGTATAAGCAGCAAATTGGATCAGTTTTCCAAAAGTCCATTACAGTTTAAGGTCCCCCCTCCCCCACCACCCTGTTTTAATGGGCTGAAGTGTTGTCACTAACCCAGGAAAAAAAATTTAAAGGAGTGTGTTTTAATGTATAGATTCTGCCCTTAAAGAGTGAGTGAGCTTTAGAAACAATCAATATAGTGGTCTAATTGCCTAGGACTTAGAATGAGATCTTTGGAAGGGAGGCAGGGAGAGGATAGTTGCATCATGCTTTCCAGGCACCAAGGCAAGAAGTTCTTTGAATACCAGCTCACCTGCAGCACAAGACTTCCTAAAGAGAAATTAAACCTGTTTCAAGCACTTTTGTAAATGCCTCACCTAAATCTTTACTGGGACTTTTCAAAGCCAGGGAAACAACATAGCAGGTTACAAACTCAAATATCTAAAGAGGCTAGGCAGATAAGGGGTTGAGTATAAATGGAATTATTTGTGATTATTCAATTCATGACTATTTGAGAATTTGTGTGTGCTTTTATTTGCTCAAAACATACTTAAGATACCATTAGCAATAAGCATTTGTAGCTTGCTAAGTAATCACACTGAGAGAGGAACCAACTTGTCAAGAAAGTTTCTATCAAGAAAACTCAAGTTGAGTCATTTCAGGAAATAGATGCAAAATGTTTTTAATTAAAAATAATTTCATGATTGGGCAATTATGCAAGTATAGACAGGATTGAAGAAAACAATTAGAGATATAAGACAGCCAGAGAATGGCAACAGTTGGAATCCATTATCACCCCTAGGTTTGAAGGAGCAGGAGGGGAAAAGGTGTTACCAGACCCAGAAGTGTGGGAGCCATGCAGGAGTGGCTGGCTGGTAGATGCAAGGACTGCAGAGGAGCATAGTCACTGCCAGCACCGTAAGAAAGCAGAAGGGAGGGCAAGGGAGGAATAAATGCTCTACCCTCTGTCTCCTCCCACTCTCCAATCTCCTATCACTGTCTCCCATTGGTCCAACTCAACCAGAGACCAGAGGGCAAGAGCCTAGGCCATTCAGTGCACAGAGGTCAGCCTTCCTGGGACAAAAAGCAGTGAAGAGAAGGGCAATATATAGCTGATGGAGGCAAGCTGAGGATGACCATTAAACCCAAAACAATATTCTTTTTGTCTATAAGCTTTGCAAGAATTAGATTGACCCAAATGACCTTTGTTCCCCTAATAAATGAACAACCATTTTGTCAAATAAAGATAACCTGAGATGCTCACACTGGATTAGATCTACTATTCTGGTGGACTTGAGCATTCAGTTTATTCAAACAGCTTATTTTACTACTTTATTTCAAAGGGGTTAATGTTTGATTGCTGGTTACTCTCTTGGTGTTCCCATAGATCTGCCACCCCCTTACATTTTCAAAGATACTATAAGGTTTAAAGTTCAGTCTTCCAGAGATCTATCTGGGCTCCAGGGAGTTTCTCCTGAAGATGCATATAACTCTTGTAATAGAATCCAGGAGTTAAAGTCCCCTAGACCACTGCAGTGCATTTCATCAGCAGGGTAAGTGACTCTCCCATTTCCTATTGCTTGAAAGAGCAGTCAGATTCATGAAAGCACATTATGCCCTTCCCTGTGGCACAAGTATTCTACTAAAAAAAAGAGAGAAAGAAAGGAAGGAAGGAAGGAAGGAAGGAAGGAAGGAAGGAAGGAAGGAAGGAAGGAAGAAAAGAAAGAAAGAAAGAAAGAAAGAAAGAAAGAAAGAAAGAAAGAAAGAAAGAAAGAAAGAAAGAAAGAAAGAAAGAAAGAAAGAAAGAAAGAAAGAAAGAGACTAGTATGAAAAATGCAAGGTACTTAAGCAAGCAGGACCACTCTTGCTCTCTAAAAGATAGATGATTGCAGTGAACATGATGTCTGGAAATGTAGTTTGCCCAAATTAAAGTGGAACACAAAAATAAGGAGGGAAAGAATCTAATTTCCATTTAAAGATGCTATCAACGGTAGTTGTACAGTATTCTTTGTCACACCTTCAGGTGACAGACCTACAGTGCTACAGAGCTGTGGTAATTCAAAGGTAGCCAGGGGCAAGAGAAATATAGAACTCACATCTGCCAAAATAGATCTGAGCATCGAGTTGGCTAGAGAAATATGGCAGGAGTAAGGGCAGGATGCCATTATGAGGGAGTAATAAATTACAGTTTATGATGTCTGCCTGAATAATAGGAAATGAGGAGGGAAGGGAGGTTTTCTTGAGTTTTCCTCTGAGAAGAGTTGTGGGAGGATCAAGTTGGGCAGTGACTCTTTAATCCTTTTTGACTTTTGTGAAGTCAAGAGACTACTTTGCCATTTATATTTCAAAAGAAAAATTATGTCCTATTTGTATTCTCTCTAAGAAGAAAAATATAACTTTGTCTTACTACCTAAGCTAATCATAGATTTTTCTGTGAAATCATGATAATGACTGTGATGGGAATTTTCTCCCAGAGGTGTGAGCAGAGCACTGGACTAGTTGTAAGGAGACCCACTGCTTCTTATCTTAGTTCTTGTGATTATAAGCTGGGCATCAGGCATCAGGCACAAAAATTCCTATCCTTCAGCCTGGAAAAATCTCAGTCAAGAAGAAGGGCTGGATAGATCCTCATTTCAAACTCCTCCCAGGAAATGAATCATCATCCCTTCAACAGAATTCAAAATGTTGCCCTAGTTTCTAATCTTCACACTTGCCTACACAGACATTTCTGAATCTCCATTGCATTCTCCTGTTAACCCCCTGACTACATTCCTCTGACTTCACACCCATTCAGTGGTTCGAATTTAGCATTCTTACAGATGTGTTATTTGGGCAACTTATATAATCTCTGAGAGAGCTAATTTAATCATCTGAAAAGTTCAGACAATTACAATATCATACAGGGTTGAAGAGAAGTTAAATGTGCTATAGTAAATAAAGTGATACAAACATAAAAGAAAAAATCATAAATTTGATTTATTCAAAATGAAAAGTTTTCTCTTTGAAAGACACAATTAACACATTTTTGACTGGAGACCTATTTTGGCCACAGGTGTTAGTTTCTGCAAAATCCCCTGGTCAGTAGTGAGTTAAGAAAATGAGAAGGCAAAACGGAATGGTAAAAATATTGGGAATACATTTAGCTGACAACAGAATTTTAGTGAGAATATATAAAGTCCTATTACAACTCAATAATAAGCAGACAAGCAATCTAATAAAAATTTGCAAAAGATTTAAACTGATACTTCACAAAAGAAAATATATGAATGGTGAATAATCATCTGAAAAGATAGTCAATATCATTAATCATCAGGAACTGAATATTAAAACCATAGTGAGATGCCATTTTACACCCATTAGAATGTCTAAAATCAAAAAGAAAGTAAAAAGTGTTGATGAGAATGTGGAGCAACTGAAACTCTCATACACTGCTTATGGGAATATAAAATTATACCACCACTTTGGAAAATAGTTGACAGTCTCTTAAGCAGTTTCTCAGCCATTCCATTATAAGTATCTACTTCTAGAGAAATAAAAACACACAAGGACATAAATGTTAGTGTTTGGAATAGCCACATATTGGAAACAATACGAATGTCCATCAATAGATAAATAATGGGTAGACAAATATATCCATACAGTAGAATACTACTAATATGTAACAAGAATAATCTACTATATATACAGTAAAATGAATGAACTCAAAATCATTATTCTGACTGAAAGTAACTAGATACAAAATAGCACATAGTGTATTATTCCATTTATATAAAATTCTTTAAAAAATGCAAACTAATCTGAGGCAAAAAGCAGATTAATCTCAGATTGCCTGAGAACAAAGGTAGAAGGTGGAGTTGCCTCTAAAGGGATATGAGGATCCTTCTGGGGATGATGGACGTCTTCTGTCTTGACTGAGGTAGTTGTTGCACAGGTGTATATATCTGTCATAATTCATCAAGTTATATACTTTTCATGGATGCCGTTCATCATAAATAAATTATATGTCAGCAAAGTTGACTTAAAAATAACAAAATAAGTGAAGTGCTAAGATCCCAGCTTGGCTCAGAGTTCTCAATATGAGGGGAGTATTATTCTTGTTATTATTTTTTCTCTATTTATTATTTTCAACCCACCATTGACATCTGACTCTGCTCCATCCATGTTTGATACTATGTCTCCATTCCACTTTGTGTACAGTGGATAGTATAGTAGTATTAGGCCAAGGGCAGCCCATCCTGAATCACTTAATAGAGCTTCCTTTCTTAGAGGGTACATGAGAGGATCAAATGATGACACATTATATGGGAAGTACTATAAATATTAGGCTTTGAAGTTTTATCATTATTACTATGTGCTTACTCATCTGATGCCCCCTCAGAAAGCTCACACTGTCCCCGGTGAAGGGAATATAAGTGGACAAAAACACCACGAGTCTCAAGCTTATTATCTGCCCTTCTATGGGTCCATCTACCAGTAGCATCCTTGAATTGGTGGATCTGATGGATAAGAACAGGGTTTGACATTAAGTGGATCTGGATTCAAACTTTAAGTCTGCCGCTCACCAGCTAGCTGTGTGAACTTCACCAAGTTACTTAATGTCTTTTAGACTCGGTTTGTCATATATGAAATGGAGGCAGTAGTAATCCCTGGTATAGTTGTAGTGAGATTAAAGAACAAATTGATGTAGAATATGTTGCACAGCACCTTGGATCTAGTAAACTCAGAGCAGATGGTAGCTGTTCTTATACTTTGCCCAATGGTCAGGTATGACGTGTTTGTTTAGCCACCAAAGAGCCCACCCTGGAGCTATGGATCCATTTATACTGTGTGTCATTACTGAGGTCTTCTCTGTGCATCCACCTTTCCTTGCTCTCTGCTTGAGGAGCTGTGTGCTAAAGGTCAGGGTGGAAAACGGTCTCACTCTATGTTCTCTCCTCTTGCTTCAGGTAATTTCCTCTGTCCACATGCCATTAATGATGTGATTATCAGTGCTGGTGGCCAATCATGTGACCTAATCAAAGCACCAAATCACTCTCATTTCTCCCAACAGCTCCAGATGGCATCTAAACACTCATTGGTAATAAACAGGGAGAGTTTGTTTTTTTAAAAATTTTAAAAGTCTTCTCTAATCAACTTAGATAATTAGCTCAAAAATAATAATAATTCTGAATTCTCTCCATAACTCATATGCAAAACCCTAAGATCATGAAGACGAGAGAGCTGCTAATTAGCTATTTTCATTTTACCTGAAAAGAACAGGACCAAAGGCATTCATTCAGGAAACTGAAATCTCATCTTCAAAAGCAAGTTGGATGAAGAAGTGAGGCCAGCATTCAATGGCTTGCTGCAAAGAAGCAGAGAATGAGGCAAATGTTAATGTGCACAACAGGCCAAGGCAAATGATTCAAAGTCATCCTAAGTTTAGGGGAAAAAGGGGGGAAACTATTTGCTTCCTGTAAGTGAAGACCTCAACTCATCATGTTATTCCATAGAATACAGATAGGAATTCTACAAAGTCAGAGGGTATAATGAGGATGTTATGTTGTCTTTAATAAAAAGAATCTGACGTGCCCTTTATACTGTGTAATCTGCAGAAATGTCAACATTTCATTAGAAGTGCCTAGTTTCTTTCAATTAGTAAAGGTGGCAAAAGATGTTCCTATTGCTCCAAGAGAGGTAAAATGAACTGTTATGGATCCCTCTGCAGGCAGAGCCCTGGGTATTGATAAGTATCCTGCAGAGTTTTAGATGCACCTACCAGAAAATGCTCTTGCATTACATGTGGACATATGTAGTGAAGCAAAGGATAATAGACTCCTTTTAGGCACAGAAAAGCCTGCTAAGAAAATGAGACCAGGGCTGAAAAGTTAGGGTTTATCCGGTTCTTGTCTTCCCCAAATCAGAACTATATCATCCTTATGAAAATGTTAGCAATGTGTCTGAAGAAATGGAGACAAAGAAATTTTTAATTTAATAACCTCACTGTTTAGACAAAATTCCCCTGTGAAAACTGTAGAACTCTTTACATGAGTTTCAAAGTTTATATATCACATAATTTGAAATCCTGGGACCTCAAAAATACAATGACTAAATTATGAGGCCTTACCATGTCTGTAAAATAAGATGATGATTTTACTGTATTTGAGGTATCATAAATCTTAAAACTATGAATAAAACTAATTGTGTAGGGAAATCTGTCATTTTTGCCTGTCATCCATCCCCCTTTACTTAGTAACAAAACCTTGGTTTTTCATGAAACCACTTCTATCTACATATGTTCAGTTCCTAGCCAGTAGGAATATTGCCTCCCCAGGACACAAATATCCACAACATGGTAAGAAACTTTTAAAATTGAAGTTAACACAGAGCAAAGCAGAGCCAAGAGCTGGGGAGAGAGACTGCAATGTAATTTGAGTCCCTGGACCCAACCAGGCCTGAAGTAGGACACTCTGGACTCTTCCATTGGAGGAACCCAATAAATGTCTTTTGTTTGCTCAAACCAGGTTGAATTCATTTCTGTCACTTGAAACAAGACAGTCCTAGCTAATATAGGAGTGCAGTTCTCATACTTTGAAGTTGCATATGACATCTAGTAAAGAATGTTCAGTTATGTGGAAATGTATCCTGATTTTCAAATCAATGTCACTATTCTTCAGAGGCAGAGAAAATAAGGAGAGTGAAGAGAGGTGATGCTAATGAGCTAGTGATGATTAAGAAGGAGAGATTTTGAAGAACCCAGTCCTTCTACAGCATAAGAAGGGCTCTAGGAATTACATTAGACCCAGAAGGAAGATAACTTGAAAAATTTTTATTGCTAATTAAATCATGCTTAACTTCCGTAGGCAAAACTGAAAAAAAAAAAGTTTCTGGCAGGAATAAAACCTGCATCAAGAAAAAAATAAAAAGATGATACTTATGCATTTCCTAATGGTACCGTTAAGTCCCCCCAGTACTTATAGGAAGGCAGTAATTTACTGGGATCTAAAAAACTGCGGTCTGTTGGTGGGAATGTAAATTGATGCCATTATGGAGAACAGTATGGAGGTTCCTTAAAAAACTAAAAATAGAACTACCATATGACCTAGCAGTCCCACTACTGGGCATATACCCTGAGAAAACCACAATTCAAAGAGTCATGTACCACAATGTTCATTGCAACTCTGTTTACAATAGCCAGGACATGGAAGCAACCTAAGTGTCCATCAACAGATGAATGGATAAAGAAGATGTGGAACATATATACAATGGAATATTACTCAGCTAGGAAAAGAAACAAAATTGAGTTATTTTTAATGAGGTGGATGGACCCAGAGTCTGTCATACAGAGTGAAGTAAGTCAGAAAGAAAAAAACAAATACCATATGCTAACACACATATATGGAATCTAAAAAAAAAAAATGGTCATGAAGAACCTAGGGGCAAGATGGGAATAAAAATGCAGAGCTACTAGAGAATGGACTTGAGGACATGGGGAGGGGGAAGGGTAAGCTTGGAGGAAGTGAGAGAGTGGCATGGAAATATATACATTACCAAATGTAAAAAAGATAGGTAGTGGGAATCAGCTGCATAGCACAGGAAGATCAGCTCAGTGCTTTGTGACCACCTAGAGAGGTGGGATAGGGAGGATGGGAGTGAGACCCAAGAGGTAGGAGATATGGGGACATATATATATGTATAGCTGATTCACTTTGTTATAAAGCAGAAACTAACACCATTGTAAAGCAATTATACTCCAATAAAGATGTTTAAAATTTTTTTAATAAATATATAAAAATAAATTAAAAAGTGCAGTATATCTGATTAAAGGTCATGCAAACACTAAAATGTTTTTTCCAAAAATCTGTCTGAGGCAGAGAAATAAGGATGACCAGCTCTTCTCAGAACCTTTCAAGAATAGTATATTATAAGCTTATCAATGACTCTGGTGATTCAAATTTTCCCTTAAGCACACATGGGAACTATATAGCAAGGTGGTGAATGCTGAGAGATATTATTTTTAAATTTTATTATTTATGTATTTATTTTTAGCTGTGTTGGGTCTTCGTTGCTGCGTGTGGGCTTTTCTCTAGTTGTGGCGAGCAGGGGCTACTCTTTGTTGTGGTGCACAGTCTTCTCATTGCAGAGCATGGGCTCTAGGCATGCAGACTTCAGTAGTTGCGGTGCATGAGTTCAGTAGTTGTGGCTCGTGGGCTCTAGAGGGCAGGCTCAGTAGTTGTGGCACACAGGCTTAATTGTTCCACGGTATGTGGGATCTTCCTGGACCAGGGCTTGAACCCATGTCCCCTGCATTGGCAGGCATATTCTTAACCACTGTCACCAGGGAAGTCCTGAGAAATATTATTTTTGACATCCATCATGGCTTTATGGGCTGTCAAAAGGAGCCCTTCCAGCAAAAGCACAAACAACAGCACACTTCCCACTTTTTGCATTAGATAGTATGGAAAACAGTGATGCTTCTGGAGCCTGTCACGAACTTGCCTCTGCCTAAATATCCATTGGCAACTACACCACCAACGAGGCTCTCTCACTCTAAACCCGGGCTGTACTGAACTGTACAGAATACTGTAGTATTCTTGACTCCTTTGTCAAATATTATTTGACTGTATATTCTTGGATTTATCTCTGGGCTCTTGATTCTGTTCCATTAGTTTCTTTGTCTGTTTTTAATGCCAGTACCATACTGTTTTAATGACTATAGCTTTGTAGTATAGCTTGAACTCAGGAAATGTGATGCCTCCTGCTTTGTTCTTCTTTCTCAGGATTTCTTTGGCTATTCAGGGTATTTTGTAGTTCATATAAATTTTAGAAGTGCTTTTCTCTACTTCTGTAAAAAATACCATTGCAATCTTGATAGGGATTGCATTCAATATATAGATAGTTTTTGGTAGTATTGTCATTTTAACAACATTAATTTTTCCAGTCCATGTACATGGACTGGAAAATTCCATTTATTTGAGAACATAAAATAAAATAAATTCCATTTATTTTTGTCTTCTTTCATTTCTTTCATCAGTGTCTTATAGTTTCCAGAGTAGATAGGTTTTACCTCCATATTTAAATTTATTACTGAGTGTTTTATTGTTTTTGATGCTGTTGTAAATGGGATAAATTTCTTTATTTCTTTTTCAGAAAGTTCATTGTTAGTGTATAGAAAGGCTAATGACTTTTATATGTTAGTTTTGTATCCTGCAACTTTACTGAATTAATTGATTAGATCTATCCATTTTTTGATTGAATCTTTAGGATTTTCTATATATAAAATCATGTAATCTACAAATAGAGATAATTTTAATTCTTCCTTTCCAGTTCTGATACCTTTTATTTCTTTTTGTTGCCTGATTGCTCTAGCTAGGACTTCTAGTACTATGCTGAATAAGCGTGGTGAGAGTGGGAAACCTTGGCTTGTTCCTGATCCTAGAGGAAAAGGTTTCAACCTTTCACCATTGAGTATCATGTTAGCTGTGGGTACATCATATATGGCCTTTAATATGTTCAGTTTTTATCATGAATGAATGCTGAATTTTGTCAAGTGCTTTTTTTCTGCATCAATTGAAATGTTCAGATGATTTTTTTCTTTCATTCTATTAATGTGCTGTATCACATTGATTGATTCATGTATGTTGCATCCTTGAATCCCAGAGATACATCCCATTCGATCATGGTGTATGATTCCTTTCATGTGCTGCTAAATTCAACTTGCTGGTATTTTATTAAGGATCTCTACATCTGTATTCATCAGGGATATTGGCCCCTGTAGTTTTCTTTTCTAGTCAAATTTTTCCAGTGTTGGTGTCAGGATAATGCTGGCCTCATACAATGGGTTTGGGAGTGTCCCCTCCCCTCCTTTTGATATTTTGGAAGAGATTGAAAAGAATTGGTATTAATTATTTTTTAAATGTTTGGTAAAATTCACCAGTGAAACCGTCTGGTCCTGGGCTTTTCTTCACTGGGCGATTTGTTATTTCAGATTCAATTTCCTTACTAGTAATTGGTTTATTCAAATTTTCTACTTCTTCCTGGTTCAGTCTTAGTAAATTGTGTGCTTCTAAGAATTTTTAAAATTTCTTCTAGGCTGTCCAGTTTCTTGGCATAGAGTTGTTCATAGTAGCTCTTGTGATCCTTTGAATTTCTATGGTATCAATTGTAATGTCCCCATTTAAAAATTTATTTATAATTTTGTTGATTTGGGTCCTTTCTCTTTTTCCTCAGTTAGTCTAGCTAAAAGTTTGTCAGTTTTGTTAATCTTTTCAAAGAACCAACTCTTAGTTTGGTTAATCTTTTTTACTGCTTTTCTGTTCTCAATTTCATTTATTTCTGTACCTTTTAATAATAATAATATTTATTGTTTCATTTCTCCTAACTTTGGGCTTAGTTTGTTATTCTTTTGTTATTTCCTTAAGGAATAGTGTTAGTTTATTTATTTGGAATCCTTCTTGTTTCTTAATGTAGACATTTGTTGCCATGAACTTGCCTCTTAGAACTGCTTTTGCTTCATCCCACGAGTTCTGGTGTGTAGTATTTCCATTTTTGTGTCTCAGGAAACTTTCTTATGCCCTCTTTAATTTATTCTTTGATCCATTGGCTGTTCAAGAAGGTGTTGATTAATTTCCATATGTTTATGAATTTTCCAGTTTTCATCTTGTATTGATTTCTAGTTTCGTGCTATTGTAGTCAGGGAAGAAACTTGGTATGATTTTAGTCTTCTTGAATTTGGTAACATTTGTGTTGTGGACTATATATGGTCTATTCTAGAAAATGTTCCATGTGTACTTGAAGCATGTGAATTCCATTGTTGGATAGAATGTTCTGTATATGTTAGGTCTATTTGGTCTATAGTGTTGCTCAAATCTGTTCTTACTTTATTGATTCTCAGTCTGGGTGATCTATCCATTGTTGAGAATGGGGTATTAAAATCCCCAACTCTTATCATATTACTGTTAATTTCTCTGTTTATCTGTTAGTTTTTGCTTTATGTATTTAGGTGCTACAATGTCAGGCACATAAATATTTGCAATTGTTATAGATTCCTGATACATTGAACTGTTCCTCATTATATAATGACTGTTTTGTCTTTTTACCATTTTTGATTTAAAATCTATATTTTTTGATATAAGTACAGTCATCCTGGGTTTTTTTTCTTTTTAGGTTTACCATTTGCTTGAAATGTCTCTTTCCATACCTTCAACTTCAGTCTATGTATGTCTTTAAGGCTAAAGTGAATCTCTTGTAGGAAGGATATTGTTGAATATTATTTTTTAATATATTCAGCCATTCTATATTTTTTACATTTATTTATTTAAATAAGTTCAATCTGTTTACATTTAAAGTAATTATTGATAGGTAGGAGCCTACTATTGCCATTTTGTTAACTGTTTTATAGATCTATTGTTTCTTATTTCTTAACCTGCTATCTTTGTGTGTGTTTTGATGTCTTCTGGTATCAGTGTACTTTGAACTCTTTACCATGTTCTCTTGTGTAATTAATAGATGATTTTCCCTTGTGGTTACAATGAGGCTTACATAAAAATCTTTAATTTATAATACCTTATTTTAAATTGATAACTTCAATAGAATTCATAAACTTTACAGTTTTACTTCTCTTTTCCTTCACATTTTAGGTTATTTTTGTTATGATGTACATTTTTTTACATTGTGTTACTAATAATAGATTGTTGTAGTTATGGTTATTTTTACTACTATTTTTTAATGTTCAAACTAAAGTTGTGTGTGATTTACACAATGCTATTACCATATTGTAGAATTAACTACGACTATATATTTACCATTACCAGTGAGATTTACACTACCTTTTTATGTTTTTATGATGTTAATTAGCATTCTTTTACTTCTACTCAAAGAACTCCTTGTAGCATTTCTTGTAAGCCAGGTCTGGGGTAAGCGCTCCCTCAGCTTTTGTTGGTTTAAGGAAGTCTTTATCTCTCCTTTGTTTCTGAAGGACAGCTTCACCAGGTATAGAATTCTTGGATGAGAGTTATTTTCTTACAAGTTTGTCTATGTTATCCCTTTCTCTCTTGCCTTAAAGTGTTTTTGTTGAGAAATCCACTGATTGTCTTACAGAAGTTCCTTGTATGTAATTCCTCTCTTTTCTGTTGATGCTCTTAAGCCTCTTTCTTTGTCTTTGACACTTGACAATTTCATTGTAATGTGTCTCAAGGTAGCCCTATTCAGGTTCAACCTATTTGGGGTCCTATGGACCTCATAGATCTGGATGTCCACTTCTCTCCCCAGGTTCAGTAAGTTTTCAGCCTTTATTACTTTAAATATACTTTCTGTTCCTTTCTATTATCCTTCTGAAATTTCCATAATGCAAATATTACTTCTATTCGTTGTGTCCCATTATTCCCATAGGCTGTCTCTATTCTTCTTCTTTATTTTTCTTTTTTCTCTTTTGACTGGGTAATTTCTAATGTTTAATCTTCCAGGACACTGATTCTTTCTTCTCCATTGTCAAATTTACTTTGAAACTCTTGATTGAATTTTTTAGTTCAATTATATTTTTCAACTCTAGGATTTCTTTATTTTTGTTGTTGTTTTGTTTTGATGGTTGCTATTTCCTTATTGAGCTTCTCATTTTGTTCATGCTTTATTTTCCTACTTTTGTTTAGTTATCTGTCTGTGTTTTCCAGTAGTTCACTAGACTTCCTTAAGAGGATTATTCCAAATTCTTTGTCTGATAATTCATAAATTTGCATTTCTTTAGGATCAGTTATTGAAGCTTTATTAGTTTCTTTTGGTGGCATAATATTTACCTGATTTTTTGTTATCCTTGTATCCTTACACTTGTATCTACATATTTGATTAATCGGGTTCCTCTTCCAGACTTTATAGGTTTGCTTTGGCAGGGACAGTTCTTCACCAGTCATCTCAGTTTGGGTTTTGGGTGTGTCTGCTGGTAATGTCCTTGGGCAGTTGGGACCTACTATTATGGTCTATTTTGGGGTGAGGCAACTGTTCAAACTCTGAGGATGGGGATGGGGGTGAGGAGGATCACTGGCTGACAATAGTTGGAGAGGACTGATGGGATGGTTCCCTACCCAAGTGGGGCTTTAGGACGGGCTCCACAGTTGCCTGGATTCTCTGGTCAGGCTTACTAGACTATCAGGACTGGGTACTATATTCAGTAGTAAATGGGCCTATGAATTAGTTTTCCTGACCTGGCAGAACAGCAGGACAGGACTCAGGGCCCATACACCTCATTATTTGGGAACCTGAACCAGGCCAGAGTGTGCACTTAATTCCCTGATCAGTTGAGGTCACCATGATTGCTCTGAAGATGGAGGTAGCCATGGATTGTTCAAATGCCACTGGACATAGGGCTCTTGAATGGGCTATGCAGCTTCCCATATGTTGCATGGGTTAGGTTACCTATTTGAAGAGGCTGAAGGCTATATTCGGCAATGAGTGGGACTACAAATTACATTTCCTGCCTGGATGCAGTGGGGAAAACAGCTCTAAAGCTGCTAAAGCTCTTTGTTTTCTCACCTCAAGCTGACCCACTTCCCAAGTTCCCTGATCAAGCAGGACTACTGGCTTTGTCTTGCAAACCCTTAGCTCTGCCTGCCTACCTATAGGCTCAAGTGCCACTGGGCCGCACAGCTTCCAGGAGTTGTCACTAGCCCTTCTAGTTAGATGGAGTCACTCTCCACAGTGGGTGGTGCAATGTCTCAGCTCCCTTGCCTGGGTGGAGGAGGAGCGGCCACTCCAGGCTA
Source organism: Kogia breviceps (assembly GCF_026419965.1). Taxonomy (NCBI): domain Eukaryota; kingdom Metazoa; phylum Chordata; class Mammalia; order Artiodactyla; family Physeteridae; genus Kogia; species Kogia breviceps. The sequence continues at coordinate 121,762,706 of NC_081313.1, forward strand.
CTCTCAATTTCCCAAATAAGCTCTCTGGTTGGGAGAGGCTGGGTGTTACCCTCAGCCTTGGCTATGAATGAATCCCCCTGCCTGTGTGTAACACCAGAACACTCCAGGCCCAGTACTGGTTTTGCTCTGGGGATGATCAGCTCTGCCCACTCACTTTTCAGCTCAAGTACCTCTGGGCTGCACTGCTTCCAGGAGTTGTCACCAGCCCTTCCAGTCAGTTGGGGCCAGAAGACACTCCACAGTGGATGGGGCTGTCATTGAGCTACTTGCCTAGATATGGGCAAACTTGAGCTCTAGGGCTAGCAAAACTTGTTTGAGGACCTAAATCAGGCAGATCTGCTCCCAGCTGAGTTCCCTGCTCAGAGTGTGCCCCCTGACTTGGATCTGCAGATGAGTAAAGCCACTGTTTGGGATTACTACTTGGGCTCTACAGGAATGAGCTCTGTCTGCCAAGAGCTGCTGGTTGTTCAAGCCCCTCCCCCTTTCTCCTTCACAATCATATTGCAGATTCCTCTGCAATCCTTGTGGTGCAAGATCAGAATAGGGGCTTCCACAAAGCAACCCACAATGCTGGCCAGCTTTGGGAGTGCTGGTAGTTCTCCCGGCTTCTCTTTCCCCACTGGAGAAACCAGAGGCTCAGGGAAGAGCTTTCCATGTGGTGCTGCACTGGTCTGAGGGTGGGGCAATACAGTCACCTTGTAGCCATTTCTTTTACCCTTCTAATGCAGACTATCTTAGTCTCTGTGGTATAGGAGGTCCCTGGTGTGGTATTTATTAGCTCTTGAATTTCTCCAAGATCCATATCCTGAAACCATTCACTCCCCATGTTTTTTGTCATATCCATAATCTTTCATGATTTCCCTAATTGGCTCTGTCATAAATCCTGTGAAGTCATGTACATCATCTGGACACAGTTTTCACCAGCAGGAATTTGTTGTTTGGGGCTTGATGGCTTTCACAGATTTTTCTATAAATAATGGTATCTCCACTGGTATAATCCTTCCAGACTGTCATGATGTTCTCTCTACCAGGGTTCTCTTCCATGTTGTTGAGAGTCCTTTCCATAGAGTACTGTGTGTAATGAGCCTTAAAGATCCTTATGAGCCCCTGATCTAGAGGCTGAATTAGAGACGTTATGTTTGGGGGCAAGTAGACCACTTCAGTGCCTTAAATGTTGAACTTATGGGGTTCTGGGTGGCCAAGAGTATTGTCCAATATCAAAAGAACTTTAAAAGGCAGTCCCTTACTGGTTAGGTACTTCCGACTTCAGGGACAAAGCATCAGTGGAAACAATCCAGAAAAAGGGTTCTCATTGTCCAGGCCTTCATATTGTACAACCAAAAGCCTGACAGCTGGTGTTTATCTTTTCCCTTCAAGGCTCAGGGTTTAACAGCTTTATAGATAAGGGCAATCATGATCATAAATCTGAATGCATTTGCACAAAACAGTAGTGTTACCCTATCCCTCTTGCCTTCAATCCAGGTGCTTTCTTCTCTTCCTTATTAATAAGTGTCTTTTGTGGCATTTTTTATTCCAGAATAGGGCACTTTTGTCTACATTTAAAACTTATTCAGATGCTCGCTTTGGCAGCACATATACTAAAATTGGAATGATACAGAGAAGATTAGCATGGCCCCTGCACAAGGATGACACACAAATTCGTGAAGCGTTCCATATTTTTATGGGAACATATGTATACGTATAACTGATTCACTTTGTTGTAAAGCAGAAACTAACACACCATTGTAAAGCAATTATACTCCAATAAAGATGTTAAAAAAAAACTTATTCAGGCAGATATCCTTTCTCCTCAGTAATTTTCTTAATGGCATCTGGGAACTTGTCTGCTGCCTCTTGGTCAGCAGAAGTTTCTTCTCCCATTATCCTGACATTTTTTAAGCCAAAAATCTTTCTAAAATTGTCAAACCCCATCCTTTGCTGTAATCCAATTCTCCACTTTAGACGCTTCATCTTCTTTTTGCTTTGTCATGTAATGACTTCACTTTTTCTCAAATCATACTAGAATCTATAGGTATGCCTTTCTTAAAGCAATCCTGCACCCAGATTTTTGATACGAGATAACAAAGGTATTTCACAAAATGTGCAAGCTTTTCGTGACTGCTGGCATAACTTCAGCGACAGCTTCACGACTTTCCTTTCCTCTTTTTATTTAGGTCTTTATGCTGGGTTCATTTATCTTGAGATGGTGGGCAACTGAAGTTGCAGACCTCAATCTACAGTGCATATCCAGCAATTTAGCTTTTTCTTGTAATGCCATGACTTTTCTCTGCTTCTTGGAAGCATTTCCAGCATCATTAGTGGCACTTCATATGGGTCCCGTGGTGTTACTCAAGGTTTACAGTATTGTGCTATATACGATGAAAAATACGAGAGAATCATGAGAGATCACTTTTACCGTGATGCACAATCTACTGGAGAGCTGAACTGCTCTCCTGGAGGTGACTAGCATCACCCGGTGTTTTAAACAGGTACTCACAACACTTGAGCTTGCCACAACAGCAGTAGGAGGTGGCTACAAAATTATTACAGGTGTACAGTACCTACTGAACTGAGGGCCCAGTCATGGTGGAGCAGAAACTAGACACCTACTCTGTGCCTGGCCCTAATTCCTAACTTAGGGAACCATAGGTTTAATAAAAATCATTATTATTTTATGCCACTATAATCTGGAGTGGAGTGTTAATAGATAATCAGAACAAGTGTAGTAACATGGAATAGCTCTTACAGTTAAACAAAAAGCTTAAGAAACAGGTCTCTGAAAACACAGGAGCCAGGAGCTCTGGAAAATTTAGTAACAGAAACCAATGAAAACTCTCTTCTGGACCACCATCACATACTACCATTTTCAATGGTTGAGATACTCTACTCAAGATTAAAATTCCAGGGAGAAACAATCTGATTTGAACAGTTTATGAATTGTTTCCATTCTTACATCCAGGGTGGATTTATCCTAGCTAAATCACTTGGAGTAAGAGTTAGGGAAGGATTCTTTGCTAAAGCAAAATCAAGGTGTCCTACCAGAGGAAGGGAGAATGTACTGGGGCCAAGAAAACAACAACCCCAAAATAACTGCAAAAATAAAAATATTTTTAATTACTACTTGGCCCCTCTGGTATAGAGGGGGAGCATGCTTAAAGTCTTTCAAAATACAAAGTGGCAGCTTTCGAAGAGATTTATATTTGAGCTAATTCTTAAATGTGAGCTAAGGGGAAAAAAGTAACATTCTATTGTTTGAAAGAATTTGAACTTAATTTGTCTGTAACACTTAAGCAAAGAGAATTACCCTCATGCAGTCTTTGGAGGAATCTACCTGTGTTTCATTCATCTGATCATTCAAAGTGCAATCACATTTCCACAACGGATGCTTTGTGAGCTAACAGAAGATAAGGAGTTTGACAGCAAAGGAGAGCACAAAGCAGTTCATCATCATTTGTTTTTGTAATTGCTTAGAGCCAAGTATCTTTCATTATGTTCAGTGAACCCTCTATAACAAGGCTGGGGAGGCTACCCTGAGCACAGTGGGCTGGGTTATGAATCAGGAGATCAGCTGCCTTTTGCCTTGAGAAGAGAGCCATGAGTTAAGAAATTATGCTCAGCTTAGATATAATCAGCAAGGATAGGACTAATGTGGATGGGCCCTCCTAGTTTATAAGATTCTTCTGTGTGGGATTTTAAGGGAGTGGGATTTTAAGGGATAAAGGAGATATACTGCACAAAATCTACTCTTTTGTTTTTCCATAATTTTACCTTCTAGATTAATTATACCTTTATCCACATAATCCCATTTTTACATATTTTTAAAGAAGGAAATATTCAGACAATTATTAACACAGGATTTAAATGCAATAAATATTTGTCAGGTCTTTGCTAAGTACCAGGTATGGTGCTAGGCACTGAGGTACAGTAGAGAACAAGACACGTGAAGTTTCTGACTCCATGGTGGTTACCTTATGTTGGGGGAAGCAGGCAATAAACAAGAAATTTTAGATAGAGATAAATGCTATGAAGGTATGCAAATAACTTGTGAAAGAGACTATGAGGTAGAAAGTGTCCAGAGAAGTCAAGACCCACCTCTCTGAGTTGGTGACAATTCACCCGAGATCTAAAGGATCGAAGTGATTCAGGGGGAAAACCTTGCAGGCAGATGACATCATGAGCATAGCAGCCCTGGGCAGAGAGAAAGGCTCAGCCTACATGTTGGTAGAAAGCTGGTATGTCTGGAGTTGGGCAGGGAGCAACCGTTCATGGCTTAGAAGGCCATGCTAAGGAGTGTGAATTTCATTCTATTTGCAATGAGAGGCCATTAGAGTGATTCAAGTGGGAAAAATGTTGTGGTCTGATTAACGTATTTGAAAAATCACTAGCTACTATGTGGAAGGTCAGTTGCAGGGATAAGACTGGAATCAGGAAGACCAGTGAGAAGACTACTTTAGAAATCCAGGTAACATATAATGTTGGCTTGGACTAATATGATGATAGTGGCAATGGAGAAAAGTAAACAAAAGATCTCTTTTGGAGGTAGATTTTCTAAGGGATTAGTAGATTTTCATAGTAGATTTTCTAAGGAAGGGATGGAGAGTAGGAAAGTCAAAGTATGGGCAGGACAGGAGGAGGCACAGAGGACTTACTGATTTTTTGTTTTAATCATCAGGGTTGGGGAAGACGTGGAGAACAATACTCAGGGGAGAAAAAATCAAAAGCTTTGTGTTAAGCTACATATGAGATGACTAAGAGACAGCCAGGTAGAGATGGCAAGAAGGAAGATGAACACATCAACCTTGAATTTTGACTTAAGAGTGTAAAAATCCATGGGAAGACCTCAAAGACAGCACGGAACTATTTCAAGAACAACCGGCTACACTGCCGGCTATGGTCTGAATGTTTGTGACCCCACAAAATTCAGATGTTGAAATCCTAACCGCCAAAGATGATGGTATTAGGAGCTGGGGCCTTTGAGAGGAGCATAAACCATGAGACTGGATTCTTATGAGTGGGATTAGTGTCTAAAAAGAGGACCCAGAGAGATTCCTAGCCTTTTTGGCAGTGTGAGGATACAAATAAAAGTCTGAAACCAGTTGAGAGCCCTCACCCAACCATACTTGCATCCTGATCTCAGACTTCCAGTGTCCAGAACTGTGATGAATACATTTATGTTATTTATAAGCTAATCAGTCTATGATATTTTGTCATAGCTGCTCAAATGAACTCCAGAGAGTCTGTAGGACAGGTTTTCTTTAATGTTATTTACTTCCATCAGAATGACCTAGAGAGTCTGATAAAAATTCATACACTTGAGTCCCACATATCAGATCAGAATCTCCTTGGTGGTGCCCATGAATATGCATTTCTAGTAACTCCACAGGTAATTCTAATGCCTTTCAAAACTTAAAGACCTCTGTTCTGAGGTATTGATATTTTTTCAGGAAATTGTACTTCTTGACCCATCTTTCCTTCAAGTTAAAGATACTTCCTTGAAGTTGTTTTAGAGTAATACAGCAATTCTCCCATTTCCTGGTTCATTTCTCTGCTCTTCAGGGGCAGGAGAAACCAAGGAAGCACTAAGAATTCATAGGGTCCTCTGGCTTTGTCCCATTGTCACTCTCTGTTAGAAAAGATTTTAGAGACAACCTACTGGTTAAGCCAACAGGATCTGTTCATCTTCTGCCTTCTGGATTTACTAACTTGATGCCCTTACGAGAGTTACTTCACATTTCTGTACCTCAGTTTACTCCTCTATAAATGGGGGAAATAACAATACCCACTTCACGGTGTTGTAAAATAATAGGACAAAGACTGATACAAAACTACCGATAATCAGAAAGTCATATAATGTTTGAGCCAGAAGAGGCTGTAAATACATCCAATACATTCACACTGTAGGTAAGGAAAATAAGACTCACAGCTGGTTTGGTGGCAAATGAGAACTAGAGGCCAGGTTTTAAAGGATTCCATTGCTATAGAAATCAAAAATTTGATTTCATTCCATATACATTTCTCTGGGTAAACCACAGATCACTTAGAAGTACCCTTTCCTGATACTTACTTATGAGTTTAAAAGAATAAAAAGTCTTGCCACACTGCTAGAGAGCATAAATGCTTTCAGAGGATTGCCTGATTCACTGCACTGAGGTTTTGCACTTGAAACATCAGCCCACTGTGTAGTCAGGCCAAGTCCTCATTCAAGTTCGTGGTCTGGAAGCATTTTAGGACAAGTAGGGAAAACAGACAGGTATGAATATAGTTATCAATTTAGAAAACCAGTGTCAGTTTCCACTGACATTGGGACCATCAACCAAACATCTTTTATGCCCAATGTCTTTGTGAAGTCACAGGAAAACCCCAAAACAGCAACTCTTCTGAAACTGTGTAAATAACACCCAGGCTCAGTGGGTATAAAGGGAAGCAGCTGACAATTCTGCTGCTGTATCTCTGCTTGAATGTTTGGGGTTGGTTTTGTGCCTTGGTTATCTTAAGGCCTTTTTTCTCTTCTTTCTCATTTCTTTCTTTGGCATTTTGATCAGGCTTGCTTATGAATCCTAGAGAAGTCCCATTTTAGGGACAGAAGCTATAAGAATGGAAATTGGTTTCTAAGGAGCCTCTGAACACTAGCCATGTAATAAATGTCACTGGTGTTGCTGTTCTCATCTGATGAACTACTTGTGCCTTACATTTGACAGCTAATGAGCTCCATTAATCAAACCGAGGAACAAATGCTATTTCCCACCCTCCCCTCCTACCTGACAAGGTAAGGGGTTATAACCCTCACTCTGGCAGACTGATAGCACCGAATAGCAGCAGAATAACAAGGAAAGCTGGAAGGTTAATTAAGGTAGTACCCAAAAGTTGTTTGTAAATGAATTTAATTAACCTGTGACCTCTTAAAATTAGAATGTTACAACTAGAACGAAGATAAATTTTATTCTGCTATATTTTTTTTAAACTTCATCTTAGAAAGTAGAAACTGAGTAAGTCTCTGGGTAAAAAGTAGTAGGGAGGGTGTTAATTACCACCTGGGCTCTTTCAAATCCATCCTTATTTTCTGTGTATCCCAGAATGGATGATTTCCATTCTTGGAGGAAGAATTTGTAACAGTAACATCTGTTGCTGTTGTCAATCACCCAGGTTTCTGTTAGCATACTCCCTCACCAAATGTATGTGCTATTCACCCCTCATCATGATTAAGCACAAGTAACACAGTGAAGAAAGGCAATAAGAGTATGGCTAAGGGAGTGATTCAAACTGCCCAAGTCCAAACCCAGCCTCTATAACTTCCTAGAAGTTTGGCCTTCAGCAAATTACTGAACTTCCTCTCTAGCTCTTGTTTTCTCCTGTCTATAAAATAGGGATACCAGTAGCATGCACCATAGGGGATTGTGAGAAGACTTAAAAGATACAAAGCCTAATGCATGTGAATTACTGAGTACCAGGTCTGGAACATAGTAATCTCTTTTTGAATGCCGATTATATGGCACGGTTGGGGTTTTTTTTTGTTTTTGCTTGTTTTGTTTTGTTTTAACATGGGGCCCATAACACCTGGAAATAGAGTTCCACTGATGAGTTTTGGGGGAGGGTCCCTTAAATATCCTGAAAATATGTGCCTACCTTAAGCTACATGTGTATTCTTTCTGGAGGAGAAAGTTCAGTTTTCAAGAACTTCTTAAAAGAGGACTGCAACCCCAATATGGTAAAGAATCACTCCCAGAAGACATCAAAGACCTCATCAAGTCTGTTTGAGTCCTGGGGCCAATACAATGAAGATATAAACTGCTGAGCTATTAGTGGTTCTTGAAAAGTAAAGGCTCCTGCAGGCCACTCTGTCCAATCCCTTTCCATACTTCTCCCTGGCCCAGCCTAATACAAATGAAAAGAACACAGACTACAGCACTCTGAAAGTCATCGTATCACTAGGAGCTAGAGTGCTGAAGGAAGGCTTCCCATACAAGGTGGGAGTTGAGTTGGAAATGGAAGAAAAGCTTAGAGTCAATGTGAACTGGACTAGAATACTGTGTGACATAGATAACCTTTGGTAGTAGAGGATAGAATTTTAAGTTAAAACACAGATTCCCTTTATAAAAGTATAATAATTACATATATACTTAAATATATACATAACTATTTAAAATATAGGTTTGATATTGAATATAATATGATCATATAGATTTTAATGCTTAGTATATGGCTCTGGTAGGTACTTATATTTCTTTTAGGTGAGTCAAATACACACACACACACACACATATATAATAAGAACATAGCTGCACTTCAGATATGGCAACATTAGGACAGCTGAACATGTGTAGCTGAAGTTTTAGAAACAGGAACATAAGCGTTTGGGCATTCCTGGAAGGGGAATTTTGTCACCAAGTCAGGGAGGCAAGAACACATCTGGAATATTCTAGAGATAGTAGAGTAAACCATTTTCCTAGAATGGATGAATGGTCATTCTGTATGGCCGGGTGAAGTCCCTTGGAGACGCCAGTGCTAAGAGGAAAATGGTTAATCAGTGTTCCTTAGCAGTAGTGCCACACATGTAAATTTACATAGAAGACTGATATAGTCATTCCTTCAGTTCTTCAATTACTCAACATAAGTTTGTTCTCTAGTTCTGTGAGTCAGTTTCTGTTTTGTAAATAAGTTCATTTGTATCATTTCTTCTTAGATTCTGCATATAAGCGATATACTGTGTGAAGTAAGTCAGAGAAAGAGAAATATCATATGATATCGCTTATATGCAGAATCCAACCAGTGTTTTGATCATGTTGTTGCTTGCTGTGAGTGTTTTAAGTTGAAGCCTCTTAACTTAACTTGAAGGCAATATCACATGCACTATGAATGATGTTTCAGTAGAAGCTGTGAATCTGAGTAAAATGATATCAGAATTATCCCCTCCAAAGTTACACACATGGATATTTTTGGATTTTTTTCCTTAAGTATGACATCAAAGACCCTTTCAAATGTCAGAATTAATTAGTTCCTTGTTCATTATGTGAATGAGGCAGAAAAATATCTGAATGCTACTCTGATTCTGCAACCTTTCCAACTGACTGTACAGGCAGAGAATTGGCTTCACTAATAAACAAAAATGTCATAAGAAAAAACCTAGAACTTTCATACCTATTATCCTTACAAACTGGGAAGACATCTGCCTTTCCCTTCCTCCTTCAAAACACAGACAGATGGAGGTCAGAATTACCAGCATCCTGGGAATGTATGTTCTGAATTCTCCTGTCCCAAGTATGTTGGCAACTGGAACGAAGAACCTTTAGAAAGTTTAGCCCAGTAATCTTGTTCTAGAAATCTGTCCTAAGGAAATAATCAGAGTTGTTATGAGGTTTCTTAGCAAGTATAGTTCTTTTATTGCTACATGTAAAAGTCAAAACTTAGAAGCTAATCAGTCTTTTAAATAGAGAAATGGATACATAAAATATAGTATTCATAGAATGGAATGGTATTCAGTTATTAAAAGTCACAGATTCAAGTATTTTATAGTGTTTTATTCTATTAAAAAAAGCAATGATCAAAACTAGACACATTTTGTAATAGTATGGACTAGGTCTGATCTATTTATCACCAAATTTGTAGTATTTAGAAAAATGCCTGAAACATATTCTCCCTCCTTCCCTTCCTCCCTCCCTCTCTTCCTTCCTGCCTTCCTTTCTTTCTTCCTTCTCTCCCTTCAGCTGGCCTTCCTTCCTTCCTTTGTTCCTACCATTCTTCCATAATAATTATATACTACTGAGTAAATTAATGAATACTATGTATGCATTTATTGATAAAGAAACAAAAGAATGGAATAGACTCTAGCAAAGTATTAATAACGAAGTGTGGGATCTCAAGTGATTTTATATTTTCATTTTGAGTATTTCTTCATTTTTCTCCATTTTCAATGACTGGGTATTACCTCAATTATAAACAAATTTTGAAATATTAAAGAAAATTTAAGTTATTCTTCAACTCTTCTATGGAGTTTGGAAAATTGCTGCCATCTTGAATTTTGTTCATAAAAGGGTTATTGTGGGAAATGAGGGCTTTTAGAATGTTTTTGACCTTTGGAGGTAACTGTAAACAGAGGCCCAAGCCTCACTCTGGTGCTGTCCTCAAGAAGGTCACATGCTCATGGGCAATTTGAAAAGAGTCCATCTGCAACTTGCAGAAGTCATCTTGAAGGAATTCTCAGCTTCATGGAATAATAAAGGGCCCAAGATTTCTTTTTTTAAACTAAATTATCATCCAATTTTTCTACTTTCTCCATCCTTGCCTTTGTGTTTTAAGCTTTTTCAAAACCGAGTAAAGTTTTAGATGAGATATTTTACTATTAATAGTTCAGGTTTTGAACAAAATGTCTATTTATAGTTAGACACAACCAGTTTCAAAATATCAACACCATTCCACAAATGTTATGTCTTTTTTAGTGATTGTTACCCATATTTGTCTTTTTTTTCCCCAAAATGAAGGCTTTTTTTGTTTTGTTTTGTTTTGCTTCTCTTAATCTCCATGATAATCACCATGATAAGAGAGCATAAAACAGGAGCTGAATCCTTCTCAGTTACAAGCCCTTTATCAAACACTAACAGTGCACAGCAAATTAGATATGCTATGACTCTATCTTGATTTGTGTTTTCCATAGAAACTATCTACCTAAATGCATTATTGATTTAAATTCTATGGTAACAGTGTGGCAACATGAAAAAGAGTAGAGTAGGAAGAAAAAATGATAATAAAGTCCCAATCTGCAGCAAAAATTCATGGTGGTTACCAGCCAAGGGAAATACTGTATCTGAAGCCCAGAATTACTAGCAGAGAAATTCCAGGTTGGCTATGTAGCTGAAAAAATGAATCTTCACCAAGAAAAGAATAGGAGCTGTAACCCAGGGAACAGTGTATGTGTTTGTGTGGTTGGGGAGAATAATGCTGAAGACTTTGGAAATAATATAAGTAGGCAGAAGTTCTTGTACTCCTGACAACTAGGAAGTAAGAAAATTTCTATTGAGCACTGGGCAGCAAGTCTGGCAAGGGATTGATGGAGCTCAGTCTTTTCTCAGGCATATTGCAAGTTGACCTCAAACCATTTTTTTTCCACTAGTTTTAGACTTGAGCACACTTCTCCTGAAACAAAATCATCCATCTCACCATGAATTCACTAATATTGAACCCACTTATTGCCTGTCTGGGGCTTTCTCCTTCATAAATCTCTCACATAAAATCCTATCTCCTCTGAGAACACCCTTTTAAGAGCCTCTGTCTTCTGCTTTTCTCTAACATTTATTAACAGCACCCCATATTTGACACTTATCTGTACTCAGTTCTTTGTTAGTTACTTTTGTTTGGTCAAATAGATTCCTCTTCCCTACCAGATTTGGCATTTATGTAAATTCTTATCATTAAAAATAATCCAATGTATTTTATTATTTTTTTGTATATCTGACCCCCTGCTATGCTTGATATATTTAACATAAATGAGTAGGTCTGATTCATTCCTCTATTCCCAGCATTTGGCAAAGGGCTTTGCCCAGTAGTTATAGAACTTAACCTCTATTGTATAAGTATTTCTTTCCATCTTAGGATAGGAATATCTATCTGTGGGCATGTATATTGTATGAACATTCTACTCCTTGGGTGTGTCTGTTACTACCACTAGAATCACCTTCTCAATGTCCATGCCACATAAAGTTGTAAGCTCTTTAGGGTAGTGAGATAACAGAAAAAAGAATATACATGACCACAAGAATTTTAGGGAACATTGTTGACATCATGGCATTCAATGGCATTGTGAAAACAAACAATGGAATATATTAAGACCAGCATTAGGAGTTGATTATTACTAAACCTTATAGCCCCCAATTGTGATATTTTCACAATGTCCTCTCAGTCCAGCCATTTCCTATTATAATCAATAATATCCACATTAAATAGTGAAGGGACATTATTAGGAGAAGCAAGGTGAGCCAGCCTGCCAAAGAAGGATTTTCTTCCAATATGGAGATTTTTCTCTGAGTTTTTATTCAATAATCTTCTATTCTTCTGAGACTCTTGGCAAATTGTCACGTAGAACCCATGCCTTGAGCACTGGAAAGTTTCTAGATGAACTCTAGCTCTCCTGGCATATTGACACCTAGGCTTTCTCATATATTACTGTCTTGGGAGAACACAAAAATTACAACTCCCAATTACAATAGTAGAAAGGTGACAGCAAAGTTTCTAAGATAAATATAGAAAGTGGACTATCAGTCTGTGACCCTGTTTAACTGAGAGACTGTTAGAAAACAAAGATGCCAACCAAGACAGATGTGATTTCTGACTCTTCCTTATATGCCTAAGCAACATTGTCTACTGTCACTTGCTACCATTTTGGAATAATAAGACAGCAAAAAGTTTTAAAATTCAATATTGCAAGTCTCTTTAGACAACATGATGGCAAATGTGTAGTTTGACTGAATTATTCACTTTTCAACTAGTTATTTTGACAAAATGAGCAAGTGTCCAGAAAGTGTTGAATCTGGAGTTAAGGGAGAGAAGCTATGAGTTCAAGGTAACTTAACCACACTGAACTCAATGTCCTTACCCATCAAATGGAAATGATCCTACTTATACCACATTACTCAAGAGTTGTTCTGGAAATCAGATCAGAGAATGGGCATGAGAGTGTTTTGGGATTTATTATGCACTATCCCCATGAAAGTCAATATTGCTATAATGAAACATATAGTGGACACACCAGCATTTATTTCATCCCTTCTTCACTGTGGAATAGCCATGCACTTTGGAGAGGATTTTTCCATGTCCAGCTTCAGAGCTGCACTCTAATTGGCACAAGTCAACTTACACTTGACATTTCCATGGTCACATGGGTTGAGTCAAGGGTTAGCATGTAATATAAATTGCCCCATCAGATTAAATGAAATCCTTTTGTTAGATGGTTAGAAGAACAGTGCTGGCTCGCTCTCTGTCTCTCTATCCTTGTCTCTCTCTTTCCTCCTCTCTCCTACTTTCCTTTTTCCCATTTCTCCATGTTCATAGCACCATCAGCTGCCATTTTGTGGCTGAAGAAGAACCAGTCTTAGGATGAAATAGACACCATCAGAGACAGAAAGATAAAAAGAATGGAAATACGGCTCACCCTCTTGAGTCATTTTTCAAAACCTTTATATTCTACCTTTGAATACCATGGTTACTGAAAACGCTTAAGTATAAGGCAGTAAGATTTTTAGTCTACCACTCAAAAAAATAACTCAATAAACAATGGCTTTATTAGAACCCTAAAACATCTTTCATAATACAGGATGTTCTTTTAAATATTTAATTTTGAAAAGAAATTAATACTATTTGAGTAAGTCATTTTAGCCTAAGAATCAATCAGTACTATCTTGGAGTGTTCATAAAGGTTACCTGACAGAATCTGTTAAAAAGAAAAGAAAAACTTAGCATGAATTCAGTAATTATTCTTTGGAGGTATAATTTTATAATTGAAAGTGTGGAATGAAATTTTAAGAAAGACTTTTTTATCACATTTTAAGGATCCACACAATAAGTTACATTAATATAATATATAAATATATATACACATATTACATTATAACATTTATACTATGTATTATACTAATTACTATAATATGCATTAAAGTGAGTATAAGGTGAATAAAAAAACAGCCATCAAAACCATACAATTAAGTACTGGTGGCTTAGCATAACATTTCCATGATAACAGAAACACAGATGCCAAAAGTGGTATGTCACAAACAGTCTAAACAAAAGTGAAAATCATTTTCTCTAGAAAACTGTTAGAAAACTCAAATTTTGGCTACAATAGGGCAAAGAATATGCACATCCAGAGTTTAAATCAAATACTCCCATGAAAAATGAGTTGGGAGAAAAGCTATATTCCAAATTAATACATCACTTTCAGGATACACTATTTAAAATACATAAGTAACTACATTAATAAATTATATATCAGAGGTAAACTTTTATAATTTGCACATGTAATTGTTTATATAGTCATATTCAGAGAGCCATTTTCAAAGCCCCCTTTGGCTGCCATGCATCTCCAGCTCTGTGAAGACCCTGTAGTAGAGCACCATGGAGTAGCACGGTGGTTAGAACCCAATATCTAGAGTTAGAAACACTCAGTTCTCCAGTTATTCTGTGACTCTTGTACATTTCTTAATCCCTACAAGCTTCCATTCAGTAAGTAGAGTTAATCACAGTATCCACTTTGTAAATATGTATAAAAATCAAATGATATAGTACAAGATAAATGTTTAGCATAGCCTGGTACATCTTAGATTCTAACTATTTACTGAACAATTGAATGAATGAACAGAAAGAGGAGCAGGAACACCATTCAAGTGCCTACAAATTATTTCCTTTGCACTCGTGGTCTTTGAGAGGAAGATCATCTTCATGTAAGGTCTATAGATGACTCCTCCATACAGTTGTCCATAATTCTTTCTTGTCAGGTTCATCCTCTCTTAATTGTAAAATTTTACCTTCTGGCCTAGACTACTAATGGGAGCACCAGAATCCTGCTTCTGAACATTTGACAGGCATTTTCTTACCAGAAAATTGTCATAGCATATGTTAATGATATTTCAGAGGACTACTTAGATAATGACTGTAAAGTCTCTTGAGATCTTTGGATAAAACTGTCTCTTTAACCATAAGCTGTTTTAATGGAAATATTCTTTTAGCAGATAGGTCCTTTTGAAGAATTTTTCCCTTTGTGATATGAGTATTTAAAAAAAATAAATTTCAAGTAGGAAATGTACAACTTATTTTATAAAACTAAAATCAGTTTCTTTCTGAATCCATTATTCCACCTTGATAACAATCATCCGAATTTTAAAATATATGTAGAATCTTAAACGCAATGCTGAAAAGCACAAAAATTCCTAAGACACAAGCAACTTAGCTTATATTTGGTTTTTGATGCTCATGTCTATTAAATCATTAAAATCACATCATTTTGTAACTAAACTATTAAAAGGAACAGATAATAAAATGGTAGTTAACATTTATTGCATGCTTATGATATGCTAAGGACTATTTAAAAACACTGAGTACTACCTCAGTTAAATATTCAAACAACCCTATTAGGTAACATTTTTATTATTCCCACTTTATGAGTGTAAAAACTAAATTTTAGAGAGGGACTAAGTAACAGGCCTAATATCACATAGTGGCACCAGGAATTAAAATTAGGCTGTATGATATCAGAGCCCACACTTGTAGCCACTACACTGCACTGGCTCCACTATATTTAGTAGAGTATATTGACTTCGTAGTATAATAGTATTTTATGCCAAAAATAAATAATATTTGTCTGTGGACATACTCTGAAGACCTCTGCATCTAATTCTATCTTCCAGTCTTTGTTCAAAGTGTCTTTCTTCCTTTTCCCCCCTTTCTCCTTCTGTCTATTAATATATAGCATCTATGTGCCAGGCTCAGTGCCAAGTGCTGGGTTATAGAGATTGATAACACATTACCCCTTCCCTCTGATGAATACATGCTGTTTGGGGAAAGAAACCAGTAAACAAACTACGATACAAGTTGTGTAAACCGTTATGTAAAAGAAAGTACAGGCGTTTCTCCAGAGCTGTAGTTCTCAAAGTATGGTCCTGAACTAGCAACATCAGCATCACCTGGGAACATGTTAAAAATGCACATTCTTGAGCCCCACTCCAGACCTACTATTGGATCAGAAACTCTGGGGGTGGGATCCAGCCATCTCTGTTTCTACAAACCCTCCAGGTGATTCTAATGCACTGAGGTTTGAGAATCACTGGTCTAGAGCAAAGGCATCACGGTAGGATTTCTAGAGAGCCCAATGCCTGAGTTGAGTTTTGAAGGATAGAAAGAAACTCGTTGGACAAAGACCAGTGTTCCAAGGAAGAGAAACCACATTGCCAGCTCCCGGGATGTGAGGGAGCATAACCACGCAGGGAATTGCAAGCCATTCCATATGACCAAAGCTTAGTAATCCTGATGTGCAGGGGGAGGGCTTCGGGGACAGATGCAGCTGGTTAAATGCAATGGATCAGATCACGAAAGTTCTTGTAAGTCATGTTGATGAGATTCAATTTTATTTTGAGAGGAATGGCGCATCATTGAAGGATTGGAATCAGAGCAATGATTTGCAGTGGGCAAGACTGGGCACAGGAAGATCAAGTAAGATTATGGCATAAACATAAGTGAGGAACAGAGAGATTCTAAAAATTAAAAAAAAAAAAAATCAGCAGTGGAGGAAGAGATAACAGGGTATATTTTAGAGGTATTTTGATAAAGTTATGTTACTCACTGGAGGTGGGGAGCTACCCAAAATAGATGGAGGATCCAGAGTCCTAATTTGGGCATCACTTCATATAGCATTCTGCACACCTCTTGCATTCTGTCCCAGGGCTTCCTTGTTGACTCTGAGGTGTGAGAAGCCATAGAACCACTTGCCACCAACACATGCATAACTCAGAAGTGAAGAGGTGTTAATGCTCCTTGGGGGCAAATCTATAAACAATGGGAGAAAAAGCCAATGGATAAAGTATTCCCATTCTCTGAGACTAGTTTAAACAACTTCTTGGGTGGCCAACCTGATAACACATCTTTGTATTGCCTCTTTCTCATTCTCTGCTTAATTACTGCACCTCACTCCTGTACCATGGATTGCACTCCCTAGCAAAGTAGTAGCAATAATTCTTTGCCTCAATCTCTGCCTTCTGGGGAACTCTGGATAATTTGCCACTGTTCTACTAAGCACTTTGTGATCATTCTACTGTATATAAAGTATTGTGCTAGATGCTAGGGATCAAACAGTGAACCAAACATTGCCACTGTTATCACAGGCTGAGAATCTATGTCATATACAGACAAGTAAACTGACAAATATAGTATTATAAGTACTCTGTTGGGGAGATGTGGGTGCTATGGAAACACAGGAGAAGCTTCCTTAAGAAAAAATCTTGAAAGACAAGTTGAGTTGACATCAGAGAAGCATTCAAATGAAGACATCTAATAGGCTAATAAGATTTGGGCTAGAGAATTGATTTGGGATTCATTAGTTTATAGTCAGTCTTTGAAGTCATCAGAATGGATGAGATGGAAAGAAATTATAGGAGATAGTCCTGTTTGGGGAAAGGGGGCATTTACGAGTAAGTTCAGTAAGCCACCACGGAGCCTAAGAAGTAGCGGCGAAAGTAGCAGTTATTGGCCCCATCACTAACTAGCTCCACGATAGCGTGACAGATACCTCATTCCTCTAACCCACTGAGGCTTAGCTTCCCTATCTCTCGCAGGAGTGTTTTTGTTTAGGTAATTTTCAAATTCCCTCTCCTCCAATGGCATTTTTTCATCCATTAGCTATTATATTAAGTCTGCAGGTAGATGGAATGTAGGAGATTGGGCAAAAATGAAAATTTATATTCTTAATTCATATCCTATGAAATACTTCCTTGAGTAAATCTGTTTTCTTCATGCAAAACAAGAAAAAAATGTACTTGCTTTTAGTCTGAGTTCCAGATAAAAGGCATATATAGTTCTGTAAAATATAAGCCTATTACCTAAATGCACTCAGGCATGACCAAATGGCTTATGAAATAGTTGAGGAAAGCAAAAGATCCTAACTTTCTGATCCCCAGATGTTTTGCAGTACACATGCTCTTCTCTGTCAGGAAAAGTCTTGCATAATGGTGCAGGGAGCTGGCTTTTCAGCTCTCCTGAGCCTCCCTCAGAGTGCCTGGCTAAGTATCTGCTGATTCACAGCAGATCGTTTCCTTGAACACTATTTTCTTCACACTGAGCCCCAGTCAGGAGTGCCCGAGATCAGAAGGCAGACTGCATCTGTGCTCTGTTCCAGCAGTGCCAACCAGACTCCTGTCCTGCAAGTTTCAGCATGGTGGGAGATAAAAGGGGCAGCAAAGCACTGGACTAGGGCCAAACACCTCACTGGAATCCATTAAACAAAGCAATACAAAGCAGTGGCTTGGACCAGTGCTTCTCAAACATATGAATTGCCTGGAGAACTCGTTGACATGAAGATTCTGATTCAGTAGGTCTGTGGTGCAGTGGTGTGGGGGGCTGGCTTCAACCTCCTTGTCGGAGCCCATCAAGGCTCTTGACATCTCTTCCTGACTCTGTAGTCAGTGACTTCACTTTGGGAGCTTGTATATGCCATGGCAGGATTATTAATAGCATGGAAATCAATAAACACTACAAAGAGGCCTCCTCCACACACACGACCCAAAAAAGCTGATTGTAAAACATTTACCAGCACACCACTGGGGATGAAGTCTGAGTTTATGCATTGCTAAAAAGCTCCCTGGTGATGTGAATGTGTGGCTGGTTCCTAAACCAGCTTTGAGTAGGAAGCATTTATAGCACAGGCTCTGGAGTCACCAGGTCTAGGAATAAATTCTGACTCTATCTCTTAAGTAAGTGTAACTTGTATAACCTAATAAGTTATCTTATGGCATTTTATCTTGCTGTATTTCGTTGCCTAAAGTGGTTTGACATTTTCTACTCTTATCTCTCGACTTCAGTTGCTCCCTCTGTAAAATGGAGAATGGAGATCAGTTCCTATTTCCTAGTATTGTAATTTTTTTGTTGAGGTAGAGCTAATTTACAATATTATATTAGCTTCATGTGTGCAACAGATTCAAAGTTTTCATAGATACTCCATTTATAGTTATTATAAAATAATGGCTATATTCCCTGCTATATAGTATATTCTTGTAGCTTATTTACTTTATACATATTCATTTGCACCTCTTAATCCAATACCCCTGTCTTGACCCTGCCCTCTACACACTGATAACCACAAGTTGGTTCTCTGTATCGGTGAGTCTGTTTCTATTTTGTTATGTTCTCTGGTTTTATTTTTTTGATTCAATGTAAAAGTGATATCATACACTATTTGTCTTTCTCTGCCTGACTTACTTCACTTAGCACAATACCCTCTAGGTCCATCCATGTTGCTGCAAATGGCATTATTTCATTCTTTATTATGGCTGAGTAGTATTCCATTGTGTATATATATACCACTTCTTTATCCATTCATCTTCTGATGGACATTTAGGTTGCTTCCATGCCTTGGCTATTGTATATAGTGCTGCTATGAACACTGGGGTGCATGTATCTTTTTTAATTAGTGTTTTTGGTTTTATCCTGATATATACCCAGGAGTAGAATAACTGGATCATGTGGTAGTTCTATTTTTAGAGGAACCTTCATACTATTCTCCATAGTGGATGCTTTAATTTACATCTCCACCAACAGTATATGAGTGTTCTCTTTTCTCCGAATCCTTGCCAAAATGTGTTACTTGTAGATTTTTGATGATAGCCATTCTGAAAGGTGAGAGATGGTATCTCATTGGGGTTTTGATTTGTATTTCTCTGATGATTAGTAGTGTTGAACTACTTCCTGTGTGCCTGTTAGCCATCTGTATGTCTTCTTTGTAAAAATGTCTCTTCTGGTCCTCTGCCCATTTTGCAATTGGGTTGTTTGTTCCTTTTGATATTGAGTTGTATGAGCTGTTTATACATTTTGGGTATTAATCCCTTGTCAGTGATATCATTTGCAAATATTCTCCCATTCAGTAAGTTGTCTTTTCATTTTGTTGATGGTTTGCTTTGCTGTGCAAAACCTTTTAAGTTTAATTCAGTCCCATTAGTTTATTTTTGAATTTCTTTCCTTTGCCTTAGGAGACAGAGCCAAAAAGTATTACTAATATTTATGTCAAAGAGTGTTTTGCCCATGATCTCTTCTAGGATTTTTATGGTTTCTGGGCTAACATTTAGGTCTTTAATCCGTTTTGAGTTTATTTTTGTATATGATGTGAGAAAATATTGTAATTTCATTATTTTACTGGTCCAATTTTCCTAGCACCACTATTGAAGAAACTGTCTTTTCTCTATTTTATATTCTTGCCTCCTGTGTCATAGATTAGGTGACCATCAGTGTGTGGGTTTATCTCTGGGCTTTCTATCCAGTTCCACTGATCTTTATTTCTGTTTTTGTGGCAGTACCATACTGTTTTGATTACTGTAGCTTTGTAGTATAGTCTGAAGTCAGGGCGTGAGATACTTCCAGCTCTGTTATTCTTTTTCAAGATTTTTTTTGGCTATTTGAGGTCTTTTGTGTTTCCATACAAATTTTAAAATTATTTTTTCTAGTTCTGTGAAAAATGCCACGGGCATTTTGATAGAGATTGTATTGAATCTGTATATTGCCTTGGGTAGTATGGTATTTTAACAATATTAATTCTTCCAATCTATGAACATGATATATCTTTCTGTCTGCTTGTATCATGTTCAATTTCTTCCCTAAGTGTCTTATAGTTTTTCTAGCACAAGTCTTTTACTTCCTTAGGTAGGTTTATTCCTAGGTATTTTATTCTTTTTGTTGCAGTGGTAAATGGGATTGTTTTCTTAATTTTTTTTAATGATAGTTTGTTGTTAGTGTATAGAAATGCAACAGATTTCTGTATGTTAACTTTGCATCCTGCAACTTCCAAATTCACTGATGGGCTTTAGTAGTTTTTTGGATTTTAGTAATGTTTAGGACTTTCTATGTATAGTATCATGTCATCTGCAAACAGTGACAATTTTACTTCTTCCTTTCCTTTTTGTTTTCTGATTGCTGTGGCTAGGAATTCCAATACTGTTTTGAATGAAAGTGGTAAGAGTGGGCATCTTGTATTGTTACTGATCTTAGCGGAAATTCTTCCAGTTTTTCACCATTGTGTATATTAGCTGTGGGCTTATCATATATGGCTTTTATTATGTTGAGGTATGTTCCCTCTATGCCCACTTTCTGGATAGCTTTATCATAAGTGACTGTTGAATTTTGTCAAAAAACTTTTTCTGCATCTATGTAGATGACAATATGGTTTTTATGCTTCAGTTTGTTAATGTGGTATATTACACTGATTGATTTGCTGATATTGTAAAATCCTTGCATTCCTGGGATCAATCCCTCTTGATCATGGTGTAATGATCCTGTTGGTGTATTGTTGGATTGGGGTTGCTAATATTTTGTTGAGGATTTTTGCATGTATGTTCATTAGTAATATTGCCCTGTAACTTTCTCTTTTTTTGTGGTATCTTCGTCTGGTTTTGGTACCAGAGTGATGCTGGCCTTGTAGAATGAGTTCAAATGCATTCCCTCCTCTGCAAACTTTTGTAATACTTTGAGAAGTATAGGTGTTAACTCTTCTCAAATTGTTAGGTAGAATTCACCTGTGAAACCATCTGGTTCTAGACTTTTGTTTGTTGGGAGTTTTTTTGTTTGTTTGTTTTTGTTTTTTTAACTACCAGTTCCATTTCACTACTGGTAATTGGTCTGTTCATATTTTCTATTTCTTCCTGGTATAGTATTGGGAGATTGTACATTTCTAGGCATTTTTTCATTTTTTCTAGGTTGTACATTTTATTGTCATATAGTTAGTCATAGTAATCGCCTATGATCCTTTGTATTTCTGTGGTGCTGGTTGTAAATTCTCCTTTTTTATTACTGCTTTTATTGATTTGGGCCCTCTCTTTTTTTGTTTTTTGATCAGTCTGGCTAAAGGTTTATCAATTTATCTTTTCAAAGAACAAGCTATTAGTTTTATTGATCTTTTCTAATTTTTCCTGTCTCTATTTCACTTATTTCTGCTCTGATGTTTATGAGTTCTTTCCTTCTATTAACTTTTTTTTCTCTTTTCCTAGTTCCTTTAAGTGTCAGATTAGGTTGTTTATTTGAGATTTTGTTTCCTGAAGTAAGCTTGTATAGCTATAAACTTCCCTCTTGGAACTGCTTTTGCTGTGTCCCATAGATTTTGGATCATTGCATTTTCTTTTTCATTTGTCTGCAGGTACCTTAAAATTTCTTCTTTGATTTCTTCAGTGATCCATTGGTTGTTTACTAACATACTGTTCAGCCTCCAAGTGCTTCTGTTTTTTGCACTTTTTTTCTTGTAGTTGCTTTCTAGTCTCAGAGTATTGTGGCTGGAAAAGATGCTTGATATGATTTCAGTTTTCTTAAATTTACTGAGGCTTGCTTTGTTGCCTAGCATATGATCTATCCTGGAGGATGTTCCATATGCACTTATAAAGAATGTGTATTCTGCTGCTTTGTGATGGAATGTTCTATATACCTCTATTAAGTTCATTTGGTATAATGTGTCACTTGAGGCTAGTGTTTCCTTATTGATTTTCTGTCCAGATGATATGTCCTTGATGTAAGTCGGGCGTTAAAGTTCCCTAATATTATTGTGTTACTGTCAATTTCTCCCTTTATGTCTATTAACAATTGCTTTATATATTTAGGTACACCTATGTTGGGTGCATATATATTTACAATTGTTATATCTTTTTCTTAGATTGATCCCTTGATCATTATGTAATATATTTCTTTGTCTCTTATAAAAGTCTGTTTTAAAGTCTATTTTATCTGATATGAATATTGCTACCCCAGATTTCTTTTGATTTCTTTTTGCATGGAATACCTTTTTCCATTCCCTCACCTTCAGTTCATGTGTCTTTAGATCTGCAGTGAGTCTCTTGTAGGCAACATGTAGATGGGTCTTGTTTTTGTATCCATTCAGCCAGTCTATGCCTTTTGATTGAAGCATACAGCCCATTTACATTTAAACTAATTATTGATATGTATGTACTCATTGCCATTTTGTTAATTGTTTTGCAGTTGTTTTTGTAGTTCTGTTTTGTTTCTTTCTTCTTTTTGTTCTCTCCCCTTGTGATTTATGACTATCCATAGTGTTATATTTGGATACCTTTCTGTTTTTTGCATGTGCATCTATTATAGATTTTTAGTTTGAAATGTGTGTGTGTGTACATTTATATATCTCAAGTTACTAATCTCTTAATTTCAAATGCATTTTAACAACCATGCATTTTTTACTCTCCTCCCCTCATAATTAATGATTTTGACATCGTTTTACATCTAATTGTTTTGTGTATCCTTTAACTGCTTATTATAGATTATTTTAATACTTTTGTCTTTTAATCTTCCTACTAGCTTTGTGCATGGTTGATTTACTATCTACTATATGTTTGCCTTTACCAATGAGATTTTTCCTTCATAATTCTCATTTTTCTAGTTGTGGCCTCTTTTTTCACTAAGAGAAGTCCCTTTAACATTTCTTCTAAAGCTGGTTAGGTGGTGCTGAACATTTTTAGCATTTGCTTGTCTGTAAAGCTTTGATCTCTCCATCACATCTGAATGGGGGCATTGCTGGGTAGAGTACTCTTGGTTGTAGTATTTTCCCTTTCATCACTTTAAATATCTCATGCCACCCCCTTCTGGCCTATAGAATTTCTACTGAAAAGTCAGCTGATAACCTTATGGGAGTTCTCTTGTATGTAAGTTGTTACATTTCCCTTGCTGCTTTTTATATTCTCCCTTATCTTTAATTTTTGCCACTTTAATTTCAATATGTCTTGGTGTGGTCCTCTTTGGGCTGATCCAATTCGGGTCTCTCTGTGATATCTGGGCTTGGATGTCTGTTTCCTTTCCCAGGTTGTGGAAGTTTACAGCTATTATGTCTTTTTAAATGTCCTCTGCCTCTTTCTATTCTCCTTCTTCGACCCCTATAATGCAAATGTTAGTATACTTGATGTTGTCCCAGGTGTCTCTTAAGCTGTACTCATTTCTTTTTATTCTTTTTGCTTTTTTGGTTCAACTTCAGTAATGCACACTATTATGACTTCCAGCTTGATGATCCATTCCTCTGTAGCATTTAATCTACTGTTGATTCCTTCTAGTATATTCTTCATTTCAGTTATTTTACTCTTCTTCTCTGTTTGTTTGGTTGTTCTTTATATTTTCTAATTCTTTTTTAAAAACTTCTACCTTCTTGTTCTCCTGATCCATTTGTCTCCCAAATTCTTTGATCATCATATGATCATTATCTTAAATTTGTTCTCAGATAGACTGCCTATCTCCTCTTCACTTAGTTCTTCTTCTGGGGTTTTATATCTTGTTCCTATGTTTAGAACATGTTCCTCTGTCATCACATTTTGCTCAACTTGCTGTTTTTATTTCTTTGTATTTGATAGGTTAGTTATGTTTCCTGATATTGGAGAACTGGCCTTTTATAGGAGATGTCCTGTGCTTCCAAGCAGTATACACCCCTTTGGTTACCAAAGCAATATGTTCTAGTGGTACCCCCTATGTGGGCTGCATGGGTCCTTCTGTTGTGGCAGGCTGAATACTGTGGGCATTCTTGTAGGTGGGGCTGCGACCCAGTCTGGTTGGTTGCTGGGACCTGCTGTTGATAGGGCTAAGTCACAAGGCAGCTGGTTGTGGAACCCAGGGATCCCCAGGGCTTGTGCTACCTTGGTGGGTGGAGTTGAGACCCAGGATATCCCAGGGCTGGTGCCTGCCTTCTAGTGGACAGAGCTGGGTCCTGGGGTCTGGCTACAGGGCCCAGGGATACCAGAGCTTGGGTCAGACCACTGGTGGTTGGGGCCAGGGCCCAGTCCATCTCAGGGCTGGTGCCGGCCTGCTGATGGGTGAGCAGAATCTGCAGACTGTGGGGCTATGGTTTCCCTGGAGCTGATATCAACCCACTGGTGGGTATGGGTGTTCTCAAGGCTAGAACAGGCTTGCTAGTGGCTGGATCTGGGTCCCAGAGTCTCTGGCTGTAAAGTTTTGGGGATTCCAGATCTAGTGCCTGCACTGGTGTGTGGGGCCTGGTCCTGGGCTCTCTGGTGGACAGGGTCATGTCCAGGGGTGGCTATGGGCTCAGGGGTTCTTAAGACAGCCTTGTCAGCTAGTCAGTGGGACTGTGTCCCACCCAGCTAATTACTTGGCCTGAGACATCCCAGTACTGGTGTCTATGGGCTGTTGAGTATGGGCAGGGCTGCGTCCTGAGGCTAAAAAGCCAGAGGGGAGGATTCTAAAATTGATTTTGCCAGTACCAGTGTCCACATGGTAGAATATGCTCCCCAAAATGGCTGCTGCCAGTTTCTATGTCCCACTGGTGAGTTCCAGTTGTCTCCTGCCTTTCCCAGAAACTCTTCAAAATCAGCAGGTAGGTGTGACGTAGACTCCTTTCAAGTTACTGCTTCTGCCCTGGGTTCTGAAGCATGTGAGATTTTGTTTGTGCCCTTTAACAGTAGAGTCTCCATTGCCTTCCCACTGGCCTTCAAAACCAAACATTCTAGGGGTTTGTCTTCCCAGTGCAAACTCCTAGGCTGGGCAGCCTGATGTGGGGTTCAGACCTCTCACTCTGTAGGGAGAAACTCTGCAATTACAATTATTCTCCCATTTGTGGATTGCCCACCTAGGGGTATGGCTCTTGACTGTACCACAACTCGTCCCTCCTACCTGTTTCATTGTGGTTCCTTCTTTATATCGTTGGTTATAGAAGATCTCTTCTGGCAGATTCCTGCCTTTTTCAATAGGTGTTCTGTAAATTGTTGTAATATTGGTGTGCCTATGAGAGGAGGTGAGCTGTGGGTCTTTCTACTGCACCATCTCAGGTGATCTCTGCAAGCAGCAAATTAAATAATGTTCTTTGAGCATAGTGCCTGGCACAGAAGAAGCATTAATAACTATCAGTGCTTGTTATTTTTACTTACTAGAATATAATTTTATAAAAGTATGATGCCAGTGACAGAAAACCAAATAATATGATAAGCAAACACTCTTTTAGGATGGGTAAATAAATATCACGATATCACTATATACATGTTAAACATTTTTGTTTCTCATTTAATTCTTTTTTTTTAAACCTAACTCTACAATGTTAAGATTCCAAGATGTTTGGAGGTGAGGTGAGAATCAGGGTTGGGAGAAGGAGAAGGAATAAAACTCATTTTGTACCATGTGTATCATGGAAAATACAAAAGTTTTTTTGGAAAAAGCATTCTCTTTCTGTTCTTCATGAAGATAAAAGTGTTTCTCCTTGACACAGAGACAACATTAGACATTTTATATTTCTGAATCCCATCACAAGCCTTTCACACTCAAGCTCATTAATAACTTATGTTCAGGGTAGGGAAGGCTTCTCTTAACTTCCTATGGAGTGAAGTTTATAGTCACACAACCAACTTTCCTAGAAATCACTTGCATCTTTCCCATGCATCTGGGTAATTAATACCCCCTTCAGAAGATAAGTGAGTGTATTACCTGCTGATTCTAAGTTACCATAACAAGTCCACCCCCTAAAGACTCGCAAGAGGACAGGGCTAGAACATGAATCATGACATTTGGGAAAGGAAACTTCTTTTCATTTCCCATACAAGATGTGATAAAACTGGCAACACACACATTTCATGATGTTTGTTTTAAGTAGAAAGAAAACAAGATGATAGATGTAGAAATTCTAAGGATTAAAAACTATTGTATAAAGTCTATTTTCACCTCTTTTGAGGTGGGTGATTGATAACCAAAACATTGCATCCATGTGTCATGTTCATTAAAGTAAATTATGCCAACACATAGATGATTTTGACTTAGCCAGATATTTTATTGTCATTTTAATGACAGTAATTTTCAACATCTTTTTGTTTGTTTTTCAGCACTAGCACACTAAATAAATGAGACACAGTGACATCATTAATAAAGGTTCTTTCTTACAACATTAATTCCCAGAGATATTTGAAGTGTATACATCAGGGGTGTGAAAGGGAGGCTGATCACAACTTCTATCATTTCCTCTCTCTCCTATTTCTGATTGGAAGTCAATTTTGTTAGAAAAGAAGCACAAATATTCCAAAATATCAAAGTGTATATTCTTCTATACTTTAAGTCATACTATTTTTAGCAAGAAAAATGGATGCAAAATGAAGGGCTTCTTAAACCATAAAGGCCATAAAAACCAAAGATGTTGGGCCATATGCATTTTTCAATGCTCAAGATTCAAAATTTTCCTAAGGTTCTCACAAAGTCTATGAACCAAGAAAATTTTTTCAGTGGTAAGAACATGGAGTTCAGAGACGTAAAGACTCCATCCAAATTCAGGTCTGCCATTTACCACAGCTGCAAACTTTCATCTATTAATTATTCTCTCTGAGATTCCCTTTCATTTTTCATCTCTGTAATTGAATATCAATCTTGCAAAATTGTTGTAAAAGTGGAAAAACCCAGTAGACACTGGGTTCCTACAGTAGACACTGTAGGGAACCCTCCTACACTGTTGGTGAGAATGTCAGTCAGTACAGCGACTATGGAAAACACTATGGAGGTTCCTTATAAAATGAAAAATAGAGCTACCATATGATCCAGCAATCCCACTCCTGGGCATATATCCAGACAAAACTATAATTCAAAAAGATACATGCACCCCTATGTTCATAGCAGCACTATTCACAATAGCCAGGACATGGAAACAACCTAAATGTCTATCAACAGATAAATAGATAAAGAAAATGTGGTACATACGTGCAATGGAATAGTACTCATCCATAAAAAAGAATGAAATAATGCCACTTGCAGCAACATGAATGGACTTAGAGATTATCATACTGAGTGAAGTAAGTCAGAAAGAGAAAGACAAATACCATATGATATCACTTATATGTGAAATCGAAAACATGACACAGATGAACTTATCTATGAAACAGACTCACAGACATAGAGAACAGACTTGTGGTTGCCAAGTGGAGGGATGGAGTGGGAGTTTGGGGTCAGCAGATGCAAACTATTATCTATAGAATGGATAAACAAGGTCCTACTATATAGCACAGGAAACTATATTTGATATCCTGTGATAAACCATAATGGAAAAGAAAATGAAAAAGTATGTATGTATAGCAGAATCACTTTGCTGTACAGCAGAAATTAATAACTTTCTAAATCAACTATACTTCAATAAAAATTATATTTATATAAGTATATATTCACAATAAAAGTCAAAAAGATACATTAATTATGACTTAAACATGATTTTACCTCACTTTCTAATCTTCACTATGGCTCCCCAATGAGCATGGATTATTTTGATAATCAGAAAAACAGACATGAAATTATATATACAAATATGTGTATATTTCATTATATCTATCTAGGTTTCAAAATGTTAAACAGCCAAGTGACCAGAAAGAAGAATACAAAATATTAATACTAGCTATTTCTGGGTTGTAAGGCAGTGTTGATTTATTTTTCCCTTTTATACTTCCCAAAATGTGTACTTTTATAATGATTTTAAAAAGTAATCTTTATAGTGTTAATTGATACTGGAAAATGCCTTCTTAAGGCATTGCAACTCACTGTGTTTGGTTACCTGGGCTGGTCTGACACTTTCCACCAACTTTCAAGTTGAATAGTTATGTAAAAGAACATCTTTCAGAGTGTATTCCTTAGAACACTAGTTCTTGTAGTAGTTGTTGTTTACAAAAGAAAAAGTATCATGTACAAGTAAATTAGGAAAGGCTAGGTTACCAAAGTTAAACACATTAGAACTTTAAAAAAAACCTTTAATATACTAGTGTGCCCTTTGCATTCACATGCCAACAACAGAGTAAGGTTTACTTTTGAAACTTACTCGATTATGAAACTTTTTTCTTTGAGTAACAGGTGGGATTATTCTTTAAAGAATGCAATTTGGAGAAGATTGATATCCAAAGCTTAAGCAAATCTAGATATCAATATATGAAAATAATATATTTCTGTATATGTTACATATGTATTTATAATTTTTAAACTGATTAGTTCATATATTAAAAGATTCATTACACATGTCCTTTAAAGTGCCCCTTCCCTTAGTGTAGTCTAATAGTATCCAGTTTGTAAAATGTCCAATTTCTCTTCTACATGATATTGCTTCCAGAGCACTGTGAACACACCTCTGTTATAGCATTCATATCAATTTATTGTATTCATTGTAATTTCATAGAATTTTTAACCATTATGATCTTCTTGAGGTCAGAGATGTTTTCTTAGTCAGCACTGTTGACACATTACAGGTGCTCAATACATATTTACTGAATAGATTAATTAGATATTATATAACTCAAGGTACATGAGATTTTTCAGGAATAAGAGAGGAAAGACTTGAGTGGTGCCTGCAAGCTTTAGAAAGAATACATCTTTTAAAAAAGTAAGAGAAATAAAAGAGTGCTTTGGATGTACAAAAAGAACTCATACTTGAATCAAATTAGCTTGATAAAAGTCCTGGAGGAAAATGAAAGAAACTGATGAGACAGGTCCTCCAAATTAGGTGTAAAACTTCTCTTGAACCAAGCTTGTAATAAAATGTAATGAAAATAGTCAAAGCAGAGCAGACAGTAGTATCTTCAAGAGATGTGTAATTTAAGATGTGGTGAAATAGTTCATTAAAATGAGAAGAGCTGAAGGCATAGGAGTAAAAGGGACTTAAGTTTAAAGATTGAAAAGAAAAATGTGGCCCTTGGCAACACAGATGCTATCGAGGTCAGCTTGTAGACTTTTTCTGAATCCCTAATTGCTCTTTTTCTTGCTTATGCTTTACCAATTCTCCTTGGGGGGAAAAAAATTCCATCGAAACTTGTGATGCAATTGGGATACATTATTTCAAATGGATGTAATGCCATGACTAATTTCAGTGATTCTGTTTTGGGTGTCAAAAAAATATAGCTAAAAGTTGGGAGGGGAGATTCAATGAGCCACCTCTTTGTTTTTAAATCCTCTCACTTTTGTCATCTCAATGGCTTTACATTTTAGCACATCAGTGTATCCGTCCAGCTCTCATTGAGCCCTAGAGACAGGCTTCTGCCTGTGGCATGGCTGAAGTAAACCCTAAACTGATTCAGATAAACAAAAGACATTATCTCAAATGAACAAACGCTTTCTCTTCACCCTCGTTTCTCACTTTGCATTGTACTTTTGAATGTCTTTGTGTCCATAATATCACAGGATGGAAATATAAGCAGCACTTTCATTGCCAAGAATGATACCCCATAGCTTCTACAATTGGTTGAAGATTAAAAATCTCAGTCAATCAGACATTTACCTCTTTTGGCCAAATAGTCATGTGATAAAAAAATACAAAGCTATTTTTATTTATTAAATACTATATTTGCATGATTTCTAAATCCTCAAATCATCCATACAAAATATTTATAAAATATCTGTTTTATAGATGAGAAAACAAAATCCATGATATAAGGGTCTAGATTTGCCTGCTGACAAAAACCAGGCTTTTTATGCCACTTTAATCTCCATGACTTAATCACATTGATGTTTTATTTGTTAAAAATAAAAAATCCAATTGGTTCTATATGGCCAAGACAGCCTTAAAATTCCCCTTGGCTTCCCTAAAATTTAGACAGGTTGCTTGCTAACTATAGGACCCTGACCTCCCTTTTCTTCGGTACTTAATTCAGAAAACTTTTCTTTATAAATTCTTGCTATGCTTCTTGGAGATGTAAATCTTCCTCCAAAATCATGCCAGTTTTACAGCCCAGGAATGTCTTCCTCAAGGACCTGAGAGTTATCCCTGTTAGATGTAATTATTTAAAGAGACAGTGCTCCTATCTTTCAGACTTGTGGAAGGGTAGGAACTTAACTCTGCTAAGCACCAATAAGCAAACATGCATAGTCTAATCACGATGACCAAACTCTCCCCTAAAGTCCAGCCAGTACCCTTCCTCTAGCTCACCTAGTGCTTTAAAACCCTCCTGTATTTTGTTTCAGCAGAGTAGATTTCAATCTCTCTCTCCTGTTGCAATAGTCTTAAGCAAAATCTTCCTTGTCTGTTTAACTCATCTGGTGCAGTTTTTCTTTCATAGATATTAATGAAGGTCAGGTTTTAAAAAGAATATTTTAATATGTAATCAGAACCTTACTCTTTTAGCTCAAAGCATCTGAAAGACTGAGATATTACTTGTTGAAATATGGTATCTCATGGAAATGGTGCATGTCTTATTTCTTTCCATAGTTTTGCTCTCTCTTGAGAATATATTTCTTCTTGGAATCCAGAGCTCTTCCTACATCTGTCTCCTCCCTCTGCACCCAGACTGTTCTCTGGCCACAAGGAACCACACACAACAAACAGGGCCAAATTCTTTCTCACCTCTAAGCTTTACACATGTCATACCTTCAGTCTAGAATGCTCTTCTTTGCTCATCCTCATCTTATCCCTGCCAATTTTCAATTTCTCTTCCCTTTGTGATAAGTCCCATTCACATTTCAAGACACACTATGTCTTAAAAGTGTTACTCAAGCACCACTGTCCAGGCAGCTGCTAGGTGCACCTCTCAAGCTTCCCAGAGCATCCTGGAATCATTGTTTTTTCTCATATTTACTCAGTAGTTAATGCTTTAGAGGAAAGATCTAAATATTTCCTCCTTTGTCCTCTCAGAATCCAGCACAGTGCTTGGAACAAACTAGACATTAAATCAATGTTAGCTGAATGGATATTAAGACGAGAAGTAGATTCTATTTATCTCAATTTGATTATCTTTTCTAACCAAGAGCAGCATTTTTTTTTTGAAAAAATAAACAAAATCAATAATCTTAGCCAGGCTCAACAAGAAGAAATGAGATATTCAAATAAACAAAATAAGAAATGGAAGAAGAGAAATAACAACTGATAACAGAGATACAAAAAAAATCATAAGAGAATACTGTGAACAGTTATATGCCCAAAACTTGGACAACCTAGAAGAAATGGAAAAATTTTAAAAACATACAGTCTGCCAAGACTGAATCAAGAAGAAACAGACAATTTAAACAGACTGATCACTAATAGTGAAATTGAATTTGTAATAAAAAAGAAAAAACTTCCCAGCAAACAAAACTCCAGGACCAGATGCATTCACAAGGAAATTCTACCAAACATTTAAAGAAGAATAGCTATTCTTCTCAGACTACTCCAAAAAATCGAAGAGGATGGAACACTCCCAAATTTATTCTATGAGACACAATCACCCTGATACCAAAACAACAAGGAAACTACAAAAAAGAAAATCACAGGCCAATACCTTTAATGAACATAGATGTAAAAATCTGCAACAAAATATCAACAGAGAATCCAACAATATATAAAAAGTATCATACACCATGGTCAAGTGGGATTTATTCCAGGGATGGAAGGATGGTTTAACATTCAGAAATCAGTCAGTGTGGTACATCACATTAACAAAAGGAATAAAAATCACATGATCATCTCAATAGGTGCAAAAAATTTTTTGACAAAATTTCACATCCATTCATGATAAAAACTCTCATCAAAGTGGGTATAAATGGGACATATCTCAATATAATAAAGGCCATTTATGACAAACCCACAGCTAACATCATACTCAATGGTGAAAAGCTGAAAGTCTTTCCTCTGAATGCAGGAACATGACAAGGATGCACACTCTCACCACTTCTGTTGAACACAGTATTGGAAGTCCTACCCACAGCAATCAGACAAGAAAAAAAAATGTATCCAAATTGGAAGGAAAGAAGTAAAACTATCACTATGACAGATGACATAACACTTCATATAGAAAACCCTAAAGTCTCCACCCCAAAACTATTAGAACTAATAACTGAATTCAGCAAAGTTGCAGGATACAAGATTCA
Organism: Kogia breviceps; assembly: GCF_026419965.1. NCBI lineage: Eukaryota > Metazoa > Chordata > Mammalia > Artiodactyla > Physeteridae > Kogia > Kogia breviceps. Next base: position 121,795,214 of record NC_081313.1, read on the forward strand.
TGTACAGAAATCTGTTCCTTTTTTTATACACTAATAATGAACTATCAGAAAGAGAAAGTGAAAAAAGAAACCCACAACAAATTTAAAATCACATCAGAGAGGGAGAGCAAGGTGGTGGAGTAAGAGGATGTGGAGCTGACCTCCTCCCCACGAAAACATCAAAAATATATCTACATGTGGAAAAAGTCTTACTGAAAACTAACTGCAAACTGGCAGAGGGACTCCTGTACAACCAAGACTGTAAGAAAGATATACACATAATAGGGTAAGAAAGGAAGAAAATTAATCAGGTCAGGACCTGAACCCCTGGGAGAAGACTCAGAGGAAAAGGGAGATTACATGGGTGGACACCCAACCTGGGGAATGAGCAGATTGGGCCACAGACTGGGTGTCCCAGTCCTGGGGTCCTACTGAAAACAATAAGCCGGCTTGGCAGGTTGGAGTATTATTGAGACAGATAAGAAGGCAGGAGAAGCATGGACTGCACTCATGAGGAGAATGCACAAGCTGACTAGTGCCTGATAGCAGAGAGACATCTGCCCTAGTCAGTACCAAGTTTTCCATGACTGCCTTGCATGTATCCCAGCAAGCCAAGAGAATGCTCCAAACCCACTCACTCACTCCATGCCATAATGCAGCATTGGGTCTGGGGCAACCAGGACCAGAGAAAAGACTTGACCTTGGGATTCAGAGGTGACCTGGTCATGGGATGGAGTGCAGGTGGGGCTGTGGCAGCCATTGTTGGTACTTTCTCAGACAGTGCATCAGAATCAGCCTATGTTTCTCATGGTAGCCACTCCACCACAGCTCACCCCCTGACATGCTCAGAGAAACCATGTGGGCTCTGCCTCCCTACAGAGCAGTTCAACAACAGAGTGGGAGTGGGAGAGTCTATGTATGAGAAACAGAGGGGATGTGCCTCCAAGGCAGAACAGAAAGAGGTCTTCCCTAGCAGGTGACAGGTTTCCTGTGACCACCTCACCGAGCACCCAGGCCCAAGCTGAGCAAACGCTCCAACCCTGCTCTGTCCATGCAGCAGCATGGCACTGGATATGGTGTGGCTGTGACTGGGGACAAGACTTCATGGTGGGCTGCATCTAAGCAGAACCACAGATAACTAGAGAAACAGTGCTTTGGAGCTCTTAGGCACATGGGCCCCACTTGCTTCAGCATTTCCTCCTCTCGGGCAAAGATCGCAGAGAAGGGAAGGGGGAAAAATACATATTTAAAGCAAACAGACAGCTTGAGCCCAACCTTCAGGGCTTCTGCTCCAGCAACTTGGAACCAGACCCTGCCCCTGACAGGGCAGTGGTGAACACCACTGAGCAGAAAGGAAGTACAACCTCATGGCTGGGGCTGGATCTAGCCCCTCTATCTCCATCCCCAACCCCTGCCAAGGGGACAGCTGCCAGCACACCCTGAGGAAAGATGTGACTGGGGTCCACATCAAATCTAGCCCTCCTACCAAGGCATTGGTCACACACAGTCTTTTTATGTACATTCCCACACAAGAACACTCCTTCAAGAGCACAATAGGTAACTGTTTCACCTAAATTCATTGAAGCAGAGAAAGTTAAGTAAAATGAAAAGACTGAGGAACTACACTTAATTGAAAAAGCAAGAGAAAACCCCTGAAAAGATAATGAAACAGAAATAAACAATTTACTAGATAAAGAATTCAAAACATTGGTAATAAAACTATTAATTAGGAAAAGGAATTTAACTAAATGTTTTAACAAGGAAGTAAAAATATTTTTTAAAAAAATCAAAAATGAATAATTCAATAGCTAAAATTAAAAACACACTAGAAAGAATGAATAGCAGATTCAGTGATACAGATGAATGCATAAGTGATCCGGTAGACAGGATAATAGAAAACACCCAATCAGAAAGAAAAGTAAAGTTTTAAAAATGAAACCTAAGAACTTTCTGGCAGAATGTTAAACTTTCCAATATTTGTGTCACAGAGGTACCAGAGGGAAAAGAGAGAAGGGGATCAAAAAGGTATTTGAAGAAATTATGACTGAAAACTTCCCAAAACTGAGGAGGGAAACAGATATCAAGGTACAGGAAGTACAGAGATTCCAAACAAGGTGAACCCAAACAGACCCACACCAAGAATATCATAATTTAAAATGGTCATAGTTAAAGATAAAGAGAGAACTCTAAGTAAAACAGAGTCATATACACAGGAACCACCATAAGGCTATCAGCTGATTTCCCTGTAGAAATTTTGCAGGCCAGAAGGGAGTGGAATGATATATTCTAAGTGCAGAAAGGGAAAAAAAAAAAAAAACAATTTAAGATACTCTACACAGAAAGATTATCAATAGAATAGACAGAGATAAAGGACTAGACAAGAATAAACTAAAGTAATTCATCAGTACTAAACATACCCTAAAAGAAATGTTGAAGGGTCTTCTCTAAGTGGAAAAAAAGTAAGAATCTATAGGAAAGGAAAAATACAACTAGGAAAGGCAAATATAAAGACTGAGAGTCAACCACTTAAATAAGCCAGTATCTAGATTCAAAGACCAAAAAAATTGTAAAAGCAACTATAAATATAATAAACAGTTAAGAGATAAGCAAGACGAATGAAAAATATGACATCAAAAACACAAAATTTGGGGCAGGGAGTAAAAAAATATAGATCCTTTAGAATGTGTTTGAACTGAAATTACTAACAGTTTAAAACATTTCAGCATAAAGGAATCCCATGGTAATTACAAATCAAAAACTTATAATAGATACACGCAAACCAAAAAGAAAGGAAATCAAGCATAATACTAGAGAAAATCATCAAGCCACAAGAGAAAAAAACAAAAAGAAGAAGAAATGAACTGAGGAGAAGTAAAAAACAAACAAACAAAAATCCTGGAAAACAAGTAACAAAAACAAAATGATAATAAGTACATACCTATCAAAAATTAATCTAAATGTCAATGCACTACATGCTCCAAGAGAAAAATATTGGGTGGCTGATTGAATAAAAAAAATGCAAGACCCTTCAATATGCTGACTACAAGAGACTCATTTCAGGGTGAAAGACACATCTATAACTAAAGACAAAAAAGGGTATTATAAATGATAAAGGGATAAAAAAAGAGGATGTAATACTTAATGTATATGCATCTAATACAAGAACACCTAATTATATAAAGCAAACATTAACAGACACAAAGGGAGAAATTTAAAATAATACAATAATCATAGGGGGCATTAACCCCCCACTTACATAAATAGATGACCCAGATCGAAAATCAACAGGGCAATAGTGGTCTTAAATAACATAATAGACCAGTTGTACCTAATAAATATCTACAGGACATTATATCCAAAACATCAGAATATACATTCTTTTTGCGTGCACATGGAATATTCTCCAGGATAGATCACGTACTAGGCCACAAAACAAGTCTCAACAGATTTAAGAGGATGGGAATTATATCAGCATTTTTTCCACCACAATGGCATGAAACTAGAAATCAACTATAGAAATAAAAGTGGGAAAAGAACAAACACATGGAAACTAAACAACATGCTACTAAGAAGCCAATGGATCAATGAAGAAATCAAGGAGGGAATCAGAAAATGCCTTGAGACAAATGAAAATGGAAACACAAAACTCCAAAAATCTATAGGATCCAGCAAAAGCACATCTAAGAGGGAAGTTTAGTGATACAAGTTTTATTCAAGAAACAAGAAAATTTTCAAATAAACAACCTAACCTACCACCTAAAAGAATTAGAGAAAGAAGAACAAAAGAAATACAAAGTCAGCAGAAGGAAGGAAATAATAAAGATCAGAGAAGAAATAAATAAAATAGGGATCAAACAAAAATAGAAGAGTGAAAACAAGATTTGGTTTTTTGAAAAGGTAAACAAAATTGATAAACTTTTAGCCAGGCTCACCAATAAAAGAGAGGACCTAAATAAACAAAATAAGAAATGAATGAGAAGAAATAACTGATACCCCAGAGATACACACACACACACAAAAAAAATCATAGAGAATACTATGAACAGTTATATGCCAAAAACTTGGACAACCTTGGACAAATTTCTAAAAACATACAACCTACCAAGACTGATTCAAGAAGAAACAGACAATTTAAAAGACTGATCACTAGTAGTGAAATTGAATTTGTAAATTTAAAAAAATCTCTGCCCCCCCACCCCCATGGCAGGATGTCTTCATGGAGGAATTCTATCAAACACATAAAGAAGAACTAACACTTATCCTTCTCAAACTATTCCAAAAACCTGAAGATGTCAAAACACTCCCAAATTCATTTGACAATGCCACCATTATCTTGACACCAAAACCAGATAAAGACACTACAAAAAACAAATAAAGAAAATTACAGACAAGTATCTTTGATGAAATCGTCCACAAAACACTTGTAAACAGAATCCACCAATATATCAAAAGGATCATACACCATGATCAAGTGGGATATATTCAAGGGGTGCAAGCGTGGTTCAACATTCACAAATCAGTCATCGTGATACACCACATTAACAAAAGGAAAGATAAAAATCACATGATCATCTCAATGGATGCAAAAATAAAGAGTGACAAAATTTGACATCCATACACAATAAAAACTCTTATCTAAGTTAGTATAGAGGGAACATATCTCAACATAATAAAAGCCATTTATGACAATCTCACAGCTAACATCATACTCAATGGTGAAAAGCTAAAAGTCCTTCAGATAGATAAATTCAGGAACAAGACAAGGATGCCCACTCTCACTGCTTCTATTGAAGAGAGTATTGGAAGTCTTAGCCACAGCAATCAAACAATAAATAAGTAAATAAAAGTTATCCACATTGGAAGGGAAGAAGTAAAACTGTCACTATTTGCAGAAGACATGGTAATTTATATAGAAAACTCTAAAAACTATTAGAACTAATTAATGAATTCAGCAAAGTTGCAGGATAAAAAACTAATATACAGAAATCTGTTCCTGTTCTATATACTAATAATGAACTAAGAAAATGCAAGAAAATCATTCTGTTTAAAATCACACCAAAAATAATAAAATACCTAGGAATAAACTTAATAAAGGAGGTGAAAGTCCTATGCTCTGAAAATTAAAAAACAATGATGAAGGAAATTCAAAATGATACAAAGATACTCTGTACTCTTGTACTGGAAGAATTATTACTGTTCAAATGGCCATACTACCCAAAGCAATTGGCAGACTGAGCGAAATTCCTATCAAAATATCCATGACTTTTTTCACACAACTAGAACAAATAACCCTAAGATTAACTGGAACCACAAAAGACCCTGCATTGCCAAAGCAATCTTGAGTGAAAAGAACAAACCTGGAGGTATTACTCTCCCAGACTTCAGACTACACTACAAAGGTACAGTAATCAAAACAACATGGTACTAGCACAAAAATAGACACATAGATCAGCAGAATAGAAAGCCCAGAAATAAACCCATGCATCTATTATCAATTAATCTATAACAAAGGAGGCAATAATATACAATGGAGAAAAGACAGTTTCCTAAATAAATGGTTCTGGAGAAATAGCTACATGTAAAATAATGAAATTGGAATATTTCCTCACACCATATATAAATATAAACTCAAAATGGATAAAAGACCTAAATGTACAACATGAAACCATAAAACTCCTAGAAGAAAACATAGGCCAAACATTTTTTTTTTTTTTTTTTTTTTTTTGGTCCTGGATTTTTATTTTTTTATTTTATTTTTTTTAACATCTTTATTTGAGTATAACTGTTTTACAATAATGGGTTAATTTCTCCTTTACAACAAAGTGAATCAGTTATACATATACATATGTTCCCATAACTCTTCCCTCTTTTGTCACCCTCCCTCCCACCCTCCCTATCCCACCCCTCTAGGTGGTCACTAAGTACAGAGGTGAACTCCCTGTGCTATGCTGTAGCTTCCCACCAGCTATCTAATTTACATTTGGTAGTGTGTATATGTCCCTGCCATTCTCTCACATCGTCACAGCTTACCCTTCCCCCTCCCCATATCCTCAAGTCCATGCTCTAGTAGGTCTGTGTTTTATTCCCTCCTACCACTAATCTCTTCATGACATTTTTTTTAGATTCCATATATATGTGTTAGCATACGGTATTTGTTTTTGTCCTTCTGACTTACTTCACTCTGTATGACAGATTCCAGGTCTATCCACCTCATTACAAATAACTCAGTTTCATTTCTTTTTATGGCTGAGTAATATTCCATTGTATATATGTGCCACATCTTCCTTATCCATTCATCTGTTGATGGACACTTAGGTTGCTTCCATGTCCTGGCTATCGTAAATAGAGCTGCAATAAACATTTTGGTACATGACTCTTTTTGAATTATGGTTTTCTCAGGGTATATGCCCAGTAGTGGGATTGCTGGGTCATATGGTAGTTCTATTTGTAGTTTTTTAAGGAACCTCCATACTGTTCTCCATAGTGGCTGTATCAATTTACATTCCCACCAGCAGTGCAAGAGTGTTCCCTTTTCTCCACACCCTCTCCAGCATTTATTGTTTCTAGAGTTTTTGATGATGGCCAATCTGGCCGGTGTGAGATGATATCTCATTGTAGTTTTGATTTGCATTTCTCTAATGATTAATGATGTTGAGCATTCTTTCATGTGTTTGTTGGCTATCTGTATATCTTCTTTGGAGAAATGTCTATTTAGTTCTTCTGCCCATTTTTGGATTGGGTTGTTTGTTTTTTTGTTATTGAGCTGCATGAGTTGCTTATAAATTTTGGATATTAATCCTTTGTCAGTTGCTTCATTTGCAAATATTTTCTCCCATTCTGAGGGTTGTCTTTTGGTCTTGTTTATGGTATCCTTTGCTGTGCAAAAGCTTTTAAGTTTCATTAGATCCCATTTGTTTATTTTTGTTTTTATTTCCATTTCTCTAGGAGATGGGTCAAAAAGGATCTTGCTGTGATTGATGTCATAGAGTGTTCTGCCTATGTTTTCCTCTAAGAGTTTGATAGTGTCTGGCCTTACATTTAGGTCTTTAACCCATTTTGAGTTTATTTTTGTGTATGGTGTTAGGGAGTGTTCTAATTTCATACTTCTACAGGTAGCTGTCCAGTTTTCCCAGCACCACTTATTGAAGAGGCCAAACATTTTTTTACATAAGTTGTAGCGATATTTTTCTAGATCTGTCTCCTAAGGCAAAAGAAATAAAAGCAAATATAAACAAATGGAACCTAATTAAACTTAGAAAAGCTTTTGCACAGCAAAGGAAACCACTGACAAAATGAAAAGACAACCTACTGGATGGGAGAAAATATTTGCAAATGATATGACTAATAAGGCATTAATATCCAAAAATATATAAACAGCTAATATAACTCAATATCAAAAAAACAAAACAAAAACAACCCAATCAAAAATGAGCAGAATACCTGAACAGACAATTTTTCCAAAGAGGACATACAGATGGCTAACAGGCACATGAAAAGATTCTCAACATTGCTAATTTTCAGAGAAATGAAAGTCAAAATCAAAATGAGATATCACTTCACACTTGTCAGAATGGCCATATTCAAAAAGGACACAAATAACAAGTGTTGACAAGGATGTAGAGAAAAGGGAACCATTGTACACTGTTTGTGGGAATGTAGATTGGTGCAGCTATTATGGAGAACATTAATGAAGGTTCCTCAAAAAACCAGAAATATGGCCCAGCAATTCTACTCCTTGGTATATACCCATAAAAAATAAAAACACTAATTCAAAAAGACACATGAACACCCATGTTCATAACAGCACTGTTATAATTGCCAAGATTTGGAAGCAAACTGTATCCATCAACAGATGAATGGATAAAGAAGATGTTGTATATATACACAATGGAATATTACTCAGCCCTAAAAGTGAACGATAGTCTACCATTTGCAGCAGAGTAGATGAACCTAGAGAATATTATGCTAGTGAAATAAGACAGGCAGAGAAAGACAAATACAGTATGGTATAGCATACATGTGGAATAAAAAAAATAATGCAAATGAATGTATATAGGAAAACATAAACAGACTCATAGATGTAGAAAACAAGTGGTTACCCAAGAGGAGAGGGAAGTAGGAAGGGGCACATTAGGTGTACGGGATTAAGAGATACAAACTGATATGTACAAAATAGACAAGTAACAAGATATATTGTAGGGGGGGACCTTCAAGATGGTGGAGGAGGAAGACATGGAGATCACCTTCTTCCCCACAAATACATGAAAAATACATCCACATGTGGAACAACTCCTACAGAACACCTACTGAACACTGGCAGAAGACTTCAGACTTCCCAAAAGGCAAGAAACTCCCCATGTACCTAGGTAGGGCAAAATTAAAAAGGAAAGACAAAAGAATAGGGATGGGACCTGCACCTCTGAGAGGGAGCTGTGAAGGAGGAAAAGTTTCAACAGACTAAGAAGCTACTTCACTGGCAGAGATGGGGGGGTGGGCAAGGGGGTTAGCTTCGGAGCCACGGAGGAGAGCAGAGCAACAGGAGTGCAGAGGACAAAGCAGAGAGATTCCTGCACAGAGGATTGGTGCCAACCAGTACTCACCAACCTGAGAGGCTTGTCTGCTCACCAGTCAGGATAGGTGGGGGCTGGGGGCTGAGGCTCAGGCTTCAGAGATCAATCCCAAGGAAAGGACTGGGGTTGGCTGCATTAACACAGCCTGAAGGGGGCTACTGTGCCACAGCTAGCCAGGTGGGAGTCTGGGAAAACGTCTGGAACTGCCTAAGAGGCAAGAGACCATTGTTTCTGGGTGTGCGAGGAGAGGGGATTCAGAGCACCACGTAAATGAGATCCTGAGATGGGCGCAAGCTGCGGCTATCAGCGCAGACAACAGAGATGGGCATGAAACGCTAAGGCTACTGCTGCAACCACAAAGAAGCATTTGTGCAAGCACAGGACACTATCCACACCTCCCCTCCCAAGAGCCTGTGCAGCCTGCCACTGCCATAGTCCCATGAACCAGGGACAACTTCCTGGGGAGAATACAAGGCATGCCTCAGGCTGTTGGAACATCATGCTGGCCTCTGCCACCGCTGCAGGCTCATCCTGCATTCTGTACTCCTCCCTCCCCCTGGCCTGGGTGAGCCAGAGCCCCCTAATCAGCTGCTCCTTTAACCATGTCCTGACTGGGCGAGAACAGATGCCCTCGGGGGACCTACATGCAGAGGTAGGGCCAAATCCAAATCAGAACACCAGGAGATATGCAAACAAAGAAGAGAAAGGCAAATATCTCCCAGCTGCCTCAGAAGCAGTGGATTAAATCTCCACAATCAACTTGATGTACCCTGCATCACTGGAATACCTGAATAGACAATGAATCAGCCCAAAATTGAGGCAGTGGACTGTGGGAGCAACTCTAGACTTGGGGTTTGCTTTCTGCATCTAATTTGTTTCTGGTTTTGTGTTTATCTTAGTTTAGTATTTAGAGCTTATTTTCATTGGTAGATTTGTTTGATTTCATTGCACTATTCCATATATATATATATATATATATATATATATATATATATATATATATATATATATTCCTTTTTCTCTTTCTGTGAGTGTGTATGGGTATGCATCTTTGTGTGATTTTGTCTATATAGCTTTGCTTTTACCATTTGTTCTAGGGTTCTGTTTTTTTTTTTAAGTATAGTTTTTAGCGCTAGTTATCATTGGTGGATTTGTTTCTTGGTTTAGTTGCTGTCTTCTTTCTTGCTTTCCTTTATTACTTTTTCATGTTTTTATCTTTCTTTCTATCCTTTTTTCTCTCCCATTTCTTCTGAGGCACATGGCTGACTGGGTCTTGGTACTGTGCCTGGGTGGCAGGCCTGGGCCTCTGATATGGGAGAGCCAAGTTCAGGACATTACTCCACCAGAGACCTCCCGGCCCCACATAATATCAAACAGCGAAAGCTCTCCCAGAGATCTCCATCTCAAAGGTAAGACCCAGCTCCACTCAATGACAAGCAAGATACAGCACTGGACACCCTATGCCAAAAAATTAGCAAGACAGAAACACAAGCCCACCCATTAGCAGAGAGGCTGCCTAAAATCATAATAAGTTCACAGACACCCCAAAAAACACCACCGGATGACGTTCTGCCCATCAGAAAGACAATATGCAGCCTCATCCACCAGAACATAGGCACCAGTCCCCTCCACCAGGAAGCCTACACAATGCACTGAACCAACCTTACCAACTGGGGGGAGGACACTGAAAACAATGGGAGCTACAAATCTGCAGCTTCCAAAATGGAGACCCCAAGCACAGTAAGTCAAGCAAAATGAGAAAACAGAGAAATACACAGCACATGAAGCAGCAAGGTAGAAACCCACCAGACCAAACAAACAAAGAGGAAATAGGCAGTATACCTGAAAAAAAATTCAGAGTAATGATAATAAAGATGATTCAAAATCTTGGAAATAGAATGGAGAAAGTAGAAGAAATGTTTAACAAGGACCTAGAAGAACTAAAGAGCAAACAAAAAATGATGAACAACACATTAATTGAAATTAAAAATTCTCTAGAAGGAATCAATAGCAGAATAACAGAGGAAGAAGAACAGATAGGTGACCTGGAAGATAAAATAGTTCAAATAACTACCGCAGAGCAAAATAAAGAAAAAAGAATGAAAAGAATTGAGGACAGTCTCAGAGACTTCTGGGACAACAGTAAATGCACCAATTTTCGAATTATAGGGGTCCAAGAAGAAGAAGAGAAAAAGAAAGGGACTGAGAAAATATTTGAAAAGTTTATAGTTGAAAATTTCCCTAATATGGGAAGGAAATAGTCAATCAAATCCAGGAAGCAGAGCGAATCCCATACTGGATAAGTCCAAGGAGAAATACGCCAAGACACATATTAATCAAACTATCAAAATTAAATACAAAGAAAAAATATTAAAAACAGCAACAGAGAAACAACAAAAAATATACAAGGGAATCCCCATAAGGTTAACAGTTGATCTTTCAGCAGAAACTCTGCAAGGCAGAAGGGAGTGGCAGGACATATTTAAAGCAATGAAAGGGAAAACCCTACATCAAAGATTACACAGCAAGGAACTCAATCAGATTCAAAAGAGAAATTAAAAGCTTTACAGACAAGCAAAAGCTAAGAGAATTCAGCACCATCAAACCAGCTTTATAACAAATGCTAAAGGAACTTTCCTAGGCAGGAAACACAAGACAAGGAAACGATGTACAAAAACAAACCCAAAACAATTAAGTAAATGGTAATACGAACATACATATTGATAATTACCTTAAATGTAAATGGATTATATGCTCCACCAAAAGACACAGACTGGCTGAATGGATACAAAAACAAGACCCATATATATACTGTCTACAAGAGACCCACTTCAGACCTAGGGACACATACAGGCTGAAAGTGAGGGGATGGAAAAAGATATTCCATGCAAATGGAAATCAGAAGACAGTGGAGTAGCAATTCTCATATCAGATAAAATAGACTTTAAAATAAATACTATTACAAGAGACAAAGAAGGACACTACATAATGATCCAGGGATCAATCCAAGAAGAAGATATAACAATTGTAAATATTTATGCACCCAACTTAGGAGCACCTCGATATATAAGGCAGATGCTAACAGCTATAAAAGGGGAAATCGAGAGTAACACAATTATAGTTGGGGACTTTAACACTCCGCTTTCACCAACGGACACATCAACCAAAATTAAAATAAATCAGGAAACAGAATCTTTAAATGAAAAATTAAACAAGATGGACTTAACTGATATTTATAAGACATTCCATTGAAAAGCAACACAATACACTTTCTTCTCAAGTGCTCATGGAACATTCTCCAGGATAGATCATATCCTGGGCCACAAATCAAGCCTTGGGAAATTTAAGAAAACTGAAATCATATCAAATACCTTTTCTGACCACAACACTATTAAACTAGATATCAATCACAGAAAAAAAAATCTGTAAAAAATACGAACACATGGAGGCTAAACAATACACTACTTAATAACCAAGAGATCACTGACGAAATCCAAGAGGAAATCAAAAAGTACCTAGAAACAAGTGACAATGAAAACACGACAACCCAAAACCTATGGGATGCAGCAAAAGCAGTTCTAAGAAGGAAGTTTATAACAATACATTCCTACCTCAAGGAACAAGAAACATCTCAAACAACGTAATGTTACACCTAAAGCAATTAGAGAAAGAAGATTAAAAAAACCCCAAAGTTAGCATAAGGAAAAAAAATCATAAGGATCAAATCAAAAATAAATGAAAAAGAAATGAAGGGAACAATAGCAAACATCTATAAAACTAAAAACTGGTTCTTGGAGAAGAGAAAGGAAATTGATAAACCACTAGCCAGACTAATCAAGAAAAAAAAGGAGAAGACTCAAACCAACAGAAGTAGAAAGAAAGAGGAGAAGTGACCACTGACACTGCAGAAATACAAAGAATCATGACGGATTACTACAGGCAACTATATGCCAATAAAATGGACAAGCTGGAAGAAATGGACAAATTCTTACAAACGTATAACCTTCCAAGATTGAACCAGGAAGAAATAGAAAATATGAACAGACCAATCACAAGTAATAAAATTGAAACTGTGAATAAAAATCTTCCAACAGACAGATGTCCAGGACCAGATGGCTTCACTGGTGAATTCTATCAAACATTTAGAGAAGAGCTAACACCCATCCTCTCAAACCCTTCCAAAATTTGCAGAGGAAGGAAAACACCCAAACTCATTCTATGAGGCCATCATCACCCTGATACCAAAACCAAAGATATCACAAATAAAGAAAACTACAGGCCAATATTACTGATGAACTTAGATACAAGAACCCTCAACAAAATAGCAGCAAACAGAATCCAGCAGCTCTTTAAAAGGATCAGACAACATAATCAAGTGGAATTTATCTCAGGAATGCAAGGATTCTTCAATACACTCAAGTCAATCAATGTGATAAACTATATTAAAAAATCGAAGGAGAAAAACCATATGATCATCTGAATAGACATAGAAAAACCTTTGACAAAATTCAACACTCATTTATGATAAAAACCCTCCAGAAAGTAGGCATAGACAGAACTTACCTCAAAATAATAAAGGCCACATATGACAAGCCCACAGCCAACATCATTCTCAATGGTGAAAAATGGAAACCATTTACACTAAGATCAGGAACAAGACAAGATTACCCACTATCACAACTATTAGTCAATGTAGTTTTGGAAGTTTTATCTACAGCAATCAGAGAAGAAAAAGAAATAAAAAGAATCCAAATTGGAAAAGAAGAAGTAAAGCTGTCACTGTTTGCAGATGACATGATACTATACATAGAGAATCTTAAAGATGCTACCAGAAAACTGCTAGAACTAATCAATGAATTTGGTAAAGTAGCAGGATACAAAATTACTGCACAGATATGTCTTGCATTCCTATACACTAATGATGAAAAATCTGAAAGAGAAATTAAGGAAATACTCCTATTTACCATTGCAACAAAAAGAAAAAAATACCTAGGAATAAACTTACCTAAGGAGACAAAAGACCTCTATGTAAAAAACTACAAGACACTGATGAAAGAAACTAAAGATGATACAAACAGATGGAGAGATATACCATGTTCTTGGATTGGAAGAATCAGCACTGTGACAAGGACTATACTACCCATAGCGATCACAGATTCAATGCAATCCCTATGAAATGACCAATGGCATTTTTCACGGAACATGAATAAAAAATTTCACAATTTGTATGGAAATACAAAAGATCCCAAATAGCCAAAGCAATCTTGAGAAACAAAAACAGGGCTGGAGGAATCAGGCTCCCTGACTTCAGACTATTTTACAAAGCTACAGTAATCAAGACAATATGATACTGGCACAAAAACAGAAATACAGATCAATGGAACAGGTTAAAAAGCCCAGAGATAAATACATGCACATATGGTCACCTTAATTTTGATTAAGGAGGCAAGAATATATATACAGTGGAGTAAAGACAGCCTCTTCAATAAGTGGTGCTGGGAAAACTGGACAGCTATATGTAAAATAATGAATTTAGAACACTTCCTCACACCATACACAAAAATAAACACAAAATGGATTAAAGACCTAAATGTAAGGCCAGACACTATTAAACTGTTAGAGGAAAACATAGGCAGAACACTCCATGACATAAATCACAGCAGGATCCTTTCTGACCCACCTCCTAGAGAAATGGAAATAAAAACAAAAATGAACAAATGGGACCTAATGAAACAAAAACTTTTGTACAGCAAAGGAAACCATAAACACAATGAAAAGACAACCCTCTGAATGGGAGAAAATATTTTCAAACGAAGCAACAGACAAAGGATTAATCTCCAAAATATACAAGCAGCTCATGCAGCTCAATAACAAAAAAACAACGCAATCCAAAAATGGGCAGAAGACCTACATAGACATTTCTCCAAAGAAGATATACAGATTGCCAACAAACACATGAAAGGATGCTCAACATCACTAAACATTAAAGAAATGCAAATCAAAACTACAATGAGGTGTCACCTCACATTGGTCAGAATGGCCATCATCAAAAAATCTACAAACAATAAATGCTGGAGAAGGTGTGGAGAAAAGAGAACCTTCTTGCACTGTTGGTCAGAATGTAAATTGATACAGCGACTATGGAGAATAATACGGAGGTTCCTTAAGAAACTAAAAATAGAACTACCATATGACCCAGCAGTCCCACTACTGGGCATATACCCTGAGAAAACCATAATTCATCAAGAATCATGTACCGCAATAGTCAATGCAGCACTATTTACAATAGCGAGGACATGGAAGCAACCTGTGTCCATCAACAGATGAATGGATAAAGAAGATGTGGCACATATATACAATGGAATATTACTCAGCCATAAAAAGAAACAAAATTGAGTTATTTGTAGTGAGGTGGATGGACTTAGAGACTGTCATACAAAGTGAAGTAAGTCAGAAAGAGAGAAACAAATGCTGTATGCTAACACATATATGTGGAATCTAAAAAAAAAAAAAAAAAAAAAGATTCTGAAGTACCTAGAGGCAGGACAGGAATAAAGATGCAGACATAGAGGATGGACTTGAGGACATGGTGGGGGGGAAGGGTAAGACGGGATGAAGTGAGAGAGTGGCATGGACATATATACACTACCAAATGTAAAATAGATAGCTAGTGGGGAGCAGCCGCATAGCACAGGGAGATCAGCTCGGTGCTCTGTCTTCACCTAGAGGGATGGGATAGGGAGGGTGGGAGAGATATGCAGTAGGGAGGAGATATGGGGTTAAATGTATATGTATAGCTGATACACTTATACAGCAGAAACTAACACACCATTGTAAAGCAATTATACTCCAATAAAGATGTTTAAAAAAAATAGTATATCTCCCAGCATATGTGCTTCAGAAAATAATAATAATAATTCTGCTTTTCTGGAGCAGGGGTTGGCAAACTTGTATAAGGGGCCAGGAAGTAAATAGTTTAGATTTGCCATATGATCTCTGTTGTATCTACTCAGCTCAGTCATTGTAGCCAAAAAGCAGCCACAGTAAAATGTAAATAAAGGAGTATAACTGTGTTTCAATAAAACATATTTTATAGCCATCGAGAGAAAAAAGATATTTTACATAGCACAGGGAATTATAGCCATTATCTTGTAATATTTTTTAATGGCGTCTAACCTGTGAAAATACTGAATCACTATGCTGTATACCTGAAACTAATATAATATTGTAAATCAACTATATTTCAATAATTTTTAAATGCTAGGAATTATATTTAGTTGTTTTCACTTCTGTTATGTGTCTCAAGAAAAATGGACTGCTTTATTTTTAGTGGCTCTTCTGGGTAAAGAAATATTCCCTAGCCTCTACTGGGAATTGCTTTTGTGAAATTGCTAAGTGTGAGCTTCAGAATAGAGAAGAACTAGGCTTTAACCCCAAGTTTGAATTCCAGCTGTGTACCTGAAATTTGTGTGGTGCTGACAAGCTACTTAACCACTCTTCTCTTTAATCTCCTTTTCAGTAAAATGGGGATAATATTACTTATCACATGGTTATAGTCAGGATTAAATGGTTTTATTAGTTTCCCAGGGCTGCTGTAACAAATCAGCACAAATTTTGTGGCTTAACACAACAGAAATTTATTCTCTCACAGTTCTAGAAGCTAGAAATCCTTAATCAAGTTCTTGACAGGATTGGTTCCTTCTGGAGGCTCTGAAGAAGTTTCCATTTCATGGCCCTCCCCTAGCTTTTGGTGGCTGTCTACCAATATTGGTGTTCTTTGAATTATAGGCACTTCAGTCTAATCTCTGTCTTCATGTGTTTTTCTCCTCTAAGTTTTTGTGTCTCAAATCTCTTTTAAGTTCTAGGCACAATGGCTGACACAGAGTAAGCACTGAATTTGTGGAAGTTGTTCTTATTATCAAATGCCCATTTTGGTGGGTGAGTGAAAGAGGTAGGGGAATGGAACTCGGATTCCCACACAGCAAGTAGCTAAACTTAACTAATGAATATATTCTTTTTAAGGGCACCATAATTGGCCACTTGTTTGTGGATCCCTGAACAGTGACACACATCTTCTCCCAAATTTTGCTTTCTGCAGCTGCTAAAAAATAACTCACAAGTCCTGCCAAGAAAATAATGAAACATTCCAGACTATTAGACCTTAGAAGAGTTTAATCAAAGATTCGGTGATCTATAATGGCTCTGGAGGCTTCTTCAAAGCTGAAATCCACAATGTAAAGACCGTGGCATGAACCACAGTGGAAAAGAGCAGCATCTGTGAACAGCAGAAGATGTGCCTCTTTTCTGGTTAGTTACCTACTGCTCTGCAAAGGTTCCTATGACTCAGAGGTGAATTCTACCACATATTCATATGAATATATCAGAGTTTATGTGTTTTAAATGTCCTTTGACAGGGTAATTTATTTATATATGAATTTGTATTAGTTCTCCCTATTTTTCCCTTTGTTGTCTTCTGAACATGTTGCCAGACACTATGTATTTTCTGGTCCCCTTGCCTCAAGCCAGTTTTTTAGGGTAGAAAGCAAAGAAAAAGGTGCTTGAGGTCAGTAGATCTTCCTATTTGGGGGTCAAAGTCCTCAGAATATTAAACATTTGATGTTGGGTGTTCTAGGGAAAGCAGGAAGAAAAGAGAGCATCACCCTCACTGGGAAGTGGCAGGTGCTTGTGGATGGATGTGATGGTCAACATATGCACCAAGGGAGGCTGTTACCTCGCATAGGATCCCAGACCTTGGCAAGCATCCCCATGTCCTTAGTGAGGCATGGGAACAAGGAGCATGTGAGGTAGGACAGTGGGTACATATCAGTATTAATCAGAGTGAATGGCTCAATGGCCCAAGGGGTCTTCCGATGGTTTAGTGAGGCTGAAACACCTTGGTACCACTATAGGAAGGAGGAAAACTCAAAATGACTGAGATTGAATTTTCTACTAACCAACTGGAATGAGGGCACAGAACGGAATTTAAATAAATGTTGTTGATATTTTTGCACATCTGAGTTTGTGAACAAAGATTCATTACATTTTGAACACATATTTGTTCTTTACACCAGTTTTTGGAAGTGTGCCATCAGGTATTATTGTTCCCCTCAACTAATGTAAAAACCAAAGCTCACAGCTGACTCAGCTAAGGTAATGCAGCCAGTATGTGACAAAACAGAGCCTAGGAGTTCTGACTCCTAGTTTAATATTCTTCTCACTACACCTAAGTATGAAGCATACCAGAAAAAAAAAAAGAAAGAAATCTTATAGTCGCCAGTCAAGGCTGTGAGAATTTGTGGGTATGTGCCAGATATTGTTCTATATACCACACCCACTGAGAGCTATTAGGCAGGTTGAAATAACTGTATTTTTAAAATGTTAGGATACCTTACTATGGTTAAAGAATCATGACTCTAACCAGGCAACACTATTCTGTTTGTGAGGAAGTGGAGGCACCATGGGAATAATTACTGCCATGGTTTCAGTTATCATCCTGTATATCCAGCTCACCTCCAAGACAAGGAGCATGTTGGTCAGGCTCACTCCTCAATGAATGAACTTAGCCCAGCACTTAGCCCAGTGTCTAGAACCATGTCTGGCCCATGAAGGTGCCAAGAAAGCATTACTGTAAGAAGGAAAGGATGAGCAAATGATTCCAACAATCGAGAGTTAGATGCCTAAAAGGGGGCTAGAAACAAGTCTAGAAACATAGCGAAAGCAACTTAACTTCACCTGAGAGTAGATTTCTTCTAAAATAGCCAATGGATCTGTTTCCAGAAAAGAGCACCCACTAGTACTGAGGGAATTTAGTACTAGCCTGGGTCCCAGGTAAGCTTTGCAAGCCAAATGACCCTAAGGTTAGACTATGGGGCAAAATGAGTGGGACATAGTAGCACTCCATTAAGACTCAAAGAGTTGTGTTGGATGAGTTGGAAGGGGATATCTGAGAGTTATTAGAAGTATTCCTACTTCACCAGCTCTGCTGGAGTTTCTATTGCTCATCTGGATTTTGCTTCCATAGGCTTTCCTTCCACTTGACTATAAACCTTGCAAGGCTAATCATCATTGTGTGAGTGGTTGAATTTTGTTAGATTTGAGACATAATGGAAGGTGGTATATCATAGCACATGAAAATAAATTTTAAAAGAACATTAGACATCCTACAACTCTGTCTTTCCATTATTAAAAATATTTTCAATATTGAATAGTTTGCCTGTTTTCTCAAATATAATTTAATTTCTTGCTGTATGTGTGGCTCTATCAGCCTTCCATAAATATCTTAGCTAATCCAGCCAGTCCTTAGAACCTTGACACATCATTTCATTTCTTTTCCACTCACAGTATCCTTTGCTCACCCTCCTCAGGTTGATGTGACTTCCAAATGGGTCCTTGACATCAGACCCTTGAAACTTTGCTACCAACTCTACTGTCACCTCAGATGATAGTAACAAAAACAGTAGCAGGAGTGGTGGCTCAGCTGTTTCCTCCAGATATACATCGAATAATGAGAAGAAAGAACATCCAGAGCTAAATGTTCTATTTAAACCAGTAGTTGCTGTGCAGAAAACAAATAAAGATGCAGACCCAAAGTCAGTGGTTTATATATTCTTCATCCAAGAGCAATGTATTAAAGGAGAGAGTCTGTGTTGATCAGTGACTTTCATTAAGGCTGAGAAAGTTGAAGAAAATTTGCAGATGATATACAACTTCTAAGCCATGTGGCTGACAGGGTCTTGCTGCTCCAGCTGGCAGACAGGCCTGAGCCTCTGAGGTGGGAGAGCCAAGTTCAGGACATTGGACCACCAGAGACCTACTGGCCCCAAGTAATATCAATCGGCAAGAGCTCTCCCAGGTGTCTCTGTCTCAGTGCTAAGATGCAGCTACACTCAATGACAAGCAAGCTACAGTGCTGGACAACCCATCCCAAACAACTAGCAAGAAAGGAACACAAACCCACTCATTAGCAGAGAGGCTGCCTAAAATCATAATAAGTTCACAGACACCCCAAAACACACCACAGGATGAGGTCCTTCCCACCAGAAAGAAAAGATCCAGCCTCATCCACCAGAACACAGGCACCTGTCCACTCCACCAGGAAGCCTACACAACCCAATAAACCAACCTTAGCCACTGAGGGCAGACACCAGAAACAACAGGAACTACGAACATGCAGCCTGTGAAAAGGAGACCTCAAACACAGTAAGTCAAGCAAAATGAGAAGACACAGAAGTATGAAGCGGATGAAGAAGCAAGGTAAAAACCCATCAGACCAAACAAATGAAGAGGAAATAGGCAATCTACCTTAAAAAGAAACCATAGTAATGATAGTACAGATGATTCAAGATCTTGGAAATAGAATGGAGAAAATAAAAAAGATGTATAAGGCTTCCCTGGTGGTGCAGTGGTTGAGAGTCCACCTGCCGATGCAGGGGACACGGGTTCGTGCTCTGGTCCAGGAAGACCCCACATGCCACGGAGCAGCTAGGCCCATGAGCCATGGCCACTGAGCCTGCGCATCCGGAGCCTGTGCTCCGCAACGGGAGAGGCCACGGCAGTGAGAGGCCCGCGTACCAGAGGAAAAAAAAAAAAAAAGATGTTTAACAAGGACCTAGAAGAAGTAAAGTGCAAACACACAATGATGAACAACACAATAATGAAATTTAAAATTCTCTACAAGGACTCAGTAGCCGAATAACTGAGGCAAAAGAACGGATAAGTGACCTGGAACATAAAATAGTGGAAATAACTACCACAAAGTAGAATAAAGAAAAAAGAATGAAAAGAATTGAGGACAGTCTTAGAGACCTCCAGGACAACATTAAATGCACCAACATTTGAATTATAGGGATACCAGAAGAAGAAGAGAAAACAAAAGGGACTGAGAAAATATTTGAAGACTTTATAGTTGAAAACTTCCCTAATATGGGAAAGGAAATAGTCAATCAAGTCCAGGAAGAGCAGAGAGTCCCATACAGGATAAATCCAAGGAGAAACACTCCAAGACACATATTATCAAACTATCAAAAATTAAATACAAAGAAAAAATATTAAAAGCAGCAAGGGAAAAACAACAAATAATGTACAAGGGAATCCTCATAAGGTTAACAGCTGATCTTTCAGCAGAAACTGTGCAAGCCAGAAGGGAGTGGCAGGACATATTTAAAGTGATGAAAGGGAAAAACTACAACCAAGATTACTCTACCCAGCAAGGATCTCATTCAGATTCAATGGAGAAATTAAAAGATTTACAGACGTCAAAAGCTAAGAGAATTCAGCACCACCAAACCAGCTTTACAACAAATGCTAATGGAACTTCTCTCAGCAGGAAACAAAGGAGAAGGAAAAGACCTACAATAACAAACCCAAAACAATTAAGAACATAGTAATAGAAACATACATATCAATAACTACCTTAAATGTAAATGGATTAAATGGTCCCACCAAAAGACATAGACTGGCTGAATGGATAGAAAAAGAAGACCCGTATATATGCGGTCAACAAGAGACAAACTTCAGACCTAGGGACTCATATAGACTGAAAGTGAGGGGATGGAAAAAGATATTCCATGCAAATGGACATCAAAAGAAAGCTGGAGTAGCAATTCACATATCAGACAAAAGAGACTTTAAAATAAAGACTATTACAAGAGACAAAGAAGACACTACATAATGATGAAGGGATCAATCCAAGAAGAAGATATAACAATTGTAAATATTTATGCACCCAACTTAGGAGCACCTCAATACATAAGGCAAATGCTAACAGCAATAACAGAGGAAACCAACAGTAACACAATAATAGTAGGGGACTTTAACACCCCACTTTCACCAATGGACAGATCATCCAAAATGAAAATAAATAAGGAAACACAAGTTCTAAATGACACATTAAACAAGACGGACTTAATTGATATTTATAGTACATTGCATCCAAAAACAACAGAATACACTTTCTTCTGAAGTGTTCCTGGAATATTCTCCAGGATAGATCATAACTTGGGTCACAAATGAAGCCTTGGTAAATTTAAGAAAATTTAAATCTTTTCAAGTACCTTTCCTGACCACAACACTATGAGACTAGATATCAATTACAGGAAAATAACTGTAAAAAATACAAACACATGAGGGCTCAACAATACGCTACTAAAAAAACCAAGACATCATTGAAGAAATCAGAGGAACTCAAAAAATACTTAGAAACAAATGACAATGAAAACATGACAATCGAAATCCTACTGGATGCAGCAAAAGTGGTTCTAAGAGGGAAGTTTATAGCAATACAATACTAACTCAAGAAACAAGAAACATATCAATTAAACAACCTAACCCTACACCTAAAGCAATTAGAGAAAGAAGAACAAAAAAACCCCAAAGTTAGCAGAAGGAAAGAAATCATAAAGATCAGATCAGAAATAAATGAAAAAGAAATGAAGGAAACAATAGCAAACAACCATAAAACTAAAAGCTGGTTCTTTGAGAAGATAAATTTGATAAACCATTAGCCAGATTTATCAAGAAAAAAAGGGAGAAGACTCAAACCAAAAGAATTAGAAGTGAAAAAGGAGAAGTAACAACTGACACTGCAGAAAAACAAAGGATCATGAAAGATTACTACAAGCACATATATGCCAACAAAATGGACAACGTGGAAGAAATGGACAAATTCTTAGAAAACATAAGCTTTTGAGACTGAACCAGGAAGAAATAGAGAATATAAACAGACAAATCACAAGCACTGAAATTGAAGCTGTAATTAAAAACCTTCCAACAGAAAAAAACCTAGGACCAGATGGCTTCACAGGCAAATTCTATTAAACATTTAGAGAAGAGCTAAAACCTATCCTTCTCAAACTCTTCCAAAATATAGCAGAGGGAGGAACACTCCCAAACTCATTCTACGAGGCCACAACCACCCTGATACCAAAACCAGACAAAGATGTCACACAAAAAAAGAAACTTATAGGCCAATATCACTAATGAACATAGATGCAAAAATCCTCAACCAAATGGTAGTAAACAGAATCCAGCAGCACTTTAAAAGAACCATAAACCATGATCAGGTGGGATTTATCCCAGGAATGCAAGGATTCTTCAATATACACGTCATTCAACGTGATAAACCATATTAAAAAATTGAAGGAGAAAAAACATATGATCATCTCAATAGATGCAGAAAAAGCTTTTGACAAAATCTAACTCCCACTTATGACACAAACCCTCCAGAAAGTAGGCATAGAGGGAACTTACCTCAACATAATAAAGGCCATATATGACAAACCCACAGACTCCATCATTATCAATGGTGAAAAACTGAAACCATTTACACTAAGGTCAGGAAGAAGACAAAGCTGCCCACTTTCACCACTATTATTCAACATAGTTTTAGAAGTTTTAGCACAGCAATCAGGGAAGAAAAAGAAAAAAAAGGAATCCAAATCAGAAAAGAAGTAAAGCTGTCACTGTTTGCAGATCCTAAAGATGCTACCAGAAAACTACTAAAGCTAATCAATGAATTTGGTAAAGTACCAGGATACAAAATTAATGCACAGAAATCTTTTGCATTCCTACACATTAATGATGAAAAATCTGAAAGAGAAATCAAGGAAACACTCCCATTTACCACTGCAACAAAAAGAATAAAATACCTAGGAATAACCCTACCTGAGGAGACAAAATACTTGTATGCAGAAAACTATAAGACACTGATGATATTAAAGACAATACAAACAGATGGAGAGATATACCATGTTCCTGGATTGGAAGAATCAACATTGTGAAAATGACTATACTACCCAAAGCAATCTACAGATTCAATGCAATCCCTATCAAACTACCAATGGCATTTTTCACAGAACAAGAACAACAAACTTCACAATTTTTATGGAAACACAAAGGACCCTGAATAGCCAAAGCAATCTTCAGAAAGAAAAACAGAGCTGGAGGAATCAGGCTCCCTGCCTTCAGAGTACACAACAGAGCTACAGTAATCAAGGCTGTATGGTACTGCACAAAAACAGAAATATAGATCAATGGAACAGGTTAAAAACCCCAGAGATAAACCCATGCACATATGGTCACCTTATCTTTGATAAAGGAGGCAAGAATATACAATGGAGAAAAGACAGCCTCTTCAATAAGTAGTGCTGGGCAAACAGGACAGCTGCATTTAAAAGAATGAAATTAGAATACTCCCTAACACCATACACAAAAATAAACTCAAAATGGATTAATGACCTAAATGTAAGACCAGATACTATAAAACTCTTAGAGGAAAACATAGGCAGAACACTATGAATGACATAAATCACAGCAAGATCCTTTTTGACCCACCTCCTAGAGAAATGGAAGTAAAAATAAAAATAAACAAATGGGTCCTAATGAAACTTAAAAATTTTTGCACATCAAAGGAAACCATAAACACGATGAGAAGACAACCATCAGAATGGGAGAAACATTTGCAAATGAAGCAACTGACAAAGGATTAATCTCCAAAATATACAAGGAGCTCTTGCAGCTCAATAACATAAAAACAAACAATGCAATCCAAAAATGGGCAGAAGGGCTAAATAGGCATTTATCCATAGAAGATATACAGATTGCCAACAAACACATGAAAGGATGTTCAACATCACTAATCATGAGAGAAAGGCAAATCAAAACTACAATGAGGTATCACCTCACACTGGTCAGAATGGCCATCATCAAAAAATCTACAAACAGTAAATGCTGGAGAGGTTGTCAAGAAAAGGGAACACTGCTACACTGTTGGTGGAAATGTAAATTGATACAGCCACTATGGAGAACAGTATGGAGGTTCCTTAAAAATCTAAAAACTGCCATATGACCCAGCAATCCCACTACTGGACATATACACTGAGAAAACCATAAAAACAAAAAGAGTCATGTACTACAATGTTCATTGCTGCACTATTTACAATAGCCAGGACATGGAAGCAACCTAAGTGTCCATCTACAGATGAATGGATAAAGAAGATGTGGAACATATACAGAATGGAATATTACTCAGTCATAAAAATAAACGAAATTGAGTTATTTGTTGTGAGGTGGATTGACCTAGAATCTGTCATGCAGAGTGGAGTATGTCAGAAAGAGAAAAACAAGTACCATATGCTAACACATATATTTGGAATCTAAAAACAAAATGGTTCTGAAGAACCTAGGGGCAGGACAGTAATTAAGACACAGACGTATAAATGGACTTAAGGACATGAGGAGGGGGAAGGGTAAGCTGGGATGAAGTGAGAGAATGGCATGGACATATATACACTACCAAATGTAAAATCAATAGCTAGTGAGAAGCAGTCGCATAGCACAGGGAGATCACCTCGGTGCTTTTTCACCATCTAGAGGGGTGGGGTGGGTGGGGTAGGGAGGGTGGGAGGGAGACAGAGGGAGAGGATATGGTGATATAAGTATACTTATAGCTGATTCACTTTGTTATACAGCAGAAACTAACACAACAATGTAAAGCAATTATACTCCAATAAAGATATTTACAAAAATTTACATTCAGTGAAATGTACCCATTTGAAGAGAACAGTTCACTGAATATTTACAAATGCATATACTCCTGTAATCTCCATCCCACTGATTTTAAAAATGAATCTTATTGGTGCAATTATTTGCCATAGGTGTACTTTTTGATTGCATTACTTCTATCTGTGAGTCCTATTGGAATAAAAGATAAAAGAATGATAATTTCTGAACTTTACTGAAATTTATTTTAATGTGGTGGTTTAATTTTTTTAGTTTGAGTAAAGGTACCTGTGACTTAAGTTTAAGTTAGGAAGCTCTATGAAAGACTTTTGGAAATGTTCCTCTATTACTTATTGTTCATTGTAAAATAAACCTATTTGAAGGAAAAGAAAAATCAGTGGCAATACTGATAATAGCTATTATCTATAGAGTGTTTACTGGACCATGACTTTCCATAAATAATGTCATTAACTTCTCACAGCAACACTAAATGATATAGTTACTATTTTATAGGTGATGAAAAATATTGAATCTCTGGTGATAGAGAGTGATGGTGTTGGAATTGGAACAGCACTGACACAATCTCAAATACATCCAAACATTTTGTCTAACTGGTAGCCTTGTGTTCATTGAAGAAGTCTATTAAAGAAGTAAATTGCCCTAAGAAGAGAATAGATATAATCCTCAAATGAAGATCTTGATGATGCCATTCCTGCCCAGCAGCCTGCAAAGTGCCATGCTCAAGTGAACAGCTGCATCCCCCAAATTTTACTGCTTCAATACTTCATTGTTAGGGGCAAGTCAGTATTATGTTTGCCTGTATTACTTTAATCTCTGCTCTAGGCTTATGCACTCTTTATTTGGACTTAGTGTCTTATTTGGTTTTGTCATTTTGTTTAGTAAATTTTGTTTAGGTGCCTAGTGGCCCTGAAACACACAGTGCCAAAAAATAAACATTATTAAAATGATAGCTATTAATATAAACATTGCCAATAGATAATTTGTAAGTGTGGGAGAAAAACAAAATATTGAAAGTATGGTTGCCAAAGCAAAGCATCTCTACTACTTGCTCTTTCTTTTAAGTACTGCCTCTCTGTTCTTTAGGTGAACAAGTAAGAAGAGACTTATAAGGTAGTTCTGGGAAAGAAGATTCAACATTAAGTGATTACAAATGGCCAAAGACACAAATACAAATACATAACCCAGGAGAACCCTGTTTATATGCTTAGATGTGGGTTTATGAATTTATGTATTCATATTCCGTGGTTATTTCAACAAACACATTTTAGCTCTACTGCCTTGAAGACAGTAGAAGGGTTTAATTGCTGAACACCCCACTTAACTTTGGCTAAATATCAAAATCCCTGGTGGAGTTTAGCAAACCTATGTGTCCCCAATCTCACCCCAAAGTGAGGCTGACAAGACTGTAGGTTTACAAAACTCCAAAATGATTATGATACCCAGCCAGGATTGAACACCAATGAAATGATGGCATAAAGCAATGCCACTAAATTCTTATGTGTATACTAATTATGTGGGTATCTTGTTAAAATGCAGATTATGATGCAGTAGGCCTAGAGCAGAGTTTGAAATTCTTCATTTTTAGCAGATTACAAGGTGATGACAATGCTACTAATTCCTGGACCGCATGTTACATGGCAAGGGTTTAAAGAAGCCCTTTTAAAGTCAGACTATATGAATGTGAAAGTTGTATTTTAAAAAAAGTTATACTTCTCCCCCTGTAATACTGGCCCATTGGTCCTGACTAACAACAATTAAAAAGGATCATCTGACTAGGGGAAACTAGAAGATTTTGTTGGATGCATAGTAATGCCCATGCTTTGAATGTAACATATAGTGTTGTATTAGGAGAGAGATGGCCGACTTTCTAAAGACTTCGTTTACTTCAAAACTAAAATCCGTTTCCCAGCACAGCACCATAACTATCCAGATTCATTTCACAGGGTAGGTTCAGGGGGGCTAAGACAGCTTTATTTGGAGAGATGTCTTTCTACTGGAATCTTTATCGTCTGTCCCCAAAGGACTTACTTCTGTCTGAGTAATCACGGTTTACTTCAACATCCAGGGTTTCTGCACCAAGGCTGAATCTCCTTATCTATAAAATAAAAATATACTGATGCCCTTTGAAGGCTAAATCAAATCATTAATGTAAAGCCCTTTACTTCAGTGTCTAACAAATAGCAAGAGTTCAATAAATGGCTATGATAACAGCATTCTTTCCACTTAACACTCCTTGCCAATTTAGGCAGAAGATGACTGGTGAGTGTGCAAAAGGAACTGGGTCAAGTTTACAGGAAAACAGTTTCTTTCTCTGGTTCAGGTGGATAAATGGAGCTCACTCTATCCCACCTCTCTTCCCAGTTCTCAGGAAGCTGTCTCCATGGTCTAAGCTTGGAAGAGCTCCCCGGACTTCTCTGATAGAAGAATTCAGAGGAGGAGCAGAGAAATTTCTGTCCAGTGAGCATGGATAATTGCTGAAAGTCTAGGTCCTGTGCTTGAGAGATGTTTCTAGAAATAATCCAGAAAACTTCTTTTAAAGGGGGGTGGGGGCGGAGGGTGGACTCTGAGTTTATAATACAACCTGAAAGTGCAGGACTTTTTATTTGCTAGTTCAGACTTGAGCTAAGACTCACAATCTACAAAGCACTCAGTTCTTCTGAGTTCAATTAAAGCCATAGATCCCCAAATGCACAGACTATTCTGCTCTGTGTGGTGGTTAAATTGCTCTTGTTCAAATGGAATCCAGTTTTACTACCTTTTTCAGTATTCATCCAAATTCTTTACTTATGTTCCAAAGGCCAGGATTAATTTGATCTCCATGCTGTCCATATTTCCTCCTAGTTTTTCCAGTTAAGCGCATTGACTAATCTTTGCAGAAGGGGAGATTAATGTAAAAGTAATAATGAAATATTTGGCTGATATTAGGTGCTTGTCATTCTTCATTAGGTGCCCCTGAGTCACCTTCTTATAGCCCTGCAAACAGAATAAAATGGGATCTGCCGTAGTCCATGTAGCATATTAATAAAAAGAAATGTAAACAGGAGAAGGCTTTCATTTTGTTAGAACAAACAGAGCAATATGCACCTCTCCATCTCTCAGCTTTTTGTACTTTCTCCAGGGACTCAGTCTAATTAGCTATTTCATATTAATCACTATTTGTACAGTGGATTCTTCCTGTGGCAGCTTTCCATTTTCAGTTGCCCGGAAGACCAAAAGACTTTTATGTTTCCTTGGATACTCTACAGGATCCAAAAGCAGAAAATAACAATATCATGTGTGTGTATTACAACTTATTCTTTTCCAATTTATTACATCTTTCAGCTCCTTTGACCCTCAAGAAGTTGCTTGAGAAATGTTCAAGCCAGGCACAGCCCTCAGTAACTAGTAGTACCATACTTTGTACCTATTCAAAATAAGGTGTTTTTGTTTTTCAGATAGATGGATCTCCATTTGACAGATGAAGGAAATGAAGCACAGAGATGCTAAGGGATAAAAGAAGACAGAAATACTTAATGACAATAGTTAGATGAGCTCTCATTTCTCTTGATGGTGTGTTTGGATACTAATAGATAATCAGACTTCAATGGCTTATAAAAGCTTTAATTGAACTTCTGTGATCAACTGAACTATAAGTAAGGGTATGTTATAAAAGTCCATACCAATTATAAATTTAAAATATTTACAGTACTTTTATTTTCAGGTAATATTTCCTTCCAGTATTTTTGTAAAGCAATCAAATAACCCAAATTAATTTAGTAACACTATAGTATTCTCATTATTCAGAGAACTGTTTGGGGATAATGTACTTTTAGCCTATACTAAAAACAAGTGTATCGAAGGGATAATGTGTATTGGTTCTTCATGAACTTATACATGAACTTAATATTTTATAGAAATTAATTTTGTGTTTGAAGTTGAAAATTTAGATTCCATCTCCTTTGATGCACATATGGATATGACATTCTCAGACATTCCTTTCACAGAGTTGCTAATCATTCTTTTAATGATGTTCCCATTTGTGTTGTATTTTCAGAAGAGCCATCCTCTTACATTAGAGTATCAGTTATCTTCTTTTGGCCTATACCCTTTGTTAGAGAGCCAGTATATAGCAGTAAATATCACATGAAATATGGCAATCCAACCGCCCTGACCACAGGTGATTGGAACAGAGTGGGTCCTTGACTAGATCACCTTTCCCACGGTTTTGAAATAATATCTCCAATACTGAGTAAGTTGGTTTGGGGGAGACTGGTGCAGGAGCTGAGGCTCCCCTGAGGCACAGCTGGCTGTGTGTATAGGATGAGTTGAGATAGGAGCAGAGAGGAGAGAAGACAGGAGAAGAGTAAGAAACAAGAAAGGACAAGCAAAGACAGAGACAATGGGTGAAACAGGCAGTAATTCTGGCAAAAGGCATCCATGAATTTCCCCTGTTTACTTATAATGACCTTCCCTTTTGCTTGACTTCAACTACTTTACATTTCTTTTCACTGTAATATAATAACACTTTACTTAGACCTTTAGGCAGTATTTTTTACATTTTTCTTCTTAGGATAATGCCTCCAACTTCTAAAACCATCAAAAATATATCAAGTTATTGCATTAATAACAAACTACCATCTTCTAGAGAAGGATGCTGATTGTTTAAGGAGAATTTTATGCTTTACAAATGAAATGTAATAGATTAAAAAGTGGAATTGCATACAAAAAATGATTGAAACCCAGGTCTGTGAATGAAGAATCCAACCTTTCCTCCTATATTGATTTTATGTAGATGAAGCCAAATAAATTGTGTCCTTAGAAAGAAACAGTGTTAAAAGAATTATAGTGTTTGGAGGTTGAAAAGACATCTATTGAATTAAATATGATGCCCGATTTAATTCAGTAATTCCATTTTCACCAAGTAGACTTATTCCACCAAGTAGACTCAGTAGGAACTGACAGCTTAGCGTTTGATTTTTTTTTAAACTACAATACTTTTTAGAATAAAAAGAAAGTTTAAGGTTTTCATTTGAGAAATAGAATGGATCATGTTCTTTGGAGCAGACCAACCTGGGATTGAGTCTTGATGCCACCTCTTATTGCAGTGTTATCTTGGGGAATTTACTTAGCCTACCTCAGGCTGGATTTCCTCATCTATAAATTGGGCTAAGGATAGTTCCTACTTCTTAGAATTATTATAAAGAATGACAGAAAAAATGCACACTGTGATCTAACAAATAATAAGTGACAGTTAGTTTAGCTCTTTCTTTTTGGTGTTGGGGGGAAAGTGATTGGAGATCTTTTATATGTGATATACTTTTGATGTGAACATGAGTAGATTTTTAGTGAGCTTAGAATGTGAAGCATCATAATATCACCATACATATGGCATTCCCTGGCTTACAAAGCATTTTCATGATGTACTTATAGCATTTAGATCTCACTCACTCATTCATAACTTCCACAAACATCCATTAGATGCCTGCCATGTGCCTGATTCTGTGCTATTCAGTAGGGACTCAGCTGTGCAGGTGATAGACATTGTCCCTTACAAGGGAGCTTACAAGCCCTCTGAGGAAGATTTGGGCAGTTTTACTTTTAATTTTTTTAAGATGCAAAAAATGAGGACTAGAGCATTTAAGTTACTTGTCCAATATTTACACAGTTGGAAAGAGTCAGGCCAACACATTGAACTTTCAGTCTGACTCCAGGGGTAGAAAAGTTGTTCTCTTTAGGTCTGTGGAGAGTGCTCTGCTTCTAGAACTGAGGTGCCTTAGACAGAATTAGAACAAGTCATGTTTCTACTGAATATATTTTTACTGATTTAGTTTCATTTGCCTGAGGGCTGAAGCCAAGCTGGTGCTATGATTCATAAGCCTCATTTTCCCATATGTTTAACTTAGGATTTTCTCTTGACAACAGTTGATTAACCACTCTTGTGATTTTAGTTCACTGATGATAACTTGACCTGATTTCAGCTGATTTCTATCGGTTCTAGGAGTCCCAGAAAAAGGACCAGAACTCCATTGGTAGACTCCAATGCAGCCAAGCATTCTCAGCTTCAACCAAATCAGCCATCTCCATGTGCCAAGCCTGGTATCAATGCTTTAGAGGTGAGAGTCCCCTAGTCCTTCAGTTAAATAACACATGGGTCCAGAATGGAGTGATGAGTTTCCAAATCCCATGCTGCTATAGGTCTGATGATAACAAATCTCTGGCTTACAGTTTTATCATGCAAATGCAAGTGAGCTTTCTGGTGTTTGTATAATTTCTCTACTTAATGCCCTCAGCAGTCCCCCATTGCAGATGGATAAAATCCAACTTCTTTAGAGTGGATCTGGACCTTTCATGACCTGGACTTCACACCATTTAAAGCCTCATCTTTCACAAAATTTCCCCACATATCCTATGTTTCAACACAACCAAAATTCTCATGGTCCTGAATTCCCAGACATATCATATTGTCTCACATTTCTGTACCTTAAGAAGTTTTATCTCTAAATATTGACTTGCTATTGTTATTATTCTAAAAACTAGTGTGTGCTATCGTTTCTTTTGAGGTATCCCTCAACTAAAGAATGAGATCCAAAGCATTCAATTAGGAAGAATGTCAAAAGATACTAAATGTCATAAGCTCTTCTTCTCCCTCATTCCATTTCATCTAATTGTCATATAGCTGTTGTTTTTTTTGCTTTTTTTAAAATGAAAACTAATATAATTCTATTTATAAGAAAGACAGGTTGTTGTGAGAGGAAATCAATATGAAGTCAGATTCAGTGGGAAAACGGGAAGTTTACAAGGTTGAACTGATTGGCATAATCTATTTCAGTGAATGCCATCTCATATGATGATGATGGAATTCTGCAAGACTGATGGGCCACCAGTATACATAAGTGAATGCCATAGTAGTGGAAGTTGTTAGATAGCTAAGCTAGGAGCTAAATTAGTATTGGGTTTTGAGGACACCCAGACAACTTCCCACCTCTAACCAAATTATATTCTTTGTACAACGTATTTGAAGTGAGAAGAAATTTAGATCCTATAGTAAATATTCTTGGTAATTTTTCTAATAACAATAAACTACTTTCTATTAAAATAGTACAATTGCAGGACTCTCTGGTCAAGGACATCTCTAAATTCAATGTGCTGGAATCTATTTTTGGACAGGAAAAGTCCCTAGAAAAAAAATAGATGAGAGTTGATGATACTACACTGCAGTGGGTGATCTTAAGGTAAGTCCCATAAACACAGATCCCGATAGCTACAGATATTCATCAAGCATCCAGTATCTTACATATTTCAGTAGTCATTGTCAAAAACCTGGTCTATGAAAAGATATTTTCTAAATCTGTCAACAATGTGCCCTTAAAATCTCTTTAAAATAATTAACATTTAACATTATTCACATTGAAATATTTAAACTGAAAAGTATTTTGATCAATAAGAATATTAGGAAGAAAAATCACAGTATAGTAAATTAGGTAATCTCTTTGGATGGCTTGAGAGGGGATGATCTTGGCCACATTGGCACTTATTTTTTTCCCATCCTTCTTAAAATGACCATCTGCTCCTGTTTAGTTTACAGGACAGATATAAGCTTTTTGAAGTTTATTCGGTATTAAATAATCTTATTTCCAGGTTAACTCAATATTCAAGAGAAAAGGAAAGACAACTTCATCAACAGATGCTGAGCAGGTATCAGCACAGAGTATTTTTAGCAAGTTTACAGAAGAAGGTAGAACTTAATAGTCTGTTCTAGAAGCAGATGGCCAAAATTTAAATCCTGCTCTGTGTATTACCAAGGGTGACCTTAAAAATTTTACCTAACTTCATTGAGCCTCCATTTGTCCATCTGTAAAATAAGGGGATCCTAATAGTACCTGCCTAATAAGGTTGTTTTGAGGATTAAGTGAAGATAATACACAGCATACAAAGGCTTGGAAGAATGGCACATAATAATTACTTGTTAAATAAAAGCTACTATTATGACCCAGAATAAAACTGGAGTCATTGTTTTATTTTTCAGAGAAACATAACTAAGCTTTGGAAGTGCAAAAGATCACAAATGAGATATATTATTTCTCAGAACCTGTGTTCAAACACATATTACCTGTGTTCAATCACCATTATGTTTTCCCTGCACTGTAACTACAGCCGTCTAACTGGCACTCCATTCTTAATCTCTCCAAACCATTCTACACAGA
Organism: Kogia breviceps; assembly: GCF_026419965.1. Taxonomy (NCBI): domain Eukaryota; kingdom Metazoa; phylum Chordata; class Mammalia; order Artiodactyla; family Physeteridae; genus Kogia; species Kogia breviceps. The sequence continues at coordinate 121,828,464 of NC_081313.1, forward strand.
TATCCATCCAGAGTGATTGTTTTATAACTTAGATCTGTTTAGATCTGATACTTTAGACCACTCCAACTTTCTCTCAGTCCTATCATTAGCTCACATTCAATGTGTTCTGACAGGAACATATTCTGCTCCACTCCCATCACTTCCCCCGGCCAATACCCAACCCACACAGGTACACAGATTCACCTAGAAAACCCTTACCCACTCTTTAGGCCAAACACAGACTTAACAATTTATCCAGAAATTCTTCTCTGATCCTCTCAAGTCTTGTCTATATGTACCTCATCTATGCTCTGTGACACCTTGGGCATCTTGAATCAAACTAGGTCACTGTATCTAGAAAAAATCCAAAGACATAGGGCAACAAAATTGAGTATACTGTAATAATCACTAAAATATTTTTTGAAATTGAAAGCTCAGTGGAATATTTTTAAAGAAATATGAATATACCATTACTCTGATGCTTAATATCCATGTTTTAAAATGACCTACCTGGTGCTGTTATTATAGAGTATAAAAGATTAGCAAAATATGGATATGAAATAAGATTCATCACCATGCAGTTCCAACCCATGTTCCCAGATCCTTTTCCCACACATCCCTCTTAATCGTTGTGATCTAACCACTTTGAATACTGTGTAATACTCTTGAGTTTACCTTCCATATGCCAAAGCCTCTCAGCATTTACATAAGATGTTCCTTTTGCCCAGAATGCATTCTCCACATTTCTCTGCCTGGTAAAGACCCACTCATCTACAGAGCAGCTCAAATGTCACCTTCTGAGCCATATCTGAGAACAAATCTGGCTCTTTCTCCAGCTCTGCATGTAGCCAGAAGAGTTATTCAGGCCCCTGTTAAAATGAGTCCATACTGGTGCTGCCCAATACAGTAGCCACTGACCAATAGCTGCATATGGGTATATAAATTTAAATTAATTAACATTAAATAAAATTTAAACTTCAGTGGCTCAATCACATTTGCCACATTCCAAGTGTTCAATAATCACACATGCCTAGTGGCTAGCATATTGGGCAGTGCAGAAAATTTCCATCACGTTCTATTAGAAAGTACTGATGTATACCTTATAACTAGTGCAGTGTCATCTGTAGGCATTCAGTAAATAGTCTATGACTGAATGAATGTTGAATAAACTAGTATCTCTATTATAGTCTTTATATCTGTCAGAATTCTGGCAAGAAACAGACTTCAACTCAGTTGTTTTAAGTGAAGAGAGTTTAAACAAAGGTCCACTTCTGAGGGATACACAGTTAAGGGAACAAACAAGAAATATTGGGACACCCAGAGAATAGCAACAATGGAAGTCACTACCACCAAGAGAGCTGAAGTGGGAAGAAAGGAGTATTTTCAGTTTTTCAAATAAACCCAGGTTTGAAGGCTTCCTCCCTTCAGGGAAGGAAGAGGCAGTGTTGCCCAGAATCCAGTGAGAGTTGGAGCTGTGGAGGAGCAGTGGATGGAAGGAGTAATAGACATGAAAGCACACAGCCACTGTTAGAAGCTAGGTGTCAAAGCTGGGAGGAAGTGAGGGAGGAAACTGTCATGCCTCTGAGGGTCTTGCCCGTGACGCCATTGGCTGAACTCAACTTGAAGGCAACTGATAAGAGAGCAATTCATTGGGGTCAGTCTCCCAGGGCACAGAGCAGGACACATAAAGACAGAGAATGAATCTATGGGGTAGGGAAGTAAAGAATAACCACATTTTTCATTGCATAGCTTAATTTATCTGTTAATATGTTTTTCTCATCCTCAAGACTGGGACCATGTTAACTTATGAACTGTGTCTGATTCACCTGCAGTGCATAGCACAATTCACGATGAGTAGAGTATTCAATAATGTTTATTGACTAAATGAAGCAATCTTTATCTTTCCTATATTAGGTAGATGTTTTCGGAAGTTAGGGTTACTGTCTGTGTAGATGGCTTGTCTTCATATTATGGTACATACACAGCCTTCAAACCTGGATTTACTTGACAAAATGAAAGTACTCCTTTCATATGTTTTAACAATTGAAGCCATACTTTCAGGTTTTGATGCAACTGTCAACATATCCTCTGACAGGCTTAGCAAATATGCCATTTTCATTTTCCTTGACATGTGTCTTATCCTGATGGCACAAGTTGCTGACAAGCCAGTCCCCAACAGAAAAGTGTGATCAAACACTCAGCAAAAGTACCACTTTCTTAAACAATAAGGCACCATCTGCTCTCAGATCTCCTGGCAAGATTTTTGAGAAAACGGATTGAAGAAGAAGGAGCACCACACCACAAAATGGCTTTAAAACAACATAACAGAGAACCTGGTAACAAATGAGGAAGGGGAGGAGTAATGTTTCATATCGACAGAAATGTGTTCCATTTCAGCTTTATTTTCTGTTTGCCAGGATGTCACATAGGAAGTGAAACTCTGAGTAATTACATTCTGTCTTTATACTTAAGTGGCTTTTATATAATTTTAAAGGACTCAAGTTCTGCCTCCTATTGATTTTGGTTTATGTGATATTCCAGCTTAATTCCCATTCCTATTCATGATTTAGAGACTGATATTAGGGGTAGAAAATTGGGGTAGGATTTCCAATCTTCTGTCATATTATACCTCCTCCTTATAACAGTAATAACAACACAATAATCAGTAGCATTTATGAAGTGTTTTCTGTGTGCTAAACTGGCAAACATGGTAAATGCTTTAACTGCATTAACTCATTATAGAAATGAGGAAACTGAGGCTCAGAGGTGTTAAGAAACTTGCTCAAAGTGTCATAGTTAGTTGGCTAAACTAAAGTCCTTAACCATTATACAGTTAACTCTTGACCTCTTGTGTATGCTAACTTTAATTGGAATCTTTAGAATAGTTGGAAGAAATCTCTTCCATATTTCTAAAATGTATACTTTTGATATTATCAGTTAGTTCTCCAACATGAAATTTTGCAGAATTATAGATTCTAAAATACTCTCTTTATAAAAATAAAAAAGCATGTCATCAAATATTTATATCTGTAGAAAAACTATGCTAGTATGCTTCAATAAAAGTGGTAACCAGAGTCTTTCGTGGAGAATGACTATTGCAAACCAGTGGTCATCTCAATGTGTCAATACTTTTAAAATTAATTGTTCCTAGAAACTGGAATTGCTTTTTTCATAGATTAACTGGCTTTTTATTCAATGTAATATGGCATTCATAGAATATATACAGTCCTATTTGTTTAGTCTACATGTACTTGAAGAAAAAGAAACTTTTAGAACAAGTCAACATGTCTTGATGAGATAGGTATGTAATATCTGAGAATATGTCAGTATATAGTCAGAGTCCCATAAATGGTCCAGCAACTAGAATGAAAAAGAGATCCCTTAAGATCCAAAGTAGATGGGTAAGGCTTCATAAAAGAGAGTCATCATAGCAACTGTTCATCTTTGGACACATTATTTAACATCGCTGAGCCTCAGTTTTCTGACCTACAATCATAATGGCCTACATCACAAAGTCATTAAGAGATTTAGACATGACAACTTAAGTTATAACTTAGCAAAGTCCCTGACATGCTAAGATGTGGAATTTGAGCTGTGTCTTAAAGACACAAAAAACTCCAAACTCCAGGTTGACTTCTACATACGCATTCAACTATTATTTTAGACTTTGGACGACAGAATTTTTCCCCACAACTCTTCTTTACTCCCTTCAAAACTCTTCATCAAAATTTGATTTAGACCTTCTCAACCTTTAGGGACAATTTGGATGCCTATGGAATAATATTTTGTTATACCTATGGAATGCACCTATTTGGGGGGTGCCTATCAAATATGCTGTTTTTTCACACATTATTATTTTTTACACATTGGCCTTAATTTTATCATCTGTTTCCTGGTCTTTAAACCTAAAACACCCTAAAGCTATTTCACTGGTCCCACAGCATTGTTCCATGCCACTCATTCAGTCATTCATCAAACACTAAGCAGTGAAAAAAATAAATCAAGTCCAAACTCTCATGGAACTTGGCTTCTACTTAAGGAAGACAGACAATAAACAAATGAACACATTAAATATAGGATATCTCATGTGATAATTAATGTTAAGGAGAAATATAAATCATGATAAGGGTATACAGTGTGGTCAAAGGCATTGTTTTGGAACAAATGGGAAGGAGGAAAGTTTCTTTGAACATTTACAAATCTAAACAAAGTGAGGGAGAGTCTTGGGGGGACCCAGGAAAAGAGGATTTCTGGCAGGGAGGGGATCCAGTGAAACTGCTCTGTGCCAGGAGTACCCTGAGAGGCATCTGGTGTGGATGGAGCAGGGTGTGAGAGGGGAAGGTGGTGGGAAGTGAGATCAGAGAGATCCAAAGGGCATTAAGTGAGATGGGAAGTGGGTTTGGGTGGAAGAGTTAAGGGGGTGTGACTTGCAATTTAAAATAATCACTCTAGCCTCCGTAAGAAGGCTAAGCTACAGTGGTATTGGGTGGAAGCAAGGAGACCAGTGAAGAGAGTGTTGCAATAGTCCAGGTAAGAGGCGCCGTGAGGTCGTCCTACAGTACTGGTGGCAGGAGTAATGGTTTCTGGCCAAATTCAAAGTATCTTTTGAAGGACGTCTCATAGGATTGCTGATACATCAGTTGGGGTATGAGAGAAAGGAGTCAGGGGTGATTCCAGCATCCTTGGCCTGGCCAAACCTTACTCAGGAAGGAGGATATCCCTAAGATTATAATCCCTTAAATTGCAATAAATTCCCAAGTCCCCTTCATCCATTTCTATCGTCCTTCTAGCCCAATACCTCAACTTTCCAAATTCTCACCATGAGAATGGGGAAAATAGAAGTGAAAGGAGGTCCAATCAAATAAGCCATAAATGGACCCTTTACTGCAAACTATGTCAAGCCTCAGTAATACTAATAGCTGAATTGCATGTATCCGATTGGAAAAGATAGGAATTCTCTACCTTTCTCACTAATAATGTTATGGAGAGCTCTGATTAGATGGTAAAAGTCTAAAGGCCTATTAGTTTAACAGGGTATTCTATTTAGTTTCCTGGGAATGAATGGAGCAGCCCCATCCCCAAAAGAATGTTCTACGGAGTTTAGGGTAAGAGTGACAAATTTGAAGTTTTTTTATCTGAGTTTCTGTTATTCTTTTTATCAGACTAGTCCCTGTGAGTATTAAAGAATAACTCAATCCCTTAGAGTTACTCTGTATTATCTGAGAAAGTCCATATAGTATGGTATAAGTTAGACGCCTGGATTCTGGAAAGAGAGTGCCTAGGTTCACAACACCATCTGCCACTTACTGCAATGGGTCATTGGCTAAGCTCCTGATCCACCTAAGCCTCACTTTCCTCATCAGTAAAATAATAATAATAATAGTACCTCTAAGTAATTTCAAAGCACTTAGCCTAGGTTCTATCTTAATAAAAGTGCTGCATATATGTTAGATATTATGAATTTTTAATTTAATTTCTAACTACTAAGGAGAAACACACCAAAAAGGCAACAGTCATATTAACTAAATTGTTTCTATCTTCTTTCGCACTTTCAGCCCACGTGAGCCTGCAGATGTGCCTAGGGGAAGCATTCCATAAACAAACAATTTGCATAAAATCATCTGTGCCTCTTCAAACTTGTGCAAATATTCAGTTTGGGCTCCATTCAAATTTCAAGCTCGAGTTCCTGCCAATTTTATGTTAGCAAAACAGGCTTGTTCATCTTAGTTAGAAGCCTCATAAAATGATCTGTTACTTAAGAGATTGCTCACGCTTACAGGGAGATACTGAAATGTCATCCCAAATCAAAGATATACAAATTGGGTCCATTTTGCATTTGGAAATCTGAGTAAGCAAGGCAATTTTACTTTTGTCTTATCTCAGTGGTTGGTGGTGGAAGTAGCCACAATACTTACCCAATCCCTGACCTGGCTTTTCAACATGGCAGACATTACAGCAGAATAAGAAACCCTTCACATAACTCAAGCTGCCTGGGATCCAGGCAACAACAGATGCTTTGCATTTCAGTTACTCCTGCATGCCGCCTCCTGAATTTATCATCTCTATTCGTTTTCTGCCACACATTGAAATTCTGACTTGCACTGAAAGCCATCCTGATCTGCACAAGATTGCCTATTTTGTTGCCATTCACTGAAGTGATAATGATTCAATATACCTAACAGGCAAAAGCTCTCTCAGAGCATCTCACTGCTCAGTACTGTTGCTGCAGTCAATTCTACTCTTCTTGTTTCCAAAGAGAAGAGTGTTATTAATTTCTCAAGTCCCAGTGTTTCACTGGGACTTGAGAAATTAATAATAATAGTAAAGATGAATGGGAATCTGATTTTACCAGAATCAGATTTTTTAATTTCATGGGTTAACCAAGAACATATGCCATCCCAGTGAAATTTACTTTGAAGATTTATTTTAGACTTTGATACTTTCTGTACCTTTTAAGTCTTTGGGAATTTTCTTAGCCTTTGTGATTAAAAGCATACAGTTCTAAAAGACCCTGTGGTCAAGTTTGCAATGAAAAGAGCCGTGAAAGAGAAATAATAGAAGAAAGACTTTTAAAAGCAAAAGTGAGAAATCATGGCAGGTTAAAAATGATGAAACGTGTTTTCATCTTTGGGATTTTAATCACTATATATTTTTGGTATTCTTGGCTGTAAGCATATTCTAAAATGGGTCATTACATATAGATTGAGGCCTATAAAATATTAACTACTAAAGTTAGAGTAGTTCCTATTGGCAGATTGCAACTTAATGAAAGTGAGATCACACCAGGGAAGTCTAGGGATTTTTATTGCATTATGTAGTGGAAAGTGCACAGGACTAGGATCCAAACCCCACAGGATCTACGACCTTGGGCAAGTCTCTCGATGTCCATTCAGTCAGACAAAAAGCACTAAGCACCTCCTTTGTACTAAACACTGGGCTTGAAGAGTTGAATGCAAGGATGACTAGGGCATAGAAGCTGCAGTCACAATTCACTGAAGAAAACTGACATGCACGAATAATGTTTGTGTGATGTAAAAAACCCTGTGAGTGGACACCTTTGAGCCATTCATGGTCTCCTTCCAAGAAGATTGCACTTCCCACCCCCTGTGAAATTACGCTTGCTCATATGACCTCTTTAACCAAGTAAAAATGAACAGAAGTTACTTAAGGCATTTCTAATGAGGATCTTCCTTGAAGAGCCAGTTCATGATTTCCCATGTTCCTTTCCCTCTGATGTGCAATCATGGAAGCACATGTCAGGGTAGAGTTTCCATCAGCTTCAGACCCTGAGTGACCGCCATGAACAAAGCCCTACCTGCTGATCCTCAAGACACTTAGCTATAAGGAGAAAGAAATCTCAGTTGTTTTAACCCTCTGAGATTGTGTCCTTGTTACCACAGTAAAATCTAGCCTACTCTGACTTGCATGTTGTATTAGCAACCTGGATCAGATACTGTGAAACAACAGAGAAGGATCAATTAAATCTGAGTAAGGCTAGAAGTCCTGCTAGACTAATTCTAGAAGACTTCTAGAAGTAATGACCATTGACCTAGGTCTTGTGTGGCTTTAGATGGGCAGAGAAAGCATATGGAACTTGAGGGAGAGGAAAGAGTGGGCTGAAACGTATAGAGTCAGGAGAGCACATGGTAGGCTGTGTGATGGGACTGGAGCTCAGTGCTGAGATTGTCAGGTGATAAGACAAAGAAGGGTAAGTTATAACTAGAATATTTTTGGAATTTTCATTTTGATATAATTTTAAATTATAGAAAATTTGCAAGAATAGTATAAACTACTTCCATATACACTTTATCAGATCCATTAACTGTTCCTATTTTACTCTGTTTTATCTCTCTCTTTTCCTCTAGATAGATACAGAAATGTAAATAAAGAGATGTATATGGTTAAATTTGTATGCAAATTATTTATTCTGAGCCCATTAAGAGTAAGTAGGAGATAATATGTTCCTTTACTAATCTATTTCATGGTATGTTTATAAAGAGTAAGGACATTCTCTTCCATAGCCATAATGCAATCATAAAAATCAGGAAATTTTATATTGATGTAATACCGTTATCTAGTGCATGGGCCATATTCCAAGTCTTAGAAATTGCTCCAACAATGACCTTTATAACTATTTTTCTGACAGTCCAAGATCAAAATTAGGATCACACATTGCATTTAATTGCAATGTATATTTGATTGAGAAGAGTTACTCATCCTTCTCTGTATTACTTGGCCTTGGCATTTTTGAATTATATATATATGTATATGTTTATATAGATATATTATTAATAATGTGGAATAATATTCAGCCATAAAAAAGAAGAAAATTCTGCCACTTGCAACAACGTAAATGGACTTTGAAGGCCTTATGCTAAGTGAGATAAACCAGACAGAGAGAAAAACATTGTATGATTTCACATACATGTGGAATCTGAATTTAAAAAGAACTCACAGAAACAGAGACTAGATTGGTGATTGACAAAGGCAGGAGATGAGGGGTAGGGAAATGGATGAAGATGGTCAAAAGGTTCAAACTTCCAGTTATAAGTAAGTACTAGGGATGTAATATACAGCAGGGTTACAATGTTTACCAATACTGTTATTTGAAAGTTGCTAATAGAGTAGAACTTAAAAGTTCTCATCACACACACACACAAAACAACAACTTATAACTATGTGTAGTGATGGATATTAACTGAACTTACTGTGGTAACTGTTTCACCATATATACATATACCAAGTCATTATGTATACCTTATGTATACCTTACATTAGTACAATGTTGTATGTCAATTATATCTCAATAAAACTGGGAAGGGAGGAGTTCAATATCACCAATTCAGGGATATTGCATATTCCTTCCACTGCAGTTAGTTTATCTAATCCACTAGTATTTTAATAAAAATGTAACGAATCTTTCACACAATCAAAGATATGAATGATAACAGTTTCATTCCTTTGCCTCTTATTATCAGAAATATTTATTAGTTGAACAGTGAGCAAAATAGTTTTCTTAAAGGTGAGGCTATTATTTATTTAGAATTGAGGTGAAGTTATAACATTGTGCAAGCAAACAAAAGCAATTTAGTCTAGTAAGACTGTTTCATATCATTTAGATTTCAATAATCTGTTTTTATTAAATAACGGGAAAAAATACTGTGCATGAAAAAAGCATCAATAACCTGGTCCATTATTTTGGCTAAGGGACTCAGGAATGTAATTTTCCTTTAAGATTAATGTTAACATCTGCCATTTATAATTGTTTCACATGGGGCTCTATAGTGTTTAATGATTTACATTTAAAAAATAAGTCATTTGGCTGGGGAGGTCAAGATGGCAGAGTAAGAGGACATGGAGCTCATCTCTGCCCATGAATACATCTAAAATACAGCCACATGTGGAACAATTCTACAGAAAACTGATTGGAACCTAGCAGAAAGACTCCTGGACAATGAATGCTGTAAGACAGAGCCACAGGTAATTGGGTAGGGAGGGCAGAAAAGTAGTCATGTCAGGACCTGTACACCTGGGAAGGGACTCAGAAGAAAAAGGAGCTTACACACACCAACCCTAAGGAGTGAGTGGGTTGAGGCACAGATTGGGTGTCCCAGTCTTGGGGTCCTACGTGGAGGAGAAAGCAAGTCCCCTTGGCTGGTTGGAGTGCTGCTGGGGAAGCCTGGACTCCACTCATGAGGAAAACACATGTGGGCTAACCCATGAGGCAGGGTGGAGAGGGGTCTGCCCCACCTTCTGCCAGGTTTCCCAGAAACACCTTGCCACAAGCCTGCCCCGAGTTGAGTGAACGCTTCAGCCCCATTCAGTCCATGCCACAGTGCAGCAATGGACCTGGGGCATCCACAATGGGAAAAAACACTCAGCCATGGGACACAAAGGTGACCTGGTCCCTGGACAGAGCCTGGGTAGGGTAGTGGTGGTCATTGCTGGTGTTTACTCAAGCGGCACCTCAGAAACTTCCCAATCTCTGATGGTGACCCCTTCACCACAGCTAACCTCCTAATACCTGCCAGGAGTCCACATGCGATGCAGCAGCCCAGTGGATCAGTTCCACAAGAGAGCAGGGGTGACGGAAGCCAGAGGGCAGTGATCAGCATTGAGAGACAAAGGAGACTTGCACCTGAGGCTGCCTCTGAGTGGGGCTGCAGACACCTACAGAGGCAGTGCATCAGACCTCTCTCTATGTACAAGCCCCACTTGCTTCAGCACTCCCCTCCTCTAGGGCAAATGTCCCAGTGCAGGGAGAGAGAAAAATGCACACTTAAATGGAACAAAGCCAGCTAGAGCCCAACACTCAGGACTTCTGCTTCAGCAACTTGGGATCAGACCCCCACCCCTGACAAGAGAGGAAGTTCCTACTCACACCCAGCACTGGCTCTAGCCCCTCCTTCTCCAGCTCAACCCCCTACCAATGTGATAGCTGCCAGCACACTCTGAGGAAAAACAGGACTGGCAACCACATCAAATCCAACTCTCCCATAGAAGGCACTGGTCATACACAGTCCGTACAAGGACACTCCCACACAAGAACACCACTTCAAGACCACAGTAGGTAACCATTTCACCTAAATTCATAGAGACAGACAGTATGAAGCAAAATGGAAATGTGGAGTAACTACTCTCAATTGAAAAAACAAGAGAAAACCTCTGAAAAAATAATGAAACAAACAAATAATTTACCAGATAAAGAATTCAAAACATTGGTAATATGAATGTTAACTGAATTAGGGAAAAGAATTGATCTAAACAGTGAATATTTTTAATAAGGAACTAAAAAAATATTTAAAATATACCCAGTCAAGAATGAATAATTCAATAGCTAAAAAAATTTTTTAAAAAGACTAAAAGGAATGAACAGCATGCTAAATGATAATGCACAAGTGAGCTGGAAGAGAGAATAATGAAAATCACACAATCAGACCAGCACAAAGAAATAAAAATGAAAAAAAAGCAATCTATTGAGATCTCTGGAATAACATTAAAGTGTTCCAACAATTGCATTATAGGGGTTCCAGAAGGAGAAGAGAAAAGGAAGTGTATCAAAAATGTATTTGAGGAAATCTTGGCTGGAACTTCCCAAACTTGAGGAAGGAAAGAGATTTTCAGGTACAGGAAGCACAGAGTGACCCAAACAAGATGAACCCAAATAGATACACACCAAGACATACCATATTTAAAGTGGCAAAGGGTAAAGATAGAATTCTAAAGGCAGCAAAGGAAAAACAAAGAGTCATATACAAGGAAATCCCCATAAGGCTATCAACTGATTTCTCTGCAGAAAGTTTGCAGGCCAGAAGGACCATGATATATTTAAAGTAGTGAAAGGGAAAAGAATCCCAACAGAAGATACTCTACCCAGCAGGATATAATTTAGAACAGGAGAGATAAAGAATTTCTAAACAAAACTAAACTCAAACTGGATTAAAGACTTAAATGTAAGGCCAGACACTATCAAACTCTTAGAGGAAAACATAGGCAGAACACTATGACATAAATCACAGCAAGATCCTTTTTGAACCACCTCCTAGAGAAATGGAAATAAAAACAAAAATAAACAAATGAGACCTAATGAAACTGAAAAGCTTTGGCACAGCAAAGGAAACCATAAACAAGACGAAAAGACAACCCTCAGAATGGGAGAAAATATTTGCAAATGAAGCAACTGAAAAAGGATTAATCTCCCAAATTTACAAGCAGCTCATGAAGCTCAATATCAAAAAAAAAACAATGCAATCCAAAAATGGGCAGAAGACCTAAATAGACATTTGTCCAAAGAAGATATACAGATTGCCAACAAACATATGAAAGAATGCTCAACCTCATTAATCATTAGAGAAATGCAAATCAAAACTACAATGACATATCATCTCACACCGGTCAGATGGCCATCATCAAAAAATCTACAAACGATAAATGCTCGAGAAGGTGTGGAGAAAAGGGAACCCTCTTGCACTGTTGGTGAGAATGTAAATTGATACAGCCACTCTGGAGAACAATATGGAGGTTCCTTAAAAAACTAAAGATCGAACTACCATACTACCCAGCAATCCCACTACTGGGCATATACCCTGAGAAAACCATAATTCAAAAAGAGTCATGTACCAAAATGTTCATTACAGCTCTATGTACAATAGCCAGGATATGGAAGCAACCTAAGTGTCCATCAACAGATGAATGGATAAAGAAGATATGGCACATATATACAATGGAATATTACTCAGCCATAAAAAGAAAAAAAAATTGAGTTATTTGTAGTGAGGTGGATGGAGCTAGAGTCTGTCATACAGAGAGAAGTAAGTCAGAAAGAGAAAAACAAATACCGTATGCTTACACATATATATGGAATCTAGGAAAAAGGTCATGAAGAACATAGGGGCAAGACGGGAATAAAGAGGCAGACCTACTAGAGAATGGACTTGAGGATACAGGGAGAGGGAAGGGTAAGCTGGGACAAAGTGAGAGAGTGGCATGGACATATATACAGTACCAAACATAAAATAGATAGTGGGAAGCAGCCGCATAGCACAGAGAGATCAGCTCTGTCCTTTGTGACCACCTAGAGGGGTGGGATAGGGAGGGTGGGAGGGAGGGAAATTCAAGAGGGAAGAGATATGGGGACATATGTATATGTATAACTGATTCACTTTGTTATACAGCAGAAACTAACACACCCTTGTAAAGCAATTATACTCCAATAAAAATCTAAAAAAAAAAAAAAAAAGTCTCTGAATAAGTGAAGAAAAAGAATTTCTCAGACAAGGAAAAACAAAAAGAAATCAGCAATACTAAACCTACTCTAAAAGAAATGTTAAAGGGTCTTCTATAAATAAAAAAGTAAGAATTTATTGGAAAGGGAAAATCCCTCAAGGAAATGCAAATATGTAGTAAGGACTCAGGATCAACCACCTAAACAAGCCAGTATGTAGATTAAAAGAAAAAATTGTAAGAGCAACTATAACTACATTAAAGGGATAAGCATGAAGATATAAAATAAGACATCAAAACACAAAATATGGGGGATGGGAGTAAAAATGGTAGATCTTTTAGAATGTGTTTGAACTTAAAATAACTACCAGTTTAAACAAGTAGGTATAACTACAGGTCAACATATATAAACTGCATGGTAACCACAAATCAAAAACCTAAAACAAATGCACAAAAACTAAAAAGAAAGGAATACAAGCATACTACTAAAGCTAACCAAAGTTTCCTTCAAACCACATAAGAAACAAAAAGAAGAAATGAACAGAAAAGACCTACAAAAACAACCAAAAACATGTAATAAAATGACAATAAGTACATACTTATCAGTAATTACTTTAAATATCAATGTACTAAATGTACTGATCAGAAGACATAAGGTGGCTTATCAGATAAAAAGACAAGATCCTTCATATACTGCCTACAAGACACTCAATTCAGGGCTAAAGACACATACAGACTGAAAGTGAGGGGATGGAAAAAGATATTTTATGCAAATGGAAATGACAAGAAAGTGGGGGTAGTAATACTCATATGAGATGAAACAGACTTTAAGACAGGCTATAAGAAAAGACAAAGAAGAGCATTATATAAGGATGAAGGGATCAATAGAAAAAGGATAATATACTTGTTAATGTATATGCACATGATAGAGGAGCACCTAAATATATAAAGCAAATACTATGAGATATCAAGGGAGAAACTGAGAGGAATACAATAATAGTAGTAGGCTTTAACACTCCACTGACATCAATGGAAATATTATCCAGACAGAAAATCAATAAGGCCACAACAGTCTTAAATGACACAATAGATCAATTGAACTTATAGTTACCTACAGAATATTCCATCTAAAAACAGCAGAATATGTATTATTTTCAAGTACACTTGGAATGTTCTCCAGGATTGATCTCATACCAGGCCACAAAACAAGTCTCAACAAATTCAAGAGGATAGAAATATACCAAGCATTTTTTTTCTGACCATAATCATGTGAAACTGGAAATCAATTACAGAGGGAAAAATAGAAAAAGAGCAAACACATGGAGACTAAAAAATATGCCACTAAAAAACCAGGGGGTCAGTGACAAAGAGGAAACCACAAAATACCTTGAGACAAATGAAGATGGAAATACCACACTCCAAAATCTACAGGGTGCAACAAAAGCAGTTCTAAGAGGAAAGTTCATAGTGATTCAAGTCTTCCTAAAGAAATGAGGGACATGTCAAATAAACAACCTAACCTACCACCTAAATGAGTCAGAAAAATAAGAACAAGCAAAGCCCAAAGTCAACAGAAAAAAGGAAATAATAAAGATCAGGGAGGAAATAAATAAAATAGAGATTAAAAAAACAGAAAAGAATAAAGAAACCTAGAGCTGATATTTTGAAAAGATAAACAAATTGATAAACCGTTAGCCAGGGTAAGAAAAAAGAGAGGACCCAGATAAACAAAATGAGAATTTAAAGAGAAGAAATAACAACTGATACCACAGAGAAACAAAAACTCCTTAGAGAATACTATGAGCAGTTCTATGCGAAAAAATTGGACAACCTAGAAGCAATGGACAAATTTCTAGAAACATACAACCTACCATGACTTAATCAGGAAGAAACAGACAAAATGAACAGATCAATCACTAGTAGTGAAATTGAACTTATAAATTAAAAAAAACTCCCAGCAAACAAAAGTCCATGACTGGACAGCTTCACATGGGAATTCTATCAAACGTATAAAAAGAACTAATAACTATCCTTCTCAAAATATTCTCAAAAATTAAAGAGGACAAAACACTCCCAAATTCATTGTACAAGGCCACCATTACTCTGATACCAAAACCAAAAACACTACAGAAAAATAAAATTGCAGACCAGTACCTCTGATGAATATCGATGCAAAAATCCTCAACAAAATATTAGCAAACAGAATCCAACAATATATAAAAAGGATCACGCACCTTGAGCAAGTTCAGTTTATTCCAGGAATACAAGGATGGTTCAACACTGGTAAATCAATCAACGTGGTCCACCACCTTAACAAAAGAAAGGATAAAAATCACATGATAATTTCAATAGACACAGGAAAAGCATGTGACAAAATTCAACATCCATTCATGACAAAAACTGTTATCAAAGTAGGTACAGAGGAAACATATCTCAACATAATTAAGGCCATTTAGGAAAAAACCCCAGCTGACATACACAATGGTGAAAAACTGAAAGCTTTTCTTCTAAATTCAGGAATAAGACAAGGATGCCCAGTTTCACCACTTCTGTTTAACATATTTTGAAAATCTTAGCCACAGAAGTCAGATAAGAGAAAAAAAATGCATTAAAATTGGAAAAGAAGTAAAAGTGTCACTATTTTCAGATGACAAGATACTTTATATAGAAAACCCTAAAGGCTCCACCTAAAAGCTATTAGGATTAATAAATTCACCAAAGTGGCAGGAGACAAGATTAATATACAGAAATTGGTTGCTTTTCTATACTCTGATAACTGTCAGAAGAAGAAAGCGATAATACAATTTTGTTTAAAATCATATAAAAAATAATAAAAAACCTAGGAATAAACTTATCCAAGGAGGTGAAAGTCCTATACTCTAAAAACTATAAAACAATGATGCAGGAATTTGAAGATGATACAAAGAAATGGAAAGATACCCCATACTCCTGGCATATTCTTGGATGGGAAGAAATAATATTGTTAAAATGGCCATACTACCTAAAGCAGTCTATAGTTTTAATGCAATCCTTATCAAAATATCCATGTTTATTTTTCATAGAATTAGAACACATAAACCTTAAATTCATATTTAACCACAAAAGACCCCCAAATGCCAAAGCAATCTTCAGAAAAAAGAATGGAGCTAGAGGTATCACACTCCCAGACTTCACACTATATTACAGCTAATTTTAAAAGCATGGTACTTGTACAAAAAGAGACATAGACCAGTGGAGTGGAAAAGAGAGGCCAGAAATAAACCCACATACTTATGGTCAATTAACCTATTGCAAAGGAGGCAAGAACATACAATGAAGAAAAGACTCTTCAATAAGTGGTGCTGGGAAAACTGGACAGCTACATGTAAAAGAATTAGATTAGAACATTTCCTCACACTTAGCACAAAAATAAACTCAAAATGGATTAAAGACCTAAATGTAAGACCTGAAGCCATAAACTGCTTGAAGAAAACAGAACATTCTTTAACGTAAATTGTTGCAATACTTTTCTGTATCTGTCTCCTAAGGCAAACGAAATAAAGGCAAAAATAAACAAATGGGACCTAATAAAACTTAAAAGCTTTTGAGCAGCAAAGGAAATTATCAACAAAATGAAAAGACAACCAACAGAATAGGAGAAAATATTTGCAAATGATATGACCAACAAGGGCATAATATCCAAAATATAAAAACAGCTTATGCAACTCAACATTAAAAAAAAAACCCAAACAAAAAAAGGACAGAAGATCTAAGTAGACATTTTTCCAAAGAAGACATGCAGATGGCTAACAGACACATGAAAGAATGCTCTACATCACTAATTATCAAAGAAATGCAAATCAAAACAATGAGATATCTCCTAATATCTGATAGAATATAGCTACGATCAAAATGAACAAATGTTGGCAAGGATGTGGAAAAAAGGGAACCCTTGTACACTGTTAATGGGAATGTAAATCAGTAGAGCCACTATTAAAAACAGTATGGAGGTTCCTCAGAAAACTAAAAATATAACCACCATATGATCCAGCAATTGCACCCCTGGGTATATATCCAGAAAAGAAAAAAAACACATAACACTAATTTGAAAAGATATGTCCACCACAGTGCTCATAGCAACACTATTTACAATAGCCAAGACATTCAAGCAGCCTAAGTGTCCATCAACAGGCTAATCGATAAAGAAGAAGCAGTACATACACACAATGGAATATTACTCAGCCATTAAAAAATCATAAAATTTTGCCATTTGCATGAACATGTATGGACCTAGAGAATATTATGCTTAGTGAAATAAGTCACACAAGAGAAAGACAAATACTATGTGATATCACTTATATGTGGAATCTAAATATAATACAAACGAATATATATGCAAGATGGAAACAGACACACAGGTACAGAAAACAAACAAGTGGTTACCAAAGGTGAGAGGAAAGGGTAGAATGGCAAATTACAGTTGTGGGATCAAAATATATAAACTATGTATAAAACAGATAAGCAATAAGGATATATTCTATAACACAGGAAATTATAGCCATTATCTTGTAATAACTTTTAATGGAGTATAATGTGTAAAAATACTGAATCACAATGCTGTACATCTGAAACTAATATAATATTCTCAATCAACTATATTTGAAGTTTTAAAATGAAAATAAAAAAATAAGTCATTGTTTTCTAATCAGAAAAACAATACATGTTTTTGTTGTACAATTTGGAAAATACAAAAACTATAAAGAAGAAAATGGAACTCATCTATTGTCCTACCACCCTGAGAGAAGTTTTGGAAACATTTCATGCATATGCATACATATTTTGCAAAACTGATCATGATGCATAAGAGCCAAGAGCTCACAAGCCAGTAAGGCAATGGTGAGGGGCAACGGTCAGGAATGCTAGGGATTGTGATCAACGAGAAAGCACAGGGCAGGTTTCAGGGAGCTGAGCCTCCTCATCTCCAGACCACTGATGCTTCCAGGTGGGTGTGGCCTGAATGTGCCAAATCTCCAGGATTTTAGGGAGGACCTGAATATAAGGTTCTTTTAAAGAGGTATATCCTGTTTTTTTAAATATTGGCAACTAGTTAAAACAATTAACACCATGCAAGCTAATCTAAACAAATCTACAGGCTAGATTCCACAAAAGAGAGATTTTTACCTCTTCTATTTACTCTTAATTTCCTACCTTTTTCACTTAACTTTACCAACTGAGCATTTCCCCTATATCCTTAAATAGTCTTTCTAAGTATAAACTTTCATTTGAATGGCAATTCAGAATTAAATCATAGGCATATGTCATTATTTATACTGCTGTATCCCTAATATTTAGACAACATATTGTTTCCTTTATGTTATCTTTACTAATGTTTGATGAGCATTTTTGTATATAAACCTTTAGAAATACAACTCTATCTGTATTTATTAACTCCTAGAAATGGTATTACTAGCTCCTAACAGTAACAATTTTAAGGTACATATAGTTAAATTGCTTTCAAAATTATTATACCAATTTTCCCTCCCACAAGCAATATTTTAGAATACCATATCTATAGCAGCCTTACATTACTTTGTATTACTTTTCTTTTTTTAATTTCATAAATTTAACAGGTGAAATAATGTTGTAACAGCATTTTTACTTAAGAGTTTGGGAAGACTTTAAACTGGGAACATTTTTCTTTTTCATGGAATCACTTTACATCATAATCCAATAATAATTCATGAGGAAAATAATTATCTAGACAAAACAGTGGTTCACTAATAATTGCAGGAGAATAGAGTAAAAGTCACCTTGCTAGACAGTAGTTTAATGCTCATACACATTCCATTCCTTTCATTTATTCAACTTTGGGGACTGATTAAGCCCAGAAACAGCTAAGGAAAACTACTGTGTTTTTGAAGCGTAAATGACAATGCATATTTCAAAGTGTAAATATCTCTTGCTTTGCAGGGCCAATACATTTCAGCAAAACTGGCTGTAAAGTGAATCGTGTTTCCCTACAGACTTTTGATATAAAATCAGCAATATGTTGTTTTAGCAAGAAAAAGATAACTAACTTCAATAATAAAAATAGCTTAATTACACAGGGAGATCACCTCTGTGCTTTGTGACCACCTAAAGGAGTGGGATAGGGAGGGTGGGAGAGAGGGTGATGCAAGAGGGAAGAGATATGGGAACATATGTATATGTATAACTGATTCACTTTGTTGTAAAGGAAAAACTAACACACTATTGTAAAACAGTTATACTCCAATAAAGATGTTTTTTAAAAAATAGCTTAATTATATATAAAGATTACCAAGTTTTGAGATGTTGCATGGATTCATTTATCTTTGAGAGCCTATAACGTACCAGCATCATGCCAGGACTGAGGATGTAGCAGACAGACACTAAAACAAAATGTCATATCTTATAGCACTTCCCAAGCTTTGAGTTCATGCCTCACTTGAGGGGCTTACAGCCCATGCTAAGAGCTAAGTTTGGTATCACTTTGTCCCTAGTTCCCAGGATGAGTTGCTCTCCTCCTATGCTGTAATTTTTATGAGATATAATACAATTAAAATACAAAGTTGGAGTTTACAGGCAGATGTCAATATGCAGTACATGTCATATACTCCTTTCTTAGATGGAGATGTTGATATCATAATGCACTTTATCAGTTTTGTAAATTTCATTTTTGTTTAAAAGAATTTTCTTCAAATGAAGAATACTTTATCTTAGCTAAGAAGTTATTCCTAACATTCCCAAGTTCACAAAAGTACTTATCAAACAACTACTAATACAAGACACTTTAGATGCTGGGATCTTGACTGTGATGGTCAAGCATGTATAGGCACTGCCTTTATGGAATTTGTATTTCACTAGGAGATTCAAACCAAAAAAATGAATAAACAAATGAATTAATTATATATTGTCATACTAAGTACTATAAAAGAATGAATCTACTATATGCAGGATGACCAGGAAAAGCATCCTTGAGAATATTAATTTTTATCTAGGAGACTCACATGTGAAGGTTGGAGGTAATCATGTTCCAAGAAAAGGAAGAAAGAGATCTGAGGCAGGCAAAAGGAGATCTATTTGAAAAATGAAAGAAAACTGGAGTTCAGCAGGAAAGGAGGAAAGAGACAGGAAATATATTAAGGAAGATGCCAGGGCCAGATCCTTTAGGGCCTTGTAAATCATAGTAAGGAATTTAGATTTATTCTAAAAAAAGGAGAAACAATAAGAGAAACAACAACCAAAGGTCTTCACGACAAGTGGATGGTGTTTTGTGTGGGCTGTACTGGTTTTCCAGGCTAAAATTTATAACAGATATAGGACAAACTAAACTTTACTACTTGTATTAGAATGAGTATTTTAAAGATAAAAGGGCTAACTGTACTGAAGACTGAAAGAAAATATATGTGATGGTACAAAAGAACCCAAAGAACATGTGAATAAGTAGCATGTGACTGCAGAAGAAATACTTCCATCTCTAACTTTTCTGGAGGTAGAGAAGTTCACCCTGCAGACATGGCTGGGAACCCAGAACATAAGCACTGATATAGTAAAAGTCTCGTTGCAGGCAATATGCATAAAGGATATTCTGCTGTGAGCATGGAATTGAAAGGCACCCAACCAAACTAGGGTGGAGTGGCAGTGCAACCCTAGAAAAAAATGCATTTTGATGTGAGCTCAGATGTGGGTGACTATTTTCATAGTATTGTTTCAAGCCCCATGAAGGGTGTAATAAGCTTTACCTGATTTGTAATTTCTGGCATAAATATTTGGAAACAACCCATATAATTCCTGTAATCACAAATGACTATATATAGCTTACTCAAACAAATATATACATGGGATTTTTCCTTATTAAAAAATGATTAATAGAAAACAATTCTTAAGTTATCATTAACTTTGTTTGGTCATTTATTTCTTTCCATCTCCCATGTATCTCTAACACTGTTGGTATCAATTTTTATAAATTAATAAGTGTTCTTTAAAATCTACTACTACTCCTTCCAAGGAACTCATTTAACGTGTTGCTTTTTATGACAAAAGACATTAAACTTCTTAATCTCAAATACTGATTGACAAGGTGCATTAGTGGAAAGCTATTATCCAATCATGATAATGAACTCAATTAATGTTGGGGCTAGTGCAAGGGACATGAGCTGCCTCAGAAAATGTGAGGGCTTCTATTTACATCTACATTTGAAGATATCTTTTCATTAAATATTCCTCTTCCTAATCCTTCATCTACATTCTCTGTAGGATCAGGGATTTTAGTATGTAAGGAAATAATAGAGAAGCTTTAGCACAAAAACCTTTCATACATCCCCAAGAATAACCACTATACTACCTCAAAGAAGCAAAGACATGAGTCCCAGACTGGAGGGAAACTGCTGAACTTAATATCCTGCGTCATTTCCCATGGTATTATGTTTGCTTATGCCAAATGGATATGGCCATTTTTAGCGCAGATATTCAATGGTTTATTTTTTCATCTCATCTGTGCTCAGATGCACAATTTCATCAGTTCACACCTGCATAAAAAATATGTTGGTTGTGTAGAAAACTGTTACTGCTTCTACCACATGGGACTGGAGTATTAAATGCCTAACAGGCCAGTTGCTTCCAAAGAAAGCAAAAGTTTCATCAGGATTAAGGCTCCCTTTATGATTGCCTAGTACAAATGAAAACCCCTTTGTTCTGTTTGTGCTAACATTTCTTCTCTAATCCTTTCACCAGAATTTTTATGCCTTATGAGATGAACTGCTTTACTGGTAACTTCTACTAGGACAGATAAAATTCTGCTTCATGATTTAGCTAAATAATTTCTCAAGAGTGATTTATGGGGAAAAATATCCAAGATTAAGGGATATCTTTCCTAGATCTTGATGAAAGACTTAAAATACAACTAAAATCCATATTCAGCTCCAAAGTTTAGTTCACTTTAAAAAGTCAGCCTTTGATTTTTACCCTCAGCCGTGAATACAAAACCACCAGCATCTTTGGTTCAGTTACATAGAGGTTCACGAGAAGAGACTATATCTGCCTCCATGAACTTAACATCTTCAACAACCACAATGAAGAAATTTGAGTGAAGTTTGTTTCTAAACCAGAAATGTACCCTTTCTATCACAAGTACCAGATAGTGGAGACATAAGTGTATTCATTCATGACCAACAAATATGTATCAGACTCACTGGACAATGGTGAATATAACAAGACTTGATGCCTGCTTCTGTGAATCTTATAATGAGAAAGTTTGACAATTAGGAAATCACACAAATAAATACAAAACTGCAATTGTGATAAGCAAATCATAGGTAAGTTGCAGGGTAAACTGAGAATATAGAACAGTGAGATCTAAACTAGCCTGTGGTTGGTAAGTGACTTCCATGTGTAAGTGACATCAGAGCTGAGAAGTGAAAAATATTTAAGAGTTAAATATGAAAGGTAGGGATTGTTAGAGAATATTAGAGAACTTGTTTCTTATGGCAAGGGGCATGATTCTCTGAGAGACAGCAAGAAGACCAGAAGAGAATGAGTAAAGAGAATGTAGAAAACCCACAAAGGATGAGATTGGAAGGGGAGACAGGCCCTTTATTTTCGAGGTCCTTCATGCTGTTTTAACAAGATTTTATATGTGTGTGTGTGTGTGTGTGTGTGTGTGTGTGTGTGTGTGTGTGTGTATATATATATATTTAGCCCATATCCATGAGTTCCATATCAGTGATTCAACCAATCATGCAGTGAAAATGTTTGGAAAAAAATTCCAAAAATTTCCAAAATTCAAAACTTGAACTTTCTGTGTGCCAGCAACTATTTATACAGCATTTACATTGTATTTACAACTATCTACATAGCATTTACATTGGTATTCTAAGTAATCTAGAGATGATTTAAAGTATCTGTGAGGATGGGCATAGGTTATATGCAAATACTACAACTTTTTATATAAGGGACTTGAGCATTCACGGATTTTAGTCTCCAAGGGTGTCCTGGAACCAATCCCTGTGGATGCTGAGGGATGGCTGTATATCCTAAAGCAATATCAATAACTTTTATTAAATTTTAATACTGTGTTAGATATATTACTCATATTTATTCATTTGATACAACAACCTTATAAAGGACGTGCTATTGTTATCCCCATTTAGTTCATAAGGGAACAGAGTCTTGAAGCCATGCAGTCAGTTTCCTGAGTCAACACTCTGTTAGCTCTACACTGAGTCTCTGCATTGCCTCTCCCAATTAGAAAAAGACTGAAGAGTGATAAGAATATGTGGCCTGCTCTGCTCAACCCCTCTGCTCTTGTTTCTCCACAATGGACCAAATCCATAGAAGAACCCAACTTATTGTGGGGATTAAATGAGTTGAAATACACAAAACACTTAGTACAGTGTCTGGTACATAATGACTACCATAAGGTGCTATATAATATGATACTTGCTGTTAACGTTGTTATTCTGTTGGAAACTGAAAAATATAAAGCTGCATGCGTGTGACATGGTTAGATATAAATTTTTAAAAGATCACTATAGCTACAATGAGACAACTGACTTAGAGAGAAGGTGTGTATGGAACAAGAAGACCACTTATGAAGATATTGTACTGTCCAGGAATGAGTGATGGTAGGTGGACTAGGAAGGAAGACCTGGAGATGGAGAGGAACGGATGGACTGAAGAAATAGTCATCAGGTCTTATTGAGGATTGGCTACTGGGGAGGAAG
Source organism: Kogia breviceps (assembly GCF_026419965.1). NCBI lineage: Eukaryota > Metazoa > Chordata > Mammalia > Artiodactyla > Physeteridae > Kogia > Kogia breviceps. The sequence continues at coordinate 121,851,887 of NC_081313.1, forward strand.
ACAAAGGTGTTGAGGATGGCTATCCAGGCTGGACATGGTGCTTGTATCCACTGAGGCTGATGATAGCAGATTAGTACAAGCTTGGGGAAAAAGATCTTAAGTTTGATTTTAATATGCTGAGTTTAAGGACTTTTGACACATCCAAGTAGAGATATATAAGTGTTTATTATTTCTATGTTATTTAATTCCAGTAGAAAACTCAAAGCTACTTAAAGTTACAAATTCACTAGCCCATTTACCAGAAACTTCAGTAGATATTTTACGTGACTTATTTCAACAACAACCCGTAAGTATGTATTATTCCTCACATTTTATGTACAAGTGTTCACTTTCCCTGGAGCCTCTCTACTTGGCATCACTTCTTGATACATTCAAAAATTTGGTCACAAACCAGGCGAGTTTCTTGGGTATTGCAATGAACACATGGAGCTCACAGTATAATAGAAAAGACAGACTTTAAACAGGTGTTTTCAACATCAATGAGTGCTGTGAAGGAGAAGTTTAGATTGCTGTGGGGAGGCCTCGACTCATCAGGGAGATGGAAGGCCTCCTTGAGAAAGTGACTCTTGAGCTGAAACCTGAAAGACAAATAGCATTTTACTATGTGAAAGTATAAGCATGGGAGGAGAGAACAGGGTCATCAATCAGAAATATTAGGTTGTGTGAATACTCAGATTCCATGGAGCATATGGCCATGCAAGGAACTGAAAGAAAGTCAGTGTGACAGAAGCAGAATAATTTTTTAAAGAAAGTCACAAATGAGGCTAAAGAGTAGGTAGGGACTGAATCATCTCAGTACTTACAGCCACTTGAGGGACTTTGGACTTTTTCTTAAAGACAATGGGGAGGGGGCAGGGTAAAGGAGTTCAGACATTTTAAGTAATTCCTATTCCTAGGGTTTATCATAGCTCTTTCCTGGCTCCCTGCTATTCTGAAATATGCTACTCACATCTAATAGTCTTAATGGAATAGAAAAAAGTGGGAAATTACAATATCCTTGTGGCTATCTATCTATCTATCTGTCTTCCTATCTATCTATCTATCATCTGCTTACCTATCTATCTATCTTCTGCATGTTGCCAGCTCTTTGCTTTTGGTTTTGTTTCTTTGATTTTTCTGCCAGAAGAGATAACTTCCAATCTCTGTGTGGATTTTAGTCCTGATCAAACTGCCAATCACACTCCCCTCTGCCCTAATTTCTGTGGTTCCTTCTGTATTATATCACTGCTTACAACAAAATCAGTGCTCCCTGGACATGTCCACTTTCAGTCAAAAGAGAAAAGTGCACACCTGTTTGCTTGGAAAATTGTCTCTTTACATTAGCAAATTTGAATCTAAACTGGCAAATGTGGCTTTAAACATTTAGAAAAATGTTGTATTTTAGTCAAATATCTGATGGAAGTTTACATCTAGCTAACACACACACACACACACACAAACACACACACACACACACACACACACACACTATATATATATATGCCTCATTGTTATACATTGGCCATGCCTAGAATCTGCATAGTTTGTAGAAATGTAATCAGCCCAAAGCACACCATCCAGGCCATGACAGGAATTGAGCAAGTATCAGCAAGAGCTGTGAAACAACATACAATCACAGTTCAGAAATGAGCATTTATGTTACTGAATGCTGCAAATACACAGGCCTCAGATTTCTTTTCTCAGTCATGAAAAACCCTACTCAAGTATGCATGTTCAAGTAATAGCAATTGAAATCTGTTTAAGTTCCAGTTATTTACATAATTATCCCCAAGAAAAATTGGCCCTATGAACTGAGAGCCTCCGCTTACATTTGCTCAAGTAGTAACACACTTCTGAATGCCTATATTCCTTTGAGAAGAAACAAGACCATTGACCTTCATTTACCGCAAGCCAAGAAGGTGTGTCTTCTCCACACCTACATTACCACCAGCCCCCACAAACCCAAAAAGAACAAAGGACAAAACAGATGAAAGTAGGCATATGTGTTTAAAGGCTTTTGTGAATATCAGCATCAACATAGAAAATCCAAGTTCTATGAAATTTGATGGATCTAATTAATTTAGAAGAATGTTTTGAATTTTTTCTCTTTAACCTGAAGACTTCATTCAAGAACTCAGCTTCTGAGGGGAGCTTCAGATGGCAGAAGAGTAAGACGTGGAGATCACCTTCCTCCCCACAAATATATCAGAAATACATCTACGTGTGGAACAACTCCTACAGAACACCTACTGAACGCTGGCAGAAGACCTCAGACCTCCCAAAAGGCAAGAAACTCCCCCACATACCTGGGTAGGGCAAAAGAAAAAACAGAGATGAAAGAATAGGGACAGGACCTGCACCAGTGGGAGGGAGCTGTGAAGGAGGAAAGGTTTCCACAGACTAGAAGCCCCTTCACAGGCAGAGACCACAGGTGGCGGAGGGGGGAAGCTTCAGAGCCATGGAGGAGAGCACAGTAACAGGGTGCAGAGGGCAAAGAGGAGAGATTCTCACAGAGGATCGGTGCTGACCAGCACTCACCAGCCCGAGAGGCTTGTCTGCTTACCCACTGGGTTAGGCCTGGGCTGGGAGCTGAGGCCCGGCTTCGGTAGGAAGCCAGGAGAGGACTGGGGTTGGCAGCATGAACACAGCCTGAAGGGGTTAGTGCACCATGGCTAGCCGGGAGGGAGTCCAGGAGAAGTCTGGAGCTGCTGAAGAGGCAAGAGACCATTGTTTCCTGGTGCGCGAGGAGAGGGGAGTAAGCGCGACGCTTAAAGGAGCTCCAGAAACGAGCGCGAGCCGCAGCTATCAGCACGGACACCAGAAACGGGCATGAGATGATGCTAAGGCCGCTGCTGCCACCACAAAGAAGCCTGTGTGCGAGCACAGGTCACTCTCCACTCCTCCCCTTCTGTGAGCCTGTGCATCCCAGCACTGCCAGGGCCCCCTAATCCAGGAACAGCTTCCCCAGGAGAACGCACGGCGTGCCTCAGGCTGGTGCAACGTCACGCTGGTCTCTGCCACCGCAGGCTCACCCCGCATCCGTACTCCTCCCTCCCCGCGGCCTGAGTGAGCCAGAGTCCCTGAATCAGCTGATCCTTTAACCCCGTCCTGTCTGAGCGAAGAAGAGTTGCCCTCAGGCGACCTACACGCAGAGGGGGGACCAAATCCAAAGCTGAACCCCGGGAGCTGTGCGAACAAAGAAGAGAAAGGTAAACCTCTCCCAGCAGCCTCAGGAGAAGCAGATTAAATCTCCACAATCAACTTGATGTACCCTGCATCTGTGGAATACCTGAATAGACAATGAATCACCCAAATTGAAGCGGTGGACTTTGGGAACAACTATATATATTTTTTTCCCTTTTATTTTTAGCACTTTTTATCATCGATGGATTTGGTTTTTTGGGTTTGGCTGCTCTCTTCTTTCTCTCTTTTTCTTTTAATACTTTATAATTTTTTTTAATTTTTAATAATTATTTCATATTTTAATAACTTTTTATTAATTTTATTTTTTCTTTCTCCCTGAGCCATGTGGATGACAGGGTCATGGTGTTCCAGCCGGGCATCAGGCCTGTGCCTCTGAGGTGGGAGAGCTGAGTTCAGGACATTAGTCCACCAGAGACTTCTTGGCTCCATGTAATATCAAACAGCAAAAAATCTCCTAGAGATCTCCATCTCAACGCCAAGACCCAGCTCCACTACAACGACCAGCAAGCTACAGTGCTGGACACCCTATGCAAAACAACTAGCAAGACAGGAACACACCCACTCATTAGCAGAGAGGCTGCCTAAAATCAAAATAAGGTCACAGACACCCCAAAACATACCACCAGACGTGGACTTGCCCACCAGAAAGACAAGATCCAGCCTCATCCACCACAACACAGGCACTAGTCCCCTCCACCAGGAAACCTACACAACCCACTGAACCAACCTTACCCACTGGGGACACACAACAGAAACAACGGGATCTACGAACCTGCAGCCTGTGAAAAGCAGACCCCAAACATAGTAAGTTAAACAAAATGATAAGACAGAGAAATACACAGCAGATGAAGGAGCAAGGTAAAAACCCACCAGACCAAACAAATGAAGAGGAAATAGGCAGTCTACCTGAAACAGAATTCAGAGTAATGATAGTAAAGATGATCCAAAATTGTGGAAATAGAATGGAGAAAATAAATGAAACGTTTAACAAGGACTTAGAAGAACTAAAGAGTAAACAAACAATGATGAACAAAACAATAAATAAAATTTAAAATTCTCTAGAAGGAATCAAGAGCAGAATAACTGTGGCAGAAAACAAATAAGTGACCTGGAAGATAAAATAGTGGAAATAACTGCTGTAGAGCAGAATAAAGAAAAAAGAATGAAAAGAATTGAGGACAGTCTCTGAGACCTCTGGGACAACATTAAATGCACCAACATTCAAATTATATGGGTCCCAGAAGAAGAAGAGAAAAAGAAAGGGACTGAGAATTTATTTGAAGAGACTATAGTTGAAAACTTCCCTAATATGGGAAAGGAAATAATCAATCAAGTCCAGTAAGTGCAGAGAGTCCCATACAGGATAAATCCAAGGAGAAACACGCCAAGACACATATTAATCAAACTATCAAAAATCAAATACAAAGAAAAAATATTAAAAGAAGCAAGGGAAAAGCAGCAAATAACATATAAGGGAATCCCCATAAGGTTAACAGCTGATTTTTCAGCAGAAACTCTGCAAGCCAGAAGGGAGTGACAGGACATATTTAAAGTGATGAAAGGGAAAAACCTACAACCAAGATGACTCTACCCAGCAAGGATTTCATTCAGATTTGACAGAGAAATTAAAACCTTTACAGACAAGCAAAAGTTAAGAGAATTCTGCACCACCAAACCAGCTTTAAAACAAATGCTAAAGGAACCTCTTTAGGCAGGAAACACAAGAGAAGGAAAAGACCTAAAATAACAAACCCGGAACAATTCAGAAAATGGTAATAGTAATATACATATTGATAATTACCTTAGAAGTAAATGGATTAAATGATCCAACCAAAAGACATAGACTGGCTGAATGGATAGAAAAAGAAGACGGGTATATATGCTGTCAACAAGAGACCCACTTCAGACTTAGGGACACATACAGACTGAAAGTGAGGGGATGGAAAAAGATATTCCATGTAAATGGAAATCAAAAGAAAGCTGGAGTTGCAATTCTCATATCAGAAAAAATACACTTTAAAACAAAGACTATTAAAAGAGACAAAGAAGGACACTACATAATGATTAAGGAATCAATCCAGGAAGAAGATATAACAATTGTAAATATTTATGCACCCAACATAGGAGCACCTCAATAAATAATGCAAATGTTAACAGTCATAAAAGGGGAAATCGACAGTAACACAACCATATAAGGGGACTTTAAGACCCCACTTTCACCAATGGACAGATCATCCAAAATGAAAATAAATAAGGAAACACAGGCTTTAAATGATATATTAAACAAGATGGACTGAATTGATATTTATAGGACATTTGATTGAAAAACAACACAATACACATTCTTCTCACGTGCTCATGGAACATTCTCCAGGATAGATCATATCTTGGGTCACAAATCAAGGCTTGGTAAATTTAAGGAAACTGAAATCATATCAAGTGTCTTTTCCAACCACAACGCTATGAAACTAGATATCAATTACAGGAAAAAATGTGTTAAAAATACAAACACATGGAGGCTAAACAATACACTATTTAATAATCAAGAGATCATTGAAGAAATCTAAAATGGAATAAAAAATACCTAGAAACAAATGACAATGAAAACACGACGACCCAAAATCTATGGGATGCAGCAAGAGCAGTGCTAGGAGGGAAGTTTATCGCAATACAATCCTACCTTAAGAAACAAGAAACATTTCAAATAAACAACCTAAGCTTACACCTAAAGCAATTAGAGAAAGAAGAACAAAAAAACCCCAAAGTTAGCAGAAGGAAAGAAATCATAAAGATCAGATCAGAAATAAATGAAAAAGAAATGAAAGAAACAATAGTGAAGATCAATAAAAGTAAAAGCTGGTTCTTTGAGAAGATAAATAAAATTGATAAACATTTAGCCAGACTCATCAAGAAAAAAAGGGAGAAGACTCAAATCAATAGAATTAGAAACGAAAAAGGAGGAGTAACTACTGACACTGTAGAAATACAAAGGATCATGAGAGATTACTACAAGCCACTCTATGCCAATAAAATGGACAACCTGGAAGAAATGGACAAATTCTTAGAAAAGCACAGCCTTCCGAGACTGAACCAGGAAAAAATAGAAAATATAAGCATACCAATCACAAGCACTGAAACTGAGACTGTGATTTAAAATCTATCAGCAAACAAAAGCCCAGCACCAGATGGCTTCACAGGTGAATTTTATCAAACATTTAGAGAAGAACTAATAACTATCCTTCTGAAACTCTTCCAAAAGATAGCAGAGGAAGGAACACCTCCATACTCATTCTACGAGGCCACCATCACCCTGTTACCAAAACCAGACAAAGAAAGAAAACTACAGGCCAATATCACTGATGAACTTAGGTACAAAAGTTCTCAACAGAATACTAGCAAATAGAATCCAACAACACATTAAAAGGATCATACAACATGATCAAGTGGGGTTTATCCCAGGAATGCAAGGAATCCTCAATATATGCAAATCAATCAATGCGATACACCATATTAACAAACTGAAGAATAAAAACCATACAATCACCTCAATAGATGCAGCAAAAGCATTCAACACAATTCAACACCCATTTATGATAAAAACTCTCCAGAAAGTAGGCATAGAGGGAAATTACCTCAACATAATAAAGCCATATATGACAAACCCACAGCCAACATCGTCCTCAACTGTGAAAAACTGAAACGATTTCCACTAAGCTCAGGAAAAAGACAAGGTTGCCCACTGTCACCACTATTATTCAACATTGTTTTGGAAGTTTTAGCCACAGCAAGCAGAGAAGAAAAAGAAATAAAAGGAACCCAAATTGGAAAAGAAGAAGAAAAGCTGTTCCTGTTTGCAGATGACATGATACTATACATAGAGAATCCTAAAGATGCTACCAGAAAACTACTAGAGCTAATCAATGAAATTGGTAAAGTAGCAGGATACAAAACTAATGCATGGAAACCGCTTGCATTCCTATACATTAATGATGAAAAACCTGAAAGAAAAATTAGGAAACACTCCCATTTACCATTGCAACAAAAAGAATAATATACCTAGGAATAAACCTACCTAAGGAGACAAAAGACCTGTATACAGAAAACTATAAGACACTCATGAAAGAAACTATAGATGATACAAATAGATGGAGAGATATACCATGTTCTAGGATTGGAAGAATCAACATTGTGAAAATGACTATACTACTCAAAGCAATCTACAGGTTCAATGCAATCCCTATCAAACTACCACTGGCATTTTTCACAGAACTAGAATAAAAGAATTCACAATTTGTATGGAAACACAAAAAATCCCAAATAGCTAAAGCAATCTTGAGAAAGATAAGCTGAGCTGGAGGAATGAGGCTCCCTGACTTCAGACTATACTACAAAGCTACAGTAATCAAGGCAGTATGGTACTGACACAAAAACAGAAATATAGATCAATGCAACAGGATAGAAAGCCCAGAGATAAACCCCCACACATATGGTCACCTTATATTTGATAAAGGAGGCAAGAATATACAATGGAGAAAAGACAGCCTCTTCAATAAGTGGTGCTGGGAAAACTGGACAGCTACATGTAAAGAACGAAATTAGAACACTCCCTAACACCATACCCAAAAATAAACTCAAAATGGATTAAAGACCTAAATGTAAGGCCAGATATTATAAAACTCTTAGAGGAAAACATAGGCGTAACACTGACATAAATCACAACAAGATCCCCTTTTGACCCACTTCCTAGAGAAATGGAAATAAAAACAAAAATGAACAAATGAGACCTAATGAAACTGAAAAGCTTTGGCACAGCAAAGGAAACCATGAACAAGACGAAAAGACAACCCACAGAATGGGAGAAAATATTTGCAAATGAAGCAACTGAAAAAGGATTAATCTCCAAAATTTACAAGCAGCTCCTGCAGCTCAATATCAACAAATAACCCAATCCAAAAACGGGCAGAAGACCTAAGTAGACATTTCTCCAAAGAAGATATACAGATTGCCAACAAACATATGAAAGAATGCTCAACATCATTAATCCTTAGAAAAATGCAAATCAAAACCATAATAAGATATCATCTCACACCAGTCAGAATGGCCATCATCAAAATATCTACAAACAATAAATGCTGGAGAGGGTGTGGAGAAAAGGCAACCCTCTTGCACTGTTGGTGGGAATGTAAATTGATACAGCCACTATGGAGAACAGTATGGAGGTTTCTTAAAAAACTAAAAATAGAACTACTATACGACCCAGCAATCCCACTACTGGGCATATACCCTGAGAAAACCATAATTCAAAAAGAGTCATATACCAAAATGTTCATTGCAGCTCTATTTACAATAGCCAGGACATGGAAGCAACCTAAGTGTCCATCAACAGTTGAATGGATAAAGAAGATATGGCACATATATGCAATGGAATATTACTCAGCCATAAAAATAAATGAAATTGAGTTGTTTGTAATGAGGTTGATGGACCTAGAGTTTGTCATACAGAGAGAAGCAAGTCAGAAAGAGAAAAACAAATGCTGTATGCTAACACATATATATGGGATTAAAAAAAAAATGGTCACGAAGAACCTAGGGGCAGGACAGGAATAAAGACCCAGACCTACTAGAGAATGGACTTGAGGACACACGGAGGGGGAAGGGTAAGCTAGGACAAAGTGAGAGAGTGTCATGGACATATATACACTACCAAATGTAAAACCGATAGCTAGTGGGAAGCAGTCACATAGAACCAGGAGATCAGCTCGGTGCTTTGTGACCACCTAGATGGGTGGGATAGCGAGGGTGGGTGGGAGCGAGATGTAAGAGGGAAGAGATATGAGGATATATGTATATGTATAGCTGATTCACTTGTTATAAAGCAGAAACTAATACACCATTGTAAAGCAATTATACTCCAATAAAGATGTTTAAAAAAAAAAAAAAGAATCCAGCTTCTGATGCCAAAACTTATCCCTGAGTCTTATTAGAAGTTTGCAATCCCCTTGCCATAATAGTCACTCATGAACCAAAACAGAGGGGTGAGATAATGGGTCTGCAGTTAACAGAATGTTAGAGTTTATTAGAATGACTTTGCAGATATTTTTAGAGAATCCTTTTTAAGGTTTTTATTTTCGTTATTTTTTTTTCCATGTAAGGTGACTGAGTCAGACAAACCTGGAGGCTCAGAGTAATACTGTGTTTAAACAGAGCTCTGAAACCTTGACATAATCTGAAAACAGGTGCAGGATTGATCATGGAGGAGGATGAGCACAGCTGGTAGTTTCCAGATGCACAGTAAGAAGGATAAATGGAATTCACCTTTCCATTGTCCATTCAACTCTGATAGGATGTTGACAGGATGTTAATGCAAAAATCTGCCCTGCTCTAATGGACCCTAGACTCATAGTCACTTATATAAATTTCTATCTAAGGAGCAGACCTAGGCATCGAAATCTAGCATTCTATCATCAGTCATGGCTGAAAAATAAGCTTGGCTGCAGTCTAGCCCAAAGAGCTGGGCATGTATCCGAACAACCAACAATAAGTCTTGAAAATTGTTTTAAATCCCCTTCTTAGTCAATGATTCTTCCTCAGAAACCTCAGCCATTTTAGGGATGGCCAAGTGGTATTGGAACCCAAAGCTTCCATCTTCCACTAGAATATTTGAACCTAGACAGCTCCTAGAGTGACATGACCAGTACAGCAACTTCAAAGCTTATTATCTGTCTCGTAAAACTGTATGCTCTATATACACTACCAAATGTAAAATAGCTAGTGGGAAGCAGTCACATAGCACAGGGAGATCAGCTCGGTGCTTTGTGACCACCTAGGGGGTGGGATGGGGGGGGTGGGAGGGAGGGAGACACAAGAGGGAAGACATATGGGGACATATGTATATGTATAACTGATTCACTTTGTTATAAAGCAATAACTGACACACCAATGTAAAGTAATTATACTCAAATAAAGATGTTAAAAAAAAAACCAAAAACTGTATGCTACTTAAGACACTGGGAGAATGAACCATCAAGACTCATAGATAATCCTGAAAGTGAACCAACTCTGTCCAGTGTCTAGCATATAATAGAGGCTCAATAAAACTTATTTAATAATTAAACTTCCATGTTTTAATGGGAAGTCAGTCCAAAACCATATTTCCTGCACCATCAATTGCCAGCCTTAACTTCCTTGGCCTAATCATAAGATATGCCACTGTTTCAGAACAGATTTGTTACCAGCTTTGCAGAACAAGTAGCTTTAGTGCTTTTGTCTCAGGATAGACAAAAGACTAAGTTGTATCAAGGGACATATAGTCAGGATGCTCATGATGTTATTTTGTACTGGGCTGGCCCATCACCTTCTTCTGAGCCAGCCAGTATAATCTCTTGGGATGACACCCACATGCCACTGCACAGAGCAACAATGAATACTCCCTGAACCCATGGGTACTCGCCTGTCAACAACTCATGATGCTCAAAGCTGGATGACATCCACTCTGTTCCGTGATCCTCTTTATGGGATATCTACCATAGTCATTCAGCTTCTTATTGGAAGCCCTTTATTGGAGAACAACCTCCTCCTTCCAAGCCAAAACTGGCCACCCTTTGGGGATAGCTGGAATGAGCTTAAACCCTCATTTGCATGACAACCCCTCAAATGCTTGAAGACAGTTCTTCTGAACTGTCTTCTCTAGGATAAATCCTGTTATCAGTTTGTTGAAATCAAGGGCAGAACAGACTTAGTTTACAGATCAGAACAAAAGTAAATAGCTTTAAATTCATGTCTCATGACAGCAAAGAATGACAGAGGATATGGAAATCAGAATAGAAAATACAAGTTTTAAATTTCTCTATTAATCTTTGTACACCATCTGGAGAGATCCATACATGTTCTGGTTGCTGGGTCACGTCACAGGACAACACCTGACCAGGCCCAGGTAAGCAGACACAGAAAATGAACTTGGAAGCAGACATCTCTCAAGTGGGACAATCCCTGTGTCAGGAGGCATCAGGAAGGTCCAATACAGGGTATTTGGATAGGTGGGTAGGTGGAACACTTTGTCGGAGCAGGAATAGGGAGTAAAGCATGCCAGGCTGCATGGGGAAATCAAAGTTTTGAAGCAAGACTTACATTCTTGGGAGTAGACTAGAAGGAAACCAAGGCCGAACTCCACCCTAGAGGGACAAAGCAACTGAACAGGACCTCAGGAGTAAGAAATAAGGAAAAATCCAGAGATCAAGTAATTTAAACTGAAGTAAAATGTGGGATCAGAATCCAGGGTGCACGGCAGATGCCTAATGACCAGCAGGTTAGCCTCAATTTGAATCTCAGTCCCAGAAGACCAGAATAGAAATGGGTAAACATCTCCTTCCTTCCAGAATAGAAATGGGTAAATATCTCCTTCCTTGGGTAAGAAATTGGGGAAAGAGGATTTGAAGTTGATAGATGTCTTTGGCAGTAAGCAGAGAAGACATGTGAAGTTTGTGACCAGAGTCTGATGAGTGGGGGAAAAAAAGAGAAAATGATGTGTCTTTTCTTATATTTACCTGTTTATGATTTTTAAAGGAAAGTAATATATCATGTTTCTAGTTAGGAGCAGACTTCCACAGGGTTGACCTAATTTAGCGCTTCCTAAATCAAGCTATGCATCAAATTGCCTAGGGAATTTGTTAAAAATAAAGGTGTGCAGGAACCAAACCGGATCTACAATTCAGAATCCCAAGGGGCCTAGGAATCTGCATTTGTAATGAGATCTCCTGGTGATGCTTACACACGGCTAGTGTTGGGAGCTGTTCTCTAACATACCAGAAAAAGTTACATAAAACTTGTAAGAAATAGAAATTTTCCAAAAATTGGAAACACCACCTTCATGTGATCTATATGTCTGCCATACCATGGGGTCTGAAATAGTTAAAATCTATCCATGTCTTATTCTACCTATCTCTGCCTCTATCACACACACTTGTCCTTTAAAGTAAATTTGCCACTTAATCTTTTCTGCACTGATCTGTTAAATATTTGAACTCAATTGTTCAAGTGATTATTTGCATCTGGTATTTAAGATCCACAACTGAATAAATGCCATGCTGTTAATCAAACAAATTCATTGTGAAAAGGTAAAAACGTGCTCTATATTAATTTCAGTAACTATTTCAGGCACTCACCAACAAATAAATACCCAGTGTAAGTTAATCACCTAATACAAAGTCCCTAAAAGTTCACAATCAAATAAATCGGAACCCCAGCAATGATAGATTCTTGTAATTATCTTTATCAAGTTAACGCCTGTGTATAATTACCCACAATATAAGATTATGTGAAAACAGTGAGCTCTGGGACTGATTCCCAAGACAACAAGTGCTTTATCTTGTAAATTAATAAAACCCATTTGCACTTTACAGACTTTTTCATCCACTGGTCTCATTGCAAAGATGAATTAATTTAATTGTAGCATAACTTTCTGGAACAAAAGCATCATCCTCAAGATCAAAAAATGCATTTAAATTATTGTCATGATGAAAATCCATTTTTATGTACAGTTTCCTCAAAAATGTGTCTTTCAACTATAACACTGGTGCTCAACTACCTTAAAGAAGTGGAGGATAAAAGTGTTTGGAGAAAAATTTACTTCATAATTTTAAATTGATCCGTTTGGAAGTAGGACTATAAGCCAAGCCTCTTCACTTCAAGACCAAGCTTCCGTCCACATCACCCAGCTAATGAGAATGATGTCAGGGATATTTCAGAGAACAGAGAAGCCACACTGACTGCATATGACTAAGAACTCATTATCTCTACTCACCTACTCCCCACTCACATTGTCCCTTCTGAGGCCCACGGGGAGGTCCCTACTCAAAAACAGCCCTTCTCCCAAATCTTTCTTGAATGCTAAGGATTAGGTCTCAATCTCGATATTTGACTTATTCCTTTCTCTTAAGCCCATGAAGGTTGATTAAAATAATAATATATATCAAACACATAGGCACAAAAATATATATGTTGTTTAACCTAAAGAATTCCTATTAGAGCAAGAATACCATGCCTATCTCCTAAAACATAAGGAAGGCCTCACCTGTTGTTCATAAGACCAGCTGCATCCAATATATCAGAGTTGGCATCATCTAATGGCAATAACAAAACCAAAGCTGAGACTAACACAGCACAGGCTTTATTCAGTGGCCAAAGAACGGAGAAGCGGGAACTAAGTTCACAGATCAACTTCTCGCCCACCTGGAGAGAGTGGTTTAATTTTAAAAAGTAAAGACAAAGGGAGGAGGAGTGAGGCTAATGATGGGGCTGAAGAGGCCTTTCGGGGAAGGGGCAGGGCTTTTTCAAAGGGAGTGGGGTACCACCTCCTTTTTACCCGTTTTTGGTCCTTCATGTCCAGTCATGGCCACCGGTAGGTGTCACTTAGTATGCTGTTATAATAAATTCAACATATGATGAGAAAAAGCAAAAAAAGTGGAGCCACTGGCTCCATTTCCAAGATGGTGCACTCACATGGCTATAGGTTAGAGGCCTCAGTTCCTCATTACATGGACCTCTCCACAGCTGAATGTCTTTGTGACATGGCGACTGGCTTCTCCCAGAGAGAGGTCAAGGAGGAAGCCACTATATATATATATATATATATATATATATATATATATATCCCTAATGTCAAACATCACACACCCTCCCTTATCCCCACATTCTGTGAGAAGCAGGTCACTAAATACAACCTACACTTAAGAGGAGGGGAATTAGCATCTACCTTTTGAAGGGAAGAGCATCAATCTGTAGACATATGTTAAGTTAAAACTACCACAGGCTTCTTTCTGAGACTTTGCCATGTTCTGCAATGCCTGCATATCATGTCAGGTTAGCTCCCAAAGACGATCCATTCTTTAAATGGAATAAGTGCTGATCCCATGCATGCTATTACCACTGGTCTACGCTGGAGGAGAGAGTCAGATTACAAGGGACAATGCAAGGCATTATAGTTTAAACGTTAGAAATCGGCACTGGCAATTTCAGGACAGTTTGTGAACATAAAGAAATGGCTTAAACAGTTTTATCTCTCGTGGACAGTTTGGCCACTCACTAGACCTCCATCTGAAGAGCTTCAAAAGGATACAATAGCATGGGACTGTTATTCTTCTTGTCCCCCACACTTTATTTGAGCATTTCAATTTTACAGCCTTCTCCTCACTGCTAAGCTGAGATCTATGTATTGACATCTTGGTGAGAGAAGTAGAACAAGAGACAGCTACTCCCTAGAGGGAAAACCAAAGAGTGGTGACTTTCTTGTTTCCATAGGTCAGGATGGTTGAGGTCAAATCTGGCTAAAAATTCTCTCTGTGGGGTGCTGCAGGAGTCACATGGACTCTTAAATGAATATTCCTGTCTGCCTTCTCTCTCTGTTGCATAGTCTGCTTGGACCATCTGGGATGCTGAGTGCAGTGAATAATATACAGAGTGCCCCCCTCTCTCTTTCTCCCCACTCTTTTTCACAAACACATATGCATGCACGCACGCACATACATACACCATCCTAACTAATAGATCTGACCTTTTAGAACCTGCATTGGAACTTTTAGAACCGTAGTGTCCTGCTTAGAAGTATAAGGGATCCAAAAGACATTCTCAGTTATGCTGAGTCTCACCCTTGTGAAATGCCCAGCATCCCCAGGGGAGTGGAAGTAGTTTTTCACAAGTATAATAATAACAATAAAGTCTACATCATGTTTCAGAAACTGTACTAGGTGCTTGAAATACATTATCTATTCCTCACAACTTTGAGATGAATACTATTATTATTCATAATAATGGAGATGAATAATATTATCCCCATTTAACAGATGAGAAACTGAGTCTTAGAGAGGTTCAGTGACTTGCCTGAGGTTAGTCAGCTAATAAGTGGTGAAGCAAGAGTTCAAACGCAGGAAATCTGAAGCCAGATTTCATGTTGATTACTAGTACTCAATCCAGCCAGAATAAGCACCCAAAATAATTACTTAGTGGAGGAGGGAACAGATGAAGAAGGAAAAGAAGAGTAGTAGAGGCCCTATTATTAATAGCTTTTATCTCTTACTACCAATTACAAAGTATGGTCTCTCATTGTTTGGGCATGTGTTTTTGTCTGTCAATTAGACTGGAAATCTGGTGAATAGAGTCTGTCTCTTGGGGACCTCTATTTCCTCCTGAGTACACAGGAAATGCTGGATAAATAACCTCCATACCAGAAAAACAAATGACATGATTCTCAGAATTCTCAGGAAATTATACCACCTCATCATGTTGTTTAGTAACTTACTCTTCATTCCTCAATTTCTTAAATTGTCTAATAATAGAATATACCTCTTAAAGTTTCATGAAGGTAATTGAGATAATATTTACAGAGAGTTTAGCAAAACCCATCAGAGTAGGCGCTCAACGTAATTTATTATTACTAATATTATAATATTCAGGTTTCCATTAGTTTAAAATGAAATATCTGTATGTATATATGTATGTTTACATATATATAATACTATATATATTATACTATACTATATATAATACTAATATTGCTTTTAAAATAATCTTAAGTACTTAATATTTTGCAAGCACTTTAGAAGGTGACTTGTAGGTATTACTAATTTTAACAATGAAGCTCAGAGAAGTCAACTTAATTTATCCTTGATCAGATAGCTAAAATGTACAAGAGCTAAAGTAAATCACTAAGCTAAAAAATCACTCTTTGTGATTTCAAAGTCAATGGCATTTCTCCTAAAATGAAGGACAGAATCTGAGCCAGGTTCCCACTCCTCTGCCCCTCTGAAGATGTGAAGAGTTATTACTGATAGGAATGCTCCCTGTCTCTCAGTCCACAAGGCATGTTCCTATTTCCTACCCTGGGACACAACATTTCTTTCAAAGGAGAAACTCCACCTTTTCAGTGAGGCTACAGTATTACTACTCTGGCATGTGAAAGAAGACAGACTTGGAGAAGGCAGTAGCTATGATCCTTTTGGACACTGGAATTCCTTGTTTATTGGGAATTGAACCTAGAAAACAGTCATCTATTCCTGTTGACCTCCAGCTCACAAGATAGAATTGGTCTTGCTTTCTAAAAAAGATACCACTGGACCAGCATATCTTAGCACACACTAGTCCATTCATGGAGAGGAGGTAGTCCATTTAGATTCAGGTTACCTGTTCCCTCACATGGCACTCAGCATCTCTGTAGCAAAGGGCATCTAATATCACCACTACTGTGTAATCACTAAGAAAACGAATTTTATTAAGTAAATGACAAAAATGCCAGTTTCTTACAAGCTGGGCTAAGCATTATGTATAATCAACTTCTCCCTGCCTTTTAAAAATCAGATGAATGAAGCAAGAGTGCTTTTAAAATATAATCAAGCTTGGGATTTGAGTAGGTGTGGAGGGTAACATTTACCAAACACGTTGCTTTCAGAGTCTTTGCATTTATGCTTATGTTACTCTTCTGCAAAGTGAGTGGTTAATAGCCTGTCCTATTTGAGTAGTGGTTATATTTACATTGACAATGCTTAATGCATTGATGGGAGTGGGAGGCTATGAGCAAGAAAATATGAGTGATCAACAATCTTTAATCATATGGCTTTTTGAAATCTGCTTATAGATACTGAGCATCACTCTGCTCCATTTCCTGTCTCTTCTCATTCTCATAATTCAGTCAGAAAAACATGCCAATTAATAACAATATTGATTCCAGCTAACAATTACAGTGTGCTTACTAAAGCCCAAACACTCGAAAATCCTACTTACTTCTCACAGCAACCATATGAGGAAGGTATTATTACTTTCCCCATTTTACAGTTGAGAAAACTGAGATCTACCGCTTTTAAGTCAACTTGCCCAACAACTTTTTACCCTTAATCAAAGGTGGAGCGAGGACTTAGCATCAGGTATATGTGCCATTAGTCTCTGGTCTTGACTGGTATACAGCCTCCTGGCAAAGGAAGGAAAAGCCAAAGGTGGTGAAAATGTGGCATCCTGACATATGTCTACTTTGATCAGAGTACTTCCCAACAAGGTGCTCCAACTCTCGTTACTATTTTCTTCATGGTCCAGTCCAATCTAAGGCCTTTCTTTGGCCTCCAGTATGAGAACAAACAGCTGCAGTAAGAATTCATTCATTCCGTCCATTCCATAAACACTTGCTGAGGACCTAGTCTATACTCAAACATGTGTCAAGCGCTCAAGCAATGTTACCTCAAGAAATTTAGAGTTTACACGATTTTAGTGAGCAAGATGCACATAGAAGCACATGGCTGGTCCCCCAGCTCAGAATGACCCAAGGAAAGCATCATCAGAGCTGAGACTTGAGGCTGAAGAGAATTTATCAAGCAAAGTGTATTTGTGTGAGCTGTGGTCTCAGTAACTGTCCCGTTTCCTCCCCTCCAGAATGTTGTTGTTGTTCCTCTTTATGGGCTTACCAAAATCAAAAGCCCAACCATCAGTCAGCCAAGTAAGAGGAAATATAGTATATTGCATGAAGAGAAAACCTAACAGGACAAGAATGTTATGATGCAGGAGGTAAAGATACAGTCACAGCTTCTAGTGACCTTGGCCGACTATTAGCATCTTACCGAGCAGTCCCCTTCCTTGTCATTGCTGCATAAATATGTATGTAAAGGTATATGAATACAAATGTAACTGCCAGCCCTCTTGATCTTTTTACCTCTGCCATAAGAATGGCATGTCCCAAATCAGGTCTGCTCCTTTAGCCTGGTTCCTACCATGCAGAAATGAAGAAATGTAGAGCAAGGCCACAGCAGCTGACCTATAGTTAAAAACATGCGATGTAAGTGAGAAATAAGTCATAAATCCCTAAGAGAATGGGGTTGTTTGTTACTGCAGCAAATCTGAATAACATACCTTCTAAGAGAGCTCTTTGGATTTCATTGCTAGCTATACAGGAAAAAAGCAAATACCAAAGCAAAACAAAAGAAATAAACACCTTTGAATGGGGCTATTTCATCCCACCAGTCATTTCCTATGATTTTGTAATGGTTGCCTGGAGGGCTGTAAGAACATTTCTGGAATCATCTATCTACAACCTCAACAGGGAAAATTGACATAATTGGTTAGTAATGCCTGCCATGAGCATGGAATTGAGAGGTGGTGATGCAGATGATGTGTTTGCTCATCTAGGGCCTCAACTTCTCCCACCCTTCTTGCCTTTCAAAGAAAGGAATATTGTGTTTTCCTCATTGTCCATTGTCTTCCTCTGTATCCTTCTAAATATTCCTTCCCCCACACTGGAATCTCACAATTCTGGTGGCAGTACCTGGGAGTGTGGTGGTAAATGAGGCTGGCTTTTTTGCAGAGTAAAGGGTCAGTGTAAATACTCATCTTTTTTCCTTAGACGACCTGCCCGTGTGCTTTCCTTCTCTGATCACGCCTTACTGTACTTCTGAAAGAAGTGGTCAGTTTTACTGACTCTGTAACTGGTCTTACACAAAACACATGTAACTCTTGCCAGAGCTGAATGGGGTACCTTCACAAAACCCCATTCCTGCCAATTCTACTAGCTCACTCAAGGTTAGGCTGGGACATAAGCCAGTGACCCAGAGACATATTTCATGTAGTAATCAGGCATTAGCACTAAGCGTATGCCATATTCCTTCTAGAACCACCCTCCAGCAAACCACTCTTACACTGTTAGAGCGCCATCTAGAGGCCACTCTAACAAATACCGTTTCCCAAGCCTCTCAATTAGCCTTCTATAAAGGGAGCAACACCACAAACTAAATGAGGAGTAGGAGGAGAGAAGTAATTTTTACTGTGCATATCTATGTGACAGGATGCTATTGTTGGAGACTGAATGCTTTATCTCACTCAAACATATAAAGTAGTTATTATTATCCCCATTTTACAGATGAGAAAACTGGACTTAGAGTGTGTTCTTTCCTCAACCAAGAAGCACAGTCAGCATTCAAAACCTTGTCTTGCTGATATCCGTGCAGATATTCCTTCTACTGTTCAGCACTTCCAACTCTTTATTTGGCTCAGTGCTCTTAGATTTCAGGATGTTTTGTTAACCCTCAACAGAATATGTCAATGAAGAAGATGTGTCTGTAAAGAACCAAATACACTTATTTACTTCCACTATCTTGACTATTCCATGTCTTTTCCCTCTATGACAGATATGCGCTAAATAAATATTTGTTCAATGAATAAATGACTAAATAAATAAAATGTTTTTCCTTGCCTCCTTTCAAACCCTTTACAAAACTGCATTCCCAGAATAGCTGCACCCACATCTGACCACTCTGTACATTCTCATCATGTGAAAGGTCTTCCTTGCCACCCTCCTCCACCCTCCAAGCAAATGCCATACTACACAGTCCATGCATTTCTAAGGATAAAGTGATTCAGAGTTAAAATTAATCAGGATACTCCTAATGTGAAAAAAACCCTATGCCAAACCATTTTTCTACAGTAAAGAGTCATTGAATCATCTGAATAACCACTTTCTTATTCATCTGTTTTGTTGAGCTTGCTTTCCTGATACTGGTTTATATTAACTAAGGTGTGGATATATATCTAAACATTAATGTTTATTTTTCAGTGAGACCCAATTAAGCCTTGTAAGTATTTTTTCTAGGACTATATGCAACGTTTCAGTAAGAGTAGTGAGCTCTACGAGGGCAAGTACCAATTTTGAAAATATTTTGTAACCCTCTAATTCCCACTGCAGTGTCTTCAGCTATATTATTAAATGTTTATGATGAACAAAGAATTTCTGTCCCTCTCTAGTCCTTTGAAAGAAATACGAATGAGCAATTAAATGTTAAAAAGGAGCAAAAGAATGAGGAGTAGATTTTCCCAGAATGTAATTATTAAGTGCCTACCATATTCCAGGAACAACACTGGGTGATGGGGGAACATAGTCTCTGGCCTCCAGGCTATACACAGTGTCATGGGATAAACAAGACAAATATGGTGCAGTATTCTGGGTGGGCAGAGGCCCACAGATATCCTACAGTTTGAGGGAAGGCAAAAATGACTGACTGCTGAGGTCTCTAATTACTGAGCTTTCTCCTGAAGTGACGGTAAATGCTATAATGCAACTATAATAAATATTATAATGCAGTTACAATAAATGTGCATTGAATTAAATCAAATTGCTGCCTTGCTCTCCAGAAGCTCAAATACGAAATATGAGCCATGAAAATTAGAAATGTGTGTGTTTTTTTTTAATTCAGAGCTTCTAAGTATGTTACCTCTGGAGATATTTCCGAAGATTTTAACCCATAATAGTCCTTAAGAAATTTTATATGATTCTATCCTACCCAAATGGCCCTTTGATCTGCTGAATAGATCCTTCTAGAGGTTTCTTTAGATTTTTCACAGGCATTGGAGATAAAAGAATCAAAGGAACTGGCAAACCTAGAATCTAATTTTTCTGACACTGAGTGATTTAAAGTTGATAATGACAATGGAATGTGATTGAAAGCATTCACAATTTGTACAAAATTGTGTCACATAGAACTGTGGCCCCCAGTATTTATAAATGCTATTCTCTCAGAATTAGAGGCATCTTAAACTTTTTTTCTACCCTGCTCAACAAGCTCTTTGAGAGCACAGCCTGTGTCTTTCTTATTACCATACACTGGGTCCTGCCAAAGTGGAGGGCACAGAGTAAGCACTTACATGTAATGAGATGGATTAAAATATTATAACTGAATGCATGTAAACAAATATAATTGACTATCCCTTGGAATGGCCTGAAGTTTTTGTGGAATTTATAAATGTACATCTCTCCATCACCCTCCTTGTTGAGCAAATTTGTCTTCTTTTCAATTTAAACTTTCTGCCTCACTGCTTACAAGTAAAATATCTTTTAATAGACATATTAGAAAATAAAAATAAGTAACTTTTTAAAAATAAAAAAATTCTACCACCTACAGTTAATCAATATTAACATTTTGTTTCATGTCTTTTTCAAGATTTTTCTATGCAAATATACACTTTCAAAAATAAAGATATTTTCCTGATGTATATATTATTTTGTAACTTATATGCATATAAATAATAAGTTAGCATATTTCATATCATAAGTATGCATGTATATTCTCATCTTTAGTGGTTATAGATCCAACATCTATATCTCAAAATTTATTTAACCTATACTTGATATCAGACAGCTAGGTTTTTCCAAATTTTTGTTATTTTAAACAACATTGCGACAAAGGTCTTCATACTTAAACTTCTTGCATTCATTTGAGAGTTTCCTTAGAAAACTAATAGAATTGCTGGGCCAAAGGGAAAGACCATTTCAAAGCCTCCTGATGCTTAGGCCTAAATTTCTCTCTAGATCCACCTTATATAGACACAGTACCAATCCTGAGTAGTATCATTGTTCAAGCCTGTATGATAAAGAAATTTTTAATATTCATTTATTTTCTATATTTAGTAAACAGGAACATGATTGTGTAAACCCTGTCTATGAATATAAGCAGAATGTATAATAGTTAAGAAGTGAGTTCTCAAGCCAGATTACTTGATCCCATATCCAGATTCAGCCATCTACTAGTTCTATGCCTCAACTGATTAAAATACTTCTGTGTGCTTGTTTCCTCATCTGGAAAATGGGACAATTAAAGTATCTCTCTTAGGGTTGTTCTGAAGATTAATTGTATTGATCCATAAAATGGATTCAGAAGAGTACCTTACACATGTAGATTTTCAATAAATGCTAAACATTCTCTTCTTTTTCCTGGGAAAACTACTAAATTAATTTTTCAGCCCCCTTTGCAGTTATGTATGTCTATGAGACTAGAATGTAAGATGAATTGATGTGTGTCATTTACTGGTCTGACTCATTAATACCTTCAATACCTGATCCTCATCCATTACCCCGTCAGCCGGCTAAAGAGAGACAATCTCGAGGACTTAGAGCAGGTGGAACCATAGGATGGAAGAAGCCTGGATCTATGAATGAATGAATGAATGAATGAATGGAACAAGAGAGCCCCACCTCCACCAACCACACTGAACTATCAGTACATCAGTGAGAAATAAATGTATACTGTGTTACATTTGAAATGTTTAGTTGCTTCTGTTATAGCAGTTAGCCTTTCTGGACTAGTGGAGTTGCCTGTTATTGTTCCCTTATCACATACTATCTGTTTTAAAGAAGAAAGAATTTTGATCTCAAAATATGAAGAGTGGATAGATGAAAGGAGTTCAGAACTGAAAATTTGCTGCAGATAATTGATAACTTGATAATATATGATTCCAAGGGTCATTCGTCTATCTGAAATTTTTTTTTAACCTCATTTCTTTCTTATAGTTCTCATTTTGGCTCCAGGCTAAAGAGGTTAATCTCAGTACGGCTAAATGGATTTATTCAATTAAAAGCACAGATTCCTCATGCCCCCTCTTAGCTTTACCAGTGAACATTGTTTTCTTACATTTATTGAAACACTTAGACCATAAACATCAAAGTACTAGCTGAGAAAATCCAGGAAGAAACATTCTTCAGGAAAAAGAGAAATATTCAAAAGAAAGGCTTTTGCATTAAAAAAATACAAAATCCAACAGCAACAAGAGAAAGTTCCCTATAATGGTTATGAAATGTCTAAAGCAAAGTTGCACCAAACAGGAATATATTTCCCAAGTTTTCCTCTTGAGGACCATAGACATGAAAGAAAAATGCTCGGTTTAGGGCACTGTTCCTTTTGCAAAAATAGAAAAAAGGAAAAGAAAGGAAAGGAAAAAGGATACCAAGAATGATACAGAATGAATATATATATATATATATATATATATATATATATATGCCATTTTATGAGCACTGAGACACAAATTTATTCAAACATAAACCATATACTTTTTTCTAAGGTTAGAGCTTCCAGCTGAGACTATGAGACTAACTGAGGTATTTTTCAGAGTATTTTGATACTCGAGGAACCATAAGATATTAAATAACACTATCAAATGTATATTTCTAAATAAAGAATTAAATAGCTATCCCCTTATTTGCATCATGCTCTGTAATGTGTTTTGTATCAAGGAAGGTATCATCAGCTCCACCCCCCAGATAAGACACTGAAATTCAGAAAATTCAAGGGGTTTGTCCAAGGTTATATGGACAGTGTTATAAGGCCACACAAATAATCATCCACTGAGTGATGTGCATGCTTAAATTTTCACATATGGATTTTCTAGAAATGGTTAAAGTGACAGCTATGATCAAGTTAATCAATGTAACAGTTATAGATGTGCCTTTGAGAGGAAAATGTGAGCAACAGGAGGGATTTGAATTAGCCCAGCTTAAATCATAGAAAAGAACAATTGAATCATTTAATAAGCAGTAGGTTAAATGCTATTCTAATAATTCCAGTGAAAATACCTGAAATACGAAAGGTGTACCAAGCCCCACTCTAATAGTATACAGGTTTCAGGAAAGAGTAAGTAAAACAAAATTTTAGGCTAATAAAGTGATTCAGCAAGTGCTTTGGATCTTTTTGTGGTGTAATTTAACCTCCACGTCTGTTCCTGAGAAACAGCTATATAACAAATATTTATATATTTAAATCCTATTTCCTATGTATTTTCATTATTCCATCTGAAACATAATTCTTTAGAAAAAGAAGAGCAGCTAAGAGACCTTTTCATGAAATCCCACAAATACAACAAAGTTGTAAATAATCATGCATTTAAAAGAAAATTATACTTTCTTGAAAATGTAATAAGAATATTCCAAACAAAACGTAAGTAGGAATTCAGGGTAAGAACTGAAAGGCATTTCAACCTGTTTTGCTGTTGTTTTGAAATGTTTATGCTAAATTGAACAAATACAACAAAACAACGAAAAAAAAA
Organism: Kogia breviceps; assembly: GCF_026419965.1. NCBI lineage: Eukaryota > Metazoa > Chordata > Mammalia > Artiodactyla > Physeteridae > Kogia > Kogia breviceps. The sequence goes on from NC_081313.1 coordinate 121,875,908, forward strand.
GAAATGACTTTCGTTCTAAATCAGTTTGGCAAATATACATGAATACTTCTTTATTAGTAAGCACACCAGGCAGAAAACAGAATTCATCCCAGATGACTCAAATAAAGAGACTTTAATAAAATGACTACTTAAGGAGGTGTGAGCAGGGTTAAGGAGATTTAAAAAAGGAATGGGGATGCTACATATATCTTTCTTTCCCAAATCAGAGAAAAAAAAAAAAAAAAAAGGTGAGCATAAGTACCCAAATAATAAAGTCTACCAGAGATGTTTAGATTGACACCGAAATTTTGCTTTGATGTTTTGGCAGCTAAGCTTAAAGAAGGATAATGATTGGTTATATCATCTCCTTCAATATTATCATCATCAACATCCTCCTCCTCCTCAAAGAAGTATTGACTACTTATTGGGTGTCAAGAACCTGACATTGTGCTGAATAACTGTTTAGAACAATCAGTTTGGACTTAGTATGGGGAAATGAAGGGAGAGGAAAGAGAATCCATGAGCTCAGAAGCAGGTGAAATCACTAAGAGGCAGTAGAAATAGAGAAGAATTAATGACTAGGTAGACCAAAGCAGTGATAGATGGCTAGAAAAGGGGAAAGGAACTATGGGGCCAAGAAACACAATGGAAGGAGGATCTATTAGATTAATGATTGCAGTTGTAGGGTTGTAAGAGAGAAAAAAAGGAGACAAACATACTTCTGAGGTTCTAATTCCACGTGCCCAGAGGAATAATGAGGCTATTCACAGCTAAGGGAAGAGAAGAGAGTTGAGTGCAGGTTAGAAATGGGAGTGAGGAAACAGTGAGGTGTTTCTGGTCTTACCTGAACAGGGATTTAGACATGGATTCCAGTCCTAGCTCAGCTCCTCACTGGTTGTGGAAGAGCAGGCCAGTCTCTGAGTCTTTGTTTCCTCACCTGAAAAACCATGCTAATTTTAGTGCCTTCCTCGTAGAGATTTTTTTGGTTGTTTTGTTTTAATCAAAATCCTTTTTTCCAATAGTTGTACGTTTACAAAAAAACTAAGCAGAAAGTACAGTTCAATATACCACCTCACTGCTCCCCAATTTCCCTTATTAACATCTTGTATTCTGTGGTATAAGATGTATTTGTTACAAATCTATTGTATTTGTTACAATAGATGAACCAAAGTTGATACACGATTACTAACTGAAGTCCATAGTTTATACTAGGGTTCAATCTTTGTTATCTATTCTATGAATTTGGACAAATGAATGACATGCCCCCACCATGACAGTATCATTCAGAATTGTTTCACTCTCTAAAAATCTGTACTACACCTCTTCATCCCCTGCCCTCAACCCCTGATAAACACTGATCTACTATCTCCATGGTTTTACCTTTTCAGACTATCACACAGTTAGACTCATACAGTATGTAGCATTTTTAGATTGCTTTCTTTCATTTACAGTATGCATTTAAGGTTTATAGAGTCATTTTAAAGTCTTGCAGAGAGTAAACACTGAACAAATACTAACTGTTGTTACTCCTATCATTAGCATTGTTATTATTTCATAAATGCTTCTTTTTCCTAGGGTTTTGAAAAGTAGATCATGCATTTCCCTAGAGTCATGTAGGTCCTGTTTGCTGGTTCCCCCTGTTACATCTACTTTCTTTTACTCCCAACTTTTTGGTAACATTTCTTTCACCTCTAATTTGTTTACTCACTCCTCTTATTACCTCTAAACTGACAGTTTTATGAGAAAAAGGACCATTTCTGCCTTATCCACTACTCTATTCCCAACATTTAGCACAATGCCTGGCAGGTGGCAGGTGCTCCCTAAACATTTGCAAAGTGAGTGAAAGGTTGGCATGGTGACCTGAATTGAAGAGACAAGGACTTGAAGTAACACAGCTTTGGGCAATGAACTGAAGGCAAGGCTGTGATGAGACCACATTCCCCATGACTAGAAAAATGGTGGAGGATTTCATCCAGCCTACAGCTCACACACACAGGGACTTAAGTAGCTGCTAAAGGGAGTCTTCATTTAAATTATTCCCTAATCTCAACCTGTAGTATTTTAAGTTTCTATATAGCAAGAGATGTGTCACAAGGCTTTAGATAATATACTGAATGTTATTCAAATATATAAAATTTAATATCTAATTATAACTTTTTGAGTCCAACTCAAATCAGAGGTAACTTTACCCTAATTTTTCTTTGGATGCAAAACAAATTCGCCTACCCACAGTGCTACCTGAAAGAAAATCAACACTAGTTTATCAGTGTTCCTTAGGACTTACTCCAGATATGTGAGACGAGATTTGTTTAAAAAACAATTGATGTCTCTCCTCTGGCTCATCTCCAAAGTATTCAAAGCATGTCTCTTCATCCCTGCATGTTTTTCTTTTTGTCCCATTTTCATTTTAAACTAATGATAATGATACTTCATTGATGTCGCTCTGGCAGAATGGTTAAGTGGAAAGTTTCCTCTAAACCAAAATGTTCCCTAACCCACTGGGGAATTCTGAAAGCTAGACACTAACACGTACTGTAATTAAGAAATAATGAGCTTTCCACCATGATTTATTTCCACAGATTTAGATTCAATGCTGAGAAGCTACAGTTTAAATTGTTGCCGTGCCCAATAGTAAAAACTCCTATAAATCCTCTGAGGTCAATTTTAAGAAAACATGCATTTCAGCAAAAGAAAGTTAAGTGGAGGTGTTGTTCTTATTTGTTACCCTCACTTCCACCCAAATTAAAGGAACCACACAAGCAGCCAGATGGAGAGAGAAAGGGTGTGAAGAGAAGAGAGGAGAGAGGAAAGGGAGACAAAGGAGAGAGAGAGGAGAGAGAGAGAGAGAGACACAGAGAGAGAGACACAGAGAGAGAGACACACAGAGAAAGAGAGAGAGAGAGAGAGAGAGAGAGAGAGAGAGAGAGAGAGAGAGAGAGAGAGAGAGAGAGAGAGAGAGAGAGAGAGAACAAATTAATATGAAAAAGCATTACCCTGGGCTTGCTCTGAAGTCTTGGAGGTAGTTTCTCTGCTAGCCCTGCTACTGTGAAGTCTGAAGCCCTTCCATTTCCATTCCTTAGGGTGCCTGTTCAGTTAAGTAACTGAACAGTAAGAAAAAGAATGAATGCAAGGTCTAAGGCCTTGAGTAAGGTACTTCTCAGCTGCCCTGAAGGATTAATGGTGGTAGCACAGGGCAAGAAATACCCGACTGTTTGCTCAGAAGAAACTGGAATTTAGCAGATTCAGCTCTTAAGTGTAATAGTTAACAGCACCGGGTGTGGAATGAGACCACTTACCAGCTGTGTCAACTTGAGCGGTACCCTTAATCTCTCTGAGCCTCATTTGCTTCAACTGTCAAATGTGGCTGATGATTTCTCCTTTTGTGGGGCTGCCTATATCATTGTAAAAAGCACAGTGGTGCATTTCCATTTTTTAAAATTATGCTGGCCTCAGCTAATCTTCAAAGAAGCCTCTGGAAACAGTTAAAAGGGAAGTCAGAGAACCACCCCTTGGCTTAATTTGGGACACAGGGCAAATCACCTGCAGTTATAGGAACCTTGAACTGGGGATGGAGTATTTTACTTGAAATGTACAAAATTGGGATGAAGCAATTAGATTAGAAAATTGTAAACCTGGTGAGAGGATTAAGAAAATTCTGTTTTATCCTAATTAATGTCAAATGTATTTTTCAATCACCCCATAATGAGAAAATCAGAGAATACTGAAAAGAAAAAAAAGTTAGATCTTTCTCACTAACCCTCACCCCCAACGAAATAGAATATGTGGCTTTTGACAGTCCGTAGAAGTTTCAGGTTTGGAGGAAAGTTTGAACACTATTCATTGTTTCATTTACTCAATAATTTTTACTGAGTTCTAGGGATATGATAATGAATAAAAAAAGATATGATCTTTGCTTCCAGAATTTTATAGTCAAATGGGAGAGAGAACTGTACATATACAGTCACACAAATACATTTTTGTAATACAGTAATGACTCCAGAAAAAAGTGTGATGTTTTAAAGGGTATTATGATTTAGATTGAGAAGGCTGCTCTGGGGAAAGGCAATTACATGCCTTCCCTCCTTAGCACAGGCTTTTCCAGAGCCTACTCTGCAATGGAAGCTGGTGCATGAGTAGTTTATTTAAGGGACAAGCATGAGAGACAGAGACCAAGAGAGCCAACACAAGCCTACATTATGAGATTTGCCTTTACTCTGGGAGACAACTGACTTCTTGATCCCATCAGACAGCTGAGAAATCTTATGACATGCCTCTATGCACCCTTTGCCTGAGGGAAGAAAAGAAAAAGCATTTGTTGGTGGGCTTCTGTCCCACATTAGTCAAAGGCTGCTTCATGGGGTGCTTTGGACTTCCCCAAATTCTGGGTTGCACACGTATGCCTAGTTTTAAGTGCCAGCCAGGTCTGCCAGTAACTGCAGCTGAGCAGCCCCTGGGCAATGCCAGAGTTATAGGGTAAGTTACTCAGGCAATATAATCGAGCAGGACCCTATGGGGCCTTCCAGGGACAGATCCCTCCCCCATATCTACTGTTGTAGCTCCTCTGAAGTACCTAGATAATAGTATCTGATGCACATTTCCTGAGATGTTTTACAGATGATAAAACCCTCCAACAAATGGAAGAAAACTATTTGATGATCATGAGCCCCCAGACCTACTGGCGCCTAAGGATTGATAACGTTAACTGCCCTCTAACCTCACCATGAATGAATCAGAGAACTGTGCACAAGCTGATCACATACCCTGTAACCCTCCTCCCTCACTTGGCCTTTAAAAGTGCTTTGCTGACTATTTACAATAGCCAAGACGTGGAAGCAACCTAAATGTCCATCAACAGATGAATGGCTAAAGAAGATGTGGTACATATATACAATGGATATTACTCAGCCATAAAAAAGAATGAAATAATGCCATTTGCAGCAACATGAATGGGCCTAGAAATTATCATACTAAGTGAAGTAAGTCAGACAGAGAAAGATAAATATCATATGATATCACTGATATGTGGAATCTTAAAAAAATGATACAAATGAACTTATTTACAAAACAGAAACAGACTCACAGACTTAGAAAACAAGCTTATGGTTACCAAAGGGGAAAGGCTGGTGGGTGGGTAATAAATTAGGAGTTTGGGATTAACATACACACACTACTATATATAAAATAGATAATCAACAAGGACCTACTGTATAGCACAAGAACTCGAGTAAATATTCTGTAATAACCTAAATGGGAAAAGAATCTGAAAAAGAATAGATATATGTATATGTATAACTGAATCACTTTGCTGTACACCTGAAACTAACACAATATTGTAAACCAACTATACTCCAATGTAAAATTAAAAAAATTTTTAAATGCTTTGATGAAACACTTCGGGGAGTTCATGGTTTTTGAGCACAAGCCAGTCATCCTCCTTTTACTGGCGCCTTTACAATAAATGCTGCATTTTCCTTCACCACAACCTGGTGTCAGTAAATTGGCTTTACTGCACAAGGGAGAATGGACCCAAGTTTGATTTGGTAACAACACTCCATTATTTGCCCTGCACAAAGCTGGTCCCCCAAACAGGCGCTGCAATTAGAGGAAAGGTCAGGAAGGTCTGACTGGCACTGATACATCTCCTGACTCTTAGCCATCCTGCATTCTACTCCAGATTCATCTTTCAGAAAGCTTTCATCATGGCACCTCCAACCACTAAAACTTCCTAGGAGCTACCTATTATCTACAAAAGAAAGCCCAAACTCTTCACTATGAGTCAACCCCTCTCCACTATTTTTACATCACTTTCTCATATGAACCACATGTGTCTTCACTTGCATCTACACTTCCCCAGAATAGAGAATACAATATGTCTCTCTGAGTCTTCTTTGTCAATACTGTATTCAAGAAATACATATGTATAGTGATACAAATACTACATTAATTCTTATACATGATATGTATAATATTTAATATATCCATCATTACCACAGTTGTTCTTAACTTTATACAAATAAATATTTTTTTATTCCCTTCTTTTGTCATGCCTCTATCACTGAGGACAACAGTGGCCACGACATTTTAGAATCATATCTAAGGAAGGAAAATATTCTATCTGAAAACGTACACTGTGACAAGTTTTGTCAATCAGCAAAACCAAGGAGCATCTGGGCAGAATACTAGGCATTGTGGCTAGTAACAAAGGAGGCTGGCTTGCAAAGACCTTGAACTTGAATGGGGATACTGGAAACCATCAAGAGTTAGTAAATGGGGCTTGTGCGTCTAATTATTGGTAAGATGGAAGAACTAGTCTGGAAATGTTTTCTTTGTTTTTCCCTGTGGCTAATAGCATTTTTGTTTTTTACTAATGTTTTAAGTTTTGACCTTTATAAATCCTGCCTGTTCTTACTTTGGAAAAAACCTGAAATTCACTATTCTCCCCAGATGGTCCTTACTTAGGATGATAGCTTGAATTCAAGTACAAAAAGGCAATTCTTAATTGTCTTTAATCCAAACAAATATTTTAAAGAACTGAATTAGACATGCCGATCAGGATCTGTGCCCTGCTTACAATCACTTCTGTACAAAACTGCCCTGTGCACTGCTGCTATAGCCTTGCCAGCCCTATTGAGAACCATTTAACCCAAGGCAGGCACCTGGTCCAAGGCAGATTATTCATCACAGGTGCAAACTCAATGAGAGAGAGAGGAATTTTTGACAATTTCCAACGTTCTGATTTGGCTAACCAGGTGAAAAGTGTTACATTGAGAGCACCGCACAGGGATCAAATTTGAAAACTTTTTTGACTTTGTGTTACTTGTGGAAACCTAGGCAAAGATATACAAGAGACAAAGGGATATAGGGCTTCAGACTCAGGAGAGAGGTCTGAGCATATAGGGAGTCAGTAGCATATAGAAAGGGCTTGAGGAAAAAATGGAAATGGATAAAATTAATGAAAGAGAAATGTGAAAAAGAAGAAGATGTGGAGTGACTCCAACATTTGGAAGAGTCACAGGAGTCCAGGAAGAAAATCATGATTGATATGCCTTGTGAAGTATTTAACTGTATTCAACAGTAGAGAAATAGTTTTGTAAATTACAGTAAAATATTAAATAGCCATTGATGATGACACTTCAACAAAATCTTGATGACATGGGGAAGTATTCAATTTATAATAGTAAATGAAAAAGTGAAATTCCTTGTACTTCCAGTCTTCCTTTCAACCTCTTGTATTTGTGTAGAGGGAAGAGCAAGTGGGATAAATGGAGGCTGTTGGTAAAAGAGAAGAAAGAGACCAAGATAGTTATGTTCTCTTTGCTTAGATGTATTTTCCAAGTTTGTACAATAAATATGCTTTCTTTTATAATTAAAAAAATCCTTAAAATTGTAATTATAAAAAATGCTTAATACATTTGAATATAATGAGAAGACAGTTCTGTGTTAACAGGGGAAGAGAACCAGGGAGTCAGGAATATCACTGCTCTAAGTTTATTTATCCTTGACTGTTTTCTGTGAAATCCGAGAAGCTGATCAGCTCTCTGGCATTCTCTCCTCATCTTAAACCTTAGGGAGCCAAAACCTTTGGAGCAATAATCAGATGCCAACAACTAAATTTAAGAAGGAAAAGTCTCAGAGACCACAAAGAAAATTTGCAGTGCCAACCAATTATTTTAGGCCATCACATATTTCAGTTATATAAGCTCAAAAAACATTATGCTGATGTTTGTTCAGATTTAAGAGCCTTTATCTCCTATTGCTGTCAGCATATTTCCTGCATACTAATAAGCATCACTACATTTCATATAAAATAGAATATGAGCCTCATTTTTAACAAATTACAAAGCCACAAATTAATTAATGATTTGCTGAAGAAGAGAGAAATTTAGAATTCTCCTGTTTTAGCTTTTGCACCAAGCCCCAAAGAGATGAGGCTGATTAAATTTTAAGAGGCCCCCTTCCCAACTCACAAGTTCCCGTTAGTCAATAAGTACTTTGCTGTCATCTCTCTCACACTTCATTAAATTCTAAACCTTTCCATCCATCCATCCATTACTATTAGTTGATAAGATTCTTTAAATTCAGTAGTATTTGGGCTATCTGAGCCTTACACTTAATTTTAAATATTGTGAATATATAAATGTTCTTCTGTAATTACCTTCCAAAACCCTCAGAGGATTGGACGATAGAATGTTACATTCCTAAAGTCTATTTTCCTCTTAATGGTGAAGGTAAAAATCCTCAATTTATTTTTTCTTTCTAGAGTTTTGTCCATTTCAGAGAGAAGAATTGTATTTTTTCTTCTCTGCATAAATCTAGGAACATTGCAACTGTTGCCAGGAGAAATAAATTACAGTGTTAAGCTGCAAACCTGTAGGTTTAAAGGTTCACCTTCCTTTAACATTATTTTAAAGGAAAAATACTAAAATTTCAGCCAGCAGAGAAGACAGGTTCTTGGGCCTACTTTCCACTATGAAGTTCAGTTCCTTGTTTTGGAATGCTTAAAGGAATCTTATAATTCTTCCAGAAAGGAAGTATAATTTAAAATTAGGGGGCTTCCCTGGTGGCGCAGTGGTTGGGAGTCCGCCTGCCGATGCAGGGGATATGGGTTCGTGCCCCGGTCCGGGAAGATCCCACATGCAGCGGAGCGGCTGGGCCCGTGAGCCATGGCCGCTGAGCCTGTGCGTCCGGAGCCTGTGCTCCGCAGCGGGAGAGGCCACAACAGTGAGAGGCCCGCGTACCACACACACACAAAAAAAATCAGTAAAATTAGGCACTGGCCTCAATGAATAGCGAGGTGATTAGAATTGGGAGTGCCTTTCTTTCTCAACACCATTTCCATGTGTTTCTCTACTGTTCTCTCTCTCTTCAATGCATGGCCAATTACAGTGTGCATACAATCATGCTGTAAAATGTTTAATTGAAAATCCAGACCCTGTATTTTCTTTATAGATCTAGAATTTTTCAATTGTGTTGCCTTTATGAAATGGAAAGGCAGTTTGGAAAGGTAATGTAGTGTCAGATTTTGTGTTCTTTCCAGAGAAACCACTACTCTTTTGGATTACAATTATCAAAGCTGAAATGTCCAGATCTTCCTTGACTTACAATGGGGTTACTTCCCCAAAAACCCATCGTAGGTTGAAAATGTTGCCAGTTGAAAATGCATTTAATACACCTAACCAACAAACATCAGGGCTTAGCCTGGCCTACCTTAAATTTACAAGACTGGTATCGCTAATTGTGGACAAGAAACCACAAATCTCATGCACTATTTGTAGGAGTTGGTAAGATGATCTGACCTCTTCTAAAAAGTAAACATATATCTATAGTGTGAATAACAACTGAATTCCTAAATATTTATCCAAGAGGACTGACAGCATGAGCCCCTAAAAAATATTTTACAAGAAAAGCAGCTTTAGGGGAATTCCCTGGTGGTCCAGTGGTTAGGACTCGGTGCTTTCACTGCCATGGCCAAGGTTCAATCCCTGGTTGGAGAACTAAGATTCCCTGTGGCGCAGAAAAAAAAAAAAAAAAAAAAAAAAAAAGAGTAACAGCTTTCATTATAATTGCTAAAACTGGAAACACCCAAGTTTCTATCAATAAGAAAATGAATAAATTATACCATATTCATAAAATGGAATAATAATAAAGAATCAAAAAGAATGCATTTTTATAAGCACAACAATGTGGATGAATCTCAAAAACCTGCTGAGTGAAAGAAGTCAGTCATAAAAGAATGCATACCATAGAACCTGATTTATGTGAAGTTCTAGAATAAGCAAAACCAACACCTGGTTGTTGAAATTGGAATAGGAGTTTTTAGCTACTATGATTAAAGCTGATATGAATACTTTTCTTATAAAATGTTTTTTAGAGGCAGGTGTTGTCAAAAGAGGGATACTCCACCAATGCCTTCTTTTATTATCTTTAATTGTATTTGTATGACTTTATTTTTTCCTCTTTTTCCTGGATGATTTTTAGTTGTTTTCTTAGTGGTTATCCATTAGCATCTTAAATTCATAACAATCTAATGTGAATGGCTATGTTGTAATTGTGCCTAATTATGTATTTATAGTTTGTTTCCCATTTACATGTATTTGTAATTACTACTACATGCATTTGTTTTTAAATCTTGTAAGAAATAAAATGAGTTGAAAACTCAAAAATCACAAGATTGTGGCTATATATAGGCTCATGTAATGTTTACCTATGTATTTAATTTAACCAGTCTTCTTTATTCTACATATGCATGTATACTTTCTAATGTCTCACTTCAGCCAGAGAATGGCCAGATCTACTAGCAATAAACTTGTTCAGTTTTGCTTACCTGAAATGTCATGATTATTAATTTTTGATGGACACTTTTGTTGGAAATAAAATTATGGTTGTTTAAAAAAAACAGGGATATTAAAGAATTTTCTGGGATGACAGTAACATTCTATTTCTTGAAAGGCATGTGTGTTATACAGAGATGTACAACTAATATCCTTGCATGTCACTATATGTAAAATATATCTAAAACCTTGTTTGTCACCAATGTTCATAGCAGTACTGTTCACAATAGCCAAGACATGGAAGCAACCTAAATGTTCATCAACAGATGAATGGATAAAGAAGATGTGGTACCTATATACAATGGAATATTACTCAGCCATAAAAATGAATGAAATAATGCCATTTGCAGCAACATGGATGGACCTAGAGATTATTATACTAGGTAAAGTAAGTCACACAGAGAAAGACAAATATTATATATCACTTATTGTGGAATCTAAAAGAGTAATACAAATCATCTTATTTACAAAACAGAAACAGACTCACAGACTTGGAAAACAAACTTAATGATTACCAAAGAGGAAAGGGGAGGAGGGATAAATTAGGAGTATGGGATTAACATACATATATATATATATATATCACTATATATAAAATAGATAAACAACAAGGATTTACTGTATAGCACATGGAACTATATTCAACATCTTGTAATAACCTAAAATGGAAAAGAATCTGAATCTGTACACCTGAAACAAAATATTGTAAATCAACTATAGTTAAATAAATATAAATAAATAAAATTATGATTGTGAGTACCCACTTTCAAAACTGTCCCAAGAACAAATCTACATCTCCCCTTATTAAAACTTGGTTATCAAAGTCAACACAGTTCTATTTTATGCCTAAATTAGTTCCAGTTGCATTTCTATCGTTCCCAAATGAGACATGCATTAAAAGCAGGAGAACTCACTATGGAGAACAGTATGGAGGTTCCTTAAAAAACTACCATACAACCCAGCAATCCCACTACTGGGCATATACCCTGAGAAAACCATAATTCAAAAACAGTCATGTACCCCAATGTTCATTACAGCTCTATTTACAATAGCCAGGACTTGGAAGCAACCTAAGTGTCCATCAACAGATGAATGGATAAAGAGGATGTGGCACATATATACAATGGAGTATTACTCAGCCATAAAAAGAAACAAAATTGAGTTATTTGTAGTGAGGTGGATGGACCTAGAGTCTGTCATACAGAGTGAAGCAAGTCAGAAAGAGAAAAACAAATACCATATGCTAACACATATATATGGAATCTAAAAATAAAATAAAATAGAATAAAGGTCATGTATGGGAATACAGGGGCAGGATGGGAATAAAGACACCAACCTACTAGAGAATGGACTTGAGGACACGGGGAAGGGGAAGGCTAACCTGGGACAAAGTGAGAGAGTGGCATGGACATATATACACTGTCAAATGTAAAATAGATAGCTAGTGGGAAGCAGCTGTATAGCACAGGAAGATCAGCTTGGTGCTTTGTGACCACCTAGAGGAGTGGGATAGGGAGGGTGGGAGGGAGACACAAGAGGGAGGAGATATGGGGATATATGTATATGTATAGCTGATTCACTTTGTTATCAAGCAGAAACTAACACACCACTGTAGAGAAATTATACTCCAATAAGGGTGTTAAAAAAGAAAAGCAGGAGAACCATTACATTTTTCTTCTATAATTTTGGCCCCCTCCTGGTTTGGGGGAATACATATGATTTGTTCCTTCTCTGGTGTCTCCCTTCTTGATTATTGGCACCTCCTTCCAACAAGTCAGAGCCAGAAACCTGGCCATTTGTCTCATTCACCAACATCCAATCCATCCCCAAGACGTAGGAGCACTAATTCCTAAATATCTCACTAAATTTAATATCATTAAATTTCACCAATTTTGAGAATATCTGAAGTATCTTATTAGTTTATTTGAGAGACTCTTAATGTACAAGCATCAGGGTCTATTGCATATCCAATAAACTCCCTGTGAATTACTTTCCTGATAACATTGTTTGTCTGCTGACTCTTTCCCCTGTGGATTCCCCACCTATTTAGTGTGGAGGTCCTGGAATCCGGAATGATAAGATGGGGGTATTTTCTCTTTCTAGAACCATCAAATGACCTACCTTGTAACTGTAGTATGTTCATTTATTACTTTGACTTATTATTTTTTTTTTTTCCTCATGAACGTGGCTTTAATAGGGCTTGGAAGCATTTGGAACTTTACTGGACTTGGATCTTGGAAACCCTTTTGTGGCTTTGACAGGCCACAGAAGAGACCGACTGGAGAACAAGGACTAATTCAAGATGACCATGTAACAGGGACAGAAAATGGACCGGTGATTCCAGCAAAGGGGATTAAAAAGCCAGCAATGGGAAAACGAGAACTTTCAAGAGCATGGATAATGGGCAGACCTGGATTTGAACCTTTGCTCCTTTACTTCTTAGTTGCATGACCTGGGCAAGTTATGTCACCTCTCCAGCCGAGGCAATGGGGACCAAGCATCTGCCACCTTATGGACATCAGGGCTAATCTGGCTTCCGGGTCGGGGGGAAGGAGTGGCAATAAGGACAAGTTGACCTTCCTCCTGTGTGACCTGGAGGAGAATGGCCAACGACCATCCCAGAGAAGGCAGGCTACGTCTTCAGTCAAGGGTAAGCACATCTCCATCTGAGATGACCCTGAACCACAAGTCCATCTCTCTGCGTCCACTGCGGTGTCCACAGCCGCATACGATCGCCAGTCCCCAAGTCGTCCAAGTCCCTTGATGCTCAGAGGTGCCATGGAGAATATAAAGGACAAGACGTGGTTCTTCCTTGAAGAGGTTTCTCTCTGGCCGGCAGTTCTGGTCACTCTGGTCACCTTCCCAACTTCTCTCTTCTCTCTCCTGCTTGAAACTCTTCTCTGGGGCAGGGCAGCTCCTCGGTCTCCCCTCTGGGAAGTTCCCTGATGCTGGTCTAAGGGACTGGATCTGGAGGGCCAAGGACACAGCCCCCATCATTGCTAGGGTCATTCTTGACTGGAGAAGTTCCCAAGGAGGCTCACTTGTGCTTTCTGGGCGGCTGCCCACCTGTCGGGGTGCTCAGAGGTCGAGATAAAGTGGGAGGAGCTCGCCCGGACGCCAGAAAATCGCTCTGACAGCGGCAGCGAGCTCTAAAGTCAGAGCTACTTTGACTTATTGAGAACACACAATCTTCACCTCTGGACACAGAAACATAACTTCAATAATTAAATTTGATTATACTGAGAAGATTAACATTTCAATCCTTAGCTGGAAGATAAGACAAAAGTCAAGCGACTTGTTAAGGCAAGGAAGCCACCCTCTTAAGAGTTGTACTACCTGCACCAAAGATAAGTTCAGCAAATATTACTCTATGGTAAGGACAGTGCCAACACTACAAAAATTTAAGCAGAAATACTCTTTGGTCTTGCGGTCATTTAAGTAACACAGTCAAACAAATAATAAATTACTGTTATGTGGTATGATGCATGCATAAACAGTTAATAGCTGCTTATACAACATACAGCACTGCATTGATAAATTGGGTGGTGGTAAATAGCATGGGCTCTGGAAACAGATCACTTCAGTTTAAATTCCCATTTTGCCCCTGTGAAATGGTGGGAATTTGGATATGTAGCTTAAGTTTGGGGGCCTTAGTTTCCCATCTGTCAAAAGGGTTGTTGAGAGGATTAAATTATACATAATGTGTTTGAGCTAGTAAAGGAAAGTTCTGAGAAATGTCAATGCTACATGGGCACAAAGTGCGTGGGCAAAAAGAGTGCAGCAGTAGGGGATGCTAGAGAGGTGGACTGAAACCACATCCCAGAGGAACTTGTTTCCTCCATGCTGAATGAGTGGACATGACTCTACATTATCCTCAAGGGCAAGGGGAGCCACTGAAGCATTTAAAAATTTGGGCCCATAACTGTATTTTACAAAGTCACTCTGGTGAGGAGAGAACTGAAGAAACATTAGCAAGGACACTCGAATTATTTTTTATGGAGTTACACTATAAGAAGAGGCCAATATTACTAAGAAAAGATTCCTTTTTCTTTCAGACATTCCTTCTGATGTTCCTTCCTGACTGGGCTGGAAGCAAACACTTTTCTGCATCTCCCTCTTCTAGGGAGATTGGGGGATTCCCTCCCAATCCTCCAGTCCTCCCCCCTCTACCACCTACCCCAAATTCTGAAGAAAATCTGATGCAACCAAATGGCCAGCTATCTGAACCAAACGTCAAAAGGAAGAAAGGAACCCTGTGGATGGTGGTGTTGGAATGTGGAGCCAAGGTACTCCAGGGAACACAGACGGAGTGAAGGTTCCAAACAGGAGGACTGGGTGCGACTAATAAGCCATCCTGGATACATGAATGTGATTGATAGTCTAAAAGAAATGGCCTATATTTTTGCCCTTCCAAATATTAAGGGAAGAGCTAATAGGTTATTGGTTGTGAGCATTAGTATTTAATGTCATTGTGAGCAGTACTCAAGAGAAACACCATGCATATTTTGGGAACTATCATGGAACCCATTGTGTCCTGCAGAATTCAGGGAGGGCTTCCTCCAGAAGGTGGCAGAGAAACAAGTCCTAAAAGCTGAAATTATCAGAAAAAAAACATGGAAAAGCTGTCACTCGCAGAAGTAACGGCATGTACAAAGACACTGAGGTTGGAAAGGGCTTGATGTTCAAGGGCTAGAAGAAGACTAAGAGTGATAGAGCATGGTGAGCAAGAGAGACGGTGGCACACAATGGGGATAGAGGGGTAAGGGCTTTCAATATGTGAAGCCACAGACTTTTAATAAATGTTTGACACTTGAAATAGACCAAGGAATGCAAGCATTTGAATATTTTATGATTATCAAATTCAGATGAATCACTCCCTATTTTTGACCACCCTTCAGTGAGAATCTTATTTAGTACATCAGATAAAGTTTGATTATTGTTTGCTTCTGTGGACATCAAAGTTTATACCTATAACAATAGAAGAATGGGGTAAGATCACATTCTTCTCCATAGCTCTGTTTCTAAGCTAAAATTGTATTTGCATTGCTAAAGACTCTGTCTCTCTTTATACTAGGTAGAGAGATTAACAAGCAGTGCTGCAGAAATATGAGAGTCATTATTGCTGATTAAATGATAATTTTCTAGAGTGACATTATGCATCAGAAAAGAAAATAATGAGCTCACTTGAATTTATAGACCCCATGGCAGCTGGAAGAAGTTCTCTCATTTGCTCATCAACAGCTTTCAGGCCAAGTAAAAAGGATTTGAAAGGATTATATGACTGTTTGAGATAGGCACAGACTTAGAGGTTAAGAAGTGGGCACCTTGGCATGAAAGCTTACATCATTTTAATCAGGCTGCGGGGAGTAATAAATAACACTAGTAAAGACAATGAAAAGCATTTGCATATATATTCTAGTCTATCAATTACTTTGAGTGAAGAAGAGAGGAAAAGAAGACAGAGCCTGGTAGGTAGGATGTAGCAAAGAGGAAGCCTTAGCTTGACACATGGAAAACAATGGAAATCAGAATTGAAGAAGACCAGTTTTACACAGAGAGTGTCAATTACCCAATGTATTAGTTCCTGGGGCTGCCAAAACAAAATACCACAGATTGGTTGGCTAAAACAAAAGAAATTTATTTTCCAATAGTTCTGCAGGCTAGAAGTCCGAAATCAAGATATCAACAGATTTATTTTCTGCAGAGGCCTCTCTCCTTGGCTTACAGATGACTGCCTTCTTGCTGTGTGCTCAAATATTTGCCCCTCCATCTGTGTCTTTTTGTGTGTGTCCTAATCTCCTCTTCTCACAAGGACATCAGTTCTATAGGATCACAGCCATATGACCTCATTCTACCTTAGTTACCTCTTTAAAGGCACTATTTCCAAAACAGTCAATTCTGAGTTACTGGGGTATAAGAGTTCAACATATGAATTTGCACTACTTGGGGGAGACGCCATTTAGCTCATAAGCCCCAAAGTACTAACCAATCACTTGCTCTGTGCAGGGTGCTATTCAAGTCACCGAGATACAGGAAGACATGGCCTTGTCCTCATGGACTTTGGGGTCTAACGGGGGAGACAGTCATCTAATATGGGATAATAGGTAAATAAATAATTTAGTAATTAATCATACCTGTGCAACATGCTGCAAAGAAGAGTCAGGGAAGGGTAGCCGGAGGAAAGGAGCTTTACGTCAATTCCAGAAGAGGATATACGCATGAGCCAGAAAAAGAAGGGGACATGGGTGATCCAAGAATGAGGAAACAACATGTTTCCTGAGGGCAGGGAGAAGAGACTGCCATGTGTGAGAAGGACTGAGTGAAATCAGCCGGACTAAGATAGGAAAATAGAGAGCAGTGTGCAATGAGTCTGGAGCTATAAGTGGACAATAGACCATTTGGGGAAAAATGAAAGTGTGATTGATATGGTGACATGGTGTGCAGAGTGGCCCATGTTATATTGGTATGTTAGAGGTAAATGAGGAGACACCGTCTCACAATTCTTAGAGACTACTTAGTGCAATGGTAAAGAACTAGAGCTCCAGGCCAGAGTACTATGTTGGTTAAATCTTGGCTCTACCAAGTCCCAACATTGTGACTTTCAGGAGGTCACTTTAACACTCTGTCCAAGTTTCCTCAACTACACATTGTGACTAATCATGGCACATACCTCATAAGTCAAGTTAAATGAATGAATACACATAAAGTACTTCTAGCAGTTTCTGGCACACAGTAATTATTCAACTTTTATCATTAGGAAGAACGACAGGAGATAAAAACCTACTGAGCACATGAAGATGTCACTTGAATGTAGGATAAAGGTAAAAAGCAGAACTGTTTCTCAATGATCAATTCAGCAAGCATTTATTGATTAGTTCCTCTTTTACTTTCCAACAACATTTTTGATCATGATACAATTTTCCTTTAAACAAACTTTAATGAAATTGATGGAAGCACACTGTGGCAAACGTGCTTTGGTTAAAAGTACTGCTGTGGTCTTGGAGGTTAACATCTTTCATGCATACCATTCCATTAAAATGTTTCACTTAAGTTGCATCTCTCTCTTTGTAGCAGTTTAAAATTTCTCTTTTCAGCCTGGTTTGTGGTCTTTGTATATGTTCCACATGGTCAGAGTGTTCATATTTTTTAAATTGAAATATTGTTGATTTACAATATTTTGTTAATTTCAGGTGTCAGCAAAGCAATTCAGTTATATATATATTTCAGATTATTTTCCCTTATAGATTATTATAAGATATTGAATATGGTTCCCTGTGTTACACAGTAAATCCTTGTTGCTTATCTATTTTATGTATAGTAGTTTGTATCTGTTAATCCCATACTCCAAATTTATCTCTCCCCTCCTTCCTTTACCCTTTGGTAACTGAACCCTCCTACACTGTTGGTGGGAATGTAAATTGGTGCAGCCACTAGGGAAAACAGTATGGAGGTTCCTTAAAAAACTAAAAATAGAGCTATCGTATGATCCAGCAATCCCACTCCTGGGCATATATCCAGAAAAGATGAAAACTATACTTCAAAAAGATGCATACACCCCAACAGTCATAGCAGCACTATTTACAATAGCCAAGACATGGAAACAATCTAAATGTCCATTGATGGATGAATAGATGAAGAAGAAGATGTGGTGTGTACACACACACACACACACACACACACACACACACACACACACACACACTGGGATATTACTCAGCCACAAAAAAGAGTGAAATACTGCCATTTGCAGCAACATGGATGGACCTAGAGATTATCATACTAAGTGAAGTAAATCAGGCAGAGAAAGACAAATATTATATGATATCACCTACGTGAGGAATTAAAAAAATAATACAAAGGAATCTATATACAAAACCAGAAGCAGACTCACAGACATACAAAAGCATTCATGTTTGATTTGAGAAAGATTATGATGGAGAGCAAGTGTCTCTGAATGATTGAAAGGGTCCAGAGGAGAATCATTCAAATATTGGCACTCTCTAAAATCACAATGGCCAACAAGATTCATTGTGTAAAATGCTATCCCTGATGTTAATTTTCCTGTCCTATCTGATGATAATGGTAAGTTATCAAATTCCTAACTCCTAAAAAAATGTCAGCTCAATCTCTTACTTTCACCTGTTTACAAATAAGTACTGATTCATCTAGTTAGTTCATTAATGGCTGTGTCAGTCATGAAATACTTTCTGCAATAGTAAATGCTCATATTTGGCAGTATGGTGTATTTCATGTTTTCAAGATGCAATGATAAAACTTTCATGAACAAAGATAATACAAGGTTGGCATACTGTGGGTATTTAATAAATATTTGTTGAATCAATGAATCAGGAATAGTCTTTAGAGCAACTCTGAAAGATAATGGTTATTTCTCTATTTTACAATGGCAGGAATTGAGGTTAACAGAGGTTAAATAACTCATTTGAGGCTGCACAATGGTAAAAGCCAGGGGGAAATGAAGCTCAGATCCCCCTGACTCAGAAGTCACACCCTGCCTGGCTGACTCACCTGCATGAAGGTTGAGCAGAGCAGAATGAGCCCTGGACAACTCTGGGCTAAGGGCACCTTCTCTGTGCTGCCCCAACCCTGGTACTTGCCACAGGGCACAAGGATAATGTCTTTCCTGCATGTGACTCTCACCAGACTGCATAGGTCACTCTTGTGTTCCAGCAGCAGCATAGTATCCGGCACTTACTAAGTGTTGGGTAAACTTTGTTCAGTGGTGAGAAGCAATAAAGTCTTCACTGTTATTTTAAAAAATTAGATTACATATATTATACAACATTATATGTAATATATTATATGCTACATAATATATATAGAATAGAATAGAATATATATGATATTATATACTTATAATATATTATATATATATATATAAATGAGTAATGTGGAACTAAAGAGTAATCTTATCTTTATATCTTTTAGAATCTAAATATCTAGTGTGTCAGATCTAATATAAATATGTTTGTGCCACACAATATGCACCTTGTACTTGATGCCTTATCATTCAACCTCCCAAACCCTGGAGTGCTGCTCACCTTACACAAAACTCAAAAGTCCCTACTCATTTAACTTGTAAACAGCGTTCTCCCATTCTTCCCTTCAGGGTGTCCTTGGGGTTCCCCAGGGTTCCATCCTTGTCCTTGTCCCTTTCCACCTCCCGGTCTTCCAGTTTCCTGAGGGGACTCACAGCCACATGTATAGCTCCAGCTCCCAATATAGTGGACACTGTCATGAATGTCCAGAATCCCTGTACTACTGAAGGATTTATTCCTCCAGCTGCTGGGAGTACTGCTAGATCTCAGCCCCCTCCAGGAATTTCCCTCAGCTGAAGAGAGCTACTTCACTCAAGGTCGTGCTTTCTCAGGATCTATACCCAATGAACAACCAGCAAGGGAGGGATGTAAAGACCTGCTCCCCTCACTGGGCCACTCTAGCTTCAGAGCTCACCATGGGGTCAGCAGAAGCTGAAGCTGAGTCTGCATCACACACATGTTCTCCCACTACCCCTTCCCATGGCCTCCTCATTTCACACAGGTATTGATCTCAGAACACTCCTAATAAACTTCTTGAACATGAATTTCCATCTGAGAATCTGCTTCTGTGGAACCCAGCCTGTAAGATCTAATGACTCTCAAGCCTCTATTTCCATTTGAGTCTTCTCTGACCAAGACTTGGAACCATATATCTCTCTATCTATTAAACACCTTTCACCTGGATCTCCTTAGTCACCTCAAACTCTGCATTCCCAAACCGAACTCATCTTGTTTTCCACACACCCAGACTCTGATCCTCCCTTGGATTTTCCTTCTCAGGGGATCTCAGCTAAGCCTCTCAAGCCACAAACTTGACGTATTAGCTATCTATTGCAACATTACTACCAATTAATGGCTTAAAACAATGCAAACTTATTGTTTTATAGTTTCTGGGGGTCAGGAGACCAGGCACAGCGGGGTCCTCTGCAAAGCTGTAATCAAGGTGTTAGTCAGGGATGGAATCCCTTCAGAGTGGAAGGATCCATGTCCAAGCTCATTTTGTCATTGGAAGAATTGAGTTCTCTGCAGGCTGTGGGAATGAGGGCCTTCGTTTCCTGCTTGCTGTTGCCCTGATGTCATCCTCAGTTCCTCACCACGTGATCCTCTCCATTAGGCAGTTCACAATATGGCAGTTTGCGTCTTCCTTTTTTTTTTTTAACATCTTTATTGGAGTATAATTGCTTTACAATGGTGTGTTAGTTTCTGCTTTATAACAAAGTGAACCAGCTATACATATACATATATCCCCGTATCTCCTCCCTCTTTGCTTGGCACTTTGCTTCTTAAAAGCCAGCAGGGGCAATAGAGTTGTAACAAGACAAGTGTTACAATCCTATGTAACATAACCACAGAAGTGACATCCCATCATCCTTGCCATATTTAGTTGGCCAGAAACTCACTGAAGGGGAGGAACCCACACAAGGGTGTGACCACCAGGAGGTGGAGTCATAGGGGCAACCTTAGAATCAGTCCACTACCTTTGGACTATATTTTGCTTATTTTAGTCACACCTAGAGTGACACTTTCTTATTCATCAATAGTAGGAAAAAAAATGCCTTCTGTGATGCTTTAGACTCTTTCCTTTCTGAGATATTTGGCCTAGAGTGGAAAGGAAAATAAGAGATCTAGAAATCCCCTAGAGTTGAGGAAATTTATCCAAGAGTAATTTTTCTGAACCATGGGGGGAAATGTGAGCAGAGATGGCCCAGTTCCCTTCTTATCCAGAACAAAAACACTGCAGCAGCGTAACATAGTAGGAAGTGCATAGGACTCTGCTATTCAAATTATCCACGATATTTACCAGACAACATTTTTTTTTTAAAGCAATAATGTGAAAAAGGAGTTCCCAGTTTCTGCAGCCCTTTCTGATTTTGTCAGTCTATGCACTGTCATATCTGAAAACTTTCCAGAACAGGAGACTTATCAACGCACTCCTCCATTCTCATTTAAATATCTAGCTATCATTCTCAGGTTTCTCTTGCCAAGCTGGGTCAAAAAGTTGTCACCATCATTATTCCTGATCTAGCAGATTCACATTCTGAATGACAGATATGCTGAAGTTCTGAAGAACAAGGTCATAAAGTTCACTTTCTGACTGTGCTTTGTGATCTTAAGCAAGTTCCTTAAGCCCCATAGGCTTCAGTTTCCTTACCTGTACCATGGAGATAATAATAGCACCTATGCAGTAGTGTTGAGGTGAGAATTAAACACACAAACCATTCAGCATAGTGCTCAGTGTATGATAGCATTTCACAAATGCTAGTGCTTAACATTATCATTATTGCCAAGATCAGTGCTTGGCTGACAAACCAATAAAAATTCAAGAAACATGGGACTGCAAATTTTTAATTTTTCCTATTTATTTTCAAAACTCATTTAATATCACCAGTCTTTTATCCAAGAAAAAATACTTCAAACCAAAGAGTTGGAAGAACATAATCTTGAATTAAAGAACAGTCCTTTTAAATGGAATAAATTTAGCTTTGGAAAAAAAACCCCTAATTCTCCAATACTGATGTTTCTTATTTTGCCAGAGCATGGTGAAAACCTCATAATGGATTTCCACAGATCCATAGCCCAGGGTTTGGCAACTGCTGGATTAGAGTCCCAAGGTTCCATCAGACCAGAGTAACAGACCTTATGTTACTGCCCTCTTGTATCTCAATCACTATGTGAACGATCAGCTCATCCTATACCAACATATGTTTTTCATTAAGATGACTGACATCAAACTGGGCCTCAAACTTTCAAGCTATTTTAGCTCATCGATTGTGAACTAAAACAATGAAACTACTTACCAACTTGTCATCATATTTTTGTGGTATATAGGGTTCAGGGGAGCTGTTACATATATATGGATGAGTTTGTTTAAACCACATCCATCCCACTCCTACCTAGTAGGGAAATTTGGGATGGGGGAATGTTACAAAAACATCCGTAGGGGAGATGAGAGGGTATTACAAAAACCTCACATATTTTAAATACAGAAATATTATGCAGTCTTTCTGGTAAATTACACTTGATTGGGATGGAAGATAAATGTCACAACTGGGAGCAATTTGTAAAAATGCAACTGGAAATAATTTCTTTGCCCATGTTGTTAAAAAGAAATACACTCCTGATTGTAGATTTAAATATAGTGTTGATGTATGGCATGTATTAACTGAACCATCATGCGGCTCTGTATGAAGGTTTTTTATATATATATATATATATATATATATATATATATATATATATATATATATATATATATGCATATGTGTGCTGGCAGTCAGGAAATGTTTGTATTTTAATCTATTATTTCTGTCTGGATGGGAAAAGGAAGAACAGAGACGTGTTTTTCTAGACATTGGCTTGCTCGCAGATCCTCTTAATAATGAGGTGCAGCTTGATTCATGAAAAAAATATTAATAGATTGGAATTTTCCCATATATATATATTTTATCTTTTTGCTTATTTGCTGGATTATGCAGGATAATTTAGTTGCAAATGACATCAATCCAGATAAAATTGGCTTTGGGGTGGAAACAAAATGTATTAGTTCACACACTGGAAAAATCCACGGAGTACTTGCCCTTAGGAGCAGTGGGGCCCATATGCTCAAAAAATGAAATTAGAATTCTCACTGCCCCTCTCCATTCTGCATTCTTCTTTGTTGGCTCAAATCTCAGGTTCTCTCCAAGAAATGGTAAATGTTGTAACCAGCAAATCAGGATTATATCCTAATAGGCTAAAAACTTTATCTGGAAAAGCATGCATTTTTCTCAATAATTCAATGATTAGGGAGCTCCAACTTGGTCCAAAGGTCCAAACCAGAATAAATCCCTAGCCACAGAAATGTGATGGTCATGTTCGTTAGAATGGAAAAAAATTGTTTGCCTTCTGGACCTGGAAGTGAGGTGAGCCTCCACTACCAAAACCCATGTGGTCTATAAACTGCGGAGGTTTCTCTCTCTTAGCATAAGAGAGGGGTTCTGCTAAGTTACAGTGGGCAATTGGAAATAGATGTCCTCCCCTCTCCTTCCAAGATTATTCTCTTTGTTTCTGTCCAAAGACAATTTAAACTCTAATCACCTATAGTACATACTAGAACTTCTATCCTTTTGATAATTGATCCTGTAGCACTAACATAAGGCATGGTACCTGCCTTGGTCAATCCTTGTAGCTTATCCTGCTGTATCTACCATGAAATAAGATAGTAATGACAATACCTTCAAAGGAAACGATGTGAGGATCCATGAATGTTCCAGAGTGTGCTCATATAAAAAGAGCATATAAAAGCATACTTGTGCTTATGATTAAAGAGTTTTGTTTATGTGTTCCTTCAGTGACAAATCACTAGCCTAATAATTACAGCTTGTTAACTCCAAGGAGAAAAGGCAGCATCAATAGAATAGAATGAGAATCCAACTTAGGACAACAGCCTTGGGTTAAATCTTTATTTCATGTCCTCAATAAATAATAGCTATTATTTTTTTAAATTAATTGGCTGTGTCATGTTAGACAAGCTGTTTAACCTCTCTAAACTTAAGTTTTCTCATCTCTAAGATAGGGATAATGATATTTACCTTGCAGATTTGTAATGAGCATCAGACACTGCAGAATTAAGTGCAAGAGTCTTATAGGCATGAAATAAATAATAGCTGTTATCCTCAGTAATAAGAACAGTCTTTTAATACTGATATACAAAGCTACTGAGAAAATAATTGATACTTTGGAAAACCAACAATGGAAAAGAGGAGGGCATGTAAGAAAAGAAGATCAGGGAATTGAAACACACACACACAGTAAAGAGTCAGCAAATGTAGCACAACGTTCAGTTTTTAGAAAAGACAGATATAATTAGGAAAGACACATATGCACAAAAAGAATTTCAAGAGAACTGGTATGTATTTTACCCTTATAAAACAAGAGTAAAATCCCATAACTTTGGGCATCATTATAGGTATAACAAAGATAGAGTGCAAGGAATGAAATATACATTTCCAGGTTTCTTTACAGTCTAGAGTTCATATGCATAGAAGTGAGGCAGCTAAAGACAGTTTTTGTTGTCCTCCAATCTTGTCTTCTGCAACATATTATTTTATATCATTTTTATAGTGGGTTTTCACTAATTCCATGCCTGATCCATTAGATACTCTGGATTACAAACCAGAGAAACCTGTGTTTGATTCTCAAGTCTGCCATTTATCAACTGTGGGATCTTGGTAAAGAGACATAACCTCTGTAGGCATGTTAACTTCTTTGCAAACAGTAAGAACACAGGAGAGAATATAGCACAGAGCTCAATAGCATACACTTTGGAGTTTTCGACTGCCTGAATTAGGATCTTAGCTAGCCATGAAATTTGGGAAATCACTCTACCTCTCAGTTTTCTCATCTGAAAATTGGGGATAATTACAGTACCTACTTGTGAAGATCTAGTGAAACCGCCATGTAATGTATTTAGTATACTGTATGTGATAAACAGTTCACAATGATAGTTGTTGCTGTTAACACTAATAATCATACTCATTTTTATGGCCATCATGAAGTGGACATGATTGAATCTACTTTTATTATCTTAGCACCCTACCAGCATACAGTAAATGTTCAATAAATGGCTCTAGGGTTTGTTTATTTTAATTATAATTATTGTATCTGATCTTTTGAAAGGTAGAATTGTAATCGAGCAGGACCCTATGAGGCCTTCCCAGAATAGACCCCCACCCATGTCCTCCGCCTGTCTTTTGCCTGTAGAAAAACTTCAGTCAAAGAATAAATTTAATCAGAGAAGTGAGAATATGAAGAAAGAAAGAAAAACAGTCAAGCAAGACAAAATAATAATACTTTAGCCATTAAACAAAGTCAAGGACATTTAGTTCCTCATTAAAGACTATAGATAATATTCTGAGCCATGTCCTTTGAGATGTTTTTGCAGATACTAAAACCCCAACCTAGTGGGAGAAGTTAACTGTATGCTGCCCACAAGCACGTAGACCCCAGACCAGTTGGAACCAGAAGGTTGATGATACTGACTCCCGATCACCTCACCACCAACCAATCAGAAGAATGTCCACAAACTGACCGCACCCTGCTCCTGGAACACCATAAGACTCCTCACTACCTGCTCCAGACTGGCACACAGAGTTTTGAGGGCGTTAGCCTGCTGTGGCCCCCTTTGCCTGGCAAAGCAGTAGAGCTATGCTTTTCTACTTCACCCAAAACTGTCTCCATGTTTCTATTTGGCACGGTGAACAGAAGCCAAGTTTTGGCAACAGAATGAATATGTAGCTACTAGGCTGAGTGTTTCTCCACAAGCTAAAATACTCCCTTCTTAACTGTGCATCTCCTAGGCTTATAACCAGGCATGAAGTACAACCATCTTAGAAAAAATTGAATAGAATCTTTTATCTCAGTTTGACTAATTAATCAAAGACACCAAAGCCAAATTCTATTGAGATTAATTAACTCCTGAGAGAGTTTTTCTTAAGTGTCACTGGCCTATGCAAAGTTTGTATACTGAAATTTTTCCTTCTGACAGCTTGTTTCAATTTTTCTTCACATTCCATTAATTCTCCATTAATAAAGCTTAATCACTTGGGGGTGAAGTGGTTAAGAATGGGTTTACAAAGGAGACCTTCAAGATGGCAGAGGAGTAAGACATGGAGATCACTTTCTTCTCCACAAATACATCATAAATATATCTATATGTGGAAAAACTCCTACAGAACACCTACTGAACACTGGAAGAAGACCTCAGACTTCCCAAAAGGCAAGAAACTCCCCAGGTAACTAGGTAGGGCAAAAGAAAAAAGAAAAAAAAGAGAAAAGAATAGAGACAGGACCTGCACCTCTGGGAGGGAGCTGTGAAGGAGGAAAAGTTTCCACACACTAGGAAGCCCCTTCACTGGTGGAGATGGGGTGGGGGTGGCAGGGGGTAAGCTTTGGAGCCATGGAGGAGAGCGCAGCAATAAGGGTGCAGAGGGCAAAGCGGAGAGATTCCCGCACAGAGGATCAGTGCTGACCAACACTCACCAGCCTGAGAGGCTTGTCTCCTCACCCACTGAGGTGGGCGGGGGCTGGGAGCTGAGGCTCTGGCTTCAGAGGTCAGATCCTAGGGAGAGGCCTGGGGCTGGCTGCGTGAACACAGCCTGAAGGGGGCTAGTGCGCCACAGCTAGCCGGGAGGGAGTCTGGGAAAAAGTAAGGACCTGCCGAAGAGGCAAGAGACCATTGCGTCCAGGTGCATGAGGAGAGGGGATTAAGAACACTGCCTAAATGAGCTCCAGAGATGGGTGTGAGCCACGGCTATCAGTGCAGACATGAGAGACAGGCATGAGATGCTAAGCTTGCAGCTGCAACCACCAAGAAGCCTGTGTGCAAGCACAGGTCACTCTCCACATCTCCCCTCCTGGGAGCCTGTACAGCCTGCCACTGCCAGGGTCCTGTCATCCAGGGACAACTTCCCGGGGAGAACACACGGTGTGCCTCAGGCTGTTATCTGCCTGTTATCTCATGCTGGCCTCTGCCGCCGCAGGCTTGCCCTGCATTCTGTACCCCTCCCTCCCCCCCACCCCAGTCTGAGTGAGCCAGAGACCACAAATCAGCTGATACTTTAACCCCTTCCTGTCTGAGCAAAAAACAGATGCCCTCAGGCTACCTACACACAGAGGTAGGTCCAAATCCAAAGCTGAACCCCGGGAGCTGTGCGAACAAAGAAGAGAAAGGGAAATCTCTCCCAGCAGCCTCAGGAGCAGCGGATTAAATCTCCGTAATCAACTTGATGTACCTTGCATCTGTGGAATACCTGAATAGACAACAAATCATCCCAAAACGGAGGCGGTGGACTTTGGGAGCAACAGTAGACTTGGGGTTTCTTTTCTGCATCTAATTTGTTTCTGGTTTTATGTTTATCTTAGTTTAGTAGTTAGAGTTTATTATCATTGGTAGATTTGTTTATTGATTTGGTTGCTCTCTTCCTTTTTTTCTTTGTATATATATTTTTTTCTTTTTTCTCTTTTTGTGAGTGTATATGTGTATGCTTCTTTGTACGATTTTGTCTGTATAGTTTTGCTTTTACCATTTGTCCTAGAGTTCTGTCTGTCTGTTTCTTTTCTTTTTTTTTTTTTTTAGTATAATTTTCAGCTCTTGTTATCATTGGTGGATTATTTGTTTTTTGGCTTGGTTGCTCTATTCTTTCTCTCTTTTTAAAAAAAATAATCTTCAATTTTTAAAAATTTTAATAATTTTTAAAATTTTAAATAATTTCTTTTAATACCTTTATTTTATTATTTATTTTTCTTTCTTCCTTTCTTTTTTGTCTCTTTTCTTCTGAGCTGTGCAGTTGACAGGGTCTTGGTGCTCCAGCCGGGTATCAGGCCTGTGTCTCTGAGGTGGGAGAGCAGAGTTGAGGACATTGGTCCACCAGAGACCTCCTGGCTCCACGTAAATTCAAATGGCGAAAGCTCTCCCAGAGATCTCCATCTCAATGCTAACACCCAGCTCCAATCAACGATGAGCAAGCTACAGTGTTGGACACCCTATACCACACAACTAGCAAGACAGGAACACAATGCCACCGATTAACAGAGCAAGCTACAGTGTTGGACACCCTATACCACACAACTAGCAAGACAGGAACACAATGCCACCGATTAACAGAGAGGTTGCTTAAAATCATAATAAGATCACAGACACCCCAAAACACACCACCTGACATGGTCCTGCCCACAAGAAAGACAAGATCAGCCTCATCCATAAGAACATAGGCACCAGTCCACTCCACCAGGAAGCCTACAAAACCCTCAGAACTAACCTTACCCACTGGGGGCAGACACCAAAAACAACGAGAACTACAAACCTGCAGCCTGCAAAAAGGAGACCACAACACAGTAAGTTAAGCAAAATTAGAAGACAGAGAAATACACAGCAGATGAAGAAGCAAGGTTAAAACCCACCAGACCAAACAAATGAAGAGGAAATAGGCAGTCTACCTGAAAAAGAATTCAGAATAATGATAGTAAAGATGATCCAAAATCTTGGAAATAGAACGAGGAAAATACAAGAAATGTTTAACAAGGACCTAGAAAAACTAAAGAGCAAAAAAACAATGATGGACAACACAAGAAATGAAATTAAAAATTCTCTAGAAGGAATAAATAGCAGAATACCTGAGGGAGAAGAATGGATAAGGGACCTGGAAGATAAAATGGTAGAAATAACTAAGCAGAACAGAATAAAGAAAAAAGAATGAAAAAAACTGACAGTCTCAGAGACATCTGGGACAACATTAAACACACCAACATTCGAATTATAGGGGTCTCAGAAGAAGAAGAAAAAAAGAAAGGGACTGAGGAAATATTTGAAGAGATTATAGTTGAAAACTTCCCTAATATGGGAAAGGAAATAGTCAACTCCAGGAAGCACACAGAGTTCCATACAGGATAAATCCAAGAGGAAACATGCCAACACAAATATTAATCAGACTATCAAAAATTAAGTACAAAGAAAAGATATTAAAAGCAGCAAGGGAAAAACAACAAATAACATACAAGGGAATCCCCATAAGGTTAACAGCTGAACTTTCAGCAGAAACTCTGCAAGCCAGAAGGGAGTGGCAGGACATATTTAAAGTGATGAAAGGGAAAAACCTACAAACAAGATTACTCTACACAGCAAGGATCTCATTCAAGTTCGATGGAGAAATTGAAACTTTTACAGAAAAGCAAAAGCTAATAGAATTCAGCACCACCAAACCACCTTTACAGCAAATAGTAAAGGAACTTCTCAAGGCAGGAAACACAAGAGAAGAAAAAGACCTACAAAACCAAACCCCAAACAATTAAGAATATGGTAATAGGAACATACATATAAATAACCACCTTAAAAGTAAATGGATTAAATGCTCCCCAAAACATAGACAGGCTGAATGGATACAAAAATGAGACACATATATGTGCTGTCTACAAGAGACCCACTTCACACCTAGGGATGCATACAGACAGAAAAATGGTATGGAAAAAGATATTTCATGCAAGTGGAAATCAAAAGAAAGCTAGAGTAGCAACTCATATCACACAAAATAGACTTTAAAATAAAGACTGTTACAAAACACAAAGGACACTACATAATGATCAAGGTATCAATCCAAGAAGAAGATATAACAATTGTAAATATTTATGCACCCAACGTAGGAGCTCCTCAATACATAAGGCAAATGTTAACAGCCATAAAAGTGGAAATCGACAGTAACACAATCGTAGTAGGGGGCTTTAACACCACACTTTCACCAATGGACAGATCATCCAAAATGAAAATAAATAAGGAATCACAAGCTTTAAATGATACATTAAACAAAAGGGACTAAATTGATATTTATAGGACATTCCATTGAAAAACAACAGAATACTCTTTCTTCTCAAGTGCTCCTGGAACATTCTCCAGGATAGATCATATCTTGGGTCACAAATAAAACATCAGTAAATTTAAGAAAATTGAAATCCTATCAAGTATCTTTTCAACCACAATGCTATGACCTCGATATCAATTACAGGAAAAAATCTGTATAAAATACAAACACATGGAGGCTAAATAATACACTAATAAATAACCAAGAGATCACTGAAGAAATCAAAGAAGAACTCAAAAAATACCCAGAAAAAAATGACAATGAAAACACAACGACCCAAAACCTATGGGATGCAGCAAAAGCATTTCTATGAGGGAAGTTTATAGCAATACAATGCTACCTCAAGAGAAAAGAAACATCTCAAATAAACAATCTAACCTTACACCTAAAGCAATTAAACAAATTACCAAAAAACCCCCCAAAGTTAGCAGAAGGAAGGAAATCATAAAGATCAGATCAGAAATAAATGAAAAAGAAATAAATGAAACAATAGAAAAGATCAATAAAACTAAAATCTGGCTCTTTGAGAAGATAAACAAAATTGATAAACCATTAGCCAGACTCATCAAGAAAAAAAGGGAGAAGACTCAAATCAATAGAATTAGAATTGAAAAAGGAGAAGTGACAACTGACACAGCAGAAATACAAAGGATTATGAGAGATTACCACAAGCAACTCTATGCCAATGAAATGGACAAATTCTTAGAAAAGCACAACCTTCCGAGACTGAACCAGGAAGAAATAGAAAATATAAACAAACCAATCACAAGCACTGAAATTGAAACTGTGATTAAAGGTCTTCCAACTAACAGAAGTCCAGGACCAGATGGCTTCACAGGTGAATTCTATCAAACATTTAGAGAAGAGCTAACACCTATCCTTCTCAAACTCTTCCAAAATACAGCAGATGGAGGAAAACTCCCAAACTCACTCTACAAGCCACCATCACCCTGACACCAAAACCAGACAAAGATGTCACAAAGAAAAAAAAATACAGAACAATTTCACTGGTGAACATAGATGCAAAAACCCTCAACAAAATGCTACCAAACAGAATCCAAGAGCATGTTAAAGGGATCATACACCATGATCAAGTGGGGTTTATCCCAGGAATGCAAGGATTCTTCAATATACACAAATCAATCAATGTGATAAACCATATTAACCAACTGAAGAAGAAAAACCATATGATCATCTCAATAGATGGAGAAAAAGCTTTGGACAAAATTCAACACCAATTTATGATAAAAACCTTCCAGAAAGTAGGCATAGAGGAAACTCACCTCAACATAATAAAGGCCCTATATGACAAACCCACAGCCAGCATCATTCTCAATGGTGAAAAACTGAAACAATTTCCACTAAGATAAGGAACAAGACAAAGTTGCCCACTCTCACCACTAGTATTCAACATAGTTTTGGAAGTTTTAGCCACAACAATCAGAGGAGAAAAAGAAATGAAAGGAATCCAAATCAGAAAAGAAGAAGTAAAGCTGTCATTGCTTGCAGATGACAGGATACTATATATAGAGAATCCTAAAGATGTTACCAGAAAATGCTAGAG
Source organism: Kogia breviceps (assembly GCF_026419965.1). NCBI lineage: Eukaryota > Metazoa > Chordata > Mammalia > Artiodactyla > Physeteridae > Kogia > Kogia breviceps. Next base: position 121,907,229 of record NC_081313.1, read on the forward strand.
CTAATCAATGAATTTGGTAAAGTTGAAGGATACAAAATTAATGCACAGGGCTTCCCTGGGGGCACAGTGGTTGAGAGCTTGCCTGCCAATGCAGGGGACACAGGTTCGTGCCCCGGTCCAGGAAGATCCCATGTGCCACGGAGCGGCTAGGTCCGTGAGCCATTGCCGCTGAGCCTGCGCGTCCGGAGCCTGTGCTCCGCAACGGGAGAGGCCACAAGAGTGAGAGGCACGCGTACCACAAAAACAAACAAACAAACAAAAAAAACAAAAAAACCAAAAAAACAAAATTAATGCACATAAATCTCTTGCACTCCTATACACTAATGATGAAAAATCTGAAAGAGAAATTAAAGAAACACTCCCATTTGCGATTGCAAAAAAAAAGGATAAAATACCTAGGAATAAACCTACCTATGGAGACAAAAGACCTGTATGCAGAAAACTACAAGATATTGATGAAAGAAATTAAAGATTATACAAAGAGATGAAGAGATATACCATGTTCTTGGATTGGAAAAATCAACATTGTGAAAATGACTATACTAAGCAAAGCAATCTACAGATTCAATACAATCTCTATCAAACTAACAATGGCATTTTTCACAGAACTAGAACAAAAAATTTCACAATTTGTATGGAAACACAAAAACCCCGAATAACGAAAGCAATCTTGAGAAAGAAAAACAGAGCTGGAGGAATCTGGCTCCTAGACTTCAGACTATACTACAAGGCTACAGTAATCAAGATAGTATCATACTGGCACAAAAACAGAAATGTAGATCAATGGAACAGGGTAAAAAGCCCAGAGATAAAGTCATGCACATACAGTCACCTTAGTTTTGATAAAGGAGAAAAGACAGCCTCTTCAATAAGTAGTGCTGGACAAACTGAACAACTACATGTAAAAGAATGAAATTAGAACACTCCCTAACACCATACACAAAAGTAAACTCAAAATGGATTAAAGACCTAAATGTAATGTCAAACACTATCAAACTCTTAGAGGAAAACATAGGCAGAACACTCTAGGACATAAATCACAGCAAGATCCTTTTTAACCCACCTCCTAGAGAAATGAAAATAAAAACAAAAATAAACAAATGGGACCTAATGAAATTTAAAAGCTTTTGCACAACAAAGGAAACCATAAACAAGACGAAAAGATAACCCTCAGAATGGGAGAAAATATTTGCAAATGAAGCAACTGACAAAGGATTAATCTCCAAAATTTACAAGCAGCTCATGCAGCTCAGTATCAAAAAAACAAACAACCCAATCCAAAAATAGGCAGAAGACCTAAACAGTCATTTCTCCAAAGAAGATATAGAGATTGCCAACAAACACAGGAAAGAATGGTCAACATCATTAATCATTAGAGAAATGCAAATGAAAACTACAATGAGGTATCACCTCACACCAAACAGAATGGCCATCATCAAAAAGTCTACAAACAATAAATGCTGGAGAGGGTGTGGAGAAAAGGCAACCCTCTTGGACTGTTGGTGGGAATGTAAATTGATACAGCCACTATGGAGAACAGTATGGAGGTTCCTTAAAAAACTAAAAATTGAACTACCGTACAACCCAGCAATCCCACTACTGGTCATATACCCTGAGAAAGCCATAATTCAAAAAGAATCACGTACCACAATGTTCATTGTAGCACTATTTACAATAGCCAAGAAATGGAAGCAACCTAAGTGTCCATCGACAGATGAATGGATAAAGAAGATGTGGCACATATATACAATGGAATATTACTCAGCCCTAAAAAGAAATGAAATTGAGTTATTTGCAATGAGGTGGATGGACCTAGAGTCTGTCATACAGAGTGAAGTAAGTCAGAAGAGAAAAAGAAATACCATATCCTAACATATATATGCAAACTAAAAATAAAATAAAATCAAAAAATGGTTCTGAAGAACCAAGGTTCAGGACAAGAATAGAGATGCAGACGTAGAGAATGGACTTGAGGACACAGGGAGTGGGAAGAGTAAGCTGTGACAAAGTGAGAGAGTGGCATGGACATATATACACTACCAAATATAAAATAGATAGCTAGTGGGAAGCAGCCGCATAGTGCAGGGAGATCAGCTCGGTGCTTTGTGACCACCTAGAGGGGTGGGATAGGGAGGGTGGGAGGGAGAGGCAAGAGGGAGGTGATATGGGGATATGTGTATACATATAGCTGATTCACTTTTTTATAAAGCGGAAACTAAGACACCATTGTAAAGTAATTATACTCCAATAAAGATTAAAAAAAAAAAAAAGAGAGAATGGGTTTGCAAATATCTGGATTATTTACCAAACTACAGATGGAGAGCTTTGAAAGCCCTGCTTTTCATTTACCCTGCATTCTCATAGTGCCACAGCTATCCATCCTGCTTATTACCAGTTCATTGCAGTCACCTCAGAATTGTCCTTAAGTGGTTGCTAAACTTTAATTGAAAGGAGGAAGCCAGACCCTCTCCAGTTTTTTAAAGGACAAAGCAATGCACCTTACTGGTTTGCTTCTCTAAACTCATGCCACCATATTGAGCCTCATTCCAAAGCATAAATGTCTTGGAACAATTCTCCATAAATACAAGCAATTTGAGTGACAAATGCAAAAATTACACAATTTGGAGGGAAAAATTGTCAGGTCAAAACATAGAAAGTAATTATTCATTTTATAAAATAAAATGCTCAGACAAACATCAGGGAACTTGTTTTCGGCTGCAGTTAGCTTAATGAAATGGTTCTCTAAGTGGATGTTTATTGGAAATCTGTGTTTAGAAGGCTGGAAATAAATTCCATTTTTAAGTTATGCCTTTTTCCCCTCTCCCTCTGCATTTGCTGACCCATTTTATTCAAAGCTGAACATGAGATATAAATAAGGATTCTTGAACTGCTTTTAAACTGCTGGCATCTGTTAGATTAGAAGGAAGTCTGATTTAGCAAAACTTAGAACAGTACAGAACAATTGCCAAAATGAGAGAATCTTTTATTTATGTTGTAAAACAATGTTATGTAACCAGGCAAATTTTTCACCTTCATTCTTTATGAAGAGTATGTGGGGCAATATACCTCTTAATGTTTGGCCAGCTGAGAGCCCGTTTGCTGGTGCTGCATTATTTAGATGTCAAATTGATTTGAGAGGAAATTAATTATGTATATTCAGCTAAAAACCATCACTACATTCAATGAGCTCTTAATATAAAGACCTCCTTCTGCTTTTTAAATTTTTTTTCTTAAATTTTCACGTGAAAGGTAGTGTTTTTTTCTGTTATTCCTAATTTCCAGAGACTCCAGAAACCAAATAGTTAAAGTAAGAGTGCCACAGTCAAAGACATCTTGGTTTAAAACCTAGCTTACCATTTTTTGAAGTGTTTGAATCTGGAAAGTTAGAAATCTCTCTAAGCATATAGTTCAGCTATAAAATGAGGATAATAATGGTATCTTCTTCACATGTTCACTATGAGGATTAATGCACATAAGATGCTTAGCACATTGTCTGATACACAGCATGTATTCAATAAATGTTAACACTAAAATAATTATCGCTACATCCTAATGAATACAGAGTTCAGTTCGGCAACATGAATGGAAAGCAGTTTCACTTTATTTCGTTTGGTTTAACGATCTATCTAGGTACAGTAAGGAATGTTAGCTAAATGATTTCATATACTTAGGGACATGATCCATGCTGAGAAATATCAAGCTAATAAAACAAGAGGAAATTGGGAAGGAATGTTTGCCGTAAATGTTCTGTACGTTTAAATGCGCCAGTCATGACTGGACAACAAACACTGAATAATATGGAGGAGACGAGATAATGGCCGATTCAAGAAAGTGTTTTGTTTGTTCTTATTTTATTTAAAGAAGGAGGCTCTCTCTGGTGAAGTCTAATGAAATCCTAGGGTTGAGAGGAGGAACTGAATTTTACCAGATTAGGAAACAAATAAAAATTTGCCGAAAATGATGCAATGAAGCAATGGTAGAGCTTATCCTGAAAGCTGATTTGGATTCTGCTGTTTTTATTTTCTATATCAGGGACTTTTCTGCACTAATAATAGAGACTTCTGAACTAAACTTTTCAAAATTCCAAAAAGGTTTCGTGAATCAATCCTTGGAAGAATTTATTTCAAGATGTAAAGAATGCATTCAATAAGTCTTATTAATAAATAAAACTGATTTTGATTGAAACCTACCATGTGCCTGGCACTATGTGAAGTACTTCATTTGTATTGGTCCAATTTCATCCTCACAACAACTCCTCTGTGGAGTAGCTATTAAGAAAACTGGAGGTTATAATGCTTTCTATGAGTCATGCAATTGATGAGGATGAGAAACAAGACATGATCACCCCTGGGTAGGTACGATCAAAACTTGTGGCCTTACTTATTATGCTTATCTGTGTCCACTTCTGACATTCTTCCCTGTCTCAAGGAACCAGATGACTGAACAGAGATAGCATTTCCCATCTTTCACACCATAGGTCTGAGGCAGAATTAGAAGATGCCATAACCATGGAAACTGACTACAAAGGGCCAATCATTAAGAGATATATCACCCCATATACTCATTATAAAGAATGAAGATGAACAACTTGCCTGGTTACATAACATTGTTGTATCACATAAATAAAAGATTCCCTCATCTTGGAAATTGTTCTATATTGTTCTAAGTCTAAACTTGGACTATAATTTGGGAGTTGGGAGTTCAAGGATGGAGCTGGGGCAGATGCTCATTGATACTGGCACTCTAAAGGTAGCACCAACAATAGAACCACTCGCCTATAGAGTTCTCCATCACAATTTCCCTTGAATCTCCTCAAACAGCAGAAATAACCTTGACTTGTGCATTGGGTCAAAACTGGGAAAGTGATAAGTTCTAGAAATTTTACATAAAATGAGTAATTTTTATGAGTAATTCTTTTTATGTAAAACATTAACATTAAAAAAAAATCGCTTTTTGTGGGCTTCCCTGATGGCGCAGTGGTTGAGAGTCCGCCTGCTGATGCAGGGGACACGGGTTCGTGCCCCGGTCCGGGAGGATCCCACATGCCGCGGAGCAGCTGGGCCTGTGAGCCATGGCTGCTGAGCCTGTGCGTCCGGAGCCTGTGCTCCCGCAACGGGAGAGGCCACAGCAGTGAGAGGTCCGCATACCGCAAAAAAAAAAAAAAATCACTTTTTGTAAGTGAAGAGTTTTCAAACACGATATACTTATTTAGTAAAAACAAAAGCATTTTAAATGAAAAGAATATGTACCTAGAGTCCCATGACTAAAAAAAAAAAAAATTTAAGTCCAGCATTCATTCCTCCCTGGATTCTTGTACTGTAGAAGGAGTCAGAGACCACGTCCAGCACACAGGTTTCTCCTCTGAACTGAAGATCTCGTCAGGCTCAAGGTTACAGCCGAGAGTGAAGTAGTGTCATAATACCCTTCAAATGAGGTTCTTAATCTCAACCTCTGGCAAGAGGGTCTAAAAAGATAGTTTGTGACAATGTTAAGTATATGCTAGGAAAAATATGAAAACGGATCCAAGAACCAAAGTGCAAGTAAGGACCTCATCTTTCTCATTGATTGTGGTGTCTCCAGCTCTGAGTACCCAGATTTCAAAATGTATTCTATGTGACTTCTCAGCCCTGCAAAGCCAGTTAGTCATTTAGCTTGAGGACCTTTAATACAGGTCCCTGTGTAACAGTCATAATTAATACATTAATTAATAAATATGTCAGACTTGTTTCTAAGTGATTTACATCTGCTAACTCATCCTCACCACAATCCAGTGAGAAAGGTACTATTATTAACACTACCTTAAGGTGGGAAACTAAAGCAGAGAAAGATTAGAAATGTGCCCAAGGATTGTGCTGTTAGGAAAGGGTGGAAATGGAGTACAAAGCCAGGATGGCTGTAGAGCCTGTGCTCTTTATCATTCTGCTTGTTATAATAGCCTTTTGCCATATTAATAGCAGTTACCATTTGTTCAGGGCTTACCATGAGCCAATAAGAATTGTGCTGAGCACTTCATAGGCACACCTAGTTTTATTGTGCTTTGCTTTTTTGTGCTTCACGGATGCTGCATATTTTTTTACAAATTGAAGGTTTGTGGCAACCCTGCATCAAGTTTATCGGCACCAGTTTTCCAACAACATTTGCACACTTAGTGTCTCTGTGTCACATTTTGGTAATTCTTGAAATGCTTCAAAGCTTTCACCAGCAAAAACATTATGACTCTCTGAAGGCTCAGATGATGGTTAGCATATTTTAGCAGTAAAGCACGTTTAAATTAAGACATGTACATAGCTTTTTTAGATATAATGCTGTTGCATGCTTAATAGACTACAGTAGAGTGTAAACATAACTTTTAAAAAGTGTTTATTGGAGTATAATTGCTTTACAATGGTGTGTTAGTTTCTGCTGTATAACAAAGTGTATCAGCTATATGTATACATATATCCCCACATCCCCTCCCTCCTGCACCTCCTTTCCACCCTCCCTATCCCACCCCTCTAGGTCATCACAAAGCATCGATCTGACCTCCTGCAGCAGCTTCCCACTAGCTATCTATTTTACATTTGGTAGTATATATGTATGTCAGTGCTACTCTCTCACTTCATCCCAGCTTTCCCTCCCCCTACACCCGTCTCCTCAAGCCCATTCTCTACATCTGCATCTTTTTTCCTGTCCTGCCCCTAGGTTCTTCAGAAGTGTTTTTTTTTTTAGATTCCATATATATGTCATAACTTTTATATGTACCATGAAACCAAAAAATTCATGAGACTGGCTTTATTGTCATGTTTGCTTTACTGTGATGTCCTGGAACTGAACCCACAATATCTCTGAGGTATGACTGTACATATGTTATTTCATTACATCAATATGACAATTAAATGAGGTATATGCAATTATTGGCCCCATTTTATAGATAAGAAGACAAAGGTTCAGAGATGACATGCAATTTTCCCAGTTGTCTTTGATCAGAATAAAACTCAAACTCAGATCATTTCACTCAGCAGAACTACCTAACCCTCTCTTATCATACATCTCAAGGAGGGCTTTCTTTCATCAGTAAATCTTTAAGTTCTCTTAACCACTGAGCAATGATTTCTAACTGAAAATAAACAAGTGGGATTTGATTTCCAACAGATTCCCATTCCTACACTTAAACTTGACTCTCCCACATTTGAGTTACATATTTTAAAGACTTTTTAAACACATTTTATTTTAGAATAGATTTAGATTTACATAAAACTGCAAAGAGAGTTCCCACATACCCTGCACCCATTTCTCCCTATTATTAACATCTTACATCAGTATGGTACTTTTGTTACAATTTAATGAAACTATATTGTTAACTGAAATCCAGATCTCTAGACTTCTTTGGATTTTACTTAATGTCTTTTTTCTGTTCCAAGACCCCATCCAAAATAGCACATTACATTTAGTCATCATGTTTCCTTAGGCTCCTCTTGGCTGTAACAATTTTTCAAACTTTCTTTGTTTTTGATTATCTTGACAGCTGTGAGGAATAATTAGTCAGGTATTTTGGAGAGAGTCTGTCAACTGGGATTTGTTTGAGTTTATGTCATAATTAGACTTGGGTTGCCAGTTTGGGAAGGAAGACCACATTGGTAAAGTGCCATTCTCATCACATCATATCAAAAGTACATACTATTAACATGACATAACTATTGATGTTAACCATGGCTGAGGTAGTATTAGTATTCTCCACTGTAAAGCTACTTTCCCCCCTTTCTATACCACGCTCTTTGGAAGAAAGTTACTGTAAGCAGCATACACTTCAAGGAGTGAAGAGTTATGCATGGGAGGTCTGTCTATTCACCCCATTTATTTATTTATTTAATTATGTATATCAATATAGACTCAAAAATATTTATTTAATATGCTTGGTTATAACCAAATACTACTTTATTTTGTGGCTCAAATTGTTCCAGCTTTGACAAGGGGAAGCTCTTTCAGTTGGCTCCTGTGTCCTTTTGACACTTACCCATCATTGTGTTTTCGTTTTGAGCAATTCATTAAATTCTGGAACTATGAGATGTTCCAGGCTTATCTTGTATATTTCTTGCCAGAACCCTAGAATCAACTATTTTCCCAAAGTTTTTAAACTGAAGAATGGTATTGCAAACCAATATCTGAGTGTTAGGTGTGCTTGTTGCTACTGGGTGTCACTGTTTCTGGCCTTTCTTAGTTGACAGAGCAAGGACATATGTGTGTGTTAACTTGTATGTGTATATACATATGTGTGTGCATATATATATAATATCTATCTACATTATATTAATTTAAACATGTATTCATGCTGAGGTCTTCAACTCTAATTTGTTACCAAACTGTCATTATAGCCTTCCCCCTGTTTGTCTATAGCACCTCTCTCTAACAATGAGAAACCTGGCTGCACCATCCATTTATTTGTTTACTCCCAGTATAGAGTTATAACAGTATACTATGGAAGTATAATTGACACACAATATTATGTTAGTTTGAAGTGTACAACATAGGGACTCAGCATTTATACATACATTATGAATTGATCATGGCAAGTCTAATAACCAGCTGTCACCAAAGTTATTGTGATACTATTGACTAAATTCCCTATGTTGTACATTACATCCACATGTATTATTGATTTTATAACTGGAAGTTTGTACCTCTTAACCCCCTTCACCTTTTTTGCTCAACTCCCTCTCCCCTCCCCTTGGGTGACCAGAAATTTGTTCTCTGCATCTGTAAGCCTGTGTCTGTTTTGTTTTGTTTGTTCATTTGTTTTGTTTCTTAAATTCCACATGTGAGTGAGATCCTATAGTATTTTTCTTTCTCTGCCTGACTTATTTTACTTAGCATAATACCCTCCAGGTCCACTCATATTGTCTCAAATGGCAAGATTACATTCTTTTTATGGCTGAGTAATATTCCATTATATGTGTATGTATATGTATGTATGTGTGTATGTATAACAAATCTTCTTTATCCTTTCATCTATCAATGGGCACTTAGGTTTCTTCCATATGTTGGCTACTGTAGATAATACTGCAATGAGCCTAAAGGTGCACATATCTTTTCAAATTAGTGGTTTTGTTTTCTTCAGGTAAATACCCAGAACTGGAATTGCTAGGTCATACAGTAGTTCTATTTTTAATTTTTTGAGGAGCCTCCATACTGTTTTCCATATAGCTGTACAAATATACCATCCCAGCAATAGTGCACAAAAGTTTCCTTTTCTCCACATCCTCCCCAATACTTGTTATTTGTTATCTATTTGATGATGGCCATTCTGACAGGTGTGAGATGATATCTCATTATGGCTTTCATTTGCACTTCCTTGATGATTGGTAACGTTGAGCATCTTTTCATGTGTCTGTTGCCATCTGTATGCCTTCTCTGGAAAAATGTCTACTCAGATCCTCTTATTTTTTAATTAGATTTTTTAATATTGAGTTTTGTGTGTTCTTTATAAATTTTGGACACTAACCCCTTAACGGACATAGTATTTGCAAATATCTTTTCCATTCAGTAGGGAAAGATTTCATTTTAATTTTGTTGATGGTTTCCTTTGCTGTGCAGGAGATTTTTAGTTTATTTTTAAATTTTTATTTATTTTTCCTTTTGGTGCCCTTGCCTGAGGAGACAGATCCAAAAAAATATCGCTAGGACCAATGTCAAAGAGTACTGTACTGCTTATGTTTTCTTCTAGGAGTTTTATGTTTTCAGGTCTTACAGTTTAGTCTATAATCAATTTTGAGGGTCTTTTGTATATGCTATAACAAAGTAGTCCAGCTTAATTCTTTTGCTTGTAGCTGTCCAGTTTTCCCAACACCATTTATTGGACAGTCTCTTTTCCCCACTGTATATCCTTGGCTCCCCTGTCATAAATTAATTGACCATATGTACATAGGTTTATTTCTGAGCTCTCTATTCTGTTCCATTGATCTATGTGCCAGTTTTGTGCCAGGACCATACAGTTTTATTATAACTTTATAGTATAGTTTGAAATCAGGGACCATGACACCTCCAGCTTTGTTCTTCTTTCTCAGACTGTTTTGGCTATTCAAGGTCTTCTGTGATTCCATAAATTTTAGGGTTATTTGTTCCAGTTCTGTGGAATATGCCTTTGGTATTTTGATAGGAATTACATTGAATCTGTAGATCACTTTGGTTAGTATTCTTCCAATCCATGAGCATGGTATATCTTTCCATTTATTTGTGTTGTCTTCAATTTCTTTCATTAGTGTCTTATAGCTGTCAGATTACAGGTCTTTCACCTCCTTGGTTAAATTTACTCCTAGGTATTTTATTCTTTTTGTTGCATTTATAAATGGGATGGTTTCCTTAATTTCTCCTTCTGATCTTTTCCCACTTTTTCCCTCATTTAGGTTGTTTCATACATCGAATATAGTTATATTTCCTTTATCACAGTGTGCATTTTATCCTTATACCCAGCTAAGTAAATTTTTTTTGTAGTTTACATACATCAAGGCTTAGTCTTCTTGCTTGCTGTAAAGTTCTACAGGTTATTGTATAATATCATGAATCCACTATTACAGGATCATACAAAATAGTTTCTCTGTCCTAAACATTCCCCTGTGTTTCACCTATTCAATACTCTTTCCCAAATTTTTAGCAGGATTTCTACTGTTTCTATAGTTTTACCTTTTCTAGAATGTCATATAGATGGAATCATATAATTATGCACTTTTTCAGACTGGCTTATGTCACTTAGTAATATCCATGTCTTTTCATAGCTTGTTAACACATTCATCTTCATTACTGAATAATATTCCATTGTATGAATATGTCACAGTTTATCTACTCACTCATTTAAAGACTTCCTTGTTGCTTCCAGTTTTTTGGGGTGATTGTTAATACAGCACGAATAAATATTTGCATGCAGGTTTTTGCGTGGACATTAGTTTTCAAATCAGTTGTGTAAATATCTAGGAGTACTATTTCTAGGTTGTATGGGAAGACAATGTTTAGCTTTGTAGGAACCTGCCAAAATGTCTTCCAAAGTGGCAGTGTCATTTTGCATTCTCATCAGCAATGTGTAAGAATTTCTGTTGCTCCATATCTTCACCAGCAAATTAGTATTATCAAGTTTTCTTTTAACCTTAAACATTCTAGTAGTGTGTAGTGGTATCTCATCATTGTTTTAATTTTTATTTATGCAATGAAAAATAATACTGATCATTTTTTCCTATGTTATTTGTCTTCTGTATATCTTCTTGGTGAAGTGCTTATTCAGATTTTTTTTGCCCATTTTTAATTGGGTTATTTGTTTTCTTATTGTTGAGTTTTGAGAGTTCTTTGTATATTAGGAATACAAGCCTTTTACCAGATATGTTTTGAAAAAAATTTTTCCAAGTCTGGGGCTTGACTTTTCATCCTCTTAACAGTGTCTTTCACAGAACAGAATTTTAAAAATTTTAATGTGATACATATTATGGGTTGAATTGTGTTCCCCCAAAATATATGCCCAAGTTCTAACCCCCACCATCTATGAATGTGACCCTATTTAGAAATAGGTTTCCTTCATACGTAGTCAAGTTGAGATGAGGTCATACTGGATTAGGGTGGGCTCTAAATATGACTGGTATCTTTATGAGAAAAAAGAGAGCGAAATTTGAACACATACACAATGAAGAAAGACTTTTGATGATGGAGGCAGAGATCAGAGTAAAGCATCTACAAGCTAAGACAACAAGGGGTGCCAGTAGCTACCAGAAGCTAGGGCTGAAGCAAGGATGCCTCCCTAAAGACTTCAGAAGGAGCATGCATCTGCCAACACATTAATTTTGGACTTCTAGCTTCCAGAAATGTGAGAAAATAAATCGCTGTCATTTTAAGACTCTTGGTTTGTGTTACTTTGTATGGTAGCCCTGGTAAACTAATACAGTCCAACTTTTCATTTTTGTTTCCGTCAAGTACCATGCTTTTGGTGCTGTATCTAAAAACTCATCACCAAATCCAATGTAACCTAGATTTTCTATGTAGTTTTTAGAAGTTTTAAAGTTTTTCATTTTACATTTACATACATGATCTATTTTGAGTTAATTTTATGAAAGGTGCAAGGTGTGTGTCTAGGTTCAATATTTTGCATGTGGACATACAATTTTTCCAACACTATTTGTTGAAATGACTATCCTTTCTCAATTGAATTGCCTTTGTACCTTTGTCAAAAATCTCTAAACTATATTTTCTTGGGTCTAAACTACACTTTTTAATACTTGCTTATTTTCCATACATGATATAATCCATTAAATTCTTTCAAAATTTTTTAATGTTTGCAACAGCAGATTTTATTGCTCTTCCTTTCCTCTAGATCATTCTTCAAAAAGAAGAACTTCAATTTCTCTAGGCACTACACAAAAATGGTGGTATAAATTTCTTGCATCAACGGAAAATGATTCATAATCATTTTCTCATTTGTACCTTCAGGCATTGAAGTAGATAAACTCTCCTTTGGAGTTAGAGATTTAGAAAAATACATACTATGAAATTTTAAATATTGGGATGTGTGCTTTCTATATCAGCTGTGGAAGAATTTTGCATTAGGGAGAAATGAGAAAAGAGAAGAATTTATTATGAAATATGAGGTCCTGCTCTATAGGATGACTCATCTTATGACTTCATGAAAATGCAGTAGTAACAGAACACTCCTCTTCCCCCTCCACCCTCTGACACACAAACCACTGTGAGCCACATAAATGTTATAAAGCAAGGTTCAAAAGGATAAGGACTTCATCTTTTTTGGTGACTGTTGTATTCCTTACTCTAAGCACAAAGTCACACAAAAGATGAAGTCATTAGCTTGAATAAGCTAAAATAAAGTGGGTAACATATTGATGGACCAAGGGCTGAATCTGGGTCACAGGTGTGTTTTACGTGACTCACCCTTAAAAAGTTAAAAAATAATAGTATTTTTTTAAAAAGAATTAGTTTCCAACATTTTAACTGGGAATGATTCTTATAAAAATCCGGATTTCAGTCTTAGCTTGACAAAATTCAAAATATTCAGCAACACTGAGCCTTTATTCCCATTGAAACAGTACTGAACAGTTGTCCTCCATTTGGAGAGGGCAGGTGCTCTACAGTTTGCCACAAATCCCACCTCTCCTACGTGTCAAACACATGGTCAGATTTAATCATTTACCTTATCTGTGGGATTCTCATAAATATATTTGCCTTTTCAACCCTTTTTATATAGATTTGAGTGTCTCACTATTTACAGAGATTTCTAGGAGATTGAGAGAACAAACAAATTTTCTCATAATAGTTTTCATAGTAAGAAAATGTCATTTGTTGAAAATTAGAGCTATGCCAGGCCATGCTGTATACTTTATGCTAACTACTTGGCATGAAATATATGCTTTATTCTTGACAAAAATCCTAGGTAGTAGCTACAGTTGTTCCTTTTTATAGCTGAGAGCTAATCATCTTGCTCAAAGGCATACCAAGTATAAGGAAGAAGAGGGAGAGAATCTCAAATCTGAGCTCATAACCATCTCACTATGACTTGAACCACCTTGTCAGTCCCTTGAGAACAGGATGAATTCATTCCTGGTGACTTGTGGTCATTCACATTCATTCTTTTTTAAAAAAATTTAATCAATTTTAATTTTATAATTTGATGAGTTTTGACAACATATCCAGCCATGTAACCACCAACACATAGTATAGAACATTTTAGTTACCCCCAAATTTCCACGTTATGCCTTTGCAGTTAATTCCTACCATCCCACCTGGCCCTAAGCAAACATTTACCTGCTTTTTATCACCTACTTTTGTACAGTACACAATCTAATACACATGAAATCATATAATATGCAATCTTTTATGGATGACCCTTTCATTTTTACATATTTTTGAAATTCTTCCAGGTTGTTGCATGTTAGTAGTAGTTAGTTTCTTTTTTTCTGAATAGCATTATTTCCCATGGACATAACCACAGTTTATTCACCCATTCACAAATTTGGCAGATACTGGCTTTTTTGTGGGTTTTTTTTTGCAGATACTGGCTTTTTAAATAAATTTTGGCTATAATGAATAAAACTGTCATGAAGATTCAAACACAAGTCTTTTGTCAACAATTGATTTCTATTGTTTTCATTAATTAATAAATGAATCAGAAGGTGTTTAACTTTGAAAGAAACTGCCAAATTGTATGCCAAAATGGGTGTACTACTTTACATTCCAAGTCACAGTTCATGAGATTTCCAGTTATTCCATGTACTTTCTGAGATTTGGTATTGTCTTCTGAATGGTAACAATTATAGAGTGTGCTTAGTACTAGCTATAGTGATTTTAATTTAAATTTCACAAATCACTAATGACGTTGAGTGTTTTCTTCATGTGCTTATTTGCCATCAGTATATTTTCTTTTCTGAAGATTGTCTTGAAATTTTTGTCCGTTTAAACCCTTCTTGTTATTGAATCAAAAAGATTCTTTATAAATTCCATATTCATTCCTTTTTTTTTTTTTTTTTTTTTTTTTTTTGGCAGTACGCAGGCCCCTCACTGCTGTGGCCTCTCCCGTCGTGGAGCACAGGCTCCGGACGTGCAGGCCCAGCGGCCATGGCTCACGGGCCCAGCCGCTCCGCGGCATGCGGGATCCTCCCAGACCAGGACACGAACCCGCATCCCCTGCATCAGCAGGCGGACTCTCAACCACTGCGCCACCAGGGAAGCCCCACATTCATTTTTAGTGTTCTGGTGTGAGTGTAATGAACAGTCTAGACAGATTCAAAACAACTTTACTATATACTAGCTCTGCGACCTTGGCATGTTCTTTAACCCCTTGCTTTACTTACATGTGCAATGTTGAGAGTAAATAGTAACCTTACTGCTTGCCATGAATATTCAAGAAAATGTAGTTAAAGCTCGTATACATTTCTTGCTACAAAGTCAATGTTCAATCTGTGGTCACTGTTGTTCTTAAATATATGTTACAGAGAAGTATATTTTACAGTTAGAGAATGAAAAAACAAGGTCTCCAGATGACTAAGAGTGAGACATAATAATGGGCATTTTTCTCAGATGAAATGGGTGGTGGAGAAAAGAAACAGGGACCATGGGAAGCAAGGAAATTCCAGGCATCACTGACCTTTGAGGGATGCAAATTCTGGGTTGATTCCAAATTCCAAATTACTGGCCCCAGGGCTGACCACAAGAGGCTAATAACAACAGAACAATGCCCAAAAACCTAAAACCTTGTAACTTCACACTTTTTTATTTTCCTAAACATGCAAATCTTTTTTGCCAAGGTATCCTGCCATGTGTCACGTAAGAGGTAGTTGGCTTTCAGTTATAAACTTCATCAAAGAGTTACTGAACATATACCATGTGCCAGGCACTGTGCTAGGTGCTGAATATACTGTAATGAATAAGACATAATTCTGGCCCTCTTTCCAATTGCTCATTGTGAGGGTTTGCATAAGTGGGGTGGATTCAAGTAAACAGTCAATGACAGTACAGCAGATTAAGGAAAAGTTATCTGAGCAAAAAATAGGAGCAAGGTTTATAAGATCAAAGAAGGCTTCTTGGACAAATGAAATTTAAGGGGGGAACAGAGACCATGGGAAGTGAAGCAATACCAAGTTTTGTTGAGCAATATGAGTAAGTCGGGAATAATGGCACAGAGAAGAGAGAGTGCTCCAGCTAGAGAAAGCAGTATGTGCAAGGACCTAGAAGTGAGAGAGCTCATGATTTGTTTGTGGAATTTTGAGCAATTCAGAAAGCCCTGAATTTAGGAGTGACATCATGTGGACAAGTAAAAGAGCCTAAAGAATTAAGAAAGGAACAGCTCAAGAAGGACCTTGTGAACTATATTCAAGTGTTTGGAATTTATTCTCAAGGCTATGGGGAATCACTGAAGTTTTTAAGAAATGTAGATCTGAAGAGAAATGCTCTGGCTTCCATGTGGCAAAGGATCAGAAGATGGTGGGGAGAAAATATCAAGGCAAAAGATCAACTGGGAAAGGCTTGCAGTGACCATGTTGATTCAACCTACTCAGCCTCCTTTATGGTTTCTATAGCAGACACTGTGATGTGATGCTCAGATCCCTCTTTCATGAAGGACTTTTTGTCCCAGCTTCTGGAGTGCTGTCAGTAGATATCAGGTGTCAGCCCCATCAGGAATGATCTCAGCTGCAGACAGCTGCCTGGCCCAACATCACACCTTCCTGGGCATCCAAAGGCCCACATCTAGTGACCACTTGATTTGTCAATATAAAGGCTGGGTCACCTGTGCCCAACACCTGACAATACTGGAGTATCACTCTAGGTCCAGAAATTCATGTTGCGTCAACTGAGGGTCAACTTTGGGTCAGCATCAATTCAACTTCTCTCCCTGTTCAATTATGCATCCTTCTCCTCTCTTACAGGTTTGATCCTAAGGGCACTTCTTTTTTAAAAATTCCTAGACTTCACACTAGCACACTAGACTTCAAATCTGAATATGCTTTCTGTGGAACTGAATATGCTTTCTCTAACAGTTTCCTTCCATGTAGAAACACCATCATGCAGGACAGATGAGATAACATGCCTCCATAAACACCTTTTAAATTATTTACATCAATAATGACTAACAATGATAGAACAGAAGAAGTTCTAAGATCCAAATGAATTATTCTTTTCTGGAAAGTTGCCAAATATGCTCGTTTAAATAATCTAGTCCATTAAATCAGTACTCATCAACCCAGAATGGGTTACAACATTGAGGATAAGGGATAAGACCATATGACTTGGAGTTCTTAAATTTTTTAAAACCAGAAAGTCTTTATCCACACTGTACACAGTTACATAAACAGTTTTACAATTCCACTGATAACTTTGTATGGGCAATATTATGTCACTTTGATGATTTCACAGCATTAAGACCTTTGTTTTCCATGTCAAGATTATTAACTCAACTTTTACTGGGTAGCTTCTAGTGCTTGTCATTATTTACAAATACCATAGGGGATATTGAAGTCATTTTCTGACTAGTCATATATTCGTACCTCATGTAAATTGTTTATTTGTTACTTATCCTGATTCATGTAGTTTAAATAATAGAGCTATGAATCTCTGCAGTGATAGTCTAGTTCCACATTTAATGCTGTATTTTGCTGAAGCTCGGGTAACTTATGAGTGAAATTTCTGCTTGAGGATACCATTCAACTATACTGGCCTGAAAAATGAGAGTTCCTGGGTGGATGAACTTTCTTTTGACAGATATATTGAAAAGTCTTCTGCCCAAACAACAAACATGTTTTTCATTCCATGAGAGCAGAAAATACATCAGAGCTTCCCAATCCTTTTGCTGTGTTTGAGTTACTGGGAAGCCTAGATACTGATTTCCTCAACTTCTGGGCTGGTTGCCTGTCCTAGGCTGGTTGATTTTGGCTATGAGCAGCCTCATTCATTTTGCCCGATGTGCCATACAGAAGTGGAAACATCTGTGATACACTGGAATACAGGGCAGCAAACTTAGACTATACAGGTGAAAAGGTGAATATTTAAGTTGAAATCTCTATATGTACAGTCCTCCAAAAATTTTTATTTCTAAATTCCTCTGATGACAAACTTATTTTAAAATTATTTTATTATGAAAACTCAAGTCTAAAACAGTAATTAGGTTAAAATAGAAGCACAGTAACCTAATTTACTCACACTAATTAGGTGAGTAGTTAAAAGTCAAGGCCCACTTTGTAGTGTTTCCGAAACATATTTGAAGGTGGAACCCTTTTTCAATGAGCCATTGCAAAATGGTGATTGAAGTGCAGTCTGTTTTGCTGCAAACAGAAGTGAACTAAGAGAAGTTAACTATTGATTTCTTGATGGTCCAAGTGTTGACAGAGTACAGAACAGAAGTACCCTCAGGGTGTGAATAAAAGTAATGCATGCCAGATAGAAACAAATGATTGAATCATTGTGCTGTAGAGTTTTAAGGATGGAAGAATTCTTTAGAGATCATAAGACCCAAACATTTCATTTATCACATGTGAAAACTGAGATTGTCTGTGTTCACATAGCAAATTGATAGGAGAACCAACCATATTCATTTGTTAAATGAATGAACTAATAAGCGAATGTGTAAATAATGCTGTTTAAAACTGTATTTTATTAAGAAAAGGAGAATCAGAGAAATTACTGATGAGAGTTTGAAAAAAATTAATTAGGTATTAGTAATTGCTTAACTAGAACAGATATTTGATAAGAGAAACTCTTAGTATAAAAGTCCTAAGGAGATTTCCAGAAACAGAGAACATATAGAGAAATGAGACTGATGGATGAATACCATGAGGCCAGAATCTCAGTGACAGCAAAGAACACTCTTTTTAAACACATGTATAGTACAGTATGTATTTTCATGTTATATATTTTACTATGTTATATATTTAATAGGTTCTATATTGTACTCCTTTCATACATTTACATTATAATATACACAGTACAGTATTTAAAACTTTTTGTTTTGAAATACTGTAAGTTTAAAAATGTTATATGAAACAATATAAAAACACTATAAAACTCATGTACCCTACTTAAATCTTACTTTCTGCTATATTTGTAGTTACCTTTTAATTATTCTTGAATCAGACACATATAATGTGAATAATTTTCTGTCAGCCTACACTTGCCTACCCATTTTCTTAGCGGTGGCTTTTGAAGAGTTGAAATCTAAATTGTGATTAAACTAAATATATCAGTCTTTCTTTTATGGTTCATGTTTTCAGGCCCTCTCGAAAATGTCCTTGCCTACTCCAAGATCACAAAGATATTCTCCTATGTTTCATTCTATAAGCTTCATACTTTTAGCTGTTATATTTATATGTATGACCCATCTCAAATTAATTTTGTATACAGTGTGAGGTAGAAGTCAAGATTGATCATCATTTGTAGAAAAGAATTTTCTTTTCCCCACTAAATTTCATTGGCATCTTTGTCAAAATTAATTGCCTATCAATTTTAAAAGCTCTTTTTAGACTTTCTATTCTTGTCTATCAATTTGTATACCCCTATACCAAAACCATACTGTCTTGGTTATTGTAGTTTTGTAATATGTCTTGAAAACAGGTAATGTAAATTGTTCAAATTTGTTCTTCTTTTTAGGTCTTTTTAAAAAAAGTTAATCTAGGTTATTTTCAAATAATTTTAGAATCAGTTTATCAATTTCCAGCAAAAAAAATAGAGATTTTTATTGAGATTGCATTGATTCAATAGGTCAACTTGAAGAAAGTTTGTATCTTAAAAAAATGTGGATTTTCCAGTCTTCAAACATAGTACATTCATTTATTCACATAGGTCTTCTTTTAATAGTTTTTAAATTTAAATTTCATTTTTCTAGACATCAAGATTTTGACCCTGCTTTCCTTTTATTTGAATTTGTCTGCTATATAGTTTCATATCCTTTTATTTTTAACCTTTCTGAATCTCTTCAAGTGTCTTTCAATACACAGATAGGATTGGAATTTGTATTATTAACCAACATGACTTTTTAAAATAGGTGAGCTATGCCCATTTACATTTAATATATTAAATATGTTTAGTCTCAATTCTGTCATTTTAATGTATTATATCAATGCATACAAGCCTTCAATAGAATTAGCTTTTGAAAATGTGTTTCATTTCACTTGATCTATTTCATAATGTAAGACATGATTATATGTTCAAATAATATCCTTGATACTGATACCTTTATATGATACCATTAGTGCCCTTTGGGGGGGGTGCTTTTGTCTACTGTTCTCTACTATGAGTAATACTGAACTACTTAACTCCTATACTTCTCCAAAAGGATCTGATTTAAATAGATAACAACTTTAAAAAACTAGTTAAGAACATGAAGCTATCACAATTATCAGACTTCTCATGTACTGTCCCATTCCCTTCCAGTTTTTGATAATTATATTCTATTTAAAATGTCATCATGCAGCC
This sequence comes from Kogia breviceps, assembly GCF_026419965.1. NCBI lineage: Eukaryota > Metazoa > Chordata > Mammalia > Artiodactyla > Physeteridae > Kogia > Kogia breviceps. The sequence continues at coordinate 121,927,152 of NC_081313.1, forward strand.
ATTTCCTCACTGAGGTTTAGCTCTAGGAATAAAGATATATTTAATGTTTACCACCAGACTATAGCCTGGATTAACCTTTGGACTTGAGGTCATGTTATATATGTATACATATACATGGTTATAAATGTTATATACATGGTATACATATTATATACATGTTATATACAACCCTGGCACATAGTAAACAGTATGAAAATGGCAGAGTAACATGACTCTGCCACTTAGTAGCTCTATACGACTGTGAGCAAATTAACTCAGTTCCATGAGCCTTAGTTTCCTCATCTGTCATAAGGATTAGTAATGCCTACCTCATAGAACTGTTGCAAGGACTATTAGTCATGTCATTAAAATATCTATCATAAGACTTATCCAAATCAGGTAGCCAGTATTCTTTTGAATGAGTAAAAAATATTGAAAGAGAATTAAGCACAATTGAACTGGATTCAAGTTTCAATTGTCAAGAATCTACAAAGTACAAAGTATTTTTTTCTGAATATATTTAAGAACTATATGAATGTACAAATAACTCTGTGTTCCCAAATCCATTCTTTCATAGTAGTGGTCCCAAAGGTCTAGATGTTGCTTGGGTCAGCTAATCAATTAGTTATTTCTTCAAGCTGATCACTGGTTTGTTTTGTTTATTTGTTTGAGCCTAGGGCTTTGACGCTATTAGGACCGTGGCATTTTGTCAACACAATACAAATCCCCCATTCCATCCATCTGATTTTTTAAGCTCTAGGACCACAGTTAACATTGGGAATAGCTCAGTCTTGGAGTCAAGCAGTTACAGATTCAAGCCTTAGCTCTATCACTAACTAGTTGTATAAACTAGGAGAATTATTTTACTTCTCTAAGCTTCAGAACTTGACAACAATAATATAAATCTTTATAATGTTGTCAGAATTGAACAACATTTGTAAAGCACCCCAAAGAATAGGAGAAAAATACAATATAAGCTACATCTCAGTATAGAGGTGGTGTTTAAGGGTTGTGTCTGATGCTTACCTAACAGAAATGGTGATGTCATCACCACTCCCTTAAGTTAACCACATAACCCTGATATGATTACAAGCACATGAGAATAGTGGACACTAAAATTGTGTGGCAGTGCTTCATTTAGGTCATCATCCAGAACATTCAGAGTCTTATATTGCTTTTACATTATAATCTAATAGAAATTAAGCTTGTTTTAAATTCTTATAGTGATTTAATGGTCTCCTAAGATCACATCTGTAAACCCTGGGCTGGGAATCACAGTTTATTGTATCCTTCTTTCTTTCTCTCTGAGTGACATGGGAAATGTGGAAGCTACAATTGGGCAGCCATCTGCGAGCTTGATGGAAAGCACTGTGTGGTCTGCTATATCTTTATACAGAAACATTAATTAATAGAATTCACTCTGGATTCACCAACATTTAATTAACTGGATTAACTGAATTTCCACTGATTACAAAAAGTATAACAGCACCAAATTGAAGGGACTACTTTATTGTTACAATTAAAAGGGCTTCATTTCATGATGATGATGCTTGTCCTGTAAAACCCCAAGGATGTATTTAGGGACAAGTGAGTTTACTGGAAATGATCATCAGTGCTGTGTGTCTTTGTATTCATTTTCTAGCACTCAGGATACCTCTGCTGGAGCTGTATAATTATATTCAGTGACTATCATCAAGTGTGATGGAACTGAAGCAAATGATATGCTGCTTTATTTTTACCTTCCTAATTTGGCTTCCATTTGGAAATATGGAGGTAAAAGGACATTTTCTTCTAAAAACAGTAAAGTTGTTTCTGATTAAGAAAATAAAGCAGGCTACTTACAAAAATTGGCAAAATAGAGCAAAAGAAATAAAGATAACACATAATGGCTAACATATATGGAGCACCTAATACATGCCATGTGGTATCCTAATACTTTATTTGCAAAATTTTATGAAGCGGGTTTCACTGGTGGTGCAGTGGTTAAGAATCCACCTGCCAATGCAGGGGAAATGGGTTCGAGCCCTGGTCCAGGAAGATCCCACATGCCGCGGAGCAACTAAGCCCGTGAGCCACAACTACTGAGCCTGTTCTCTAGAGCCCACGAGCCACAACTACTGAAGCCCGTGTGCCTAGAGCCCATGCTCTGCAACAAGAGAAGCCACCGCAATGAGAAGCCCGCACACCACAACGAAGAGTAGCCCCTGCTCACCACAGCTAGAGAAAGCCCACGCACAGCAACAAAGACCCAATGCAGCCAAAAATAAATAAATTTATTTAAAAAAATTTATGAATCAAATTCTCCTTAACAATCCTCTGAAAGCATTATTACTATAATTATTCACTTTATATAGTAAAGGAAATTAAGCCTTTGAGAGGTGAAGTAACTTGTCCAAAGTCACACAAAAATGTATCCGTAACTCCACCTTTAAGAGACAAGCACTCAATATTTTAATAGTTTCCCCCCATGCATATTATCTTGTTTGTATCATGACTGTGCTAGGCAAGATAAATATTTTATTTCTGTCCATTTTTATAGCAAAATTTTGGAATGAATTTAATCATTCCTGTTATGGAGATGACAAAACTAAGATGCAGTTTGATTAATCTGCTCAGGGGCATATAAGTAGTAAGTGTCAGAGCCCAGATTTTAACCCATGTACCTCTGACTCCAAAGCATATAGTCTTTCCAATATGCATCACTGCCCCATTTTCTCAATATTAAAGTTATATAAGTGCTGAGATTTAAGCCTTCGACTTCCAGACACCAAGACTATGTTTACTGGGTCATTCTCCCACTTAAAGATTCACATTCTGTGGGATCAAAGTAGGTCTGCCCTCATGGGACACATTTCTCTCTATATAGTATAGAAGAGACATGAAACATAGGAGAGTGCTACTTTAATCTCATTAAATTTCATTATTGGGATGAAATTGTGGAATTTTGTTAACAAGTAGTTTATGTAGCATAATTCATTTCATTTGCATTGGAAGAAATCACCTTTGGTACTCCCACTCACCACTGTGTGAGGTTTAGCTGGAAAACCCATTTTAGTAGATAATTTGGCAGGAGGTTTTTAGAGCCTTAGGAATCTTTCCTTAATTTTTAGTAAAGTTATACATGTTGTATAGTTTTTTACAATGAAAGTCATAGGGTATACATAGGCCTTATCCTTCTTTTTTTTTTTTTTTTTTTTTTTTTGCAGTATGCGGGCCTCTCACTGTTGTGGCCTCTCCCGTTGCGGAGCACAGGCTCCGCGGCCATGGCTCACGGGCTTAGTTGCTCCGCGGCATGTGGGATCTTCCCGGACCAGGGCACGAACCCGTGTCTCCTGCATCGGCAGGCGGATTCTCAACCACTGCGCCACCAGGGAAGCCCTATCCTTCTTTTTAAAAACATATTATATTAACTTTATGAGTATCTCTCTATATTACTTAAGAAGTTTTGTAAATAAAACCATCAGTGCATTTAACTTAGATAATATAAAACAGCACCCGACATAGTAGAGACTCAGAAAATATTTGTTGAATGAATAAGTGACTTTGGGAGTACTAATAACTAATCCATCTTCTATTGAGGACATGTAGAAGTTTCCTAATTTATAACTATGATAAACTACACTGTCATGAATGATGGCAGATTGAATACATACAACTATTTCCACTAACTTTGGAAACTTCACTGAAAATGACAGTAAAGGGATTTTTAACAGCATAAATATAGACCCAGAGATAAAAAGAATATGCCAAGAGATGACAGGAACAAACTTTTGGAAGTTGGAAAGTGAAAGGGTGAGTATAGTAATTGAGTTAATAGATATGTAAATGTGAAATAAGCTGGCAGTGGGAAAAATGGAAAAGCAAACCAATCTGCACTGTAGAACCAAAGATTCAGAAATCAGCGGCAGCAGGTACCTCTGCAAGCAAAAGATGCTGCTATAGAAAGAATGACTGGTTCAAAGATGCAACTCTATTTCCAGATGACTGTCCTTTCTACTCCAAGGAAAGCGTCAGTTCTCTGGAAGGAAAACACAGGGTGTCTTTATAGTAGGGGTATGCAGCACAGCTGAGGGTAACGTACCACAGTGAACATACAACTGCTCACTTCCAGGCAAATCACGTGTAAACACTAATTATCACAATATTAATACAATAATAAAAAATTAGTGGGAGGAAGGGAAGTGGGCTCACTCTCTTCTCCTGTCTTTCATCAGTCAAACCAAGAGAGGCCTCTGCCTTGAACTTGTTTTATTAAAGGCCCTGCCAAGCATAACCACTCACCAAAATAGTAATTTATTACAAAACACATGGGCACTCAGCTCTGGCACAGAGCAACCCTTAACCCTAAAGTATCACTCTCATAGCTGATACCACACAGGCCCCAGGGAAATACTTTTCTGCATCTTTTATCCTGTGAATCATCTTTATTCAGAAGCCTGTGGTGGGCCACTACTGATGCATAAGTGAATACAATGCAGAGTGTTATACAATTTTGCAGTGTTTACAACAGTGACATATGGCAGTTTAAAGATATTTTGCAATAGTAAACAATGAATATTCTGCTTAAATTTGTATAAATTACATGTAGATCTGAATATAAAATATGTGAATATTACTGATTATTTATATTCGCAACTAGATGAAATTTGAACACTTCCACTGAAAGTACTTTTGTTTAATAAAAATATTTAATGATTTAATCAAAATTTTTAAATGAAATAAATATTTTAAGATTTAACTAAGCAAAACTTAATACTTGATTTCTTTTCCTTTTAACTTTAATAGAAAAATAAATAACTAATTTTATATTAGTTATTTCAAAGAAAACAATCTTTTTGAAAACATAAGTGAAAATAGTTTTATTTTACATTTATTTTAATCTACCTTTTGATAAAATACACTCAAGTTGTGTACACTTGAGTATACCTTATTTTATTTTTTAATCTTTGAGAGTACTATTATGAGTTCAACCCAACTTGTATAAAAATCTTGATTATAATAATTAGGTTTTTCTGATTTCAGCAAATCTAAGTATATAGCAAAAATAAATATTATACTAACTTATAAATTACATATACACCTGTGTTTTTAATACTTATCAAAATATCACCTGTCCATCAATAGATTACCTCGATATGTGTCATAGTTATTAAATTTAGCATCTTTGATATTTTACCAATGTTAATTCATATAAATAATACAAGTTGATTAATATTTTTAATATTGTTATTATAAAAGTTATGCTTTCAAGGTAGGAGATATAAGTTTCAGTTTCACTGAGATATAGTTGATATGTATCACTGTATAATCACTGTATATATATATAACTGTATATATATACAGTTATAACTGTATATATATATACAGTTATATATATATAACTGTATATATAATCACTGTATAATCACTGCATAAGTTTAAGGTGTACAACGTAATGGTTTGACTTATACTGTATTGTGAAATGATTACCAAAATAAGTTTAGTTGGCATCCATCATCTCATCTCTTGCAAAAAAGAATCGGTGATGAGAACTCTCAGGGTTTACTCTGCTAACAATTTTCCTATATATCAAACAGCAATGTTAACTATATTCATCATGTGGTACATTACATTCCTAGTACTTATTTATCTTACAAGCTACAGAAGTTTGTACCTTTGTACCTTTCGACCACCTTCCTCCACTGCCATACTCCCTGCCTCTAATAACCACAAATCTCATCTGAGTTTGATGGTTTTTTTTAGGTTTCACACATAATTGTGATCATATGGTATTAATCTTTCTCTGTCTGATTTATTTCACTTAGCATAATGCCCTCAAGGTCCACCCGTGCTGTCACAAACAGCAGGATTTCTTCATTTTTCATGGCTGAATAATATTCCATTGTATATATATATCACAACTTCTTTATCCATTCATCCATCAATGGACATTTAGGTTGTTTTCATGTCTTGGCTATTGTAAATAATGCTGCCACGAACATGGTGGTATAGATATCTTTTGGAGTTAGTGCTTTTCTTTTCTTTGGATATGTTCCTAGAAGTGGGATTGCTGATCATATGGGAGTTCTATTTTTAATTTTTTGAGGATCCTCCATAATGTTTTCCACAGTGGCTGTACCAGTTTACAACCCCACCAATAGTGCACAACAGTTTTCTTCACATCCTTGCCAGCATTTCTTACCTCTTGTCTTTTTGATGATGGTCATTCTAACAGGCATGAGGTGATATCTCATAGTGGTTTTGGTTTGCATTTCTCTGATGATTAAAGATGTTGAGCATCTTTTCATGTACCTGTTGGCTATTTTACATCTTTTTTTGGAAAAATTTAGGTCTTTGCCCATTTTTTAATTGGATTATTTGGTTTTATTTTGCTATTGAGTTGTATGATTTCTTTACATATTTTGGACATTAACCCCTTAACTGATATATGGTCTGTAAATATTTTTTCCCATTTCATAGGTTGTCTTTTCACTTTGTTGACTGTTTTCTCATTGTGCAGAAGCTTTTTATCTGGATGCAGTCCTACTTGTTTATTTTTTGATATTGTTGTTTGTGCCTTAAGTTCTGCAATAAAAAATTCATTGCCATGTCAAGGAAATTTTTTCCTATGCTTTCTTCTAGGAGTTTCATGGTTTCAGGTCTTACATTTAAGTCTTTTTGAGTTAATTTTTGTGAGTGGAGTAAGATGGAGTTATATGACTTATTTTAGTTTTACCATTGGTTAATTTGGTCTATAACTTTTACATATTTGCATATGATCTTAGTAGTTTTACCAGGCTTTGCAATTGTTAACAGCGAACCTGGTTAGAAATTGCCACACACAGTGTAAATTTTCCTTTATTTCTGTTATTTATCTTCTGTTGTTTAGTCCTTCCAGGCAACTGCAGGGGAAGCCAGACCCCATGGACTTAGGCATGATGCTTCATCTCATGTTGATGCAATGTGAGGAGCCACCACTTCCTGGGTCTGGTTGGGGAAGTCCTGGGTGCAGGAGGCTGCAGACCTCCCTCTGCAGCAGGTACAATGGAGCCCAGGCCAGAGCCCAGTCCTCACCCTGAAGGGAGCTCAGAGAGCTGGTGGCCTATCTCTCCATGACACAAGCAGCTAAGTTTTGTGGGTGGATAGGGCCAAGTGAATCTAGGAAGACATTTAAACTGAGTCTGATATACTTGCTAAAGATGCTCTGTAACTCTGCAAAAAGGAGACTACATCTCACCCCCAATATGTCAAATCTGACCCACCGCCACCTACTGCAGTCACCCAGTCCTCTGTGTGTGACACGCCTACTCAACTGTCTCCACTTACACTCAGCAAAAGTGTTCATTAGCTCCATTTGGAATATAACCATCTGAGATTGAGTCCCCAGATCATTTCAGTTCAGTGTGGAGGGCCCTGGTTGGAACCAGAGAGATGCTCTGATAACTGTACCCAACAATAGCCTATGTATTCTCAGCAGGGAATGTGAATCATAGGAACTGGACCATCAGAACCAGCAGGACCATCAGGGCAGGAAAAAGGGGGATATTAGCTCAGATCCCATTTGCTTTGGTGCTTTTCCCAAAACTCTGAGAAAGAGCCTTGACCTGAACATTTATGTGTGATCATTTACCAGGCCTCCTGGCAGAGGTGGTCTGAACCCCACATTCTCGGGTCTGTCTGTTTAACATATGATTTCCCCAACTGTTCCTTGCTCTAGTGCTCTGTGTGTGTTCCGTCCAGTTAAAGTGAGAAGTGCATCAGTGAATGACGTGTCTTTTGAAGGGAGAAGGCAGTAATAAACTCTCATAAATGCCACCACTAACTATGCTACCCAACAGGTATGAGCCATTATCAGACTGAGAGAGGGCATCAGGTGCCTCAAGATGACTGATGGCCCCCTACCTATCTTAGCCATTATTCTTAGAAACAAGCATAGAACCTGAATGCCCAGTAGTTCTAGGATATGTACATATATATATCCTGTCTGTATGGATGGCTCTGTGATTTAGTGCTAACAAACATACCTCTAGGAGGAAAATAGATGGGCTAATCGACAAAGATTTAAGCTACAGAAAGAATCATCAATCTCCTCTGCTGTAATGGTCACTTTGCCTTCTTTTTTGTAATGTGATATTTTTAAAAACATTTTTTATTGCCTGTGCTTACTTTTCAGTTTTCACACATTATAATTCCAAGTTGAATTTCTTTTAACTATATTGCAGGGTACTGTAGGCACACTGATTCAAGAATGTTCTTACAAATTAATGCTGATTACTCTCTCATCGTATAGACCTACTTATCTACATAACTATCCAGATAAATGGACAGATAATAGATAGGTGGATAGGTAGGTGCATAAGTAAGTAGGTAGGTAGATAGATAATGTAGATTTTTTAACATCTTTATTGGAGTATAATTGCCTTACAATGGTGTGTTAGTTTCTGCTTTATAACAAAATGAATCAGCTATACATATACATATATCCCCATATCCCTTCCCTCTTGCATCTCCCTCTCACCCTCCCTATCCCACCCCTCTAGGTTGTCACAAAGCACCGAGCTGATCTCCCTATGCTATGTGGCTGCTTCCCGCTAGCTATCTATTTACATTTGGTAGTGTATATATGTCCATGCCACTCTCTCACTTCGTCCCAGCCTACCCTTCCCCCTCCCTGTGTCCTCAAGTCCATTCTCTAGTCTGCGTCTTTATTCCTGTCCTGCCCCTAGGTTCTTCAGAAACATTTTATTTTTTTAGATTCCATCTGTATGTGTGAGCATACAGTGTTTGTTTTTCTCTTTCTGACTTACTTTGCTCTGTATGACAGACTCTAGGTCCATCCACCTCACTACAAATAATTCAGTTTTATTTCTTTTTATGGCTGAGTAATATTCCATTGTATATATGTGCCACATTTTCTTTATCCATTCATCAGTTGATGGACACTTATGTTGCTTCCATCTCCTGGCTATTGTAAATAGTGCTGCAATGAACATTGTGGTACATGACTCTTTTTGAGTTATGAGAAACAGATATTTTAAATTATGGAGTTGGAAGGTATTCCTTTGTCTAAGATAATGTACTCTTATTTCAGTAAACATTTATTTAGCATTTATAAATTTCAGCACTTCAAGCTGAGCCTTAACTTATTGTGGGTACTGAAATATAGCTTCTAGAAAGAACTCAAAAATGGGTGGTGGCAACTAAGGATTCAAATAGGATGTGAACACTTTCTGAAAGGCACGGTCGTTTTTACAAAGCTGTCTTCACAAAGCCATGTTGATCACAGAGACATTTTGATGCCATTAATTTTTCTTTCCTTTATCTAAATTAAGAGGCAAAACAGACATTTCCTAGGCCCCAATCAATCCGTGACCCCACTCAGAGAACGGAATAGGGCTCAGGAATGTCTTAGGCAGCAGGGATGAAGTAAAGGTCTGAGATCTGTTTTGTATCTAAAACTGGATCATTAGAAGTTGCTCTTACAATTTGACACAGGAAAATATCTCTACCTCAAAGTGGTCATGTCAAATAATAGAGCTTAATCAGTTGCATTAAAATGTAGTATTTGATGCCTGGGGCTTTATCTCTCCTCTGCATTTGTAAGCAAACATAAAGAAGAGAAAAAAGCTGTAAGAATTAATCAACACAAGGAATATTACCAGAGATTGATGTTCTTGAAGCTCTGAAGAGAAAGGTCATTACTGTAGAACAGGGTGTTCTGAGCAGAGTTCATGAAGAGGGAACATCCAAGCTAGATCTGAAAGATAAAAAGAAAAATGACATGGGTAAAGGCACGGGGGCTTCTTTGAGGGATTGTATTGAAGTGTTCATGCTGAAGAAGAGCAAAAACTAAGGGCAGAAAAAAAAAATTGGTGCAGAACCTGCAGAAGGATTTAATAGCTAAGCTAAACAGAACTTTGCCCTGCTGGCAAACAGGAGGCCCTCTAACTTAGGGAACCAGTTGCACTGAGTGTTTGCTGACAATGGTATGAGATGGGCCTAATAAAATAATCCGTAATTGCCTTTGATCCAGTTCCGTGCTCACTACTAATAGTAGCTAATGTCGATAGAGTTCTTAACATGCCGAGTACTGGGCTCCGTCTTCCTAGCTCACTTAATCTTTACAACAACCCTATGAGCTCCACATTTTATAGCTCAGGGAACAAATAAAAGGTTTAGCAATTTTCACAAATTATATGAGATCAAGAGGGTAGAGCAAAGATATGACCCCCAAAGTGTGACTCCAACACCTAGGCTCTGAAACCACAAAGCCATCCTGCCTCAGAAGCCTTGTAAGTAAACAGTTTCCCTGTAGCTTACCTAAGGAAAAGGCTGGCTGCCCTGGTCAGCCTGCAGTAATGTGTTTTTACCAAATGATATGATACCAGACTGCTTGTCTTAACCCGCAAATCAGAGCATGGACAAACAATTTAAATCACAGCTTAACCACTTACTATTCATGTGGCTTTAGATATATTACTCAGTCTTTCTTTGCCTCACTTTACTCATCTGGAAAAAATGGCAATTATGGCATCTTGCTTCTAGGCTTGTGGCAAGAATTAAAGGAATACATGTAAAACATTTAGAAGAGTACCTGGCACAGAGTGAGCACTTAGTAAGTGTTTATAATTGTTATTCATTTGGGGGAAATTTAATCAGTTAGTAATCCAGTTTTCAATTGACTTCCTATGTAATACTTTGGGTAGAAGAGAATATGATGACTCTAGCCTAGTCTGCTTGACATTTGTATTTTTCCTTACAATATCAACTTCAAAGATTGCAAGGATACCAGTCATTATCCTCACTATGGTAATTTTAACCAAAGAAAATGCCACTTTTGGAAGAATTTCTGAGTGTCCAGATGTCCTTATCCAAGTGACAATGACCACGTGAGAGTCTGTGGACCTATTTGAAACTGTCAAAATGGTCATGATTTATATTAATGGAGCAATTCATTCTTAACTATAGAGATGATAGATATTCTGTAAAATTTAACTCAAACTACCTTTTCTGGTTCATGATGCTGGGTCACCACTTCTTTCTGTCCTCTCTAGCTCCATCTATTGGATTTCTCGACCCCACCAAAGGTTACATTCATCATGATCTTTTCTGACACACATCCTCTTATTCATCTCCTATTGGTTTCCTAGGAAGTTTCCAGCAGTAGTTATTTCAAAATGCATCTTTATAAATTCTGACTCTCATTCTCCATGATTACCAGATAACTTTTCTTCCATAGCAACAAGAAAAAAGGTGTCAGAGGAAGGCTCCCTTCCTCTCCCTTTCTCTCTTCCTCATACCCTCTCAAAATAAACATTCCAACCCTCCCTTGAATATTTTCCTTTTATTACTAGCCTGGTTATTCCAGTTCTGTTCTCCATGCCAACCTTTCCTACCTTAACCCCTTTCTCTCAATTTGATTCATCTGTGATGGGCAACAACCCAGAGGTATAAGTCAAAATGAGTTAAATTACTATTATTATTTTTCTTCTTCTTTTTAGATTTTGGTTTCTGGGTGTTTTTTTTTAAAACACTTAAAAACCACTACTGAGGCAGAAACAAATTAACTCTGAAATCTTGAAACCAAGATTTATAAATCAGAAACCAAGGTTTATTTCTTATTCACTATATGTCCAAAAAGTGTTGGCAAGGGCTCTGCCCCCCATGGTCACTCAGGGACACAAGCTCACAGAGACTCTAGCATCTCATAATGCCACAATCCCACACAGGAGTTTAGGAGTTTCCAGGGGCAGAGAAGAGTGAGAGGGCCTCCATGACATGCATCCTGGGTAGTGGCACAGCCCCTATCCACCCACCCATTTCCCACTTAGAAGGGCCTATATTTGGTTTAATGCTCTGCTATAGCTATCTTGAAACTTTAATTTTTGAGTAAAAGGCCTCACATTTTCATTTTTCACTGGGGTCCCACAGATTATACAGTCAAACTGAGGGTTCTGTAAGTACTCTTATGGCCACATCTTCTATCTATTGACCTACCCCAGTGGCCAGTACTCAGTCAGGGCCTTGATTTTTGCAAGGGTAGCTGGGAAATGAAGGTTTTAATACCATATTTACTGGTGAACACATAGTATTTTGCCTGCCACATGAATGTCCCTACACAATAGTACAAATTCCACTATGCTTAGAGATAAACAGACTGATAAAGGAACATTCTGCTCATATTTCAACCAGCAGCTTGATTGGTTCCCATTAACCCAGGTGTTTGATGAGATGGAAGAACACAGAAAGATATGGCATGCCCACTCTCTGGAAACTTATATTCTAGAGTAGTGCTTTTCACGCTTTAATGTGCATACAAATCTCCTAAGTAACATAGAGTTTTGGACTTGATAGTTCTGAAACGGGACAGCAATTTTGCACTTTTACAAGTTTCCAAGTAATTCTGGGGTTACCAGCCTATAAAACCCCACTGTAGGTAGCAAGGTACTAGGTAATGCTATGAAACAAAAATATATAATGTAACAGGAAGTTAATATAATATATATATTTAAAGGCATGGCTGTTAAATACTCATCTGGTTAAAAAAAAAGTTAAATTTTTTTTGATTATAAAGAAAATTAGAGAAAATGAAGGTTTTTTCTGCTGGAGATGTCTATCCTCCAGCAATTTTGTATTCCTTTGCATTTCCAGTATGCTTGCATTCTTAATGTGAGAGAAGAGGAAAGGGCTCTTCTTATTTGCAGGTTTATTCTTGGTCTGCTTCCATAATTGATATTGTCAGAGAATCGTGATTAACACTCCATTTGTGAAAACCTGTTCACCTGAGAATGCACAATTTGGCTAAACTTCTCCTGCATCTGCTCTCAGACAATAGTCCCTTTGTTCTGTTCAGCCAAACTACAATAACTATTGCAGGCTAACATGAGGCAGTATTGGCAGGAAAGAGGTAGGAAGGTGGGCTCATTTGGAATGGCAGCAGAGAGGATGTATTTTCACTTCCATAGTAGGTGGCATGACTCTGTGACTGGGTATGCAGAGGAATATTCTTGTTTCTCTCCCACTTCTCACCCCCCGAAAAGCCACAGCATCACATTACTTGGCTAGTCTCATGGTTTAAAAACTAAGAAAGGGGCTTCCCTGGTGGGACAGTGGTTGAGAGTCTGCCTGCTAATGCAGGGGACACGGGTTCGAGCCCTGGTCTGGGAAGATCCCACATGGTGCAGAGTGTCTGGGCCCGTGAGCCACAACTACTGAGCCTGCGCGTCTGGAGCCTGTGCTCCGCAACAAGATATGCCGCGATAGTGAGAGGCCCGAGCACCGCAATGGGGAGTGGCCCCCGCTTGCCACAACTAGAGAAGGCCCTCGCACAGAGACGAAGACCCAACACAGCCAAAAGTAAAGTAAAATAACTAAATAAATAAAAGAAATGCATTAAAAAAACCCAAAAAACTAAGAAAGGTCAAATGGTTTGTTGAAGTACTGGGGTATAGTTTAATATCATAAAGAAATAAATTTGAAAGAATTCTCTGAGCTAGCCCCCATTTTTTAGTAAGTATGGGAACCGGTGACCATTAAGAACTCATAGTACCCTAGAGCTCTTCTGGTGGCCATTTCAAAGTGTCTATTTTCCAACTGACAGGTTGACTACCCTGACCATAAGTAATTAGAGTACACTACATAGCACTGTACAGTTGACCAAAGCATTTTAAATTATATTATTTTATAGTTAGGGGATATTTGAAATAGGCAAGGACCATGAGACCTTTGTCATGGATAAGGAAAGGGAGATGCCAAAATAGTTACTCAACTGAGAACACAGCTCTACTAAGCAGCACTGCTGGGACTGAATCCCCTCCCCTTTTCATAGGATTGAAACACATGTTGTGTATCTCTGCCTAGCCTTGCATTCTTTGCCTCACTCAATCTTTCATTTTCATGTAAGTAGCCTTATAAAATTTGTTTAGTTTAGTTGCTTGCTAAACCTAAACGAGCCACTATTTTAAAATAAGTTTTATTGAAATACAATTTCCATACCCTACAATTCACCCTTTAAAGTGTACAGTTCAATGGTTTTTAGTATATTCACACTTGTACAGCCACCACTGCAATCGACTGTAGAATATTTAATCACCCCAGAAAGGAAACTTCCTACCCATTAGCATTCACTCCCCATTCTCCCCTAAACCACTTTCCTCCACACCCTCACCTCTAGAACACAAACCACTAATCTACTTTCTATTGTTAAAGGACTGGCCTATTCTCCTCCACTGATAGACTTTATTTTTCTAATTGGCAAGAAGAAAAAAAATGGAAAGAACAAAATCTGTTTTTCATCTACTAGAGACAACTTAGAGTTATTTATTCACTTTAGAAATACAGTGTTACAAATTTCAAAATTAGTAAGACTGTGGCAAATTTTCAAGAAAGTAACTGAAAGAGTTAGGGGGGTTTTGAAGGGACATTTATTTCTTTTATTTTTCTAACTTTGTATTTTTTAAATTTTCAAAAATACAGAAGAGTATAAAGAATAATACATTATACTTACATTTACCACATAGATTCAACAATGATTAAGATTTTGCCATATAGTTTTAATTTCTTTTCTGCATCATTTCAAAGTAAGTTGCAATATCATTCCTAGTCAATCAAAACTAAGGACAAGTTTCCTACATAATATTATTATGATACCTAAAAAGTTAACATTGTGAATTTGCTCTTTATTTGTATCTGAGATTCTAACTTTTAATAACAGAAATTTATGTAATTTACTCCTATTGCTTTTTCAGTAATCCTTTACTACCTGTATCTTATCTGACTCTGAATTTTATACTTTGTTATTGTTTTTTAATTGTAATTTTTATTGTATGACTTATAATTTGTTTTCTCTAATCTTGAAAGATAAATTTAGAAGGTTATAACTGTGTTTTAAATCCTCCCTTTTATTAATATACTCTACAATCATTCTTAAACCTCTATTTATGCATATGGATGTATCTAATAAGGAAGAATAACCTCCAACTCCTTTTTATATAAAGCAAAGAATTATGAACATTTTAGTTTCACTTTCTTCAGCTTTTTTCTCTCCGTGACTAATTGACCTAAAAGTCCTGAAGTTTGCTTGTTCTTTTCTTTTTTGTGTTTTGTGCAGCTATCATACCAGTTAGACATTCTTTCTGGAAATGGCATATCCTCACACATATGCACCAAGTGGCAGTTTCAAATATAATTGACAATATGGAAATTCTGGAAATAACCTACATGTCCATGAAAAATGTTAAGGTGGCACATTTTACATGGAATGCTAGAATGAATCTACAAGGCATGGAGGACACTGAAAATGGCAATCATGGATATGTTAATTAGCTTGATTGTGGTGATCATTTCATAATGTATATGTATATCAAAACATCAAGTCATACATCTTAAATATATACAACTTTTATACGTCAATTGTACCTCAAATAAACTGTTAAAACATAATACTCAAAGCTCATAATTTCCTACATTTACTATTATCCATGCTCTTGAGGTAATTTACCTCTCTTGTGTGTATATGGTGGAAGAACTATATAATGGTGTGCTACTATATTTCTCCTCCCAGCTCCACATTCAGTGATGTCACATGTGTAGCTTGAAACTGGACATGGTGAAAGTATTGGCACCACAGGAACCAGAAAACACTACAAATCAGGGCCTGGTTATTGTTCTTTGTTTTGTTTTTCACTGTCCAGACTAACCAAGTGGAGAAAATGTTAGTAATGTGGATTACATTTAAAATTTTGCTGTAACTATGACATTATGAATAACACAAAAAGGAAATATCCTTCCAGTATTCAAAATTATTATCTGAACCATCAAAGAAGCTGCTCACGTTTTTGACAAACTAGTGACATTCTGATGCATGTCTTTGTTATCTTTTTAAAAAATTAATTAATTAATTAATTTTTAGCTGCACTGGGTCTTTGTTGCTGCATGTGGGCTTTCTCTAGTTGCAGCAAGCGGGGACTACTCTGTTGCGGTGTGTGGGCTTCTCATTGCGGTGGTTTCTCTTGTGGTGGCTTCTCTTGTTATGGAGCACGGGCTCTAGGTGCATAAGCTTTAGTAGTTGAGGCATGCAAGGGGCTCAGTAGTGGTAGCTCATGGGCTCTAGAGCATAGGCTCAGTAGTTGTGGACCAGGGATTGAACTTGTTTCCCCCGCATTGGCAGGTGGATTCTTAACCACTGTGTGACCAGGGACGTCCCTGTCTTTGTTATCTTTGAGCTTACTCATCAACATAAAGAAAAACATCAATCAACATTCATGTTGGAACTATTCTTGGAGACCCAATTTTTAAACATGTACCAGCACACCACTGTGTCAATCCCCCCAAACATACATCGTATCAGTGAAATCTCTATGTCTTCCCTCTACTCCCAATGTGCAAGGAATAGAAACCTGATGCAGAACTTATTTATTTATTTATGTATTTATTTTCTCTCTTTTTTTAAATTGGAGTATAATTGCTTTACAATGTTGTGTTAGTTTCTGCTGTACAAGGGAAGTGAATCAGCTAAATGTATACATATATCCCCTCCCTCTTGGACCTCCCTCCCATCCCCCCATCCCACCCCTCTAGGTCATCACAGAGCATCGAGCTGAGCTCCCTGTGCTATACAGCAGGTTCCCACTAGCTATCTATTTTACACATGGTAGTATATTTATGTCAAACCTAATCTCCCAATTCGCCCCACCCTCCCTTTCCCGCACTGGGTCCACATGTCCATAATTTAAAAGGTTTATTAGACAGATTAGAAATAGGGTGAAAATAAAAATACAAGAACAATTCCTATAATCATATCACTGCCTGCAGTTTTCACACAACATTCTGTATTTACTGGAGCTTAGACCTAGATCTGAGAGTTAGGGCTACTCACTGGAGCAAGATGCATTTCTACTAGGGAAATAGAGCTTAAAAACATCATGTTTCCCAGATTGTTTGGATGAACCCCATTTATGTCAGTTCCTAAGGCCATTTCATATAAAAGAAGAGCTTCTATCAAAATCACCAACAAAGTTTGCTCCCTCACTGAAAATGTGTATGCATGTAAATGATGTCTCATTTAGTCCTTTCCCCCTAATTTACCACAATTCCATTTAACTTTGAAGAATATAGTCTTGCTCTCACTAATCATCACATTTCTAAAAGATCATTTTATCTAAGAAGAAATCAAATTCCACCAAGATATTTCTTGCCCTTTTGGCATCCATTTTATGGCTCACAGTGGTAGAAGGAAATGGTTTCTAGTTGGAAGACCAGTGGTTTAAAAGTAAGGGTATAATAGACACAATGTCAGAGTTCATTAGTAGATAACTGGGGTTCCACTGTGGACTCAGGGCAATTCCTTGTGTTTGTCCAATTTAAAGCTTGCTTTCATATACATCATCCCATTGGATCCTGACAACGGTCTTTAAGGGTATCAGTGCATTTTAACAATATTTTTCCCAGAACACACTGAGCATAAAAGTTAGATAAGACATTACCAAGATGCAGAAAAGGGTGCCCCTGAGTGGTGGGTTTTAAAATGGTCCTATGATGGAAGAATACCAGCAGCTAGGAAGCTGGTGATTCAGGGTAGCCTGTGAACTCCAAGAACAAACTTACCTGTTAAGTCAGCTTGTGCTTTTCCCAGTCCTGTTTGTCCTTAAACTCTTTTCTTACCCTTAGTCTGATACTTTCTGTAATGGAGGGTGGGGGATAGTTGACTCCTGAAAGTTTTGCCAGGATACCAAGTTATTTGACTTCTGCCTGACTTGAACAATAGAGGGGTTAGTGAGAGACTAGAGGGTGGAGAGAAGATAGAGGCCAGGGTATTCTCTTTTCTGCAGTCATTGAATAGCCGCAGCAGGCTAACTCTCTTCTGTGACATTAGGTCACTCCAGAAAAACCTTTCGAGGTTCACTTCTATCAGGTGATCTTGTCCCTAGGGCTCCAGTAACACCACCTACTCCCTGTGTTCCACTAGCCTAGGAATGGTACTAGTTTCCCACTGGTACTCATCTCTAGGGTACCTCACTGTGACATGTTTGATGCTCAGTAAACACCTCACCTGGGTATCCAGTGTCTGCTGTAAATTCCTTCTCTTATAAATAGTAGAAGTGATTTCTGTGTTCCTACTTAGATCCTGATGGACACACAGATTATCAAAATTCTAGATCCATAGATCTCATTGTAATAATAGCAGTTAACATTTGCCAAAAGCCTATTAGATGCCAGATACTGTTTTAAAAACTGAGGATTCTCAGCAACCATTTGGGGTAGGAATTTTTGTTATTCTACCTTACAGATGAAGAAACCGAGGCAGTGTGTATTCATACTATCCCCAAATGTTTAGTAAATATTATTTAGAGTTACAGTCAAGTCTCGACTGGGCTCCTGGGAAGGAAGGGAAGGATTATTTCTTGATGTTATACTAAAGTATTATGGGAGTATCCACCTTTCCAAAAGGCCAACATGGTGATGCCACCCATTTTAAGGAAGATACAGCAAAGGCATGCAAATTTCAGAAACTGAGCCATAACTGTCCATTCCAGCCACCACCTTCCACACACGAAATTGCCTTTCTTTGCTACAATTTTTAGCATCTATTTTATTTTGCTAATGAAGGCAGAAGTTCCATGCAATCTAATTTGTCTAAATCAAATGGGATACATAAAGGATGATAAGATGACTCACTATCTAGTCTTGCATGTATTCTACAGCAAACTCTTGAAAAGGAGGGTTTCTGAGAACAAGGTTAATGGCACACCTTCATATGCCATGAATTCCATCACAGTGCTCAAGGATTCCATGGTATTGGACTAAAAAGACTGGAGTTTCCCTAATAATGTTAACTGAAGCAAGTGATATCCACCTGTGCTCTTTCTGAATCTTTTCTCCAGTAATGTAGAATCGTCTCATGTTGGAAACCAGCCCCACCAATGATTAAAGGTGTTTATTCATGAAATTACTTTGGTTTCTCAAAGCTGAGCTCCACTCTGGATGATAAGCATGCCACCAGAGTCCAGGTGTCAGAATATAAAGGCATCTCAACTTTCACAAGAGCAGTACTTTATGTTCACTATCCCTGCAAATCTGTGTGAAATATATACCACTGCCTTTTGGTCAATACCATTTTCATCACCGCCAAAAACCAATTTAATAAGCTCAGTTCATCAGCCCTATCCCTTTGACTGCTCCTTTTCCCAAAAGGAAATAGAATTCATTTTTAACCATTCAGATATTTAAAAGATTCTTTTATGTGCTGTCTCAGTTCATTATGAATAAAATACATTTTATTCTTCTGTTCCATTTACTCTGGTTACATGCTGGATTGGATTTAAGATGCAGTGTCTCATCATATTTTTAGTCAGGAAATAGTTTTCCTGAGGGCTCCCTAAGCTACCTGCACTTGGCATTTCCTGCCTGCACTAGCCACCTATCATAACCCATTAGGACACAACAGCTTTGTCTACATGGACAAGTGAAGCCAAGTACTGAACAGTGAGTGACCTGTGAGATGGGTTAGTATAAAGAGGATAATTCACAGTTAGATAATTCATACAAAAGATACACCTTTCCTAATGCTTGTAACAATATTTCTCCACGTGATTTTGCCTGTTTTGCTAGTGAGTGATGCTGAAAGACCAATGCTGGGGAAAATTTGCCTTGCTTTTTTTTGTTTTATCACTATAGATAGAAATTATAGTTTAGAATAACTGTACCATAATCTAAAAAGACAGAAAAATGAGAAGAACAACTGTGCTGATTTCTTTGTTTCCCATTTCCTCTCTAGTTTTGAGGGTAGGCTTATACTATAATCCAAATAGACATTTGACTTGGCTCAAAAGGTTAACTCAGGTAAAATGGCCAGTGTCATCGTTACTGAAATTAACTGCTGTCTGTTGAGCTCTGCTTACATACCCTGCATTGTGCTAAATACTTTTATGCATTATCTCAATTCTCACCTTATTCCCAAAAGTCAGTATTGTTAGTCTAACTTTTGAGATGAAACAATTGAAGCTCAGAGAGGTTAGATGAATCGGTCAAGGTCTCACCACAATTCAGTTTAAGAACTGAAATTAAAAGCAGATGGTCCTGGTTTCAAGCCCCAGGTTCCACACTATTATTACCTTCTTTTAATGAGTCAGTATAGCAGAGTAGCTGTGCTAGTATTTGACACTGAGTGGGAAGAGACCTTTTAGTGATGAGAATATGTAATAAAACCATTCAATCTCTCTTGTATATAAATATTTTTTTTTACGTTACTAAGGGGAAAGAGGAGTTAAGAGAAGTTATATATTAAAGAAAATCCAGAGTTAGGCAACATGAAATCCATTTAGAACGATGCTAATTTAGACAGTACTTTTCTTCTAAATTTCTAATTGGGTAGCTGATTATAGCTATAGAAGCCAATTGAAACTGTTCGTTCCACTTTCTGAAACTATGCTATGTAAATACTATGCCCAGGTAATTTTTATTGTCCACTAACAACATCAGTTTGAGGACCAAAGGACATTTTGCTCCTCCACT
Source organism: Kogia breviceps (assembly GCF_026419965.1). Taxonomy (NCBI): domain Eukaryota; kingdom Metazoa; phylum Chordata; class Mammalia; order Artiodactyla; family Physeteridae; genus Kogia; species Kogia breviceps. The sequence continues at coordinate 121,947,621 of NC_081313.1, forward strand.
GATAGATCCCCCTTAAAACACTTTCTGCTTCATTTACCGCAAGGACCCTATTTTGTTGTGTTGGACACGAGAGGGAAGGGAAAACACCGAGGCCTGGATATTAATTTAAACTAGTCTAGCCATAGCAATTGCCCCTCAGTAAAACTAAGATTTTGAAGCTATAATTTGCCAAGATTTTGTCCTACAGAAGAAATACAAAGCTATTTCTGTGCTGAGAAGACCTCTCGGTGGTATGAGATGATTTGTGCTGCGCTCCCTTCCTCATGCAAATAAATTTATGCATCAAAATGTAATCTAGCAACTTCTCTGGTGGTCCAGTGGTTAAGGCTTTGCCTTACAATGCCGGGGGTGCTGGTTTGATCCCTGGTCGGGGAGCTAAGATCCCACATGCCTTGGGGCCAAAAAACCAAAATATAAAATAGGAGCAATACTGTAACAAATTCAATAAAGAAGTTAAAAATTGTCCACATCAAAAAATCTTAAAAAAAAAAAAGTATTCTAGAAAGTATTGCCCTGTGTAATAGAGACCTAATATGCAGGCAGGGCAATTCAATCTGGAAAGTCCACCATTATGTGGCTTTGATTTCATCATCCTCAACAGATGCATGTATACTGAGTTTGAGATTTATTTTATTGATTTTTGTTTTTGTACAGAACACGTTACAGTTAGAGGTCTACAGAAGAGAGATATTTATTCTAATTTATTTGCAAATGCAAGTCCCATCTGAATAAATATTATAATTCCTGGCTCTTCTTTGTGAATTGCTGAAATGGTTTGAAAGTGGCCAAAAATATCTATATGATCAAAAAAATATTACCTGGAAATAATGTTAATCATAGAAGTTTCCTTACCTTTCTGCAGCCCATTTGAAAGTACTGCACACAACGATTACATTTCATTATCCCCAAATATCTTTCTTATAACTGAATATTAGGCTATCCTTTCCATGCACACTAGGACCTCTTATGGGCTTGGGGGAATAAGGCTTCAGCTCTCCACAGTGAAACCTGGTTAACCTGTCTCTTTATAACTTCCTTTTGATCTAATGTATTTCTTCCTCTCAGACACAATTCCCTCATGGCTCAGCCAAAATAAGAAGTCTACTAAACACAGTGAGACTGCAAACCTGAACGTATACTCAGATTCGACACACTTTGTATTAGCATGTGTTACTTCCAAATAATCTCTCCCTGCCTGGTGAGATAAGAAAAAGGATGCAAATTAAATTTGAAAACTTGAATTAATACATAATTATTGGGCTTCCCTGGTGGCGCAGTGGTTGAGAGTCCACCTGCCGATGCAGGGGACACGGGTTCATGCCCCTGTCCGGGAATATCCCATATGCTGCGGAGCGGCTGGGCCCGTGAGCCATGGCCACTGAGCCTGTGCATCCAGAGCCTGTGCTCTGCAACGGGAGAGGCCCACACACCACTATATATATATATATATATATATATATATATAAATTTAAAATACATAATTATTTCAATAAATATTTACTAGGAATCAGCATTGTATTTGGCACTGGGAATATAATGGTCAAGGAGACAAACACAAACCTTACCAAACTTATGAAACCTTACCAAACTTATGAAATTTTATAGATTTATATATTTATATTTAACTGGGAAAATATTTAGTTCAATGCCTCATAAAAATTATATGCTACCATCAAAAATAAACCCCAAAAGGAGCTCATTAATAAGTGTATAGTTAACAAATGGTGGGAGACTGGTTCAAGATGGAGGAATAGAAGGATGTGAGCTCACTCCCTCTTGTGAGGGCACAAGAATCACAACTAGCTGCTGAACCATCATCGACAGGAAGACACTGGAACTCACCAAAAAAGATACCCCACATCCAAAGACAAAGGAGAAGCCAAAATGAGATGGTAAGAGGGGCAAAATCACAGTAAAATCAAATCCCATAACTGCTGGGTGGGTGACTCACAGACTGGAGAACACTTATACCAAAGAAGTCCACCCACTGGAGTGAAGGTTCTGAGCCCCAAGTCAGGCTTCGCAACCTGTGGGTCCGGCAACAGGAGGAGGAATTCCTAGAGAATCAGACTTTGTAGGCTAGTGAGATCTGATTGCAGACTTCAATAGGACTGGGAGAAACAGAGACTCCACTCTTAGAGGGCACACACAAAGTAGAGTGTGCATCAGGATCCACGGGGAAGGAGCAGTGACCCCATAGGAGACTGAACGACCTAACCTGCTAGTGTTGGAGGGTCTCCAGCAGAGGCAGGGGGCAACGGCTGTGGCTCACTGCAGGGACAAGGACACTGGCAGCAGAAGATCTTGGAAGTACTCTTTGGCATGAGCCTTCCTGGAGTCCACCATTACCCCCACCAAAGAGCCTATAGCCTCTGTTGCTGGGTCACCCCAGGCCATACAACCAACAGGGAAGGAACTCAGCCCCAACTGTCAGCAGACAAGCAGAAAAAGTTTTACTGAGCTCTGCCTATGAGAACAACACCCAGCTCTACCTACCACCAGTCCCTCCCATCAGGAAGCTTGCACAAGTCTCTTAGATAGCCTTATCCACCAGAGGGCAGACAGCAGAAGCAAGAAGAACTACAATTCTGCAGCCTGTGGAAAAACAACCACATTCACAGAAAGACAGACAAAATGAAAAGTCAGAGGGCTATGTACCAGATGAAGAAACAAGATAAAACTCCAGAAAAACAACTAAATGAAGTGGAGATAGGCAACCTCCAAGAAAGAGAATTCAGAATAATGACAGTGAAGATGATCCAGGACTTTGGGGAAAAAAAGGAGGCAAAGATCAAGAAGATGCAAGAAATGTTTAACAAAGACCTAGAAGAATTAAAGAACAAATAGACAGAGGTGAACAAAGTAATAACTGAAATGAAAACTACACTAGAAGGAATCAATGGCAGAATAACTTAGGCAGAAGAATGGATAAGTGACCTGGAAAACAGAATGGTGGAAATCATGGCCACAGCACAGAAAAAAGAAAAAAGAAAGAAAAGAAATGAAGACAGCCTAAGAGACCTCTGGGACAACATTAAATGCACCAACATTCACATTTTAGAGGTCTCAGAAGGAGATGATAGAGAGGAAGGACCCGAGAAAATATATGAAGAGATTATAGTTGAAAACTTCCCTAAAATGGGAGAGTAAATAGCCACCCAAGTCCAGGAATCACAGAGTCCAGCAGGATAAACCAAAGGAGAAACATGCCGAGACACATAGTAATCCAGATGACAAAGATTAAAGACAGAGAAAAATTATCAAAAGCAACAAGGGAAAAACAACAAATAAAAGGGAATCCCCATAAGGTTAAAAGCTGATTTCTCAGTAGAAACTCTACAAGCCAGAAGGGAGTGGCATGATATATTTAAAGTGATGAAAGGGAAGAACCTACAACCAAGATTACTCTACCCAGCAAGGATATCATTCAGATTCAATGGAGAAATCAAAAGCTTTACAGAGAAGCAAAAGTTAAGAGAATTCAGCACCACCAAACCAGCTCTACAACAAATGCTAAAGGAACTTCTCTAAGTGGGAAAAACAAGAGAAGAAAAGGACCTACAAAAAACAAAACAAAACAAAACAAAACCCAAAACAATTAAGAAAATGGCAATAGGAACATACATATGGATAATTATCTTAAATGTGAATGGGGATATAATATAAAACTGATGGGGGAATGAGAAGATGGTGGAAGAGTAAGACACAGAGATCACCTTCCTCCCCACAGATAAATCAGAAATGCATCTACACATGGAACTGCTCCTATAGAATACCCACTGAATGCTGGCAGAAGACCTCAGACCTTCCAAAAGGCAAGAAACTCCCCATGTACCTGGGTAGGGCAAAAGAAAAAAGAATAAACAGAGACAAAATATTTCCAGAATGTTGGTATAATTGAACCTATTTTACATCTATTGGCTGTGCATTGCCTCTTTACAGTTTTTGCTCATCTTTTTATGGACTTGTCTTTTTCTTATTGATGTGTGGGAGCTTTTTATGTATTCTGCTTTTAACTCTGACATAAAGAACTCACACACCTCAATAATATGGAAAACAATCCAACAAAAAAGTAGTCAAAAGACATGAACATGTACTTTATAAGCGGCACATGTGAAGGAAGCTCCTTGTCATTAGTACTCAGAGAAATGTATATTAAAACCACACCTATTAGAATGGCTAAAATTTTTAAAACTGGGCATGCCAAATGTTTTAGAGGATGGTGAGCAGCTGAAACTCTCATGCACTGCTGATGGGAATTTCAAAATGGTAGGACCACTTTGCAAAGCAGTTGGGCAGTTTCCTAGGAAGAATATATAATAAATAATTCAGCCATTCCACTTCTATTTATTCGAGAGAAACAAAAATATATGTCTATACTTTTACAAGAATGTTCGTAACAGTTTTATTTGTAATTTATTTGAGCTGTTTCCAGTTTTTCGATATTACAAATAAGCAGGTATCTAGGAGTGGAAAAATAAAAAACTAGAAACACCCCAAATGTGCATCAACAGGTGTATGAATAAACAAATTGTGGCATGCTACTCAGCAATAAAAAGGAACAAAGTATAGATACATTCAACAACATAGATGAATCTCAGAGTCATTACTGCTAGGTGGAATCTTTTATGGAAATCTTTTTTGTCATGAAATCCAACCAAAAACCAGGGCTTACTGATCCTAGGGAATACAAAATACTTCTATTTTTGATCTCTCTTTATACTTAATTTAAAGGCAGGAGTTGGTGGGGGGTGAGTGTAATACATTTTCATCTAATTATTCAGTGCAGAGTCCTCTTCAAGAATTTCCATTAGAACCATCCTGACACACTTAAGCGATCTTGTTAGATATTTAACTTTATTGGGAAAAAACTGAGCCTAAATTTTTGATACCAATTTCTGAAACACTGATCCATAGTAATAGGAATAACTACTTTGAGTTGGAGGTGCTATTTTACTAACTTGGGTTGGCTTCAAAATACCTAGGTGTGCTAATACAGCTCCAATGGTATTAGCAGTAAATATGGAGTGAGAAGCTGTCAGGACATTTCAGCATTAATAGAAAAACTATGGACAAAGAATTCTTGTGTCACAAAACTACCCTGTGCTAATAATATGCATGATAAAGTGATTAGGGGTGAAGTGTACTGATAATCTGCATTTTTTAATGTATCAAGAAAAATAAGACTGGCAGATGCATTGCTGGAAGTATAGATAAGTGATAAAGCATATATGATAAAATGTTAAATGTAAAATATAAATGGTCAGTATATAGTGTTCATTGTTCTAGAAACATTCTTTCGATATTTCTGTATGTTTCAATTTTTTCATAATATTTTGCACCAGTGGGAGGGAGCTGTAAAGGAGGAAAGGTTTCCACACACTAGGAAGTCCCTTCGCGGGTGGAGACTGCAGGTGGTGGAGGGGGAAGCTTCGGAGCCGTGTAGGAGAGTGCAGTAACAGGGTGCAGAGGGCAAAGCAGAGAGATTCCCGCAGAGGATCAGTGCCGACCAGCACTCAACAGCCCCAGAGGCTTGTCTGCTCGCCCACCGGGGTGGGCGGGGGCTGGGAGCTGAGGCTCGGGCTTTGAAGGTCAGATCCCAGGGAGAGGACTGGGGTTGGCTGCGTGAACACAGCCTGAAGGGGGTTAGTGCACCACGGCTAGCCGGGAGGGAGTCCGGGAAAAAGTCTGGAGCTGCCGAAGAGGCAAGAGACCTTTTCTTCCCTCTTTGTTTCCTGGTGCGTGAGGAAAGGGGATTAAGCATGGCTTGTAAAGGAGCTCTAGAAATGGGCGCAAGCCGCGGCTATCAGCACGGACACCAGAGACAGGCATGAGATGCTAAGGCTGCTGCTGCCACCACCAAGAAGCCTGTGTGCAAGCACAGGTCACACTCCACACCTCCCCTCCTGGGAGCCTGTGCAGCACGCTGCTGCCAGGGTCCTGGGATCCAGGGACAACTTCCCTGGGAGAATGCACAGTGCGCCTCAGGCTGCTGCAATGTCACGCCAGCCTCTGCCACCTCAGGCTCGCCCTGCACCCTGTGCCCCTCCGTCCCCCCAGCCTGAGTGAGCCAGAGCCCCCAAATCAGCTGCTCCTTTAACCCCATCCTGTCTGAGTGAAGAGCAGACGCCCTCAGGTGACCTATGCACAGAGGTGGGGCCAAATCCAAAGCTGAACACCAGGAGCTGTGCAAACAAAGAGGAGAAGGGGAGGTCTCTCCCAGTAGCCTCATAAGCAGTGGATTAAAGCTCCACAATCAACTTGAAGTACCCTGCATCTGTGGAATACCTGAATACACAGCAAATCATCCCAAGTTGAGGAGGTGGACTTTGGGAACAAGATATATTATTTTTTTCCCCTTTTTCTCTTTTTGTGAGTGTGTATGTGTGTGTTTCCATGTGAGATTTTGTCTGTATAGCTGTGCTTTCACCATTTGTCCTAGGCTTCTGACCATCCCTTTTTTTTTACTTAAAAAATTTTTTTTCTTAATAATAATTTTTTATTTTAATAATTTTATTTTATCCTACTTTATTTTATCTTCTTTCTTCATTTCTCCCTTCTTTTCTTCCTTGCTTCCTTTCTTCCTTCCTTCCTTCCTTCCCTCCTTTCTTTCCTTTCTATTTTTTCTCCCTTTTATTCTGAGCCATGTGGATTAAAGGCTCTTGGTTCTCCAGCCAGGTGTAAGGGCTGTACCTCTGAGGTGGGAGAACCAACTTCAGGACACTGGTCCACAAGAGACCTCCCAGCTCCATGAAATATCAAATGGCGAAAATCTCCCAGAGATCTCCATCTCAACACCAAGATCCAGCTTCACTCAACGACCAGCAAGCTACAGTGCTGGACACCCTATGGCAAACAACTAGCAAGACAGGACCACAACCCCATCCACTAGAAGAGAGCCTGCCTAAAATCATAATAAGGCTACAGACACCACAAAACACACCACCACACGTGGACCTGCCCACCAGAAAGACAAGATCCAGCCTCATCCACAGAACACAGGCACTAGTCCCCTCAACCAGGAAACATACTCAACCCACTGAACCAACCTTAAGCACTGGGGACAGAGACCAAAAACAATGGGAACTACGAACCTGCAACCTGCAAAAAGGAGACCCCAAACACAGTAAGATAAGCAAAATGAAAACACTGAAAAACATACAGCAGATGAAGGAGCAAGGTAAAAACCCACCAGACCTAACTAATGAAGAGGAAATAGGCAGTCTACCTGAAAAAGAATTCAGAATAATGATAGTAAAGATGATCCAAAACCTTGTTGTTTTTTTTTGTTTGTTTGTTTGTTTGTTTTGCGGTACGCGGGCCTCTCACTGTTGTGGCCTCTCCCGTTGCGGAGCACAGGCTCCGGACACGCAGGCTCAGCGGCCATGGCTCACGGGCCCAGCCGCTCCGCGGCACATGGGATCTTTCCGGACCGGGGCACGAACCCGTGACCCCTGCATCGGCAGGCGGACTCTCAACCACTGCGCCACCAGGGAAGCCCGATCCAAAACCTTGGAAACAGAATAGACAAAAATGCAAGGACCTAGAAGAACTAAAGAGGAAGCAAACAATGATAAACAATGCAATAAATGAAATTAAAAATACTCTAAATGGGATCAATAGCAGAATAACTGAGGCAGAAGAACAGATAAGTGACCTGGAAGATAAAATAGGGGGAATAACTACTGCAGAGCAGAATAAAGAAAAAAAGAATGAAAAGAACTGAGGACAATCTCAGAGACCTCTGGGACAACATTAAACGCACCACTATTCGAATTATAGGGATCCCAGAAGAAGAAGAGAAAAAGAAAGGGACTGAGAAAATATTTGAAGATATAGTTGAAAACTTCCCTAATATGGGAAAGGAAATAGTTAATCAAGTCCAGGAAGCACAGAGAGTCCCATACAGGATGAATCCAAGGACAAACATGCCAAGAAACATATTAATCAAACTATCAAAAATTAAATAAAAAGAAAACATATTAAAAGCAGCAAGAGAAAAACAACAAATAACACACAAGGGAATCTCCATAAGGTTAACATCTGATCTTTCATCAGAAACTCTGCAAGCCAGAAGGGAGTGGCAGGACATATTTAAAGTGATGAAGGAGAAAACCTACACCCAAGATCACTCTGCCCAGCAAGGATCTCAATCACATTTTATGGAGAAATTAAAACCTTTACAGACAAGCAAAAGCTGAGAGAGCTCAGCACCACCAAACCAGCTTTACAGCAAATGCTAAAGAAACGTCTCTAGGCAAGAAACACAAGAGAAGGAAAAGACCTACAAGAACAAACTCGAAACAATTAAGTAAATGGTAATACGAACATACATATTGATAATTACCTTAAATGTAAATGGACTAAATGCTCCCACCAAAAGACACAGACTGGCTGAATGGATACAAAAACAAGACCCATATATATATATACTGTCTACAAAAGCCCCACTTCAGACCTAGGGACACATACAGGCTGAAAAAGAGGGGATGGAAAAAGATAATCCATGCAAATGGAAATCAGAAGAAATTGGAGTAGCAATTCTCATATCAGATAAAATAGACTTTAAAATAAAGACTATTACAAGAGACAAAGAAGGACACTACATAATGATCAAGGGATCGATCCATGAAGAAGATAAAACAATTGTAAATATTTAAGCACCCAACATAGGAGCACCTCAATATATAAGGCAAATGCTAACAGCCATAAAAGGGGAAATCGACAGTAACACAATCATACGAGGGGAGTTTAACACCCCACTTTCAACAGTGGACAGATCATCCAAAATGAAAATAAATAAGGAAACATAAGCTTTAAATGATACATTAAACAAGATGGACTTAATTGTTATTTAAAGGACATTCCATCCAAAAACCACAGAATACACATTCGTCTCAAGTGCTAATGGAACATTCTCCAGGATACATCATATCTTGGGTCACAAATCTAGCCTTGGTAAATTTAAGAAAATTGAAATCATATCAAGTACCTTTTCCAAACACAATGCTATGAGACTAGATATCAATTACAGGAAAAATCTGTAAAAAATACAAACAAATACAGGCTAAACAATACACTACCTAATAACGAAGTGATCACTGAAGAAATCAAAGAGGAAATCAAAAAATACTTAGAAACAAATGACAATGGAGACCCTACGACCGAAAACCTATGGGATGCCGCAAAAGCAGTACTAAGAGGGAAGTTTATAACAATACAATCATACCTTAAAAAACAGGAAACATCTTGAATAAGCAACCTAACCTTGTACCTAAAGAAATAAGAGAAAGAACAAAAAACTCCCAAATTTAGCAGAAGGAAAGAAATCATAAAGATTAGATAAGAAATAAATGAGGGCTTCCCTGGTGGCGCAGTGGTTGAGAATCCGCCTGCCGATGCAGGGGACACGGGTTCGTGCCCCGGTCCGGGAAGATCCCACGTGCCGCGGAGCGGCTGGGCCTGTGAGCCATGGCCGCTGAGCCTGCGCGTCCGGAGCCTGTGCTCCGCAACGGGAGAGGCCACAACAGTGAGAGGCCCACGTACCACAAAAAAAAAAAAAAAAAAAAAAAGAAATAAATGAAAAAGAAATGAAGGAAATCATAGCAAAGACAAATAAAACTAAAAGCTGGTTGTTTGAGAAGATAAACAAAATTGATAAACCATTAGCCAGAGTCATCAAGAAAAAAAGGGAGAAGACTCAAATCAATAGAATTAGAAATTAAAAAGAAACAGTAACAATGGATACTGCAGAAATACAGATGATTATTAGAGATTATTACAAGCAACTGTATGCCAAAAAAATGGACAACCTGGAAAAAAAGGAAAAATTCTTAGAAATGCACAACCTGTGGAGAATGAATCAGGAAGAAATAGAAAATATGAAAAGACCAATCACAAGCACTGAAATTGAAACTGTGATTAAAAATCTTCCAACAAACAAAAGCCCAGGACCAAATGGCTTCACAGACGAGTTCTATCAAACATTTAGAGAAGAGCTAACACCTATCCTTCTCAAACTCTTCCAAAAGATAGCAGAGGGAGGAACACTCCCAAACTCATTCTATGAGGCCAACATCACCCTGATAGTAAAACCAGGCAAAGACGTCACAAAGAAAGAAAACTACAGGCCAATATCACTGATGAACATAGATGCAAAAATCCTCAACAAAATACTAGCAAACAGAATCCAACAGCACATTAAAAGGATCATACACCATGATCAAGTGGAGTTTATTCGAGAAATGCAAGGATTCTTCAATATATGCAAATCAATCAATGTGATACACCATATCAACAAACTGAAGGAAAAAAACCATATGATCATCTCAATAGATGCAGAGAAAGCTTTTGACAAAATTCAACACCCATTTATGATAAAAATTCTGCAGAAAGTAGGCATAGGGGGAACTTTCCTCAACATAAAAAAGGCCATATATGACAAACCCATAGCCAACATCATCCTCAATGGTGAAAAACTGAAGCCATTTCCACTAAAATCAGGAACAAGACAAGGTTGTCCACTCTCACCACTCTTATTCAATATAGTTTTGGAAGTTCTAGCCAGAGCAATCAGACAAAAAAAGAAATAAAAGGAATCCAAATTGGTAAAGAAGAAGTAAAGCTGTCACTGTTTGCAGATGACATGATACTATACATAGAGAATCCTAAAGATGCTACCAGAAAACTTCTAAAGCTAATCAATGAATTTGGTAAAGTACCAGGATACAAAATTAATGCACAGAAATCCCTGGCATTCTTATACACTAATGATGAAAAATCTGACAGTGAAATTAAGAAAACACTCCCATTTACCATTGCAACAAAAAGAATAAAATATCTAGGAATAAACCTACCTAAGGAGACAAAAGACCTGTATGCAGAAAATTATAAGACACAGATGAAAGAAATTAAAGATGATACAAATAGGTGGAGAGATATACCATGTTCTTGGATTGGAAGAATCAACATTGTGAAAATGACTCTACTACCCAAAGCAATCTACAGATTCAATGCAATCCTTATGAAACTACCACTGGCATTTTTTACAGAACAAAAAATTTCACTATTTGTATGGAAACACAAAAGACCCCGAATAGCCAAAGCAATCTTGAGAACAAAAAATGGAGCTGGAGGAATGACGCTCCCTGACTTCAGACTATACTACAAAGCTACAGTAATCTAGACAGTATGGTACTAGAATAAAAACACAAATATAAATCAATGGAACAGGATAGAAAGCCCAGAGATAAACCCATACACATATGGTCACTTTATCTTTGATAAAGGAGGCAAGAATATACAGTGGAGAAAAGACAGCCCCTTCAATAAGTGGTGCTGGGAAAACTGGACAGCTACATGTAAAAGTATCAGATTACAACACTCCCTAACACCATACACAAAAATAAACTCAAAAGGGATTAAAGACCTAAATGTAAGGCCAGATACTATCAAACTCTTAGAGAAAAACATAGGCCGAACACTCTGTGACATAAACCACAGCAAGATCCTTTTTGACCCACCTCCTAGGGAAATGGAAATAAAAACAAAAATAAACAAATGGGACCTAATGAAACTCAAAATCTTTTGCACAGCAAAGGATACCATAAACAAGACCAAAAGACAACCCTCCGAATGGGAGAAAATAGTTGCAAATGAAGCAACGGACAAAGGATTAATCTCCAAAATTTATAAGCAACACATGCAGCTCAATAACAAAAAAACAAACAACCCAATCTAAAAATGGGCAGAAGACCTAAATAGACATTTCTCCAAAGAAGATATAAGATTGCCAATGAACACATGAAAGAATGCTCAACATCATTAATCACTAGAGAAATGCAAATCAAAAGTACAATGAGATATCATCTCACACCGGTCAGAATGGCCACCATCAAAATTTCTAGAAACAATAAATGCTGGAGAGGGTGTGGAGAAAAGGGAACACTCTTGCACTGCTGGTGGGAATGTAAATTGATACAGCCACTTTGGAGAACAATATGGAGGTTCCTTAAAAAACTAAAAATAGAACTACCATATGACCCAGCAATCCCACTACAGGGCATATGCCCTGAGAAAACCATAATTCAAAAAGAGTCATGTACCAAAATGTTCACTGCAACTCTATTTACAATAGCCAGAACATGGATGCCACCTAAGTGTCCATCAACAGATGAATGGATAAAGAAGATGTGGTTCATATATACAATGGAATATTACTCAGCCAGAAAAAGAAATGAAACTGGGTTATTTGTAGTGAGGTGGATGGACCTGGAGTTTGTCATACAGAGTGAAGTAAGTCAGAAGGAGAAAAACAAATACCATATCTAACACCTATATACAGAATCGAAAAAAAAAAAAGTCATGAAGTGACTAGGGGTAGTATGGGAATAAACCACAGACCTACTAGTGCATGGACTTGAGGATATGTGGAAGGGGAAGGGTAAGCTGTGACGAAGTGAGAGAGTGGCATGGACATATATACACTACCAAACATAGGGTGGATAGCTAGTGGGAAGCAGCCACATAGCACAGGGAGATCAGCTGGGTGCTTTGTGACCACCTGGAGGGGAGGGATAGGGAGGGTTGGAGGGTGGGAGACATAAGAGAGAAGAGATATGGGAACATATGTATATGTATAACTGATTCACTTTGTTGTAAAGCAGAAACTAACACACCATTGTAAAGCAATTATACTCCAATATAGATGTTAAAAAAATGTGAATGGGTTCAATGCTCCAACCAAAAGACACAGGTTTTCTAAATGGATACAAAAACAACACCCATATATATGCTGTCTACAAGAGACCCACTTCAGACCTGCGACCCCCACAGACTAAAAGTGAGGTGATGAATAATATATTCCATGAAAATGGAAATCAAAAGAAAGCTGGGGTAGCAATTCTCATATCAGATAAAATAGACTTTAAAATAAAGAATGTTACAAGAGACAAGGAATGACACTACATAATGATCAAGGGATCAATCCAAGAAGAAGATATAGCAATTTTAAATATATATGAACCCAACATAGGAACACCTCAATACATAAGGCAAATGCTAATAGCTACTAAAAAGGAAATCGACAGTAACACAATAATAGTGGGGGACTTTAAAACCACACTTACACCAATGGACAGATCATTGAGACAGAAAATTAATAAGGAAACACCAGCTTTAAAAGCCACAGCAGACCAGATAGATTTAAATGATATTTATAGGACATTCCATCTGAAAACAGCAGATTACACTTTTCTCTCAAGTGCATATGGAACATTCTCCAGGACAGATCACATCTTGGGTCACAAATCAAACCCTTGGTAAATTTAAGAAACCTGAGATCATATCAAGCATCTTTTCTGACCACAATGCAGTTGGTTGAGATTAGAAATCATTTACAGGGAGAAAAAAAAATGTAAAAAAAAATACCAACACACGGAGGCTAAACAATACGTTACTAAATAAACAAGAGATCACTGAAGATATCACAGATGAAATTAAAAAATCACCTAGAGACAAATGACAACAAAAACACAATGATCCAAAGCCTAAAGGATGCAGCAAAGGCAGTTCTAAGAGGGAATTTTATAGCAATGCAATCCTACCTCAAGAAACAAGAAACACCTTGGGCTTCCCTGGTGGCGCAGTGGTTGAGAGTCCACCTGCCGATGCAGGGGACACGGGTTTGTGCCCCAGTCCAGGAAGATCCCACATGCCGTGGAGCAGCTGGGTCTGTGCGCCATGGCCACTGAGCCTGCACGTCCAGAGCCTGTGCTCCTCAACAGGAGAGGCCGCAAGAGTGAGAGGCCCACATAATGCAAAAAAAAACAAGAAACACCTCAAAAAAATAATCTAACCTTACACCAAAAGGAACTAGAGAAAGAAGAACAAACAAAACTCAAAGTTAGTAGAAGGAAACAAATCATAAAGATCAGAGCAGAAATAAAAAAATAGAAACAAAGAAAACAATAGTAAAGATCAATAAAACTAAAAGCTGGTTCTTTGAGAAGATAAACAAAATTGATAAACCTTTAGCCAGATTCATCAAGAAAAAGAGGGAGAGGACTCAAATCAATAAAATTAGAAATGAAAAAGGAGAAGTTACAACAGACACCACAGAATAACAAAGCATCATAAGAGACTACTACAAGCAACTCTATGACAATAAAATGGACAACCTGGAAGAAATGGACAAATTCTTAAAAGGTATGGCCTTCCAAGACTGAGATAGAAATAGAAAATATGAACAGACCAATCACAAGCACTGAAATTGAGACTGTGATTAAAAATCTTCCAACAAACAAAAGCCCAGGACCAGATGGCATCACAGGTGAATTATACCAAACATTTAGAGAAGAGCTAACACCCATCTTTCTCAAACTCTTCCAGAAAATTGGGGAGGAAGGAGCACTCCCAAACTCATTTTATGAGGCCACCATCACCCTCATACCAAAACCAGACAAAGACACTACAAAAAAAGAAAATTACAGACCAATATCACTGATGAATATAGATGCAAAAATCCTCAACAAAATACTAGCAAACAGTATCCAACAACACATTAAAAGGATCACACACCATGATCAAATGGGATTTATCCCAGGGATGCAAGGATTCTTCAATATACTCAAATCAATCAACACCATATTAACAAACTGAAGAATAAAAATTATATAATCATCTCAATAGATGAAGAAAAAGTTTTGACAAAATTCAACACCCATTTATGATAAAAACTCTCCAGAAAGTGGGCATAAAGGGAACCTACCTCAACATAATAAAGGCCATATATGACAAACCCACAGCAAACATCATTGTCAATGGTGAAAAACTGAAAGCATTTCCTCTAAGATCAGGAACAAGACAAGGATGTCCACTCTTGCCACTGTAATTCAAAATAGTTTTGGAAGTCCAAGCCATGGCAATCAGAGAAGAAAAATAAATGGAATACAAATTGGAAAAGAAGAAGTACAACTGTCATTGTTTGCAGATGACATGATACAATACATAGATAATCCTAAAGATGCTATGAGAAAACTATTAGAGCTAATCAATGAATTTGGTAAAGTTGCAGGATCCAAAAGTAATGCACAGAAATCTCTTGCATTCTTACACACTAACAACAAAAGATTAGAAAGAAAAATTAAGGAAACAATCCCATTCACCACTGCAGCAAAAAGAATAAAATACCTAGGAATAAACCCACCTAAGGAGGTAACAGACCTGTACTTAGAAAACAATAAGACACTGGTGAAAGAAATCAAAGATGACACAAACAGATGGAGAGATATACCATGTTCTTGGAATGGAAGAATCAATATTTTGAAAATGACTATACTACCCAAAGCAATCTACAGATTCAATGCAATCCCTATCAAATTACCAGTGGCATTTTTTACAGAACTAGAACAAAAAGTCTTAAAATTTGTATGAAGACACAAAAGATCCCAAATAGCCAAAGCAATCTTGAAGGAAAAACACACAGCTGGAGGAATCAGACTCCCTGACTTCAGACTATACTACAAGGCTACAGTAATCAAGACAGTATGGTACTGGCACAAAAACAGAAATATAGATCAATGGAACAGGATAGAAAGCCCAGAGATAAACCCATGTACCTTTGGTCAACTAATCTATGGCAATGGAGTAAAGGATTTACAATGGAGAAAAGACAGTCTCTTCAATAAGTGGTGCTGGGAAAACTGGACAGCTACAAGTAAAAGAATGAAATTAGAACACTCCCTAACACCATACACAAAAATAAACTCAAAATGGATTAAAGACCTAAATATAAGACCAGACACTATAAAACTCTTAGAGGAAACCATAGGAACAACACTCTGACATAAATCACAGCAAGATCTTTTTTGACCCACCACCTAGAGTAATGGAAATAAAAACAGAAATAAACAAATGGGATTTAATGAAACTTAAAAGCTTTTGCACAGCAAAAGAAACTATAAACAAGAGAAAAAGACAACCCTCAGAATGGGAGAAAATATTTGCAAACAAATCAATGGACAAAGGATTAATCTCCAAAATATAAAAGCAGCTAATGCAGCTCAATATTAAAAAAAAAACAAGCCAGTCACAAAATGGACAGAAGACCTCTACAGACATTTCTCCAAAGAAGACATACAGATGGCCAAGAGGCCCATGAATAGCTGCTCAACATCACTAATTAGAGAAATGCAAATCAAAACGACAATGAAGTATCACCTCACACTAGTTAGAATGGGCATCGTCAGCAGCAAATGCTCTAGAGGGTGTGTAGAAAAGGGTACCCTCTTGCACTGCTGGTGGGAATGTAAACTGATATAGCCACTATGCAGAACTTTATGGAGGTTCCTTAAAAAATTAAAAATAGAATTACCATATGACCCAGCAATCCCACTACTGGGCATATACCCAGAGAAAAGCATAATTCAAAAAAGACACATGCACCCCAATGTTCACTGCAGCACTATTTACAATAGCCAGGTCATTGAAACAACCTAAATGTCCATCGAGAGATGAATGGATAAAGAAGATGTGGTACATATATACAATGGAATATTACTCAACTATAACAAGAAATGAAATTGGGTCATATGTAGAGAAGTGGATGGATCTAGAGACTGTCATACAGAGTGAAGTAAGTCAGAAAGAGGAAAACAAGTGTTGTAGATTAACGCATATATGTGGAATCTAGAACAATGGTACAGATGAACTTCTTTGTAAGACAGAAATAAAGATGCAGATGTGGAGAACAAATGTATGGACACCAAGTGGGGAAAACGTGGGTGGGGGTTGGGATGAACTGGGAGATTGGGATTGACCTATGTATGCTAATATGTATAAAATAGACAACTAATAAGAACCTGTTGTGTAAAATAAATAAATAAAAGAAAATTTTAAAAAATCCATATTATCTAGACATGAATACTGAAGTACTTTTAGTTGAAATAACAAAATGTCTGGGGTTTTCTTTCAAATAATCCAGAAAGAAAGAGGAGAGGATAAATTGAACAAGATTAGCATGATTGATATTGTTGCATAATGAAAACTTAAAAGTTACCATATTCAAGGACTAGAAAAATATATAAAATTCCTAAGAAAAATTGACAATAGATGTTAAAAATCCTTGATGGAAAAATTAATAAAATTTTTAAAGACAATAAAAAGACAAAACAACCAACCAAACAAACAAATAGTGGTGAATGCTAAGAAGCATATAAACACTGTGCTGAGATGTCAATTAAAGCAGAGCTTCTCCTCTAGAATAGTTCTCAGGGAGGACCCAAAAGAAGAAAGAGCAAGCATGTGAAAACCAGTGGGGAAGAGAGCAGAGGAAAAAGTATGTACTAAGCATTCAAATCTGGAGAGCTTGCTTGAGGACCTGTAAGAAAGTTAGGAGCAACCGGAGCACAGAGAATCAGAGGGAGAATGGCTTCAAGGTCAACTGCAAGGTCAGCAAGGGCTAAAGCAGAAGAGTCTGGGAGGCTATGGAGTTGTGGACTTGACTCCAAGTCCAATGGGAAGACATTAAAGAGTTTTAAGCAGAGAAGATGTATAATATAATCAGACTTACATTTTCAAAACAGTTCTCTGGCTGCTACGTGGAGAATATATTTATTTAGAAAGGGTCAAGAGCAGAAGTTTTCATGAGAGTCAGAGTCATAGCTAGATATGCATTGTTGAGAGAGTGACATTAAGTTCCTTCTCCTTAGGTCTGCATGAATCCCAACTCTCTCCTTGGGGCAAACAGTGTAGACATGCACAAAACACTGAAGGACCATGGTTTTCAACAAAGAATGGGACTGATTACTACCTTGTATTTTTTTTTTCTCTTTTAACCACTTATTTAAATGGCCAGCCAACATAAAGGGACACAGAAGAAGACTGAAATGTAAAACCAGGAATTGATTTAAAGTTATTTTAACATTTACTAAATACCTATTACATGCCAGGAACTGTGCTAGGTGCTAAGGGCTCAAATGACCCTTTCTACAAAGAATTCAAACTAACAGGGTAGCCAGACTTAGTAATTAACAAGCAATTACAAGAAACTAGGGAAATATCACTCATTGGAGTTATTTATAAGGTGCTAGGAGATCTCTGTGGATGCTCCAGATGGCACTGTTGAGAGGGAAGGATCCTACCCCTTTCGTTTCACAAACCCCCATCCAAGGCCATGACAGGTCCAAAAAGGCACAGGTGTTCGCATCTTCCACCTATGAAGCAGTTGGATTGCCTAAAACCAAAGGAGGGACTTTCAACTCTAAAATCTAGGTTCCAAGTCATAAATTGCATAAGCTTAGATATTCCCCCAAACAACTGATCTGCGCAAGTTTGTTGACAGAGAGTTCCAAGAGTTCCCTGCTATGGAACATAACTGACTTGGAAATGTCAAGATTCCTGCTCACTCAATTCATATCCTCAAAAACTAGAATAGTTCCTGCCTAATGCTTTTTGAACGCTTATTGAATCCTGTATGCTTACCACACACAAGGCACTCTACTAAGTGCTTTATATTGTTAATTCACTCAATCCTACATCAGTTCTGTGTATTGGTACTCATGTTAACCCATTTCACAGATGAGGAAACTGAGGCCTAGAGAGTTTGAATAACTTCCTGAAGTCACATAGCTAAATAAGAGGAGGAGCGAGGACTAGAAGGAAAGGACTCTGGCTTCCAAGCTTTAGAATATACAGAACTAATCAAGAAAAGCAGAGCATCCATAGGTTCTATTTCCTGTGACATACTGAGACAAGGTTAGTGCTGTATCTCAAGTGTGAGCATTTCAGAAGAGTCGAGGGGCTCGAGTCTCCAGGTGATGACAGGATACCAAAGCCAGAGCAATTTCTGCCATCAATGGATTCAGTCATGACACTTTCCTATAAGCAATAATTTTTTTTTTTTTTTTTTTTTTTGCGGTACGCGGGCCTCTCACTGTTGTGGCCTTTCCCGTTGCGGAGCACTGGCTCCGGACGCGCAGGCTCAGTGGCCATGGCTCACGGGCCCAGCTGCTCCGCGGCATGTGGGATCTTCCCGGACCAGGGCTCGAATCCGTGTCCCCTGCATCGGCAGGCGGATTCTCAACCACTGCGCCACCAGGGAAGCCCTAAGCAATAATCTTTTAAGAGTTTCATTTTAAACTTTGTTAAACTGTGCAAAAATATTTTTAAATAAGGAAATGTTATAAACTTGAAATCATCATTTTCCTCTCTAAGTGAAGGTAAATAGGTTTTTTTGCTGTTGCTATCCTGATTGGCTGAAGGTCTAAAATGTATTATTTCTCAGGCATAATCCCAGAGAGAGGAGGAAATTTTCCCACAGGTAAATGCTTTGGAGACTGTTTATTTCCAGCTGAGTGCTCAGAGACCTCCCTCTCTTCCTGCAAACTAAAAAATAACAGAAAAGAGGAGGCATAAAAGAATTCTGAGACAAATGTCCAAGTAATTGGAGAGGTGGGGAGAAAACTAGAGTGGTCTGACAGGACAGAATTTTATTTTACTAAAGAATAATAAAAATAATTCCTAGTTGTGTTTGGTGCCTTAGAGTTTAGAGAGTGCTTTCATATTCGTGTATTATTTTACAAGGGACTTAAAATATCCCTGTGGAAAAAGCAAGGTAGGATTAGACCCATTTTTCTAATAAGAAACTTAAAATTGGAAGAAATTAAGTAGTTTGCCCAAGACCATACCAGTTGAAGTGAAGCCAGTACTCAAATTTTGGTCTTACAAAATTTTTCTCTCTCATTTGCCTTGCTTGCCTCTTTACTGATGAACTTCGGCTGCCTACATTGATTAGATTTTTGTAGTGTTTTTTTTTTTTTTTCCCCTACTCCCTACATCAAAGGGAAGGGGAAAGAAAAGTATCAAAACTGAAACTGGGGTGCATGTATCTTTTCAAATTAGAGTTTTTGTCTTTTCTGGATATATGCCCAGGAATGGGATTGCTGGATCATACTGTAACTCTATTTTTAGTTTTTTAAGGAACCTCCATACTGTTCTCTGTAGTGGCTGTATCAATTTACATTAAAACAGAAATAGACCCACAGACATAGAAAAAAAACTTATGATTACCAAATAGGAAAGGAGGGGAGGGATAAATTAGGAATTTGGGATTAATAGATACACACTACTATACATAAAATAGGTAAACAACAAGGACCTACTGTACAGCACAGGGAATTATATTCAATATCTTGTAATAATCTATAATAGAAAAGAATCTGAAAAAGAATAGATATACATGTGTATGTGTATATACACACACATACATGTATATAAATTGAATCACTTTTTTGTATAACTAAAACTAACACAACATTTTAAATCAACTATACTTCAATTTAAAACAAAACAAAACAAAACTGTTTCCGGGAAAATTTTGTTTGCAGGTAGAGAAAAATCACTAGTGATAGCCTATTTGGAATTCTGTATACAATTAGAATTCGCTTTCAGCCATGATGGAATGACTGGTCCCACACTAGCCCTTCCAAAATACATGAAACGTGTCTTTACAGACATTGGAAAACAGGCAGTACATGATCCAAAAACTCAATATTATTAAGATGTCAATTCTCCCCTAATTGATCAACACAATCCCGATCAAAATCCCAGTAGTCTTCTCTGCGTACATAGACAAGATGATTCTAAAATTCATATGGAAATGAAAGAACCTAGAAAATACAAGAGAACTTTGGAAAAAAGCAGAACAAAGATGAAGAATGTTACTATCTTATTTTAGACTTACTTTAAAGCCATAGTAATAAAACCACGTGGTATTAGAATAAAGACAGACATATAGATCAATGGACTAGAATAAGAAGTCCAGAAATAGACTCATATATATAGTCAACTGAGTCTTGACAATCATATCAAGATAAATTAATGGAGAAAGGATTATCATTTTAACAAGTAGTGACGGCACAACTGTATATCCATATGAAAAAATATTAACCTTAACACTCGACCACCCACTACAGAGGAAAAATTACAAAAATGAGTCATAGGGCTTCCCTGGTGGCACAGTGGTTGAGAGTCCGCCTGCCGATGCAGGGGACACGGGTTCGTGCCCTGGTCTGGGAGGATCCCACATGCCGCGGAGCGGCTAGGCCCGTGAGCCATGGCCACTGAGCCTGTGTGTCCGGAGCCTGTGCTTCGCAATGGGAGAGGCCACAACAGTGAGAGGTCCACGTATCAGCAAAAAAAAAAAAAAAAAAAAAAGAGTCATAGAACTAAACATAAAAACTGATGTATAACTTCCATAAAAGGTGCCAACCTTGTGGTAGGCAAGGATATTTTAGAGAAGACAAAATTAAAAAAGCCACTAAATGTTAAAAAAAAAAAAATAGAAGCTGATGCATTGTAGTTTATCAAAAATAAAACAGCTGTTTCTTATAAGACATAAGTAAGAAAGTGAAAATGTAAGCCAAGAACTGGGAGAAAACATTCCAATATATATACTGACAAAGGATTTGTATTCAGGACATACAAAGCACTCTTACAACTCTACAGTAAGATAATAAACTGTCCAATAAAAATAGTCAAAGAGTTGAACACATATTTTTCCAAAAAATAAATATATGTATGGCCAAAGGCAGTTGAAAAGATTTTCAGAATTCTTAGTCATCAGGGAAATGCAAATTAAAATGACAATGAATTATCAATATGCACTCACTAAAACAGCTAAAATTAAAAGGACTGACACCAAGTATTGGTGAGGATGTGGAGCAAAAAGACCTCTTATACACTGGTTGTGTGAATGTAAGAGGGTATAAACTTTGGAAAGCCTTCTGACAATGTCTTTTTTTTTTTTTTTTTTTTTTTTGGTACGCGGGCCTCTCACTGCTGCGGCCTCTCCCGCTGCCGAGCACAGGCTCTGGATGCACAGGCTCAGCGGCCATCACGGGCCCAGCTGCTCCGCGGCATGTGGGATCTTCCTGGACTGGGGCACAAACCCGTGTCCCCTGCATCGGCAGGCGGACCCTCAACCGCTGCGCCACCACGGAAGCCCCGACAATGTCTTTTAAAGTGAAACATACACTTATCATTTGACCCAGCAACATACTCCTAGGTATTTATCCAAGATAAGTGAAAACACATAAACTTTTATATAAATATTCATAGTAATTTTATTTATAGTAGTCAAAAGTAGGAAACATCCCATGTATTCAATTAACAGAAGAAAGGATAAACAGTTATGACACATTCTTAAAATGGAAGAATAATCAGCAATAAAAAAGGAATGAACTACTAAATAGCAAATGACTTAGTTCAGATTCTTCAAGAAGAAAACAACGAGATGGAAGTAAACACGATGGGAGACTTATAGGGGAAAACACCTTCAGAGAAAAATGGGAGGGATAAAGAGGAGCAAGCCAGCGTCAGCAGATGGCTCCCATGAAGGAGAGAAGAAAAGAAAAAAGTTTGGGTAAGAATCATCTCAGATGGCACCAGAGTTCTAAGAAGATTTTGGCCAGGCCAATAGGTCGTCCTTGAGCCAAAGCTGTTAGTCTGAAATTTCTGCTTCTCACAGGACAGGGCCTGCCCTAGCATCCCTGCCATGTGCAGTCTTAGCTGGGAGCAGGCTGAGGGAAGTAGAGACTCAACCATGACCACAGTGGTGGGCTCAGGGTACAACAGCCGGGGCCCTTGGTGCATTTTGTCCCCTGAAGCAAGAGCTCTAAGCAGCACATTTTTATGGCCACCATAGTGCAACAACGTGGCTGAATCTCAAAGGTATGCACTCAGTGAAAAAAAGCCAGACACAAAGAGTACATAGTGTACGATTCCATTTATATGATGTTCTACACCAGGCAAAACTTATATTCACTCATATTTAGTATGATTCACTAATAATAATCACTAATATTTCAGTGGTAGAAATCATATCAGTGATTGCCTGGGGCAGTCAATGAGGAGAACTGACTGCCAAGCAGCCTGAGGAAAGTTTTGGGAGTGGTGGAAATCTCCTACCTCTTCATCAGTCTGGTGTTGATATAGATGTAGACATTTGTCAAAATTCACCAAACTGTCATGCTCAAAATGTATATATTTTACTGTGTGCATACTTAAGTTAATTTCAAATGTAATTTATAACTCCAAAAAAGTCTGTTAAAAGTAGTTTTCAATAAAAACATATCTATAATAGGATTCCTTATATTCAAAATTTTATACATAAGTTTCAAGTAATACTTCAAATCCTGGTCACAAAAATTTTTTTAAATGTTGCTGTCACTCTGGTTTCTGTCCCTGTTGACACTGTTTCATTTTTCCATGTTACTTTGATCTAATAAGCACCACTCTTCGGGAGGAACTTTGTTATTCTAATTTCAGACTCAGATGCATTCTCATCTGTTTCTTGGATGGGATGTTTTTGTCTCTGACTGGTAGTTTGTGCACCTGGACCACCTGCTGCACATTTCCTTGTAACAAATCATAGGGATATGATGTTTTAATGACCTTGAGAAATGAAACCGCAATCTTTTTAAACACACACACACATACACACACACAAGCTATATTACACATCAGTTTTTATACCCCCTCTGAACAGGCAGACTTTTTTTTTAGCAACATATTAGTCTTCTTGCTAGTGTTATGTTTGACATGTGCTTGAAACAAATTTGCCTATGAAACTTTGATGTTTAATAGCCTATCACATTTCACAGCTGGAAATTATTTTCTTTTACCGGACCTAAGCCTGTATATGTCAAGCAAAGAACACTAGCTACTACTTTTTAAGCACTTACTATGTGCCAGCCACAATACCCAGCACAGTCTATCTGACTTTCAATCACAGCGAGCGTTAGTCTCAAAATCGGTATAACACTTGCCCAGCATCACGCAGCTATTGATTCATGGTGATGAGATTTACACCCACATTTGTCTGGCTCCAAAGCCATGTACCTATGTACTTAAACACTATGCCCCTATGTTCATGCTTTTAACAGCAGCATATATGAATCAAACTGTTGGTATAAATAGTCAGTTAAATCAATCTTGGTACTTGAGATTGAAGTAGATACTAGGTTTTTTTTTTTTTTTTTGCAGTATGCGGGCCTCTCACTGTTGTGGCCTCTCCCGCTGCGGAGCACAGGCCCCGGACGCGCAGGCTCAGCGGCCATGGCTCATGGACCCAGCCGCTCCGCGGCATGTGGGATCCTCCCAGACCGGGGCACGAACCCGTGTCCCCTGCCTCGGAAGGCGGACTCTCAACCACTGCACCACCAGGGAAGCCCTAGATACTAGTTTTATCCATAACTATCTGCATATTTCAAGTGAATGGTCTAAATTATGAAAATAGCTCAATTTTAACAAGGTTTTAAAGATAGCTCATGTATTTAAATGTACTGCCTAATCACCCACCTTAAGTATAGATAGGGGAGGAGGAATTTTAGTGAGTCATCAAGTGAGAACAACTCTTCCTTAAGTTGCCCAGTTCAAAGAACTTCATAGGCTATTTCTCACTCTTACATACTCATTATTCTAACATATAAACAAATTACTTCGAGAGAAAAAAATGTTTTCTTCAAAATACATTAAGGTTATTTGCAAACAATTGCACTGTGCTGGGTTATTGTATTAACTTTTGAAATATCAATTCATCTGAGATTAGGGTGGTCATTTTCAAAACAGTTACCCCTCTTTAATTTTCTAAAACAAAATGAGTTCTTGGGGGACATCTAGGTCCATCCATTCTACTTAAACATCCGACAGAAGAGAAACTAGCAGAAAAAGTAAAGAAGTGATGTTTTTTTCCCAAGAAAATCTGTTACTCAACAATTGGTATCACATGCATTTACCAGTTATTTCTTCTCCTGCATGAGTTTCTTCTGTGAAACCACTGTTGACCCAAGACTCCTTGGAATAATTATTCCCTTTTTCTCTAGCCAGAATACAGGAGAAATGAGCATTTTCGAATGGTGCTTCTTGAAATCTCTCCTTAGGCTTCTAACATAATGAGGACCTGTTCGCCTGCTTCCATATGAGCAGCAACATATTCACTCATTTTGTGTCTTCATCATCCTCATAAACTCTCATTAGAAATAAGTGTTGCATGGCTTAAATCCATTTACAAACCACTAACCTGGGGACTCTTAGAGGGGGTGGTAGTTGGCAGATGGAATAAGAGCACAAGAATCTTGCATCCTATCTTTAATGGAGAGAGCTTCGTTACCTGTCATGCTTAGAAGTGACCCTGACAAAGATGGACCTGCTCATCATGCACCAAAAAAGTCCCGGATGGAAGTCAGAAGACTTGCTGTTTGAGGCCGGCTCAGCCATTAATTATATAACTTGATGCAAATAAATGTCTTTCTTTTTATGACCCTACATGTCTTCACTGTTTAACAGACGAATTTCCAACTCCAGCTGTTGCTGCCCCACCACGTGATCTCAGCGCTGTTTCTACACATGTCAGGCCATTCCCAACTGCTAGGATCTGCATCTCTTTGCCTGCCAGTAAAGAAGGCCAGAAATTCTGTGAATTTACATACCCCTGGAACAGCTCTCAGCCAGTGACTGATAGTAGTTGGTGGGTAAATATCCCAGCTGCCTTTCCTCTTACACGATGTAATTCTGAAGTACAGGTTCCTCACAGTCCCCTTGAGTTCCTTAGTAAGCTTAAGCTCTAGTTGCAATAGTAACTTCCTTCCCAAAGGAAACACTATTAGCTTTCTTTTCCTCCCTCTCTCATTTCCCTACTGCCCTACTAATGTTTCCCAAATCAAAAATTTGCACTTGATCCTTGACTCAGAGTCAGTTTCTGGGAAAACAAACTGCAGCTTCCTACATTCTAACATTTGGCCTTTTAAAAGTAAGGATAATTCTGTAAAGAGACCCAATGTGGTTGTAATAATATCCATGAACTAGTTTTGTGTTATTATCTTGGTTTTTTAACCCTTACTATTTATTTGCTAAGGACATGTAATATATATTCAGTCTAGAAAAAGTTAGAGTGTACGCATATTCAATTTCTTTCTTTAATAATTAAAGAACTACTTGTCACTCTACTATCCAGAGACAGCTACCGTCAATATACACATGTATTTGAAGTATTATCTTTGTGACTTTTTCAACTCATATATCATCATATAAATATATAGGAAGGTTTTTTTTAATGTGGTAATAGATCATAAATATATTTCCATATCAATAATTACACATCTATATTATCATTTGTATTAGTGGCATAAGGTTGCATTATATCATTCTAATATATCACAATTTGAAGATTCCAATACATTCTAATATATAATAATTTTTAAACAAATCCCCTGTTTTGGGCATTTAGGATGTATCTAATTTTTAATGTTATAAATTATGGTTTACTAGATATGTGTATTTTCACACTCCCCCAAATATTTCTTTAAAGTTTAATTGCTGGATCAAAAGGCAAATATGACCTTAAGATACTGAGTACATAATGCACAGTAGTTTACCTCCACACACCCCTACCTGTAATACATTAGAGTGACACCCTGTCAACATTGGACATTATGATATTCTCAGAACCAATGTCCAATTCATAGCTACAAATATTACCTCTTTG
Source organism: Kogia breviceps (assembly GCF_026419965.1). Classification (NCBI taxonomy): domain Eukaryota; kingdom Metazoa; phylum Chordata; class Mammalia; order Artiodactyla; family Physeteridae; genus Kogia; species Kogia breviceps. Next base: position 121,974,163 of record NC_081313.1, read on the forward strand.
TTCTCAGACATGCAATTTGTTCACTACTAAGATTTAACATGTTTTCATATTTATTGAGCACTTACATTTCTTCTTTAGTGAAGTGCTTATTTGCATCCTTCTCCCATCTTTTCCTGTTGGAATATTCATCATCTTTTACTGATTTTTAAGTGCTCTTTATGCATAGCCAGTATTAACCTATACTGTGCAAGTTCCAAATCTCATTCCCAATTTAGAGTTTCCTTTTAAATTTTGTATTGTGTTCTTACAAAAACTGATTGTTTTACCTGATCACAACTCTCAAGCTTCGTTTGTAGTTTCTGCCTATGGTGTTACTTCAAATTCATATAAATCTTCACCTATATTTTCTTCTAGCATTTTTCTGTTTCGTTTTTACATTTCTATCTTTTATTGCCCATCTGGGATTCATTTGATTTTTACTGTGAAGTAAAGATGTGTCATGTTTTTATCTCACTAATTATTATTGTGTTCTCGCGAGGCCCTAGGTATTCAAGGTGAATAAGATGCAGCTTCTCTTCTCAAGCTCACGGAGCTAAGAAAAGGCATGTTGTTGTCTGTCTATCTCCTAGTCAAGTGGCTCTTATAACCACAGACTCATTTTTTGAAGCACCTGAGCCCTCGGAATAAGAGAGTCCAGACTGACCCATAGGTGGAACAAAACCCTTGAAACTCCCAAACTTGTCACAATCCCCTCTGGAGGAATATTGAAGGAAGACTGGATGAGCTGAGAATAAAGTCAGGAGAGCTCCTCAACCAAGCCCTTCTTGGCATCTTAGCTTATGATATCCAAGGAAAGGGAAACTCTCTTTATCTGGTATTGCCTACTTCCAAGCTAATAATAGCCTTCTCATTTCAGAATCACATGTAAACAGATTGCAATCTCTGCAACTGAAGTGCTTTGAGAGAAAAACACATTAAGTAATCTGAAAATAATTGCTGAATGCTGGGCTATTACAGCTTTTGACTTGTGAAATATGAATGCTTGGAGATTGATGAAGCTGCAAAATTACCGCCACCTATATATACACGTATACACGCTCAGCCATTTCACATACTTCTCACGTGCATCACAGGCAAACTATGAGGGCAGGCATTTTTATCGCAAATTTCAGATATATAAACTGAGTCTCAGCTACAAAGGAGCAAATGGAAAACTGCAGCAACACTGGGAGTTGGCTGGTGCCTCAGCTTGTGCAGACAGTGACATAATAAAGGTAAAGATAATTTCTCCAGGAACCCATGCACAGTCTAGTCCTTTCTGCCTCTTACCAGCACTGTGACCTAAGGCAAACTTCCCAACCTCTGTGCACTCCTGTTTACTTATCTGTGAGGCAAAGGGATTGAACTAGACATTAAAAGCCCTTCAGCACTAATACCTCATGTGTTAATTTTCCAGTGTTAACATTCATAATTCCTCCAGAGCTAAAGGTAAAAACTCGGAACTCACAGAGATTCAGAGGAAGTTAAGCTTACATTTGAATTGCAAACAGTCAGTGAGAGCTTGGTGATCTTAATCTCATATTTATTTAGTTGCTCAGATATGTAAGATTGACAGTATTTATAGCTTCTCAAGAGAGAATATGAGGAGTGGGATCACTAACATGGTCTGTTATATTAGTGACATCATTTAAGGAAAATGTTACCCCTCCCCTTTTCCTATTCTTGGCATGAGATAATGCACTAAATTGTTTCAGACAGGGGAAGGGAATTATTGACTAAAGATAGTCTAACAGGCCTGTTCCATTTTAGGGGCTTTAAAACTAATAGCAGCTAAGAATAAGATTTAGAAGGGCTATAATAACAAAATGAGCATCATAAACCTGGATCTCTTTTCCTAGAGCCTAGCTATTTCTACACTGTCAGAGTAAATTATTGACAAAACCATCTGGCCCTTTGCAAGAGAACACCCTACTCCCTGGTTCTGAGCAGGTGATATGTTTTCATCTGTCAATGGAGAGAGAAGCCAATTTTGGTTTCAAAGCATTGATAATTTCTCTAGACTTGCATTTCCTATGTGTGAACTATTCTTATCTCTAAATGCCAGAAGGGAAGAACATCAGTTTTAGGGCTGAGAGAGATGAAATGAAAAGCAAATAAATTGATGGTGAGCATATCTGGACCATGGGTCTTCAGTGCTGCTTGACCCGAATATAGAAATGTATACACATTCTCCAGAAAGGATGAGGTCATTCTGTCACACCTTCCACTTGTTTTTACAGCATTAAAGCTTCTGTGTGTGTGGAGGTGGGGTGGGGGGGATGCCTGGTCTTGTAGGGGAAAGAGAAGACTTTCCTTCTTTTCCTTCCAGGGTAGCAGATCTTCCTGGGTAGATATGGAGTCAGAGCATAAAATGCCACATCTCAGGAAACTTCTGCTCAGTGGGTCAGTGCTTATTTATTTCTGCTCAACTAGTGTTGCCCAGTAATGACAAGGCTGGATCTGGCTCCATTTCCCAGCCTGGCCTCCAGCCTACCACTCCAATTTAGGAGAGTGTTGAAGAAAATAAAAATGACATAGTCATATGATCTTTTCAGTCCTCTTTGAAAGCTTTGTGATGAGGAAATGAGCCTCCAGGGGAATGCTTGTTTGCTTATGTCCTAGTTCACCTATGCCACAGTCATCAAAGTGCAGCATTTATATGGCCTCTCAGAACCGTTTCCTGAAAACAGCTGTTTGCACAAAAATAAGGAAGATGTTATCAACTTGGACTTCCTCTTTAAATTGGAGCCAAATTTCATCCTAACTCAAGAATATTCTGGGCTTGTGATAGCAGTTTATGGTGGCTATTTCATTATTTATTGAGTTTACTTTTTCTATTTTTAGTTATTTGTGCTCATTTTTGCAGCTTCCGAGTAGGGAGTTAGGTAAGTGTGCATTCATTCCTGCCTCTTACTAGAAGTTTTCACCTTCTTTTGAGTAAATAAAAACATTCTGTTTGGGGAGATTTTTAGGGCTGTGAAATTGTTCTGTATGATACTGGATATGTAACATTGTATTTTGTCAAAATTTATATAACCTTATAGCACCAAGAGTAAACTTTAATGTATGCAAATTAGAAAACTATCATTTGGGAGGTCAGGATACCAGGAAGAAATGCAGACTGTGACAGAAGAATCTAACTGTGCTACAAATGAATGAAACAATTTCTCTGAAGTGGGTAGGGAGAAAGGTGCTGACCTCAGTAACTTTGGAAAAGAGTAGAGTAGGTAAGGCTAAAGGCAAAAGGAACTGCACATAAGCACTAATAGAATACATAAGTATTCTAGTTGACAAGGATGCTGCCCATGGGTGGGTGGGTAACAATTCTGATATGCATGCATACTTGATTGAACAATTGAATAAATGGATGGCAGATGGTGGGAGCCAGGTTGCTCACTGTTGTAGTGGGTATTTACAATTAAGCAAAGGGAGAAACTAGAATGATCCATGTGGTAATGGTTTAGAGTAAGAGACATCAGTAAGAAATCTCGTTTCTTAATATAGGTATAGATAATTACATAAGGAAATATCTATAGATACTTGTATGTACTAGTTTAGTACATACTCATATATTTCTTTGCTCTGTCAGCTGAAAGGGCCTAAATGAAATGACACCCAACAGCAAAGAGTACACCTAGCATCCAGATCTTCATTTCTAATACTATTCTCCAATAAAATAAATGAGAGTTCCTTGGAAAATGGCTGATTCTAGGACTGGGTCAGGAAACATACGAGATGGATCTGGAGCATCTTGGAGTACCAGAAAGTAAGAAAGAGGAAAAGACACCCACAGTAAAAGACATATATCAAAGGAACACAAGAGCCATCCTAAAGAGCTCCTAATAGCCAGGGCTGGAATAGTTTAAGCAATAGAATAAATAAAATAGCATTGTATTTTAACCTAAAGTTAAAAATAAATTTCCAAGAGTCCAAAGATATAAGCAAGTGATTGAATAAATAAATAAGAAGAGAAATCTCCCATGCTAAAGAATTCCAAATAACTCTCCACTCCTTGAGTGGGCTGCGCATAGTGACTTAACTTCCAAAGAGTACAGTATAGGAAGGCAGCAGGGGGTGGGCAGTAACTTTACAGTAGAGAAACCTTACAAACATTATCTCAGCTAGGTGATCAAAGGTAGCATCAACAGTGGTAAGTCATGTTGATATTATGTACTCTTGATACAATATCATGAGAATAACACTTTACCTGTATTCTTCCTCCCAAAACCCACAATCCCAGTCTAATGATGAGAAAAACATTAAGTTTCAGAATAGGGGCATCCTACAACATACCTGATCAGTACTATACAAAACTGTTAAGGTTATGAAAAACAAGAAAAGTTGAGAAACTGTTACCACCAAGAGAAGCCCAAGAAGACAAGACAATTAAATGTACTATGATAACTGAATGATCCTGAATGAGAAAAAGGACATTAGGTAGAAATCAAGGAAATATGAATAGAGTATAGACTTTAATTATTCATAATGTACCAACATTGGTTAATTGATTATAACAAATGTACCACACTAATGTAAGATGTTAATAATAAGTTATGTTGAGGATATATGGGATTCTCTGCACTATCTCTTCAATATTTCTGAAAATCTAAAACTTCTAAAACATAAAGACTATTAAAAAAGATAATCATTTTCTAAATATAGATTTTCCCCTAGCAGAACCAGTGGGAAAAAGAGACTTTACTCTTTTAAATCAAATGTCTCCCATGTTTTAGGTCAGAATCATGGTGCATTTTTATCTACAAAAAGGCTCTGAGCAGGTGAGGAGAACCATCCCCCAAAGAACAAGGTCTTAGAAGAAGTCATTAAGATGTTGTAAACAGGCAATTTATCCTGAGACCCTCCATGTCAGTAAGGAATTCATGGTCAATTAAAGACATCAGAAATAATAAAAACATTGCCAATAACAACAGATTAGTGAATGTGACCGAAGATTTTCCATCACATTTTATCACCCACCTCCACCACTACCCCTAGGTAAGCCCGTTAAAACACAATCAGTGGATCCAAGAATGACACAAAACATTCTCCTCTGATTCTGGTTCTCTTTCTGTGTTCTTAATCTGAGAAAGTAGTATCATGATCCATCTAGGTAGCAAGCAAAGGACTTTGGGGTCAATCACCATAGCCCCCTTTTCTATGCAATTCATACCCAAGCTAGCACCAGGTCTGCCCATTTACCTCCTGAGTATAATTCTCAGACCCATCCATTTCTCCCACCACCAACAACAGCACAGTCACCACCAACAACTAGACCAAACTACCGTCATCTCCCCCATGAATTAATGCAAGATTCTCAATCATCTAAATGCATTTAGACTGGCTCCCTGCTCATCATGTTCCATGATGCAGCCAGACTGACCTTCTCAAAGCACTAAAGTATTTATGAATCTAGTTTAAACCCTTCAATGGCTTCTCACAGTTCTTAGGATAAAGATAAAAGACACTAAGGTAGACCACAAAGCCCTGGCTCCTGCCTGCCTCTCCAGAATTTCCCTTATTCTCGGCACTCCAATCACAATGATCTTTGAGATCCTCAAACTCACCACACCGCCTTCTGTCTTGAGGCCCTGTGCAGGCTCTTCCTTTTTCTGGGAATGCTTTTCCCTCCTCTTCTATGCTTAGTTAACACCTGCTCATCCTTTATTACTCAAGTATCACTTTCACAGGACTTGTCTTCCATCTGGTAGCATGTCAAAAACCAGATGGGCTTATTACATGTACTCTTAGAACTGTGTCTCTTTATTTCATAGCACTTACCTTAGCTTGTAAAAGTATATTCATTTTTATAATACAAATATAAATATAAAATATATATGTTTGTGCATATATATATATATGCACACATGCATATACATACACAGTCTCTCATCAGGCTACAATCTATATAAGAGGCTATGTTAGGTTGTGCTGATATTCAATATTAAATGAATAAATTAAGCACAGGGATTTTTTCATGGAGTCACATTAGGTAAACCCTCAAACAGAATTTAAGCAACAGGTTTTACACAGTCCTGATGATCTCAAGATGCATTTTCAAGAAATGAAGAAGAAATTTACCCAGATATTTTCTCTCAATCATAGTTATAGTTGATTGGCTTCTAGGGAAGGGTCACAAGTTAGGCTGATAATACTGCTCTTATTCTTATCTTGATATGGGGCCAAGATAGAACTGAAATGCTCCTTTATGAGAATAAAAAGGGACAGTTAACTTCCCTCTAACTCTCAGGTGCTTCCTGAAGTCCTCCTGAAGCTTCTCCACCAATTCTAGATGTTGACTTTTTGGGTGAAAGTGACAGAAAACCTCATTAATTATGGCTTACACCAATGAATCTTCTATACTTGCACAATAAGAAGCCAAGGCAATCAATTCCTGACCTTGGTTATACAACTATGCCATCAAGGGCCCAGGCTCTTTCTCTTTACTCTGGTGTCCTTAACATGTTCACTTTTCTCTTCATCCTAAGCAGCTCAAAGTTAAAGAAACTGCCACATCTGTGGGCATCATCTTCAAATTCCAGGCAGAAATAAGGGTATAAAGAAATAGCAGCAGCTGCCTATGTACTTTTAAATCAGGGAAGTAAATGTTTTCCCAGAAGTTACCAGCAGATTTCTCTCATATGTCACTGACCATAATTTGGAAACATGGACACCCATTGATATAAAGAAAGCAGGGAAAGTGGTTCTCTATCATTGGGCAGGCCAGGGAGAAGGAAGCTGAGAAAGACCTTTGATTAGGCAATCTGGAGTAGCTACCATATTAATATATTTTTTTCTTTTACAAATTAATCAATAATGAGGAGAGGATATAATATGATTAGACTTTAGGAGGGAAAAACTTGAAATGCTAGCTTAGAGCAGTCTAATCCAAACAGTTTGACTATTTGGCTTTTTTTTTTTTTTTTCACCTGATTTGACTATTATGGCAGACAGATTGATTTTAAATATAACCTTCTTATACATACATCCCAATGTTTACAGTAGCACAATTTACAATAGCCAAGACATGGAAGCAACCTAAATATCCATTGACAGATGAATGGATGAATAAGATGTGACATATATTAATATATACCATGGAATACTATTCAGCTATTAAAAAAATAATGATATCATGCCATTTGCAGCAACATGGATGGACCTACAGATAATCATACTAAGTGAAGTAAGTCAGAGAAAGACAAATATCATATCACTTATATGAGGAATCTAAAAAATAATGCAAATGAATTTATTTACAAAACAGAAACAGACTCACAGACACAGAAAACAAATTTATGGTTACCAAAGGGGAAAGGGTGAGGGAAGGATAAATTAGGAGTTTGGAATTAGCAGATACAAACTACTATATATAAAACAGATAAACAACAAGGTCCTACTATATACTACAGGGAACTATATTCAATATCCTGTAATAAACCATAATGGAAAGGAATATTTAAAAGAATATATATATATATATATATATATATATATATATATATATAAAAAACTGAATCACTTTGCTGTATACCAGAAACTAACACATTATAAATCCATAATACTTCAATAAAATTTTAAAAAAATTTTTAAATTAATAAATAAATATAACCTTCTTAGAAATACATTCCCATATTTAATATAAGCTTACATTTCCTCTCCTGGTAACATAAATGCCTGTCCATTTTTTCAGTGTAATCCTTTCAATAAAATCAGCTGGTAACATCGGATATGTCTTTGGATCCACGTGTTCTGAAATTCAGACCTAAGAAAGTATATTCCCTTTGACACAAAGTATATTACCTGTGCTAAATCAATTAAATCCAATAACTATTTTTTATTGAGGTATAGTTGATTTACAGTATTTATATTCACTTCAGGTAAAACCAGTGAATATTAATTATCTCCATGATACTCTCCAGATACTTGAAATCATGATCAGATATTTGATCCAAGCTCCAAAGTCCAAATTTAAAAATCAAATCCTAAATATACCTCTCAGCCTAGGAACTAAGAGGAGGAAGCTACTCTCACAATTGTATGATTTAGTTTGATTCTTTCTTTCAAAACTCTGTACCTAGAAGGATAATTGCTTCTTGAAACTAGGGAGAGATGCTCAAAAAGCAAATCTCGAAGGTGAAAAAAACATCTCCCTTCTCCCCACCACACACTTTAATTAGAGAAAATAAGAAGAAATCTCTGCAGCTGACATTATGCATTATAAAATAGCATGCATTAAAGACTAAAATCCATGGTATCCATAAGTATTTCTGAGATATGTTTTTTTTTTTTTTTTTAATTAAATTGTCAAAATTTAATCAGCTTTTATTAGCAAGCCGTATGTAAGGGTAAATCATTTTTTTTTTTTTTTTAACATCTTTATTGGAGTATAATTGTTTTACAATAGTGTGTTAGTTTTTCCTCTACAACAAACTAAATCAGTTATACATACACACATGCTCCCACATCTCCTCCCTCTTGCATCACCCTCTCTCCCACCCTCCCTATCCCACCCCCCCAGGCGGTCACAAAGCACAGAGGTGATCTCCCTGTGCTATGCAGCAGCTTCCCACCAGCTATCTAATTTACATTTGATAGTGTATATATGTCCCTGCCACTCCCCCACTTCGTCACAGCCCACCCCTCCCCCTCCCCATATCCTCAAGTCCATGCTCGAGTAAGTCTGTGTTTTATTCCCGTCCTACCACTAACCTCTTCATGACATTTTTTTCCCTTAGAGTCCATATATATGTGTTAGCATACGGTATTTGTTTTTCTCCTTCTGACTTACTTTACTCTGTATGACAGACTCCAGGTCCATCCACCTCATTATAAATAACTCAGTTTCATTTCTTTTTATGGCTGAGTAATATTCCATTGTATATATGTGCCACATCTTCTTTATCCATTCATCTGTTGATGGACACTTAGGTTGCTTCCATGTCCTGGCTATTGTAAATAGAGCTGCAATGAACATTTTGGTACATGAGTCTTTCTGAATTATAGTTTTCTCAGGGTATATTCCCAGTAGTGGGATTGCTGGGTCGTATGGTAGTTCTATTTGTAGTTTTTTAAGGAACCTCCATACTGTTCTCCATAGCGGCTGTATCAATTTACATTCCCACCAGCAGTGCAAGAGGGTTCCCTTTTCTCCACACCCTCTCCAGCATTTATTGTTTCTAGAGTTTTTGATGATGGCTAATCTGACCGGTGTGAGATGATATCTCATTGTAGTTTTGATTTGCATTTCTCTAATGATTAATGAGGTTGAGCATTCTTTCATGTGTTTGTTAGCATTCTGTATATCTTCTTTGGAGAAATGTCCTGAGATATGTTTTTAATAAGTAAATGGACAAAAAAAATTAATCCAAACTGTAAAATTATAGTGCCATTAATGTACTTCAATAATGAAGAATATGGTATGTCAAATCACCTAAATGTAAGTGCTACTGCTTAACGATCACTCAGTAAATATTTACTGAGAGTGCATGTCAACATTTATTCAGGAAACAATTATTAAATTCCTACTACATGCCAAGGAGAGATCTAAAGAGGAACAAGACAATAACCTCAGCCTAGTAGAGGAGATATTATGCCATGAAATAAACAGAAACCTAGTGGGTAAGAACACAAGCTTTAGACACACGTTGAACTCTGATTACTATACTTGTGACCTTGGACAAAAATTTACTTAAATTTTATGAGCCTTACTTTCCTCATCTATAAAATAGACATAATTACAGAACCTGCTTCACAGGTTTATGTATGCATGAAATAACATATGACCTGAAAAGTGCTTAGTATATAGTAGATTCTCAATCATGTTAGTCTTTAATATTTTTAACTTTATTTTATTGTTATTTACATGGTATCAGAAAAGCTGTATGAGGAAGAGATGATCAGTCTGAAAAACATTAGAAAGGATTTCTCCAAAGAGTGATATTTGGTCTGAGTCTTGAAGGATGCACAGGAATTCACTAAGCAGTTAAGAAGCACAGAAGGCACAGTGATCTACAGAGGCTCTAAGGCTTGGAATCCTACAATGTGTAGAGGAAACTGGGAGGGAGGGAGTAGAAGGAAGAGTCAGTGTAATGGTGAGCAGGGAGATAGCTAGCAACTGGTGAGATGAGGAAGGCGGGCTGAGGATTGACTGGGGCTCATTTAAGTCCAGCCAAGGAGACTGAAAAATAAGTGTATTCAGTTATGTTTCTCATTCTCTTATGGGGTGTTACTCATCACTCACCCTCATTTTTTATCCATAATCTCTCTTACCCATGTCCACATGTTTGTACACATAATCTATATCAAACTGCCATGCTCACAAGGAATCAGATTTGAGGGGGCCCCTAGCACAGAACTGAGATAATTCTGGAGCTTGACTCTTGTCTATAAGATTCCTGTGCTCCAGGAAGGAAAGCAAAGATTTGCATATATGGCAGCAGCCCAGACAGTGAGAACCTCACATTCTTCCATGTTCTGGGTTGAGAATTTACTGGAAGAAAGCATCCTGGCTTGTGAGGTCTGAACCCAGAGCATGTCCAATAAAGCCACTTACTGAACATGAAGAGGATATATCTCATAGAATGATTAACGGCACTCTACTATGGAGCATTTGATACAGGACAGTCAATAGGTAAACACTTGGAATGTTTTATATAATTTAATTCTCACAACGCAGCTAGTAGGTATAATTAACCCCAATTTATAAAAGAGGAAAATGAAACTAAAAGGTGAAGTGACTTTCTTAAGCTTACACAACCAATGAGTGGCAGAGCTAAGATTCCAATTCTGGTCTGACTGTCTGACTTCAGAGCCCAAAGTCTCATCCACTTGGGTACTCTGGGAGGGGTAACAGAGCCTCATGCATGGTCATAAAGGGTTTCCTGAGGTCCTTCTCCAGTCTTCTACATTCTCACTAACTTTACTGAGTTGTCCTTACCATATCCAATGGTTACTGTGAAATTAAACCTGTGTACTTCCTTCTCCTGCCCAAGAGTTAGGAAAGAAGGATATCTTTCCAAGGAATCTGGCATCAGCGCCATAACCCCTCTCATTTAGATGGCACTTTGTGATTTTTGAGCACCTTCCAAACACTCTCATTTGATCTTCCCCACAAGTCTGTGAGAGTGGAATTAGCATCCCACCCTTAGAGATAATGAAACAGGTTCTGAGAAGTTCAATGACTTTCCTTGAGATGTCATAACTAGGAGACCGCAAAAGCAGGCTGCTGAACCTGAGTTCATATCCCAAGTCCACTGTGTTTTCCACTCTCTGAGACACAGTTTGGAGAGGTTGCCACATCCTATGTTTACATTTTATGTTGATGGTGTCCACATTTTCTTTATTCTTCATTCTTGATGGAGTGGCTATCAGGTGACAATACTCAGGATTCATGCATGGTGGAAAAAGAAAATTCCTGGTTGAAAACAATCTCCCTACCTTCATAGATTTGTGTTTTCCCTAATTTACTAGTTCTTCTCATTAATGAACCTTTCTACTGCCCTGTATAATTGATTATGGCAGATAAGCATTGCAAATTTCTAACCTCAAGAGCAATACCCATCTACTTTCTGTCTCAGCTCCTGTACAGAATTACTTCAATAAGGCTCTTAAAACAACGTCCACCACAACAAATCCATTCCATATCTGGGCTAATGTAACAATAATGGTAGATTTCCTATTGACCCACAGTATGCCAGAGAAGAGGGATGAATGGCTGGATTTATATAATCCTTAATGAAATCATGGTTCATTCTTAAACTTTTTCATTATGTCACTTTAGGGAAAAGGGGGAGATTAGAGAGAATTACTCAACTAGGCAAATTAAATTATCACATAATGTCTGCACTGTTCATTTGGGTGGCTCAAATGATTGCATAAGCTCTCTTTTTGTGTGATGCTAACAATGAAGGGTATCTCAACTGGTGCTATTGAAGACTAAACAAAATTGATGATAGAATGAAAATTGGTTCAATGGCTAGAACCACTATCTTGTATATAATGAGCCTTTAAATTAAAGAGAGTGTTTAATATTCATGGTTTATAATAATTGGTGATTTATTTTAAGATTGGCTCCTTATTTGGGGCTTTGTGTTGTATGTTGTGGCAATGAAACCTAAAGATATTTTTCTCTAAAGAGAAAAAAGATTATATAAGTTGTTTAAAAAAAAAACAAAACACCTTCCCTGAATAAACAAGAAACACTTTTTTTAAAAAATGTGGGAAAAAGTGCCATGGGATTAACCACAACATTGATGGGATGGATGTTATGACAACCTTCTGACACATTGCAGTAAGCTCATAGGTAATGAGACTAATGGAAATATTAAAGGTTAAAAAATGTATTTGCAAGTGTTTTTGAAAATTTTCTCTCTCCATATGTGTGTGTACATGTGTGTAGAGATTAAGGGAAAGAGCTATGTTTATTTCTTGTCATAATAAGGTGATTCTGCTGATGACACTGTCCCTTGCTAACTAAAGTTTTTAACATGTCAGTTGAGTTTAGAATACAAAAGGACCTTGGGATTTTATACAATTTACTGGGGGGAAGTCAGAGGCAGTAGGCCATGCATACACTCACACCCATGCTTGAAAGATCCACCAAGAAGATGGTTGTCAAGATGTCAAGAAAAAGGAATCTAGCAAAAAGAACACAAGCCTTGGAGTCTGGTGGTCACTGATTTAAATCCAAGTTCTGTCACTTACTAATGATGTTACTGAAAATAAATTATCTAACCTCTTATAACCTCATCTTTGAAATCTGGATAGTGATATCTGTCTTACAGAATTGTTCTGAAAGTTACATGAGCTGATATATAATTGTCTAGTGCAATGCTACACAGTGGGCATGTAAATGTAGCAATTATTATTAGCACTATAAATACTGCTAGTAACATTAAAAATACATCATGTACATGCTCTATGCCAGACACTCTAATTGAACCTTCAATTATGAACAGCAACATTTTTTTGTGTGTGCAGAAATAACTTATGTCTCTGCACATATCAGCTTGAATATGAGGAGATAGTTTTTTCTAACTTGGCTGTGAGTCAAGAAAGTAATTACAATTTGACTATACAGGTGCCCTAATGCACACACTTAACTCGTTTATAAATTTTACATACAATCATTCAGTCATTGAAACTCTTTAAGACATCAGGTACTGTGCCTATTTTACTGCCTTTTCTTAGCATACAGTGTAAGGTAACATTAATTCAGAATGTATGCTCCATGAGTTTAGGGACCTTGTCTTTCTTTGTCACCACTGCATCATCTGCCCTTAGCACAATGCTTGGCACGTATGGAAAATATTTAACAATTACTGGATGAAAGAATGTATGATTGAATGGCCTTTCCAAATGATACTGCTCCTATCAGCCAATAAAGTATAACATACATGAAGACATGGATTTCTGATGTTCCATGTATCCTTACAATGACACAATATGAACCATAAAATGTCTGTTTGAAAATGGAGAATAGATTTGGGGATTTAAGAATGAAACAATCTTCTTTGGCCTTATAAAAAAACTACACCTTTTGCAGAGACGTTATTTCAAGGAGGAGAGTGATTTATATTAAGTGTGAAAAGTAATAATCCCTCAGAAATGCAAAGCCAAGAAAACACAATGAAGTAGGGATTAAGAAATCAGAGAACATTTGGCAGGTTTTTAGAATGTAGCCAATATTAATAATGAAGTCTTATGTATTTGTGAAATTCCAGAATGTTAGGGATGTAAAGAATGAAAGATAACTCGGATGCAAAATAGGAGTTCACAGAGCAAATGTATGCACAGAGACAAGGCCAGGCAAACTAGAACTTGACCATAGGCTTAGGTTTTGCCCCTCTGCCTTTGTACACTATACTAGATTGCATGAAGGTGGGAGGACAGCTTGAGAGATCTAAGGTTTCCTTTTCCCTGAGCCTCGATGTGCTCCTGTTGGCCCTTCTGCAAGGTTGGACATGGTGCAAAAATGTTGCTTCTTGCTGAGTTAGCAAAAGCTCAACTGTCTAGTCTCTCATCAGTGGTGTGAGAAAAAAACAAAAGCAAACAAACAAAACCAAGGGAGCCAGAGAAAGATAGGACAGAGTCTTTTTCCAGGTGGAAACAACTGCTAGCCCACTTTAATTCTAGCCTTATGGATAAGAATATGACCAAAAAAAGTGAAGAGGAAAGCAAAAGAGCAAGATGTCACCTATTAAGGTAGTGGAACTAAAACACAGATAGTACCCAAAAGATGGAATCCCATGAAAGGGAAAAGGGTCTCTTCAATGCTTTTTGATATTGATCCTTGGGTAAAGAAGTAGTAGAGAGAGGTCTTGATTTTGCTTCTCAAATACACATTCAAAATCTCTGCAGAACTGTGACTGAGAAACCCAAGGTTCTGGAATTAAGTTTAAACTGGCCCTCTGCTTCCTCTTTGTAAGATTTTAAATTACCTTTTGAATGGATTTCCCACACAAGAAGATTAAGGGATGATAGTATTGAGCCTTGCCAAAAGGTCACCCAATCATTCCAAACATAATTCACAATGGGGACTGTGGGCACCTGCCCATCAAGAAGGGAAGTATCCTAGCAGCAACTCCCCTAACTCCCTGCACAGCTGTTAGCTTCCCTTTCAGATGGTGATGATGGATGCATGCACTGACCCGGACCAATCTTTAACTGGCATTCCAATCCTGTTCTTTTACTGAGGACTCATTAATGCCAATTATAATCTTTGATTAAGCCTGTGCTTGACAAATGGGCCTTACTGCAAATCTTCACTCCAGACATGAATTTACAACTAGAGGTTAGCATAATCAATACTCTGGATAGTGTATTGTCAGAAACAGGATTTGCCAGAAAACCTAGTGCAATGCAGCCAGTGGCATTCAATCTATCACAGCTGCCCACTAAGAATGAACAATGGCCATCCTCCATTAATCGCCCCCTGTCCTCAGATGTTCCACATTCAATCAAGAGCAAGGCTGCAGGAAATGAGATTGCCTATTAAGAAAGACACTGTTTAGAATTTCTCAACAAAATGACCACTGGGAATTTTAACAAGGAAACAAAAAGTTTTCTTTGCTCTTCCATGGTTAGCACAACATCAATTACATCCATGTGGAAGAAATAAGATGCAGAATCGATTTTTCCAATCTCATAAAAGTAAGCATGGTTTCAGAACTATCCATTCACTCCTCTGTTGAAAAGCCATTCCTTGGACCAAGTTACAAAGCTAGAAAGCTATGTACTTGTACCACATTAGCCTCATAGAACACTCCTCACTGAATTGCTCTTTAATGACTATTACCAGAGGTTGCTATAAGAAACAGAATATTCAATGAGATCTTAGCTCGGCTGGAGCTGAGGCTTATGTATGCTGGTATGTTGAGTTACATAACATTTTGCTAGCAAGCCATGTTCCCTGCTCCTCTTGGTCCAAAACAGCCTCATGGGAATAAAGTTTTTAAGCATGTTCACAGGGAAGTTCAATCTCATACAAACATATAAGATACACTGAGGTAGAGCTAGAGAAAAAAGAACTCCTGTGAGAATGGCTATCAGTGAGAAAGAAGTCAGACATGTCAAGCTACATGAAGCCTGGAGCTTCTGGAGGTGTTGGGAGGACCAGTAATGCTGAAAGAACTGCATCACTAGGGGCCCATTCACACTCTGATGGGATCCCCCCTCTCTTAAAAGCAAGCCACACACCAGGCAAGTATAGACTAAGTTGGAAAATAAAGAAGACAATGTGACATCAATAGGGAAAATAGCCCCCAGAGGATACTTTGATTTCAAGAGTATGTCAACAGTCATGTGGGCAGCCTGCAAAAACTGGCAGGGGGAGGCCAGTGCTGGCATCTCTAAGGGAGTGAACAGAATGAGAGCAGACACCAGAGCAGGGAGAAAAGACAACAGTCAGAATGAAGAGTGGGGAGGCAGAAATGTGGTCAGCACAGAATAGCAGGTAAGATTTCTCACAGAGGTGCAAGGAGGATGGACTAAGATTCCAGCCAGATGGCATAGGAACAAACCCTTAAAATGTCCTGAGCTGGAATCCAGAATGGAGAGATCCAGCATCCAATTATACTTGATCTGTAAAATAACAGCTACTGAGGCTGTTATCATTCAGTATACATTTCATTATTCAGTATACATTCCATAAAAAGTTGTATGAGAAAGACCTTTCCAAATTTAATGCCCAGAAAATAAAAAATGTTGGCACCCCTTACCAACACCTATTCTTCCTGACTGTAAGACTAATAGATCCATCACCTTTCTCTTTTTGACTTGGCTTCTAGGAAGCCAATAACACAATTTTATACTTCATCATCGTAATAAACCTAATCCTAATTCTTTGAATTAGCTTACCTCCACATCTCTTTCTAGCTCATGATTTTTCTTTATGATGCTATTATACTAATTTTGTTCCATATGTCTTTTTGTTGTAAGAGCTGGCATATAAGTAAATAAATATGACATTCTTACTGCATAGTACTCATCGCAGTCTAAATTCCATCAAGATATGATAGTAGCTGTATCTTATTGCTATGTCTTGTGGATGGAATCAAGTAGATATTCTTACTTCAGTCCTCTCGTTTACCCACCTACAAGGTTGTTGAAAAGATTAAATACCAAGGTAAAAATAATTTGTAACTTTAAAACACTACCCAAATGGGAACATTTCTTCTATTCCAAACCACCTCCTTTCTGTTCATGCCACAGTATTTTGGGATTGCCATAGTACTCAAAGCTCAGTTAAAACTCTAAAGGCTAACATTAAGAAATGTAGGGCTTCCCTGGTGGCGCAGTGGTTGAGAATCCGCCTGCCGATGCAGGAGACACGGGTTCGTGCCCTGGTCCGGGAAGATCCCACATGCCGCGGAGCAACTAAGCCCGTGAGCCATGGCCGTTAGGCCTGCGCGTCCGGAACCTGTGCTCCGCAACGGGAGAGGCCACAACAGTGAGAGGCCCGCATACCGCAAAAAAAAAAAAAAAAAAAAAAAAAAAAAAAAGAAATGTAAATGTTTTCTGGGAAGGTGGCATTATAAATTATAATCAGCTCTTGACACCTTGGCTCAAAACAACATATTGTTTAATCTTGCTGAAATGTAGGGATTGAGAGAATGAGACGCACAACAAGGAAGCTTTTGGGAAAAAGGAAGGAAGGTAGCCGTCCACGAAAACTGGGACTGAAGATCTTTTTGGGACCCTCAGCAGGCAGCTTATAGGGAGTTGTGTCTCATAGGAGGAAAGAAATGGAAGAAAGGAGGAAGGTACAGAAAGGGCTCATCGATTCACTAGCCTGCACAATTCTGCCCATGGCTGGTCCATCCTATTTTGTTGGATGCATCAGAGGAGGTGGAAGCTGGAATCAAGAATACCAATTAGCTTGATCCAGTAATCAAGTTGAGACTAACTAATTGCTTATTTAAGTAAGGCCTTCTCCTATACTTAGAGCCTGTATGATAAATATGCATCCTCACATATACCTTAGATAAAGTTTAGAGTAGCATTTGGCAATAAAAACAGCTGGAGTGAGATCAGTGCTCGGCGGAACCGAGAAACGACTGTGCTCAGTTACATGGTAAACAATTATGCATCCACTGTCCAGACAATGTCTTTAATGTTGGATGCTAGCTGTGAGGTGAAGAGAATACATTTGCAATTGCTTAAAGGGAAAAGCAGGAACATCAAGGTGTTTTAGTTTATTCTGTTATGAAAGCTTTCTAAGGGCTTTCTAAATGAAAGCAGATAATAGCAAGGCTGAAAATGAGTGGCAGTATAAAACAATGTGCAAACAATACGCTTTCCATGATGCTTCCCAGAGATGCCTCCCTCAATAGGTGTCTTCTGCTGACTGCTGAGTCCCTTAGAACAGCGGACAAGAGGCTGAGACATAGCTCTGGTCACTGTGGAGACTTTATCTATTTAATCTTATGTTCAGGTTGCATTAAGGAACACAGACTGGTATGTAAAAGGGCCCCAGAGGAATTTTCCTTTGATCAAATCACCAAACAGTCAGAGGGCTATTTTCTAAATGCAGTTTGGAGATCTCCTCATAGGATCCCCAGGCCCCACCCAACCCTTAAAAGATTCAGCTTTTTCCCCTTTCCAACATCTTTAAGATGAGAGGCCTTCAAGATGGCAGAGGAGTAAGACATGGAGATTGCCTTCCTCCCCACGAATACATCAGAAATACATCTATTTGTGGAACAACTCCTACAGAACACCCACTGAAAGCTGGCAGAAGACCTCAGACCTTCCAAAAGGCAAGAAACTCCCCACGTACCTGGGGAGGGCAAAAGAAAAAAGAATAAAGAGAGACAAAAGAATAGGGATGGGACCTGAACCAGTGGGAGGGAGCTGTGAAGGAGGAAACGTTTCCACACACTAGAAGCCCCTTCATGGGCAGAGACTGCGGGTGGCAGAGGAGGAACCTTCGGAGCCATGGAGGAGAGCGCAGTTAACAGGAGTGCGGAGGGCAAAGCGGAGAGACTCCCGCACAGAGGATCGGTGCCGAACGGCACTCACCAGCCCAAGAGGCTTGTCTGCTCACCCGCCGGGGCGGGCAGGGGCTGGGAGCTGAGGCTTGGGCTTCGGAGGTCAGATCACAGAGAGAGGACTGGGGTTGGCAGCGTGAACACAGCCTGAAGGGGTTAGTGCACCACGGCTAGCCAGGAGGGAGTCTGGGAAAATGTCTGGACCTGCCAAAGAGGCAAGAGACCATTTATTCGGGGTGTGCGAGGAGAGGGGATTCAGAGCACCGCTTAAAGGAGCTCCAGAGACGGGCGCGAGCCGCGGCTATCAGCACGGACCCACAGATGGGCATGAGACACTAAGGCTGCTGCTGCAGCCACCAAGAAGCCTGTGTGCAAGCACAGGTCACTATCCACACCTCCCCTCCCGGAAGCCTGTGCAGCCCGCCACTGCCAGGTCCCAGGATCCAGGGACAACTTCCCCGGGAGAACGCATGGCGCGCCTCAGGATGGTGCAACGTCACGTCAGCCTCTGCCACCGCAGGCTCGCCCCGCACTCCATGCCCCTCCCTCCCCCAGCCTGAGTGAGCCAGAGCCCCGGAATCAGCTGCTCCTTTAACCCCGTCCTGTCTGAGAGAAGAACAGACACCCTCAGGTGACGTACACGCAGAGGCGGGGACAAATCCAGAGCTGCACCCCAGGAGCTGTGCCAACAAAGAAGAGAGAGGGAAATCTCTCCCAGCAGCCTCAGGAGCAGTGGATTAAATCTCCACAATCAACTTGATGTACCCTGCATCTATGGAATACCTGAATAGACAACAAAGCATCACAAAATTGAGGCAATGGACTTTGTGTGATTTTGTCTGTATAGCTTTGCTTTTACCATTTGTCCTAGGGTTCTGTCTGTCCGTTTTGTTTGTTTGTTGTTTTTTAGTTTTGTATTATAGCACTTGTTATCATTGGTGGATTTGATTTCTTGGTTTGGTTGCTCTCTTCTTTCTTTCTTTCCTTTTTTAAAATTACTTTTCAATTTTTAAATTTTTAATAATTTTTAAATTTTTTATTTAATAACTTTATTTTATTTTTTCTTTCTTTCTTTTTTTCTCCCTTCTATTATGAGCCATGTGGATGACAGGGTCTTGGTGATCTGGCCTAGTGTCAGGCAGGTGCCTCTGAGGTGGGAGAGCCGAGTTCAGGACATTGGTCCACCAGAGAGATCTCCCGGCTACATGTAATATGAAATGGCAAAATTTCTCCCAGAGATCTCCATCACAACAAAGACCAAGCTCCACTCAATGAGAAGCAAACTATAGGGCTGGACACCCTATGCCAAACAACTAGAAAGACAGGACCACAACCCCACCCATTAGCAGAGAGGCTGCCTAAAATCATAATAAGGTCACAGACACCCCAAAACACACCACTGGATGCTGCCCTGCTGACAAGAAAGACAAGATACAGCCTCATCCACCAGAACACAGGAACCAGTCCCCTCCACAAGGAAGCCTACACAACTCAATGAATCAACCTTAGTCACCAAAAACAATGGGAACTATGAACCTGCAGCCTGCAAAAAGGAGAGCCCAAACATAGTAAGGTAAGCAAAATGAGAAGAGAGAGAAACACACAGGAGATGAAGGAGCAAGGTAAAAAGACACCAGACAATACAAATGAAGAGGAAATTGGCAATCTACCTGAAAAAGAATTCAGAGTAAAGATAGTAAAGATGATCCAAAATCTTGGAAATAGAATGGAGAAAATACAAAAAACATTTGAGAAGGACCTAGAAGAACTAAAGAGCAAACAAACAATGATGAACAACACAATACATGGAATTAAAAATTCTCTAGAAGGAATCAATAGCTGAATAACTGAGGCAGGAAAACGGTTAAGTGACCTGGAAAATAAAATAGTTCAAATAGCTACCACAGAGGAGAATAAAGAAAAAAGAATGAAAAGAATTGAGGACAGTCTCAGAGGCCTCTGGGACAACATTAAATGCACCAAAATTCAAATTATAGGGGTCCAAGAAGAAGAAGAAAAAAGAAAGGGACTGAGAAATTATTTGAAGAGATTATAGCTGAACACTTCCCTAATATGGGAAAGGAAATAGTCAGTCAAGTCCAGGAAGCACAGAGAGTCCGATACAGGATAAATCCAAGGAGAAACAGACCAAGACACATATTAATTAAACTATCAAAAATTGAGTACAAAGAAAAAATATTAAAAGCAGCAAGAGAAAAACAACAAATAACATACAAGGGAATCTGCATAAGGTTAACAGCTGATCTTTCAGCAGAAAATGTGCAAGCCAGAAGGGAGTGGCAGGACATATTGAAAGAGATGAAAGGGAAAAACCTACAACCAAGGTTACTAGACACAGCAAAGATATTCAGATTCGACAGAGAAATCAAACACTTTACAGAGAAGCAAAAGCTAAAAGAATTCAGCACCACCAAACTAGCTTTACAACAAATGCTAAAGGAACTTCACTAGGCAAGAAACACAAGAGAAAGAAAAGACCTACAATAACAAACTCAAAATAATTATGAAATGGTAAAATGAACATACATATCGATAACTACCTTAAATGCAAGTGGATTAAATGCTCCAAACAAAAGACATAGACTGCCTGAATGGACACAAAAATGAGACCTGTATATATGCTGTCTACAAGAGACCCACTTCAGACGTAGGGATATATACAGACTGAAAGTGAGGGGATGGAAAAAGATATTCCAGGCAAATTGAAATCAAAAGAAAGCTAGACTAGCCATTCCCATATCAGAAAAAATAGACTTTAAAATAAAGGGTACACAACAGACAAAGAAGGAAACTACATAATGATCAAGGGATCAATCCAAGAAGAATATATAACAATTGTAAATATTTATGCACCAACATAGGAGCACCTCAATACATAAGGCAAATGCTAACAGCCATAAAAGAGGAAATCAAGAGTTATACAGTCATAGAAGGGGACATTAACACCCCACTTTCACCAATGGACAGATCCTCCAAAACAGAAATAAATAAGGAAACACCAGCTTTAAATGACACATTAAAGATGATGGACTTAATTGATATTTATAGGACATTCCATCCAAAAACAACAGAATACACTTTCTTCTCAAGTGCTCATGGAATATTTTCCAGGTTAGATAATATCTTGGGTCACAAATTAAGCCTCGGTAAATTTAAGAAAATTGAAATCATAACAAGTATCTTTTTGGCCACAATGCTATGAGACTAGATATCAATTACAGGAAAAAAATCTGTAAAAAATACAAAGACATGGAGGCTAAAGAATACACTACTAAATAACCAAGAGATCACTGAAAAAATTAAAGAGGAAATAAAAAAATAACTAGAAACAAATGACAATGAAAACATGACAAACCAAAACTATGGGATGTAGCACAAGCAGTTCCAAGAGGCAAGTTTATAGCAAAACCGTGCTACCTCAAGAAACAAAAAACATCTCAAATAAACAACCTAACCTTACACCTAAAGCAATTAGACAAAGAAGAAGAAAAAAACCCCAATTTAGCAGAAGGAAAGAAATCATAAAGATCAGATCAGAAATAAAAAGAAATGAAGGAGACAAGAGCAAAGATCAATACAACTAAAACTGGTCCTTTGAGAAGGTAAACAAAATTGATAAACCACTAGTTAGCCTCATCAAGAAACAAAGGGAAAAGACAAATCAACAGAATTAAAAATGAAAAAGAAGTAAAAACTGATACTGCAGAAATACAAAGGATCATGAGAGATTACTACAAGCAACTATATGCCAGTAAAATGGACAACCTGGAAGAAATGGACAAATTCTTTGAAAAGCACAGCCTTCCAAGACTGAACCAGGAAGAAATAGAAAATTTAGGTAATATATAGAAATAGAAAATATAAACAGAAAATAAAAACAAACACTGAAATTGAGACAGTAATTAAAAATCTCCAACAGACAAAAGCCCAGGACCAGATGGCTTCACAGGCGAATTCATTTACACAAGACCTAACACCTCTCCTCAAATATAGCTAACACCTCTCCTTCTAAAATATAGCAGAGGGAGGAACACTCCCAAACTCATTCTAAGAGGCCACCATCACCCTAATACCAAAACCAGACAAAGACGTCACAAAGAAAGAAAACTACAGGCCAATATCACTGATGAACATAGATGCAAAAATCCTCAACAAAATACTAGCAAACAGAATCCAAAAGCACATTAAAACGATCATACACCATGATCAAGTGCAGTTTATCCCAGGAATGCAAGGATTCTTCAATATATGCAAATCAATCAATGTGATTAACCATATTAACAAATTGAAGGATAAAAACAATATGATCATCTCAATAGATGCAGAAATAGCTTTTGACAAAATTCAACACCCGTTTATGATAAAAACCTTCCAGAAAGTAGGCATAGAGGGAACTTACCTCAATGAAAAAAAGGCCATAAACAACAAACCCATAGCAAACATCATTCTCAATGGTGAAAAACTAAAACCATTTCCTCTAAGATCAGGAAGAAGACAAGGTTGCCCACTCTCACTACTATTATTCAATATAGTTTTGGAAGTTTTAGCCACAACAATCAGAGAAGAAAAAGAAATAAAACGAATGCAAATTGGAAAAGAAGAAGTAAAGCTGTCAGTGTTTGCACATGACGTGATACCATATAGAGAGAATCCTAAAGATTCTGGCAGAAAACTGCTAGAGGTAATCAATGAATTTGGTAAAGTAGCAGGATACAAAATGTATGCACAGAAATCTCTTGCATTCCTATACATTGATGATGAAAAATCTGAAAGAGAAATTAATGAAACACTCCCATTTACCATTCCAACAAAAAGAATAAAATACATAGGAATAAACCTACCTAAGAAGACAAAAGACTTGTATGCAGAAAACTATACAACACTGATGAAAGAACTAAAGATGATACCAACAGATGGAGAGATATACCATGTTCTTGGATTGGAAGAATCAACATTGTGAAAATGACTCTATACCCAAAGCAACCTACAGATTCAATTCAATCCCCTTCAAACTATCAGTGGCATTTTTCACAGAACTAGAACAAAAAATTTCACAATTTGTATGGAAACACAAAAGACCCCGAATAGCCAAAGCAATCTTGAGAACGAAAAATGGAGCTGGAGGAATCAGGCTCCCTGACTTCAGACTATACTACAAAGCTACAGTAATCAAGACAGCATGGTACTGGCACAAGAGCAGAAATATAGATCAATGCAACAGGATAGAAAGCCCAGAGATAAACCCACACACATATGGTCACCTTATTTTTGATAAAGGAGGCAAGAATGTACAATGGAGAAAAGACAGGCTCCTCAATAAGTGGTCCTGGGAAAACTGGACAGCTACATGTAAAAGAATGAAATTAGAACACTCCCTAACACCATACACAAAAATAAACTCAAAATGGATTAATGACCTAAATGTAAGGCCATACACTATGAAACTCTTAGAGGAAAACATAGGCAGAACACTCTAGGACATAAATCACAGCAAGATCCTTTTTGACCCACCTCCTAGAGAAATGGAAATAAAAACAAAAATAAACAAATGGGACCTAATGAAACTTAAATGCTTGTGCACAGCAAAGGAAACCATAAACAAGATGAAAAGACAACCCTCAGAATGGATGAAAATACTTGCAAATGAAGCAACTGACAAAGGATTAATCTCTAAAATATACAGGCAGTTCATGCGGCTCAATATCAAAAAAACAGAGAATCCAATCCAAAAATGGGCAGAAGACCTAAATAGACATTTCTCCAAAGAAGATATACAAATTGACAACAAATACATGAAAGGATGTTCAACATCACTAATCATTAGAGAACTGCAAATCAAAACTACAGTGAGGTATCACCTCACACCAGTCAGAATGGCCATCATCAAAAAATCGACAAGCAATAAATGGTGGAGAAGGTGTGGTGAAAAGGGAACCCTCTTGCACTGTTGGTGGGAATGTAAATTGATACAGTCACTATGGAGAACAGTATGGAGGTTCCTTACAAAAGTAAAAATAGAACTACCATATGACCCAGCAATAACACTACTGGGCATATATCCTGAGAAAACCATAATTCAAAAAGAGTCATGTACCAAAATGTTTATTGCAGCTCTATTTACAATAGCCAGGACTTGGAAGCAACCTAAGTGTCCATCAACAGATGAATGGATAAAGGAAATGTGGCACATATATACAATGGAATATTACTCAGCCATAAAAAGAAATAAAACTGAATTATTTGTAGTGAGATGGATGGACCTAGAGTCTGTCATACAGAGTGAAGTAAGTCAGAAAGAGAAAAACAAATACCATATGCTAACACATATATCTGGAATCTATAAAAGAAAAGAATGGTTCTGAAGAACCTAAGGGCAGGACAGGAATAGAGATGCAGATGTAGAGAATGGACTTGAGGACACGGGGAGGCAGAAGGTAAGCTGGGACCAAGTGAGAGAGGGGCATGGAAATATATACACTACCAAATGTAAAATAGATAGCTAGTGGGAAGCAGCCACATAGCACAGGGAGATCAGCATGGTGCTTTGTGTCCACCTAGAGGCGTGGGATAGGGAGGGTGGGAGGGAGAGGCAAGAGGGAGGAGATATGGGAACATAAGTATATGTATAACTGATTCACTTTGTTATCAAGCAGAAAGTAACACACCATTGTAAAGCAATTATACTCCAATAAAGATGTTAAAAAAAGTTGACCCACAAGGCTCCTCATGATCTAACTCCTTTATGGGTCCCTCTGGAACGACACCTCACCTTCTTCTCTGACCTCTGGGTGACACTGACTGGCCTTCATTCTGTTTCTAGAACCTTCACTCAATCTGCCCTCTGCCAGGAAAACAACATCCCCACTCACCCACCTCCTAATTTTTTCTCTGGAAAATTCTATATTGTGCCTGAGTTTAGTGGCTCAAGGAACTTCTGTGACCCCAGATTCTGCCAGGTTCCCTGTTACATGGACCCAGAGCACTCGTAATGCTCATGCATAGTGCTCAAAACAATCATGATTAAATAAGTACTCAGGTTATGATATTATGATCAGCTTCCTCACTAGAATACGCATTCCACAATAGCAGGTCCAGCATCCATCTCATTCATTACTGTTCTCAGTGCCCAGTAGAGTGCATACCTCAGGTGCCTAATAAATATATGTTTAATGAAGAAAATAGGAAAAACAATCTGGGAATTGTCACCTAGTCAAGATAATGTATTGAAATGGTGAGCATCTGAAGACTTTCATTTAAAGAAATGGAGGTTGAGGAGGGAGGGGCTGGGAGATCTGACCACCTTCAGAGTCTTCAAACCTATCTTTCAAGTTTCATGTAGTTGGGAAACCTTCCCTGGTATCTTCAAGCATAGTAAAGCACTTTCTGCTGTGTATTTCCACAGAGGCACACGTTCATACCACTATCACCACCTAATCATATTTCTGTTTTGATCACTTTCTTGTCTGTTTGTTCTGATTCCTTGAAAACAAGTTTCTGGTTTTGCTCATTTTTCTGTCCTTCAAGCATGGCCTAGAGCCTGGTATGTAATATGCACTGAATAAATATTTTCTAAATGGCTGAGTGAATGAATAATGGAATATACTTCACTCATGGAAATGAAAAAAAAAAAAACTGCTGTAGGTCAAGGATCTAGGACTAAGGGAGAAAAATGAGAGTCCTGTGATCAATCTAGGCTTACTAAGTCCTTTTGCAACACCAGTAAAATCATGCGAATAAACATAGCCCTGCTTGTTCCCATGATGTATCAGTGATGACTCCTGGGCAAAAAGTCTGAGAGGTATCCTCATGTCTGTGCTGTTTTGGTTGCCGTAAAAGGAACAGATCTTTCTAAGACATTTAGACAATGCTTGATAGCTAGAAACCAGCATCCATATAAGGTTGGGAAATCATGATAATTTTATCTGTTTCAACAGCACATCATGGGTAGTCCTTCCTCAGTCTCTCCCCCTCTTAATTTAGATCTTTAGACCTTACACTTGTAACATCCAAAGATGTGGTTCCAATTTTCATCCCTCCACCATAGAAATCAAAAAGGGTTTTGAATAAACAAGGCCTGCATTCTTGATTATAGCCACACATGATGGCAAAAAGAACGAGAGAGTAGGACAAGCCTAGTTCAGCACAAACTTATCCCCACCATAAGAAAGAATAGTGTCTATATTACCTGGCTAACACTGATGTTTGGCTATTATTGTCAATACCAATGAGGTATATCAAAGTTCTGGAGACTGAATAACTCAAGGCCCCCATATACATGTATTAGCATACAAATTAGGGAATCTGGATGCAAATCCAATGGGACCAGCCATGCAAAACAAGCGAACTCGTAAGTGTTCTGATAGCTTAACAGGTAAACCCCTGTCTCATTTAGGCTAACTGTATAAGTATTGCAACAAAGCGTATGACCTCAAAGATCATTTAAAAATTTCCCTTAAATTTTCAGTGTTTATTACAACCTTTTTGAAAAACACTGCTGAAGTAAAGGGAAAATTCTTAATAATAATAATAATTATAATTATTATTTTTTTGTGGTACGCAGGCCTCTCACCGCTGTGACCTCTCCTGTTGCGGAGCACAGGCTCCGGACGCGCAGGCTCCGGACGCACAGGCTCAGAGGCCATGGCTCACGGGCCCAGCAGCTCCGCGGCATGTGGGATCTTCCCGGACCGGGGCACGAACCCACGTCCCCTGCATCGGCAGGCGGATTCTCAACCACTGCGCCACCAGGGAAGCCCCTTAATAATTATTGTAAGAGAATGCATCTGTATCTTTATACCTATATTTGCCAAATTAATTATCTAGTTCATAGTACTCTAATCATAATATGAATTATATTCTTTCATTTAAACAACGTTGCTTTCCACATAATATCTGCCATGAGTAGGACATTTGAATGTGTTAGTATGCTGAAAGGAGGGTCTATGTTTACAGGGTTCTGTTTCCTAAATAATATTTCACTATCAGAGAACATTTTGATTAGCTGCACATACATATTCAAATTCTAATAAAACATAGACAAGAAACATTTAAATTTTCAGTAGAATATTATTTGGAGGAAAAACTCAATTTATCTAGCTGATTGTATGCTATTGCTACATTTGCAAATAAATTATTCTTGGCCACATAAAGCTTCACACAAAAAATTCTGCCCGGAAGATTAAATGACTTTGAAACAGTTACTTAATAGTGGAAAAGTCATTATTACTTCACAAGAGCTACTTTTAAGTTAATACATTATCTGAAGAAAATAAGAGCTTGATACAAATACCAAATGTAAACAAAACTGGAAGGAAAACTATTTGGCTTGAAATAAATGCAAAGAGAAGTACTCTGTCAATATCCAAATTGAAATCCTTTCTCTTTCCACAGTCCCTTTAAGTTTCTGGATTCTGGTGATGATGTCATTAGATTTTTGGCATCTGGGAGGTGTGTTACTGCTATTGGATTACAATTTCTAGAAAATGGGTAATTTTCCATCCTCTAAACAACTCCTCCATGCCAGGATATGTACTGAAAGAAGTTATGTACAATTATTTTGGCCTTTAAACCACTTATCATATTCTCTTGCTTTACTCTCCTGCTCCCCCATTAGAATGTAAGCTCCCTGAGAAGCAGGAATTCGTTTTATTTACCTTTGGGTTCTTGGCTTGTAAAACAGTATCAAATACAAAGCAGTATTCAGTAAATATCTATTGAATGTTGAGCAAATGAAAATCGAAGAAGTGAACAGTGGATCAGATAACCAGGTTATTACAACAGAAAGATAACAGACAAGAGGAGAGAAACAGTTCCTGGCAAGCAAATTTAAGCCTTTTATTTGCCTAAAACTGAAATGTTATGGTATATGCAGACAACAGTTATATTTTACCTAATTATATAATTTCTTACATATATCAATTGTATGTGGTAAAAGCTCTGCCTGTTCTTTGATTCTCCATATACATGATCATCTGACTGCAGCCCACCAAACTCAAAGTGCTATAAAAAAGCATTTCTGGAAATTTTCAAGAGGAAATATTAATCTAGGACCTGTCTGTGGTAAATAAATATAGGAAGTGAAATATAAAATTGTTGGACTATGCAAAGTTGTCTGAAAGGATTGTTATTGACAGACTCTTACTAGAGAAAACTAAGCTGAGATTTTTTATACATAATGGTAACTTACACATAGAGTCAACTGTCCACAGATTCATGTGTGGGTATTTAAAGAGAAATACCTGGAAAGGGAATTTAACCTAATTTGGGCCAAAGCACCTGTCATAAAAAGTGCCCCTTGGGGCTTCCCTGGTGGCGCAGTGGTTGAGAATCCGCCTGCTGATGCAGGGGACACGGGTTCGTGCCCTGGTCCGGGAAGATCCCACATGCCGCGGAGCAACTAAGCCCGTGAGCCATGGCTGCTAGGCCTGCGCGTCCGGAGCCTGTGCTCCGCAACGGGAGAGGCCACAACAGTGAGAGGCCCACATACCGCAAAAAAAAAAAAAAAAAAAAAAAAAAAGTGCCCCTTGTACTCAGGCTTTGTGTGCAGCCACAAGAACACACCTAAATAACCAAAGTCAAGTGGGATTGCCATTCAGATGAGTTATTCTTTTCTGGGTTAGACAACAGAGCACTGGGCTAGAAATACTTGGCCTCCCTCTACCAATAACTGACAGAATAGCCTTAATCAAATGTTTCAGCATTTGAGCCTAAAAAAGATGGTAGGAGAGGATGATATTTTAGAATATTTTTAGGGCAATTTTCTAGGATCCATGAAAATCTATCAGGCCTAGGTGATTTGACTAGATGTCCCAAGTCCCCAAAATACTTAAGGCCAAAAAAAAAAAAAAATTATCCTGATAAAGTAGAGAATGAATAAATAGTCCTCTGATGAATATAAATGGTATTAAAAAATTTTTTTAAAAGACTCTCTAGATATCCAGGCCAAGATGGGAGGTTTTTTTTCTAAATAGCAATTTTCTATTTCTAAAATATATGTGTATTTATCTCACCTCTCTACTTCAATTTACCTGGGCAGACTTTACCAAAATTAACCTCAGTGTATCTGCTGAAGACAAGTGGGGGAGGAAAGGATTTTTATGAAAATTGTAGGAGGACATATGTTTCACAATTATTAGACTAGGTTTTTGTGATGTTCTCATCCACAAAATTCCATGGAGTTTATTCTTGTTTCCAAGGAGTAACCAGGGCATAAATAACCTGAACAGGTCCCATTAGACACAAATAGCTCTATATGCATGTCTGCAACTCTGATCTGCATGCACATTTATGCTTTCCAAATAGGTCCAATCATTTTCCACAGAAGATTCTGACACTTGAAAAACTATGAGCGGAGGGAGAAAATAACGTGAATTTGGAGCATTGTTTAGTTGGCAAAAGTGATTTGTCATATCCCCCACCGCACTCCAAAATAGTGACAATCTGGAAGGAAACAGGGAACTTCAACTGTCACTAAGCATTGTTGAGAGGATATGGCAGCTTCTGTCAGGAGGATTCCTCCTTTAAATCACATCAAGTAACTTAACAGGACAAAAAATATTCCATTATAATTTATTTCATTATCTTTTGTTCTATACCTCTCTTAGACTACTGATGTACTTTGACTATTCCTGTTGAAATCATTCACAGTCATACAAACCATAGCCTACCTTTGTGTCCCATAAAACACAACACCGTGCTCAAAGATACCAAACTTGTCTCTTCTTTCCTCAAACAAATGAGGACACAAGGATGACTCAGATTTTAAAAAATACCAAGAGAAGATGGCGGAAGAGTAAGACGCGGGGATCACCTTCCTCCCCACAGATACATCAGAAATACATCTACATGTGGAACTTCTCCTATAGAACACCCACCGAACACTGGCAGAAGACCTCAGACCTCCCCAAAGGCAAGAAACTCCCCACGTACCTAGGTAGGGCAAAAGAAAAAAGAATAAACAGAGACAAAAGAATAGGGACAGGACCTGCACCAGTGAGAGGGAGCTGTGAAGGAGGAAAGGTTCCCACACACTAGGAGCCCCTTCACGGGCGGAGACTGTGGGTGGCGGAGGAGAGCGCAGCAACAGGGTGCGGAGGGCAAAGCGGCGAGATTCCCGCAGAGGATCGGTGCCAGCCAGCACTCACCAGCCCTAGAGGCTTGTCTGCTCACCAGCCGGGGTGGGCGGGGCTGGGAAATGAGCCTCCGATGGATCACAGGGAAAGGTCTGGAGTTGGCAGAGTGAAAACAGCCTGAAGGGGTTAGTGCGCCACGGCTGGCCGGGAAGGGGTCCAGTTGAAGTCTGGAGCTGCCGAAGAGGCAAGAGACCTTTTCTTCCCTCTTTGCCTCCTGGTGCGCGAGGAGAGGGGTTTAAGTGCGCCGCTTAAAGGAGCTCCAGAAACGGGCGTGGAGCTACCGAAGAGACAAGAGACTATTTCTTGCCTCTTCGCTTCCTGGGGTGTGAGGAGAGAGGATTAAGGGCACCTCATAAAGGAGCTCCAGAAACAGGCGCGAGCCACGGCTGTCGGCACGGACAACAGAGACGTGTGGGACGCTAGGGTTGCTATTGCCGCCACCAAGAGGCCTGTGTGCGAGCACAGGTCACTGTCCACACCGCCCCTCCCGGGAGCCTGTGCAGCCCGCCACTGCCGGGGTCCCGGGATCCAGGGACAGCTTCCCCGGGAAAACGCACGGTGCACCTCGGGCCGGTGCAGCGTCACGCCGGCCACTGACATCGCAAGCTCACTCGCATCCGTGCCCCTCCCTCCCCCTGGCCTGAGTGAGCCAGAGCCTCCGAATCAGCTGCTCCTTTAACCAATTCCTGTCTGAGCAAAGGGCAGACGTCCTGGGACGACCTACGCGCAGAGGCGGGGCCAAGTCCAAAGCTGAACCCCAGGAGCTGTGTGAACAAAGAGAGGGGGAGGTCTCTCCCAGCAGCCTCAGAAGCAGCAGATTAAAGCTCCACAGTCAACTTGAAGTGCCCTGCATCTGTGGAAAACCTGAATAGACAGCGAAATATCCCAAGTTGAGGAGGTGGACTTTGGGAGCAAGATATAATATTATTTCCCCCCTTTTTCTTTTTGTGAGTGTGTATGTGGGTGCTGCTGTGTGAGATTTTTGTCTGTATAGCTTTGTTTTCACCATTTGTCCTAGGGTTAGACTGACCCATTTTTTTTTTTCTTTAATAGAAATTTTTCTTCTTAATAATTATTTTTTATTTTAATAACTATATTTTATCCTACTTTATTTTGTCTTCTCCCTTTCTTTCTTCCTCTCTTCCCTCCTTTCTTTCCTACTTTCCTCTTTCCTTCCTTCCTCCCTTCCTTTCTTCCTTCTTCCCTTCCTTTCTTCCTCCCTCCCTTCCTTTCTTCCTTCCTTCCTTCCTTTCTCTCCTTTCTATTTTTATCTCCCTTTTATTTTGAGCCGTGTGGATTAAAGGCTCTTGGCACTCCAGCCAGGTGTCAAGGCTGTGTCTCTGAGGTGGGAGAACCAACCTCAGGACACTGGTCCACAAGAGACCTCCCAGCTCCACATAATATCAAATGGCGAAAATCTCCCAGAGACCTCCATCTCAACACCAAGACCCAGCTTCACTCAAGGACCAGCAATGAACAGTGCTGGACACCCTATCCCCCAAAAAGAGCAAGACAGGTCTACAGCCCCATCCATTAGCAGAGAGGTTGCCTAAAATCATAATAAGGCTACCAACATCCCCATACACACCACCAGACATGGACCTGCCCACCAGAAAGACAAGATCCAGTCTTATCCACCAGAACAGAGGCACTAGTCCTCCCAACCGGGAAACCTGCTCAACCCAATGAACCAACCTAAGCCACTGGGGACCGCCACCCAAAACAGAGGGAACTACGAACCTGCAGCCTGCAAAAAGGAGACCCCAAACACAGTAAGATAAGCCAAATGAGAAGACAGAAAAACACACAGCAGATGAAGGAGCAAGATAAAAACACACCAGACCTAACAAATGAAGAGGTAATAGCCAGTCTACCTGAAAAAGAATTCAGAAAAATTATAGTAAAGATGATTCAAAATCTTGGAAATAGAATAGACAAATTGCAAGAAACAGTTAACAAGGACCTAGAAGAAATAAAGAGGAAGCAAGTAACGATAAGCAACACAATAAATGAAATGAAAAATACTCTAGATGGGATCAATAGGAGAATAACTGAGGCAGAAGGACGGATAAGTGACCTGGAAGATAAAATAGTGGAAATAACTACTGCAGAGCAGAAGAAAGAAAAAAGAACAAAAAGAACTGAGGACAGTCTCAGAGACCTCTGGGACAACATTAAACACACCAACATTCAAATTATAGGGGTCCCAGAAGAAGAAGAGAAAAAGAAAGGGACTGAGAAAATATTTGAAGAGATTATAGTTGAAAACTTCCCTAATATGGGAAAGGAAATAGTCAATCAAGTCCAGGAAGCACAGAGAGTCCCATACAGGATAAACACAAGGATAAACACACCAAGACACATAATAATCAAACTGTCAAAAATTAAATACAAAGAAAACATATTAAAAGCAGCAAGGGAAAAACAACAAATAACACACAAAGGAATCCCCATAAGGTTAACATCTGATCTTTCAGCAGAAACTCTACAAGCCAGAAGGGAGTGGCAGGACATATTTAAAGTGATGAAGGAAAAAAACCTACAACCAAGACTACTCTACCCAGCAAGTATCTCATTCAGATTTGATGGAGAAATTAAAACCTTTACAGACAAGCAAAAGCTGAGAGAATTCAGCACCACCAAAACAGCATTAAAACAAATGCTAAAGGAACTTCTCTAAGCAAGAAACACAAGAGAAGGAAAAGACCTACAAGAACAACCTGAAACAATGAAGTAAATGGTAATAGGAACATACATATCAATAATTTCCTTAAATGTAAATGGATTAAATGCTCCCACCAAAAGACACAGACTGGCTGAATGGATACAAAAACAGGACCCATATATATGCTGTCTACAAGAGACCCACTTCAGACCTAGGGACACTTACAGGCTGAAAGTGAGGGGATGGAAAAAGATATTCCATGCAAATGGAAATCAGAAGAAAGCTGGAGTAGCAATTCTCATATCAGACAAAATAGACTTTAAAATAAAAACTATTACAAGAGACAAAGAAGGACACTACATAATGATCAAGGGATCGATCCATGAAGAAGATATAACAATTGTAAATGTTTATGCACCCAAAATAGGAGCACCTCAATACATAAGGCAAATACTAACAGCTATAAAAGGGGAAATCGACAGTAACACAATCATAGTAGGGGACTTTAACACCCCACTTTCACCA
This sequence comes from Kogia breviceps, assembly GCF_026419965.1. Lineage (NCBI taxonomy): Eukaryota > Metazoa > Chordata > Mammalia > Artiodactyla > Physeteridae > Kogia > Kogia breviceps. The sequence continues at coordinate 122,007,972 of NC_081313.1, forward strand.
ATGGACAGATCATCCAAAATGAAAATAAATAAGGAAACACAAGCTTTAAATGATACATTGCAAAAGATGGATTTATTTGATATTTATAGGATATTCCACCCCAAAACAACCGAATACACATTTTTCTCAAGTGCTCATGGAACATGCTCCAGGATAGATCATATCTTGGGTCACAAATCTAGCCTTGGCAAATTTAAGAAAATTGAAATTGTATCAAGTATCTTTTCTGACCACAATGCTATGAGACTAGATATCAATTACAGGAAAAGATCTGTAAAAAATACAAACACATGGAGGCTAAACAATACACTACTTAGTGACGAAGTGATCAATGAAGAAATCAAAGAGGAAATCAAAAAATACTTAGAAACAAATGACAATGGAGACACGACGACCAAAAACCTATGGGATACAGCAAAAGCAGTTCTAAGAGGGAAGTTTATAGCAATACAATCATACCTTAAGAGACAGGAAACATCTCGAATAAACAACCTAACTTTGCACCTAAAGCAATTAGAGAAGGAAGAACAAAAAACCCCCAAATTTAGCAGAAGGAAAGAAATCATAAAGATCAGATCAGAAATAAATGAAAAAGAAATGAAGGAAACAATAGCAAAGATCAATAAAACTAAAAGTTGGTTCTTTGAGAAGATAAATAAAATTGATAAACCATTAGCCAGACTCATCAAGAAAAAAAGGGAGAAGACTCAAATCAATAGAATTAGAAATGAAAAAGGAGATGTAACAACTGACTCTGCAGAAATACAAAAGATTATTAGAGATTACTACAAGCAACTCTATGGCAATAAAATGGACAACCTGGAAGAAATGGACAAATTCTTAGAAATGCACAAGCTGCCCAGACTGAACCAGGAAGAAATAGAAAATATGAACAGACCAATCACAAGCACTGAAATTGAAACTGTGATTAAAAATCTTTCAACAAACAAAAGCCCAGGACCAGATGGCTTCACAGGTGAATTCTATCAAACATTTAGAGAAGAGCTTACACCTATCCTTCTCAAACTCTTCCAAAAGATAGGAGAGGGAGGAACACTCCCAAACTCATTCTATGAGGCCACCATCACCCTGATACCCAAATCAGACAAAGACGTCACAAAGAAAGAAAACTACAGGCCAATATCACTGATGAACATAGATGCAAAAATCCTCAACAAAATACTAGCAAAGAGAATCCAACAGCACATTAAAAGGATCATACACCATGATCAAGTGGGGTTTATTCCAGGAATGCAAGGATTCTTCAATATATGCAAATCAATCAACGTGATACACCATATCAACAAACTGAAGGAGAAAAACCATATGATCATCTCAATAGATGCAGAGAAAGCTATTGACAAAATTTAACACCTATTTATGATAAAAACCCTGCAGAAAGTAGGCATAGAGGGAACTTTCCTCAACATAATAAAGGCCATATATGACAAACCCACAGCCAGCATTGTTCTCAATGGTGAAAAACTGAAACCATTTCCACTAAGATCAGGAACAACACAAGGTTGCCCACTCTCACCACTCTTATTCAACATAGTTTTGGAAGTTCTAGCCACAGCAATCAGAGAAAATAAAGAAATAAAAGGAATCCAAATAGGAAAAGAAGAAGTAAAGCTGTCACTGTTTGCAGATGACATGATACTATACATAGAGAATCCCAAAGATGCTACCAGAAAACAACTAGAGCTAATCAATTAATTTGGTAAAGTAGCAGGATACAAAATTAATGCACAGAAATCTCTGGCATTCTTATACACTAATGATGAAAAATCTGACAGTGAAATTAAGAAAACACTCCCATTTACCATTGCAACAAAAAGAATAAAATATCTAGGAATAAACCTAAGGAGAAAAAAGACTTGTATGCAGAAAACTATAAGACACTGATGAAAGAAATTAAAGATGATACAAATAGGTGGAGAGATATACCATGTTCTTGGATTGGAAGAATCAACATTGTGAAAATGACTCTATTACCCAAAGCAATCTACAGATTCAATGCAATCCCTATCAAATTACCACTGGCATTTTTTTACAGAACTAGAACAAAAAATTTCACAATTTGTATGGAAACACAAAAGACCCCGAATAGCCAAAGCAATCTTGAGAACGAAAAATGGAGCTGGAGGAATCAGGCTCCCTGACTTCAGATTATACTACAAGGCCACAGTAATTAAGACAGTATGGTACTGGCACAAAAACAGAAATATAGATCAATGGAACAGGATAGAAAGCCCAGAGATAAACCCACACACATATGGTTACCTTATCTTTGATAAAGGAGGGAAGGATATACAGTGGAGAAAAGACAGCCTCTTCAATAAGTGGTGCTGGGAAAATTGGACAGCTACCTGTAAAAGTATGAAATTAGAACACTCCCTAACACCACACACAAAATTAAACTCAAAATGGGTTAAAGACCTACATGTAAGGCCAGACACTATCAAACTCTTAGAGGAAAACAAAGGCAGAACACTCTATGACATAAATCACAGCAAGATCCTTTTTGACCCATCTCCTAGAGAAATGGAAGTAAAAACAAAAATAAACAAATGGGATCTAATGAAACTTAAAAGCTTTTGCACAGCAAAGGATACCATACACAAGACAAAAGACAACCGTCAGAATGGGAGAAAATATTTGCAAATGAAGCAACTGACAAAGGATTAATCTCCAAAATTTGTAAGCAACTCAGGCAGCTCAATAACAAAAAACCAAACAACCCAATCCAAAAATGAGCAGAAGAACTAAATAGACATTTCTCCAAAGAAGATATACAGATTGCCAACAAACACATGAAAGAATGCTCAACATCATTAATCATTAGAGAAATGCAAATTAAAACTAAAATGAGATATCATCTCACACCGGTCAGATTGGCCATCATCAAAAACTCTAGAAACAATAAACGCTGGAGAGGGTGTGGAGAAAAGGAAACTCTCTTGCACTGCTGGTGGGAATGTAAATTGATACAGCCACTATGGAGAACAGTATGGAGGTTCCTTAAAAAACTACAAATAGAACTACCATATGACCCCACAATCCCACTACTAGGCATATACCCCGAGAAAACAATAATTCAAAAAGAGTCATGTACCAAAATGTTTATTGCAGCTCTATTTATGATAGCCAGGACATGGAAGCAACCTAAATGTCCATCAAGAGATGAATGGATAAAGAAGATGTGGCACATATATACAATGGAATATTACTCAGCCCTAAAAAGAAATGAAACTGAGTTATTTTTAATGAGGTGGATAGACCTGGAGTCTGTCACACAGAGTGAAGTAAGTCAGAAGGAGAAAAACAAATACCGTATGCTAACACACATATATGGAATCTAAGAAAAAAAAATGTCATGAAGAGATTAGTGGTAGGATGGGAATAAAACACAGACCTACTAGAGCATGGACTTGAGGATATGGGGAGGGGGAAGGTTAAGCAGTGATGATGTGAGAGAGTGGCAGGGACATATACACACTACCAAATGTAAATTAGATAGCTAGTGGGAAGCTGCTGCATAGCACAGGGAGTTCACCTCTGTGCTTTGTGATCACCTAGGGGTGGGATAGGGATGGTTGGAGGGAGGGTGATGCAAGAGGGAAGAGACATGGGAACATATGTATATGTATAACTGATTCACTTTGTTGTAAAGGAGAAACTAACACACTATTGTAAAACAGTTATACTCAAATAAAGATGTTAAAAAAAAAGAGAAAACTAAAATAAATAAATAAATAAATAAATAAATGATCCACTGGAATTTCTAGTTCTAGTAACAGCAGTGTATTTTGCATAGGAGTGAACTTTTCACTATTAACAATCATAAACTTTAAACAAAATTATTTTATAAACACATCAACAATAATTTAAAGGCACTGAAGAATGGTCAAAAGCAGGGAGTAAATGTAAACTGGATTTAATCCTTGAAAGAATGGAACCAAAAATGGTCAGTTTCCTGTCTATACATCTATTCCATGGAGGCCAGTCTCCATTAAGACATCTGAACCTCAAGCAGAAAGATTCAGTCTTTCTGAATTGAAGTATTAGGGAAAAAAATTTCAGGACTGTCAAAGAGGCTGGAAAATGAGGAGGGAACCCTGAGAAAACAGAATGCCACAGAGTGGGGAGCCACAAAATCTGCATATAAACTTTTTTCAGTCCTTGGTTGATGCCTATAATATACATGTATGGGAAACATTATAAAAAGCTCAGTGGAAAGCAACAGCTAGAAACCTGAAAATGTTTAGGAGATATTTTAGTTTCCGCCTACCATAGGGAAGACAGAGTTGAATCCTAGTTACTTAGAAAGGCTTGGAATTTGAACACCTGGAGCTTTACATGGAAATACCAGAAGGGTCATGTCCCAGGAGTAAATACTATGATCCAGAAGTAAGAGATTTTCTTAAGAAAAAAATGCAATAAATATCCCATAAGAAAGTAAAATCAAGACACCACATGTTCAAGATGTTCAGTCTACTAAGATAAAAATCAGCATTCTGTAGAACACTATAACAGAATATAGTGTCTTTATATGTTATCATCCACAGTGTCCATTAAAATAAGTAGACATGTGAAAAATAGAAAACTTGAGTGCTTAGTCAAGAGAAAAATCCATAAAAATAGATCCTGAGATTACTCAGTTGCTGGATTTACCATAAATTAAGCATATTGAATAACTTTAAAGGTGTGGGCAGGGGGTGAGGAGGCATAATGAAGGCCAAGGAATGAATAGGGAATTACAGGAGAGAAATGGAAACCCTAAAGAATGAGCCAAAGAGAAATCCTAAAACTTAAAATTACAGTACCAGCAATGAAAAAGTCACCAGATGGATTGTCAACAAATTGGACATGGCAGAAGAAAGGATTCATTAACTTGAAGACAGATACATTAAAAAGCATGTAAGCTGAAGATAGTAAAATATTGAAAACAATTAGTAGAGATTCATGACCTGTGTGAATAATGTCAAGTGATCCACCATATGTATAATTAAGTCTCGGAACAGGATAAAAGTATGAATAAGACTGAAAAAATGTTTATTAATAGCCAGAAATCTCCCAAGTTTGGTGAAAATATAAATCTAGAGGTGTAAAAAGCTCAGCAAGTGATACTTTATAGTCAAATCTCTAACAAAGGTGAAAAGAATACTTTGAAACAATCCAGAGAAAAATGACACCTTATATTCAGGAGAACAATAAAAATGACAGTTAAATTCTCATCAAAACCATGGAGGCCAGAAGACAATGAAATGAGCTTTGAAGAGCAAATGTGAATATTAAATAAACATCAACTTAGAATTCCAGCTCTAGAAAAATATATTTCAAAAACAAACATAACACAAAAATGCTTTCAAATATACAAAAACTGAGAGAATGTAATACCAGCACAACTGTATTATGATAATTCTATATGAAGACTTGAACACACTATTAGCCATCTTGACCTACTGATGTTCTTGGAGGACTACACACAAAAATGGCAAAGAGAAAATTAACAAAGATAGAACATATGTTGGGCCATAAAATAAGTCCCAAAATTTTCAGGAAAATCAAAGTCATACAAACTTTGTTTACTGATCCCAACAGAATTTTATCAGAAGTCAGTAATCATAAGATATATGGAACCTATATAGAACCTTCCAACTGCCTGGAAATTAAACAATACACTTCAAAATATACTGTGGGTCAAATAAGTAAGTATAAGGAAGATAAAAATTATTTTGAACTAAATGATAATAAAAACACAACACATCAAAATCTGTGAAATGAAGCAGTGCTTATATTAAAATTCATATTTCTAAGTTCTTTTATTAGGACAGAAGCTAAATTAGCACTCAAAGTATACCCAAAGTAAGTATAAGAAAGGGGAGAAAAAGTGAGAGCAGAAATCAGTGAACTAGAACCAAACAATAAATCAGAAGTTGATAAAAATCTAATGAGACCAATTTTTAAAAAGCAAGAAAACATAAATTAATAACATTAGGGTGAAAGGAAGTTCATATCAAAACAATCCTCCTGATGTTAAAAGATATTCAGGAAATGCTACTGAAAATGAATCTATGATTTTAAAACTCCCAACAAACAAAAGTCCAGGACCAGATGGCTTCACAGGCAAATTCCATCAAACATTTAGGGAAGAGTTAATTCATATTCTTCTGAAACTATTCCCAAAAATTGCAGAGGAAGGAGCACTTCCAAACTCTTTGTATAAGTAAATTGGTACAACCACTATGGAGAACAGTATGGAGGTTCCTTACAAAACTAAAAATAGAACTACCATATGACCCAGCAATCCCACTCCTGGGCATATATGTGGAGAAAAGCATAATTGAAAAAGAAACACGCATCCCAATGTTCACAGAAGCACTATTTACAATAGCCAGGACATGGAAGCAAACTAAATGTCCATTAACAGAGGAATGGATAAAGAACACGTGGTACATATACACAGTGGAATATTACTCAGCCATAAAAAAGAACAAAATAATGCCATTTGCAGCAACATGGATGGACCTAGAGATTATCACACTAAGTGAAGTCAGACAGAGAAATACAAATATCATATGATATCACTTATATGTGGAATCTAAAAATATGATACAAATGAACTTTTTTACGAAAAAGAAACAGACTCATAGACTTTGAAAACAAGCTTATGGTTACCAAAGGGGAAAGGTGGGAGGGAGAGATAAATTAGGAATTTTGGTTTAACACATACACACTACTGTATATAAAATAGATAAACAACAAGGACATACTGTATAGCACAGGGAACTCTACTCAATATTCTATAATGACCTATATAGGAAAAGAATGGATATATGTATATGTATAAGTGAACCACTTTGTTGTATACCTGAAACTAACATAACATTGTAAATTAACTACACTCCAATATAAAATAAATACTAAATTTTAAAAAGATGTGGTATAAATATACAATGGAATATTACTCAGCCATTAAAAAAATGAAATAATGCCATCTGCAGCAAGATGAATGGACCTAGAGATTATCATACTAAGTGAAGGAAGTCAGATAGAGAAAGCCAAATATCATATGATATCACTTATATGTGTACTCTAAAAAAAATGATACAAATAAACTTATTTATAAAACAGAAACAGACTCACAGACATAGAAGACAGACATAGAAAACAGACTATGATTACCAAAGGAGGGGATAAATTAGGAATTTAGGATTAAAATATACACACTACTATATATAAAATATGTAATCAACAAGGACCTACTGTATAGCACAGGGAACTATACTCAATATCTTATAATAACCAATAATAGAAGAGAATGTAAAAAAATTATATATATATATATATATATATATATATATATATATATATATATATATAAAACAGAATCACTTTGCTGTACACCTGAAACTAAAACAACATTGTAAACCAACTATATTTCAATACAATTAAAAAATTTTTTTTAAGAAATAAATGTGACAATTTACTTGAAATGGACAAATTCCTTTAAAACACAACCTGTCAAAGTGAATCAAGAAGAAAGAGAATAAATATTTAATAGTAAATTGAATATATTATCAGAAAACAATCTCTCTTAGAAAGAATTAAATGTATTATCACCAAATAAAACCTCCCACAAAGAAAATTCCAGGACCATATGGTTTCACTGTTGAGTTCCAACATTTAAGGGAAATACATTTTTTGACTCACTAGAATGGATAAGTTTAAAGAGAATGACAATATCAAATATGGGTAATATGTGAAACACCTTTCATACATTGCTGGGGAAAATGTAAAATTAGACATACAACTAGTAACTTCTCTTATAGGCATTTATCTAACATAAATGAAAACATAAGTCCACACACAAAAAAGAGTTCCATAATAATATTCAAAAATACCTTATTCATAATATCCAAAACTGAAGACAATGCCAATTATTAATCAATAGGAGAATGAATAACCAAACTGTAGCATATTCATACAATGAAATACTTCTCTAGCAATAGAAATAAATTATGTACAGATAAAACATTGTGGATAAGTCCCTAAAACATACATTGAGCAAAATAAGGCTAAAACAAAAGATTTCATACTGTATGATTCCATGTGTGTAAAATATAAGACCAGGCAAAATAATCAGTGATGACAGAAATCAGAAGAGTAATTTTCAATGGAGAGTAAGTACTGACTTGAACAGGGTAAGAGAGAATTTGGGAAGGTAATAGAAATGTTCTACCTCTTGGTGTGGGTAATGATTACATAAATGTTTGTATTTATCAAAATTTATTAAATTATATACTTAAGGTCTGTGGATCACACTGCATGTTTTTATCTCAATAAAAGTATTTTTTAAAATTTCATTGGCATATAGTTAGTTTACAATGTTGTGTTAGTTTCAGGTGTACAGCAAAGTGATTCAGTTATACATATACATATATTCATTCTTTTTCAGATTCTTTTCCTATATAGGTTATTACAGAATATTAACTAGAGTTCCCTGTGCTATACAGTAGGTCCTTGTTGATTCTCTATTTTATATATATTAGCATGTGTATGTTAATCCCAAGCTCCTAATTTATCCTTCCCCCATAAAAGCATTTTAAAATTTAAAGATTTGTCTCTTAAACTTGGAAAACACCAAGCTGACCAAAGTGAAACAGGTTCCTTTCCTGAGGGACTTCTCAGAGTCTTTAAGAAGACAATAGGCATTGTGTCTATGGAGGAATATAGTCTTTATTATTGCCCAGAGTTACTTATCTATGGAATTTGTTTCTACTTCCAGAGCACCTTGAAGCACTAATGTTCTTCAGAAAATGCTTGTGGAAGTGCTGCCTTAATGGCATCTTCCATCAGAACAGATAGTTGCCTGGGCAACATTGTAGGCAGAAAAAATGCAAAGTGACCACACTGTCTGATAGGATCCATGTTGGAAACCAACTCACTTTAGCGTTGAGAAATCTTAGCCATCAAATTTTTGCAACTCATACATTTTTTATTCCTGTAACACATAGTAGTAAATAATGTAGGACTGTTTCCTCTTTTACCAAGAACTCTTGGCCTATGTGTACAGATAGTACCAGAGAACTATTGCATTTTACATTTCCTTTCATGGAAATCCATCCAATTGAACTGTTCCCTCAAAGTGGAATTATTTATATTTAGACCATAAATGACACTGTACCCCCCAAGGCCCAGCTCAAATGCCACCTTCATGAATCCTGCATAAAGCCTTTTCAGATCCTCTACAAACTAGAACCATCTTTTATTTCTCTGAGCATCTCTCTTTCTTTGTTCTTATTATTTTCTCTCCTTTATTGGCATTATTTGAACAGTTTACATATTCCTCTAGAGATATGGAAGCTGTATCTCTCTATTAGGCAAACATCACATTGAATAAATTCTTAATTCTCATTGAAATAATGAGTGAGCACTTATGATTATTTTTACAGAGGAGCTTCAATCTCTGGAATCAGAACTGCTTATTCTCTGGAATCAGGGAACTGCTTATTCTACATTACTTTGTAACACCAGTTCTCCAGGGAGCAGCCCAGATAAAATTGAATGCCTGGTTTGTTTCTCCTACTGAACTCAGCAAGCTGCTCCATTTTAAGGAATAAGCTTCCTGCCATCTCTAAAGATCAGTGACATAGGTTGATAATTCACAGTCTCCCCCAAAACTGTTTTACATTAATTAGCAACAAGTCAATAAAATTGATATATTTACATAGCATCTACTTGTAAATTATACAAGATTAGGTCACGTGAATGACCAAATATACTTAAGAAATGACTCAATTTGTCATATCAAAGAGGAACAAATATAACCTAAATGATGCTCTTAGATATGTCAAAGAAAATATTTGTGAACTCTTAATTAAACCTTTTATTTCTCCAATGGGAATGTAGCTGCATGGCTACAATGAGCTAGTGAAATTCCACATATAAGCATGTGGAGCAAAAATTTGGTCTTCAGCTAAAATTAGAGAATACTGAAGAGGGAAGGGACCACCTCTTCTACTTAATAGATGTGAAAATGAGACCAGAAGAAGTTAGGTGATATATGTAATGTCATGACATCAGTTAAGGAGAGAGTCATATTAAGAATTCAAATTATCAGATGCCTAATTCAGGGATCTTTTTCAACTATTTTACACTGTTTCTTTTTAAATAATTTATACTGATCAGCAATTAACCAGCGAATTCTATGCACTTGAAAACTGAAGATGTTTAGTTACAATTGCACTATTTTGCCCACATGTGACCCCTAGGCCTCTGGAGGCTGGTTTAAAGAAAGTAATCTACTATTACAAACTTAAGAGTGGCAAAATACCCTTTAAAAATAAAAGCATTTGAGGAAGCTTACCATTAACACACAGGTAAAATAAAATTCTAAACATTTAATAAAAATCAGAAGAGAAGGCTCAAGAAATAAAGGATGAGGATGGGAGAAATATTAGAACATGAACACATCACTTGGCACTAATTACACCTCAGGTGGGGAGTTAGGTGCCTCTGGGGTGAGCCAAAAAAAATACATTTCACTGTTTTTCTTTTCTACCTTGACTTCTGTATCCTAGTACTACTTATTCAAAATATAAAAATAAAAATTATTGGCATTCTTAATCATTAAAAAATTAACAAGTAGATAACATGTCTCTGCAAACCAACAATAATAGTGCATCTTAGTCTCACAAGCAGCAAGTGAAAATATGCAAGCAATATAGACAACAAAGCTAACAGTTCTCTGGGCTATTGATAACAACACTCCCCCTGTCCATTAGTGCTTTCCTTTTTCTCTCTCCCATTTTACAAAGCCTAGTTGGATCTCCATCGCCTTTATAATGATTTTAATGATTGCTCTGGCTCTCATGAAGCCTTCTTTTCTAAACTCTGGCAGACCTTGCATACCAGGCCCCCTACCTACACACAAACACTGTATCATACCACTCCTCTTCCCTTACTTTGCTCTTGCCACAGTGGACTTTTTTTATTTCTTGAACATGCCAACTCATTCCTGAATCAAAGATTGGTCTTTATTATTCCATCTGTCAGGAATCTGTTCCTCTAAACCACCACATGGCTGACTCTTTCTTGTGACTCAAAGCAAAAGCTCAAATATCATTTCTTTGTCAAGGCTATTTTGACAAGACCACCCAATCTAAAGTAACACAGCAAGATCCTTTTTGACCCACCTCCTAGAGAAATGGAAATAGAAACAAAAATAAACAAATGGGACCTAATGAAACTTAAAAGCTTTTGCACAGCAAAGGAAACAATAAACAAGATTTTTGTAGTGAGGTGGATAGACCTGGAGTCTGTCATACAGAGTGAAGTAAATCAGAAGGAGAAAAACAAATACCGTATGCTAACACATATATATGGAAACTAAGAAAAAAAAAAGTCATGAAGAGACTGGGGTAGGACGGGAATAAACCACAAACCTACTAGAGCATGGACTTGAGGATATAGGGAGGGGGAAGGGTAAACAGTGACGAAGTGAGAGAGTGGCAAGGACATATATACACTACGAAACGTAGGGTGGATAGCTATTGGGAAGCAGCCGCATAGCACAGGGAGATCAGCTAGGTGGTTTGTGACCACCTAGAGAGGTGGGATAGGGAAGGTGGGAGGGAGGGAGATGCAAGAGGGAAGAGATATGGGAACGTGTGTATATGTATAACTGATTCACTTTGTTGTAAAGTAAAAACTAACACACCATTGTAAAGCAATTATACTCCAATAAAGATGTTTAAAAAAAAAAAAAAAGAAGGGCTTCCCTGGTGGCGCAGTGGTTGAGAGTCCGCCTGCCGATGCAGGAGACACGGGTTCGTGCCCTGGTCCGGGAGGATCCCACATGCCGCGGAGCAACTAAGCCCGTGAGCCATGGCCGCTGGGCCTGCGCGTCCGGAGCCTGTGCTCCGCAGCGGGAGAGGCCACAACAGTGAGAGGCCCGCATACCGCAAAAAAAATAAAAAAAAATTAAAAATAAAATAAAAATTAAAAAAAAAGAAGACCAAAAGACAACCCTCAGAATGTGAGAAAATATTTGCAAATGAAGCAAGTGACAAAGGGTTAATCTCCAAAATTTATAAGCAGCTCACGCAGCTCAATAACAAAAAACCAAACAACCCAATCCAAAAGTGGGCAGAAGACCTAAATAGACATTTTTCCAAAGAAGATATACAGAATGCCAACAAACACATGAAAGAATGCTCAACATCATTAATCATTAGAGAAATGCAAATCAAAACTACAATGAGATATCACCTCACACCAGTCAGAATGGCCATCATCAAAAAATCTAGAAACAATAAATGCTGGAGAGGGTGTGGAAAAAAGGGAACTCTCTTGCACTGTTTGTGGGAATGTAAATTGATACAACCACTATGCAGAACAGTATGGAGGTTCCTTAAAAAACTACAAATAGAACTACCATATGACCCAGTAGTCCCACTACTGGGCATATACCCTGAGAAAACCATAATTCAATAAGAGTCATGTACCAAAATGTTCATTGCAGCTCGATTTACAATAGCCAGGAGATGGAAGCAACCTAAGTGTCCATCATTGGATGAATGGATAAAGAAGATGTGGCACACATATACAATGGAATATTAGCCATAGAAAGAAATGAAGTTGAGTTATTTGTAGTGAGATGGATGGACATAGAGTCTGTCATACAGAGTGAAGTAAGTCAGAAAGAGAAAAACAAATACTGTATGCTAACACATATATATGGAATCTAAGAAAAAAAAGAAAGTCATGAAGAACATATGGGTAAGACGGGAATAAAGACACAGACCTACTAGAGAATGGATTTGAGGATATGGGGAGGGGAAAGGGTAAGATGAGACAAAGTGAGAGAGTGGCATGGACATATATACACTACCAAATGTAAAATAGATAGCTAGTGGGAAGCAGCCGCATAGCACAGGGAGATCAGCTTGGTGCTTTGTGACCACCTAGAGGGGTGGGATAGGGAGGGTGGGAGGGAGACACAAGAGGGAAGAGATATGGGAACATATGTACATGTATAACTGATTCACTTTGTTATAAAGCAGAAACTAACACACCATTGTAAAGCAATTATACTCCAATAAGTATGTTAAAAAATTAAAACAAAAACAAAGTAACACTTCTCCCATCCTCTACCACATCCCTCCCATCCATATCTATCATGTCATCCTGTTTTATTTTCCTTCTCCTAGCATGTATCTCTACCAGATATTATCATTTTAATTTCTAAGTTTACTTTTATTATCTGGTTTTCTCTACTATACTATAAGGTGAGAGATTTTTCTTGTTTACCACTGAATCTCTAGCTCTTAGTACATTGCCCGGCACATAACAGCTGTGTGATAAATATTGGGTTTGCCAAAAAGTTTGTTCAGGTTTTTTCATAACATGAAAAACCCAAACGAACTTTTTGGCCTACCCAATATTTGCCAAAGGAATATCCTGTATCACATTCTGCCCTGTAGTTCTTGTGGATTATTTCATTCTTTACCTCCTCAATTAAATTACAATTTCCCTATAAGAACCATGGTTTCCTAAGAACCATGCTCCATATTTCACCTGTCTCTCCTACTGCTTACAGCAAACTTCCAGGTAGATCTGCCCTCTATAACTTATTGATTGATTGATTGATCAGAGCTTGTGACTGTTAAATGAGATGGTAGACACCAAGGAAATACAAAAAAAGTGATCTTAGAGGGGTTTGTGGATGATGTAATTTAACTGTCTCCACACATCCAGAATGGGTAATGAGTTGTCTCATCACCTAACACAGAGGCAACAGACACCTCTGCTCTGCAGTGTCTACGAAAGCCCAAATGTCAATACCAGTAAATGTCTGAGGTTTGCTGCTCCCCAGAGAATTTTTACTAAAGGAATAAAGTAATGCACTAAAATGAAAATTCTGCCATTCTTCTTCCTTTGCATTTGGGTAATATCTTCCTTCCAAAGAGCTCAAATAAGTGGTAACAACTCTATCTAACATAAAATACAGTATACATCTCACACAGTCCAAATGAACTGAAATTAAAACTTGTAGGAGTTGTTCTAAAAATCTCTCTTGGCAGCATGCATACAAACTTGAAAAAAATGCAGATAGAGTTATCTGGAATGAAAGCTGACTTGCTCACTTAGTCTCTGTAATTTAAATTCTTGGTAATTCAGGGGAGAGGCTGAGGTAGCATAGGAGATGTTCCTGCATTGCCACCTCAGGGATCTACGTTCACTTAATTGAGAAAGCCAGAAACTTATGTTAGACCTCCCTGAAATATCTCTAGTAAGTAATACTAGAATTTGCATGTAAGAAGGACTTGTATGGTTTCTTCAAATACTCAACAAATATTTATTCAGTACCTAGGAGGCAAATGCCAGGTTAACACCATGAAAACCCAAGACAAATGCCTGTTTTCCCAGGTTGGTTAGGGAGATAGTTGAGTAAAGCAGTATCTTCAAAACAGTGTAATGGAGCTCCGATGAGTATAAGGTCAGGAAAAGCACCTAAGAAAGATACCTAATTCTATTTTGGAAGATCAGGGAAGTTCTCAGGGAAGCAATTTCTCAGCTGGGCCTTAAAGCACTTGGAGAAGTTATCCAGACTAATAAAGAGAGGAAGTAGTCCAGACACAAAGAACTGAATGTACATAGTCCTAGATGCAGAGGAAGTATGGAGTATGAGGGACATTTAAATAAATAATAGCTGAATTACAGAGAATACAAGACACAAAAACAGAGCCATGATCTGTTCCGTAATTACAATTAATTTTATTAGGATACACCAAAAACAGCCTATCGTTTGGTGTTTTTTTTAAAAGACTTTATTGCCCTACAGCCAAGCAAATAACATAGCTCCTGAAAGGAAACTACAGGAGTGTTCTCCAAGCATGCCATTCAAATATTTCCCTGACATCCTTCCACCACGTCCCCCACCGTGACACAGCTGATGGGATGGATCCACATTGTCTAGTGGCGTCATCTGAATATATTTGTCTCCAAACTCTTTGCCTCTATGTCAAATCTCATTTGCTTAGCTGAGGGGTTTAATCTCCTTCCTCCTCCTCTCTCTCCATTGCACCTTGCTACTTTGTTTGGAGAAGCACCAAACTTCTCACCAAGAGGAGCTTCAGTTATTTGATTACTGCTAATGTGCAAGATTAATGTGTAAAGTGATGTGAATCTGGTATAATCCATCACACAATCAGATGCTGGCCTTTCCTTAATGAGAGCATTATGGAGAGTGAGATTATTAATTAAGACACAATATGGTAGAGCAGGCATATCAAGGAGAAAAGGCCAGCACTATGAGGCTCCATCTGTGGATTTTTGATTTCGGAACCACAGCCCTGCTGTCAATCTTCTCAGGGGACATACATCTTGGCAGGGTTCACTCTGCCAGGACAAGTGTCAGTGAAGCACTCCCATGTGGGAGAAGAATAGGCTGACTTTGGGTTAAGCCTGCTGCGGGGAGACTGCAGTATTGCATTTGCTGGTAAACCAGACAAGACAGTTGTAGGCATGCGGTAAACACCCACCCAACTGAGTGTACACTACTTAACGTGGCCAGGGATGCAACAAAGCGAGGTGCAAAGAACCCAGGGCTGGGAGTTTTGGAGCCTGGTCTCCAGTCCCAGCTCAGACAGTTCCTCATTCCAAAACTTGGGCTTCACTTTCTTTACCCAAATGAGTCAGTTACCTAAGAATGCTGAACATTCTCTAACTGGATCATCATCTTTGCCACAGTTCTACAATACGAATAGTCTCCACGACCACCTCCTTGGCTTGGCTTCTAAAGACCTCCCCTTCTCCACTTGCCTTCATAGTTGTGGCTTTTTGGGGGCCAGAGTAAGAAGGCAAAAGCAGAAACCATTCTGGAACAAAGAAACTAGGTTAGGTACATTGACCAGGTGATGCCCATCAACATCATAGGTCACATAGAGGTTATGTGACCTCTTAAGACTAGTTCAAAAAAGCAATCTTTTTCAAAGGTTATATAAAATTAAGCACACTTTCCTCCAATTTCCCAATTTCCCCTCAACCACCATGAAACAACCAATGTCCTCTAACAAGCTACCAGGACTTATCAGATAATTGGGCCTGAAAATGAAGTCTCATTTTTCAGCAGAGCTATTTGTCCTTCACAGTCTCTTGGGAGCCTTGGCAAATTATTGATGTTTTATTATTGAAAATATTAATAACCAAAGTCTTGGGTGTCAGCAAACTGTAGCCTGTGGCTCAAATGTGTACCATAGCCTATAAGATTTAAAAAAAAAATACATGACAGAGACACTATTTCACCTATAAAGCTTAAAAATTTACTCTCTGGCCCTTTATGGTAAATGTCAACCAACCGTCAAACTAGAATAAATTTCAGCATTTCATTACTTAGAACTTATATAGCAGATATAAAGCTAGAGCCTTCTTTCATATGTGACTCTAATTTCCAAGAAGATAGTTAAGATAACCTCTCAAAGTAAGGCTCCCTGAGACTCTCTCTTGAAACAAAGAAAGAATAAATGTTAGAAAAGCAAGGCACAAAAGGAGAAATCATATCAGAAATCAATATCATCACTTGGGAGATGAGGATGAATTACCCTGGTGAAGAGAAGAAAATGTTAAGAAGTAGGAAAGAGTAGAGGGAGTTTGAGAAAAATCCAAGTGGTCCAGCTAAGGTCAGAGTGCAAGGTGAGTATTACTGAAATTTAAGGTTACACAAGTAAATAAAGGTGAGAAATGAAAGAACTTATATACAGAAAAACATCTGGATGTTATCCTGAATGCACTGGAGAGCAACTGGAACAAGAGTCCACTGCTATCCGAAATATTTGTCACTAAGCCCAGAACATCCCCAGACAAATGAGTCAAACCCCATCCTGAATGTGAGGCTGTAATGGTAGTTGTTGAGTGGAAAACAGGAGATGTTATTGGATCTCAGCACCAAAAGCCCAACTGAGGCCTTCCAAGATCCATAAAGCATCCAGTTTCCCTCTCACATGGTCCTAAGGCCCTCTAGTGAGTTCAAATATTTCAGATAGAATTAGGGATATCAGCAAAAATACCCTTAAAATAAAAATCTTAGGCTCATGAGAATCTCCTAGGGAAACATATTTTGACAAAACACACAACAAAAGAAATAGTATGTTGCTTCCTGTCAAGAAATGGTTATCACATTATCCACAGTGGGACCAGAAGGAAGAGGTTATCTCGTTTATCATGTATCTAGGTACAGAGGGAAAAAAGGAAAAAAGACTTTATTCAATAAACTGCATTGTCCAAATATATTGCATTTTGCATCCTCACAATTTCCCTCCGTATTGTAGAACCCATACCTGTTTGGTTTTAAAAAAAACTTTTATTGGAGTATAATTGCTTTACAATGGTGTCTTACGTTCTGCTTTATAACATAGTGAATCAGCTATACATATACATATATCCGCATATCCCCTCACTCTTGCATCGCCCTCCCACACTCCCTATACCACCCCTTTATGTGGTCAAAAAGCACTGAGCTGATCTCCCTGGGTTTTGGGGCAGCTTCCCACTAACTATTTTACATTTTGGTAGTATATATAAGTCCATGGCACACGCTCACTTCGTTCCAGCTTACCGTTCCCTCTCCTCATGTTCTCAAGTCCATTCTCTATGTCTGCGTCTTTATTCCTATCCTGCCCCTAGTTTCTTCATAACCATTTGTTCTGACCCCATATATATGTGTTAGCATATGGTATTTGTTTTTCTCTTTCTGACTTACTTCACTCTGTATGACAGACTCTAGATCCATCCACGTCACTACAAATAACTCAGTTTTTTTAAATGGTTCAGTAATATTCCATTGTATATATGTGCCATAATTTCTTTATCCATTCATCTGTCGATGGACACTTAGGTTGCTTCCATGTCCCGGCTGTTGTAAATAGAGCTGCAATGAACATTGTGGTACATGACTCTTTTTGAATTATGGTTTTCTCAGGGAATATGCCCAGTAGTGGGACTGCTAGGTCATATGGTAGTTCTATTTGTAGTTTTTTAAGGAACCTCCATACTGTTCTCCATAATGGCTGTATCAATTTACATTCCCACCAACAATGCAAGAGTGTTTCCTTTTCTCCACACCCTCTCCAGCTTTACTGTTTGTAGATTTTTTGATGATGGCCATTCTGACTGGTGTGAGGTGATATCTCACTGTAGTTTTGATTTGCATTTTTCTAATGATTAGTGATGTTGAGCATTCTTTCATGTGTTTGTTGGCAACCTGTATATCTTCTTTGGAGAAACGTCTATTTAGGGTTTCTGCCCATTTTTGGATTGGGTTGTTTGTTTTGTTGATATTGAGCTGTATGAGCTGCTTGTAAATTTTGGAGATTCTTTGTCAGTTGCTTCATTTGCAAATATTTTCTCCCATTCTGAGGGTTGTCTTTTCGTCTTCTTTATGTTTTCCTTTGCTGTGCAAAAGCATTTAAGCTTCATGAGGTACAATATTTTATTTTTGTTTTTTATTCCATTTCTCTAGGAGGTGGGTCAAAAAGGATCTAGCTGTGATTTCTGTCATGGAGTGTCTGCCTATGTTGTCTTCTAAGAGTTTTACAGTGTCTGGCCTCACATTTAGGTCTTTACTCCATTTTGAGTTTATTTTTGTGTATAGTGTTAAAGAGTGTTCTAATTTCATTCTTTTACATGTAAGTGTCCAGTTTTCCCAGCACCACTTATTGAAGAGGCCGTCTTTTCTCCATTCTATATTCTTGCCTCCTTTATCAAAAATAAGGTGACCATATGTGCATGGGTTTATCTCTGGGCTTTCTGTCCTATTCCACTGATTTATATTTATGTTTTTGTGCCAGTACCATACTGTCTTGATTACTGTAGCTTGGTAGTGTAGTCTGAACTCTGGGAGCCTGATTCCTCCAGCTTTGTTTTTCTTTCTCCAGATTGCTCTGGCTATTCAGGCTCTTCTGTGTTTCCATACAAATTGTGAAAAATGTCATTAGTAGTTTGATAGGGATTTCAATGAATCTGTAGATTGCTTTGGGTAGTACAGTCCTTTCCACAATGTTGATTCTTCCAATCCAAGAACATGGTATATCGTTCCATCTGTTTGTATCATCTTTAATTCTTTCATCAGTGTCTTATAGTTTTCTGCATACAGGTCTTTTGTCTCCTTAGGTAGGTTTATTACTAAGTATTTTATTCTTTTTGTTGCAATGCTAAGTGGGAGTGTTTCCTTAATTTCTGTTTCAGATTTTTCATCATTAATGTATAGGAATGCAAGAGATTTCTGTGCATTAATTTTGTATCCTGCTACTTTACCAAATTCATTAATTACCTCTTATAGTTTTCTGGTAGCATCTTTAGGATTCTCTATGTGTACCATCATGTCATCTGCAAACAGTGACAGCATTGCTTCTTCTTTTCCAATTTGGATTCCTTTTATTTCTTTTTGTTCTCTTATTGTTGTGGCTAAAACTTTCAAAACTTTGTTGAACAATAGTGGTGAGAGTGGGCAACCTTCTCCTGTTCCTGATCTTAGTGGAAATGGTTTCAGTTTTTCACCATTGAGAACAATGTTAGCTGTGGATTTGTCATATATAGCCTTTATTATGTTCAGGTAAGTTCCCTCTATGCCTACTTTCTGGAGCATTTTTTAACAACAATAGGTGCTGAATTATGTCAAAACCTTTTTCCGCATCTACTGAGATGATCATATGGTTTTATCCTTCGATTTCTTAATATAGTGTACCTCATTGATTGATTTGCATATATTGTAGAATCCTTGCATTCCTGGGATAAATCCCAATTAATCATGAGGTATGATCCTTTTAATGTGTTGTTGGATTCTGTTTCTTAGTGTTTTGTTGAGGATTTTTCCATCTATTTTCATCAATGATATTGGCCTGTAGTGATATCTTTGCCTAGTTTTGTATCAGGGTGATGGTGGCCTTGTAGAATTAGATTGGGAGTGTTCCTCTCTCTGCTATATTTTGGAAGAGTTTGAGAAGGATAGGTGTTAAGTCTTCTCTAAACATTTGATAGAATTATCCTGTGAAGCCATCTGGTCCTGGGCTTTTTATTGTTGGAAGATTTTTAATCACAGTCTCAACTTCAGTGCTTCTGATTGATCTGTTTATATTTTCTATTTTTTCCTGGTTCAGTCTTAGAAGGTTGTGCTTTTTGAAGAATTTGTTTGTTTCTTCCAGGTTGTCCATTTTATTGGCGTATAGCTGCTTGTACTAATCTCTCATGATCCTTTGTATTTCTGCAGTGTCAGTTGTTACTTCTCCTTTTTCATTTCTAATTCTATTAATTTGAGTCTTCTCCCTTTTTATCTTGATGAGTCAGATAACGGTTTATCAATTTTGTTTATCTTCTTTAAGAACCAGCTTTTAGTTTTATTGATCTTTGCTATTGTTTCCTTCATTTCTTTTTCATTTATTTTTGGCCTGATTTTTATGATTTCTTTCCTTCTGCTAGCTTTGGGGGTTTTTTGTTCTTCTTTCTCTAATTGCTTTAGGTATAAGGTTAGGTGGTTTATTTGAGATGTGTCTTGTTTATTGATGTTGGATTCTATTGCTATAAACTTCCCTCTTAGAACTGCTTTTGCTGCATTCCATAGGTTTGAGTCATCGTGTTTTCATTATCATTTGTGTCTACGTATTTTTTGATTTCCTCTTTGATTTTTTCAGTGATCTCTCTGTCATTAAGTAGTGTATTGTTTAGCCTCCATGTGTTTGTATTTTTTACAGATTTTTTCCTGTAATTGATATATAGTCTCATAGTGTTGTGGTCGGGAAATTTACTTGATACAATTTCAATTTTCTTAAATTTATCAAGGCTTGTTTTGTGACCCAAGATATGAACTATCCTGGAGAATGTTCCATGAGCACTTGAGAAAAAAGTGTATTCTGTTGTGTTTGGATGGAATGTCCTATAAATATCAATTCAGTTCATCTTGTTTAATATATCATTTAAAGCTTGTGTTTCCTTATTTATTTTCATTTTGGATTATCTGTCCACTGGTGAAAGTGGGGTGTTAACGTCCCCTACTATGATTGTGCTATTGTTGTTTCCCCAGTTTATGGCTGTTAGCATTTGCCTTATGCATTGAGGTGCTCCTATGTTGGGTGCAGAAATATTTACAATTGTTATATCACCTTCTTGGAATGATCCCTTGATCATCATGGAGTGTTCTTTGTCTCTTGCAACAGTCTTTGTTTTAAAGTCTATTTTTTCTGATATGAGAATTGCTACTCTAGCTTTCTTTTGATTTCCATTTGCATGGAATATTGTTTTCCATGCCCTCACTTTCAGTCAGTATGTGTCCCTAGGTCTGAAGTGAGTCTCTTGTAGACAGCATACATACGGGTCTTGTTTTTGTATCCATTCAGACAATCTATGTCTTTTGGTTGGAGTATTTAATCCATTTACATTTAAGGTAATTATCGATATGTATGTTACTATTACCATTTTCTTAATTGTTTTGGGTTTGTTATTGTAGGCCTTTTCCTTCTCTTGTTTTTCATGCCTAGAGAAGTTCCTTTAGCATTTGTTATAAAGCTGGTTTGGAGGTGCTGAATTCTCTTAGCTTCTACTTGTCTGTAAAGAATTTAATTTCTCTGTTGAATTTGAATTAGATTTTTCTGGGTAAACTAGGTTTTAGGATTTTGCCTTTCATTACTTTAAATATGTCCTGCCACTCCTTTCTGGCTTGCAGAGTTTCTGCTGAATGATCAGTTGTAAACCTTATGGAGATTCTGTTGTATGTTATTTGTTTTTTTTTCCCTTGCTGCTTTTAATATTTTTTCTTTGTATTTAATATTTGATAACTTGATTAGTATGTGTCTTGGCATGTTTCTCCTTAGATTTATCCTGTATGGGACTCTCTGTGCTTCCTGGACTTGATTAACTATTTCCTTTCCCATATTAGGGAAGTTTTCAACTGTAATCTCTTCAAATATTTTCGCAGTCCCTTTCTTTTTCTCTTCTTCTTCTTCTGGGACCCCTATAATTCGAATGTTTGTGTGTTTAACATTGTCTCAGAGGTCTCTAAGGCTGCTCTCAATTCTTTTCATTCTTTATTCTTTATTCTGTTCTGCAGTAGTTACTTCTGCTATTTTATCTTCCAGGTCACTTGTCCATTCTTCTGCCTCAGTTATTCTGCTATTCATTCCTTCTAGAGAATTTTTAATTGCATTTATTGTGTTGTTCATCATTGTTTGCTCTTCAGTTCTTCTAGGTCCTTGTTAAACATTTCTTGTATTTTCCCCATTCTATTTCCAAGATTTTGGATCATCTTTACTATCATTATTCTGAATTCTTTTTCAGGAAGACTGCCTACTTCCTCTTCATTTGTTTGGTCTCGTGGCTTTTTACATTGTTCCTTCTCTGCTGTGTGTTTCTCTGTCTTCTCATTTTGCTTAACTTACTGTGTTTGGGGTCTCCTTTCACAGGCTGCAGGTTCGTAGTTCCTGTTGTATTTGGTATCTGCCCCCAGTGGCTAAGGTTGTTTCAGTGCGTTGCTTAGGCTACCTGGTGGTGGGAACTAGCGTCTGTGTTTTGGTGGATGACAATGGATCTTGTCTTTCTTGTGGGCAGGACCACGTCCAGTGGTGTGTTTTGGTCTGTGACCTTATTTTGATTTTAGGCAACCTCTCTGATAATGGTTGGGGTTATGTTCCTGTCTTACTGCTGGTTTGGCATAGCATGTCCAGCACTGTAGTTTGCTGGTTGTTGAGTGGAGCTGGGTCTTAACATTGAGGTGGAGATCTTTGGCAGAGCTTCACCGTGTGATATTACGTGGAGCTGGGAGGTCTCTGGTGGACCATTGTGCTGAACTCAGCTCTTCCTCTGCTGAGGCACAGGCCTGACACCTGGTTTAGCACCAAGACACTGTTAGCCACACAGCTCAGAAGAAAAGGGAGAATGAAAGAAAGAAAAAAATAAACTAAGTTATTAAAATAACAAATAAAAGTTAATTATTTAAAAAAATTAAAAAGTAATAAAAAGGAAGGAAAGAAGAGAGAAACCAAACCAAAAAAGAAATCCACCAATGATAACAAGCTCTAAAAGCTATACTAAAGAACAAAAAAATGACAGACAGAACCCTAGGACAAATGGCAAAAGCAAAGCTATAAAGATAAAATCACAGAAAGAAGCATACACATACACATTTACAAAAAGAGAGAAAGGGAAAATATATACATATATCATTGCTCTCAAAGTCCACTGCCTCAATATTAGGATGATTCGTTTTCTATTCAGGTACTCCACAGATGCAGGGTACATCAAGTTGATTGTGAAGATTTAATCCACTGCTCCTGAGGCTGCTGGGAGTGATTTCCCTTTCTCTTCTTTGTTCGCCCAGCTCCTGGGGTGCAGCTTTGGATGTGGCCCCTTGTCTGCATGTACGTCATCTGAGGGCATCTGTTCTTCACTCAGACAGGACGGGGTTAAAGTAGCAACTGATTTGGGGACTTTGGCTCACTGAGGCAGGCGGGGAGGGGTGAGGTATGGAATGCAGGGCAAGCCTGCAGTAGCAGAGGCTGGCGTGACATTGCACTGGCCTGAGGCGCACCGTGTGTTTTCCTGGGGAAGTTGTCCCTGGATCATGGGACCGTGACAGTGGTGCGTTGCACAGGCTCCCAGGAGGGGAGGTGTGGATAGTGACCTGTGCTTGTCCACAGGTTTCTTGGTGGCTGCAGCAGCACTGTTAGCATTTCATGCCTGTCTCTGGTGTCCGTGCTGATAGCTGTGGCTCATGTCCATCTCTGGAGCTTGTTTAGGTGGTGCTCTGATTCCCGCTCCTTGTACACCCCGAAACAATGGTCTCTTGCCTCTTAGTCAGGTGCAGACTTTTTCTTGGATTCCTTCCCAGCTAGCTGTGGTGTACTAGCCCCCTTCAGATTGTATTCAGGCAACCAGCACCAGTCCCAGTGTGGGAATCTCTCTGCTTTGCCCTCTGCACCCCTGTTGCTGCACTCTCCTCTGTGGCTCTGAAACTTTCCCCTCCACTCACCCCCCATCTCTGCCAGTGAAGGGACTTCCTAGTGTGTGGAAACCTTTCCTCCTTCACAGCTCCCTCCCAGTGGTGCAAGTCTCGTCCCTATTCTTTTGCCTCTGTTTTTTCTCTTTTCTTTTGCCCTACCCAGGTACGGGGGGAGTTTCTTGCCTTTTGGGAAGTCTGAGGTCTTCTGTCAGCGTTCAGTAGGTGTTCTGTAGGAGTTGTTCCACATGTAGATGTATTTCTGATGTATTTGTGGGGAGGAAGGTGATCTCCACATCTTACTCTTTTGCCACCCTTAAGTTCTCCACTTCCACACCTGTTTTGATAAGACTTCAGCAAGCTCCTGTACACTCCTCTGAATATCGTTTTTTTCATAACTAGCCACCCACAAAACTTAGCAGGTACCCCAGGAAAGAAGGTAAGAAAAGAGGGAGACAAGAAGAGACTTACCTGCACCTTTGTAAGAGCATTTAAGAAATCACAATCCTGGATTCTGGTTCTGTCACAGGTGCTCAGAAATAGTGGGTCCAGATTATGAACCATTCCTGCCACTAGCAAAACCAAGCAGGACCCTGTGGGGATCCTGGGCACAAAAACCTTTCTTTGGGGCTTTCCTGGTGGCGCAGTGGTTGAGAGTCCACCTGCTGATGCAGGGGACATGGGTTCGTGCCCCGGTCCGGGAAGATCCCACATGCCACGGAGCGACTAGGCCCGTGAGCCATGGCCTCTGAGCCTGTGTGTCTGGAGCCTGTGCTCCACAATGGGAGAGGCCACAACAGTGAGAGGCCCACGTACCGCAAAAAAAAAAAAAAAAAAAAAAAACGAAAAAAACACCCTTTCTTTGTCCCCCATTTCATGATTACAGAAAATAAGCATTATTCAGCTTCCATGACATTCCCTGAGCTCCAAGGGCAGGTTTAAACAGTTCCTAATTAAGGAAGGGGTCAGGGATGTGGAGACAAGGGAGGAACAGTCGTGAAACAATAGTGCAGACTTTGGTCAGGGTCCTGGTTCCTCTTCAAGGGATATACATAACAGTGTCTACGAGCTGTTTTGCAGATATTGAAACTCCCACCAAGTAGGAGAAGTTAATGGTATGCAGCCCAAAAGCATGTAGACTCCAAACCAGTTGAAACCAGAAGGTTGTTTATACTGACTCCAAATTACCTCACCAACCAACCAATCAGATGTCCACGAGCTGATCACACCCTCCTCTTTGAACCATTACTATAAAACTCCTCACTATCCCCTCCACTTTGGGACACAAAGTTTTGAGGACATTAGCCCACTGTGTTCCTCTTTGCCTGGCAAAGCAATAGAGCCATTCTGTACTACTTCACCCTAAACTCTGTCTCTGAGATTAAATTCAGTGTCAGAGTACAGAGGTTGGATTCGGCTTCACTAGCCACTATGATCAGAGAAGAGAGAACTGCATTTTGATCTATGGAGAGAGCCAAAGCAGAAAGACCAGCTCAGAATCACCAAATGGAGGTGTGGTGGGGAATATGAATATTAGGAAATTAACCTGAAAGATACATCATGCTTAATCCATTGGGTTGAATAAAAATAAAACTGTGAGGTGATGATTGGAGAATAAGGAATTGAATGAACCATGTGCTTCTTAAATGGGCCCCAGTTTGAAATGACCTTTGAGCATCTGCTATGTAGTAATTAAAGTCTCTTGGCCCCACTATTTTCCATCCATGGTTGCACTGACCAGTTCTATGCAGGCTTAAACCAGCTTCAAATAGTGTAACCTGACAGCCCTTCACTTCAGTCACTACTTCCCGCCCTGGGCATCCCTCAGGAAACCACTAGGCACTCATTCAAGTACAATAAAAGAGTTTAAAAGAGTTAATGTCCCAGTCAGAAGAGGGGTGTCGCCAGAGTGGGAGCTCACACCTCTCCATTCTCTGCTCAAGAATAAAGCTTTCCTTTGCTTCAGAACTGAACTCAAAGAACACCAGGCAGGAGGACACTTGTTGCGGTTGAACTCAAAAGGAGGAGAAGCAAGAAGAACTACAATCCTGCAGCCTGTGGAACAAACACCACATTCACAGAAAGACAGACAAAATGAAAAGGCAGAGGAATATGTACCAGATGAAGGTACAAGATAAAACCTCAGAAAAAAAAAAAAAAAAAAAACTAAATGAAGTGGAGATAGCAACCTTCCAGAAAAAGAACTCAGAATAATGACAGTGAAGATGATCCAGGACTTCAGAAAAAGAATAGAGACAAAGATCAAGAAGATGCAAGAAATGTTTAACAAAGACATAGAAGAATGAAAGAACAAACACCTAGAAGAATTAAAGAGCAAACAAACAGGTATGAACAATACAATAACTGAAATGAAAAAAACACTAGAAGGAATCAATAGCAGAATAACTGAGGCAGAAGTACAGATAGTGACCAGGAAGACAAAATGGTGGAAATCACTGCTGTGGAACAGAATAAAGAAAAAAGAATGAAAGAAATGAAGACAGCTTAAGAGACCTCTGGGACAACACTAAATGTACAAGCACTGGCATTATATGGGTCCCAGAAGGAGAAGAGAGAGAGAAAGGACCCAAGAAAATATTTGCAGGGATTATCGTCAAAAACTTCCATAACATGGGAAAGGAAATAGCCACCCAAGTCTAGGAATCACAGAGAGTCACAGACAGGATAGAGAAAAGGAGAAACCTGCCAAGACACACAGTAATCAAACTGACAAAAATTAAAGATAAAGAAAAATTATTGAAAGCAATGAGGGAAAAATGACAAATAACATACAAAGGAACTCCCATAAGGTTAAAAGCTGATTACTCAGTAAAAACTCTACAAGCCAGAAGGGAGTGGCACAATATATTTGAAGTGATGAAAGGGAAGGACCTACAACCAAGATTACTCTACCAGCAAGGAACTCTTTCAGATTCAACAGAGAAATCAAAAGCTTTACAGACAAGCAAAAGCTAAGAGAATTCAGCACCACTAAACCAGCTCTACAACAAAGGATAAAGGAACTTCTCTAAGTGGGAAACACAAGATAAGAAAAGGACCTACAAAAACAAACCCAAAACAAGTAAGAAAATGGTAATAGGAACATGCATAAAGGTAATTATGTTAAAGGTGAATGGATTAAATGCTCCAACAAAAAGACACAGCCTCGCTGAATGAATACAAAAACAAGACCCATAAATATGCTGCCTACTAGAGACTCACTTAAGGCCTAGGGACACATAGAGACTGAAAGTGAGGGAATGGAAAAAGATATTCCATGTAAATGGAAATCAAAAGAAAACTGGAGTAGCAATACTCATATCAGATAAAATAGATTTTAAAATAAAGAATATTACAACAGCCAAGGAAGGACACTACAGAATGATCAAGGGATCAATCCAAGAAGAAAATGTAACAATTATATATGCGCCCAACATAGGCACACCTCAATACATAAGGCAAATGTTAACAGCTATAAAAGAGGAAATTGACAGTACCACAATAATAGTGGGAGACTTTAACACCTCACTTACACCAATGGACAGATCATCTAGAAAGAAAATTAATACGCAAACACAAGCTTTAAATGACACAATAGACCAGATAGATTTAACTAATGTACATAGGACATTCCATCCAAAAACAACAGAATACATTTCCTTCTCAAGTGCGCACAGAACATTCCCCAGGATAAATCACATCTTGGGTCACAAATCAAGCCTAAGTAAATATAAGAAAATTGGAATCATATCAAGCATCTATTCCAAACACAATGCTATGAGATTAGAAAACAATTACAGGGAAAAAACATAAAAAACACCAACACATGGAGGCTAAACAAATGTTACTAAATAATGAGGAGATCATTGAAGAAATCAAAAAATACCTAGAGACAAGTGACAATGAAAACATGAAAATCCGAAACCTATGGGATGCAGCAAAAGCAATTTTTAGATGGAAGTTTATAGCAATACAATCCTACCTCAGGAAACAAGAAAAACCTCAAATAAACAATCTAACCTTACACCTAAAGGAACTAGAGTAAAAAGAACAAAGCAGTCCCAAAGTTAGCAGAAGGAAAGAAATCATAAAGATCAGATCAGCAATAAATGAAAAAGAAATGAAGGAAACAATAGTAACCATCAGTAAAACTAAAAGCTGGTTCTTTGAGAAGATAAACAAAATTGATAAACCATTAGCCAGACTCATCAAGACAAACAGGGAGAAGACTCAAGTCAACAGAATTAGAAATGAAAAAGGAGAAGTAACAACTGACACTGAAGAAATACAAAGGATCATGAGAGATTACTATAAGCAACTCTATGCCAATAAAATGGACAACCTGGAAGAAATGGACAAATTCTTAGAAAAACACAACTTTCTAGGAGTGAACCAGGAAGAAATAGAAAATATAAACAGACCAATCACAGTACTGAAATTGAAACTGTGATTAAAAATCTTCCAACAAAGAAAAGTCCAGGACCAGATGGCTTCATGGGTGAATACTATCAAACATTTAGAGAAGAGCTAACACCAATTCTTCTCAAACTCTCCCAAAAAATTGCACAGCAAGGAACACTCACAAACTAATTCTACGAGGCCACCATCACCCTGACACCAAAACAAGACAAAGATGTTACAAAAAATGAAAACTACAGGCCAATATCACAGATGAACATAGATGCAAAAATGCTCAACAAAATACTAGCACACAGAATACAACACATGAAAAGGATCATACACCATGATCAAGTGGGATTTATCCCAGGGATGCAAGGATTCTTCAATATACATAAATTAATCAACATGATCCACCATATTAACAAAGTAAAGAAGAAAAACCATATGATCCAATAGGTGCAGAAAAAGCTTTTGATAAAATTCAACACCAATTTATGATAAAAACTCTCCAGAAAGTGGGCATAGAGGGAACTTACCTCAACATAATAATGGCCATATATGACAAACCCAGAGCAAACGTCAATCTCAATAGTGTAAAACTGAAAATATTTCCTCTAAGATCAGGAACAAGACAAGGATGTTCACTCTCACCACTATTATTCAACATAGTTTTGGAAGTCTTAGCTATAGCAATCAGAGAAGAAAAAGAAATAAAAGGACTGCATATTGGAAAAGAAGAAGTAAAACTGTCCCTGTTTGCAGATGACAGGATACTATATATAGGTAATCCTAAAAATGCCACCAGAAAATTACTAGAACTAATCAATGAATTTGGTATAGTTGCAGGATACAAATGTAGTGCACAGAAATCTCTTGCACTCCTATACACTAAAACAGAAATATTAGAAAGAGAAATTAAGGAAACAATCCCATTCACCACTGCAACAAAAAGAATAAAATACCTAGGAATAAACCTACCTAAGGAGGTAAAAGACCTATACTCAGAAAACTATAAGATGCTGATGAAAGAAGTCAGAGATGACACAAACAGATGAAGAGATATACTATGTTCTTGGACTGGAAGAATCAATATTGTGAAAATGATTACACTATCCAAAGCAATCTACAGATTCAATGCAATCCCTATAAAATTACCAATGGCATTTTTTACAAAACTATAACAAGAAATCCTAAAATCTGTATGGAGAGAAAAAAGACCCCAAATAGTGAAAGCAATCTTGAGGGGAAATAAACAGAGCTGGAGGTATCAGACTCCCTGACTTCAGAGTATACTACAAAGCTACAGTAATCAAGACAATATGGTACTGCCACAAAAACAGAAATATAGATCAATGGAACAAGATAGAAAGCTCAGAGATAAACCCACACAACTATGATCAAGTAATCTATGACAAATGAGGCAAGGATATACAATGGAGAAAAGACAGTCTCTTCAATAAGTTGCACAGGGAAAACTGGAGAATTACATGTAAGAGAATGAAATTAGAACACTTCCTAACACCATATACAAAAATAAACTAAAAATGGATTAAAGACCTAAATGTAAGACCAGATGCTTTAAAACTGTTAGAGGAAACAGGAAGAACACTCTTTGATATAAATGACCCACCTCCTAGAGAAATGGAAATAAAAACAAAAATAAACAAATGGGACCTAATGAAACTTAAAAGCTATTGCACAGCAAAGGGAAGTATAAACCAGAAGAAAAGACAACCCTCAGAATGGGAGAAAATATTTGTAAATGAATCAATGGAGAAAAGATTAATTTCCAAAATATATAAACAGCTCATGCAGCTCAGTAAAAAAATAAAATAAAAAACAGCCCAATCAAAAAATGGGCAGTAGGGAGGGTGACACAAGAGGGAAGAGTTATGGGAACAAATGTATATGTATAACTGATTCACTTTGTTGTAAAGGAGAAACTAACACACTATTGTAAAACAGTTATACTCAAATAAAGATGTTAAAAAAAAAAAAAGAAAAAAAAAATGGGCAGAAGACCTAAATAGACATTTCTCCAAAGAAGACATACAGATCGCCAAGAGGCACATGAAAAGTTATTCAACATCACTAATTATTAGAGAAATGCAAATCAAATCTACAATGAGGTATCACCTCACCCTGGTCAGAATGGGTATCATCAGAAAATCTACAAACAACAAATGCTGCAGAGGGTGTGGAGAAAAGGGAACCCTCTTGCACTGCTGGTGGGAATGTAAATTGATAGAGCCAATGTGGAGAACAGTATGGAGGTTCCTTAAAAAACTAAAAATTGAACTACCATACAACCCAGCAATCCCACTAATGGGCATATACCCTAAGAAAACCATAATTCAAAAAGGGTAATGTACCGCAATGTTCATTGCAGCTCTATTTACAATAGCCAGGACATGGAAGCAACTTAAGTGTCCATCGACAGACGAATGGGTAAAGAAGATGTGGTACATATATACAATGGAATATTACTCAGCCATAAAAAGGAATGAAATTGGGTCATTTGCGGAGACGTGGATGGATGTGGACTGTCATACAGAGTGAAGGAAGTTGGAAAGAGAAAAACAAGTATCGTATATTAATGCATATATGTTTAATCTAGACAAATGGTACAGATGAAATGGTTTGCAAGGCAGAAATAGGGACACAGATGTAGAGAACAAACGTATGGACATCAAGGAGGGAAAGTGGGTAGGGGTGTGGGATGAACTTGGAGATTAGGATTGACATATATACACTAATGTGTATAAAATAGATAACTAACAAGAATCTGCTGTATTTTAAAAAATTAAGTTAATTTTTTTTAAAAAAAGGAATTAATGTCCCATGGAACAACTGCTAACCACAGAATGGGTCACAGTGGCTGATGTATCATTATTTTTCTTTCCTCTTTTAGATAAAAAGTTCTGAAGCACATTCCATCAAGCTCCTCAGTAACTCTGAGAACCAATTAACTGGTTGATTAGCAGTAGCCAAATCAATAGCACACCTTTTTAATGGCCTTCTCTGTTTTCATTCCTTTGTCTCTCTTGCCTGCTCCCCAGAATCACATTCCTAAATAAACTATCTGCACACCAGTCTTTCCCCAGTCTTTGCTTTCAGGGGAAACGAATCTAAGATAGGTGCCATTTGGTGTCCTCTACAGCACTGATTTTTAAGTTGTGACTCACAGGACTGTGGGTTTATTCTCTAATGCAACATATACTTACTCTGTTGCTACAATGCACCTGGCACTTTTCTAGGCATTGAGGATATAGCAATGAACAATGTTCCTATTCACTCAGAGATTGCACTCAAGTGGGAAGAAACTTCACTTGCATTCAAGTAAACAAAGAAATAAGGTCATTTCAGAAAGTGATGAAGAAAATAAACAAGATGAATGTGATAGTGATAGAGGGTGGTGGGATAAATTTAGATAGTATTTAGATAGTATAATGATATTTAGACAGTATAATGAGGGAAGTACCTCAGGAGGTACTTCCTGTCACCACCTTCTCAGGAGGTGACATTTGAGCTCAGCCCTGAATCCCAAGAAGGAACTACTCTTGAAAAGATCTTATAGAAAGAGGTTCCATGAAAAAAGCAGCAGTGAATACAAAGGCCATAAATTCAAACAGCATGCATAGGGTCAATTGAGCAAGTGGGAGACTGGTGTTTCCTGAGATTGGAGGGGGGAGGGTTGATCCAAGTGGCCAACACCAGACTGTACACAGAGTTACCCCTCCTCTCAAATCACCAAAATATTCTTATTGGGCAAAGTTCACGAGTTTTATCCTTTTCCCCTGAGGGGGACTTTTCCTCTTAGTCATTAAGGGGACTCTACATAACCCATCCTATTAGTCTAGTCAATGTCAGTGCCTTAGCTACCATCTCATGCCCTGTGGTGATGGAAAATGAGATGGGATTGGTTAGATGGGGCATGGAAAAACCAATGTCAAAGGCATTCCTGGTAAAGAAGGTAGGAAACAGAGAGTTGTAGAAAATATATGAATACATGGAAATCACATCCCAGAAAAGGATTTTGAGAAGTCAGAAGATTCAGTCCTATATCCTGCTAAAACTATATCAAAGTTTTGCAAAATAATATGTTTTTCCTTATAAGACCAAAGCAATTCTATTACTTCATGTAGAATCCTAAAAACTCTCTTCCTCAAAAAATTTCCAGTTGAATCTAGTTAATACCTCCCTTCACCAGCCAAATAGTGCAGAAGACCATTTGTCATTTATATGTATGTTTCTGGTGTGCCACAACTAACCTCACAAAACAATTCTTTTCTCTCCTACCCCCTCATCTCCTAAGGTCTCCACACCCTTATGCTCTCCTTCCTTCCCCTATCTGTTGAAGGCTGGCTTTCTGCCTCATTATTGGGTTAGATTGTGAGGATCTGATAATGGTTGGAAATGTGAGCCCTGAACAAATTCAGGCATTGGCCATTAAGTAAATTAGGATTATTTTTGAGAGATGTCTGTGTACTGTTGTACACTCAACAGATGTGTTCAAGCTTGTCCTGATCTCAAGGAGACAGAACAAAATAACATGAAATAAAACTTTTTCCCTCATAACATAAAACTTTTCTTCCACCAGGACCTCTGAATGTGCAATAATGTGCTTCAGGCTGAGGAAAAAGCAGAATCTCCATTCAAACTTTCTTCTTCCCATCTTTTGAGAGGAACTGTTCCCTGTTCCTATTTGAATGTTAATCCTCTCCTGTTGCTGTTGACAGAAATATATATCTTATGTCATTTTGATAAAGTTGTGCATTTAATGTTCCTACAGTTAAGTGAGAGGGAAAAAAATCCTAACATTTTAAAAATGAGACACTTCAAACAGCAGAGAGAACACGATGTGGAATGACTAATTCCAAGATAGTAGGTTACCCCCAGGAACATACATCATTCTCCAGCCTGCAGAAAAAAACATGCATTTTTCATTCTCCTTTGCACACATGCTCGGTTTTATCCCCTATTCTGTGAGAAGGAGAGTGTCTGGCTTTGTTTCTTTGGACCAACCAAAGTCTAGAAAAGAAATCTGTTCCCCAAGTCTTTTTTACCCAAAGGAAGGAAAGACACTTAGATATCCGAGTTACACTGAGAATCGAAGGATCTCAGAGAGGGAAAGTGGATTTCGCAGGGATGTACTGGCTTTCTCTCAAGTGCCCCTAGCAAAACTGGTTTCTGAGTGGGAAAAAGATAAAGATATCTGTACGCTCCCTTGTCTCCAGAGTAAATTCATCAGACTCAGCACACTCTGCCCTGAGCAGAGATACTTAAGCACTCATAATAGAAAGGTGACAAGGTACATCTGTACATATTTAAAGTGGTTTATCTCTAAAATATATAATTTTAAAGTTAGGACAAAAACTTAATTTATGCCAGGAGATATTTTAGACTTGTTTGAATTGGACCCAGGAAAATCATGAAGGAAAACTAAAATGCTCAGTATAGTAAAGTGTGTGTTTGAGAGAAGATCTCTTTGTTTTGAATCTATTCCAATTCTCAACAGCTGTGTGACTCTGGGAAAATTGCTTCACCTTTGTAAGTCTCAGTTTCCTCATCTGCACAATAGGCATAACAAAGTTACTGTTATTAATTAAGAATATTTCCTAATTATAATAGAGTCTGTGATAGGATGATATGAATTGGAGCCTGTAAAGGGTTTAGTGTGGGGATTGGCAGGTGTGAGTGGGTCTGACTGAAGGTCAGATGCCTGATGGTGATGATTAGGATGTAATGAGGAACAGACACAAAAGCCTGGGAAGATACCAGACGTTTGATTCAGGCTTCCTGAAGATAAGTCCTTTCTCAGACACATGAGTGAACTGCAAAGTATTCAAAATGACTATGCTACCCTCAAGCTAGATTCGGTGGTTGGGGGCTCCTCACCTCCTCCTTCATCTTTGGGATGTGGATTTTGCCCAGTTTCCACAGTGGGAGCTACTTAAAGGAGGCAGCCCTGAGAGAGCACTATGTTGTTGAGACCATCTGGACACAGTACACGTGACTCAAGGCAGCCAGTGGCTGACAGGGTCTTGGTGCTCCAGCCTGGTGTCAGGCCTGAGGCTCTGAGGTGGGAGAGCTGAGTTAAGGACATTGGACAACCAGACACCTCCTGGTCCCATGTAATATCAATCAGCAAGAGCTCTCCCAAAGATCTCTGTCTCAACACTAAGACCCAGATCCACCCAAGAGCCAGCAAACTGCAGTGTTGGACACCACATGCCAAACAACTAGCAAGACAGGAACACAACCCTACCCATTAACAAAGAGGCTGCCTAAAATCATACTAAGTTCACAGACACCCCAAAACGCACCACCGGATGCAGTCCTGCCCACAATAAAGACATGATCCAGTCTCATCCACCAGAACACAGACACCAGTCGACTCCACCAAGAAGCATACACAACCCACTGAACCAACCTTACCAACTGGGGTAGAAACCAAAAAAAAGGGGGGGAACTATGAACCTGCAGCCTGTGAAAGGAGATCCCAAACACAGTAAGTTAAGGAAAATGGGAAGAGAAATACACAGCAGATGAAGTAGCAAAGTAAAAAGCCACCAGACCAAACAAATAAAGAGGAAAAACACAGACTACCTGAAAAAGAATTCAGAATAATGATAGTACAGGTGATCCAAAATCTTGGAAACAGAATGGAGAAAATACAAGAAACGTTTAACAAGAATCTAGAAGAACAAAAAGCAAACAAACAATGATGAACAACCAAATAAATGAAATTTAAAATTCTCTAGAAGGAATAAATAGCAGAATACCTGAAGGAGAAGAATGGATAAGGGACCTGGAAGATAAAATAGTGGAAATAACAACTGCAGGGTAGAATAAAGAAAAAAAGAATGAAAAGAATTGAGGACAGTCTCAGAGACTTTTGAGACAAATTAAATGCAACAACATTCAAATTATAGGCCTCCCATAAGAAGAAGAGAAAAAGAAAGGGACTGAGAAAATATTTGAAGAGATTATAATTGAAAACTTCCTTAATATGGAAAAGAAATAATCAAGTCCAGGAAATGCAGAGAGGCC
Organism: Kogia breviceps; assembly: GCF_026419965.1. Lineage (NCBI taxonomy): Eukaryota > Metazoa > Chordata > Mammalia > Artiodactyla > Physeteridae > Kogia > Kogia breviceps. The sequence goes on from NC_081313.1 coordinate 122,043,415, forward strand.
CATACAGGATAAATCCAAGGAGAAACATGAAAAGACACATATTAATCAAGCTATCAAAAATGAAAAACAAAGAAAAAATATTAAAAGCTGCAAGGGAAAAACAACAAATAAAATACAAGGGAATCCCCATAAGGTTAACAGCAGATCTGTCAACAGAAACTCTGTTTGTCAAAAGGGAGTGGCAGGAGATATTTAAAGTGATGAAAGGGAAAAACCTACAAACAAGATTACTCTACCCAGCAAGGATCTCATTCAGATTCAATGGAGAAACTAAAACCTTTACAGACAAGCAAAAGCTAAGAGAATTCAGCACCACCAAACCAGCTTTACAACAAATGCTAAAGGAACTTCTCGAGTCAGGGAACACAGGAGAAGGAAAAGACCTACAATAACAAATCTACAACAATTAAGAAAATGTAAATAGGAACATACATATCAATAAGTACCTTAAATGTAAATGGATTAAATGATCCCACCAAAGACATAGACTGGCTGAAAGGATACAAAAACAAGACCCATATATATGCTGTCTATAAGAGACTCATTTCAGACCTACGGACACATACAGACTGAAAGTGAGGGGATGGAAAAAGATATTCCATTCAAATGGAAATCAAGACACCTGGAGCAGCAATTCTCATATCAGACAAAATAGACTTTAAAATAAAGACTATTACAAGAGACAAAGAAGGAAACTACATAATGATCAAGGGATCAATCCAAGAAGAAGATATAACAATTGTAAACATTTATGCACCCAACCTAGGAGCACCTCAATACATAAGGCAAATACTAACAGCCATTAAGTGGGAAATTAACAGTAGCACAATCATAGTAGGGGACTTTAATGCCCCACTTTCATCAATGGACAGATCATCAAAAAGGAAAATAAATAGGGAAACAAGCTTTAAATGACAAAATAAACAAGATGGACTTAATTGATATTTATAGGACATTCCATCCAAAACAATAGAATAAACGTTCATCACAAGTGTTCAGGGAACATTCTCTAGGATAGTTCATATCTTGGGTCACAAAATAAGCCTTTGTAAATTTAAGAAAACTGAAATTGTATCAAGTATCTTTTCTTACCACAATGCTATGAGACTAGATATCAATTACAGGAAAAAAACTGTAAAATATACAATCACATGGAGGCTAAAGAATACACTACTAAATAATGAAGAGGTCACTGAACAAATCCAAGAGGAAATAAAAAAATACTTAGAAACAAATGACAATGAAAACACGATGACCCACAACCTATGAGATGCAGCAAAAGCAGTTCTAAGAGGGAAGTTCATAACCCTACAATCCTACCTAAAGAAACAAGAAAAATCTCAAATAAACAATCTACCCTTACACATAAAGCAATTAGAGAAAGAAGAACAAAAAAACCCCAAAGTTAGCAGAAGGAAAGAAATCAATAAGATCAGATCAGAAATAAATTTAAACGAAATGAAGGAAACAATAGCAAACATCAATAAAACTAAAAGCTGGTTCTTTGAGGAGGTAAACAAAATTGGTAAAGCACTAGTCAGTCTCCTCAAGAAAAAAAGGGAGAAGACTCAAATCAACAGAACTAGAAATGAAAAAGGAGAAGTAACAACTGACCCTACAGAAATACAAAGAATCATGAGGGATTACTACAAGCAACTATATGCCAAGAAAATGGACAACCTGGAAGAAATGCACAAATTTTTAGAAAAGCACAACTTTCCAAGACTGAACCAGGAAGAAATAGAAAATATAAACAGATGAATCACAAGCACTGAAATTGAAACTGTGTTGAAAAACCTTTCAACAGACAAAAGCCCAGGACCAGATGGCTTCACAGGCGAATTCTATCAAACATTTAGAGAAGAGTTAACAACTATCATTCTCAAACTCTTCCAAAATATAACAGAGGGAGGAACACTCCCAAACTCATTCTACGAGGCCAGCAACACCCTGATACCAAAATAAGACAAAAATGTCACAAAAAAAGAAAACTACAGACCAATACCACTGATGGACATAGACGCAAAAATCCTCAACAAAATACTAGCAAACAGAATCCAACAGCACATTAAACGGATCATACACCGTGATCAAGTGGATTTTGTCCCAGGAATGCAAGGATCCTATAATATATGCAAATCAATCAATGCGATACACCATATTAACAAACTGAAGGATAAAAACCATATGATAATCACATTAAATGCAGAAAAAGCTGCCAACAAAATTCAACACCTATTTATGATGGAAACTCTCCAGAAAGTAAGCATAGAGGGAATTTACCTCACTGTAATAAAGGCCATATATGACACACACAGAGCCAACATCATTCTCAGTGGTAAGAAGCTGAAACGACTTCCTCTAAAATCAGGAAGAAAACAAGGATGCCCACTCTCACCACTATTATTCAACATAGATTTGGAAACAATCTGAGAAGAAAAAGAAATAAAAGGAATCCAAATTGGAAGGAAGAAGTAAAACTGTCACTCTTTGCAGATGACATGATACTATACATAGAGAATCCTAAAAATACTACCAGAAAACTACTAGAGCTAATAAATGAATTTGGTAAACTAGCAGGACATAAAATTAATGCACAGAAATATCTTGCATTCCTATACACTAATGATTAAAAATCTGACAGAGAATCTAAGGAAACACTCCCATTTAACACTGCAACAAAAAGAGGAAAATACCTAGGAATAAACCTACCTAAGGAGAAAAAAAGATCTGTATGCAGAAAACTACAAGACACTGATGAAAGAAATTAAAGATTATACAAACAGATGGAGAGATATACACGTTCTTGGAATGGAAGAATCAACATTAGAATGATTATACTACCAAAAGCAACCTACGTATTCAATGCAATCCCTATCAAACAACCAATGGAATTTTTCACAACACTAGAACAAAAAACTGCACCGTTTGTATGGAAAAACAAAGGACCCCGAATAGCCAAAGCAATTCTGAGAAAAAAAAAAAACAGAGCTAGGGGAATCAGGCTCCCTGACTTCAGACTATACTATAAAGCTACAGTAATCAAGACAGTATGGCACTGGCACAAAAACAGACATATAGATCAATGGAACAGGATTGAAAGCCCAGAGAGAAACCCACACATATATGGTCACCTTATATTTGATAAAGGAGGCAAGAATATAGAATGAAGAAAAGACAGCCTCTTCAATAAGTGTTCCTGGGAAAACTGGACAGCTACATGTAAAAGAATGAAATTAGAACACTTCCTAACACTATACACAAAAATAAACTTAAAATGGATTAAAGACCTAAAGGTAAGGCCAGACACTATCAAACTCTTAGAGGAAAACATAGGCAGAACTCTCTACGACATAAATCACAGCAAGATCCTTTTTGACCCACCTCCTAGATTAATGGAAATAAAAAGAAAAATAAACCGATGGGACCTAATGAAATTTAAAAGCTTTTGCACAACAAAGGAAACCCTAAACAAGACAAAAAGACAACCCTCAGAATGGGAGAAAATATTTGCCAACAAAACAACTGACAAAGGATTAATCTCTGAAATTTACAAGCAGCTCATACTGCTCAATATCAAAAAAACAAACAACCCTATCCAAAATGGGCAGAAGATCTAAATAGACATTTCTCCAAAGAAGATATACAGATTCAACAAACACATGAAAGGATGCTTAACATCACTAATCATTAGAGAAACGCAAATCAAAACTACAATGAAGTATCACCTCACACCAGTCAGAATGGCCATCATCGAAAAATCTACAAACAATAAATGCTGGAGAGGGTGTGGAGAAAAGGGAACCCTTTTGCACTGTCGATGGGAATGTAAATTGATATAGCCACTATGCAGAAGAGTATGGAGGTTCCTTAAAAAACTAAAAATGGAACTACCATACAACCCAGCAATCCCACTACTGGCCATACACCCTGAGAAAACCATAATTCAAAAATAGTCATGTACCACAATGTCATTTCAGCTCTGTTTACAATAGCCAGGACATGGAAGCAACCTAAGTGTCCCTCATCAGATGAATGGATAAAGAAGATGTGACACATATATACAATGGAATATTACTCAGCCATAAAAAGAAACGAAATTGAGTTATTTGTAATGAGGTGGATGGACCTAGAGTCTGTCATACAGAGTGAAATAAGTCAGAAAGAGAAAAACAAATACTGTATGCTAACACATATATATGGAATCTGAAAAAAAAATGGTTCTGATGACCCTAGGGGCAGGACAGGAATAAAGACTCAGAAGTAGGTAATGGAGTTGCAGACACAAGGAGGGGGAAGAGTAAGCTGGGACGAAGTGAGAGAGTGGCAATAACATATATACACTACCAAATGTACAGTCTATAGCCAGTGGGAAGCAGCTGCATCACACGGGATGATCAACTCGGGGCTTTGTGACCACCTACAGGGGTGGGATAGGGAGGGTGGGAGGGAGATGCAAGCGGGAGGGGATATGGGGATATATGTATACATATAACTGATTCACTTTGTTAAACAGCAGAAACTAACACAACATTGTAAAGCAATTATACCCCGATAAATATGTCAAAAAAAATGACCATGCTAGGCCATCCAGATACAATATGCTATGAGGCTGGGGGCTTTTATCATTTTGCAGAATGGAAATTGGAGTTCAGAGATACACTGACTCCCCAGGGCTCACCTTGGGATGAAGTGGCAGAGCTGGTATTTGGACCCACTTCCTTGCACCACACATGGTATTTTTACCATAAACAACTTCCACAGAAGGTAGAGCTTATGCAGTGGGGATGAAAATGGGACAAAACCCCCAAAGGTCCCAACACTGTACAGAGTCACTGGGGAACAAAGCTTGTCTAAGGTCAACCCACAGTGTCCTTTCTCCTTTTTCTGATTATAAGGAAAAGCTCACAGCTTTGAAAGTGGTTTTAAAAGGGGCAAACACTTGAGTGCTTGCTTTACCCATGTGCAGTTGCAAGTCTGAGGAGGGGGGTCTTGTCTGGGGCTCTCTGTATGCTGGCCCATCCCTCACTGGCCTGGTTCTCCTTCCAGGAAGAATGAATGGACTGCAGTGGGAATGCCCTGGATCATGGCAGGGATGCTCACCCAATTTCCCTGCCCAGACACAAACATCTTCACTTGAAAATAGTGGGTAAAAGTCAGAAAGCTTCATGTCAGCTTTGCTTTGCACCAGGTGCTATGCTGAATTCTTACTGTGTCCCATCTTACTTAGTCCTCTTAACAATCCTATGTCTTGGGTGTTAATTTTGCCTGTTTTATAGATGGGGAAACTGAAGCCCAGCAAGGTTGGGCACATGACCATTGTCATTCAAATGGGGAGTGAATGACCATTGTCATTCAAATGGGGAGTGGGGGATTCAAACTCAGGCCCATCAGACACAAAACCTGTATTCTATATACTGTCACATCCCAAAGAGAAACTCTTAAAGAGACTGCATCATTGTAACAGCCAATGTTAGCTCCCAGGAAAAACCAAATCAATCTGGATCCTTTTTATTAGGACAGTGCGTCTTTTCTGGGAACAACGTCGGTTCTTTAAACTGCCACAGCACTAACACTGAGAGAAATGTGTGTACCAAACTGTCTCATTTGTAGATGGCAGCTACCCTAATTTGAAGGGGATTAACTATCGGCAATGGCACCTGTGACTGCTATGATTTCTGAAGGCCAGCAGGATAAATTCAATGTAACATGCTCTGCACCATGCTTTACAACTACTGAGCGGTGGACTCATTCACTCTGAGTAATAGAGCAAACACAGAACAGAGAACATGTATAATGTATCGGAAGTTTTAGCTTATGCAAGAAAGATGGCTTATTTTTCTCTTTCCACATTCTGTACACCTCCATTAGCTCAGGCACCAGCCACAGAGATGCCCTTTAAAAGGACAACACAAGGAACACAAGGAACAGAGACTCTGGGACAAAATAGACAAGGATTCCCGTATCAGCTTTGCCTTTTCCCCCACAGCATGACATTGGGCACGTGCATTTATTCATCCTCAAACTGTCGAGGGCATATCCAGCACTGTGCCAGACAAAGTGGACATCAAGGTGAAGGAAATATGCCCAGCCCTCAAGGAGCACAATACGGTGGCAGAGCCAGACCAAAGGACCAACAATTATGACACAGTGTGGGGATTGCAGGAAGAAAGTTGTATGCAAGATAATGTGTGTATCTGCCTCATCTGAAAAATGGGAATGATAATAAAAACCTAACTCACAAGGTTGGTGAAAGGCACATGAAGAATTCTCCACATTTCGTAATCTCTGGCCACTTGAAATTGAACTACTTATAAGAACAAGTTTTCTAATACGTATTTCCTACAGAATCTGGGTTTATATTTGCTCGGCTGCTCTTGATCTAGCCAAAGGTGATACTATTCTATAACCAACCCATTGAAACTAGCCCTTTGGGCATCCTGAAAATTTATCCCATCATCCAGCATATCTGTGTAATAGACTCCCTCAGAATCTGCAGTTACCCTCTTTATTTATTTATTATTATTTCCTGTTCTGTGAAGGTAGGAAACTCATCTGTCTTATTGTTTATAGTAATTTCCAGTGTCTAGAAGAGTGGCTGGCACGTAGTAGGTCTTCAATATCTATTTTTTGAATGAATGAATGAATACATGATGCAACCAAATCTCTAATATGTCAGACTTGCAAGTCAGAAGTTAATTCTCCTCTTTTACCTGAGATGTTCGCAGCATTAATTCATCAAGGGTTTAAAAAACCAACTCTGCCTTCCAGCTCTTGCCCAGCTATCTCTTGAAGACCAGCAGCAGAGACATGCAAGGCACCCAGAAGCCCCATCATCATTATTATAATTTTACCTTGAGCTCAGCTCAAGTACCATCACTCCTCCTTCTTTCCCTCTCTGAATTAAATGTGCTGATTATTTTCCCCAAACATCCCACTGGGAAAAGAAGAGGCCTCTGTCAGAACCATGAGAGCTGGCAGATGAGAGAAGAGAAACAAAATCTATCTTTAAAACCGTGCTGTGGTTTGCCTGCAGGGTTGGTGCTGCTTTCCTCATGTTTCTCAGTGATGTCCAGCCCAAACATCTATGCTTTCTAAAACAGAAATAAGTTGTCCCTCAAGATCAATATAGAAACAACTGACATTTCCTTCAGACATTAAATTTTCATTTTTGGTGAAGAAAAGACAGGGAACCAGGAGGATGGAGAGTTTTCAGAGGAAAATTCACTTTCAGCCACACATTAAATGGCAAGAGCTCTAAGATGAATCAAATGCCTAAAGAGCTGCAGAGTCTAGTCAGACCTCTGGCAGAAACCCCCCAGGAAGGCCTAACTTGGAGGAACTATCCATATTATTCATTTCTTTCTCCTGTGTAATGCAGAGGGAACCTCCCAAATAATGACAATAATCAACATTTATGATGTATGTTCTCTATGTCAGGTACACTGCTAAACCATTGGCAACCACTATTTAATTCTCTTGAAATCCTACATAGTCTTTCCTATTATTGTGATTGCTCTTTTTTTTTTTTTTTTTTTTTTTGTGGTAGGCGGGCCTCTCACTGTTGTGGTCTCTCCCTGTGCGGAGCACAGGCTCCGGACGCGCAGGCCCAGCAGCCATGGCTCACAGGCCCAGCCGCTCCGCGGCACGTGGGATCCTCCCAGACCGGGGCACGAACCCGCGTCTCCTGCACCGGCAGGCGGACTCTCAACCACTGCGCCACCAGGGAAGCCCGTGATTGCTCTTTTAAGGCTCAGAGAGGCGAAGTCATTCACCCAAGAACACACAGCTAATAAGTGGCAAAGTTGGGATTTGAACTCAGATCTGTTGAATCCAGGGCTACAAGTCTATCACGCTACCTGGGACAGAAAGAATATGCAAAAAGAGAAGACTGGGAGGGAAAAGGGCAAATTTGGCACTTCCTTCGCACCTAGGGCACCAGGATTCTGACTAAGATGGTGTTATAGGATCTCATACCTGGAGGCGACCAAAGACATGCAGTTTACCTACCACTGGGGCTTTTTTTTTTTTTTTTTTCTGAGCCAAATCACTGGGTAACTGAATTCTCTCACCTACACATCATAATTGGGCTAGGTACAGAACAGTTCTGACCTACTTTAAAATCAATTTTGTTGTGTCCCATGGACTCGTTCAAGCTAGTTTACAAACACAATTCTGTTTTTGTTAACTAAATCTAATTGCTCCTGGATTGTTAACATTGCTTCCTAGGAAGAGCTTGCCAAGATCGGAGCTTCTGTGTAACACTGTCTTGCAAGAAAATCCCTAAGTCCTGGCTTTTGACAAACTCACAAACAGTTCCCAGGGATGGATCCCAGCAGCTCCCCAGGTGTCTGACTATGAGGTTCAACCCTCTAATGTACTGTGTTATTGAAAGACCCCTGTAATACAGTCCTTTCATTAATCAGATTTAAGATTCTGTTCTCTCCTCAACCCTTTATTCCAGCCTTAGCTTTTTTCTTGAGACCAGGATCTAAAAACAACAACAAACAGACAAAAGCAAAAACAAAACAAAGAAAAATAAAAAACAGTGTTTTAAAGATGGCATGCATTTGTAAATAGCTCCCTTCTAACTAACTGGGGGTAGGAGTTAATCCTACAGAATCAGGGATCAGAGAACAGCACAATCTGCTTAAGATAAATTCACTTATTCAGTCTTGTATTCAGTCCCCAGTAGGCATTCAGAGCCTTAAACCAGGTCCTGTGCTGGACTCTGTGGATTTACTGATGAACAGAGCCAGCCAGATTCCCTGCCCTCATAGAGCTTTCAGGGGGAGAACTCTCTGAAAACAATCACAGCAATAAATGTACAATTTTTGTTGTGATAAATGCTATAATGAATTAGTGAATGGTACTATGAGATAGTGTAAAGAGAATTTGGGCAGAAACTTCAAGAATATGATCATTCAGCTTAAATCTAAAGGAGGAGAAGGTGGTAATTAGGAGAAGAAAGAAATCACCAGATTGAGGCACTGGTGAAGAGAACAGATTAGAGGGGACAGTAGTGATACTAGATGCAAATGAATCTGAAATAAAACTTCTAAACAATTCAATTTCTACTCCCATTAACATCATAGACTATTTGAGTTCCAGTAACCTTTGAGACTATCTCATCCAATCTCTCACCCATTGTGAGAATCTCAGACTCTATTTTATTCATTGATTTAAAAAATATTTCTAAGCTTTTCTAGGCTCTGGAGGTAGAGCAAATAACGACAAAAAGGTCCCTGCCCATCTGGAACTTATGTTCTAGTGAGGAGAATCAGACAATAAACAAATAAATAGGTAAATACAGAATATGTCAAAGATTGGAAGGGCTATGAAGAAATTAAAAAAACAGGGTGAGGGGTAGAGAGAGTTCAGCAGGGGTAGTGGTGGGTTGCTATCTAAATACAGAGGTCTCGAAAGACCTCACTGATAAGAAGGTGACATCCAAGTAGAGTTGAAAGAAATAAGAGAGTGAGGCATGCAGCTGTCAGGAGAAAGGGTGGCCCAGGCAGAAGCAAGAACAAAACTAAAGACCTTGGGGCAGGTGTGCATTGGTGTGTTCTAGGAGCAGGGAGGAGGCCCTGTGGTTGGAGCTGAGTGAATGAGAGCAAGAGAAGAATAGGAAATGAGGCCAGGGTGGTAATAGGAGAATAGTTTGTATGGCTTTCAAAGCCCTAGTAAAGACTTAGGCTTTTACTCTCAGGGAGATGGGAAACTCTTGGAGGGTCTTAAACAAGGGAGTGGCAGAAAATGACTAACATGTTGAAAAATTCACTCTGGCAACTGTGTGAAAAGATTGACTGCAGAGGTCAGTGCAGAAGCAGGGAGACAGAAGAAAAGGCTTTTGCAACAATCAAGGCAAACAAATTATGACTTGGACCCAGTGATAGCAGTAGAAATGGCTAAAAGTAATTGTATGTGGAACATGTGAAAAAGGTAGGGCTGACAAAATTTGCTCATGGATTGAACATGAAGTATGAGAGAAAGAAAGGAACCCAAGATGACTCCAAAGTGTATGGCCTGAGGAACTGGAACAATGGAGCTACCACTGTCTGAAATGGGAAAACCTGTAGGAGGAGAGCATCTCGGACGGGAATATGAGGAGCCCAGGTTTGCACATATCAAGCATGAGCTACCAATTAGAGAGTTAAGTGAGATATCAGATCGGAGGTTGATTTTTTTTAACATCTTTATTGGAGTATAATTGCTTTACAATGCTGTGTTAGTTTCTGCTTTATAACAAAGTGAATCAGTTATACATATACATATGTTCCCATATCTCCTCCCTCTTGCGTCTCCCTCCCTTCCTCCCTATCCTACCCCTCTAGGCGGTCACAAACCACCGAGCTGATCTCCCTGTGCTATGTGGCTGCTTCCCACTAGCTATCTATTCTGCGTTTGGTAGTGTATATATATGTCCATGCCACTCTCTCACTTTGTCACAGCTTACCCTTCCCCCTCACCAAATCCTCAAGTCCATGCTCTAGTAAGTCTATGTCTTTATTCCCATCTAACCCCTAGGTTCTTCACTTTTTTTTTCTCTTAGATTCCATATATATGTGTTAGCATACAGTATTTGTTTTTCTCTTTCTGGCTTACTTCACTCGGTATGACAGACTCTAGGTCCATCCACCTCACTACAAATATCTCAATTTCTTTTCTTTTTATGGCTGAGTAATATTCCATTGTATATATGTGCCACATCTTCTTTATCGATTCATCTGATGATGGACACTTAGGTTGCTTACATGTCCTGGCTATTGTACATAAGGCTGCAATGAACATTTTGGTACATGACTCTTTTTGAATTACGGTTTTCTCAGGGTGTATGGCCAGTAGTGGGATTGCTGGGTCATATGGTAGTTCTATTTGTAGTTTTTTAAGGAAACTCCATACTGTTCTCCATAGTGGCTGTATCAACTAACATTCTCACCAACAGTGCAAGAGGGTTCCCTTTTCTCCACACCCTCTCCAGCATTTATTGTTTCTAGATTTTTTGATGATGGCCATTCTGACCGGTGTGAGATGATATCTCATTGTAGTTTTGATTTGCATTTCTCTAATGAGTAATGATGTTGAACATTCTTTCATGTGTTTGTTGGCAATGTGTATATCTTCTTTGGAGAAATGTCTATTTAGAGTTTCTGCCCATTTTTGGATTGGGTTGTTTGTTTTTTTGTTATTGAGTTGCATGAGCTGTTTGTAAATCTTGGAGATTAATTCTTTGTCAGTTGCTTCATTTGAAAATATTTTCTCCCATTCTGAGGGTTGTCTTTTGGTCTTGCTTATGGTTTCCTTTGCTGTGCAAAAGCTTTTAAGTTTCATTAGGTCCCATTTGTTTATTTTTGTTTTTATTTCCATTTCTCTAGGAGGTGGGTCAAAAAGGATCTTGCTGTGACTTATGTCATAGAGTGTTCTGCCTATGTTTTCCTCTAAGAGTTTGATAGTGTCTGGCCTTACATTTAGGTATTTAATCCATTTTGAGTTTATTTTTGTGTATGGTATTACGGAGTGTTCTAATTTCATCCCTTTATATATAGCTGTCCAGTTTTTCCAGCACCACTTGTTGAAGAGACTGTCTTTTCTCCACTGTATATTCTTGCCTCCTTTGTCAAAGATAAGGTGACCATATGTGCATGGGTTTATCTCTGAGCTTTCTATCCTGTTCCATTGATCTATATTTCTGTTTTTGTGCCAGTACCATACTGTCTTGATTACTGTAGCTTTGTGGTATAGTCTGAAGTCAGGGAGCCTGATTCCTCCAGCTCCATTTTTCATTCTCAAGATTGCTTTGGTTATTCAAGGTCTTTTGTATTTCCATACAAATTGTGAAATTTTTTGTGAAAAATGCCATTGGTAGTTTGATAGGGATTGCATTGAATCTGTAGATTGCTTTGGGTAGTAGAGTCATTTTCACAATGTTGATTCTTCTAATCCAAGAACATGGTATATCTCTCCATCTATCTGTCTCATCTTTAATTTCTTTCATCAGTGTCTTATAATTTTCTGCCATACAGGATTTTCGGTAGTTGATTTTATGGTAGAAACTTGAAGAAAGAGACCTGGGCTAGATATACACAAGTGGGAGTACAGGATGAGTTTACCTGGTGAGAGAGTATAGACAGGGAAGTAAAGTCCAAAGTCTGAGCTCCAATAAAAAAACTGTTGTCCAGGCAATCCAGTCCATTATTCATACAATTACTCCACAAATATTCAACACCTCCCATATGCCAAACTATGAGATAAAGAAGTGGGGACTATTTCCTCATCCTTTCAATTTAGCTTGGCTTTGTGACTTCCATCGACCAATAGGATGGAGTGCAAGTGGTAATGTGTTAGTCTTGAGCCTAGGCTCAAAGAGGCCTTGTGCACTTCCACTCTACCTCTTGGGATCCTACCATCAGATACACACCATATATGCAAGCTTGAGCTGGCCTGCTGGAGGAGAAAAGACCAAGTGAAGGATATCTAAGGCCTGTCAACCTCCAGACATGTGAATAAGGCCAACCTAAACCAACCAGGCCCCACCATCCCAGCAGCTGTCCACAGATGCATAAGAGAGCCCAGCATGCATGAGCTGAATCCAGCCCAAAAGAGCAGAACTAGGTAGCTGGCCCATAGACTCATGAGAAATAGTGTATGGTAGCCACCAAGTGTAGTTGTGGTTTTCCATGTAATAACAGGGAACTGAAACAACCTTTATCAGTTGTTTCAAATCTTATCTTTCCCATTTTAAATGTATCATCCTCCATGAAGCTGTGCCTGATCCCTACAGCAAGAAGTCAGCATTCACTCCTCTGAGATCCTATGGCATTTGGTTTGTACCTTTCTTTATTTGTCAGAATAGGCTGGACTGTGCTGCAGTAACAAATGTCAGTGTCTTAGTATAACACAGACTTATTTCTTCCTCATGGTATATAGCTGATGTGAGTTTCCAGGGAGTTCTGCTTCACATGTTCACTGAAGGACCCACACTGATGCAAGTAGCACCATCTTGCATCACTGCCATCTCAAATTGAAGCTTCTGAGAGTGCACAGAGAACTTGAACCTGCTCTTCATCACTTCCACTCATTGCCCATTGTCCAGGCCTGATCATCTGGCCTCATCTAACTGCAAGAGAGCTGGGAATGGAAAGGAGCCCATGGACTCTTGTTCATGTCTCTATCCTTCCTCATGGCACCATTGCTTTATGCCTTTCATTTGCATGGCTTTCTTTCTTATACCAAATGTGGTACCCCAAGGACTGGCTTGATAGGCATACATGCTAAGCACTTGCACAGGGCCCCTTGCTTAGGACCCCACATTTGATTTAATGATCTGCTGTCACCATCTTGAAATCCTTACTAATTTTTGAACTAGGGGGCCTCCCATTTTCATCTTGTCCTGAGCCCCCAAGGTTATGCAGCTGACATTATCCATAGCTAATCTAGGGGTTTTCAGCCCAGGGTACTCACTGGAATTACCAGGGGAGCATTAAAAAATACAGGAACCCAAGCACCAACTGAGAACAATTAAATCTGACTCTTGGAATTGGGCCCCAACAAAGGTACTTTTAAAAAAAATACCTCCAGGTGATCCTGATGTGTATCTAGGGTTGAGCATCACTCCCCTAATGCCATCTTGCATATAAGTGCTTTTGGTACTTTCTCAAAAAAAAAAAAAAATGGTAAGAAATAAATATCAGGTAAAAAGAAATAAATATAGCTGCCCTTCTGTAGTTTCAAAAGTGTCAAAACCATGAAAATAAAGGAAAGTCTGGATACCTAGTCCAGCTTGAAGGAGACTAAAGAAATAAGACAGCTAAACACAACAAGATTCTGAACTGGATCCTTTGGCAACAGGCCAGTGTCCCCATACCTGTCTTACAGAAGTTATAGCAGGTATGGGTAAAGACAGATGTGTGAGGGAGCCATTCACTGTGGCATTGTATCTGAGTACAAAAAATAAGGATACGATCCACCTCAATATCCACTACTGGGTAAAGTTGAATCAATTACGAGAAATCATGCCATGTAAAATAGAAGGCAATTCACATGTGATGAACTGGAAAATATCTCTAATATATTATTACCTTAAATTTCACACTAGTATGTACATCATAGTTCTATTTTTAATATATGTATGTATATGTGTGTATGTATGCATATGTATATAAAAATCTTGTAACGCTGATAAGTATACTTTTGAGAAGGAAGAAACTTCACTTTATTGATATATATATATATATATATATATATATATTAAGGCTACTGTTGGCAATTTTAACTTTCTTTCATTGTTTTTCAAGTAGTAAATTACTATGCAAGATTGACAATTGAACTTCCTTTTGGCTGTTGTAGTTTAGCCAGTCAATAATTCTTTGTAACCACCTTTGAAGAAATCCATGAGAGCTTTTAATTTTAAGGAACTGCCTGCCTAAGTCTTCTGAGTCAAACAGCATAAAACATAAATGACTTAGAAAAATAAGCTCAGGTTGTTTTAGAAAACCTAGAATAAAAGGAGTAAAGTATCTGCAAGTAACTTACATTTCAGCAAAGAATCAATGTTCTTAATTTCAAGAAATTCAAAGCTGCCTGTGTACTAATTACCATACATTGAATTCCTCTAAATGCAGATCTAGTACATGTTTGAGTGTATCTCTTTAGACATAAAATAGAGAAACTGGGGGAGATGGAGGATACTGCTACAAGCTGTTTTCCTCCCTCCTTCCTCAAACAGTAATTTGAGCATGATAAGGATTTGCAAAACAAACACCAAGCTGCATAGGGCTTTGTGTTTTGAAGCCAAAGCATGAAAATCCATTTAAGCAACTCTCTTTCTGCCTGCCAAGATAAACAAGTTGTAAGTACCCTATATAAATCTCCAAACCATGGAAGAAAATAACCTCAAACTTTTTTGTTTATTGGGCCCCAATTAAAGTTCAATATGGGAGATTTATAATCCCCATCTAAACAGGGCATCTGCAATTTGTAGCCTGACATAAATAACAAGCTCTAATGCTGTAAAAGGACAAGAAGGGTCAATTCAATATATTTATACAGAAAGAAAAAGGATACCAACATTCAGCATTCCACCAAGACAGCTCTTACTAGAAGGCCCCAGTAGATAGTTGGCATTTTGCCTATCCAGAATCATTTCCTCCCATTTACAATCACCTGTACTTCTTCATGAAGAATTATCAGTACTTCTTCCCCATGGGTGTAGTACTGGGAAAACAGTTCCAGCAGGCCATTTTTAGTGACAGAAGAAAAAGGTCAGGTCCTCCCCTAGCCCTGCCCCAGTAAGCTACAGGGTGAGCACCTGACCTAAGTTCTGCCAATGAGATGCTCTGCAGGTTATGAAGCTACAAACTCACTTCTCTACCCAACTTTGTAATGCCATACCTGGGGCTCTGTTGACCATAGTTCTCCATTCTCAGGTGGCTTCTGATGTTCTGACCATAGGGAAACTAGATTCACGAGGAAGAGAAAAGCAACTCGCTTCTTTCCATTTGCTGGTTTTTCTCTCACCCAGCTGTTGCTCTTCATCTCAGCAGGTACATTTCATTCCAACAGAAACTGGCTCCTTTCCAGCTTCTTTCCACCGTCCTAGAACCATCCTCATCTTACTCCCTCAGAGGTACCAGCCAGGCAGTACCTGCTCCTCTGAGGTCTGAGCCCCAGCCCAGTGGGGATCCTGTGCCAGCCCCTGAGATACCAGCAAGAGTCTAGCTGGTGCCCTCCCTTCAAAGGTCTGGGATTCATCTCCTCCATGCTTTTTCCCCAAACTTTTAGATTCTGATAGCACCAACTTTTTCTCTTGTTTCCCAGTCCTAGCGTGGTAGCTTCTTCCTGCAGTTACTAAATCTGTGTTTCCCTGGTGTTCGTTTTCACTACTGCAATCCTTGAGCCTCTGTTTAATCAACCAATCCCTACACTAAAGTCTCTCTGTTAAAATAACTAGCATGGTTTGGTTTTCTTACTAGCCCCTGACTGCTTCAGGCACTCGAACCCAGGATACTGACCCCTGAGGAGTTGATAAGGAGAGGTTGGTGGTTTTCATTACAAAGTGGACCTAAGATGGTCTTGACTAAGTTTTTCTTGTGACAGAACCATTGCCATACTTCCACTATACAAGTCCTCCCCTACTCTCATTGTTTCTGTTCATCCTCATGCCAGATCTTCCAGCCTCCTTGGGATTCTGTAGGCCCACTGAAAACCTTCCAAAAAAATTCCTTTTTCTTCATTTAGCCAAAATTAGTTTTTGTTGCTTTAAGAAAATAAGATGATACTAAGACACTAACAAGGAAAGTTTGCACAAACAACTTCATTCACTCCAACTTTCAATCCATAATTATTCACTAAGCAGTGCACTTGGAACAAATAAAACCAACCCCAAGTTCCCTGAGTACCTTATGTTCAAGCTTTTATTTTATTTTTAACATCTTTATTGGAGTATAATTGTTTTACAATGGTGTGTTAGTTTCTGCTTTATAACAAAGTGAATCAGCTATACATATACATATATACCCATATCTCTGCCCTCTTGCGTCTCTCTCCCACCCGCCCTATCCCATCCCTCTAGGTGGTCACAAAGCATTGAGCAGATCTCCTTGTGACACACAGCTGTTTCGCACTACCTATTTTATATTTGGTAGTATATATAAGTCCATGCGACTCTCTCACTTCATCCCAGTGTACAGTTCCCTGTCGCTGTCTCCTCAAGTCCATTCTCTACATCAGTGTCTTTATTCCTGTCCTGCTCTTAGGTTCTTCAGAACCATTTTGGGTTTTTTTTTTTAGATTCCATATATATGTGTTAGCATACAATATTTGTTTTTCTCTTTCTGACTTACGTCACTCTGTATGACAGTCTCTAGGTCCATCCACCTCACTATAAATAACTCAATTTCATTTCTTTTTATAGCTGAGTAATATTCCATTGTATATATGCACCACATCTTTATCTATTCATCTGTCAATGCAAACTTAGGTTGCTTCCATGTCCTGGCTGTTGTAAATAGAGCTGCAATGAACATTGGGGTACATGACTCTTTTTGAATTATGGTTTTCTCAGAGTGTATGGCCAGTAGTGGGATTGCTGGGTCATATGGTAGTTCTATTTGTAGTTTTTTAAGGAAACTCCATACTGTTCTCCATAGTGGCTCTATCAACTAACATTCTCACCAACAGTGCAAGAGGGTTCCCTTTTCTCCACACCCTCTCCAGCATTTATTGTTTCTAGATTTTTTGATGATGGTCATTCTGATTGGAGTGAGGTGATACCTCATTGTACTATTGATTTGCACTTCTCTAATATTAGTGATGTGGAGCATCCTTACATGTGTTTGTTGGCAATCTGTATATCTTCTTTGGAGAACTGTCTATTTAGGTCTTCTGCCCATTTTTAGATTGGGTTGTTTGTTTTTTTGATATTGAGCAGCATGAGCTGCTTGTAAATTTTGGAGATTTATCCTTTGTCAGTTGCTTCATTTGAAAATATTTTCTCCCATTCAGAGGGTAGTCTTTTCGTCTTGATTATGGTTTCCTTTGCTGTGCAAAGCTTTTAAGTTCCATCAGGTCCCATTTGTTTATTTTTGTTTGTATTTCCATTTCTCTAGGAGGTGGGTCCAAATGGATCTTGCTGTGATTTATGTCCGAGAGTGTTCTGCCTATGTTTTCCTCTAGGAGTTTTATAGTGTCTGGCCCTACATTTAGTTCTTTAATCCATTTTGAGTTTATATTTGTGTATGGTGTTAGGGAGTGTTCTAATTTCATTCTTTCACATGTAGCTGTCCAGTTTTCACAGCACCACTTATTGAAGGGCTGTCTTAACTCCATTGTATATTCTTGTCTCCTTTATCAAAAATAAGGTGACCTTAGGTGCATGGGTTTATCTCTGGGCTCTCTACGCTGTTCTATTGATCTATATTTCTGTTTTTGTGCCAGTACCATACTGTCTTGATTACTGTAGCTTTGTAGTATAGTCTGCAGTCTGGGAGCCTGATTCGTCCAGTTCCGTTTTCCATTCTCAATATTGCTTTGTGTATTCGGGGTCTTTTGTGTTTCCATACAAATTGTGAAATTTTTTGATCCAGTTCTCTGAAAAATGCCATTGGTAGTTTGATAGGGATTGCATTGAATTTGTAGATTGCTTTGGGTAGTATAGTCCTTTTCACAATGTTGATTCTTCCATTCCAAGAACATTGTATATCTCTCCATCTATTCGTATCATCTTTAATTTCTTTCATCAGTGTCTTATAGATTTCTGCATACAGATCTTTTGTCTCCATTGGAAGGTTTATTCCTAGGTAGTTTATTCTTTTTGTTGCAATGGTAAATGGCAGTGTTTCCTTAAATTCTCTTTCAGATTTTTCATCATTAGTGTATAGGAATGCAAGAGATTTCTGTGCATTAATTTTGTATCCTGTTACTTAACCAAATACATTGATTACCTCTAGTAGTTTTCTGGTAGCATCTTTAGGATCATTATGTATAGTATCATATCACCTGCAAACAGTGACAGCTTTACTTCTTCTTTTCTGACTTGGAATCCTTTTATTTCTTTTTCTTCTCTGACTGCTGTGGCTAAAACTTCCAAAACTATGTTGAATCATAGTGGTGAGGTGGACTACCTTGTCTTGTTCCTGATTTTAGAGGAAATGATTTCAGCTTTTCACCATTGAGAACCATGTTGGCTGAGGGTTTGTCATATACAGCCTTTATTATATTGAGGTAAGTTCCCTCTATGCCTACTTTCTGCAGGGTTTTTATCATAAATGGGTGTTGCATTTTGTCAGAAGCTTTTTCTGTATCTATTGAGATGATCATATGGTTTTTCTCCTTCAATTTGTTAATATGGTTAGTCACATTAATTGATTTGCATATATTGTAGAATCCTTGCATTCCTGGGATAAATCCCACTTGATCATGGTGTACAATCCTTTTAATGTGCTGTTGGATTCTGTTTGCTAGTTTTATGGTTGAGGATTTTTGCAACTATATTCATCAGTGATATTGGCCTGTATTTTTCTTTTTTTGTGACATCTTTGTCTGGTTTTGGTATCAGGGTGATGGTGGTCTCGTAAAATGAGCTTGGGAGTGTTCCTCCCTCTGCTATATTTTGGAAGAATTTGAGAAGGATAGGTGTTAGCTCTTTTCTAAATGTTTGATAGAATTCACCTGCGAAGCCATCTCATCCTGGGCTTTTGTTTGTTGGAAGACTTTTAATCACAGTCTCAATTTCAGTGCTTGTGATTGGTCTGTTTATATTTTCTATTTCTTCCTGGTTCAGCCTCTTTAGGTTGAGCTTTTCTAAGAATTTGTCCATTTCTTCCAGGTTGTCCATTTTATTGGCATATAGTTACTTGTAGTAATCTCTCATGATCCTTTGTATTTCTGCAGTGTCACTTGTTCCTTCTCCTTTTTCATTTCTAATTCTATTTATTTGAGGCTTCTCCCTTTTTTTCTTGATGCATCTGGCTAGCGGTTTATCATTTTATTTATCTTCTCAAAACCAGCTTTTAGTTTTATTGATGTTTGCTAACGTTTCCTTCATTGTTTTTTCATTTATTTCTGATTTGGTTTTTATGATTTCTTTCCTTCTGCTATGTATGGGGATTTTTTGTCCTTCTTTCTCTAATTGCTTTAGGTGTAAGATTAGGTTGTTTATTTGAGATGTTTCTTGTTTCTTGAGATAGGACTGTATTGCTATAAACTGCCCTCTTAGAACTGCTTTTGCTGCAACCCATAGGTTGTGGGTGATCATGTTTTCATTGTCATTTGTTTCTAGGTATTTTTAAATTTCCTCTTGGATTTCTTGAGTGATCTCTTGGTTATTAAGTGTGTATTGTTTAGCCTCCATGTGTTTGTATTTTTTACAGTTATTTTCCTGTAATTGATATCTAGTCTCATAGCACTGTGGGCAGAAAAATACTTGATATGATTTCAGTTTTCTTAAATTTACAAAGGCTTAATTTGTGACCCAAGATATGATCTATCCTGGAGAATGATCCATGAGCACTGAGAAGAAAGTGCATTCTGGTTTTGGATGGAATGTCCTATAAATATCAATTAAGTCCATCTTGCTTAATGTATCTTTTAAAGCTTGTGTTTCCTTATGTATTTTCATTTTGGATGATCTGTCCATTGGCAAAAATGGGGTGTTAAAGTCAGCTACTACAACTGTGTTACTGTTGATTTCCCCTTTTATGGCTGTTAGAATTTGCCTTATGTATTGAGGTGCTCCTTTGTTGGGTGCATAAATATTTACAGTTGTTATATCTTTTTCTTGGATTGATCCCTTGATCATTATGTAGTGTCTTTCTTTGTCTCTTGTAATAGTCTATTTTAAAGTCTACTTTGTCTGATATTTGTTACTCCAGCTTTCTTTGACTTCCATTTGCATGGAACACCTTTTTCCACCCCCTCACTTTCAGTCTGTATGTGTCCCTAGGTCTGAAGTGGGTCTCCTGTAGACACCATATATACAGGTTGTTTTCGTATCCATTCAGCCAGTCTATGTCTTTTCGTGGGAGTATTTATTCCATTTACATTTGAGGTAATTACCATTATGTATGTTCCTATTTCCATTTTCTTAATTGTTTTGGGTTTGTTATTGTAGGTCTTTTCCTTCTCTTGTGTTTGCTCCCTAGAGAAGTTCCTTTAGCATTTGTTGTAAAGCTGGTTTCATGGTGCTGAATTCTCTTAGATTTTGCTTGTCTGTAAAGATTTTAAATCCTCTGTTGAATCTGAATGAGATCCTTGCTTGATAGAGTAATCTTGGTTGTAGATTTTTCCCTTTCATCACTTTAAATATGTCCTGCCACTCCCTTTTGGCTTGCAGAGTTTCTGCTGAGAGATCAGCTGTTAACCTTATGGGGATTCCCTTGTATGTTATTTGTTGTTTTTCCCTTGCTGTTTTTAATATATTTTTCTTTGTATTTAATATCTGATAGTTTGATTAGTATGTGTCTTTTCATGTTTGTCCTTGGATTTATCCTGTATGGGACTCTCTGTGCTTCCTGGACTTGATTGACTATTTCCTTTCCCATATTAGGGAAGTTTTCAACTATAATCTCTTCAAATATTTTCTCAGTCCCTTTCTTTTTCTCTTCTTCTTCTGGGACCTCTATAATTTGAATGTTGGTGCATTTAATGTTGTCCCAGAGCTCTCTAAGATTGTCCTCAATTCTTTTCATTGTTTTTTATTTATTCTGCTCTGCAGTAGTTATTTCCACTATTTTATCTTCCAGCTCACTTATCTGTCCTTCTCCCTCAGTTATTCTGCTATTTATTCCTTCTAGAGAATTTTAAATTTCATTTATTTGGTTGTTCATCATTGTTTGTTTGCTCTTTATTTCTTCTAGGTCCTTCTCAAATGTTTTTTGTATTTCCTCCATTCTATTTCCAAGATTTTGGATCATCTTTACTATCATTATTCTGAATTCTCTTTCAGGTAGACTGCCTATTTCCTCTTCATTTGATTGGTGTGGTGGGTTTTTACCTTGATCTTTCATCTGCTGTGTGTTTCTCCTGCAGGCTGCAGGTTTGTAGTTCCCATTGTTTTTGGTGTCTGCCCACAGTGGGTTTTGTAGATTTCCTGGTGGAGGGGAGTAGTGCCTGTGTTCTGGTGGATGAGGCTTAATCTTGTTTTTCTGGTGGACAGGACCACGTCTGGTGGGTGTTTTGGGGTGTCTGTGACCTTATTATGATTTTAGGCAGTCTCTTTGCTAATGGGTGGGGTTGTGTTCCTGTCTTGCTAGTTGTTTTGCCTACGGTGTCCAGCACCGTAGCTTGTGGGTTGATGAGTGGAGATGGTCTTAGTGTTGAGATGGTTATCTCTGAGAAAGCTTTCGCCGTTTGATATTATGTGGACCTTGGAGGTCTCTAGTGGACCACTGTCCTGAACTCGGCTCTCCTACCTCAAAAGCAGGGGCCGGACTCCCGGCTGGAGCACCAAGACCCTGTCAGCACATTGATCAGAAGAAAAGGGAAAAAAAGGAAAGAAAGAAAGAAAGAAAAGAAAAGGAAATAAAGTTATTAAAATAAAAAATAAAAAATTATTAAAAATAAAAAATTAGAAAGTAATAAAAAGAAAGAAGAGAGCAACCAAATCAAAAAACATATCCACCAATGATAACAAGTGCTAAAAACTACACTAAAAAAAAAAAAAAAAAAAGGACAGACAGACCCTAGGACAAATGGTAAAAGCAAAGCTATACAGACAAAGTCATACCAAGAAGCATACACATACACACTCACAAAAAGAGAAAAAGGAAAAAAATATATATATATTTTGGGAAGTCTGAGGTCTTCTGCCAGCGTTCAGTAGTTGTTCTGTAGGAGTTGTTCCACATGTAGATGTATTTCTGATGTGTTTGTGGGGAGCAAGGTGATCTCCACATCTTACTCCTCCACCATCTTGAAGGGTCTCTATGTTCAAGATTTAAAAACTGGGTCATTAGTTTCTGATATCCTCCTCATAACATCACACGCACATACACATGTGTGCACACATACACATGTGTGCACACATACACAAATACCCTTGGCACACCCAGTCCCAGCATTACACACCTTGTATTGAAATATTCATCTAGGAATCATTTGCTCATAGATTATTGAGATCATTCCCCTCATTTAACAGGTCCAGAGAGAAGATGAGATGAACACAAGGCCACACAGCCAGGGTCACTGCCATGGCCCAGATTTCTGGTGTACAGTTTACCCTCCATCCCACTTCCACCCAGTCGATCTGAGATCTGTATCTTAGAAAGGGAAATCTTCCTGAGAATTAAAGCAAGATGAATAAATAAGGTGCACTAAGTAGGGGATGGAGGAATTACACTAGTCATTACAGGAAACATTTTTAATCTAAGGGAATTCCATCCCCATATGTGAGAGTCAGAAGGGAAGGAAAGCAGGAGACTGGCAAATATTTTTCCTGAGATAACTGACAGGTGCATGCTGTGGGAAAGGAGTCTTGGGTTTAGTTCCTGAATCTTCCATTTATTTTTATTATTTGACCTTGAACATGTTATATTACCATAAAGAGCCCCATTTTATTCTCTGCAAGATAAAGAATATAAACAAATGCCTATTCTACTTCTCAAAGTTATATTAACCATCAGAAGCACAGATTCAACAAATATGTAGGCTAAGCATTATTTTAGGAGCTGGAAACACAGCAGTAAGCAAAACAAAACTCTCAACCTCTTAAGGCTTACATCTTAGTAGAGGGAGGCAGACAGTACACAAAGGGCTTATAAATAAATATGATGTTTCAGAGAACAATAAATACTATAGGAAAATTAAATAGGGTAATTTGATAAAGACTTTTTGGGCTCATTACATCAGGAGGTCAGGGAAGGCTCTTTGAGGAGGTGATTCATGAAGTGATGGAAAATAGAAGATCTAGAGGGAGAACATTCTAGGCAGAGGGAAGAGTGAGTACAGAGGCTCTCAAGTGGGAGCAAGTTTGGTGTCTGGAGCAAGAGAAAAGTAGGCCAATGCAGCTGGACCTGAGTGAGTGATGGGGAGAGTGGGGTCAGGTTGACCCTGCAGAAACAAAACTATTCACAACCTGTCATCTGTTTGGACATACATTAAGCACAGCGCTAAACCAACTGTCCTATTCTTCTCATTTGCTTATGTTATCATGTCAGCTTTTTACTGCATAATTTTTCCAATGGTCAATGACTTCCTAATACTTCTACTTTCAATTTTCTTTCTCCTTCGTCACTCTTTACCAAATAGATGCACACACAGTTCCTATAAAGAGACTTTTCTGGTTTTAGGAAATAATCACAAAAATGTATGTCTTGTGATGCAGAGAGGCAATAGACTAAAATGGGGAAGGTATTGAGTTTTGGAATCAGGTCTTGGATTTGAATCCTATCTCTTCCAGACAGTAGTGATATTAACCTGGGCAAGTTAATTGGCTTCTCAAAGCCTTAGGTTTTTCATGTATAAAATAGAGTTAAGGATACATAACTTGCAGGGTTGTTGGGAAAATTCTGTGAATGAATGTGTGTAAGATACAGAGTTTAGTGCAGGGTAAACACTGGATGAATGCTAACTATTGATGCTCCTTTGCACACTGATGTTCCCTCTTTTTTCTGATTGTTTTCTGTTATTCCTTCAAGACTCAAGTCAGATGTCATCTTCCTTAGATTTCCAGGCTGAGTTAAGGGCCTGCATTATTTTATGGCTTACTACTCACCACATCATATTGAAATTTCCTATTTCCATGTCTATCCCTCTATTCTATTAGCTTCTTAATATCAAGTAATGTGCTTTATTCATCTTTGCACCACAAGTACAACGCCCAATATCTTGCAAATAATAAATCCCCAATGTGCTTGATAAATTCAAGAGTGAATTCTTCTTGACCAGACAACCAGCCACTGATTAATGCTCTCTGACATCTCAGTAGCTCTATGAAGAGTGCAGCCCTTGCTGGGGCTTGGAGAAAGGAAGAAGAAAAAAAAAACTTGGCCATCTGGGTAAGGGATGACTTTAGTCTGCTGTTTGTAACTCAAGGCATGTACATAACTGCAACGTTTTCTGAATTGTATAACATTAACTGTTTCTGTGAACCCAAAGGAATAATCCTGCGATTGCTCCAATGCTTGGTTACTTTATCACTGAAGGAAGAAACAGGAATTTTTTTTTAAAAGAGGAAATTTTTAAAAAAGAATTCACTTAATCCCCAAAGAATGTTTAAAATCTGACTTTTCAAAGTCATCCAGAAAGCAATTAAATGTCATTAGTATTTTAGCATTTTCTGAAATGAGACTTCTAACCATTCTCTCAAGTACCCATTGACTGTGCACAATGGAAATAGTCCCTCCTATAATGGAGAAGACAGTATCTCTTGGGAGGTATATTATTTGGTTCTAAGGACTCATGAGAACCTTGGGTTCAATCTACCACATCACTGGACATGCAGCTGACAGTCCCAGAGAAATCTTGTGGGAACAGCGCCCTCTAGAGTTTTGCACCGTAGCCCTGCTTCCCTTGGTCCTAACCCTAACCGTTGGTCCATTCCTTCCCACTCTGCAGAGATAGCAGCCCTGTAATCTCAAAATTGCATCAGGTATGAGAACCCATACTGTTGTGAGAAAAATATGGTCTTAACTTTTTACCCAAACATAATGGTAATTGGTTGGAAAGGCAGGAAATGCAAATCTCTACCTATTTATGGAAAACAGTGCATCTTCCCTCTTAAACTGCTTGCTTCCCCAAGAGCCATGCCTGCACAAAGCTGAACAGTCACAAATGTCATGCTGTTTTCCATGAAGCTGTTACACTCTTGTGTCCTCCCTCGCAGAAGGGGAAACACAAAAACATATTCTCAGTTCACCTCACCTGAGCCTGGAAGCAGCTTTCCGCAGTAATTGAACTGAGGTGATCAAATGTGGTTCACAAATTAATTCTGCCTATCAGCAAAAAGCTCATTTAAATAAAATGATTGATACCAACTCAGGACAAAGACACTATTTTCTTTATCCCCCCAACAAATATATCTGTCCTCATTACTAAGGTCAGAGATTTGGGAGGAAAAAAAATAGCAAAGGTTAGAAAAAGAGAGACAAGGAATTGGGAAGCAAATACAAAGTGTATTATCAGGAAAAACATTATTTGACACTCTGCTGCATCCCCAAAGCCTAGTTATGAAAAACATGACAAATCTCCCCTTTGTACCATCCTCCCTCTCCCTTTCTTGAAATTTTATTATCCATAGCCCTTGATCACAGAGTGTGCTGCTTTCTTCTCTGGCTGTTTCACTGGCCTGGCATTCCCAGCTGCCAGCTTCTTGAAGGCAGCAGCCATAGATGACATCTCTCACTGTTGCTAGCACTGTGCCCGCAAACTTACAGCTGCTCGAAAATATCCTTCCCCAACGATCCACCTTTAGCTGTGTCTTCCCTTTTTGCACCTCTCCATGGTTATGCAGGTTAGTTCACTGAATCTCAAACTAGTGGCCCCCAGGGCTGCTCTACAGACATGCCTGGGATTGGCTCACTTATAGTTTCAAGGAAAAGAAAAAAGAACTGAATTGAATTAGTTACCAACATGTAAGAATCAGGAGACTTTATGTAACATTTGATTTGGGGCTTCTATTAAGGGATTGAATGACTGGACAATCCAGCCCCATTCTTGCACAGCAGCAGCTTGCTGGAGCCAGGCGGTAGCTGCCCCTCTATGTGGGATATGTTCTCAAACCCAATGACCCTAAATTCCAGCCAGCTTCATTTATTTATTTCCTGGCTGGTTCGGAGGATATATGAGTTTGATCAATGTCTGCTCTACAGGAAATTCAGATTACTCTTCCCAGAAGTCCATCACTTTTAATATCAATATTTGCTATTTTATCTAAAACCAAGCCCATTATCTCAGACTCTGGGAAAGCGCTGGGTGGTTTTTTTTTGTTGTTGTTGTTGTTGTTCCCTTCCTATCTCAATTGCTGAACTCACTATCCAGGTTTGGCAAGACCAAAGCCTCTGGGTTTCTCCAGCTACACCCCTTCCCTCACTAAATCCCATCCAATTCACCCCAGAAACATTGCCAGAATCCAACACCTCCTTCCCACTTCTACCGTCCTGCTCTCTGGCCATCCCTATTTTTTATCTGGATCTCCTAACTTGCCTTCCATCCTTCAGTCCCTCTTCTTCAAATTCATTCTTCATGTTCCACAAAGTGACACAGTTCTGACAGTTACTCCTCTCTTCAAAAACCCCCAAATCCCCCAATGTCTATAAAGCCAAGTCTGAACACCATAGCCTCCACCATTTGTCCCCAGTTTACCTTAAAGGTCATACAGGTTCTGTATCTTCCAGAATCAGCTCCATCCCAGTCTTCAAAATCAGTCTGTACCTGCTCACCCCAAGGCTGAGCTCTAAGGAGTAAAAGTCCTCCTGGGTGAACAGACCATTTAAAGACCTGGAGAAAGTAACTCAAAGATGGCACTTTCATTCTCTCATGGTAGAATTCTAGCCAGGGTGACTTGGGATGGGAACACTACTTCCTGGGAGAATAGAACTTTCCCAAAACCCCTTGAAACATCCCAAGCAGACACCGGTTTTTGCCTAAGCAAAACCAACCATTTCTGAGCTTCAATTTCAGTCGTTTCTCTGATCTGGGGGGTCCTTTAGAACTCAGTTTGGAGCCTTCCCATGGGAGAGAAAAATTATAGTTGATTTCTTACTTTCATAAAATAAAAAAAGGTAATGTGCCTTTTAGGAATCATACTAGCTATATCCTGATTTATATGTGTTGTGTTTGGTTTCTAACAAGATTTGATTTTCAGTGGCCAAATTGTTAAGCACATGAAAAGTCCTTACAACCGGCTGAGGAAAATGTTGTTTTCAGACCTCCCTTCCCTTCCTCAGCTTTCTATTTCTGTTAATGGGCTTAAAACTAATTAGAGTAAATTAATTCCTAAGAATAATAACAATTGACAGGGAGTAGAACACTAACACTTTATTCTTGGAGATGAGAGCTTCCTGGAGGTTGGGAAGCAATTACGACTTCTTAATGATCTATGGAAGGAAAGGAGACTGGATCTGTATCAATTATGTTTTATTTATTTGTTTCAGAAACTTTTAATGAATTTAAGGGGAAAATTAAACATCTCAATAAGAAGCGATTACCATCTCTGACCTGTGCTCCAACCGCCGTGGCCACAAGTGGCTCATTAGGCTGGCCTTACAGCATCAGGACAGTGAGAAAGCACCAAAGGACCCTGTGATGAGTAGTGCCCATGATTTATTCAGGATCACTTTTCTTTCATACTTACCATTTGCAAAATACTTGGATGTCATCAGCATATGGGACTCCTGGAGAAACATCTGTCTTACCAACTTGAAAAGCCAAAAGTGGAGAAGGCCAGTACCCTAACCAGATGTGGGAATCCACTCTTGAATTTTATCCCCCGTTGTTCTTTGACCCAGTTTAAACAATATGCAGCTGAATGTACTCCCTGCAGTCAAAATATCTCTACTTAGGTAAATAACATTAGCATCTAAGGCCAAGAAATCTCAATATTTCTGTGCTGTATATGGTCTAATGGCTGAAGAAACTGTCATGTCAATCTCACCTCCAATATCTCTCTTAACTGTGTTCCTTTCTGCCCGTCTATATAGCTAGAGCCACACTACCAACCCATATCATCCTTACCATTTCTTACCACTCCGTATCTCTCTTAGTATATATGATCAGCTCATACTGTTCTTAGCGTCCCATGTCACCCCACTCCTATTTAGTCTCCACATTACTGAGTGGTTATTTTTTTTTCCCTACAACACAGGTCTTATCATCACCATTATCGTCACTAAAATTATATTATCATAACTAAAGAATCAGTCAGGTCTTAACTGCAAGCAAGAGAAATACATTCTGCCTAATTTAAGCAGAAAAGGATGTACTGAATGGATACTGGGTAGTTTCTATATTCTTTAGGAAATCCAGACACCCATGTCTGAGGTTATATGGCCAGGAATCCCTTCTTCTCAGGGTTAGTCTGAGAAGGGTACACAGCTTCCACTGCCAAACAGACTCTGCATTTGCACCATTAGCACCTCTGAGGCAGGGCTTTGGACATTGCTGCCAGAATTGCTGCCTCTAAGATCACATGCAAGTGCCACCTTATACCGCTCTCCCCAGAAAGAAGTCCATGCAGTTGGCACTTTATTAGTTATTGGTTGCAGACTCCGTATCTGTGTCAGAGGCATCCAATATGTGATACCTCAGCCAGGAGCCCAGGCCTAATCACATGGGGGCTGGCATTGCCCACCTCTAAATGGGCTCTTATCTCCTTTGTTTGGGAGATTCCCAAACAAAGAAAAGGGATTTAGATATCAGGCGGCCAAAAACAATGACTAATGCCCACTTTAATATTACTTATTTAGCATCTACTATATGCCAAAGACTTTAGAGACATTATTTTCACAATATTTCAGCAAAATAGGTATTTTCTTTTGTCCATTTTATAAATTGGGAAATAAAATCCTAGACTTTCAGGATCAAGAGAGAATGCAAATGAAGAAAACTCAAACGGAGAACTTACTGGCCTACATAATTGAAATGTGATTTCCATAAGAGTCAGACTTATTTGTTTCATACAGTGATGAATCCTTAATGCTTTTGGTTGTGCCTGGCACAGATCCAGCACTCAATGAAGCATTTAGAGTTGGATCCAGTAGGCTGGATCCAGGGTCTCAAAAGATATCTTTGCAACTCAGCATTACCCTACCTCTCTGTTCTGCACCATGGTTTATACCCTGCCAGATTACACTGCCAATGGCAAAAGGCTTCTCTTTTTCATCATCTCCCCCTATATACATCAGAATGAAGTCTCATTGTCCTGGCCTCAGTCACATGCCACTTGTGAACTAATCACAGGAGCCAGAGTAAGAAAATGTTCAATTGGCCAACCCTGGGTCATGTAACCATTTCTGAATTTTCAGGAAATCAAGCTGAACTATGTGGACTAAAATAAAGGAAGAAGCATCTCCCCAAACTGAAGTTTAGGATCTTTCACCATTAATAAAAACAGTAGAAATGACACTGGACAGGTAAAAATCAGCAAGTGCCCACTGCATAGAGCACAGTTCTACACTGATATAACATTTTCAGCTTTTAACATTCTTAACCACCAATTTCCTCCTTTGAGCCCTCAAGGATGCCACAAGAACAACACAAGCTTTATCTTTACAAGTCAGAAACTGAAACTGAAGATCAGAGAGGATAAGTGACTTGCCCAAGATCACAGAGTAAGGCAATAGACAGCCAGGACTTAAAGCCAGAGCTTCCATTTTTGCCCAGGGCCTTTTCTCCTGGGCCCTGGAAATCTATGAAATATGAGAGGGTGGGGAATAACTAGCCTTCTCAAGAGCAGACAGCCTTTGAACTGAGGAACATATGTATAGGTAGCATTTCTATTGTGAGAATGTTTTATTTTCCTTAAAGTAATCCATGTAATTAATTTAGTTCACCTTATTAGCTAAAGCAACATCTTACTGCCTTTACCATTTGCAGCCACATTGCTGATTAGTGCCTTTCATATCCTATTTAGGAAAGGATGTTGTATGTATTACCGTGCCCTCCATTTAATAAGTTTGACATTTCAGATGGCAACAAATGGCTAGAAAATTGGCCCCTTGAGACTAATAGTCCAGAAGCATTTACATATAATTATTCTGCCTGAGAATTTAATTTTGTTGGGCACAAAAATTATATTGAGTGAAGAGACCCAGAGCAGTGAATCCTGGACTCAAATGGTAGACGTTAGCATGAACACTGGATTCTGGAATAGTCTTTCCAATACTTAAAGACAATTCCCCATGGCTGAGTGTATTTCTGCAACAAATTTATATAATGCTTCACTCTGTGTGGCACTAATTACTCTGCAAATGTTATAAGTGGGTTCTTTTTTGGTCCCCACACTGTGATTTTTGTCATTATTCCATAGCTCTGATCGCCTGCCTCCTGAGTCACAGGTCATGAGTTAACAGTTTTCCCTGGATATTTGCACTTGCCCCTGCTCTTTCCAGTTAAAGGCCTTGTGATCCTGCTGGCTGAGGAAGGCAACAAGGTTACCATTAGCCCCCTCTCCCTTTTTTTGGTTAAGTTAAGAGAATTAAAGTCCAGAGAGACTCAGTGACTTAGTCATATAACTAGACAAGGAGAGTGGAGGTTATCTGATTCTCTAACTATACTGTTCCTCTCACCATGTGCTCATTTGTCCATTCAACTTACATGATTACTGAGCGTCTACAATGTGTGAGGCATTGCATTGCGTATGGAAATACAAAGGTCAACTAAAGGAATAAGGAATCTGCTTTCAAGAAACATATTCGAGTGGGAGACACAGAAAATAAGTAATCAAATTAACATATTAAAATTCTAATTTGAGATAAGAGCTATAAATAAAATGATATGATAGAAAGTACCTGGCAGCGGGGAGAAGTACTGATTCAGACTGAGCAGTCTGGGAAGGGCTCTGGGAAGAGAGATTTTTTAAACTGAGAACTGAAATATAAGAAGGAGTTAGCCAGAGAAAGAACCAGGGAGATAGCATCAGGGGTAGTAGAAACCTCAGGAATAAATGTCCTACAATCCATATAGAAAAGGATGAGTTATTTGCATCAATCAAAATGAGTCTGATGTAACAATTGACTCACTTTTGAGAAGTAAATTCTCTCTTCCTATGAAAAGGCTGAAATTGTAGACTTACAGCAATTATGTAAGAAAACTTTCTCAAATTTTCAGCTATAAGATGAATAAGGTCTGAGGATCCAATGCATAACATGATTATAGTTGATAACACTGTATTGTACAATAGAAATTTTCTAAGAGAGTAGAACTTAAATATTCTTACTTTAAAAGAAGATAAATATGTGAGGTGATGGATGGGAAGAATTAACTAGATGGTGGATAGGAGGAATCCTTTCACACTTTGAGTATATTACAATTTTATTTGTCAAGTATACTTCAATAAAACTGAAAAAAAAAAGAATAAATGTCCTAATATACAAAAGAGCTTGGAATATTCTAAGAACCTGCAGAAAGCTTATGTGGCTGGTGAACGGTTTTCAGATATAGTTTGTATACAGGACTGGCAACTTGCTAATGGATGGGACACAGAGAAAGAGGGGAAGGGAGAGATCAGGGCGTTCTCCTTTACTATGACCTTGAGAAGCCGAGAACCTGGGACTGCCATTGATTAAAATGGGAAAGTCAGCAAGAGAACAGGATGAGGTGTCATTTGGGAATAACGAATCCCAATTTGGGCATGTAAAGAGATTCCTGTTAAAACAACTAATTCAAGACATAAAAGAGGTAGTTCGCTATATAGGCCTAAAACCGGAGAGATCTCTCCCTTCACTGGGTTTGCAGTGTTGGCTGAGATTGAAAACTCTTTCATAGTAGTCAATATCTGATGATGTCTAGACTTTAAATGTTGATACTTCACATGACTTAATCTAGGGAATACAAGCGATGGCCTCCATTACTGCCCTTTCCTCTCCATTACAGGAAAGATACTGGACAAATAGAAAAACTGGTTATGATTCTCAAGCAGGTATTTTTACCTTAGCAGTAATAATGGAACCTTTTCTTACTCTAGGGAAGTAGCGTGAAACATGGGCTTTGGAATCAGGCTGCATAGGTTTGAATCCTAACTCTGAATCTAACTTAACTCATCCATAAACTGGGGATCATCATACTTATGTCATAGAGTTGTTAAGATGATTAAATTTAAGGAAAGTATGTTCAGTGTCAATGGCACCTTACACGCAATAAGAGCTAAATAAATATGCATCATCACTGTCAGTCATTAATTCTGGCTATTGATCTGATTTCATAGATAACTGTATTTGAAAGAGCTCTTATTTGCAAGTGACAGAAAATGAACCCAAAACTCACTTAAACAGAAGGGAATATATTGGATCGTAACTGAAAAAGCTAAGGGCATAGGGATCAGACTAATGATGTCATCAGGAAGCTTTTTCTGTGTCTCTTTGCTCTGCTCCCTTTTCTGTTGCCTTAATCCTCGGGCTGACTCCTATTCAATAGTAAAATGACCACCAGAAGCTCCAAAATGACTATTGCTTCTGCCAAAACCACAAGATTTTGCAAAAAGACCATTTCTTTTTCAGTAGTTCTGATTAAAGTGCTGAGGCTGGGTCCATTTTCAGAGTCCTTGAACCAAACAACGTGGCCATGGAGATAGGGGAGAGAAAATTTTTCAGCCCCTTGTGAATCCAGAGTGGAAGACAAGTAGTTCCCCAATGAAAATTAAAGTGTAGTTACCAAAGATGTGATTTCTGAAGATGCTTTAAAAAGAAGAGAGTTCTTAAGCACCAGTAACAAACCAACTATCAGAAAAAGCTAGCACATCAATAGATGATGAAAGTATATCTTGGTAAAGGCTAAGTCACATATGGTCAGAGGGTTAAGTACATTCAGAGGAAGATGCAGTCAACTTAGCTAAAAGGAATGGGGAGGGCTTCCCTGGTGGCGCAGTGGTTGAGAGTCCGCCTGCCGATGCAGGGGACGGGGGTTCGTGTTCCGGTCCAGGAGGATCCCACATGCCGCGGAGCGGCTGGGCCCGTGAGCCATGGCCGCTGAGCCTGCACGTCCGGAGCCTGTGCTCCGCAACGGGAGAGGCCCGCGTACCGCAAAAAAAAAAAAAGAAAAAAAAAAAGAAGGAATGGGGAAATATCAGGAAAAAATGTGGCCACCAGAGACAGTATAACTGGAATTTAGAATAAAGTAGCTGTCTATTCCTCAGCTCTCCTACTTCTGGGCATCCCTTCCCCTTGAAGAAGCTATATTTACAAAGTCATTGACTGTTAGAAATTGAAATGCTTACTCTGCATTAGCGATGGATGTAACTTCTTCCTCTTGGCCTGGTAAAAGGTTGGCATGTTGACCACATCTGACTCCATACCCCACCTCCCTTTATGTGCTATACCAAGAAACTTGGTTATTTTTGATACTTCCCTCTCCCTCATCCACTACATCCATTCAATCACTAAATCCTGCCATGTCACTTCCTAATTATGTGTCATAAGCAATCACTCTACTCCACCTGCACAGCCAACTCCACTCCAAGCCAGCATCACCTCTAACCCAGACTATTGTAAGAGAAATCTAGAGCCAGGGATATCCTTTAGAAACGCAAAGCAGATACTGTTATTCCACTGCCTCAGACTCTTTGGTGACTTCCTCCATACTCTGAAGAGAAAAATTAAATCCCTTCAATAGCCAACTAGGCCTCTATATGATCTAGCCCCTGCCTATCTGTTCAGACTCAACTCATGATATTTTCATCCTCATCCTCTAAGTTTCAGATATGTCAACCCTCCCCACTTTTAAGTTATTTTTAGTTTCTTCCAACCTCAGGGAGTTCATTTATTCTGTTTATTCTTCCTACCCTCAACATTGTCCCCTTTTTCTTCTTCATCTTATTAAATTCTATGTATCATTCAGATAAAGGATTAGTTACCACTTATTCAAGAAGTTCTTCCTAGAGCCCCCCAGACTAGATGAATTTCCAGTATAGTCTCTAACACCTCCCAGTATTTCCCCTTCACAGCAATTATAATTAAAGAATCAGACTCTCAGTGGCCTATTAACTCCCTGAGGGTAAGGACTGGGTTGTCTTGACACATCTTTGTATTTACAATGCCTAGAACAGGGCCTGCCATGCCTCCCTTGCTTGATGAATATTTGTGGAATGGATGCATGAATTTTTGACACTAGTCTGCCCCCCTCTGGATAGAGAAGATCACTGTTTCAGGGTAGGTTCATTTGCAAATGCCTAAAAATAAAAATGAAATGCAAACAAAATGTTCCTCGTTAGAATGAAGCTGTGGAGAAAGAGCAGTTTAAAAAGCTGAATCTGAGAAAAAGAACATGGAAACCTAATACTCCTTAAATAGCTTCTTAAATACAGTCATCCATCAAAAGTCATGTCTTTGTGGATCTTCATTACGTGGGGAATCTATTGAAAAATGCACAGTCCCTTATTGCAAAACACAGAACAACGCCTTGCAAAGAATTTACAGAAACTGAGGATTTCAACAGACACAGCTGAGACCAAGAAGTTATAGTCCTGTTGTCAGCGAGAGGCAATAATCGAAGTCATCCAACTAAATACTATTTTTGATAACATCTTGGCCATCTAAAAATATTAGCTGGAGGCCATGATGGAAAAGCTACTAAGCTGGCACTTTTCAGCACACAGAGAAACAACAATCTACCTCCTGGGCAGTGAGTCAGGAGCTTGAATAGAAAAGCCATCGGTTATTAAGGCTGTGCAATGTCCTGTTGGGAACTTTGAAAGAAACAGGAGACTCGGGCCATGACCATCAAATCCCCACCCTCAGATCAAAAATTAAATATTAATTTAGATCAAACCACCCTGCTGTCTTCAATGCTGAATTCAGCTTATTGGTTGTTCTGCTGGATTGTTTAATCAGACTGGATTCTGTCACACCAGATGTGTATAAGGTGCTAGAGATGAAAATGTATCAAAGGACACAATCAACTAGAGCCAGACAGAGAAATCTGCAAGGCCATGTGGTAAAGCAGAGGATGCCTGGAAGGGATCAAGAAGGGAGTGCCCAGAGTCAGCTATTTCGACTGAATTAAAAGGGACTTGGGGGCTTCCCTTATAGCGCAGTAGTTGAGAGTTCCCCTGCCGATGTGGGGGACATGGGTTTGTGCCCCGGTCCGGGAAGATCCCACATGCCGCGGAGCGGCTGGGCCCGTGAGCCATGGCTGCTGAGCCTGCGCGTCCGGAGCCTGTGCTCCGCAACAACAACAACAAAAAAAGGGACTTGGTCAAAGACATGGAAAATGTGAAAGTGTCAACAATTGTGGTAACAATAATTAGCATTATCACGATCACTGAGGATCTACAAAGCACTATCTCATTTAACCAGCAAGATGGCTCAGAGACAGGAAGAAATATAGACATGAATGGAATCACTTAATTTGGTCAAGATAAATGATAGTAGGGGAGCTGAATTATTTAGGAGTTGGGAATAACCATGCTCCCCACTCACAAGGACATCTTATCATTCTTGCCCTTAACACCTGTATTATAGAGCCTTCACTGGGTCCCCATGCCTCAAACTCTCTGTGTCTTGACTTCAAAGTCATCTGTTATTGCCCACATCCTGCCTGGCTGAACTTCCTTCCCACTGTTTCTCAGTACTTTCCCATCCACACTCAAGTATCATCAACACGACCCAGTCATTCACACCTCCACATCTTCACCACGCCAGCTCCCCAGCCTACTGTCCTCTGCCCTCTGCCCTCTGCCCTCTGCCCACCAAGGCTTAGTTCAGATACCATTTCCTCCAGAAGGGTTTTCCTGACTACTTGTTCCTCTTTGTTTTCTGAACAACTAGAATATTACATTTTTAAGCATGTAACTATAACACATTCTTAGATTTTGTTGCAAGTGGCTTCGTGTTTTCATATATGTTTGCTTTTGCCTTTAAACTAGACAACTTCAGGGCAGAGACAGTGTCTTATGTCTCTTTGTTGTCCCCAGGTGGTTCATTCTGTGT
This sequence comes from Kogia breviceps, assembly GCF_026419965.1. Lineage (NCBI taxonomy): Eukaryota > Metazoa > Chordata > Mammalia > Artiodactyla > Physeteridae > Kogia > Kogia breviceps. The sequence continues at coordinate 122,079,489 of NC_081313.1, forward strand.
GGCGCTCAGAATAGTGCTGAACACACTTGTTCTTTGATCAATCCCACTTCTTTCCATCATGGGTGTGTGTTGAGAAAAACCTTAGGGGGACAGTTGAAAATCTGCAGGTTTGATACAACAGAATTTCAGGACTAATTTTCAGTCATTCCCTTGATAGCTGCCTGTATAATATCCCATTCATTATTTTTTAAAGTCAGTTTATATTTTAATGCAACAAGAGAATATTGGACAACTCCCAAGGGTAAAATTATCATCAAAGAGAAACTCTCCACTTTAAGACTAAGAAAAACTCAAGCTTTTTGGGGTAGGTAAGGGGGCAGGGAGAAGAATGAATGATGATTGGTCTCAAAACAGCTCGCGCTGGAAAAGCAACACACAGATTGGAAGACCTGGGCTCCATTCCTGCTTTTCCAAGCTGCGCTTTGACCCCCAGAAAACCAGTCAGCAGCTTTCTGAGCATCGAATTAAGGACAGTATCTCACCACCTGCGTGCATAGTGTTCTAATTCTGTTCATTCTACATTCTTATTCATACACATATCCTTCTCTGTGGTCTCCTAATTCCAACCTTACTGGCTTTAATCTACTTTCCTTCCTAGATCCAGTATAACTTCGCTATAAAGTAACATAATCACATCACCTGCTTTTTGAAATCCCTCAGTGACTCTCCATCACTTTAGAGATAAAGACTATACTCATTAGCTTGGTGTATAAGGCCCTTTATGGTCTGTTTCTTGTTTACATAACCGACTTCTTCCATCTCCAATTCTGCATCTCCAAAGCTCCAATTACACTTAACTTATTTTATTTACAGCAACTCACATTTGCACTATCTCATCTCCAAGTTTTCACACATGAAATTTTTACCAAGAACACTCCACCCACATCCAAACCTTCAGCATAATAACTTTTTATTCTTTGGACCTCAACTTTGACATCCGTTCCTCCCAGAAGTTGTCCTGACTCCAATTCTAAGTTATATGCCCAGTTTATATTCTCAATATGCAATCTATATTTTCCCCCACTGTGGCAATAGATCACACTGGGTTGTAATTTTTGTTCTAGTTGCTCGTCTGCATCCAATCAAGATTGTAATTTCCTTTTAGGTAGAGACTACATTTGTCTTTTTGACTGACGTATTTCCAGAGCCTAAAATGGTTCTTAGTCCACAGTATAAATGCTCAGTAAGTAGTTTGGAAGGAAGGGAGAGAGGGAAAGAGGGAGGGAGTGGGGAGAGTCAGGAGATAATCAAAAAAGGAAGGGAGGGAGGAGAATAAGGGAAATAATGATCATTTCTGGGGCAAACAAATCAGTGCCATAGATTTTCAAAAGATGTAGCCATTTCCTGGGTGAGAAGAAAATAAACTTGCCAGTTTCTATCATGAAAAACACTAAAACTCTCATTGGGAATGAAGTGTAGATATGAAGTTTCTAGATCTTAAGCAGTTGTTCTCTTTAGCAAAATATGTGCAAATTGATACTAAGCTCTGTAGGTGTGAACATGGAATACTAATGCTGCCAAAAAGAGATTTGTTTTGAGATCTGAGACCCCTGAGCTAGAGGCATATAACTTATTTACTTTCCAAGCATGGAATTTCATTTGAATTGGAAAGAGATAACCTCAAAATCATGGTGCATATATTTTGCTACAATAAAAACAAACAAACAAAAAAGAAAGAAAGAAAAACAAACACATGCTGCAATATGCCTCCAAGAGATTCATGACATATGTTTTTAGACCACTCCAGGAGGAGACTGTTGGCAGGATGGCTAGAAAAATCCCTGATTGAATGAAATGATCAAGTCAAAACTCACATTCATCATCACTTTACAGTCTAAAAAATGTTTTCAAGTGCATTAGAGCATCTGTTTCTCTCAAGAACAGATCATTCTACTCTCTTGTTTAGATCCCCCAACGGTTTCCCCTTGTTCTTAGAATAAAATTCAGAAACTTTATTATGACCTCAAGGTTCTACATGGTCTAGCCCTTGCCCTCTGCAACTCTCCAACTTCATCTTACCAATTCTACTAAAAGAAGCCAGTCTGCAAACTGTTACTGGGATATGATGCATTATGGATGCCAGGCTGTACATCAACTACATAACTAAGCATACTGTTACATTCAGCTGACTTTGTTTCAGAAAAATTTTCTCAATGAAAGAATAATTGCATTGATTTACACTCTTATGCAAGCTCCTAAGCATGTTGTAGACCAGTAACAGAGAATGTGGAGATGGACTAGTCTATGGACCACGTGTTGAATAGCAAGGCATATAGCCCTCTCACCTCGTGTCAATATCTTTTAGTAACATGGGTCTTCACTCTCTAGAAGCACCATTTTTGGTGACCTCTCAACCTTCAGCTCTCAGGTCTCCATCACGTCTTTAGAGAGGCTTTCTCTGACTACCCTACCTAAAGCAGCACCCTCCACCTCCAATCCAATTGCTTCTCTATTTTTTTCATAGTACTTATCACGATTATCATTTTGTTTTCTCTGCTTGTTTATTACATGTCTACCACTACTACCTCTCCCCTAACAAAACAAAATGTGCTTGGTGCATAGTAGATATACATTAAGTATTTGTTGAATGAACAGTTTAACAACCTTGTGAGATAGGAGTTATAATTCCAATTCTATAAATGAGAAAATTGAAGTTCAGGGAGTTGAAATGTCTATTAAAGTGTTAATCTTTTACAGTTTTGTTTTGCTTTAGAGTTAAGAAAGCACTTTCATAAATATGAGCTCTTAATATTATGTATTAAGTACCACAGCATCTGTGGTGGGAAGGAAACCAACGTTCAAAGAAAACTAGCGACTAGTCCAGCATCATTCATAACTAAGTGATAAAGGGCAAGAAAACAAAGCCAGGTCTTCTAAATCCAAGATTAGTGTCTACTAAAGTACATAACATGACTGTCTAAGAGTGTTTCAGAAGGCTCTCCAAAAAGTGATATACCTGTTTTTAAGGAGATGCAGGCTTTATTGGAGGTGGTGGTAGCAGGGTGTTAAAGGAGATGGAGGAAGTCTTGATTCTGCTTTCCTTGATTCTGGGCAAATGGCTCAACCACCTGAATTACTATCGGTAAAATAATGGTAATATCAATTATTTCCAAGAGTTACTGTAAGGATTAAACAAAAGTATGGAAGCAAATGGTGAATGGTGTTTGGCAAAGAGTAAATGCTCAGTTGCAGTAGATGCTATTTACCTTCCCCCTTTTTTTTCCACCTCTATATTGAAAAGCAATGGCCATGACCATCATCACTGTGTTGTAACATATAATTCACTTCAGGGAGGACTGCTCATAGAAATGATTATTTCTCAGTCTACAGTGGGGAGTAAATTATATTCAGCCTCATGGACATGGACAGATGTAGATAAATGCTCTCAGAAGCCTCATGCTTGGTATTGGTTTTACCTTCACTGCATACTGCTGGTGGTATTAGAAAAGGACTTCACAGGTCAGTCAGGTCAGTTCAGAAAACTTAGACTCCACCTGTCCAATATTACTACAGGTCTAAAGGGCCAGAAAAAAATGTTTCACTTTTGTGTCTCCAAAGTTTTCCTTAATGTAGTTCATTAAATTTATAAAGGCTCATTGGGCACCAGGCTTCTGATTCTGACACAGAACCAGATTAATGGTCATGGACATGTCCCTTAATATTGGTTTCCTCTGCTCTTCATGGAGGTTATAATATACACCATGCCTACCCCTTTAAAATAGGTGGAGTGGGGATCAGGTGTCTTTATAACAGGATTCCTTAACCTAAGTTCTATGGCTATTCTTCATAAATCCTCAGTCCCCCTGAAATTGTGTACAAAATTGTGTGTGTATGTGTGTAACAATGTGTATTTTTTTTTAAAGCATGTGTCCTTAGCTTTATTTGGATTCTCAACTCTTTGAACCTTTATTCAAACAGGTTAAGAAGAAAAAAAATTTAAAAACAACAACAAAAACAAACAAACAAAAAACAGGTTAAGAACAGACTTGGAGATTTTTTAGCCACTGACTTGTTTTGAGTGGAAGATGTCTACCACTCCACTAAGACCTCAAAGTTCTGAAAAATTAATTATTAGTTTCAAAGGTACTTTGTTATTTTGAAAATTAGATTATGGGTTTTGAAATAAATAAGAAATTTTCTGATCAATTATGTGGTCAAATATTTATGTATAAGAATGTTTATTAAATTTTTATTCATAAACCAAAAGGCAATTAGGAAACAACCTAACGAGTCACGAATGAGAAGATAGCTAAATATGTATTATATCTATATAAGGGAATACAGCCAGCAGAAACTATTGTTTCAAGGACCTTCAATGATATAGGAAAACTTCCAACGTGCAACGTTAGCCTAAAAATCAGAATATAAAATTGTACACAGTAAAATTCTAATTTTGTTTTAATATTTAGACATACTTCTCAGCTGAGGGCAATTTTGCTACTCAGGGGACATGTGGCAATGTCTGGAGACTTTCTTGATTGTTATGACTGGATGGGGGCAGATTCTGCTGACATCTCTGCTGAGTAGAGGCCATGGATGCTGTAAACATTCTAGAATTCATAGGTCATGTCCCAACAACAATTATTCTGTCCAAAATGTCAACAGTGCTGAGGTTGAGAAAGAACCCCTGAAGTGTAGGGTAAATTCTGGAAGAAAATATCCTCTAATTATAACATTTTATCTGTGATTTATTGATTCTATACATTTTTGTATTTAACAAATGTTTTGCAAATCATATTTTTCTTTTATAATCTGTTAAAAATAACAATTAAGAAAACTCCAAATTTGCCCTTCCTTTTTGAAATAAGTCAATAAAGAATGAGGTCAGCATAGAAAGAGATTGAAAAATTAGAACATCGAAGGAGGAGGATCAACAGTGCATAAATATGAATTATCATGGGGTTTTATTTCTGCTCTAACTCCTTGGGTATGGAAAAGGGGAAATGCCATCAGCCACCTGGGGTGTGAGGAATAAAAAGCAGCATGCCATTATGTAATTCAGATACTGATCTTCATCTTGAGTCGAGAAGAGGCAATCACAAGACGGACAGGAACAAGGACTACTGGGCTGCTCTAAATGAATATCTAAAATATCACCAGAAAATTCAGATGTCCCTTGGGAGCTATGCCCTTGAATCTCCTAGGGTCTCAATAATTTGGAGTACATATAGTTTTCAAATTATACATCCTTCATCTGTTTTTCTCGGCATGTTACACCACAACTCAAAACTCTTGAGACACTACTATTTGCCCTTTAGTCTGAGCAATAGCCTTTTTTATTTTCCATTGATAAGTTCCTTAAGCTGACTCAGAAAACACTTTCTTTTAATGTAGCAGAAGAAAAAAGAAATGTATATCTCCTTTCCCCATAAAGTCCATACCTCCACATAAATTTACCATTAATATAGATATTAACTATGATTCTCAACAAACAATTTGACTATTTAATTACCAGTCTAAGTCAGAGACACATATTATTTTAATATGTTTACCTTTTTATTCATATAGCAAAACTTCCCCTGTTACTTGGATGCACTTTCAGATTTGAAATATCTTTACCTTGAGATGCATAATGATTAAAAGAAAAAAAATTAAAAGGTACAATCATATCTCCAACATCTGCTGGATGCATCCTCTTGCTTTTTCTCTCATTTCTGAAATTTCCAAAATGGAATTTGTAGAAAATAACTGCATAATTACAATATAACACTTTGAGTTATTACTCCAACAATGCAAAAATGACCAAGATTCACCACAAGTTGTGTTGACAGCAACAACCTGACTGCAATTCTCTATCATTTTCCAGTCTACCTGGTCATGTCTCTTAGGCTGGGCCAGTGATTTCAATGAAGGATCCTGGCTGGTCACACCGCCACCATGCATACCACCCTAATCACAGCAAATTGTCCTCATTTATTATAATGGTAAGACATACAACATATATCTGGATATTTCTGGTGGATAGATTCCAAAATAAATGAATCTACTCTATTAGCATATTAACTTATAATATATAAAAAATGATTCTGATTGAAATGCAAACTTTCTTCTACACTTGGTTCCAATTTGCCAAATTTTCTTGCCCTCTCTTACCCTCCCTAGGCTCCTGTCCCAGTTTTACAAGTATGTGTGATCTTTCCTGTACCAGGACTCTGCTAGGTACATCACAGACATCATTCATTCATTCATTCACTTCACAAATACTTTTGAGTAGCTACCATAAACAATACCTCTTTAATCTTCACAAAAATATACAAAGTGGGAATTATTTACCCCATTTTACAGATGAGAAAATTAAAATTACAGAAATTTAAATAAATTGTTCAAGGTCACATAGATACCAGAAGTACAACATGGATTTAATTAATCCACAGAGTCCAAAGTCCAAGCTTTCTATTACACTATACTACCTCCTAAGACCACATTGCTAACAGTTCTATGATATAATATTAGAGATAACAATAATATGTCTTTGTTCAAATAATCTCCTTCAAAAATGTTTCCTATCCCACAACTAGAGATTTATTCCTCTTCATTGCAGGATGATCTGTCTTTAACAAATAAAAAACTCTTACAAGTGAAAGAAGCTATTCAGTCATTATTACTTAAATGTGAGTGATCTCCCAGACCTTCTGTGAGACCAATTGATCATGGAAAAAGAGAGAGAATGAGCGCTAAGCATACATGAATATAAGTAAAAGAAAGTGGTGTGAGTCAGAGCACAAGAAAAGAATTTCTGGGCAGCATGAAAAATCAATTCATCCTATTTTCAACGTGACCTGAGATTTACCCTTTCTTTTATTCTATTACTGGCCAAGAGATTAGATAGATAGGTAATAAGAAACAATATGTGTGTTTGGAATTGATTGGTTTAAATCTTTTCTCTACTGCTTGTTGACTGTGTATTCTTGGACAATATAGTTAACCTCTAAGTTTTAGTTTTCTCATTTATAAAAGGGAAATGATACTACCTATCCCACTGGATGGTCATAAAGATTAAATTATAGAGTATATGCTTAATAATTGCTATTCTATAAGTGGCATTCAGTAAATGACAACAGTCATTAGAAGATGGAGAAATGTAGGTGAGATAAGAGTAGTGTCAGGTGGATTTGGTCACAGGACTTCAACTAAAGGATACTAAAATTTAATGCTCACTAAATATTCTTGTATTCCTCCATATTTTTAACTGCCTTATGGTTATATTGGGGGTCATAAAACTAGTTCCAGCCAGTGAACTATGAGTAGAAGGACATGAAGTACGCTTGAAGCATAAGTGAAAAATAAAATTTGGTATGGAAAGTCACTGAGATGTCAGGGTTTAATTGTTACTGCAGTACAACTTAGTCTAACCTTACTAATAAACTGCATTATTGTCATCCTAGAGTAGAGTCTGTAGTAGTGTGCGTCAGGAGTCCATCCACAGCCATGCCCAAAGTAACATTATTATCAGTCACTGGACGATCATTCGCAGCTGATCATATTTAAGCATAACAAAAAGCTGGGAGGAGCAGCTGATAAGATAGATGAAAAATATCAGGCTCCAGAAAGATCCCAGAAGACTGAAATTATGATCCAAACTGAATACCACAAAACTTAATTTGAATAAATGTCATCTTACACATACCTCCAAAAAGTCAACTTCCCAAATGCAAAACTGGAGAGGCAGGATGGGGTAGCAGTGTGAATGAGGAATTCTGAAGGATATTACCGTGTCAGTAATTCTTCAGTAAAAGTACACATTGTGACTATAAATGTTATTTTAATCTTACATTAAAACATATCCTAAATAAGCCATTAAAAGTCCCATTATTTTATGCTGGCCAAACACTCCTTGAGCACAGGAAGCCACCTTCTTTATCTGAGGATATTAGGTTCTGAAAAAAATGTCCACTTAAAAGTAATCCACATCAAAGAAAAAAAAAAAAAAGCAATCCACATCACTAATTATTAGAGAAATGCAAATCAAAACTACAATGAGGTATCCCTTTACACCGGTCAGAATGGCCATCATCAAAAAGTCTACAAACAGTAAATGCTGGAGAGGGTGTGGAGAAAAAAGAACCCTCTTGCACTGTTGGTGGGAATGTAAATTGGCGGAGCTGCAATGGAGAACAGTATGGAAGTTCCTTAAAAAACTAAAAATAGATCCAGCAATCCCACTCCTGGGCATATATCCAGAGAAAACCACAATTCGAAAAGATACATGCACCCCAGTGTTCATTGCAGCACTATTTACAATAGCTAGGACATGGAAGCAACCTAAATATCTATCAAATGGATGAATGGATAAAAAAGATGTGGTACTAAACATATATACAATGGAATATTAGCCATAAAAAAGAATGAAATAATGCCATTTGCAGTGACATGGATGGACCTAGAGACTGTCATACAGAGTTAAGTAAGTCAGAGAAAGACAAATATCTTATGATATCACTTATATGTGGAATCTAAAAAAATGGCACAAATAAACTTATTTACAAAACAGAAATAGAGTCACAGAAGTAGAAAACAAACTTATGGTTGCCCAGGGGAAAAGGGGAAGGTGGAGGAGGGATAAACTGGGAGACTGGGATTGACATATACACACTGCTATATATAAAATAGATAACAAATAAGAACCTACTGTATAGCACAGGGAACTCTACTCAACACTCTGTAATGACCTATATGGAAAAAGAATCTAAAAAAGAGTGGATATATGTATACGTATAACTGATTCACTTTGCTGTAAAGCAGAAACTAACACAACATTGTAAATCAACTATAGTCCAATAAAAATTAATTTAAAATAATAAATAATAAAAATAATCCATTTCAAAGGGTGTGCTAAAATTTTCCATGTGCCCTCACCACTTCTACTCTCCATCTTTCTGCACCCTGCTCTGTGCCAAAGAAAATGGATCTATTTGCAGTCAGGTTTCTAACTAGTTTTGGCCATTTGGAGGCACTTGCAGGAGATGAGAGGACAGGCGAAGAGTGAAGTAAGAGTGTTTATTTTCTGGCTTCCCCCTGTGTGATCAACATGCTGTGTCCTCATTCCCTACCAGGCTGTCTCCCCATTCCCTACCAAAGATGGCACTCTCCGTACAATACTCTGAGTTCAAGTAACTGCTCTCTCCAATAGATTCCTCAATCTTAGGAGAGGTTGTGGTTCCCACTATTGCTAGCCCCAGGGTACTGTATTATCCCTTGGGAGTTTCTCTAAAACCTCTCCAGACCTTTGTAAATAGTAAACTCTCCTCAACTACTAGTTTGACTGTGCCTTCTGCTTCTAGCCAAGACCCTGACTGATACAAATTAAGCAAAATGTCATAGTACATAGCAAACAAAATGATAGTTTGATTAGGGATTTTATGTTGAATAATGAAACTGAACATAAGGAAAATAAGTTTATCTTATGTGTACTGAATTTATGTTGTAACTGCAACTTTGTACTTTTTAGAATAAACAAAGAAAAACATAGCCTTTTGTTAGTTTTTGGTGTAATTTAACCAACACAATTTTCTGGTATTACTGTAGGATGACCTTCATTTTTGTTTAAACTTTCCTCACAATTATAAATCTTTGCAAAAACAAATTAATTGTCTATTTACAATTTTCAAAAAGACATCTGCTGATCATTTTTTCTTCAAATTATCCTCTTTGAAGCACATATTATCTTCTACTTTTTTTTTTTTTACTTTAATGGATATAATCTTGTCAAATTCTCCTTTTACAACAGTTGCCCATGTGATTGGAATAGTTCTCCAATTTCACTTTAATGAATTCATAAAAGTCTATGCTTTGCATAGTTTTCAATTTGATTTTGCAATTAATTTGCATTGGACAAATGGTTACATCAATTATAGTTAATTAGTGAATATTATGTTATGACCATTGTGCTTCCCTATACAACTTCATAATTGCAATGATTGATATGAGTCCTGGACAAATGAGAACCACTGTCTACTGTGATTCATTCTGGGTGTGAAACTTTGAGAGGGACAAAACAGCAGCCTATGGAGAGCCAGGTCCTTGTGGATGAAGGTACTGCCAGTATAAAAGCTGTTCATCTTAGCAGTTACCACCCCACAAAGACCCAAAGACAAATCAAAAGAAACCAGATTTCAGCTAAGAGAACTTTAGGGAGCATTCTATTCCACATGGCATCTACTATGTATGGGAGTCAAACAATGGTTTAGTCCTCCATGCTTGATTGAGAGAAAAAAAATTACCAAGGTTTTTTGTTTTTTTTGTTTTTTTTGTTTTTTTTTTTTGCGGTATGCGGGCCTCTCACTGTTGTGGCCTCTCCCGTTGCGGAGCACAGGCTCCGGACGCGCAGGCCCAGCGGCCATGGCTCACGGGCTTGGTTGCTCCGCGGCATGTGGGATCTTCCCGGACCAGGGCACGAACCCGTGTCTCCTGCATCGGCAGGCGGATTCTCAACCACTGCACCACCAGGGAAGCCCATTCTTTTTTTTTTTTTTTTTTTTTTTTATTACCAAGGTTTTATACCCACTAGTATTAAACAATAACTTCTCCAATTCCAGCCTTCTCTGATCACTAGGACAAAATACATTACAAAAAGATTACGGGCAGAATTTTACATTTTCTAGGGGTCTTACCTTAAAGACTCTGTACAGTAGCCCCTCCTTATCTGACCCCCAGTGGATGCCTGAAATTGTGGATAGTACTGAACATTAAAATATATACTATGCTTTTTCCTATACTAAGGGGTGAGTAGTGTGTACAGTGTGGATATGCTGGACAAAGGGATGATTCACATCCTGGCCAGGACAGAGTAGGAAGACACCAGATTTTATCATACTACTCAGAATGGTGCGCATTTGAACACTTTTGAATTGTTTCTGTATTATTTTTTTTTTTGCAGTATGCAGGCCTCTCACTGTTGTGGCCTCTCCCATTGTGGAGCACAGGCTCCGGACGCGCAGGGTCAGCAGCCATGGCTCATGGGCCTAGCTGCTCCGTGGAATGTGGGACCTTCCCGGACCGGGGCATGAACCCACATCCGCTACATCATCAGGCGGATTCTCAACCACTGCGTCACCAGGGAAGCCTGAATTGTTTATTTCTAGTCACAGAGACCATGGTTGACCATGAGTAACTTAAACCACAGAAAGCAAAACCACAGATAAGTGGGGGACTATTTTAGTTCAATGAGACCAAAGGCAGATACTCTTGTGCTCCCAAGAGCCTATACGAAACATCAAAAATATTAAATCAGAGAATGGTTCAAGATGGCGGAGTAGAAGGACGTGCTCTCACTCCCTTTTGCAAGAACACTGGAATCACAACTAACTGCTGAACAATCATTGACAGGAAGACACTGGAACTCACCAAAAAATACCCCACATCCAAAGACAAAGGAGAAGTCACAATGAGATGGTAGGAGGGGTGCAATCACAATAAAATCAAATCCCATAACTGCTGGGTGGATGACACACAATCGGGAGAACACTTAAACCACAGAAGTCCACCCAGTGGAGTGAAGGTTCTGAGCCCCACGTCAGGCTTCTGAACCTGGGGGTCTGGCAATGGGAGGAGGAATTCCTAGAGAATCAGACTTTGAAGGCTAGCAGGATTTGATTGCAGGACTTCGACAGGACTGGGGGAAACAGAGATTACACTCTTGGAGGGCACACACAAAGTAGTGTATGCATCAGGTCCCAGGGGAAGGAGCAGTGACCCTATAGAGACTGAACCAGACCTACCTTCTAGTGTTGGGGGATTTCCTGCAGAGGCACAGAGTGGCTCTGTGTCACAGCAAGGACAAGGACACTGGCAGCAGAAGTTCTGGGAAGTACTCCTTGGTGTGAGCCCTTCCAGAGTCTGCCATTAGCCCCACCAAATAGCCCGGGGAGGCTCCAGTGTTGGGTCGCCTCAGGCCAAACAACCAACAGGGAGGGGATGCAGTCCAACCCATCAGCAGTCAAGGGGATTAAAGTTTTACTGAGCTCTGCCCACCAGAGCAACAGCCAGCTCCACCCACCACCAGTCCCTCACATCAGAAAACATGCACAAGCCTCTTAAATAGCCTCATCCACCAGAGGGCAGACAGCAGAAGCAAGAAGAATTATAATCCTGCAGCCTGTGGAACAAAAACCACATTCACAGAAAGATAGACAAGATGAAAGGGCAGAGGCTATGTACCAGATGAAGGAACAAGATAAAACCCAAGAAAAACAACTAAATGAAGTGGAGATAGGCAACCTTCCAGAAAAAGAATTCAGAATAATGATAGTGAAGATGATACAGGACCTTGGAAAAAAGAATGGAGGCAAAGATCGAGAAGATGCAAGAAATGTTTAACAAAGACCTAGAAGAATTAAAGAACAAACAAACAGAGATGAGCAATACAATAATTGAAATGAAAAATACACTAGAAGGAATCAATAGCAGAATAACTGAGGCAGAAGAATGAATAAGTGACCTAGAAGACAGAATGATGGAATTCACTGCTGTTGAACAGAATAAAGAAAAAAGAATGAAAAGAAATGAGGACAGACTAAGAGACCTTAGAGACAACATTAAATGCAACAACATCCGCATTATAGGGGTCCCAGAAGGAGAAAAGAGAGAGAAAGGACCCAAGAAAATATTGGAAGAGATTATAGATGAAAACTTCCCTAACATGGGAAAGGAAATAGTCACCCAAGTGCAGGAAGCACAGAGTCCCATACAGGATAAACCCAAGGAGAAACATGCCGAGACACATAGTAATCAAATTGGCAAAAATTAAAGACAAAGAAAAATTACCGAAAGCAGCAAGGGGTAAATGACAACACAAAAGGGAACTCCCATAATGTTAAGAGCTGATTTCTCACCAGAAACTCTACAAGCCAGAAGAGAGTGTCATGATATACTTAAAGGGATGAAAGCAAAGAACCTACTACCAAGATTACTCTACCCAGCAAGGATCTCACTCAGATTCGATGGAGAAGTCAAAAGCTTTAAAGACAAGCAAAAGCTAAGAGAATTCAGCACCACCAAACCAGCTCTACAACAAATGCTAAAGGAACTTCCCTTAGTGGGAAACACAAGAGAAGAAAAGGACACACAAAAACAAATCCAAAGCAATTAAGAAAATGGTCACAGGAACATACATAACGATAATTACCTTAAACGTGAATGGATTAAATGCTCCAACCAAAAGACACAGGCTTGTTGAATGGATACAAAAACAAGACCCATATATATGCTGTCTACAAGAGACCCAATTCAGACCTAGGGACACATACAAACTGAAAGTGAGGGGATAGAAAAAGATATTCCATGCAAATGGAAATAAAAAGCAAGTTGGAGTAACAATACTCATATCAGAAAAAATAGACTTTAAAATAAAGAATGTTACAGGAGACAGGGAAGAACACTACATAATGATCAAGGGATCAATCCAAAAAGAAGACATAACAATTATAAATATATATGCACCCAACATAGGAGTACCCCAATACATAAGGCAAATGCTAACAGCTGTAAAAGAAGAAATTGACAGTGACACAAAAATAGTGGGGGACTTTAACACCTCACTTACACCAATGGACAGATCATCCAAACAGAAAATTAATAAGGAAAGACAAGCTTTAAATAACACAATAGACCAGATAGATTTAATTGATATTTATAGGACATTCCATCCAAAACCAACAGATTACACTCTCTTCTCAAGTGCGCACGGAATATTCTCCAGGATAGGCCACATCTTGGGTCACAAATCAAGCCTCAGTAAATTTAAGAAAGCTGAAATCATATCAAGCATCTTTTCTGACCACAACGTTATCAGATTAGAAGTCAATTACAGGGAAAAATGTAAAAAACACAAACACATGCAGGCTAAACAATATGTTACTAAATAACCAAGAGATCACTGAAGAAATCAAAACATGCCTAGAGACAAATGACAATGAAACCACGACAATCCAAAACCTATGGGATGCAGCAAAAGCAGTTCTAAGAGGGAAGTTTATAGCTATACAAGCCTACCTCAAGAAACAAGAAAAACCTCAAATAAACAATCTAACCTTACACCTAAAGCAACTAGAGAAAGAAGAGCAAACAAAACGCAAAGTTAGCAGGAGGAAAGAAATCATAAAGATCAGATCAGAAATAAATGAAATAGAAACAAAGATGACAATAGCAAAGATCAATAAAACTAAAAGCAGGTTCTTTGAGAAGATAAACAAAATTGATAAACCATTAGCCAAACTCATCAAGAAAAAGAGGGAGAGGACTCAAATCAATAAAATTAGAAATGAAAAAGGAGAAGTTACAACGGAAACCGCAGAAATACAAAGCATCCTAAGAGACTACTACAAGCAACTCTATGCCAATAAAATGGACAACCTGGAAGAAATGGACAAATTCTTAGAAAGGTATAACCTTCCAAGACTGAACCAGGAAGAAATAGAAAACATGAACAGACCAATCACAAGTAATGAAATTGAAACTGTGATTAAAAATCTTCCAACAAACAAAAGTCCAGGACCAGATGGCTTCACAGGTGAATTCTATCAGACATTTAGAGAAGAGCTAACACCCATCCTTCTCAAGCTCTTCCAAAAAATTGTGGAGGAAGGAACACTCCCAAACTCATTCTATGAGGCCACTATCACCCTGATACCAAAACCAGACAAAGATACTACAAAAAAAGAAAATTACAGATCAATATCACTCATGAATATAGATGCAAAAATCCTCAACAAAATACTAGCAAACAGAATCCAAAAACAAATTAAAAGGATCATACACCATGATCAAGTGGGATTTATCCCAGGAATGCAAGAATTCTTCCATATATGCAAATCAATCAATGTGATACACCATATTAACAAATTGAAGAAGAAAAACCATATGATCATCTCAATAGATGCAGAAAAAGCTTTCGACAAGATTCAACACCCATTTATGATAAAAACTCTCTGGAAAACATAAATCACAGCAAGATCTTTTTTGATCCACCTCCTAGAGTAATGGAAATAAAAACAAAAATAAACAAATGGCACCTAATGAAACTTCAAAGTCTTTGCACAGCAAAGGAAACCATAAACAAGATGAAAAGACAACACCCCAAATGGGAGAAAATACTTGCAAATGAATCAACGGACAAAGGATTAATCTCCAAATTATATAAACAGCTCATGCAGCTCAATATTAAAGAAACACACAACCCAATCCAAAAATGGGCAGAAGATCTAAGTAGACATTTCTCCAAAGAAGACATACTGATGGTCAAGAAGCACATGAAAAACTGCTCATCATCACTAATTATTAGAGAAATGCAAATCAAAACTACAATGAGGTATCACCTCACACCAGTTAGGATGGGCATCATCAGAAAATCTACAAGCAACAAATGCTGGAGAGGGAGTGGAGAAAAGGGAATCATCTTGCACTGTTGGTGGGAATGTATATTGATACAGCCACTATGGAGAACAGTATGGAGGTTCCTTAAAAAACTAAAAATTGAACTACCATACAACCCAGCAATCCCACTACTGGGCATATACCCAGAGAAAACCATAATTCAAAAAACACATGCACCCCAATGTTCATTGCAGTACTATTTACAATAGCCAGGTCATGGAAGCAACCTAAATGCCCATCGACAGACAGATGGATAAAGAAGTTGTGCTACATATATACAATGGAATATTACTCAGCCATAAAAAGGAATGAAATTGTGTCATCTGTAGAGACATGGATGGATCTAGAGACTGTTATACAGAGTGAAGCAAGTCAGAAAGAGAAAAAGAAATATCATATATTAACACATATATGTGGAACCTAGAAAAATGGTACAGATGAACCGGTTTGCAGGATAGATATTGAGACACAGATGTAGAGGACAAATGTATGGACAGCAAGGGGGGAAAGTGGTGGGTGGTGGAGCGGGTGGTGGTGTGATTAATTGATAGATTGGGATTGACATGTATACACTGATATGTATAAAATGGATGACTGATAAGAACCTGCTGTATAAAAAATTAATTAAATTAAAATTTAAAAATATTATATCTACTAGATTTTTATATGTCATATGGAGAACCATATATTCTGTACCTTTTCTAATACGTATGCTGATTTGTAGAGGGCCATTAATCATCCCAAGCAAAGATGCTTCCAGAGAGAGCTCAGGAAAGACAAAAGTAAAGCAAAAATAGAGGAGCCAATATGCTAATGTATGGCTGTTTGAGGTTCTTGCATTGAGGAAATAATGTCAGAACAAACAGAAGGGTAACAACTATTCACTTTTAGTTAGTGCCAATTCTGTTATAACATTAGAAACTTAATATTAACCCTCTGGTACTACAGTCTTAGGCCTTAGCAAACAATATTTAAATATTTCTCAATGCCAGGAAACTGAAATATCTTCTCTTGCAAAACAGTAAGAAGTCTACCTTCAAACATCTGCAGGTTTATCCTATAGGAGGGCATTCAAATATAACTCTTTCCTTTCTCATAGAGGTATTGAGTAAATGGTTCTTATTATTTTGTATTCCTTCAGAGACTTTCCAATATGCCAGGTCTTTAGAAGGCTTCTCGGTCAGAATCAATGTGTCTCATCCCCGTGTCCCCATAGTACCTCTCACAGCTTTCCAGAGTCCTCAGTCTACCTCATATTGCAATAAATAATACAGCTACCTGTCTTCCTTCTGATCTTATATGGCAAGCGATGCATCAGAATTGCCAGAGAAGCAATTAAAATCAAAGATGCTCAGGCCCCAGCCATCAGGGAGTCGGATCCAAAAAGTCCAGACTGGAGACAAATTTTTATTTGTTTGTTCATTAGAGTAATCAACCAGTATGTCTGATCCCCTAAAAATCAATCATAATAAAAAGGAAATATTCAAATCAAATTAGTAAGAATTGAAAACCAGGCAATGAATTCCATTTTGTGATATTCTGACAAATCCAGATCCATATCTGGTCATAAGGGACCCTGAGGATGAGTGGCAGTGAGATACAATGGCTATAAGCATAAACTCAAGAGTTGAGCTGCCTGGGTTTGAACTCTGACTCTGCAGCTTACTACTTATGTGACTTTGGGCAAGCTACTTGACTTCTCCACGTTTTAGTTTCTTCATTGGTAAAGTAATCGTTGTAATAGTAACTAACTGCCTCATAGTCTTGATGGGAGAACTCTGGGTTATCTGTAGTTCGCAGAGCAGTGCCAAACGGTGAGTGAGTGAGTGAGCGAGTGAGTGAGTGAGTAAATGACTTCAGTGTTACTTAATAATAAATACTGGCTGAGAAAGTTTTATATTAGGGGCTGAATTTACTTTTATTTATAGCCTTCAAAAGCTCCACGGGTGACTCAGACGCTAAATCAGAGACAGAAGCCAACTCAAGCAACTTAGTTGATTTCAAACTTTTCCAAAGTAAAATGGAGTTTCCCCTACAGCATTATGATAGCATTTATAAATAAGATTTCTGACAATCTGACCATCATGAATTCAACTTTAGCGACATCTATAATTATCCTTTGGAAATTTGCCCTGAGCTGAGACTTGTCAGAATCTGTGTGAGCAGATTCTGCCTCAGAGATTTTTCTTCCTGCTGCTGTTCCAAGTAACTTAGTGATTAAAAGCATTGGGGGAAAAAAAGTCCTTGGAAGATGAACTATTTAACAGTTGGCCATGATTAATAAAATGAATGAGAAAAAAGATAAGAAATATCTAAATAGATGCTCTCCATAGGAAATGTATCTTACCATAGGAAAATAAAGTATGAATAAAAATACATATGCCAGTTTGGCAAGACTGATATCTTGAGAGAAATGATGACAAGTAATATTGTTTTTCATTATGATTAATATAAAAACAATGAAAAATAGTGACTTTGTGACACAATTACGTGTATAGTTTACTACATGGAAATAGTGATCAAACAACATTAATTTAAATCATACACTAGTAATTAAAGTCAAATTAGAATATGTATTACATTAATATATATGTGTGTATAAATGTATCCATATGTATACATACAGATGTATATGTAGATCTGTCTCTCTATGTAACACACATGGACAATGCAGTGGAAAAATTGCATTGGAAAAAAATATTGCAATGGAAAATCTTACACCTCACTTTAATATTAACTGGTGGTTAAACCCCTCTGAGTTGAAAATCTAAGACCACACTTTCTCTTGACAGCCCTGGACAGAACATTTTGGTAATAGATAAAGGGCTTTCTCCAGGAGATAGTTTTCTGCTTAAGCAGGCCATGAAAATAATGAAGCCCAAGACAGAGTATTTCAGGACAGATTTCTAAAATGCACCCACCTAGGCCTCCTCAGACCCATCCAACTCAACTTACAGCAAGCAAGGAGTGGTATCTCCACAACAACAAACTTCTTCTTGCACCCACCTTGAATTCACTGGTCTATAAAAATAAGATATTAATCTAGTACCAAATCTAAATAAATACAATATGTTACTAGCATGAGATCAACTCTCTCATTAGTCTTGACCTCTTTGGAACCACTGGCAAGTCTGAAGTGTTCTTGATGACCTTGGTGATCTTATGAGGCCCAACAGTACCTCAGAGGAGAAGTTTTCACAGGCATTGCAGAGCTCAAGACCCTCTCCACATTAGAACATGCTTCACAGTTCTCTTCTCACTCAGTCCACTACCCTGGTCCATAACTCATAACAATCACTGAGGACTACTGTTTGTCCCTAAGGGCAAATACCCTTTGCCCTGACAAGGAGCATATGCATCACAGAATTCCCAGGGCTCTGGTTCTTGATATGCTGCAGAGTTTTCTGGGCCCTTCACAAGTCCAGTCACAAAACAACAACAGTGCAGGATTCCATAGTGACTATCCAATAAATAGGTACATGGCAAATAATTCCAACTCAAAACACATTCTGAGAGTATAAAATAATTTTAGATCAAGGGTGTATTGCATGATATTTTTTCACAAACTCAGGACCATTTTACATTTTAAATTCCATCAGCTAATATATATTAAATACGAGCCATGCATCAGGGCTGTGCAAACTACTTTATATACATTTTCTCATTTAGTCCTCAGAATGGGAATGGAGGCTTAGAGAAGTCATTCCCACTGCTGGTATGTCTATCTGATGACAAAGCCCTTGCTCCTAAGGGGAATTCCTAGATGTTCATGGCCTTAGCTATGAATTTCTCATCCTGAGCCGTTCCTATACTCAATCATTCTAGCTTCTAACTATATGGATCTTTTTTTTCCTACAGCCACTGGACCAGCGTTATTTATGATCGCCATGATTGGCCTGCCCCTGACTATGTTTCAAGTTCTTCCTTGAATTCTAGTGTGCTAGTTTGCTTTAGAGGTTAGCTTTCCAGTCCTATGACCTCCTACTTCACCCCAGCCCTCCTCAGCTCTGCTATTAATTTCTAATGCAGAGACCTCAGCTGATGGCTTACAGATGGAACAAAACCAGAAGACATATTTCAATTGGCCTGCCATATATGCTTTTGGTTTTTAGTTCGAAGTAGTTGTAAATTTCTAAAACTTGGAAGAGTTTCACTTTTCTTTTGGAAAAATAAGACAGAGTAGCAACAGTTAGCTAGGACCAGATAGCCACCCTTCTCTTCAAATGGGACCTGAACTCTCCAGTTTACCATTATTATTATATGCCTGACCCCTACTGCCTTTTGAGTTTTAGACTCCAGATTGAACATAGTAACTTGTTTTAAAATACTATCTCGTCATAGTCAGTGAATCTCTACAATCTACTAATCAATATATCATTATCATGTGCAGCAATAGTGAAACCTGAGCTATGTCTTTGCAGGTGGTGCCATCACCCTAAGTATGTCAAAAGAAAAACAGAAGGGCCCTTTACTAAGGATAAAACTTCTGTTTCCACAATCAGGTCTTCATGTTTCATAAAGAGCTCAAGTTTTAGGAATAAAAGCACCTTGCATAAAAGAATAATACTACTGTTCTCTTATCCAGAGTTACGCAGTCTTAAGCCTTTTATGGACAACAGATGTGATGATCCAGATGGAAAATTACATTAAGCCTGCTGACTCTATCCAGGCAACCTATTACGAGGCCCAAAGGCAGCAACAATGAACTGAGAGATGGAAGCAATGACCAGCCAGAAGAGTACTTGTGATGGGTAGGAATCTTGATAGCTAACCTCATCTGACAAGTAGTCAATTCCTTGAGCTTCAGTGTTGTGTTTTCTCTCTGGGGACTACAACCTCTGGCTCAATCAAAGACACTAATTAATGATAAACTCTGTTACAGGGAATTAGAACTGACAGCTCAATTCTGTACTCAGTTCTGACAACTTTGGTGGTGAGAATATTCACTATGTCCCATCAGTAAACCTGCAAGCACATCAACTGAGGTGACCCAAATACTTACCTCTAATATTTCATGTGTAGGAACATAGCTTACAGATATATTCACATATATTCTGTGTCATTTATTGAAGAATTATTTACAACTAAAAAAAAGGAAACCTTCTCAATGTCTATTAGTTATCAGTGGGATAAAGATTAAATAAATTAGAATTCAACCAAACTTACTAAATGTAAATTACATGAATTTGGGATTTGTGTCAGTTCTTGAAAAACACCAGGTGTTGGCACACTTTTCCTGTAAAGGGCCAGATAGTAAACATTTTAAGTTTATGTGCCATAGGATCTGCATTATAACTACTCAACCTTGTTTTTATAACACACAAGCAGCCACTGACAATACATAAACAAATGAGCACGGCTGTGTTCCAATAAAACTTTATATACAAAACACATGGCAACGCTAGATTTGACTCAGGGGCCATAGTTTGTCAAACCCCTGCTAATAAGAATCATAAACCAGTGCATTTAATCTACATAGTACCCATCACAAATATCTTCTTGCCCTTCTACTAAATAATGTAGCTAACATTTACTAAATACTTACTCTGCTAAGCCTGTCACAGGCAGGCATAGAGTAATATTTATAACAAAACAATGAGGTGGGTGTTGTCATTACCCCCATTTGCCAAATGAGGGAGTGAGATATAAAGGGTTACATAACTGCCATTGCTTAGAGAGCTAGGAGGTGATAGAGCAGAGATGCATCATCTCATTAAATCTGCAGTCCGTCTTTGATAAGCTGGGCCATGGGAAGATGCAGCCTTAACTCATTAAGCATGATGCAAATGGCAGTCAAATTATGAGCAATTGCTCTTGCTCTACAGAGGAGGAGATGGAAACAAAAGCAGAATTGCAAGATCTGCACAGCAAGTAGGTTTGGAGTCACTAATAGACCCCCCTCCTCTTGATCCTGCTACAGTTCATTACCACATTGTCTTCCAATTAAGTCACTGCCGCAGTCAAGTCAAAACAGCGACTTGGAGAATTCTTTCTTTAGGACATTTCTTTGTCTTCAGTGAAACAGCCCCAAATCCTCTTATTCCTCCTATGGTTTCTTTCTTTCTTTCTTTCTTTTTTTTTTTTTTGTTCTCCTTTTTTTTTTAACATCTTTATTGGAGTATAATTGCTTTACAATGGTGTGTTAGTTTCTGCTTTATAACAAAGTGAATCAGCTATACATATACATATACACATATCCCCGTATCTCTTCCCTCTTGCATCTCCCTCCCTCCCTCACTATTCCACCCCTGTAGGTGGTCACACAAAGCACCGAGCTGATCTCCTTGTGCTATGTGGCTTCTTCCCACTAGCTATCTATTTTACATTTGGTAGTGTATATATGTCCATGCCAGACCGTCACCTTCACCTGCACCTAAACTCAGACATAAATTTATAGTTCTGATGGGTCAACAATGAGAATTACATCGCAGGGAGCAGTGATCATTAATCTGTTAATCAAGGCTGCCAAAACAGACTTAAATGTCTTAGTAATAAATTATAAAAACACCTAAGAATCAGCGGCTTAACAAAGTTGATGAGAAGCCAAACTGATAAGCTCCTCCCCCCACATCAAGGCTAATTTTTCACAAACTATATGTAGGAAACTATAAAAATATCTCTCAAATATAACTGCCCATTAGCTGTATATTCAGAACAACTTCAGAGAATTTCTCCCTACTGCTGTATGCTATTTTCCTGCAAACCTCCCACTCACTGTAAACCAGAACTGCCTTCAACTTTGGAAATTAGCTGGCAGCCAAAACTGGAGACTTCTCACACCAAAAGGCAATAAATTCAGGAATACTCAGAGAAGTAATCAAGAGAATTTTAGAATGGACTCCTCTGGCATGCTTCCCTCACTCCTCTGGGTTCTATGTACATAAAAATGCTTAGTTGTCATAATTATTATCTTGCTATAATTTACTAACAATGATAACATAAGTACCATATTTACTCAGTTCTAACACACACATTTTTTCACATTCCACCTTTCATGTTTCACATTTCACAAATCAGGATGCCTATTGGTCTTCAATATATTAATATAATAACTATTGAATACAGTGCAATGCTGCTTTCTTTTGTCCCAGAAAATCAATGGTACATATTAAAGTTATGACATCTTAAACTCAAGGAAATGTGTTTAAAAACTTGGAAATATAATAGGATTCCTTCACTGCAATCAACAGAATCAAACTCTGGCTAACTTAATAGAAAACTCAATAGGAGAATGGATTCCTATAGACTTGCTGGGTAGGATGGAGAACCCAGCTCCAGAATGGAACAACAAACTACTTACTGGGTAGAGGAGCTACTACTCTATCTCCTGAAGGAGTTGTAGTGGAATCAAATGATTAACTTGTTGGAGTTGTTTTGTTTCTTCTCTCTCTGTCACTTTGCTGAGGATTCAGTTCCAGCCCCATCTGTCTGACTTAGGGCCTTTGCCTGCCCTATGGCTGCACTGTTGTGGGGAGGAAGGATCTGGTGAGAGGAGCCCACAGTGGCCTCCAGGATACCTATGACTACCATCATGGGAAGGGGAGACCCTGATTCCCAGCCCCTGCAAAACTGCACATAATGGGAGAGAGGTGATTCCCGAAAAGAAAATCATGGTGTAGTTAAGAAAGAGGACATTATGCTGTGTGGGTAGAGTGCATCCACAAATTGGGTATTGAGGTCACGTTCTTATCACCTACAGCCTCTGGTTATATGCTCTTAACAGCCCTGTGGGATAAGAATAAGTATCAACATCCTCATTTTCTACAAGAGGAAATGTAGGTCCAGATAGGCTACATGGCCTAGTTTATTACCTGGTATGTGGCAGAGCAGGACTGGAACCTGAGTACTGACTCACAGTTTACACTAACTAAATTGAAGACTAATAAAACTTGGGGGAAAATTAAAAAAGAAAGAAAACTTTCTGACTGTAATCTTTTGCAATGCCTTGGGGGAAAAATCTTCATCCACAAATTATATGAGCCTAAGAAATAGCCCTACCCCTATGTGCCTATTTTAAGGTCACAGAGGAAAAGTGTCTGGGAGATAGAACCAAATTCCACTTGCTGTGTGATCTCTGATGGGAAATTTCACTCCTCTGGGCCTCCCCTTCCTCGGCTGTGAAGTGTGTGAATTTTTTCCTTGACTACCTCCCAGATTTATAGAGGAGGCAAGATGTAAGAATAGAGGTGTAAGTTCTTGAAAAAGCACTAAAGCTCTTTTGCTGTAAGCCTGAATCACCATTTGCTGGTCTTTTAAATACAGCAACACAAATCTGTGGGGCACAATTTAGATTTTCATTACACTATTTTTTTTCCAAAGTGTAATTTCTTCCGAATTTGACCTACTTTATTTTTAAGAACCTAGGATAACACATATGAGCTCATTAGCACGAAAAGAAACATTTTCATTCACATCAACCAACTGCCTATGCTAAATGGCAAAATTCAAACCTCTTTTATTGTGCACTAAACCTCTTTGTACACTAAATTCTACTGTGAGTATGATATGGACTTGGTACGCAGGAAATGTCAGGGATTTGAAGGAATTAACTGATAGTTGATTGCAGGTGAAGTCATTGTCCAGAATCCTTTGAAGTGTTCCATCCTTTTCAAAGATTGTTTTGAAACAACTAAGGCAGCAGAGAACATGGATTTTGTAGCCAGGCTAATGTGGGTTCAAATCTGAACACAGCCTCATGCTGGCCATTTAATCTACAGTCAGTTACATAAGTATTCTAATATTCATTTCCTCATACATAAATTGAGAATTAAAATACACATGTCACAGGATTATTACAAAGCTCAGAGATGATGTATGTAAAATATCTGGCACTTACTATACCTAGGATCCCAAGCCAATAGTCATTGCCATCATCATCATTATCTCACTACTGTTATTATGTGGATGATATCATTTAATCCTTACAATATTAAGAGACACTTATTGTTTTCAACAGATGTGGAAACTGAGTCTTAGAGAATTTAAATCAGTTGCTCAGGGTCAAATAATCCGTGGGATTTGAATAAAGGTCTATCAGAGCATATACCCTTAATACTAAACTATCATTATTACTGTTACTATTATTGAATTTACATTATCTTTATTATCAGATATATCCAAAGACAGTTCAGGGTAAAATCTGGATAGTGCAAAATGCAACAACTATCTTTCCAAATGGCATTCAGTGTTGTGGGAAAGGAAAAGGATACTGGATTAAGAAGAGCTAGGTTTTAGTTTAGGTCTACGTCTTCCAAGTCATGTGACCCTAAATAAGTCTCCCACTGAGACTTAACTTCCTCATCTGTAAAGTGAGCTTGATAATAACCACCCCGTGGCACAGCTTCAAAAATCAAATATAAAAATGTATATGCTAACACATATATATGAAATCTAAAAAAAAAAATTTTTTTAATGGTTATGAAGAACCTGGGGCAAGACAGGAATAAAGATGCAGACACAGAGAATGGACTCAAGGACATGGGGAGGGGGAAGGGTAAGCTGGGATGAACTGATAGAGTGGCATGGACTTATATACACTACCAAATGTAAAATAGATAGCTAGTGGGAAGCAGCCGCATAGCACAGGGAGATCAGCTCGTTGCTTTGTGACCACCTAGCGGGGTGGAATAGGGAGGGTAGGAGGGAGACACAAGAGGGAGGAGATATGGGGATATATGTATATATATGGCTGATTGACTTTGTTATAAAGCAGAAAATAACACACCATTGTAAAGCAATTATACTCCAATAAAGATGTTAAAAAAATGTGTATGAAAATATTTTGTACAGTATGAAATACTATATGAGCATGTTTACGTCAATTGTGTTAGTTTTACCACGATTACCAGAGGCCAAGTCATGATTAGGTCCATGTAAGCTACCTTAGTTTGTAATAGAGAGTAGGAAAACGCTTCCGGCTCCACTAAGGGAAAAACCTACATCAACCTCACCCCAATGTTAATGGCAAAAAAAAAGCATCCAATCTAAAGTACTGTACCTGCATTACAGGATGTCATTCCAAGACCTAAAAGAATACTAAAAAATGACAACAATAAACTGCTTAATCAATCTGTCTTCCCAAGATCAGAGAATATAGAAGTAACAATGTGGGATGTAGATGTGATGAATCTTGTGTAATTTTGTTACTAAAACATTACCTTAAAGTTGACTTTTTCCAGTGTTTTCAGAGCCTCAATATTACTACTAATTGTCTCTTCCCATTAATTATCTGACAAAAGTAGAAAAGATAGATTTGACTCTCCCAAGCACATATTCCTAAAACTAGATCTTCCTGTCAGTGAAAACATCACCACATCTAGAAATCTAGACAGCTAAGAGAGATTTATCAGACCATCATTAGCCAGAATGACAGTCATTTGGCATATTCTACAATTCATTGAACAGTTCTCTGTGAGCACTTGCTCCTTCAGAACCCATACTGTGGAGTGATGGGCAAGCCTGATCTAATTATTTTCCTAAGTAGTACTGATCATAATTGCCCACATTGGCTCATAGAACCCACAAGTGATTAATGTCATACCTGGTCCCTCAAGATGGGTCTCCTGATCCTGAAGTTATTCTATGGGTCTGTATGAATATTTACATTCTTTCTAATGAAGTAAATCGGGGTGTACATGCTACAGATTGGAGTCATAAATTAGTGAAGGGCATAATAACCTTGTACTGTCTTGTACAATCCATGACAAGATTCTCTGCAAGAGAATGTAGAGTGTAGTGATAATTAGTGGAATAACCTGTGTATGTCTCCTGCAAGACACTGGACTGAGATGCACAGAACCATGGTATATATAATCAGGCATTTTAGATGAAATATCTAGTAAGTCATTAAGTCTATAATTTATGGGAACTAAAATAATGTTCTTCTGAAAGTTGAGAAAGACTATGCTCTGGGTGCCTCCACACAGGATCAGATGGACAGATCAGGAGAACCACAAAATGCCCTCTACCTCAGGGCAGAGCTACCTCCCTGTTGTTCAACATTCCATCCCAAGTGCTTAGTACAGTGCAGGGCATACTGCAGGCACTTTATAAACACTGTTGGATGGATGGATGGATGGATGACTAAATGACATCAATAAATGTAACCTAGCTGGCCAGAATCAGAGGCCAACATTTGGAGTAATCTTCTTGAGAAAGAAACCCGTCCCAAGTTTCTTTATTTAGCATGAGTGTTTTTATCCAAATATAAACAATGCAAAAGCATTACCAGGGCCCAGAAAATTTTGTAAGCACAATAAGATTTCCACTTGATTTATGAAACGGACAAATGAAGTATCATAAGCATCTACTTTGATCTGAGTTTCTATTTCAGTCCTTCTCTCCGAATCACAACTTCAGGCAGCTATGTCTACATTACAAGATCTCATTCTCACATCCAGTTCTTGCTACACGGATCCACTGTATTAACTTTTTTTTGCAAGGCAATACAAATTTTTAAATGAACTTCAAAACCACAAACTCAATTGACACATGTACACTACTACATACAAAATAGATAACTAATAAGGACCTACTGCATGGCACAGGAAACTCTACTCAATAGTAACTAATAAGGACCTACTCTCAATACTCCATAATGGTCTGTATGGGAAAAATTCTAAAAAAGAGTGGTATATGTATGACTGATTCACTTTCCTATACACCTGAAACTAACACAACATTGTAAATCAACTAAACTAAAAATTAAAAATAAAAACCCTCCAGAGCAGAAGCAAGAAGAACTACAATCCTGCAGCCTGTGGAACAAACATCACATTCACAGAAAGATAGACAAGATGAAAAAGCAAAGGGCTATGTACCAGATGAAGGAACAAGATAAAACCCAAGAAAAACAACTAAATAAAGTGGAGATAGGCAACCTTCCAGAAAAAGAATTCAGAATAATGATAGTGAAGATGATACAGGACCTCAGAAAAAGAATGGAGACAAAGATCGAGAAGATGCAATAAATGTTTAACAAAGACCTAGAAGAATTAAAGAACAAACAAACAGAGATGAACAATGCAATAACTGAAATGAAAACTACACTAGAAGGAATCAATAGCAGAATAACTGAGGCAGAAGAATGGATAAGTCACATAGAAGACAGAATGATGGCATTCACTGCTGCAGAAAAGAATAAAGAAAAAAGGATGAAAAGAAATGAAGACAGCCTAAGAGACATCCAGGACAACATTAAATGCAACAACCTTCACATTATAGGGGTTCCAGAAGGAGAAGAGAGAGAGAAAGGACCTGAGAAAATATTTGAAGAGATTATAATCAAAAACTTCCCTAACATGGGAAGGAAATAACCACCCAAGTCCAAGAAGCACAGAGATTCCCATACAGGATAAACCCAAGGAGAAACATGCTGAGACACATAATAATCAAACTGGAAAAAATTAAAGACAAAGAAAAATTATTGAAAGCAGTAAGGGAAAAAAGACAAATAACACAAAAGGGAACTCCCATAAGTTTAACAGCTGATTTCTCAGCAGAAACACTAAAAGCCAGAAGGGAGTGGCATAATATACTTAAAGTGATGAAAAGGAATAAACTATAACCAAGATTACCTACCTGGCAAAGATCTAATTCAGATTCAATAGAGAAATCGAAAGCTTTACAGACAAGCAAAAGCTAAGAGAATTCAGCACCACCAAACAAGCTCTACGACAAATGCTAAAGGAACTTCCCTTAGTGGGAAACACAAGAGAAGAAAAGGATCTACAAAACCAAACCCAAAACAATTAAGAAAATGGACATAGGAACATACATATCGATAATTACCTTAAATGTAAATGGATTAAATGCTCCCACCAAAAGACACAGTCTTGCTAAATGGATACAAAAACAAGACCCATATATATGTTGGTTACAAGAGACCCACTTCAGACCTCGGGACACATACGGATTGAAAGTGAGGCAATTTCCATGAAAAGGGAAATCAAAAGAAAGCTGGAGTAGCAATACTCATATCGGATAAAATAGATTTTAAAATAAAGAATATTACAACAGACAAGGAAGGACACAACATAATGATCAAGGGATCAATCCAAGAAGAAGATATAACAATTATAAATATATATGCACCCAATATGGGAGCACCTCAATACATAAGGCAACTGCTAACAGCTATAAAAGAGGAAATCAACAGTAACACAATAATAGTGGGGTACTTTAACACCTAACTTACACCAATGGACAGATCATCCAAAATGAAAATAAATAAGGAATCAGAAGATTTAAAAGACACAATTGATATTTATAGGACATTCCATCCAAAAACAGCAGATTACACTTTCTTCTCAAGTGAGCACGGAACATTCTCCAGGATAGATCACACCTTGGGTCAAAAATCAAGCCGCAGTAAACTTAAGAAAAATGAAATCATATCAGGCATCTTCTCTGATCACAACGCTATGAGATTAGAAATCAGTTACAGGGAAAGAACCTACAAAACACAAACAGATGGAGGCTAAACAATACATTACTAAATAACCAAGAGACAAATGAAGAAATCAAAGAAGAAATCAAAAAATACCTAGAGACAAATGACAATGAAAACACGAATATCCAAAACCTATGGGATGCAGCAAAAGCAGTTCTAAGAGGGAAGTTTATAGCTATACAAGCTTACCTCCAGAAACAAGAAATCTCAAATAAAGAATCTAACCTTAAACCTAAAGGAACTAGAGAAAAAAGAACAAACAAAACCCAGAAGTTAGTAGAAGGAAAGAAATAATAAAGATCAGATCAGAAATAAATGAAATAGAAACAAAGAAAACAATAGCAAAGATCAATAAAACTAAAAGCTGGTGCTTTGAGAAGGTAAACACAACTGAAAACCATTAGCCAGACTCATCAAGAAAAAGAGGGAGAGGACTCAAATTAATAAAATTAGAAATGAAAAAGGAGAAATTACAACAGACACCACAGAAATACAAAACATTTTAAGAGACTGCTACACGCAGTCTCTATGCCAATAAAATGGACAACCTGGAAGAAATGGACAAATTCTTAGAAAGGTATAACCTTCCAAGACTGCACCAGGAAGAAATAGAAAATATGAACAGACCAATAACAAGTAAGGAAATTGAAACTGTGATTAAAAAATCTCCCAACAAAGAGAAGTCCAGGACCAGATGACTTCACAGGTGAATTCTATCAAATATTTAGAGAAGAGCTAACACCCATCCTTCTCAAATTCTTCTAAAAAATTGCAGAGGAAGGAACACTCTGAAACTCATTCTATAAGGCCACCATCACCGTGATATCAAAACTAGACAAAGACACTACAAAAAAATAAAATTACAGACCAATATCACTGATAAATATAGATGCTAAAATCTTCAAGAAGATACAAGCAAACAGAATCCAACAACACATTAAAAGTATCATACAATATGATCAAGTGGAATTTATCCCAGGGATGCAAGGATTCTTCAATATATGCAAATTAAGCAATGTGACACTCCATATTAACAAACTGAAGAATAAAAACCATATGATCATCCCAATAGATGCAGAAAAAGCTTTTGACTAAATTAGCACCCATTTATGATAAAAACTCTCCAGAAATTGGGCATTAGAGGGAACCTACCTCAACATAATAAAGCCCATATATGACAAACCCACAGCAAACATCATTCTCAATGGTGAAAAATTGAAAGCATTTCCTCTAAGATCAGGAACAAGACAAGGATGTCCACTCTCACACTACTATTCAACATAGTTTTGGAAGTCCTAACCATGGCAATCAGAGAAGAAAAAGAAATAAAGGAATACAAATTAGAAAAGAAGAAGTAAAACTGTCACTCTTTGCAGATGACATGATACAATACATAGAGAATCCTAAAGATGCCACCATAAAACTACCAGAGCTAATCAATGAATTTCGCAAAGTTGCAGGATACAAAATCAATGCACAGAAATCTCTTGCATTCCTATACACTAATGGTGAAAAATCTGAAAGAGAAATTAAGGAAACCCTCCCATTTACCACTGCAACAAAAAGAATAAAATACCTAGAAATAAACCTACCTAGGAAGACAAAAGACCTGTATGCAGAAAACTAAAAGACACTGATGAAAGAAAGTAAAGATGATACCAATAGATGGAGAGATATATCATGTTCTTGGATTGGAGGAATCAATATTGTGAAAATGACTCTACTACCCAACACAATCTACAGATTCAATGCAATCCCTATCAAATTACCAATGGCATTTTTTATGGAACTAGTACAAAAAATCTTAAAATTTGCATGGAGATACAAAAGACCCCTGGATAGCCAAAGCAGTCTTGAGGGAAAAAAAAACAGAGCTCCTGGAATGAGACTCCCTGACTTCAGACTACCACAAAGCTACAGTAATCAAGACAATATGGTACTGGCACAAAAACAGAAATATAGATCAATGGAACAAGATAGAAAGCCCAGAGATAACCCCACACACCTATGGTCAATTAATCTTTGACAAAGGAGGCAAGGATATATAATGGAGAAAAGACAGTCTCTTCAATAAGTGGTGCTGCGAAAACTGGACACCTACATGTAAAAGAATGAAATTAGAACACTCCTTAACACCATACACAAAAATAAACTCAAAATGGATTAGAGACCTAAAGTTAAGACCAAATACTATAAAACTCTTAGAGGAAAACCTAGGAAGAACACTCTTTGACATAAATCACAGCAAGATATTTTTTGATCCACCACCTAGAGTTATGGAAATAAAAACAAAAATAAACAAATGGGACACTAATGAAACTTCAAAGCTTTTGCAGAGCAAAGGAAACCATAAACAAGACAAAAAGACTACCCTCAGAATGGGACAAAATATTTGCAAACTAATCTATGGACAAAGGATTAATCTCCAAAATATATAAATAGCTTATGCAGCTCAATATTAAAAAAACAAACAACCCAATCCAAAAATGGGCAGAAGACCTAAATAGACATTTCTCCAAAGAAGACATACAGATGGCCAAGAAGCACATGAAAAGCTTCTCAACATCACTAATGATTAGAGAAATTCAAATCAAAACTACAATGAGGTATCACCTCACACCGGTTAGAGTGGGCATCATCAGAAAATCTACAAACAACAAATGCTGGAGAGGGTGTGGAGAAAAGGGCACCCTGTTGCACTGTTGGTGGGAAGGTAAATTGATACAGCCACTATGGAGGACAGTATGGAGGTTCCTTAAAAAACTAAAAATAGAATTACTTTTTGATCCAGCAATCCCACTACTGGGCATATACCCAGAGAAAACCATAATTCAAAAAGACACATGCACCCCAATGTTCATTGCAGCACTATTTACAATAGCCAGGCCATGGAAGCAAGCTAAATGCCCATTGACAGATGAATGGATAAAGAAGATGTGGTACATATATACAATGGAATATTACTCAGCCATAAAAAGGAGTGAAATTGGGTCATTTGTTGAGATGTGGATGGATCTACAGACTCTCATACAGAGTGAAGTAGTCGGAAAGAGAAAAATAAATATTGTATATTAATGCATATATGTGGAACCTAGAAAAATTGTACAGATGAACTGGTTTGCAGATTGAGAGACAGATGTAGAGAACAAATGTATGGACACCAAGGGGGGAAAGCGGCAGGGGGTTGGGGGTGGTGGTGTGATGAATTGGGCTATTGGTATTGACATATGTACACTGATGTGTATGAAACTGATGACTAATAAGAACCTGCTGTATAAAAAAGTAAATTAAATTAAAAAATAAAAACCTCCAAACTAAAATTAATATTAAAAAAGGCATGACCAAGATGTTTTAGGAGTTTAAATGAAATATATAAGAACAAAATTTAGGAGCAAGCCTTTTTTTTTGTTTGAAAAAAGTAATAGTAGACCAATTTTTCCAGCTTAAGTTAATAGCAGTCAGCAAATCCCTCATTAGACAGAGTTCGGACTCTATAATTAAATTTAATAAACAGATATTATGATCTATAGAGTCTACCTAAGATTAATTAATACTGTTCTGCTCATACATTAATATGTGAATAATATTTAGCAGGTCTTTTATCTGTGTGAAATGTTTATGATTATTAAAATAATTATTTGCCATCAGGTATAGACTAGAGCAGATAAATAATATTTAAATGCTGATGATCTAGGTCTCAAAGTCAATCAATGACTTCACTATATCCTGGAATGCTTATAGAATTTTTCCTAAGTAACCAGGTAATTCCAAAACATTTGTGTACATGTGATTCTGCAAGAGAGCTGGTTAAGATGCAAATTCTAGGACACTACCCAAAGACTCCAGTTTAGAATCTCTGAGCAAAAGAAGCTCACGAATTTTCATTTTAAATAATAATCCCAACTGATTCTGATGCAGTAGGGAAAGGTCTATACATGGATTTATTCTTAAACTGCCATTTATTCTAATCATAATTTTGGGGGACAATAAATTCTAAAATGTTCCAAAATTATAGTCAGATAATTATGGAGATAATTAATATGGGACATGTGTAAAGGGGGTAGAAAAAGAGGAGTTTGAGAGAATTAATTGTTCCTTCTCAAAGAACATGAGACTTAACATAATTTTTAAAAGAACAAAACACTTCAAATGGAGAGATCTTGCCTCTATTTTTATTTCCAAAACCTCACTTTTATTTGGGATTGGGTGGGAGTATTCTGCCCACTGAAAGATCACAAAGAAGTGAGAGAGAAAATCAAGTAAATAATTGGTATAATATATAAAACAGAACACAGTGTCTGAAAAAGACTATATTTGCAAGGAATATTTGTTGAATAAAATGAACAAATGTCTTAATTAATGAATAATTATAGTAGTTCATAGGAAGAAATATATTTTTACAGATGTCAGAACTATCTATTTGATAAAGTTTTCTGGTAACATAATTCGGGGTACATTCTATAAAATGATGTTAAGGTTGATAATAGTGTTAATCTAATAGTGTTATCAACTAAGGTTGATAATAGTTGTTAGCCAGTAATATTTTCGTTGCAAGTGGCAGAAACTCTAGTTCAAAGAGGATTTAACATGAACGAAATAGAGATTTTTTAAGTGGGAAGACCAAGAGTGGTTTTTTTGACTTCAGGTACCGCTGGATCCAGAGCACAAAGTTTTGTTGTTGTTGTTTTTTCCAAAATTCTAGTTTCTCATCTCTCTTCTCTGCATTTCTCTGTGCTTGCTCCATTCTCATTCAAGCTCTCTCCTCATGATGACAAGAAGGCTGCCTTAGCTCCAATTCCATATCACATGCTACCAGTAATTTTACCAGTAAAAAGAAAAGAGAGTACTTTTATGCCAATAGCTGGAGCAAAATTTTCCCCAGATGAGCTCTTATTGGGACCTAGCAACATGACTTAGGCCACACACCTGTCACTGAACCAATCACTGTGGCCAAGGACACAGCCTTAAGCCTGAAACATACCTACCCCTTGACTTGAAGCATGGCTAGCCACACTCAACCAACATGGACTGAGAATGGAGGAATAACAGTTCTCAAAGAAAAAGTAAGGTGCTATTATCAGCATGTGAAATTTACTATGCAAAAATCTACAGTAGATACTGTCAAACTGAAGTCCTTCTGAATGAACCAAGAGAAATGAGCTTTAAAGGAAAATTCATGTGAGAGTAAGTGTATTCATTATGGCATTCCTGGGTCAGAGGCGGGTATAAATACCTTTGTAGTTAAGATGAAGGAGGGGGCTTCCCTGGTGGCACAGTGGTTGAGAGTCCGCCTGCCGATGCAAGGGACATGGGTTCATGCCCCTGTCCGGGAAGATCCCACATGCTGTGGAGCGGCTGGGCCCGTGAGCCACGGCCGCTGAGCCTGCGCGTCTGGAGCCTGTGCTCCGGAGAGACCACAACGGTGAGGGGCCCGCGTACCAAAAAAAAAAAAAAAAAGAGGAAGAGGGGGTAGAGGTGAAGGAGGGGAGGAGACAAAAACAGTGCTAAAATAATTTTGAGATGTTAAGGTAAGAACATTCAGTTTGGGACACTTCTTTGCCGTACTACACTGAAATAGGATAGAGGTTCATAGAATTTTAGGGTTATTAGGTCCTTAAATACCACCTCGTCTAAGTAACTGGGTTGCAAAGAAAGAAATAAAACATCTCAGGATTTGGCTCCTTCTACATGTCTATTTCCATCTCTCACCATTTAATCCATCATTTTACTGTCTATCCCTGTATTGTTCAATGTGGTAGCCATTTGGCCACTGAGCACTTGAAAGGTGGCTAGGTCAAACTGAGTTGTGCTCTAAGTATAAAATACACAGAGTACTTCAAAGACAGTATGAAAAAATGAAGTAAAATGTTTCATTAATATTTTTATATTGATTAGTCATTGAAATGATATCTGGGATATATTGGGCTAAATGAAATATATTATTAAAATTAATTTGATCAACTTTTTTTAACTTTTTTTTAACATGACTACTATACAATTTTAAATTATAAGTCATGTTTACTTATATAACTCATATTTGTGGTTCATGACAGGTTTTTATGAGTCACCACTCTTCTATCCACACTTTTAGTGGCTACCACACATGTTGGATGGCAGGGATATTGAATAATATCCTCCAAACTGAAGAAACTAAGAGACTGAAACATGAAACAGGCAACTCTATAAAATGCAATTATGAAGTTTATTGTGTGTACTTACTTAAGGGCAGGATTGAGCAAACAGCAATCCAGAAGCATTTGCAATTACATTCTACAACCCTTAAAAGGGGTACAGGGGGATTTAACAGAGCCAAACCTAAGAAGAGAATCTGACTACCAAGTGAGAAGCACTTTTGCACCGATGGAAACCAGGGTTTTTTTCCTCCAGCCCCCTCCCAGGTGTCTCATGAACACTAACCATGTGTCAGCATAAGACATTCTTCCAGTGTTCAGTAAGTCAGACAGAGAAAGACAAATATCATATGATATTGCTTATATGTGGAATTTTTAAAAATGGTACAAACAAACTTATCTTCAAAACAGAAATAGTCACAGATGTAGAAAACAAATTTATGGTTGCCCAGGGGAAAAGGGGAAGTGGGGGGAGGGTTAAATTGGGAGATTGGGATTGACATATACACACTGCTATATATAAAACAGATAACTAATAAGAACCTGCTGTATAGCACAGGGAACTCTACTCAGCACTCCGTAATGACCTATATGAGAAAAGAATCTAAAAAAGAGTGGATATGTCTATACGTATAACTGATTCACTTTGCTGTACAGCAGAAACTAACACAACATTGTAAATCAACTATACTCCAATAAAAATAAAATACAAAGTTTTAAAAGGCATTCTTCCAGTTTTCATATTAGATGAAGGCAAGCGTAAAAGTCAATAAGGAACTTATCTGGCTTGGGCACACTCCTTGTTTGTAAACTGAAGTTCAGCCACGTAGAAGGGAGAGAGAGTAGGACTTTGGGACCAAGATGGAGTTGACAAAATGGAGTCAGTGTGATTCAGCTATACAGACATGCCCTCTTCTTTCTAATTTCCTGGCCAATGCACATATTCTTACCACTGCCTGGAACACTCCTACCTTCTGTGCATCCTCAGGGTCCAGCATTGCCGCCAGCCGCGGCGGGTCCTCAAAGTGCAGCAACAATCGACGAGAGGGGGTAGGGAACTGAATGCACCAAAGTATGGGATCAGAAGGGCACAAGCAACTGATGGTTGCAAGGCAAGTTTAATAACAAAGCATAGCCATATATATACCCCTAAAGCAGGGAATTTGCTTTGTCACGCCTTATCGGCATCAGCTGGTTGATTGGCTTCTCGGCTTAGTCACGCCTTATCGGCATCAGCTGGGTTGATTGGCTGCTTGGCTTCTCCCTCAAAGGCAGCAATTTCCCCTCCAGGGTTGCTTTTCCTAGCTTTAGGGAACAACCAGGGACTCCGAGTAACTGAGCAGGTCCCTGGAGCGATTTGGCCAAAGGCCATCTCCTTTTTTATGTTCATACCATAAAGTCCAGGATGCATACCAAGGAGAGTACAATCGGGCCCTGAGGCTTATGAGGGTCTTAATGGCGCCTTCCTCAGAGGGCAATGCTCGCCACACAGCATAAGTCAACCCATCAGGGACAGTGTTCTTGACTGCCCCCTTGTATGTGTTCTCACAGCTCCTTTCCACCACATTCTTCACACTGTGTTGTTACCACTTGCTTGTTAATCTTCTAAGCCCCCTGATTTCAGGCACCATGTTTTTCTTGTTCACCACTGTATCCTAAACACATAGTAAGTGCTCATTAAACATTTACTGGACTGATGTAGAAATATTAAGGTTAAGCTATTCTCTCATAGTTCCCCAGAAACTCAAGTATCCTCTTGCCTACCAGGAATAGAAAGTATACCCTGTATTCAAATTTATGGTCTTTAAATTTTCTAGAACATATTATCTCTTCCTTCATTTCTAAATAGTAAGAATGGTTCATTTGCATTTTTTACCTCATAGGTGACTTAATGGAGGGGTTTTATCCCCAGAGACTTGAAAGAGGATCCTCCAGTGAAAGCACAGTAATACTTTGCATAGTTAACAGAGATCTGCAATAAAAAATCTTATGATCTAAGTATCAAGACAAACAACTATCATAACATTTAAAACACACTACATTTACTTTCCATCTTTTTAATTATAAAATCAATGGAGTGTTAATCATTTAAGCATTAGCTTGCTCACTGGGAATTCCCAAACTCTTCTTTCAGAGGCATACATTTATAAGTTGCTCAATTTACCCAATATGTCAGAACAATTTCCATTAGAAAATATGAATATTTAATGAAAAGAAAACTGGTACTAGTCACTTCTCTTAAGTATCTAATGAGTTACTGGAAGAAATGAAATATGTGAGTGAGTTATCTCACTTCCTATTTCCATCATGTAACTGTCTTCTGCAGCTGCGTTTGAACGTCGTCCTGCGTTTTGTTTCGGAGCTGTGTTTTTGTTGTGATGTGCCTAGTTGGTTGTGAGGTTTTGCTTATTTATTGGGCAATAAAGGGATATCAGTGAGATACAGCGTGTTTCCCTAGACATGAACCACTGCAAAAAAAGCTGTGCTGTTTCTTCCCACCAGATATCACTGTAAATGAAACAATTAGGGGTGTGTGTGTGTGTGTGTGTGTGTGTGTGTGTGTGTTTGTGTGTAATGTAAGAGATTAATTTAAATATGGTCATATGCCTTGAATACTGCAGCTGGAAAAGTGCCCTCACACATTTTTATCTTATTGACCCTCAGTGGAGGTTATCATTATTCCCAGTTTACAAATGAATCCACAGAGGACTGGAGAGGTGACATGCTTGCCCAAGTGCCACAGCCAAGATTCAACCTAAGACTTTAAATTTCATCTTTTTCCTCTACCCCAAACCTCCCTGATATCTGGTATACCTTTAAAAACATTTGCTTTTACAAAATCTCTAATTTCAACTTGATTTTATTATTTGCCTGTTTCTTGTTCAACTCAAGAGTACTTGGCACACAGTGAGTATGCATTACATGTTACTTATATTATTATTCTTTCTTTTAAAGTG
This sequence comes from Kogia breviceps, assembly GCF_026419965.1. Taxonomy (NCBI): domain Eukaryota; kingdom Metazoa; phylum Chordata; class Mammalia; order Artiodactyla; family Physeteridae; genus Kogia; species Kogia breviceps. The sequence goes on from NC_081313.1 coordinate 122,117,396, forward strand.
AGGTTACTGAATGAGATGACTTTTTAAAAAAAATTGGATTCTATTTCACTTTATTGCTAATTGTTCTCCTTTTAAGGCATGTAAGTAGATTTCTTATTCCTTGCCTCCATGTTTACATCGTCTGCCTCTCTATGATTCCATGTTCCTCTAAGGCATAAGGCAAATTCTTTGAGTGATGTCAATACCAGAGGTCTCAAATACTTGTCATAATTTAAAGCCCTAATTGTCTCTCTACAGCTTCTATAATGGTGCCACTTAGTATGGAATCTTCTTTCTGGCCCAAAGGGAGGGTAAATTTCATGCTCTCTTGTTTCAGGTAGGGTTGGTATATTTTTTTCTGTTTTCACTAGCTTTTTTGAACCCTTCTAATTTCCTTCACTTTTAATTTTCAACTCTTCTCTTTCCATTAGAGTGCTTAAAACCCACTTTCACAACCCTGTGAGAATTTCCTTGAACCCCACCGAATCCTTGATAGTGTCCTCAGAATTGGAAAAGAGATGCCCTGAAACAAATATTTTCAATCTATAGAAAAGACCACTTGATTTTTTTTCTTTTTTCCTTTTGTTCGTGTAGATAAAATGAACCCTAATAATGGCACTCTAATCAGAGAATTTGATATTCTGGCCCAGGTTAGATGCACATAAACCCTACAGTCAGTTTGGTTTAATGAAAAAGGAACATGTTGCTCAGAGTGGAAGGAAAAGGAGGAGATCACAGACAGAGGGGAGATAAAGAGATAGTGGTACATGGTATTAAGGGACTGGAAAGCTTATGTTTAGTTTTGGAAACTTCATTTCTTCAATGAATGATGGAGAGCCTAATACCTGCAAAATACTACCTAGAAAAGTTTTCACTTTCTTAAATTGTACAACGTAGTGCTTGAGAAATTAAACTCTGTATTGGTTAGTTTGTTATAGCTAGTAACAACCAGCTATAACTAGCTAGTTTGTTATGGCTAGTATGAGTTTGTTACAGCTGGCTTGCTATAGTACTATTAGTTTGTTACAGCTAGTTTGTTACAACTAAACCAGAGTAGTTAGTTTGTTATTACCATAAGAACTCCAACATTTCATTGCCTATTCATAAGAAAAGTTTATTCCTAGCTGACTAAAATCGAAAATCAGTGTTCCTAATTTGTAGGAAGTTCTCTTCCATGTGGAGAATCAGAGATTTGGACTCCTTCACTCCTGAGCAATACTGCTCACCATTTATGGACTAGAAAATAATCACACTGTCACACTTGCAGAAAAAGGGGCTGAGAAATGTAGTCCAGGAAAAACAAACAAACAAAAAAGAAAAACAACTTTGGTGAATAGTTGGGAAATCTCTGCTACCAGCTTTGAATTGAATCCTGATTTGAATCCTGGCCCCATAGCTGACTAACTTTGTGGTCAGGGACAAGTCCTGAATGAGGAATATAATATCTCTCTATGCTTCGTTGTGAGGATAAGTGATGTAAAAATCATAACAAACGTCCAACATTTCTTAAGTGTCAGATAACATCCCAGGTTTTTTCCACATTATTTTATATAATTTTCAGAATCCACCTATAAAGTAGCAACTATTATTATCATCTCTGTTTTATAGACTGAGGTAATAGTAGATGAAGTAAAAATATAACCAACAACTGTTCATGTCCCCCTGTATCCACATTCTTACAATGTGATTTTCCAGTAACTCACATCAAAAGATGGAATCCCTACCCCACGAATCTGATCTGATCTTGTGACTAGCTTCTGCCAATAGAATGTGGCAAAATTGACACTACCAACTTGGAGCCTAGATTACTAGCTTTTTTGGACCCCCACAACCACCATGTGGACAAGTCCAGGCTTACATGGTAGAGGGTGAGAAAACATGTGCCAAAGATATTTCTTCAGTGAAGCACATCTAGACTGATCCATCCTCCCAGCTGACTCACCAGCTCACAGACATAAGAGCTAGCCAAAACGAAAACAGCTTAGCCTGGCCCAAACCAGAAGAACTGCCCTGTCAAACCATAGATCATGAGTTTAATAAATTCTATTTTAATCTACTTTAGTGTGGTTTGTTATACAGCATTATTTGTGGTAATAAGTAGCTGAGAGAGAAGTCCCAAGACGTTGCATTACCAGCTTTAGGTCACATATACAGTAAGCAATAGAGCAGGAGTGAAACCATAATCTATGGAATCTAAAACTTATGTTATCAGAAAGAACACAAATGGACTTCCCTGGTTGTGTACTGGTTAAGGATCTGCCTGCCACTACAGTGGACACAGGATCAATCCCTGGTCCAGGAAGATCCCACATGCCATGGAGCAGTTAAGCCTGTGTGCCACAACTACTGAGTCTGCTCTCTAGAGCCCACATGCCACAACTACTGAGGCCCATGTGCCTAGAGTCCGTGCTCTGAAACTAGAGAAGCCAGCATAATGAGAAGACAGAGCATCACAACAAAGAGTAGCCCCCACTTGCTGAAACTAGAGAAAGCCCGCATGCAGCAACAAAGACCCAACGCAGCCAAAAATTAATTAATTAATTAATTTTTTAAAAAAAACAAATAACAAATGTTGGTGAGGATGTGGAAAAAAGAGAACCCTCCTACATGCACTCCAATGTTCACAGCAGCATGGTTTACATTTGTTAAGATATGGAAGCATCCTAAGTGTCCATCAATAGACGGGAGAACAAAGAAGGTGTGCTACAGCCAACATCATTCTCAATGGTGAAAAATTGAAACCATTTCCACAAAGATCAGGAAGAAGACAAGGTTGCCCACTCTCACCACTATTATTCAACATAGTTTGAGAAGTTTTAGTCACAGCAATTAGAGAAGAAAAAGAAATAAAAGGAATCCAAATCAGAAAGGAGGAAGTAAAACTGTCACTGTTTCCAGAGGACAGCATAGTATACATAGAGAATCCTAAAGATGCTACCAGAAAACTACTAAAGCTAATCAATGAATTTGGTAAAGTACCAGGATACAAAATTAATGCACAGAAATCTTTTGCATTCCTACACATTAATGATGAAAAATCTAAAAGAGAAATCAAGGAAACACTCCCATTTACCACTGCAACAAAAAGAATAAAATACCTAGGAATAAACCTACCTAAGGAAACAAGAGACCTGTATGCAGAAAACTATAAGACACTGATGAAAGAAATTAAAGATGATACAAACAGATGGAGAGATATACCATGTTCTTGGATTGGAAGAATCAACATTGTGAAAAGGACTATACTACCCAAAGCAATCTACAGATTCAATGCAATCCCTATCAAATTACCACTGGCATTTTTCAAAGAATTAGAAGAAAAGTTTTGCAATTTGTATAGAAACACAAAAGACCCTGAATAGCCAAAGCAATCTGGAGAAAGAAAAACGGAGCTGGAGGAATCAGGCTCCTGCACTTCAGACTATACTATAAAGCTACAGTAATCAAGACAGTATGGTAGTGGCACAAAACCAGAACTATATATCAACAAAACAGGATAGAAAGCTCAGAGATAAACCCACGCACCTTTGGTCACCTTATTTTTAATAAAGGAGGCAAGAACATACAAAGGAGAAAAGACAGCCACTTCAATAAGTGGTGCTGGGAAAACTGGACACCTACATGTAAAATAATGAAATTAGAACACTCCCTAACACCATACACAAAAATAAACTCAAAATGGGTTAAAGACCTACATGTAAGGCCAGACACTATCAAACTCTTAGAGGAAAACATAGGCAGAACACTCTATGACATAAATCACAGCAAGATCCTTTTTGACCCACCTCCTAGAGAAATGGAAATAAAAACAAAAATAAACAAATGGGACCTAATGAAACTCAAAATATTTTGCACAGCAAAGGATACCATAAACAAGACCAAAAGACAACCCTCAGAATGGGAGAAAATATTTGCAAATGAAGCAACTGACAAAGGATTAATCTCCAAAATTTATAAGCAATTTATGCAGCTCAATAACAAAAAAAACAAACAACCCAATCCAAAAATGAGCAGAACTAAATACACATTTCTCCAAAGAAAATATACAGATTGCTAACAAACACATGAAAGAATGCTCAACGTCACTAATCATTAGAGAAATGCAAAACAAAACTGAAATGAGGTATCACCTCACACCAGTTAGAATGGCCATCACCAAAAAATCTAGAAACAATAAATGCTGGAGAGGATGTGGAGAAAAGGGAACCCTCTTGCACTGTTGGTGGGAATGTAAATTGATACAGCCACTATGGAGAACAGTATGGACGTTCCTTGCAAAACTAAAAATAGAACTACTATATGATGCAGCAATCCCAATACTGGTCATACACACTGAGAAAACCATAATTCAAAAAGAGTCATGGGCTTCCCTGGTGGCGCAGTTGTTGAGAGTCCGCCTGCTGATGCAGGGGACATGGGTTCATGCCCCAGTCCAGGAGGATCCCACATGCTGCGGAGTGGCTGGGTCCATGGGCCATGGCTGCTGGGCCTGCATGTCTGGAGCTTGTGCCCCACAATGGGAGAGTCCACAGCAGTTAGAGGCCAGCGTACCACACACACACACACACACACACACACACACACACACACACACACACAAAAGAGTCATGTACCACAATGTTCATTGCAGCTCTATTTACAATAGCCAGGACATGGAAGCAACCTATGTGTCCAACAACAGATGAATGGATAAAGAAGATGTGGCACATATATACAATGGAATATTACTCAGCCATAAAAAGAAACGAAACTGAGTTATTTGTAGTGAGGTGGATGGACCTAGAGTCTGTCATACAGAGTGAAGTAAGTCAGAAAGAGAAAAACAAATATCGTATGCTAACACATACATATGGAGTCTAAAAAAGAAAAAAAGAAAATGGTTCTGAAGAACCTAGGGGCAGGACAGGAATAGAGACACAGACGTAGAGAATGCACTTGAGCACACAGGGAGGGGGAAAGGTAAGCTGGGATGAAGTGAGAGGGTGGCATGGACTTATATATACTACCAAATGTAAAATAGATAGCTAATGGGAAGCAGCCGTATAGTACAGGAAGATCAGCTCAGTGCTTTGTCACTGCCTAGAGGGGTGGGATAGGGAGGGTGGGAAGGAGACTCAAGAGGGAGGAGATATAGGGATATATGTATATGTATAGCTGATTCACTTTGTTATAAAGCAGAAACTAACACACCATTGTAAAGCAATTATACTCTAATAAAGATGTTAAAAAAAATGATGGTGTGGTATATATACACAATGGAATACTACTCAGCCATAAAAGATAATGAAAAAATACCATCTGCAGCAACATGGATGGACTGGAGGGCATTATGCTAAGTGAAATAAATGGGACAGAGAAAGACAAATACTGTATGATAGCACATGTGGAATGTAAAAACTACAACAAACTAGTGAATATAACAACAATAACCAAAAAAAGCAGACTCACAGATATAGAGAGCAATCTAGTGGTTACCAGTGTGGAGAGGGAAGGGGGGAGGAGCCATAAGAGGTAGGGGATTAAGAGGTACAAACTATTATGTATGAAATAAGCTACAAGGATACATTGTACAACAGAGGGAATAAGGCCAATATTTTATAATAACTATAAATGGACTATAACCTTTAAAAATTTTGAATCATTATATTGCACACCTGTAGCTTACATAATATTTTACATGAACTATACTTTAATTTTAAAAAGTAAATGCATTTATCCAGAATAAGTAAATAAAACCTATATCTTCAGCTATAATATTCTAAGATAATTATCTCATCAAATTGTCTGATGTGCTCAAATAATAAAAGCCATTAATACTCTGTTCTTTATTAAACTCTAAAGTCCAAGGCATACTAGTGTTTGCCTTGTCGATGTTAGTTGCTCACAGCTCTTTCTCCAATACTAGCACTGTGCCTCACGTGTAATGTCTTCAGTAAATACTTTTTGAATGAATTACTAAACGTTTGCTACTCAGATAAATCAGCAATAAGCCCACCCTCAAGGAGCTGAGTCTAAAAGAGAAGATTAAACGCAGACATAAATAATGGCAATATAAGATGAAAAGGGTTATGTGCAACAGGCAGAGAGTCAATAGAGCATTCTAGGAATTCAGAGGTGGAGAAATTTCTTACTGCAAGGGAGGTAGTAAACTATTTCACTGAGATGATGATGTTTGCTTTTATCTTCAGCGAATGGACTTTAAACATATGAAGACTATCAGCACGCATTCCAGCCATGGGGACATCAAGAACAACCCATGGTAGTAAGAAACAATAACATGAACACGAGGAAACAGTGAATGTTTTCTACTGGGTGAAAAATAAATTAAGTCTACTTCATGAGTCAAAGACTTCATGCAATCAAATCCCTTCACCCTGACTCAGAGACTCTGACGATTGGCTGCATCTGATTCTAACTCCTATCACTTAATTCACCTCTTTCTTATTCATTCAGTGATTTTTACTTTTATCCATTTATTCATTATTTTTTTAAAAGGCATTATTTATTTAAGAACACACCTAGGCACCATTTTCAAAGATTAGAAAGGAAAATGAATTTCACCCACGTCTTTCAGAATAGAGTAGAAGACTTTGAAAGGCAATGACCACTTGTACTCTTCTCCTTCACTTCTCAGAGCACCTGTCACAAAATGATGCTCAAATGCAAGCTGAACACACAAATACACAAAAATAATAGCTCATTTTACATTAATTTAAAAGTTGATTAAGAGAAAAATGGCCCTTTTTTCCAACAAGGTGAACAAGTAGTGAACAAGTAATGTTCACTACTGGTTACTTCTACAAAGCTCAATTGTATTTATTAAATAAGTCTACATATTAATGGGAATCACTTACTGTCCTGGGGCATCAGGCTCGGAAAGTTGTCTAAGATATTATCCTTGCCTTGAAGGTGCAGAGAGACGTAAAAACCAGGGACTAGTCCAGGCTCTGAGGATCCAATGGTGAATGAGACAGAGAAAGTCCTTATTCTCAGAGAGTTTCCAGACCAGAAAGGGGATACCTACAACAAAGAAAAATACTGTTACAAAACTTTAAGATAATTCCAAAAAGTGATATATGCTACAAGATAATAAAGCAATGTAATATAACAGAAAGCTATTGAGTCTAACTTCTTTAAATAGGGGCTCAGGAAAGACTTTCTGAAGAACTGCCATTTAAGCTGAGAATCTGAGGACAGGGTGTTCTAGGCAGTGTGAGTGGCAATTCAAAGGCCTTATGTTTACCTCACACCAGTGAAAATGGCCATCATTAAAAAGTCTGCAAATAACAAATGCTGGAGAGGGTATGAAGAAAAGGGAACCCTCTTACATTGCTGGAGGAAATGTAAATTGGTACAACCACTACGGAGAACAGTATGGCGGTTTCTTCAAAAATTAATAATAGAGTTATCATATGATTCAGTAATCCCACTCCAGGGCATATATCTGGAGAAAACTCTAATTCAAAAAGATACATGTAACCCAATGTTCATAGCAGCACTTTTCACAATACCCAAGACATGGAAGCAACCTAAGTGTTCATTGATAGATCAATGGATAAATAAGATGTGGTATATGTATACAATGAAATACTACTAAGCTATAAAAAATAATGAAATAATGTCATCTGCAGCAACATGGATGGACCTAGAGATTATCACACTAAGTGAAGTAAGTCAGGAAGAGAAAGACAAATATCATATGATATCACATATATGTGGAATCTAAAATATGACACAAATGAACATATCTATGAAACAGAAACAGACCTAAAGACTTAGAAAATAAACTTATGGTTACCAAAGGGTGGGGAGAGTGGAGAGATAAATTAGGAGTTGGGATTAAGAGATACAAAAACAACAAGGTCCTACTGTATAACACAAGGAATTATATTCAATATCTTATAAACTATAATGTAAAAGAATCTGAAAAAGAATAGATATATATAAATCAATTTGCTGTACACCAGAAACTGACAGAACATTGTAAATCAAGTAAGCTTCAATAAAAACAGAACATAGGCCTAAAGTCTAGAATAGACTAGCTTATACATCACATATATCAGTATTTAAAGTGAGGTAAGTAACTTAAGACAACTTAGAAAGAGATAATGGCACACTAAACAGTCAGTGTTTAAAGTTCAAAGCTAGGCAAACCACCCACCCCCCCCAAAAAAAAAAAACCAAGAAAGCTAGGCACATACTCCACTGAGACAATCTCACTCACAGCACTTTCAGACTGAGGACTCATGTACAGGCTGTGAGTTTGCCTGATCTGTTAACCACAAATTATCCCTGGCTGTCAACCATGAATTGGAGGCCACCCCTAACTACCTTGGCTTCCTCTCTCGCTATCTGTCATGATGTCAAGTTCTTGGCACCCCTGGATGCCTGTGCTAAAAGGCAATTTTGGGTTTTTTTGTTTGTTTGTTTATTTAAAAAATTTATTGGAGTATAATTGCTTTAAAATGGTGTGTTAGTTTCTGTTCTATAACAAAGTGAATCAGCTATACATACACATATATCCCCATATCTCCTCCCTCTTGTGCCTCCCTCCCACCCTCCCTATCCCATCCCTCTAAGTGGTCACAAAGCACAGAGCTGATCTCCCTGTGCTATGCAGTTGCTTCCCACTAGCTATCTATTTTACGTTTGGTAGTGTGTATATGTCCATACCACTCTCACTTTGACCCAGCTTACCCGTACCCCTCCCCATATCCTCAAGTCCATTCTCTAGTAGGTCTGTGTCTTTATTCCCATCTTGCCCCTAGGTTCTTCATGACCATTTTTTTTTTTAGATTCCATATGTATGTGTTAGCATATGGTATTTGTTTTTCTCTTTTGACTTACTTCACTCTGTATGACAGACTCTAGGTCCATCCACCTCACTACAAATAACTGAATTTCATTACTTTTAATGGCTGAGTAATATTCCATTGTATATATGTGCCACATCTTCTTTATCCATTCATCTGTCAATGGACACATAGGTTGATTCCATGTCCTGGCTATTGTAAATAGAGCTGTGATAAACATTCTGGTAAATGACTCTATTTGAATTATGGTTTTCTTAGGGTGTATGCCCAATAGTGTCATTGCTGGGTCCTAGGGTTGTTCTATTTTTAGTTTTGTAAGGAAACTCCATACTGTTCTGCACAGTGGCTGTATCAATTTACATTCCCACCAACAGTGCAAGAGGGTTCCCTTTTCTCCACACCCTCTCCAGCATTTATTGTTTGTAGATTATTTGATGATGGCCATTCTGACTGGTGTGAGGTCATACATCATTGCAGTTTTGATTTGCATTTCTCTAATGATTAGTGACATTGAACATTCTTTCATGTGTTTGTTGGCAATCTGTATATCTTATTTGGAGAAATGTCTATTTAGGTCTTCTGCTCATTTTGGATTGGGTTGTGTGTTTTTTTGATATTGAGCTGCATGTAAATTTTGGAGATTACTCCTTTGTCAGTTGCTTCACTTCCAAATATTTTCTCCCATTCTGAGGGTTGTCTTTTGGTCTTCCATATGGTTTCCTTTGTTGTGCAAAAGCTTTTAAGTTACATTAGGTCCCATTTGTTTATTTTTTGTTTTATTTCCATTTCTCTAGGAGGTGGGTCAAAAAGGATCCTGCTGTGATTTATGTCCTAGAGTGTTCTGCCTATGTTTTCCTCTAAGAGTTTGATAGTGTCTGGCCTTACATTTAGGACTTTAATTCATTTTGAGTTTATTTTTGTGTATGTTGTTAGGAAGTGTTCTAATTTCATTGTTTTACATGTAGCTGTCCAGTTTTCCCAGCATCACTTATTGAAGAGGCTGTCATTTCTCCATTGTATATTCTTGCTTCCTTTATCAAAAATAAGGTGACCATAGGTGCATGGGTTTATCTATGGGCTTTCTACCCTGTTCCATTGGTCTATATTTCTGTTTTTGTGACAGTACCACACTCTCTTGATTACTGTAGCTTTGTAGCATAGTCTGAAATCCAGGAGCCTGATTCCCCCAGCTCCATTTTTCTTCCTTAAGATTGCTTTGGCTATTCGGGGTCTTTTGGGTTTCCATACAAATTGTGAAATTGTTTGTTCTGGTTCTGTGAAAAATGCCATTGATTGTTTGATATGGATTGCCTTGAATCTGTAGATTGCATTGGGTAGTATAGTCATTTTAACTATATTGATTCTTCCAATCCAAGAACATGGTATATTTCTCCATCTGTTTGTATAATCTTTCATTTCTTTCATCAGTGTCTTATACTTTCTGCATCCAGGACTCTTGTTTCCTTAGGTAGGTTTATTCCTCGGTATTTTATTCTTTTTGTTGCAGGGGTAAATGGGAGTGTTTCCCTGATTTCTCTTTCAGATTTTTCATCATTAGTGTATAGGAATGCAAGAGATTTCTGTGCATTAATTTTGTAGCCTGCTACTTTACCAAATTCATTGATTAGCTCTAGTAGTTTTCTGGTAACATCTTTAGGATTCTCTATGTATAGTATCACATCATCGGCAAACAGTGACAGCTTTACTTTTGTTTTCCAATTTGGATAGCTTTTATTTCTTTTTCTTCTCTGATTTCTGTATCTAAAACTTCCAAAACTATGTTTAATAATAGTGGTGAGAATGGAAAACCTTGTCTTCTTCCTGATCGTAGAGGAAATGGTTTCAGATTTTCACCATTGAGAATGATGGTAGCTGTGGGTTTGTCATATACAGTCTTTATTAAGTTGAGGTAAGTTCCCTCTATACCTACTTTCTGGAGGGTATTTTATCATAAATGGGTGTTGAATTTTGTCTAAAGCTTTTTCTGCCTCTGTTCAGATGATCACATGGTTTTTCTCCTTCAATGTGTTAATATGGTTAATCACATTGATTAATTTGTATATATTGAAGAATCCTTGCATTCCTGGGATAAACCTCACTTGATTATGGTGTATGATCCTTTTAATGTGCTGTTGGATTCTGTTGGCGAGTATTTTATTGATGATTTTTGCATCTATATTCATCAGTGATATTGGCCTGTAGTTTTCTTTCTTTGTGACATCTTTGTCTGGTTTTCATATGAGGGTGATGGTGGCCTCATAGAATGAGTTTGGGAGTGTTCCTCCCTCTGCTATATTTTGGAATAGTTTGAGAAGGATAGCTGTTAGCTCTTCTCTAAATGTTTGATAGAATTTGCTTGTGAAGCTATCTGGTCCTGGAGTTTTGTTTGTTGGAAAATTTTTAATCACAGTCTCAATTTCAGTGCTTGTGATTGGTCTGTTTTATTTTCTACTTCTTCCTGGTTCAGTCTTGGAAGGTTGTACTTTTCTAAGAATTCGTCCATTTCTTACAGGTTGTTCATTTTCTTGGCATATAGTTGCTTGTAGTAATCACTGATAGTCCTTTGTATTTCTGAAGTGTGAGTTGTTACACTTCCTTTTTCATTTCTAATTCTATTGATTTGAGTCTTCCCCCTCCCTTTTTTTGACGAGTCTGGCTAATGGTTTATCAATTTTGTTTATCTTCTCAAAGAACCAGCTTTTAGTTTTATTGATCTTTGCTATCGTTTCCTTCATTTATTTTTCATTTATTTCTGATCTGATCCTTATGATTTCTTTCCTTCTGCTAACTTTGGGTTTTCTTTGTTCTTCTTTCCCTAAATGCTTTAGGTGTAAGGTTAGCCTGTTTGAGATGTTTCTTGTTTCTTGAGGTAGGACCGTATTGCTATAAACTTCCCTCTTAAAACTGCTTTTGCTGCATCCCATAAGTTTGGTGTTGTCACGTTTTTATTTTCATTTGTTTCTAGGTAATTTTTATTTCTTCTTTGATTTCTTTAGTAATCTTTTGGTTATTTAGTAGTGTATTGTTTAGCCTGCATGTGTTTCTATTTTTTACAGATTTTTTCCTGGAACTGATATCTAGTCTCATAGCATTGTGGTTGGAAAAGATACATGATACAATTTCAATTTTCTTAAATTTACCAAGGCTTGATTTGTGACCCAAGATATGATCTATCCTGGAGAATGTTCCATGACCACTTGAGAAGAAAGGGTATTCTGTTATTTTTGGTTGGAATGTCCTATAAATATCAGTTAAGTGCATCTTTTTTAATATATCATTTAAAGTTTGTGTTTCCTTATTTATTTTCATTTTGGATGATCTTTCTATTGGTGAAAGTATGGTGTTAACGTACCCAACTATTATATTTTTACTGTCAGTTTCCGTTTTTCTGGCTGTTAGCATTTGCCTTATGTATTGAGGTACTCCTATGTTGGGTGCATAAATATTTACCATTGTTATATCTTCTTCTTGGATTGATATCTTGATCATTATGTAGTGGCTTTTTTTGGTCTCTTGTAATAGTCTTTATTTTAAAATCTATTTTGTCTGATATGAGAAATGCTACTCCAGCTTTCTTTTGATTTCCATTTGCATGGAATATCTTTTTCCATCCCCTCACTTTCAGTCTGTATATGTCCCTAGGGCTGAATCTCTTGTAGACAGCATATGTACAGGTCTCATTTTTGTTTCCATTCAGCCAGTCTGTGTATTTTGGTTGGAGCATTTAATCCATTTACATTTAAGGTAATTATCAATATGTATGTGCTTATTACCATTTTCTTAACTGTTTTGGGTTTGTTATTGTAGGTCTTTTCCTTCTCTTGTGTTTCCTGCCTAGAGAAGTTCCTTTAGCATTTGTTTCAAAGCTGGTTTGGTGGTGCTGAATTCTCTTAGCTTTTGCTTGTCTGTAAAGTTTTAATTTCTCCCTCAAATCTGAATGAGATCCTTGCTGGGTAGAGTAATCTTGGTTGTAGGTTTTTCCCTTTCATCACTTTAAGTATGTCCTGCTACTGCCGTCTGGCTTGCACAGTGTCTGCTGAAAGATCAGCTGTTAACTTTATGTGGATTCTCTTGTATGTTATATGTTGTTTTCCCCTTGCTGTTTTAATATTTTTTCTTTGTATTTAATTTTTGATAGTTTGATAATATGTGTCTTGGCATGTTTCTCCTTGCATTTATCCTGTATGGGACTCTGCTTCCTGGACTTGATTGGCTATGTCCTTTCCCATATTAGGGAAGCGTTCAACTATAATCTCTTCAAATATTTTCTCAGTCCCTTTCTTTTTCTCTTCTTCTTCTGGAACCTATATAATTAGAATGTTGTTGCATTTAATATTATCCCAGAGGTCTCTGAGACTGTCCTCAATTCTTTTCATTCTTTTTCTTTAGTCTGCTCTGCAGTAGTTATTTCTGCTATTTTATCATCCAGGTCACTTATCTGTTCTTCTGCCTCAGTTATTCTGCTATTCATTCCTTCTAGAGAATTTTAAATTTCATTTACTGTGTTGTTCATCATTGTTTGTTTGCTCTTTAGTTCTTCTAGGTCCTTTAAACGTTTCTTGTATTTTCTCCATTCTATTTCCAAGGTTTTGGATCATCTTTACTATCATTTCTCTGAATTCTTTTTCAGGTATACTGCTTATTTCCTCTCCATTTGTTTGGTCTGATGGGTTTTTACCCTGCTCCTTCATCCACTGTGCATTTCTCTCTCTTCTCATGTTGCGTAACTTACTGTGTTTGGAGCCTCCTTTTAGCTGGCTGCAGCTTCCCAGGTCCCGTTGTTTTTGGTGTCTGCCCCCAGTGGGTAAGGTTGGTTGACTGGGTTGTGTAGGCTTCCTGGTGGAGGGGATGTTGCCTGTGTTCTGGTGAATGAGGCTGGATCTTGTCTTTCTGGTGGCCAGAACCTCAGCCAGTGGTGTGTTTTGGGGTGTCTGTGACCTTATCATGATTTTAGGCAGCCTCTCTGCTGATGGGTGGGGTTGTGTTCCTGTGTTACTTGTTGTTTGACATTGGGTGTCCAGCATGCAGCTTGCTGGTCTTTGAGTGGAGCTGGGTTTTAGCATTGAGATGGAGGTCTTTGGGAGAGCTTTTGCCATTTGTGATTATGTGGAGCAAGGAGGTCTCTGGCAGACCAATGTACTGAACTTGGCTCTCCCACCTGAGAGGCGCAGGCCTGACACCTGGCCAAAGCACTGAGACCCTGTCAGCCACATGGCTTAGAAAAAAAGGGAGAAAAGAGAGAGAGAGAGAGAGAGAGAGAGAGAGAGAGAGAGAGAGAGAGAGAGAGAGAGAGAGAGAGAAAGAAAGAAAGAAAGAAAGAAAGAAAGAAAGAAAGGAAGGAAGGAAGGAAGGAAGGAAGGAAGGAAGGAAGGAAGGAAGGAAGGAAGGAAGGAAGAAAGAAAAAGAAAAAAAGAAAGAAAGAGAGAAAGAAAGAAAATAATAAAAGAAAATAATAAAAATTAAAAATAAAAAATGTTATTAAAAATAAAAAATAATTTTAAAGTAATAAAGAAAAAAAGGTTAGAGAGAACCCTAGGACAAATGGTAAAAGCTAAGCTATACAGAGAAAGTCAGACAAAGAAACATACACATACACACTCACAAAAAGAAAAAAAGGAAAAGTATGTATCTATATATATTTAAAAAAGGAAGAGAGCAACCAAATCAATAAACAAATCTACCAATGATAATAAACTCTAAACACTAAAATAAGATAAACATAAAACCAGAAACAAATTAGATACAGAAAGCAAACCCCAAGTCTAAAGTTGCTCCCAAAGTCCACTGCCTCAGTTTTGAGATGATTCGTTGTCTATTCAGATATTCCACAGATGCAGGGTACATCAAGTTGATTGTGGAGATTTAATCTGCTGCTCCTGAGGCTGCTGGGGGAGATTTCCCTTTCTCTTCTTTTTGCGCACAGTTCCTGGGTTTCAGCTGTGGATCTAGGCCTGCCTCTGCACATAGGTCACCCTCTGGCATCTGTTCTTTGCTTAGACAGTACGGGGTTAAAGTAGCACCTGATTAGGGAGTTCTGGCTCACTCAGGCAAGGGGGAGGGAGGGGTACAGAATGTGGGGCCAGTCTGCAGAGGCAGAGGCTGACATGACATTGCAACAGCCTGAGACGTGCTGTGTGTTCTCTCGGGGAAATTGCCCCAGGATGACGGGATGCTGGCAGTGGCGGGCTGCACAGGCTCTTGGGAGGGGAGGTGTGGATAGTGACCTGTGTTTGCACACAGGATTCTTGGTGGTTTCAGCAGAAGTCTTAGTGTTTCATGTCCATCTCTGGTGTCTGTGCTGATAGCCGTGGCTCGCACCCTCCTCTGAAGCTCTTTTAGGCAGTGCTCTGAATCCCCTCTCCTCGTGCACCCCGAAACAATAGTTTCTTGCCTCTTAGGCAGTTCTAGACTTTTCCTCAGATTCTCTCCCAGCTAGCTGTGTTGCACTAGCCCCCTGCAGGCTGTGTTCACGCAGCCAACCCCAGTTCTCTCCCTGGGATCTGACCTCTGAAGCCAGAGTCTCAGCTCCCAGCCCCCACCTGCCCCAGTGGATGAGCAGACAAACCTCTCTGGGTGATGAGTGCTGGTCAGCACTGATTCTCTGTGCAGGAATCTCTCTGCTTTGCCCTCCACACCCCTGTTGCTGTGCTCTCCTCTGTGGCTCTGATGCTTCCCCCACACCACCCCCATCTCTGCCAGTGAAGGGGCTTCCTAGTGTGTGGAAACGTTTCCTCCTTCACAGCTCCCTCCCAGAGGTGCAGGTCCCATCCTTAATCTTTTGTCTCTGTTTTTCTTTTGCCCTACCCAGGTACATGGGGAGTTTCTGGCACTTTGGGAAGGCTGAGGTCTTCTGCCAGCGTTCAGTAGGTGTTCTGTAGGAGTTGTTCCACATGTAGATGTATTTCTGATGTATTTGTGTGGAGGAAGGCAATCTCCACGTCTTACTCCTCCGCCACCTTGAAGGTCTCTGCTAAAATGCAATGTTAACCACAGCAATCCACTCGCCTGTTCCACCCACCAAGCCTGTCCCTTACTAGAGACTTCTCGGTGGCTCAGCGCCATCAGCCAGCATGGTTTTATCTATGAACGTGAGGTGTGTATGCTCATCCTCCTGCCAAACCATGCCATCTGTCATTATCACCCCAGGAAACAATTTGCTGATCAAAACAAATAAAATAACAACAACAACAACTTCATTTAGGAGTTCTGTATTAAATGCCTACTGAGATCTTAATAAAAATTTTTATGTTATCTATGAAAAATTAACTGTACAAATCTGTCTGTCTCTGCCTGTAACAAGGACATGGGGACATGTGCTTTCCTTCTCATACATATTTCCAACTCATCCACCTTCCTTTATCACTAGCCCAAAGCTTAGAGTGGAAATGAAGGCAGCTGTCCTCCTATGTGAGTTCCATATTTGTTTTTACCTAGAAATCGGTCTAGGTGCCTAGTACAGAGTAAAAAAGGTCAATGATTTCATTAAAGGGGGACAGAGCCAAATCGAAAGCAAGATAATAACATCTTCCCAGAACCCTTTGATTAGGCATTCTTTCTACTCATTTCCATAAGTGGCTATACTTTTTCTATTATAGCATTGATGACACTTAATTGCTACAGTGTGTTTGCAGTATTACTGTAGTAAGGATAAGAACTGTACTGATCTTGCTCATCACATCACACTAACCTCAGTTTCTAGCCATTTATAACCATAATTTGTTGAATTAATGAAACCATTCCTCAGAAGCACTTTCTCAATCTAAAACAAATTCAGGCAATGAGTCTAGTTCTCTGAAATTCTTTCTGCCAATCACAACACTGATCATCACACCAAACCCCAAGCTATATCTTAGTGTATTTTTCTGTAAGACCGCTCTGAGGAAAATTTATTGCAAGTATGTGTACAATGTGAGGTGGTATGTGCTGTCGGTGCATCACCCATAAAATTAAGGAAATGCCAAAAAAGAAAACTGTATGCATCAGTAGTATGTCTTCTGCTCCACTCAGAGTGATATTTCCCAGCAGTTGTGTTCAGGACCAGCTTTTCAGGGGACAAGGATGTTCCTTTGTGCTATGGTCCCCACACAGAGTGTACAAGATCTTTATCATATTTAGAGGACTTATGAAGTATCTAGGAATCCATACAGTTGTGCAGGCAGGGAATTACCTAATCCTAGGGGCACAGCTCACTTTGTAGATTTCATAGATTTTTGTATCTACTAGGACAGTTTGAAGAGAGTTGTGAATAGTGCCTATTCAAACAAAAATATTTTGTCAGTTTTTAAGAATTGAAAATAAAGGACTTGAGCCACTCATTGAATATATGCACTATGAATATCCTTCAATAAATTCCTCTCGTCTTTAACTGGCCAAAGTCAGGTTTTCTAAATTTCAACTGAAGAATTCCACTTGATTCATAAAACATAATCATTAGCTATTTAATTCAGCTTCCACTAATAAATAAATTCAATGGTCTCCAATAACAGCATGCCTTATTCATTTTAGTAGTAGTGATTGTAGTGCTGGCTGTTAATATTTAAAATAATTGTACCTTCTATTTGCACATTTTAATGCATGATCTCATGTAAGATTCACAACTTTGAGAGGTAGAAACTAAAGTTACCTCCATTGTACAGATGAAGAAACTGAGGCTGTCTGAGGTCAAAAAACTTTCCCAAGAGTCACAGCCAGTATGTGGTAGAGGTGGGGTTATCATCTGATATCCAGTATTCTTTCCCTGCACCAACAAAGCCCTTCCTCTTAGACCAGAGACTCACCCATCACTACCTACTCAGACTGAAAGAGAGCAGGGATCACATGCACAATCAGCTGTACCCTCAATGTTGATATGCCATGACTGCCCCTGATAATCACCAGGTTACCAGGCAACCGACTGTAAGATGAATAGCACATTGGGAAGATGAAATGATTGGGAGCAAAATTCATTGATCCATTTTACTTTCAGAATTATGCCTGAGACCCTACTCTCTTCTATTAGCTTTTTCTCAGTAATGAGATACACACTCTTATTTTTTCAAAACCTTAACAAATAATATTTCCATCAAAAAATTTTTCCATTATTTCAATGACATCAAAGCTTGCTACATAAAAACAAATTATGAATAGATTTGATGTGGATACTTATATTGAAAATCTGAATTTTTGTAAATCACACCTCCATTCTACCTTATACCAATGCATTTTTTCTTTCAGTATTTCTTGAAAGATGCCAGTTAAAATAAAGTCAGTTAGGCTACCATCCTACCCCATTCAGAAGATAAAGGATTTTTATGCTTGGGTTAAATAAAGCTCTTTTACCCAGATCTTGTTCCTTTCTTGGTGCTCTCATCTAGACTTGTAAAATTTCCTTCTTTGTGCTCTTGCATTTCAAGTCCCAGAAGTTATCTATTCAAAAATACAATTGTCTACATTTTCCCTTGAAACTGCATAAATAACAGCAACATGCATGCACGCACATATATCCCCCAGTCTGAAAAATGATCCATTTATTTCAGAGTCCATATTTTGGATGTATTGATTACATGTTAAGACCTCTTGAAACGCATGTCTTGCAAAAGAAACCACTGTGGAAACAGACACAAATGGACTATTTGCTTGAGATACGCACTAATAATAATCAGTAAGTATTCATACTATTCATCTTAAAACAGTTGGAAAAGTGCATGTAAACGTGTTAAATGGAAATATAAGCAGTAATTTTAGAAGATATATGGATGAGAATATCAGGCAATCAGGAAAATTACCAATGCATCCTAAGTTTTCAACTCTCACCCTCTGTTTTGTTTGACCCACACAGTGTTTTTTGAAAAAATGAAATCTAAAGAAATAAATCAGGAGAAATTACTTTCAACTTTGAAATTTTAGTTTGTCTTGAAAACTGAAAGATCTGATACCACTAGATATAAACTTCTCTATGGTAATGACTAGTCGAGGCTGAGTAGAGGCTGCTCCCTTTAGCAGACAGGGCAGTTTCCATAGACAAACCCTTCCCTGTCATATTCCCAATCTAGCCTCTTTCATTCATTTCCCTTACCTGACTCCTCCTTATAGGCATGAGATTTTTCAGCCCCTAGTCTATCCCCTCCTACCAACATCTGTCTTCAAAATTTCTCTACTTTAATACTTCCCTTTCTCTCACTACCTATGTCCAGATGGGCACCAGATCCTTTTAGGTTCACCTCTAAAATATACCTATTTCTGTCTTTCCTTTAACTTGAAATGCCCCTACCCAGTTTTTTCACTATGGCTCATCTGAACTGCTCTCACAGACTACCAACAAAACATGGAATTTCCAAGCTCCCCTGCATCCTCCAACCTATTACTTCAGAGTTGATTATGTGATTCTGTTTCCTAAAATGTTGTTTCTACCATGGCCTATAAAAAGTTCAGACACTATAACATGGCTTCGTAAATCCACCATGATTTCTATACCTCTATCCTCATCACACCTGCCACTCTCATCTCCCAATTCACCACACACCTCACTCTCAGCTCCAGCCACACAGAACTATTTACCTGCTCCAGCTGCTCCCTCCGTCTGGAAAGCCTTTCCTTCCTTTTCCTTCTCTCCCTCCTCCACTCTTCCTTCCTCGCCTTCCTTCCCCAGCAGACAAAATCTTAACTCTCTCCCAAGAACATCCTATTTACCATGAACACTTTCCTAACATCCCCACACAGAAAGTACCCTTTCCTTCTCTGCATCCCCAAAATGCTTGGCTTCTTTTTTTTTTTTTTCGTGGTATGCTGGCCTCTCACTGTTGTGGCCTCTCACTGTTGCGGAGCACAGGCTCCGGACGCACAGGCTCAGCGGCCGTGGCTCACGGGCCCAGCCACTCCACGGCATGTGGGATCTTCCTGGACTGGGGCACGAACCCGTGTCCCCTGCATCGGCAGGCGGACTCTCAACCACTGCGCCACCAGAGAAGCCCTAGTGCTTCGCTTTTAAGTGGCTAAAAAACTCTTATAAATTCCCTTGTACTCTAAGTTTATGTCAAATGTTCTCATTGGAGCATAAATTCCATGAGTCTAGGTACCATGTCATAACATGTTTTAATCCTTTTAAAACTTAGTAAGTTGCTTGCTCACAGTAATAATAAATTCCTGAACATTTACTTAGTTTTGCACACTGTGCTTAACAGTTTGCAAGCATGTCTTCTTTATTCCTCACAAGACTCAGAGCTTCTTGTTTCAGAGAAAAGGAAAGTGAGGCACAGAAATGCCTAGTAACTAGCAGAAGGGCCAAACACAAGCAGGTGGCAGAACCAAGATTGAAAATTAGGTCAATCACATGGTCCTAGTCCAAAGACCATGACCCTACTCAACTTTACTTCATGTTATGATTGAAAAATAAAAGTTTATTTTAAAATAAACATGGAGAGTCATCCACAGCATATAAGCTGAGGTGCTGGTGCAGCCGTTTCACATTAGGGACTCTCGTCTGGAGTGCTCACTGCAGTACCTCCACATGTGGTACACTATGAGCAAATGAAACTAGACTAAGCACAAAGGACAAAAAAAGTCTGGTTTCTGGTTTGGATACGCTCAGATGACCAGTGTCTCCCAGCTTGCTGACAACCCACAAGAGACTTGCTGTTAAAGTTAAAGACCTTAAACAAAACAAATCAGCTGTGCTGCAGAAGCCCATGAAGGCACACTTTGCAAGTAAGAAAGATGACCTGGATTTGGCTTAAGACGAGAATCTCAACTTAAATCTCAATTAGACAAAATAAAGCTAAGCGGCAGACCTTCAAGATGGGGGAGGAGAAAGACATGGAGATCACCTTGCTCTCCATAAATACATGAAAAATACATCTACATGTGGAACAACTTATACAGAACTCTTACTGAACACTGTCAGAAGACCTCAGCCTTCCCAAAAGGCAAGAAACACCCCACATACCTGGGTAGGGCAAAATCAAAAAGGAAAAACAGAGACAAAAGAATAGGGACAGCACCTGCACCTCTGGGAGGGAGCTGTGAAGGAAAAAAAGTTTCCACACACTAAGAAGCCCCTTCACTGGTGGAGATGGGGGGTGGGCGGGGAGGAAGTTTTGGAGCCATGGAGGAGAGCACAGAACAGGGGCACAGAGGGCAAACTGGAGAGATTCTCACACAGAGGATCAGTGCTGACCAGCGCTCACCAGCCCGAGAGGCTTCTCTCCTCACCCACCGGGGCAGGTGGGGGCTGGGAGCTGAGGTTCAGGCTTCGGAGGTCAGATCCCAGGGAGAGGACTGGGGTTGGCTGCATGCACACAGCCCAAAAGGGGCTAGTGCACCACAGCTAGCCAGGAGTGGGTCCGGGAAATGTCTGGATCTGCCTAAGAGGCAAGAGACAATCGTTTCAGGGTGTGTAAGGAGAGTGGATTCCTTCCCTGTCTGCCCACACAAGGTAGAGCACCACCTAAACTGACTCCAGAGATAGGCACAAGCTGCGGCTATCAGCTCGGACCCCGGAAACAGGTATGAAATGCTAAGGCTGGGCTGCTGCCACCAAGAATCCTGTGTGCAAGCACAGGTCACTATCGACACCCCCCCCAGGGAGCCTGTAAAGCATGTCACTGCCAGGGGCCCAAGATCAAGGGAGAACTTCCCTAGGAGACCACACAGTGTGCCTCAGCCTGTTGCAATATCACACTGGCCTCTGCCACCTCAGGCTCACCCCACATTCCAATTATGACTACCGTACCCCTCTCTCCCCCTGGCCTGAGTGAGTAAGAGAATCCTGATCAGCTGCTGCTCTAAGCCCTTCCTGTCTGGGTGGGGAACAGACTCCTGAGGGCTGCCTACATGCAGACTTAGGGCTAAAACCAAAGCTGAACACCAGGACCTGTGCAAACAAATAAGAGAAAGAGAAATTTCTCCATGCAGCCTCAGGAGCAGCAGATTAAATCACCACAATAAATAAACACTGCATCTGAAGAATACCTGAACAGACAATGAATGTTCCCAAAATTGAGGCAGTGGACTCGGGGAGCAAATGTAGACTTGGGGGTTTGCTTTCTGTGTCTAATTTTTTTCTGGTTTTATGTTTATTTTAGTATAGTATTTAGTGCTTACTATCAGTGATGGATTTGTTTACTGCTTTGGTTGCTCTCTTCCTTTATACATATATATATTTTTTTCCTTTTTTTCTTTTTGTGAGTGTGTATGTGTATGCTTCTTTGTGTGATTTTTGTCTGTATAGTTTTGCTTTTACCATTTGTCCTAGGGTTCTGTCTCTTTGGTTTTTTTGTTTTTGTTTTTTAGTTTGTTTTTCTTTTTCTCTCTCTTCCTTTCTTCTGAGCTATGTGGCTGGCAGGGTCTTAGTTCATCAGCCAGGTGTCAGGCCTGAGACTCCAAGATGGGAGAGCCAAGTCCAGGACATTGGACCACCAGAAACCTCCCAGCCCTACATAATATCAACTGGCGAGAGCTCTCCCAGAGATCTTTGACTCAACACTAAGACCCAGTTCCACCCAACAGCCAGCAAGATCAAGTTCTGGATACCCCATGCAAAACAACTAGCAAGATAGGAATACTACCACACTCATTAGCAGAGAGGCTGCATAAAGTCATACTAAGTTCACATACACTCCAAAACACACCATGAGACGCAGCCCTGCCCACCAGAAGGACATGATACAGCCCCAACAACCAGAACACAGGGACCAGTCCCCTCTGGCAGGAAGACTACAAAAGCCACTGAACCAACCTCACCCACTGGGGGCAGACACCAAAAATAACAGGAACTAAGAAACTGCAGCCTGCGAAAAGGAGACCCCCAAAACAATAAGTTAAACAAAATGAGAAAACAGAGAAATATGTAGCAGATGAAGTAGCAAGGTAAAAACTCAACAGACCAAACAAATGAAGAGCAAATAGGAAGAGGACCTTCAAGATGGTGGAGGAGGAAGATGGGGAGATCACCTTCTTCCCCACAAATGCATCAAAAATACATCTACATGTGGAGCAACCCCTACAGAACACCTACTAAATGCTGGCAGAAGACCTCAGACTTCCCAAAAGGCAAGAAACTCCACACGTAAATGGCCAGTTGGCTGACAAGGTCTTGGTGTTCTGATTGGCGGTCAGGCTTGAATGTCTGAGGTGGGAGAGCAGAGTTCATGACACAGGACCACCAGAGACCTCCTGGCCCCATGTAATATCAATTGGTGAGATCTCTCCCAGAGATCTCCATCTCAACTCTAAGACCCAGCTCCACTCAATGACCAGCAAGCTCCAGTGCTGGACACTCCATGCCAAACAACTAGCAAGACAGGAACAAGAGGCACCCATTAGCATAGAGGCTGCCTAAAATCATAAAGTTCACAGACACACCAAAACACACCACCGGAAGCAGTCCTACCCACCAGAAAGACAAAATCCAGCCTCATCCACCAGAACACAGGCACTAGTGCCCTCCACCAAGAAGCCTACACAACCCACTCAACAAACCTTACTCACTGGCAGCAGACACCAAAAACAATGAGAACTACAAACCTGTGGCCTGCAGAAAGGAGACCCCAAACACAGTAAGTTAAGCAAAATGAGAAGACAGAGAAATATGCAGCAGATGAAGGAGCAAGGTAAAACCCACCACATCAAACAAATGAAGAGGAAATGGGCAGTCTACCTGAAAAAGAATTGAGAGAAATCATAGTAAACATGATCTAAAATCTTGGAAATAGAACATAGAAAAAAGACATGTTTAACAAGGACCTAGAAGAGAAACTTGCACAAGTGTCTTATATAGCCTCATCCACTAAGGGGGAAGACAGCAGAAGCAAGAAGAACTATAATCCAGCAGCATGTGGAACAAAAACCACATTCACAGAAATAGACAAGAGAAAAGGTATATACCAGATGGAGGAATAAGATAAAACCCCAGAGAAACAACTAAATAAAGTGGAGATAGGCAACCTTCCAGAAAAAGAATTCAGAATAATGATAGTGAAGATGATCCAGAACCTTGGAAAAAGAATGGAGGCAAAGATTGAGAAGATGCAAGAAATGCTTAACCAACCCAGAAGAATTAAAGAACAAAGAAACAGAGATGAACAATACAATAACTGAAATGAAAACTACACTAGAAGGAATCAAGAGTGGAATAACTGAGACAGAAGAACAGATAAGTGGCCTGGAAGACAGAACGGTGGAATTCACTGCTGCTGAACAGAATAAAGAAAAAAGAATGAAAATAAATGAAAACAGCTTAAGAGACCTCTGGGACAAGATTAAACACAACAACATTCACATTATATGGGTCCCAGAAGGAGAAGAGAGAGAGAAACGACCTGAGAAAACATTTGAAGGGATTATAGTCGAAAACTTCCATAACATGGGAAAGGAAATAGCCAACCAAGTCCAGGAAGTGCAGAGTCCCATAAAGGATAAACCCAAAGTGAAACACGCCAAGACACATAGTAACCAAACTGGCAAAATTAAAGGAAAAGAAAAATTATTGAAAGTAGTAAGGGAAAAATGACAAAGAACATACAAGAGAACTCCCATAAGTTTAACAGCTGATTTCTCAGCAAAAATTCTACAAGCCAGAAGGGAGGGGTATGATACACTTACAGTGATGAAAGGGAAGAACCTACAACTAAGATTACTCTACCTGGCAAAGATGTAATTCATATTCGATGGAGAAATCAAAAGCTTTACAGACAAGCAAAAGCTAAGACAATTCAGCACCACAAAACAAGCTTTAAAGCAAATGCTAAAGGAACTTCTCTAAGTGGGAAACACAAGACAAGAAAAGGACCTACAAAAACAAGCCCAAAACAATTAAGAAAATGATCATAGGAACATGCATATCGATAATTACCTTAAACGTGAAAGGCTTAAATGCTCCAAACAAAAGACACAGGCTTGCTGAATGGATACAAAAACAAGACCCATATATATGCTGTCTACATGAGACCCACTTCAGACCTAGGAACACATACAGACTGAAAGTGAGAGGATGGAAAAAGATATTCCATGCAAATGGAAATCAAAACAAAGCTGGAGTAGCAATATTCATATCAGATAAAATAGACTTTAAACTAAGAATGTTACAAGAGAAACGGAATTACACTACATAATGATCAAGAGATCAAACCAAGAAGAAGATATAACAATTATAAACATATATGTACCCAACATAGGAGCACCTCAATACATAAGGCAACTGCAAACATCTATAAAAGAGGAAATCAACAGTAACACAATAATAGTGGGGGACTTTAACACCTCACTTACACCAATGGACAGATCATTCAAAATGAAATAAATAAGGAAACAGAAGCCTTAAATGACACAATAGACCACAAAGATTTAATTGATATTTATAGGCCATTCCATTCATAAAGAGCAGATTATACATCCTTCTCAAGTGCGCTCAGAACATTCTCCAGGATAGATCACATCCTGGGTCACAAGTCAAGCCTCATTAAATTTAAGAAAATTGAAATCATATGAAGCATTTTTTCTGACCACAACTCTATGAGATTAGAAATGAATTACAGGGAAAAAAAACTGAAAAAAACACAAACACATGGAGGCTAAACAATACATTACTAAATAACCAAGAGATCACTGAAGAAATAAAAGAGGAGATCAAAAAACACACAGAGACAAATGGCAATGAAAACATGATGATCCAAAACCTACTGGATGCAGCAAAAGCAGTTCTAAGAGGAAAGTTTATAGCTATACAAGCTTACCTCAAGAAACAAGCAAAATCTCAAATAAAAAATCTAACGTTACACCCAAAGGAACTAGAGAAACAAGAACAAACAAAACCCAAAGTGATCAGAAGGAAAGAAATCATAAAGAGCAGAGCAAAAATAAATGAAATAAAAACAAAGAAAACAATAGCAAAGATCAATAAAACTAAACGCTGGTTCTTTGAGAAGATAAACAGAATAGATAAACCACTTGCCAGACTCATCAAGAAAAAGAGGGAGAGGACTCAAATCAATAACATTACAAATGAAAAAGGAGAAGTTACAATGGACACCGCAGAAATACAAAGTGTCTTAAGAGACTACTACAAGCAACTCTATACCAATAAAATGGACAACTTGGAAGAAGTGGACAAATTCTTAGAAAGGTATAACCTTACAAGACTGAACCAGGAAGAAACAGAAAATGCGAACAGACCAATCACAGGTAATGAAATTGAAACTGTGATTAAAAATCTTCCAATAAACAAAAGTCCAGGACCAGATGGCTTCACAGGACAATTCTATCAAACATTTAGAGAAGAGCTAATACACACCCTTCTCAAACTCTTCCAAAATATAGCAGAGGAAGAAACACTCCCAAACTCATTCTATGAGGCCACAATAACCCTGATACCAAAACAATACAAAGATACAATAAATAAATAAAATTACAGACCAATATCACTCATGAATATAGATGCAAAAATCCTCAACAAAATACTAGCAAACAGAATCTAACAACAAATTAAAAGGATCATACACGATGATCAAGTGGAATTTATCCCAGGGATGCAAGGATTCTTCAATATATGCAAATCAATCAATGTGATACAACACATTAACAAATTGGAGGAGAAAAACAATATGATCATCTCAACAGATGCAGAAAAAGCTTTTGAAAATTCAACAACCATTTACGATAAAAAACTCTCCAGAAAGTGGGTACAGAGGGAGCCTACCTCAATATAATAAAGGCCATATACGACAAACACACAGCAAACATCATTCTCAATAGTGAAAAACTGAAAGCATTTCATCTAAGATCAGGAACAAGACAAAGATGTCCACTCTCACCACTATTATTCAACATAGTTTTGGAAGTCCTAGCCACAGCATTCAGAGAAGAAAAAGAAATAAAAGGAAATACAAATTTGAAAAGAAGAAGTAAAATTGTCACTCTTTGCAGATGACATGATACTATACATAGAGAATCCTAAAGATGCCACCAGAAAACTACTAGAGCTAATCAATGAATTTTGTAAAGTTGCAGGATAAAAAATTAATGCACAGAAATCACTTGCATTGCTATACACTAATAATGAAAAATTGGAAAGAGAAATTAAGGAAACCCTCCCATTTACCATTGCAAAAAAAGAGTAAAATACCTAGGAATAAACCTAACTAGGGAGACAAAATACCTGTGTGCAGAAAACTATAAGACACTGATGAAGAAATTAAAGGTGATACCAACAGATGGAGAGATGTACCATGTTCTTGGATCGGAAGAATCAATATTGTGAAAATGACTATACTACCCAATGCAATCTACAGATTCAATGCAATCCCTATCAAGTTACCAATGTCATTTTTTATGGAACTGGAATGAAAAATCTTAAAATTTGTAGGGAGACACAAAAGACCCTGAATAGCCAAAACAGGCTTGAGGAAAAAAAATGGAGCTGTAGGAATCAGACTGCCTGACTTTAGGCTATACTACAAAGCTACAGTAATCAAGACAATATGGTACTGGCACAAAAACAGAACCATAGATCAATGGGGAACAAGATAGAAAACCCAGAGATAAACCCATGCACCTCTGGTCAAATAATTTTTGACAAAGGAGACAAGGATATACAATGGAGAAAAGACAGTCTCTTCAGTCATTGGTGCTGGGAAAACTGGACAGCTACATATAAAAGAATGAAATTAGAACACTCCCTAAGACCATACACAAAAATAAACTAAAAATGGATTAGAGACCTAAATGTATGACAGGACTCTATAAAACCCTCAGAGGAAAATATAGAAAGAATACTCTTTGACATAAATCACAGCAAGATATTTTTTGATCCACCTCTTAGAGTAATGGAAATAAAAAGAAAAATAAACAAATGGGACCTAATGAAACATCAAACCTTTTGCACAGCAAAGGAAGCCATAAACAAGATGAAAAGATAACCCTCAAAATGGGAGAAAATATTTGCAAACAAATCAATGGACAAAGGATGAATCTTCAAAATATATAAACAGCACATGCATCTCAATATTAAAAAAAACCAAAAAACCCAATCCAAAAATCGACAGAAGACCTAAATAGACATTTCTCCAAAGAAGACGTATACATGGCTAGAAGCAAATGAAAGGCTGCTCAACATCAATAATTATTAGAGAAATGAAAATCAAAACTACAATGAGGTATCACCTCACACCAGTTAGAATGGGCATGATCAGAAAATCTACAAACAACAAATGCTGGAAAGGGTGTGGAGAAAAGGGAACCCTCTTGCACTGTTGGTGGGAATATAAATTGATACAGCCACTATGGAGAACAGTATGGAGGTTCCTTAAAAAACTAAAAATAGAACTACCATATGATCCAGCAATCCCACTGCTGGGCATATACCCAGAGAAAACCATAATTCAAAGAGACACATGCACCCCAATGTTCACTGCAGCACTATTTACAATACCCAGGTCATGGAAGCAACCTAAATGCCCATTGACAGATGAATGGATAGAGAAGTTGTGGTACATATATACAATGGATTATTACTCAGCCATAAAATGGAACTAAATTGGGTCATGTGTTGAGATGTTGATGAATCTAGAGACTGTCATACAGAGTGAAGTAGGTCACAAAGAGGAAAACAAATATCATGTATTAACACATATATGTGGAACCTAGAAAAATGGTACAGATGAACCAGTTTGCAGGGCAGAAATTGAGACACAGATGTAGAGAACAAACGTATGGACACCAAGGGGGGAAAGCAGTGAGGGTGGGTGGGAGTGGTGTGATGAATTGGTCATTTGGGATTGACACGTATACACAGATGTGTATAAAACTGATGACAAATAAGGACCTAGTGTGTTAAAATAAAATAAAATGAAATTTAAAAATTAATAAAACACAAGGACCTACAAGAACTAAAGAGCAAACAAACAATGATGAACAACACAATAAATAAAATTAAAAATTCCTTAGAAGGAATCAATAGCAGAATAACTGTGGCAGAATAATGGAAAAGTGACCTGGAAGATAAAATATTGGAAATAACTACCGCAGAGCAGAATAAAGAAAAAAGAATGAAAAGAACTCAGGACAATTTGAGAGACCTCTGGGACAACATTAAATGCACCAACATTTGAATTATAGGTATCCCAGAAGAAAAAGAGAATAAGAAAGGGACTGAGAAAATATTTGAAGAGATTATAGTTGAAAGCTTCCCTAATATGGGAAAGGACATAGTCAATCAAGTCCAGGAAGCACAGAGAGCCCCATACAGGATAAATCCAAGGAGAAAAATGCCAAGACACATATTATCAAACTATCAAAAATTAAATACAAAGAAAAAATATTAAAACAGCAAGGGAAAAACAATATATAACATACAAGGGAATCCACATAAGGTTAACAGCTGATCTTTCTGCAGAAACTCTGCAAGCCAAAAGGGAGTGGCAGGACATATTTAAAGTGATGAAAGGGAAAAATCTACAACCAGGATTACTCTATCCAGCAAGGATCTCATTCAGATTTCCACTAAGATAAGAAACAAGACAAGGTTGCCCACTCTCACCACTATTATTCATCATAGTTTTGGAAGTTTTAGCCACAGCAATCAGAGAAGAAAAAGAAATAAAAGGAATCCAAATCAGAAAAGAAGAAGTAAAGCTGTCACTGTTTGAGGATGACATGATACTATACATAGGTAATCCTAAAGATGCTACCAGAAAACTACTAGAGGTAATCAATGAATTTGGTAAAGTAGCAGGATACAAAATTAATGCACAGAAATCTCTTGCATTCCTATGCACTAATAATGAAAAATCTGAAACAGAAATTAAGGAAACACTCTCATTTACCATTGTAACAAAAAGAATAATATACCTAAGAATAAGCCTTCTTATGGAGATAAAAGACCTGTATGCAGAAAACTATAAGACACTGATGAAAGAAAATTAAAGAAGATACAGATGGAGAGATATACCATGTTCTTGGATTAGAAGAATCAACATTGTGTGATAAGGATTATTCTACCCAAAGCAATCTACAGATTCAATGCAACCCTTATCAAACTATTAATGGAATTTTTAACAGAATTAGAACACAAAATTTCACAATTTATATGGAAACACAAAAGACCCTGAATAGCCAAAGCAATCTTGAGAAAGAAAAAGGGACCTGTAGGAATAAGGATCCTGGACTTCAGACTATACTACAAAGCTACAGTAATCAAGACAGTATGGTACTGGCACCAAAACAGAAATATAGATCAGTGGAACAGGATAGAATACCCAGAGATAAACCCACGCATATATGGTCACCTTATCTTTGACAAAGGAGGCAAGAATATACAATGGAAAAAAGAAACCTCTTCAATAAGTGGTGCTGGGAAAACTGGACAGCTACAGGTAAAAGAATGAAATTAGAACACTCTTTAACACCAGACACACAAAAAAACTCAAAATGGATTAAAGACCTAAATGTAAGGGCAGACACTATAAAAGTCTTAGAGGAAAACAGGCAGATCACAGCAAGATCCTTATTGACCCACCTCCTAGCAAAATTAAAATAACAGCAAAAATAAACAAATGGGACCTAATGAAACTTAAAAGCTTTTGCACAGCAAAGGAAACCTTAAACAAGATGGAAAGACAACCCTCAGAATGGGAGAAAATATTTGCAAATGAAGAAACTGACACAGGATTAATCTCCAAAATATACAAGCAGGTCATGCACCTCAATCCAAAAATGGTTGGAAGGCCTAAAAAGACATTTCTCCCAAAAAGACATACAGATTTACAACACATGAAAAGATGTTCAACATCATTAATCTTTAGAGAAATGCAAATCAAAACTGCAATGAGGCATCACCTCACACAAGTCAGAATGGCCATCATCAATAAATCTACAAACAATAAATGTTGGAGAGGGTGTGGAGAAAATGGAACCTTCTTGCACTGTTGCTGGGAATGTAAATTGATACAACCAATATGGAGGACAGTATGTAGGTCCCTTAAAAAACTAAAAATAGAACTATCATATGACCCAGTAATCCCACTACTGGGCATATACCTTGAGAAAACCATAATTCAAAAGGATCATGTACCAAAATGTTCATTGCAGCTCTATTTACAATAGCTAGGACATGGAAGCAACCTAATTGTCCATCATCGGATGAATGGATAAAGAAGATGTGGCACATATATACAATGGAATATTACTCAGCCATAAAAAGAAACGAAATTGAGATATTTGTATTGAGGTGGATGGACCTAGAGTCTGTCATACAGAGTGAAGTAAGTCAGAAAGAGAAAAACAAATACTGTATGCTAACACATATATATGGAATCTAAGAGAGAAAAAAAAAAAAAAGGTCATGAAGAACCTAGGGGTAAGATGGGAATAAAGACACAGACCTAGTAGAGAATGGACTTGAGGATATGGGGAGGGGAAGGGTAAGCTGTGACAAAGTGAGAGAGTGGCATGGACATATATATACTACCAAACGTAGGGTGGATAGCTAGTGGGATGAAGCCACATAGCACAGGGAGATCATCTCGGTGCTTTGTGACCACGTAGAGGGGTGGGATATGGAGGGTGGGAGGGAGGAGATGCAAAAGGGAAGAGATATGGGAACATATGTATATGTATAACTGATTCACTTTGTTATAAAGCAGAAACTAACACACCATTGTAAAGCAATTATATTCCAATAAAGATGTTTAAAAAAAAAAAAAAAGATCACTTAAACAATATTAAAAAAAAAGAAAGCGTCATGTACCAAAATGTTCATCGCAGCAGTATTTACAACAGCCAGGATGTGGAAGCAACCTAAATGTCCATCAACCAATTAATGGATAAAGAAGATGAGTGTATATATACAATGGAATATTACTCAGCCATAAAAAGAAAAGAAGTTGAGTTATTTGTAGTGAGGTGCATGAACCTAGAATCTGTCATCCAGAGTAAAGTATGTCAGAAAGCGAAAAACAAATACTGTATGCTAACACATTTATATGGATTCAAAAAAAAAAAAAAAAAGGTTCTGATGAACCTAGGAGCAGGACAGGAATAAAGGCACAGAGGTAGAGAATGGACCTGAGGACGGTGGTGGGAAGGGTAAGCTGGGGCGAAGCGAGAGTAGCATCAACATATATACACTAAATAAAATAAATAAAATAAAATAAAATAAACATGACATTGTTCAAATGGTTCAAATACTTTAGCACATTGAAAGAGTAAACTGACACAAAACAGTATACAATCTTTATTTTTTTATTTTTAAATTAATTTTTATTGGAATTTAGTTGTTTTACAGTGTTATGTTTTATTGGAGTATAGTTGTTTTATAATGCTGCACTCTCCTGTGCAGCAAAGTGAATCAGGGATACATTTATATATATCCACTCCATTTTACATTTCCTTCCCATTTAGGTCACCACAGAGCATTGAGTAGAGTCCCCCGTGCTATACAGTAGGTTCTCATTAGATATCTATTTTATACATAGTAGTGTATATATGTCAGTCCTAATCTCCCACTTTATCCTACTTCCCCCCTTCCCCCATTGTTAACCCTAAGTTTGTTCTCTACATCTGTGACTCTATTTCTGCTTTGCAAATAAGTTCATCTGTACCATTTTTCTAGATTCCACATATAAGCAACATTATGAGATATTTGTTTTTCTCTTTCTGACTTATTTCACTCTAGGTCCATCCACATCTCTGCAAATTACACTATTTCATTCCTTTTTATGAGTATGCTGTCTTTAAGAAGACTTCCTTTGAGTATTTTCTAGATATTGGCAAATTTTCTAACTGAAGAAATATGAGCTACGATAAATTTCAACTTTAGTATCATGTCAACATTTATGTCATAATTATGTAATGGTGGGTTAAATGAAAAGCCATCCTGTAGATACATTTTTACATGATCACAC
Source organism: Kogia breviceps (assembly GCF_026419965.1). Classification (NCBI taxonomy): domain Eukaryota; kingdom Metazoa; phylum Chordata; class Mammalia; order Artiodactyla; family Physeteridae; genus Kogia; species Kogia breviceps. The sequence goes on from NC_081313.1 coordinate 122,150,058, forward strand.
ACATAAATTAATGATAACTGATAGGTCATATCCAAAGGGAAATAAGGGAGTTAGCTCATCAAATACTCTAGAGCCATTGTAGAAATGATTTTGTGAGCGGGTACAAAACTAAAAGAGGGAGAATAGAACATTTTTAAAATATTTTTTATTGAAGATATTATCAATAAATAGATTATGTACCATGGTACATTTATTATGTACCATGAGAACTAAAGAAGAAAAGTAGACCTTACTTGAGAAAATTCAAATTAATTTCTTTGGGGAAATAACAACCACAGATGGCTATCACTGGAAAGATAATCACTGTATAGCTAAGGGATTAAGAAAATGGGAAATGACTTGCTTGGAGCCATAAACCTAGTCAGATTTTAAAGTAGTCCTAAACACAGTTTTATGATTCCTAATTCAGCTGTTACCAAACTGTTCCCCTCTGAATTCTAATACATTAAGTGTGATGATGACAATATTTCTGTCCTATTAGAAGAACATGTGATTTGAGCTATGGTTTTTTGAAGTGGTGAAGGTCATTATCAAATCTTTCATAGAAGCTGTCTCTCACATCTCTTTTCTTTCCTCCCATTCTCTCCCTAATCCACTTCTATAATTTTTTTGCCTCTACCAAGCAGCCACAACTGCTCTTCTCCAGGCCACCCAAAATCTCCATCTTGCTAAATCCAATGAAAGTTTCTTACTTCTCCACTACCTTAGCATCCTTGCAGTAAGGGCACAGTCCATCAGTGTCTCCACCATCAGGCACTCTGCAACGCGTTCCCCCACCCCCCACCACCACTTTTTCTGGCAATCTGGACACTGGAAATAGGCTGGTCTGTATAACAATGGTGCAGGGATCCAGAGGGTATGAATGGAGCATCTGAAGAAACTGCTATAACGTGTATTTTTTTAACATCTTTATTGGAGCATAATTGCCCCAAAATGCTATGCCAGTCTCCGCTGCACAACAAAGTGAATCAGCCACATGTATACATATATCCCTATATCCCTTCCCTCTTGCGTTTCCCTCCCACCCCTCTAGGTGGTCACAAAGCCCCGAGCTGATCTCCTGCTGCTATGTAGCTGCTTCCCACTAGCTATCTATTTTACATTTGGTAGTGTATATATGTCAATGCTACTCTCTCACTTTCTCCCAGCTTACCCTTCCCACTCCCCGTGTCCTCAAGTCCATTCTCTCCATCTGTGTCTTTATTCCTGTCCTGCCCCTAGGTTCATCAGAATCTTTTTTTTTTTTGATTTTATATATATATATATATATATATATATATATATATATATATATATAAAACATTTATTTTCAGATGGAAGTGTTGAGGCAGTGGGGCACTGAATTCCATATTTGGTCCATCCAAGCTTTCTCCCAACACAAAATTGCTCCAAGATCCACATTTTTAATTTGGTCTCATCTTGCTTTAAAGAACCTAAATGCTAAACCTTTTTTGACTCCCCTCAGAGAAACTATTTTATCATGAGTGAACTCAGCCTTCCTTTCTGAGCTCAAAAAAGTTTCATATTAGTCCCCTTAATTTTTAATTTACATCTCAGAAGACAGCATTAAAAAGAGGGGGGAATCTGGGATCAGATAACCTGGATTTGAATCCCAGACGCTTTTATTTAAAAAATTTTCCTAAGCACTCAGAGTCCTGGTTTCCTCAACTGTAAAACAGAAATAATGTTAGTGTCTCTTTCACATGGCTGTTATGACAATGATGTGCAATGATTTATATAAGGCATTTAATGCAATGCATTAACAGTGTTAGGCTTAATTGCACTCATTGGACTCTGCTAGGATCGTAGTTTCATTATCTTTCTTAGGGCAGCATGTGTTCTTTAAAGCACTAAAGTCTTTACTGCCTCTGGGTTTTGCACCAACTCATCACACTTCCATACTGAATAAAAATTGTCTGGGACCATTACTTCAGCTCATGAGAGTGAGTCAGGTTTTCAACTACTATGTGCCCCTTAGATCATGCTGGGTTGTTTCATAGCTTTAGCCCAGACTGTGATCAATCTTACAAAAGTTAACCTGTCCCAAAGGTCAGGGAATATCCTTCATTCATATATATATATATGAATTATTTATATATATATATATATATATATATATATATATATATAGAGAGAGAGAGAGAGAGAGAGAGAAACCACTGTGTGCTATTCTTGGGGATACAGCATGAAACTGCAGACAAAATCCCTGTCTTTATTGAATCATACATTCAGATAGAGGAGAAAGAATTAACAGCCCAAATAAAAACAATATATAAAGTTGAGTTGTATTTTGGCTCTATTTTGTACTTAATAACTTTGGGATGCCTATTAGACATCCAAATAGGCAGGTGGATGTGTGAGTGCCGAGCTCAGAGACAAGGTCTGGGCTGGAGATATAAATTTGGAAATCATGAGCATATAAATGATATTTAAAGCCCTGACATTTTCAGGGAATTTAGTGAGTGAGTATACACAGATAAATGGAGAGATGGTCTGGGAACTCCACATGTAGAGATGTGGATGAGAAAGATAGGTCAGCAAAAGGAACTGAGAGGTAGTGGCCAACAAGTTAGGAGGAAAACAATGACCCCGGTCAAGACCACTCTTTGCCTGGACTGCACCCAGCCAATAATGGGCACAGTGGGGATGCCAATGTGAACCCATTCCTGTCTTAGTGGGCTACTCTCCTCTCTACTGGCCTGGCTGAGATTTTCTCAGGACTATGCTATGGTCTGAGGCCCTTCCTACCCAGTCCTCCTTCCCTCTTGCCTTTCCCAAGTGTCAGACAAGCCATGTGGCCTGAAGTTCTCCCTTCCAACTCCTGCTCTCACTCCCTTGATCCTTTCATAGATGTTTGCCTCAATACATCCCTTGTGTGTCTGTTCTCATCTAGTGTCTGCTTTTCAGACCAGGATAATTTAGCATCATATTTCAGTTTCCCCAGGGGATTATTCCCCAGTCATCCACTGTGCATCTGGACTAATACCATGCTCTCTATTGGCTGTCTTCCCTTCCCTTTATCTTACCTACCCATTTCCCTTCCACCTTCCAATAAATTACTTGCATTTGAAACTTTTTCTCTGAGGAAATCCATACTAAGATAGATATTACAGAGAGAACAGTGATCAAAACGCTTTAAGTATTCTCCAGCAGCAACTTAGGGGTGTTAGGTTTCACAGCTTCCATTCAGGTAGACAGAAACACTCATACACCAGCTAATAGACAGGTAAGTGGAAATTTCAAATGGCTACAAAGCTGCTTGTGTTTACTCAGGCAGCGTCTGGGATTTCCACGTTCCCAAGAGCCACCAGCAAAACAGATGGCTGAAATATTCTGGAGTTTATTTATATGCAGAGAGTTGTACAGTTAATGGGAAGAAGCTTTTTAAGTGAGCCAAATGCTAGAGCACACATCTGGGTGGATGCTTTGGGCAGCTGGGCATAGATCAAGAGGGCTATTACTGTTGTCAAAGAATTGCGGGTTGTCATAATCATCTCACAAGGCACCTATAGAAGGTCCCTGTATCCAAAAGTGTGGGCCTTGATCAGCACCGGACCTTGTGTTCTGTTTATCTACACTTGACCTTCACTAACATTCCCCGTTGCCTAAATTAGGACCTGAAAGCCTTCCTCCATTGGACACCACTGCTAACTCCCTAAAGCCCCGAGTTTTAGTCAACTCTTCATAATACAACTCTAAATTCTCTATGGCTAAAAACTTTTTCACGCTACCCTACCCCATCTTGGGGTAACTTGTTACTATGGTCTGAATACTTGTGATCCCCCAAAATTCATAATCCCCATGGTGATGGTATTAGGAGGAGAAACTTTGAACATCAGGGCAGAGCCTTCATGAATGGAATTGGTACCCTTATTAAAGAGTCCCCAGAGAGCCGACTTATCCCTTCTACCATGTGAGGAGACAATAATAAATCTGTGACCCAGAAGAGTCTCCATATGACCATGTTGGCACTCTGATATCAGACTTCCATCCTCCAGAACTGTAAGAAATGAATGTCTGTTATTTACAAGCTACTCAGTCTGTGGTATTTTGTTATGGCAGCCCAAATGGACTAAGACACTTGTCCAACTGCAAAGCAATTTTAAAAGAAGATCAAGGAGCCTAGTTTTAGGAAGCTAAATCTATTCCTTGAGCATCACCTAGAGGACCCAGCAATTCTACTTATAAAAATGTATCTAAATAAAATACAATGAAGGAGAAGCAATATTCTTTACACAGTCAAAAGGGCAACCTAATGCTTAACAATATGGTATATGTTAAATAGAATTACAGTGTGCCAATATAATTAAAATACTATGCAGCCTTTAGAAATCATGAAGGAATGTTCCTGGTATGATGAAAAGAAAATTACAAAACTATAGATAGAATTCTATGGAGATTATTTTTAAAGTATGTTATATATATGTATGCACGTGTATGTACATATGTATGTACATATATATGTATATATGTATGTATCTGTGTTTATATATCCTTGTGTGTAGGAAGACTAGAAGGATATCTATCACAAATGGTAATTTTTTAATGGCAGAATTCACAGTGATTTTCTTCTGCATGCTTTTCTGAAGTTGACAATTTTTCTGAAAATGAATATGATTTCCTTTGATATTCAGGAAAGAAAATGGATAAATATTAGTTAATAAAGAGGAAGAAATTGTCATTGTGCTCCAAAGACAATTGGCATCCCTTTGATCAGGGTGGGGCAGGGCCAGGGGTCAGGCACCTACAATGAATCAGCCAAAGGAAAGTTTTCACTCATTTTTTTCTTCTGTGTCCTGAGCTGTCTGCAGAGCCTGAGGAAAGCTGTGGTCACACTGCCCAGCAAGAGAAGAATTAGTTAACAGATGTAAGGGATGATCAGGCATCTTCTGGGTTAGTGGGAAAACAAACCTGCTAAAGGGAGCTCGTGTGAACTCCTGACCCTGCAACCAGAGGGCATCATGGAAGGCTCCCAGGCAGCTCCCCTGCCATTTTCTTCAGAATGCAGGAGATTAATTCCTTCAAAGACACAAAACCAAGGGCTTTGTGCTCTCACTCCACAAACAAATGTAACATTCCTGAGGCTGAACTTTCTGCACACACATACCTATAAGCCAGACACTTGATTTTTATCTTGGATTAAGAACCAACTGGCTCTCGTATTTGGTGTTTGTCACTTAACCTCCCAGGACTCTCCATTCTGATATCTGGGAGAGCATGATAATTATCCTGCCCTTGCTCCCAGGGAGGTTATTCAGCAAGCGTCTTCTCAAGGACCCATCAAAAATGGCTGCAAAAGGTAGAACTCTCTGAGAGTTTGTCAACATCCTGAGCTCTGTAAGAAAGGACCTGATGTGTGATCTGATGTTGCTCTACTCACAGAATGACGATGGACAGCTTTGGGTCCAAGCATCCTTGAAGTTCTTGGTTGCAAGCAACAGAAATCTGTTTTGAGTAACTTCAGATAAATAGGATTTGTTGGAAAGTTATCAGAGTTCAAGAGAAAGGAAAGAGTGGCTGGAGTACTAGGCTTCAAAAGGAGCAGGGACTGTGTTACGTCTGGATGTCCAAGGAGGATAACAACTGCCCTGCTGCCAGAGCAGCTACAAGGTGAGATGGATTCCACTGCTGTTGCATCTCCAACAATCCCTATTGTCCTTGGGTCATGCACTCAAGTTACAACAGTCCGGGGGCCAGAGCATAGGTGATGTGTCTGATGTTTTTCCGAAGGCAGGTGGGAGGACCTGCCTCCCTTAAAACTGCACTGTAAAGTGGTTTCTTGGAATTACCCTGCCAACAGGCCCAATCACAGTGGGGGAATGATAATCCCCCTTAACCTGAGTGTGTCTCATTCTCACAACCACGAAAAGCCAAACGAAGAGACCAGGCCACTCCATCATTGGTTCAAATGAAGAAGGACATATTGTGGTAAAAATCAGTGTTGTGTTAGAAGCTGGTCTGCTGATTTCTCACTTCAACCAGCTTTTCTGGTTTTATTCTATCACTGCCTATAAAACTCAGACAACTTGCAATAGCATCTCCAAAAGACTTTGCTCCACTCTGCTACTTTATTTTAAAAAGGCCCCCTGGCCACAAAACAGTCTCTCTATAGACTCTTTCACTATATAACAAAATGCATCCATTCTTTTGGGCCCATTTCAAAATCTATCACCTCCATGATGTTTTCCAGCCATCCCTACCAGAGCAACTCTGTCTCCTGCAAACTCCTCTGAGACTCCGTGTCTATAACCCTCTGAAGGCCATGACTCATGTGTGGTTCAGTCTCAGAGTGGTGCTAGATGACAAAGGAGAGACTGTACAGGCAAAAAAATTCTCTCATTCCCTAATTCTATGGAGCTCTCAAACATCAGACACCCTCCCATCATGAAGCACCTAATTTACCCCAGCTCTTTCTTACTTTATTTCCTGCTTTCCTCTTGCTCATCTATATTAAGAAAAAAGACAAACTTTTCCAGCAAGTCTCTATTTTGTTCTTCTGTATACATTTTCTGATTCTGCATCTTCCTCTCCTTCCCTCCCTCCCTTCCATGCATCTGTCTATCTGTCTGTTTGTCTGTCTCTCTCTCACACACACCTAGAAACCATCTGGCAGAGGCAGACACTCTCAAGGGGATGGAAGGAGGGAAATTAAGGTAGACATAACAGGAAGCTATATGAAAGGGGAGGTGTTATAACCACCACCTGGTTAATAAACTTTATCCTCCTATGTATCTATTACACATTTGGAAAATTACCTTCAAATAAAGTCATTTGTACACATGAATTTTCTTTCCCACTGAATTTCAAGATTTTCCAGGGCAAAGACCAAGTCTCAGTCATCTCTTTCGCTCTCATACAGAGCACACCTGATACTTAGCAACCACTTAATATACATATAATGAATTAATGAGCACATGAATTAGTTCATTAACAATAGTCAGCAGGTCACCAGTAGCCATGGTTGTGCTGACAGTTACACAAGGAAGCAAATCAATGATTTTCAAGCTTTTGATCCCTAGAAGTTTTATTTGTCGCATGTCTGTATGGATATCATTAATGAGGACTTCAAATAAATGAGATCTATCTGAGAGACAGGCTCACTGCTACGAGGAGCCCAAAACCCATTTTGATCTTTCACTGAAAGAAGGGCAGATAGGACTCACAGCATACACACTCTTTTAAAATGAGCTTTAATTTAATTTCCTTGCCTCTGGCAGTAGCTCTTAGAAGCAGCAGAGTGAATGGCTGGGAGAGGATTCAAAAGAGGGTGGAGGCTGAGGGGTGGTCAAAGCTGGGAGGTCAGTGGCAGCAGGCCCCTCACCAGAATGCACATCACAGAGCCCAACTCCCCCATCACCGCATGTTTGAAAGGTCTAATAAGACAGATAATAACAAGTTCATTGGTGTGGTACTTTCTACTTTCCAAAATCCATGACCCCATTTAATCTTCCAAGCAATTGTGAGGCCTTCTTTCCTTTTCCTAAGCATCCCTACCGCATCCACCCAATTCCACAATTTAAAGCCACATTTAGTAAAAAGGTACACATTATAACACCACTGATGAAACAAAGAGAGAAAAAAATATTTAGGCCACATAAAAATATACATAAGATGGTATCAGTGTTCAGACTTTTAAAAGAATAAATGTGGTAAGAATGAACTCAAAACTTATTAAGATCTACTAGATGCCTGTCAGTTTCCATGCATTTCATCCAGGCGGTTAAGAATCTACCTGCCAATGCAGGGGACAGGGGTTCGAGCCCTGGTCCAGGAAGATCCCATATGCCACGGAGCAACTAAGCCCATGTGCCATAACTACTGAGCCTGTGCTCTAGAGCCCATGTGCTACAACTACTGAAGCCCACGTGCCTAGAGAACATGCCTGCAACAAGAGAAGTCACCACATTGCAATGAAGAGTAGCCCCAGCTCTCTACCCGTGCAGCAACGAAGACACAAAGAAAAAGAAGAAAGAAAGAAAAGAGAGAAAGAGTGGAAGAAAGAGAGAAAAAGAGAGAGAGAGAGAGAGAGAGAGAAAGAAAGGAAGGAAAGAAAGGAAAGAAAAGAAAGAAAGGAAGGAAGGAAGGAAGAAAGAGAATTCAAACCCAGACAGGTTGACCCCAGAAGCAATGCTTTGAATTCCTGGACTGTATATGATGTCACCACCACTTGGAGCAGTGAGCAACTAAGAAACCCTGAGCAATAGCATGTTACCATGGCAACAGCACAGGATAAAGGACAGAGCCTGGCTGTGACCTTGGGCTGGGCCAACTTAACTTCACCAAACATCACATTTTCCATCTATAAAATGAGAACGATAAAACCGACATTCCACAGGTTGATGTGAAGATTAAAGACTTAGTAACTGGCCCACAGTAAATGCTTGATAAACATACGCTAATTATCCACTTATTTCCAAACAAAGCACATCACGTTTCTTAGAAGAGTTTTATTTTTCAAGGTAAGGTGATACTGTTTCCCCTAAATATCTTCAGATGACAATGGGCAGGACAGGGAAGGCAACTTGGAGTCACAAACACTTGGTTCATTTGTCTGGTTGGGACAACTGCCACAGGGAAACATGCAAACACAGGCTCAGTGTATCCTTTTTTGTTGTAACCAACCCTTCCTCCTATGTTTTCCTTTATTGTCCTCTAACCACCCTTTACAGTTCCATTTAGATTCTCCTTCAAAGAGGAACCACCTGTCTTCATATGTACTTCACTCTACTCTTGTTGACTGTTGCCTTCATTTCCATATGGCTTATTTAACTATATCATGACCTAGCAGGATCACTCTAACCTGGGCTACTGGGAGTGGTGTCCACTCGGCCAAGAACGACCAGGTCTTCTCCAAACAGTTGAACCTCCAAATGTTCTTGTTCACCTCACATTTGGGACACAGGAACATAAACACTCTGCAGTCTCTTTGGCCCCACCTGGTCTCTGTCTTGTACCTAAGCAAGTATACCATATTCTCCCAAACCCACTAATTTGATATGTTCTCGTTCAATAACATAACATACAGAATGTTTCCAACACACATAAAGGCAAAAGGATACCCTTGCAAACACACTAGCTCTATACGTATACTTCGTCTTATATATTATCTCCTCTGACACAGTAGATTTCTCTTCTGATCAATACTAGTCATCAAATAACCAAAAGAGAAAAGTAATAAACTGAATCTATTATCACCTAGTACAAGGACCATGAATGCCAATGCCATCACTAGTCCATATGATGCTTTTGTGCAAATTAGCCAAAGGCACTTTCTCTGGACCTCACAACAGAACACACAATAGGTCAAGTTTGGGTTGGACTTCAACTCACTTTCCCACCCAGATACACTCAGCAGTGCACATCCCAAATAACTGTACAGGATGGCCCTGATCATCTTTTTCTAGATTACTGTACTAATATCTGGTCTCCCTTCTTTTTTATTCTTGGCAACTTATATCCTATTCTCAACATAGCACTTGAATTGATCTTTTCAAAATAAACATCATATCATATGCCTCTCCTGCTTGAAATCCTCATCCTTGGAATAAAATTCAAAATTCTTGACATGACGGACAAGACCTTACCAGACATGGTTGCTTCCTTCCTCATTCTTAATACTACCCACTTGTTCACACTGCACCAGTCACAATGGTCTTCTTTCTGTTCACTACACACTCTGAGCTTGTTCCCACTTCAGTGTTTTGGTTCCTTGTATTAGTCAACTAAGCTGCATGATAAACCACCCCCCAAGTCAGTGGCTGAACACAATAAACCTTGTATGTGTGGGTGTGCCTATGTGTCAGTTCTGCAGGTCAGCTGTGTCTTTGCAGGGACCAGCTCTGCTTCAGGCTGCAAGTTGGCTGAGGCTGGCTCTAAGGTATGAGTTAGGTTCAGACCTGCCCCAGGTGTATCATATCCTTCTTCAACCACTGCTGCCCAGCCATGTTCTTTTCATTGCAACTGGCAGAAATATGACACCAAGCTGAACTGTGCAAATATGTTTAAAGACTTGAAGACCATTCATTGGTTAAAGTACATTATATGACTATGCCTAGCATCAGAGGGACAGGAAATCCACTCTACCCACAATGGAAGTGTACCTCAAAGTCGCCTGGCAAATAGAATGGATGTATAATCCCATTATAGGGCAGTGAGGCATTTGGACCCATAATCCTATCTATGAGGTTGCTTCCAGCACCTAGAATGCTCTGTCCCCACATTTCCTCATGGCTAGCTCCTTCCATCTTCAGTTTCAATGCCACCTCCTCACAGAGGTCCTCTCTGGCCACTGTATTCCAAAAGTACATGTACCACCATATACACGGGGATACATGGCCACAGCTCATGTTCTTCCAATGATTCTCTAATCCATTATCCATTTTTGTTTGGTTCATTGTATGTACAGATTTAAATTCATTTATTTATATCTTGGCTTACATCTTTATCATATGTCCCTCCACTAAGAATTTAAGCAAGGATTTTCTCTGCCTTATTCACTGCTCTAAGCACAACCTGGCATGGGGTAAGAGCTCAATAAATTTTCATTGGATAAATACAATCTAGAAATATGTATTCTTATTTCTCAGTTCAGGGTTAGTCCCTCGGCAATTTTCAATTACTTGCTGTCATAAATGAATAAATGTGTGAATGTAGGGGTGGGAGATTCGGGGAGAATGATTACATATACAATGTAATATAGTTGAAAACAGGATTTCAAATCAAGCTCTAGTATCTTAAGACTGAAGACTCAGTGTTATTAGCTATGAAATGGGAATAAAAATTGTAGATTTTTTGCAAGGATTAAATTAGATGATGCACGTACAACACTTACTCTAAAGATGGGAGAGTGGCATGCTGTGATTTGAAAAGAGTAAGACATGGCGCAGACAGTGGAGGCCTTGTAGGACATTGTGAAAATTGTGTTGATGGTTGACTCAGATGGGACACTTACTTCTGAACTTTTTCAACCAGATTTCCCCAATGCTTTTCTGAGCAAGAAGTGGATCAGCAGACCTCTGGTTCCTGTTGTCACACAGGCCATTCAGGTTGGGGCTGGCTGGTGGCTGTATTCCCCAGTGGCCTGCCCTTGCTTCTCTGTGCTGAGGGACTCTCAATGGCCTTCTTTTTCTTTTTTTTTTTTTTTTTTTAACTGGTTTCCATTCTCCCCAGGCATTGCTTCAGTTCTATGAAACAATCTCTAAATCAATCCTAAATGATATGATATGGTCACACTTTTATATCAGATCCTAATGAAATTCCACCTTGAGACCATGGAGCTGTGTTCAATCTTTTAGTTTTTTAGAGGACTTTATGTTCATCATTTCAGAACAGTCTGCTTCCTAGAAGAACTGTGCTAATGAGTTAATTGTCCCATGAAGTAGGTAAGAAATCAATCAGACAGCCCTGTTTTGGTAAAAGGATAAATTAAGGCAAAGAGCAGGAACTCACCCCAGAATTAGTTTTCCTAGTTGCAATAATATGTGGTTAATTCTCTTATTTTAGAACTGACCTTCAATTAGCATTGGCTTCCTGTACAGTCATTCCTCCCATTTTATAATGATTACCAAAATTTAGTAGTTTAATAATGCTTTTGTGGCAAGAGCATAAGAAAACAATTACTCTTGCTTACCGGTAGTATGAGTCTACAATATTTCCCAAGAGTAATTTGGTATTTACATCCAAATTTAAAATGCACATTCACTTTGGCTGAGAAATTCTGTTTCTAGTACTCTAGGCTACAGTTACTCTTGCACGAATATGTGTGTATATAATAAAATCTATATACATATATTAAAGAGTATACAGATCAAGATTATATAACTCTGTTTCTCAGTATTGTTTGAAATTGAAACAGACAAGCCTATTTAAACTTATATATGCTAAGAAACATGTTGGAAGGATGCACCAAAAAACTATTTGGAACAGTTAATGGAGATAAGTGAATCAAAGGCACAGAGAATTAGAGAAGAACCGAGTGGAAAGGAGAAACTTTTCTTTTTCCATTCATGGGATGATGATTAGATTTTTACACATGAGTAGGTTTTAATTTTATTTTGAAAATATGTAACTAATAAAATAAAGAGAAAGAAAATGCATCTGTCCCTACAGCATTGTATGGAGTAGACATTTAAAGGCACCCAACTTCTTCTTTTGTTCATGTTCCTGGTTCATTTGCTCCCAATTCAGGGACAACATACACATTCTTCTTAAAATGAGATAATTGACTTCAGCATCTCAAGGATGCCAGCCAACGGAGAAAACAAATCAGCAGGAAGTCCCTGGCTTGAGGGTGGTGGTCAGCACGCAAGATTTTAGAGCACCATCATCTGATGTCATACTGTGGGAAGGCATCAGCTTGTTCTTCAGTCCTTTTTGGAAGTGAGGTTTGTCTCTCCACACTGGAAGTAATAGTGCTTCGTTGGAATCCTTGTCTTAATAAGTCCAAATTCTTAGTTGCAATCCATAGAGAAGCTTAAATGAGGGTCACTCTGTCAAGGTCAAACACTAGAATTCAGTTATTTTAAAATTATTTTTTATTGGAGTACAGTTGATTTACAATGTTGTGCTGGTTTCTGCTGTACAGCAAAGTGAATCAGTTATGAATATACATATATCCACACTTTTTTAGATTTTATTCCCATATAGGTCATTACAGAATATTGAGTAGAGTTCCCTGTGCTATACAGTAGGTTCTTATTAGTTATCTATTTGATATACAGTACTGTGTATATGTCAATCCAGTTATTTTAAGAAGGAGGGTCCATGCAAGAGGTAAGAGATGGAGTGGGCGTCATCCATCATGCACTGGAAAAATTAAGTGCATGTCATAGGAAAATGGCTTTGAGTATCTGTGATAGGGTTAGCAATCCCAACAACAACAATGGCTATTTGTTGAATATGTACTTTGAGCCAGGCTTTGTGCTAAGCATGCTGTACACAGTTTCTCATTAAATCCTTGCAACAGATTTACCATGTTGATATTAAATACTCATCCAACAGATTATAAGTGGCAGAGCCAGGAATAAAACTACATTGGCCTGATTTCTCAAGTCCATGCTCTCAACCACTCTCTGACAAGATGCTGTTATTCTTGCCCTGACATATTAAGTGGCTTTTTGGAGAGACAGGGTCACTCAGACTGCCCTGAACACTAGTGGAAAAGTTCACATGTCTGAACACCCATTATCTAGGCTTCCAGGGCCAGGGCTCATGTCCACTCTGCCTGTCCCTTTTTCCATCTCTGCTGGAACTGTAATAACTACTTGTAAAGTGCACAGTCATTGCTGTATTGATTGCTTCCCAAGCTACTTTGGTTTGTCCTGACAGAAACCCAACCTTTTTCTTCGTTCTTCATCCCCCTTCACTTTATTCTTCAGAACAACAGAACACTATAAAGGAGATGCTGTTTTCTTCCTTTTATTGTTGCAGAAATGGAGCATCTTGCCCAGTTACTTGACTAATTTCTTAACGTTTCGGAATCTCAAGTTTCTTCATTGATAAATAGGAGATAATAACATCCAACCCTTAGAGGGGTTGAGATCAGGTCTCTAAAGTTCAGGGCACAAAGTAGGCATGCAATAAACTGCATCTGCTCTCATTTCTAAGTAGTTATATCACACTGGAAAGCCATCTATAACCTGCACGTTCCTGCACAAGGTATAAAACTGCTCCAAACATCACCTGTCCAATGGAAATATTATCATCGAGCTCACCCAGCTCTAATCCTATTTTGAGGATTAAATGGAATAAATACATAAAAACTATACCAATGACTGGCTCACAGTCAAAACTGAATAAATAATAATCTCCTCTGGTAAGAATGATGTTGACATGTGCCCATCTACGTAACTCTAAGAATTTGATTTGTGGTTATAAAAGTAACATCCCTCCCTCTCGTTGCCCCTCCCCCCAACACCCTTTCCCCAGATTCCTTGGGCAAATATTGAATATTATGTGGTAATTATTCCTCTCCTTTAGTGCCGCCTTTTAATAAGACAAGACAGCCCTACCACAGGCTTCAGCTTTTTTCTCAACCTCCAAGTCTCTGAGGGCTCTTCTCAGTGGCCTGCAGCAAGATACCTCAGAGGCGGCTGCAGTTTGGCCAAATTCTTATTCAGAGATACAGCTCATGCAATTCTCAGCTCTGAACACATGCTTGATCACTTTCCAGCTCAGGATTTGATGTGAAAGGGAGGAAGAAAGAATCCCTCTTACCCATGGCTAAAAATAATTTCAGAGGGCTGGAGGCAAAGCAGAGGTGATGCCAGCTATCTCCTAGAACAGTTGATAAAACGGCCATCTCCAGCAAGCTAATTTCATGCATTTTCTTTTCTATCTTTTTGCTTCCCCTATTTACTCTTTTTTTCTGGACATGCTGGGGAAACCTCATGTAATATACGAGGAAAACGCTGGGTATCCTGTCATCTAATCTTCAGCCTGGGGTTGTAGCTTCCTCTTTGCTAAGTCTTCTCATTGAGTCAGTACAGCTGATTAGAAGACCTGTTCTTGCCTCTTCAGCCTTCAGGTGCCCAGTTTTTGGAACTCGGCAGCTCCACATGAAATATGCCAGATCTGTCAAAAGGCAAGATGGTTCACAGATGCCCAGAAGCAGGGCAAAGAAGGCTGGCTGGGATATGCGATGCAAGATACAGGCAAACGATGCCACCAGGAGGCTGGAAACTCAAAGATGATTTCAGCCATGTAGTCCTTTGATTCCAAGGAGCGGTGGCTTCAGCCTCTAACTGCTCTCCTAAAACTCAGCTCAGTGGAAATTGTCCCTGGCAGCAAGCAAGCACATTGTGCCTGTCTTCTTGGGACCACAGGGAGCTACTTCCCATCTTCTATTTGTGATGTGATTATCTTTGTGAAATGCTCATGCACAGGGCTAGCTGGGACCTAAGGAGGCCAAAGAGTTCAAATGTTCTAATTTAAAAATTACTACCACTGTGTGTTTATTGAGTGTCAAGTGTTACCTCTTTAAACCTCACACTACCATATCGGCCCAGTCATTATGATGTTATATTCATTTGACACACAGGAAGATCAAAAAATGGATTATGCTCTTAAACACCTTGTTCAGTGGGTCAGTTAGGAAAGTGTCTGTAAGGAATAGGAAACCCAACAGATGGTGGCTCACACAAGAGGGGAATTATGCTTCTTATATAACAGTGTGACAGAGATAGGCAGCTCTGGCCATTGGTCTAATGGTTCAAAACTGATCACATCTCTGTTATTTCTAGTATCCTTTCCATAAGATGCAGAATGATTGCTTCAGCTGTGGGAATGTCGTCTGTATTCAAGGCAGCTGAAAGATGTCAAGGGACAATGGCAGCCCCTCTGTTATTTCTATTAGGAAAACAATGTTTTCTCATAACTTTCTGAAGTCTCCCCCCACCCCCAGGAGTGCCTCATTGGTCAGAAGTCAGTCACATGGCCATTCCTAGCTGCAACAGAAGCTGGAAAATACATATTTAGCTTTTCCAGCCTCCATAATGGGGGCAGGCAAGAGAGTGATGATGCTAATTTGGACTAGGGTGGCAGTGGTGGCGATCGTGTTGAGAAGCAGAGAGCCTCAAGACATATTTGGTGGTAAAAATTATCAGACAGAGCTTGTTGACTGATTGCATGTGGGAGATGAGGGTGGAGGAACCAGGGTTTCTAATTCAGTATATACACTTCGACTGGGAGTCACAAAGAAAGAAAAGATTTTGGACATGGGAGGTCATGAGCATACTTTTGGACATGTTAAAACTGAAGTGTCCTTGAAACATTTAAATGGAGATGTTAGCAGTTAAACTCAGAAAAGGAAACTGTCTAGGCTAGACATATAAGATATTTAAACTTGTGGTTATCAACCATTTCCATAAACTTGAGAATTCCTACCTTCCTTTATTGAGAGCACTGCTCTCTTGAATTCTCCATGGCAGTGGTCATTGGGCAGGTGCATTTTGTTCCCCAGGAGATACTTGGCAATGTCTGGAGACATTTTTGGTGTCACAACTGGGAGGTGAGAGGGGGTAGTGCTGCCGACATTTAGGAGGTAGAGCCCAGGGATGCTAGTAAACATCTTACAATGCACATGACAACCCCCAACAACAAAGGTTTATCCAGTCCAGACTGTCAGTCATGCTGAGAAACACTGCTCTATAATAACCTCACTTCTGACCTTAATGCTCCCCTGGCTCACAAGCCCTTAAGTGTTCCATTTTTGTGCTTCCCTCACACCTCTGACATTACCACCGACTTTAAATTGCTTTCAAGAACCAGCTCTCCTAACACAAAGACTCCTCTGGTGTTGATGCGTGGAGACAAGTACTACCGTTGACTTAAGTTATGTTTAAAGTCATCCCTGGAAACGAGAGGCTGACGTGGTTCATAATTTACAATTCAGAGTCTCCTAAATATTAAGATCATAGAAAAAGTTCTTATAAATGAATTCAATCATTACTCTTAAGACACTGAATCTAAGAGTCATCTTGAATGTGTTGAAGGTAACCTTTAGGACAACGTAAAAAGAATTGCTACTTTAGACAAAATGTTTTACTCCAAGAAGTAACCTAGATATACTGAGTAACCTAAATTGCTGATTTCTAGTAACCTCGAATACTAAGCATGGATTTATAACAGGAAACCTGTGCTATTTGAAACACAGCCCTAAGTTTTTGAAGTTGATGTAAAGAATAGCCACATACCCCATAAACCATTATTTGGTTTCCCTCTAATGGTCACTTTCTTGCACTTTCTTGATCATCCACTTAAAAACGTTAACTTGTGGGCTTCCCTGGTGGCGCAGTGGTTGAGAATATACCTGCCAATGCAGGGGACATGGGTTCGAGCCCTGGTCTGGGAAGATCCCACAGGCTGCGGAGCAGCTAGGCCCGTGAGCCACAATTACTGAGCCTGCGCATCTGGAGCCTGTGCTCCGCAACAAGAGAGGCCGCGATAGTGAGAGGCCCGTGCACTGCAATGAAGAGCGGCCCCCGCATGCCGCAACTAGAGAAAGCCCGCGCACAGAAACGAAGACCCAACACAGCCATAAATAAATAAATAAAATTTAAAAAATAACAAAAAAAGTTAACTTGCTTTTCCTATAAAGGCCATATAGTTGCTTGAGACACACTCTCAGGATAAACCGATTGAGTAGGAACTCTTTTCAGCTTGAATCTAATCTAGCCTACATATAATTCTTAAGAATTTATTAAAAAGCTCAGATATATGTCTGAATTCATAGGCTCTGATCCAATGACGTGGAAAGCAGCAGACCATTAAAATTAATTGAAAGTGCTGAACCATTTCAAGAATGATTTCTTCTGCATTACAAAAAATTAAATAAAATGGGAGGTGCTAGGTTACCCTCTGCCCTGAAGAATTAGTCTAAAATTACAATTGAAACATCTCAAATGCAATTATTGTAAAACTTATTAAGATATATAGTATGCTTCAAAATCATGCTTATGCCCCTTGTAATTTAAATACTGAGCTACTCTCATTTAGAGGTAACTTGGATCTCAACAGTGAGTGAAGAGCAGGAGTTCCAACCAATTTGAGCACCTGGTGAGAACCTTGAGAGTATCTCATCTGTGTAAAGCTGTCATTTAAGTGAGATTTTTTTTTTTTTCCTTTTAGGAATAGAAAATATCTGAAAAGGAAAAATGTTTTCCCAAAACCTAGATTATATTATTTTAGTGTATTTTGCATTCTTCTTTATTGTCGGCATACAGGACAGGAAACTCAAGTGGCCATTTGAGGCACAGCCTACTCAGCAGAAAGATGTAACATTTAGAGGCCTTTCATCCCATGTGTCCAAAGTGATTTTGAAAGCATCCATTTCAGTGTCTTCTGAAATAATGGTAAAGGAAGGAAAAGAAGGAAATCATTTTTCTATAAAAAGCATCCACAACAAAGAAGTAAAATGAAAAGCTTGAATGCTTGCACTTTCCAGGTCCACCCTGGAGTACCCCTCAGGCCTCACCTTGTACCTCCCTGCTCTTCCCAGACAAGTCGGGCTTTTCAGGTCCCCGAACTCACAGCATTCCACGTCACCTTCTCACCTGCAGTTCCCATCACCACATCCTCTTTCTCCTCTGCCCCCTTTACCCAAGCAGTTTCTCTTCTTCCATTGTATTCCTTTCTCAGGAACCTTCCCTGACATCTCACAGCGAGTAGAGTAAATTCCCACAGTTAGGACCTTCCTTAGCACTCTGAGCTTTCCATGATATGATGCGATTGTAATTAATTAATTAATGATAGAAATATGTTTTAATATCTTTCTCCCACTAGAATGTAAACCGCAAGAAGACAAGGATTGTCTGTTATATATTATCATTTTATTCCTAGAAACTAGCACAATGCCTGAAACATAGTACTCCATCTATGTTGAATAAATGAATACAAATATAAACTTCCTACGAATCATTACTATGCCCTCCCTTCGTTCATTTGTTTCTTTTCTGAGTATATATATAATTGAGCACAGTTTACATTAAAAATGGTCCCATTTGAGAGTAAGGCAAAAGAGTCTCCCAGATATTTCCCATGGGGTATAATTAGCTAATGTGCATATAGATCCTGAAATGACAAGGAGGTAACAAATCTGAAGCCTTCGCGGGTAAAGACAGTGTTTAATTCACAGAAATTAAAGATGAGAAAAGCCAGTTAGTTAATCCCAGGCTGGGAAGAAAGAAGAATTGCCGGCTGCTGAGATTCAAGTCATTCTTCTGCGGCATATTTAAATGTCCCAACCATTTATTTATAATTAGGCACAGTGGGGAGCTAAAATGAACTTTCCTGTAAAATGCTTTGCCAGCATCTCTGCAAAAGATTGGCACAGCCTATTGCAGACTCTCAGCTATTACCTGTCACACAGTTACTCTACACAGGGACAGCACGCTCAAATTCCTACAGGGACCAGTTAATGCCGGCAAAGTTGGCTGGGGAAGGGACACTGCAGCACACGGGAGAGCCCACACGTTGCCTGAAGGAGAGCAAACTCAAGTTAGCTGTAGTCAACTGCTGCCACGTTAAAAATGGAAATCCAATAGGATATGCTTGTGAAATCTCCCTATTTTAAAATAAGGGCCACTTTTAAAATCACTGTCCCGGCCAAACAAAACATATCTCTGAAATGAATAAACCTGAGGACCACCAGTTGCCAATTCTGCTTCCCAATCCCTATCTTTGCTCTTCCAGGACCAGGGAGTTGGCTGTAGTGAGACATGCTGCCTGGGGTGGATCCAGGTACTGTATAGGGCAGAGACTACACCATACTCACAGCCAGGTAGTATCTTCCTGGCCCAAAGTTCAAAGAAAACTCCTCTACTACCCCATTACCAACATCTCCACAATCTTCACTCCCTCTGAAAACCAGGTTGGTGACAAGCAGTCTGAATTTACGAAACGAATGAAAAGCACCAGTTCTAACTTGTATTTAACCACACAAAGGTGCCACCCTGGAGAAAATGTCAACCTCATTCAACTTACCCCCTCTTCAGTACAGCCTAGCGCTCTACCAGTGAAAGAACAGTGCCATACTGCTTTTCTTTTCATTTCTTTTACTCATTCATATGTGTTGAGACATTAAAAAAATAACAACAAGAAAAAACAACAGAATAAGTTGTGTACCCATCACCAAGAAGTAAAAACTGTTAAAATGTTGCCATATTTGCTTCAAGTCTTTTCTTTAAGAAAATGAAATAAAATATTACAAATGAAAGTAAAGTTTCTTTGACTCAATTACCAATCCCATCATTTTTCCCTTTTCTTAAGACCAGGTCTTTGAACTATAGCAATATAGTTCCTTTTTACATTTTTATATGCATATATTTGTGTCAAACGGCATCTATATTACATTATTTTAGGGGTTTTAATTTGCACAAATGTCATCATATTGTATGTATCATTCCACAATGTGTTCTTCTAGTCATCTATGTATTTGAAATCTATGTATAGACAGAAGGAAACACACACACACAGAGGCAGTTTATTCCTTTTAACTTCTATATAGTATTCCATCATATGAATATATCTCATTGTATTGTTTTTCTTTCCCAAATTATGGCATGCATACCAGAATACAATGCAGAATATCCCCCCCAAATTATCACTCTGAAAAAGAATTACTCATGTTTGAGACTTTACAGTCTTTCATGTTATAGTGCAATCTTTCAATTACTTTATTTAAAACCACACATCATTGAGGAAGACACACTTCTCCAGAAATAAGTATGCAATAGTAGCTTTGGATGCTTATAGAAGTCACTTAATGGAGTATCTTTAAAAGGAGAAGAAGAAGGAAGAGGAAGAGGAGGGGGAGGAGGAGGGAGAGAAAAGAAATTTAACATAGATCAGGTAATGACTTATAAGACCTTATAGCTGCAAGTGTTGTGTGCCATTACACATAAGACCTTCAAAGATCACTTTAAATCAATACAGTAATTGGTTATTGTGGGAACAACAAATATATAACTACAGGACAATGAACAAGCCAATTGTCCTAATATTAAAGCATAGAGATTCTTGCAGTTGAGATACATTTTCCAGAGAAAACATCAATGATTGATTTGTAAATTACTGAGTATGGTACACCCTGGGACACTATTTCTATGACTCAGAAAGTAGTTCTCTGCTGATGAGAAAGAGCCCTGATGTCAAAGGCACATAAGAGAAGTTTAAGTCAAATCATTTTCTGAAACCTGCAATTGGAGAAAACGAACACTTCTAAATTGATATTTTATGTATTATGTGATTTCAAACATGTATGTTAAACATTTTAAGTAAATGGTTGAGTATTTCTTTTACATCCCTAAAAGTTTAAACAATTCATTTTGGCCCCAAACCTCTCTTTTAATTGTCTCATTGAAAAAAATGGGAGGGAAGTCACTGCATATCTGGAATTGTCTTATATTTAGGCATATGATAAACTGTTCCTAATTTTTCTTCATTAAAAACAATGTAGCAGTGAACACCTGGGTACATGTTTCCTCCTGCACATGGCAAATAGTAAGAATTTCTCTGGTGTATATGCTTAGAAGGAAAATTGGCACATTACTTTCTCACCCTGTAATGTCTTTAGAATCCTGTGTTGCCTCTCAAAGGACTTTTTGTTTTCCAGGTATCAAAGAGCCACTGAGAACCAGGCTGAAATCCCAGGGCAGATCCTCTTAGAAGTCATTCTAATAAGGAAGCCCTTTGCAGCACCACTCTCCACTCTCCATGCTGTGTGAGATAATCCTCCCCCACTGGCTGAGGCCCTCCCCCACTGTTTGTGAATTGGGGACCAGCCAAAATCTCTGTCTCAAAGCGACATTCACAGAAATGGGTCATAGGTCAGCCACAGAGATTCTGTCATTTAGCCTCGGTCCATCTCTGCCGAGCGGCATCCCTCCTCATTACTATGGAGTTCAGGTCCCAGAACAAGCATCAGGGCATGGCCTCTGGGCACTCCAGCCAGAACGCTTGAAGGTCTTGGGCATTTCGAGAGCACAGAGAAGGCTCGAGAGGAAATGAGGCCCTGGATGAAGGTAGGCCTTCCCCTCGTTAAACTAAAGAGTGAAACTAACGGGATTTGAGAAGGAATAGAAGCCATCAGCAAGTTGAAGAAGCAGCAGATCCAGAAGCAAAGTGGAGAAAGCAATGTGGCTCAGTTCTCCATATGGCCACTCTTTAAGTTTGCCCCTGGCTCAAGTGCAAGCTGACATATTTGAAGTCCCATTGACATCATCCAATGCATCAGGAAGCTAGTAAACCCACAAAATTAGATCCCCCTGGAAAAAGCCCAACTCCAAGATTTCTGGAATAACTCAGAACTAACCAGCCATTCAGGGATACAGTAATGGGATTTGAGCAGCAGTTCTACTCCTGGATGTCTGGGGCAAGTTACTTAACCACTGAGCCTCAGTATCCCCCTCTACAAAATGAGAATAATCATCCCTATCTCACCGGGTTATTGTGAGGACTAGATGTCATCACGCAGGTGTGTGGCCTCTGTTTTATAGGAAGTGTTTGATATAAGGTAGCTATTATATGTTACTCTTCTCATCTGAAAAGTAACCAGAACCAATACTAATGCTAATATGAATATCAATACTACTACTACTGGTATCAGTCATTGAACATTTATTATCTCAGGCCACTGGGCTATGTCATCTTATTTAACTGTCACAAGTAGGGTATCGATATTATTTCATGGTCACTTTGCAAATTCAGACTTAGGTTAAGTAACCTGCCCAAGGTTGACAGTGAATGAGCGGCCTAACTCAAAACTAGATTCAGCCAATTCCAAGATCCCCTTTCTTTTTTACTTTTTAAATAAATTTTTATATATTTAAGGTGCAAACACGATACTGTGATTACATATACATAGTGAAAGATGACTACAGTCAAGCTAATTAAAATACCTCCTCACATAGTTACCTTTTGTGTGTGTGATAACACCTGACGTCTACTTTCTTAGCAAATTTCCAGTATTCAACATAGTGTTAATAACTATAGCCCACATGCTGTACATTAAGTCCTACAACTTATTCATCTTTTGTACCATTTGATTCCCTTATTCCCTCCATATCTCCAGCCCTGGTAACCACCGTTCCACTCTCTGCTTTTATATATTCAACTTTTTAAAGGTTCCACATATAAGTGAGATCATGCAGTTTTTTTTCTTTCTGTGTCTGGCTTATTTCACTTAGCACAATGTCCTCCCAGTTCATCCATAGTGTTGCAAATACAAAGCACCTTTTGTACCATGATGGACCACCTTGCACAGTTGTTTTTAAATAAACCAGTTTAATGCTGGCCTTAAGTTTAGAGGGTGGCTGTTGTTCACCATATAACTCTTCTTCTGACAGAATATCCTATAACTTGGCCTTCCTGTTCCGTGATGGCTTTTGCTTTTCTGTGGTCCATTGTGACACTGTCCAAGAATGTAGGGCCTTGCCACTTACATGAATCAAGGTAACACAAGGTACTATAACAGATTCTTGGAGTGCTACAGTCTTGATCTGAAGGTTTTGCAGGATCTAAAAATGACACTAAGCTTATCATAAAATGTTTTGGGAATGGTCAATTGATTCAATTCTATAGAAGAATAGGGACAATTATTATTATTCTGAAAATTATTCACTCAACTTGGTCAATTATTAATGATTTACCAAGTACCTATTCTACACAGAGCTGTCTTCTAGGTGCAATCTCTGGAAGAATCTCATTCATACGCACTGCTCCAAAAGTGGGACAAAATGATATTGGCCTTTTAAAATTTCCAAATAATGTGTAGTTGAGGGGTTTTCCCACCTGAAGTCTCTGGGCGGTTGATTTTCCTCATCTCCTCACTTCACAAACTCTGCATGCACAACAGGGAAAGTCTGTTACGAAGTCTCTTGTTTTTAGGCATGATTGCACTCTCCAAATCAGGTCTGCAGTTGCCCCGTGAGACAATCTGTCTCTCTCTCTCTCTCTCTAACCCAGCGCTTCTTCCCTCAAGCAAAAATCAAGCTTTTATTCAAAGGCTCAGAGGATTCAGTTTACTCTCAATAATTGAGGAATGAGTATGTGAGTATTTTTTTTAAAAACAAAAAGCTGTTTAGAAAAAAAGCCTGTAAGAAATCGATTGTTTCTACTGGGGTTTGGAATGAGTACGGGGCTTGCATTTAAAGGTGGATCCCTCTAACATACTAAAAGATGACTTGAAGCCAAACGATGGAGTTCTCTGAAAAGAACAGAGACACTGAAGCAACTGAAGATCTGATCTATTTTCTCTCCCTTTTTGGTCTACTTCATTCGCTCATCTACTTCTAAGCACCTACCCTGTGGAAGGTGCTGGGAATCTAGGGCATCAAAACACAGTCCTTACCAGCAGGTTAACACTAACCAGACAGTACGACTAGTGCAATGCCAGAGGGAAGCACAGAGTGACAGCTTAGTTATAAAAGTTATTGAGCTCCTATCCATATCAGGCCCTGTGCATCACAGTGTCATTTCCTTTAATTATTAAAATCCAACAGGGTCCTTATTCTCAAAAATATGGAAACAGAGATTCAAGGGAAATAACTCATCCAAGATCATGCATTTACTAATGGCAGGCATGGAATTTAAGTCCAGATTGACCTAACTCCAAAACCTGATTTCTTAATTACTTTGTAATACTATTAAGAAAGTACAGTGAAGGGACACAAAAGCTGCAATCCAAAAGTCTTCATGGAGGAGGCAGCACCCCGAGTCTGAAAGGTGTAAGGAATGGCCTAGGGGAAAGAGATGGCAAATGCCTTCCTGGATCTGGATCTGGATCTGGATCTGGATCTGGATCT
The DNA here is from genome assembly GCF_026419965.1 of Kogia breviceps. Classification (NCBI taxonomy): domain Eukaryota; kingdom Metazoa; phylum Chordata; class Mammalia; order Artiodactyla; family Physeteridae; genus Kogia; species Kogia breviceps. Next base: position 122,174,357 of record NC_081313.1, read on the forward strand.
GGATCTGGACCTGGCCAGGCTGGAGAGCAAGCTGGTGCCAGAGCCAGGAAAAGCCCAGTGTGGCAAGTTAAGAAGATGGAGCTTGGCCCAGGAAGCCATGGGAAGCCACTGAGTGATTTCAGGTGAGGAAATTCTATACCTGAATTTTAAAAAATTTTTCTATATGTTTTATATTTCTTGCCTTAAATTCAGCAAAATTATGTCATTATAATCAAGTTTTTCACATACATTGTATTTTATGAACACAATGCCAAATTAGGTAACTTTTCTTGCATCAGTGTTAACTTTTTATTCATTTAATTTTAGAGAAACCAAAAGCCAACTGATACCTTATTCATTAACCACTCTTTAAATATGAAGTAACCCATAGTGTTCAATAATACTGAACAATGGCAAGGGGAAAAAAAGATGTCTCAGATTCATATGATAAATAATGATAGACTAATATATAAACTCTTTTCCTGAAAAATAATCTAGACAGGAAAGGAAATGTCTATGGCTATAAAAGGGTAGCACAAGGGATCCTTGTGATGGAATTGTTCTATATCTTCACTGTGCTGGTGGTGGTTATGCAAACCCACATATGATACAGTCACAGAAAACTAAATTCAGACACAAACACATACACACACAAATGAGTACATGTAAAACTGGTGAAATTTAAATAAGGCTAGTAGATTGCATCAAGGTCAATTTCCTCATTGTCATACTGTACCAAAGTTATGCAAAATGTTGCCATTGAGGAAAAGTGCATGAAGGTTATACAGGACCCCTGTATATCATTTCCTAATACTCAGTGTGAATCTGCAGTTATCTCAAAACAAAATATGATTTAAATGATCTAGAATAATGAGTGGTTCTCAATTTATTGTGAGTTACCAGCAGAATCTGGCAAAAACTTTAGACTCTTTTCCACAAAAATGCACATAAAATTTTCTTCATACAATTTCATAATGTTCTTGAAGCCCCTGACATTCCTCTGAATCTATATTCTTTGCCATTATACAGATCCATACGGACACTCAGAAAGTTAATGCTCTGCCATTCCAAGGATAGTGCTGTATTAAAAGCTTTTACTCTAGAACAAGACTGCATTCACATCCTCACTCTAACATTTCCGAAACCCTACCACTGACCTTGGGCAAGTTGTTTAACCTCTCAGTTTCCTAATTAGTAAGATGAAATTTATAATTTTACATACACTTATAAGGATTAAGTTAGTTAGTATAGTAAAGCATTTACAAGTATACCATGCACATAATAAGCACTCAAAAACTGTTATTATCTATAAGGCTGCCAGGTATCAGTTCCATCCAGTGTCTCCAGCTTCATTGGTCCCTGTTCCCATTCCTATGCTCTGCTTGAACCATAATTTCTCCTACAACTTTTGCATATGCTGTCCCCTCTCCCAAATTCTACCTATTCACCCTTCATACAACATGGTAACCTTTCACTTTCATCCATCTGATCTCAATGCAAGCATCACTTCTTCTGGGAATTCTTCTCTGACCTCACTGAAAAGGTCAAATGTTCCTTTTATAAGCTCTTATGAAGCTCAGCACTACACAATATTTATCTTGGATGTAGTTTCATTATATACCTGGAGTGCTATGTGATTGAGATATGCCTCTCCACTAGATTTTGAACTCCATGAGAAAAACTGAATTTGATTTTGCCCTCAAGAGTGTCCTCAGCACTTACTGCAATCCAGGGCTCACGCTAAATACTCAATAACTATTTGTTGAATGACTGAATAAATAAATGAATGAATAAAACTATAATGACAGAAGCTAACAGAAATGCAAGACTTTATAAAGTAGGCTGTTCACCCAAGAGAGGGCAGGTTTCTTCTCTATCATCAGTTCACAAGAGAGAACATTAACACTTAAAAGGATCTTATATTCCATCTAGTATTTCCATACCTGTCATCTCAAGTCTTTATCATAGTAAAAGGGATTCTAATTCTCTCACTCTTTGTAAGTTACACTGGAATACGTGAAAAATAATAGAGCCATAGACGATCAAAATGACATTCTGCTTTGAGCCATACCCCTTCATTCTGAACTATACACACACATACACACACACAAACACAGTCACTATCACTTGCACACAAAAGGACCCAAAGAGAAAACTAAATTTCCCCAGGTCTTTTCAACATACAGATGCATATCTCATCAATGTTCATTCATCTTCCCACGGTACTGATTCTCAAGGAAGTAAATGGTATTAAATGAGAAAAAAAGAGCAACTTAGAGTAAAAAATGAAGCCTACCATCAGGCTTTCCTCCACCTCCCAATTACAGCCCTAGTCTTTCTAGACACTTTGCCCACATCTCCTTCAGTTTTCCCTGCTAAGACATGTTAGGAGAAAGGGCCCACAGTTGGATTAATTGGATCAACGTTGAAGTTTTCATTTGCTACGTGAGTTTAACAAATTAATCTGGCATATAATGAAATATTGTGAAACAGTTTCAGAATGGATACTGCAAATCCTGCCTTGTTCAATTACTGTCAAAATACGCATACAGGAAAAATATGAAAATCTGAACATATAATTGCAGACTTAATTACCACTCTGTGCTAACCAGAGGCAATCACACTGAATTTGTCAAAGCATTTAAACTAGTTATAAAGTCTCTGTATAATTCCAAGAGATGGGAATACATAAGCAAACACTAAACGGACTCGATGAACTTGATCTTTCTTATTTTCCTTGAGTTGTGAAGATGGCCTAAGAAACAGTGGTTAACCAGGGTTGGGGGTGAGGGAAATGTTGATTAAAGGATACAAAGTTGCAGTTACATAGGATGAATAAGTTGTAGAGGTTTAATGTATAGCTTGGTGACTATAATTAATAATACAGTATTATATAATTGAAATGTACCAAAAAAGTAGATCTTAAGTGTTCTCACCACATACACAGACAAATAGTAATCATGAAAAAAAAAAAAACGTTAACTTTACTCTTAATCAAATGATCATCCCAAAATTTAACATCAAAAGAAGACATATATTGAGCTCAACAGGCCTGGTTTACATCCTGGCTCTAACTCTATGGCCTTGGGTCTCTTAGAATCTCACTTTTCTCAGCTTTAAGGAGACATCAAAAACACCTACTTCCCAGTGGTTTTGTGTGTATGATAATGACAATAATAGTAACAATAATAACAATAGACACAGGTGAGGAGCCAGGACCTGGCCTCACAACCACCAGTTGTGGTGGGACAGCTCTGGAGAAACAGACCAGATACCTGGGCAGATGGAAGTGTTTTCAGCTAACATACCACCAACTGCAAGCATACCTAGAAGCACCTGTCCTTCAGCTATTCCTTGGGGTGAGAAAGGAGGTGGGCTTAGGGCTGCATACCTGAAACTTGGGTCCTGTTTAACTCTCTGCACAGTCTCTTCATTGGCAAGGAGAGATCTGATGATGAAATAACTCAGAACAAAGAACCAATCTGGGTGTTCAGTTTGCCAAGCTGGAGTCACAAAGCAGGATGGACACCTGAAGATATCCCCAGTGGAAACAAATGCTGTGTACCCTGGCTTGCCTTGAATATAGTACATTTAATTTATGAATTTAGACTGTCGAAAAACCAAAAGGTATAAAATAGAACCAGCATTGTCAACTACCTACTATATGCCAGGAACTTCTGTTATCATATCTTCATTTGTGAAATGGGGATGACAATAAAATAACACCAAACTCTCCAGGTTAATTAAGAATTTTTAAAACAAAGATGGTGCAAGAATGATCAGAAGAGGACTTTTCAGTAGACCACAATTATGAATCAGCTCTTAGAATTTAATAGTTTACAAAGAACGTAAATATATATCATCTCACTTGAATTACCTTTTTTGTCATTAATTTTTTTATTGAATGAAAGATTCTTTAAATTCTGTAGTACTTTTACAATTTTCAAAAGTTTCACACACGATTTTATAAATCCCATAAAAAACCTTAAAAGAAAAGCTTTTGATAAAGTTCAACATCCATTTATGATAAAAACTCTCCAGAAAGTGGTCATACAGGGAACATACCTCGACATATAAAGGCCATAAAGGAAAAACCCACAGCGAACATCACACCTAATGGTGAAAGGCTGAAAACATTTCATCTAAGTTCAGGAACCAGGCAAGGATATCCACTCTCCCCACTTTTTTCCCAAGGCATTTTTAAAGACAGACTTCATTTTTCAGATCAGTTTAAGGTTCAGAGCAAAACTGAGCAGAAACTACAGAGCACTCCCATATACCTGCTGTCCCCAAACGTGCACAACTTCCCCCACTACTGACATCTCCCACAAGAAATAAAAGGAATCCATTGTGGAAAAGAAGAAGTTAAACTGTCCCTGTTTGCAGATGACAGGATGCTATATATAGAAGCTCCTAAAGACACTACCAGAAAACTACTAGAGCTTATCAGTGAATTCAGTAAGTTGTCAGATAAGAAATTAATACACAGAAATCTATTGAATTTCTATACACCAACAAAAAACTATCAGAAAGATAAATTAAGGAAACAATCTCATTTGCCATCCCATCAAAAAGAATAAAATACCCAGGAATAAACCTATCTAAAGAGGTAAAAGACCTGTACTTGGAAAACAACAAGACAGTGATGAAAAAATTAAAGATGACACAGGCAGAAAAATATACCATGTTCTTAGATTGGAAGAATCAATATTATTAAAATAACCATATTACCTAAGGCAATCTACAGACTGAATGCAATCCCTATCAAAATACCAATGGCATTTTTCACAGAACTAGAACAAATAATTCTCAAATTTGTGGGAAAACACAAAAGACCCAGAATAGCCAAAACAATCTTGAGAAAGAAGAACGGAGCTTGAGGAATCAGGCTCCCTGACTTCAGACTATCCTACAAAGCTACAGTAATCAAAACAGCATGGTACTCTTATTTACAAAACAGAAGTAGAGTCACGGATGTAGAGAACAAACTTATGGTTATCAGGGTTTGAGGGAGGGGGGAATTGGGAGATTGGGATTGACATATACACACTACTATATATATAATGGATAGATGATGGGGACCTATTGTATAGCACAGGGAACTCTACTCAATACTTTGTGATGGCCTATATGGGAAAAGAATCTAAAAAAGAGTGAATAAGTTTATATACATATATATATATAGCTGATTTGCTTTGCTGTACACCTGAAATTAGCACAGCATTGTAAATCAACTATATTCCAATAAAAATTTTTAAAAATAAAATAAAAGAAACAGTATGGTACTGGCCCAAAGACAGACACATAGATCAATGGAACAGAAAAGACAGCCCAGAACTTATAACAGAAAAGACAGTCCACACTTATGGTAAACTAATCTATGGCAAAGGAGGCAAGAACATTCAATGGAGAAAAGACAGTCTTTAATTAGTGATGCTGGGAAAACTGGACAGCTGCATGTAAAAAATGAAATTAGAATATTTTCTTACCCATATACAAAAATAAATGCAAAAATGATTAAAGATCTAAATGTAACACTGGATACTATAAAATTCTTAGAGGAAAACATAGGCAGAACACTCTTCAACATAAATCACAGGAATATTTTTTTGGATTCATCTCCTAAAGCAAAGGAATCACTTGAATTATCTTAAGAAATGTGATTATATATGAAATTTTACAGTCCTACCACTTGTCCTCAATGACAGATAATTTGTTTATGAATGAGTATTAATTGAGTACCTACTATGTATCAGACACTGCTCTAGGCATGGGAATACAGCTGTGAACAGGACAGTGTTCTCTTCTAAGGAGACTGATATTGCAGTGACAGATATAAACAACAAAACATGCAAGCGACAAGTCAACAAAATAATGTATGATACAGAATAACTCTGCATCTGCTTTAGATTGCGTGTCACCAAGGGTTCGCTGAAGAGACAACATTTGCACACAAGTCCTCAAGTTCCATGTTTGTATGTCTGAGACATGTCTTATTCCTACAGGCTTAATACCTTTTTGATTAAACTACTGGCCTGTGTTTTACTCCATGAATAACAATTAAAATACTGGAGGTGACCATTTATTTCAACGTTCTGCCCACTCACACCTTCACCAGAGCAAGTACTATATTAACCACAATGATCTGCTTAACTAAAAGCAATCATTTGCACTATAATATTACTTTCCCCCTCTCAGATACCTTTACATCTATTTTTCCTTTGATGCTGAGAAGTGGGTAATGCTGTCTCTGTTGAGCTACTGAGGAAGCTATGGCTTGCCTCAGGTCACATAGCAAGTGGGTTATGCAAAATCAAGGCTACTGACTACAGTGTCTTTTTGGAATATATTTCTAGTAGAGAGACAAGTTCATTTAGTTTAATCAACATGTATGAAGTTTCTATAGTTGTTCTGTTAATTGCCAGTGATAGAAATTACTCAAAATGGGAAAGACAGGATTTTTGACCTGATCAAGCTCCCAGTCTAGTCCGAAAAACATTTAAATAATTAAACGTAAACTCATTAGGAAAACATAACACCCTGGGGAATAAGGGATGGAGTTTTACAAGTGCATCATGTAACCTGGTGCTTGAAGAATGAGTAGGGATTTACCAAGGAGAGAATAAGCCCAGGGAGGATGGTCCAGAGGAAACTGATCAAATAGAAACAGAAAAGATAATGATGAGTTAGGAAAGCAGCCATCAGACTCTTGTGACTGAGGCCGTAAACTAAGCAAGAGTCGAACTGTCAGTGTCACTGAATGATAGGCTAAGAAATGGGAACTTTGTTCTGTTCGAAATAGAATGCACTGGAGCACTGAGAGCTTGTGAGTAATAACATACAATCAATACTTTAGAAAAGGCCTTCTGGAGGTAGAGTAGAGAATGAGCTGAAGCCAGGCGGTGGCGGTGGCAGGAGAGCAGTATAAAAGTTATAATCGTCCAAGGAGAAAAGCAGAGGTCCAGAACTAGAACAGTGCCAATTTTAAAGGCAGCTTTAAACCCTTCAGCTTCTATGGAGAAATAATGGGCAGAGGAGAAAGAAAAGATCTAGATGTCTTTCCTTTATCCAAGCCCTCCCCAGTTCCTGGTATAGTCTTGAAAGTTTTGTATTACTTTCTTTTAATTGGAATTATTATTAAAGAATATTGAAGCCCTGGGCTTTAATTCTGTTGTTTCAAAGTCCATATATGCATGTACATCCAGCCCCTGAGAACCTCTTTGACCTACCTCACTATGTGGATCATGGTCATTTGTTGCACACCTCCGTGGTGTTAATAAATACTTCCCAAGGCAGGAGTCATCCTGCAGTGTAAGCACATGCATCCTCTAGTCTCGTGCATGTTTAGGAAGAGTCTGAGTCAGACAGCTCCTGATTCTCACCTTGAGAGGTGATGGGAAAGACTCTAGCCTTTGACTGTTCTGACACAGACTGAAAGGCACTGCCCACTTCTTCACTTACTTTCTCTCTCCTAAAAAAGACTGTTTTGACTAGTGGAGGTAATTGTTGTTTACTTCTGGCTAGTGTCAAAGCTGTGTTTTGCTAGGCAAATGTGGTTCAGACACATTCCCCAAAGGGTGAAGAGTCAGAACTCCAACCTTGATAATTGAAGAAAAGGGCTAGAAAATGATTTGGCAAGTCTCATCCTGCACTGGGAATGTGACTCACCTCAAAGCAGTTTTCACTGAGCTTACACCGGGGGGAAAGCGAAGTTGAGGGATCTGGAAGGCTCCCTCCTCAGTCTGCATTAGCAGAGCCACCTCACCAAGCTCTGAAAAGTCTCTGTGCTGGGTACAGAAGCACAAATTCCTTGTGCTGATACAAAAAAACAAAAAATGGATCAATGGAGCTTGGTTCAACACAAAAATTTATCCAGATATAGAATAAGTCTAAATACCTAAACTAACTTGCTAAACAACATCTACTGTGCAAGTTTTACTGTGAAATTTTTTATGTCCAAAAAAAACCACCAAAAACCTAATCCGAAAAGGACCTGGATTCAAATCCTAGCTCTGCCACTTGCTAGCCATGTGACTTTGCGAAAGTTATTTAGGGTCTTTAAGTTTGTTTGTTCCTAAGTAAAACAGTCGTAACAACAGAAACTATCACACAAGAGTGATGTAAAAATTAAACAACAAAATATGCACAAGTTAGTACAGTGTCTGACACATAATAAGTATTCAAAAAATGTCACTGGTGAATTACCAGTATCATCATTCTCCTTCTCTTTCTTGCCTTCTGCTTCTTGTGAGGTGGTTAAAATCATCAGTGGTGGGAGTGTCATTATAATCCCACCTAGACCACTTCTTCCTCAGCAAGAAGATATGGATGTTAATAATAATACTTACTCATAGAGTTTGGGGAAGAACTGAATAATATAATAGATGTAAGGCTACTAGAATGTGTCTTGACACATGGTACATGTTCAATATATGTCATTGTGATTATTATTATCCTAATCATCATCATCACTATTTTCAGCCACACCACAATTTAATTGCCAACACACTGGTGATATGCACCATAATGTGAGGTGTATGAATAGAAGGCATCACTGTGATTTTTCTACAAATCACTCCTTTGGATCCCTAAGGATTTGAATGGATTTAGGGCTAAGGTGGAGTTCTAGTTCTCAGTTCTAATGCCATCACAGAAAAAGGAACGGACAGAAAGAGTCTTTATTCATTTGAGCCCAATATCTCAAGCTCAGTAGAAGAACCCTGTGAAAGAAGTGGAAAAGCAAGAAAGAAAATATCAAAGTTACTATTGATGCTTTCTTTAGTATTATGAATTGTGAAAATCAAAAAAAGAATGTCAGGTAGAATATCCCTCTCTGGGTAGACTAGAAATAAAAGCTGTACTAGGTATTTCATACTTTGCTCAATGTTTTACATGCACTATCTCATTTATTCCTCAACACAGCCTTCAGAGGAGCATACAGTTATTAGTCCCATGTGTGACTGAGACTTGGAGGGATTAAGTGACTTATCCAAGGTCATCTAGTTGTAAGAGGCAAAGCTGGCATATGTATTTTCCTCTTGAAAATTATATTCTTTTTTGTGTGTAAATTTGCTCAAGCTTCACATTTTCAGTAACACAGCCAGATGAAAGTAGTGGTGGATTCAGTGAATAATGCCTCCTGGATTTTTGTATTTAGGATTCCAAATATTTGCATTGAATATATTGGGAAAAATACCTGAGTTGTCCTTTGCTACTCAATGCAAACATCCAGATGACCAGCTGATTCAATGCTTCTCTTTCCATTTGCCTGTCTTAGAGTCACAAAAAGCTATTCAGATTGCCGTCTCAAGGCTGTCAACTAATGAACTTACCAGTCATAGAAGTAACCAAGCATGAGTTGAAGAATCCCATGACTGAGGAGATTCTACATTGGGTAGGAATTTGGCCTCTAATTTTTTAATTTACCTTCCAATATTTAAGAGTATTTATTATAGTAAAAGGAAATGGCAAAGTCAGTTACCATGTACAAGGCTATACAGTTATAAAAGAAAAGAAATGGACCCAATTTAGGTCCTTTGATTCACCCACTCATAATCTTGGATGATAAGACTTTTACACTAAATACACTCATACCCAAACTAGGAAGAGGCAAGCATTTCTCAAATTATGTTCCATGATGCATAAGTACCTGTTCTTCAAATGTGTTTCTTGAGAAACATAGGAAATGGCTATTTTATAATTATGAACAGGAAAAGAAAAACTAAATTAAAAAAATATATATTATATATATATATTTAACATCTTTATTGGAGTCTAATTGCTTTGCAATGATGTGTTAGTTTCTGCCACATAACAAAGTAAATCAGCTATATGTATACATATATCCCCATATCCTCTCCCTCTTGCATCTCCCTCCCACCCTCCCTATCCCACCCCTCTAGGTGGTCACAAACCACCGAGCTGATCTCCCTGTGCTATGTGGCTGCTTCCCACTAGCTATGTATTTTACATTTGGTAATGTGTATATGTGTCAATGCTACTCTCTCATTTCATCCCAGCTTACCCTTCCCCCTCCCTGTGTCCTCAAGTCCATTTTCTACATCTGCATCTTTAAGAATCTCTTAATCATATAACTTTGCTGAGCCTTTTACCTGTTAATAGGTTTTACAAATCTCTAAGAAGTGGTAAGAGCATGTAACATGAACCCAAATTATTTGATCTCAGAGCCTTTCAGTAGAACTCAGTTTGGGAAAACACTGGTGTACCAGGAAGTACATGGTCCATGGAATAAGGCTGGCAGAACCTGGATCCCCCTGTCACCAGCACACTACTAAACCTCAGTCCTCATTTTCTCATCTGCAAAATGACAGATAATTAACCAAACCAACTTCGATTAAACAAGATATTAAATGCAATATAGTTGGCCCATCATGGTAGTTGCCCAAGAAATGTTAGTTTCTTTTTTGTGCTGATAAAGTTGAGAAGACCAGGTCCAATGGTACCACGGAAGTGGTTAAACATCCCATGCCCTATAATTTTAACTACAGAAAAAGCCTCTGCAGTGTGACAAAATATCTCCAGCCTGTAACTGGAGCCAGCTCATTATGTGAGGTGACTTTAAAAGACTTCCTCCCTGTAAGAAATGTCATTCTATCAGTATATTGCTATTTCCATGATTCAAGACTAATATTTGATATTTTTCTAAGATATTATTTGTCAGACAGAGTTTTCAGACCTCCTTTGGCATAAGACCTTTTCTCTGGGCAGCTCTTAGCAAGTTCATGTCTGCAATTCCACAGAATTATAGACTGTGCACGGCTTCAGGACTCCCAGGAGAGGCCTTATTTCTAATATAGACGTATGTGCCATTCCCCCCCAACAACATATCTCTTTAAAAGCAATTGATTCAATCATGCTTGAACATTTCACTCTGCTCTTCATTTAAAGGGCCCTCTTTGTGCATCAGTTTCATCTTTTTTATTTATACCTTATAGTTTCAAAGAAGTTTTGGTGGTCATGTTCTTAGACATGCCCCTCATACATGGTAGGCATTTTAAATCATTATTTTACCATATCCCAAAGAGTTTAAGTGACTTGCCCAGGGTCACACAGCTAGTTAAGAACAGAGTGAGAGGCGAGTCCATGTCTTCCCAGCCTAATACAGTCCCCAGTCATCAGCAGAACTCAATTCAATTCAATAAATATTGAATTAGTACTTAATCTATATTAGGCACAGAACAGTAGAGGTTATTGCTCTCTCCAATATTAGGAGATTTTTAAATTATTATTATTTTTCAAAGGGCAAGCTTCCTGAACTCATTTGCAAAGAGCTGCTCTCACAACTGCTTAATTTCAAGGAAAAGTAGTCTTCCAGGGCACGAGAAGAAGTGGGGTGGAAAAATGAGGCATGTGCATCATTTCATAGCTGCCAATGTCCTACAGATCTCATTTTGGCTCTGACTTTCATAGAAAAGATTTACTCTAAAGATGAACAAATTGGCCTCATCCATTCACAATATCCAATTGTTTCAGTCACTTTGCCCAGAACAAGAGTTCATTTCATTGTTTCTTCCTTTAATTCTGACATGTGACATAGCAGAATCTAAGAATGGGCAGAGTTACGTTCACATCCATATGCCTGCATGGTATTTAAAGGTTTGATATTTAAAGGGCTTGACATTTCCATTACAACCAATTCCTCTGAAACCAATTTTAGGGACTAAGATGGCAGACCAGCCCCATGGCTTACATCTAATCGAGGTTAGTTAGATGTGCAGTGAAAAAGCACCACAAAATTTGTGTTGGCCTTGTTTCCGCAGTATATGTCTCATTGACCGAAACAAAGCTCTTTAAAAATGAGGACAGGAAAAGGACCTGTGGTTCTCTCTACTGCTCTGTTAAGGGAGGCTGAGGGATGGCTCCACAAAAAGAAATGGGTTTGAAAATTGCTGATGTGTCCTTTATCACCGAAATTTCCACAAGGTTATAAAAGTCATGCTTGGATAAAATCTTGAAAGTGCCAAAGCAATGATCTAAGAAATGAATGCAGATAAGCCTTCTCCATTTTAAATTATGAGCAGGGGAACTGGAATAGAGATGATCACTGCTGAAGAATCTAAAATGAAGTATGTAGATTTTGCTCATTCATATACAACAGGATAGTAAAATCATTTTATGGACCCAATGAGTTTGAAATGCAGCTGCCAGGAACTCTCAACCTTGCTGATGCTGGTTGGCACTGGTGAGTAAAGGTCTTCATTTCTCCATTATTTTGAAAAATGTTCTAAAGTGCCCACAGTTATGTGTAAGACACTTTCTTGTTAATTTCACAGAGGGGATGGGGGGAAAGCTGGGATTTGTTTTCTGTGTCTTTATAAGATCAGGAAAGGGAATTAAAGAGACAGTGCCCTCTGCCTTAGAGTCCACAGGAAACAGGCTCTTGCTGTAGAGTTCAAGGCAATTAACTTGGTCCTGGCCTCTTAGAGGCTGTAATGAAATATCTGCTTTAATGCCCACAAGAAAATAAGGATACATCTAGTTTCTGAAAGCCTAAAGGTGACAAAGTGATTCAAAGGGTGAATAAAAGAAAATTTAATATACTTTGTATCTCTTTTCTAGTTCCTTTTGGTTTATATTTCAGAAGCACCTGAATTCATGGAGGACTCCTGAGAGTATTCACAGGAAGCTTCAATGAAAAGGAAAAAAGCAGAAGTTCTAATAAGTTTGCTGTGGAGGGGGAGAATTAAAGTTTTTTAACTTTTACTTTTAAATTTTTTAAATTATGAAGTAACACAAGTATTACATGCTGTAGAAAAATAAGTTAAAAAGAAGGAAATGAACAACAACTGTAATCCCATCTCTTAGAGATAACTATTGGTCCCTCTGTAAAAGAACTTTTTCTATCCATAGTTTTTACATATCAAAATTGATTAGACCATCCATTTGGTTTTGTGACCTGCATGTTTCACTCAATAATATGTTTTGATCCCAGAGGAATAGAGAGGCTAAAAGTTCTGAAGGAAGCTTGAGGCAGGAAAAAGGAAGAAAGGAAACCAGAGAGTGTGGATTCTACAGATTAAGGGTTATTAAATCAAAAAATAAAGAATGATTTAGAACCATCTTCTGGACTTACAACTATCTAATTGCTATTGTGAAAGTTCCTTCAAGTTTGCGGGGCATGGTTAGAGGAGAGAGGAGTTATATATACAATAAATAAGCTACATTTATTTTAAAAACTCAATCTGGCTGACCTTTTCTCTATTTTAATTCAAAGCTGTGAGGAATGTCCACTGAATAGTTTAAAGCTGCACTGCCCAATACGGTAGGAGCTAACCACATGTAGCTATTTAAATGTAAATTTATTGAAATTAAATTGAATTCCAGTTCTAAGTCATACAACTTAGTCATTCAAGTGCTCAATAGCCACATGTAGTAGGTGGCTACAGCATTGGGCAGGACAGATTATGGAACATTTCCATCATCACAGAAGGTTCTACTATTCAGCACTAGTTTAAAGTATTCAGCTACTGAAATACCTGGAGTACCACAAGAGGCTGTCTAGTTGTATATGTTACCCTGTCTGCCATCATTCATGAGCTTTTTAATTCTGCAGATAGTTGGTGTTGGATTATTCCTACTTTCATTTATCCTTGCTTATAATTCATGGAGTTACCTGGAGAAATATGAAAACCTCCTTGCCTGGATAGATGGATTGTCCTGTGCTTAGTGGCATCCAAAGACAGATGAGTGCTTCAAGCAAGCAATCTTTCCTGGTCAAAAGTTTATTGATATGACGACACAGTTATGAGCTTCAATGAATGAAGCAAATTTTTTTAGCCCTCGTTAAAGAAAAGATTTATAAAGGTCATTTCCTGCTCAAAAGCACATACTCAAATCAGCAGAGAGCCTCACTACATAACTCAGTATACGTGACAGCTTCACCACAAATCATCTTGACCAATCATGTAAGAGGCCTCCAGGGAGCCAAACAGCAATCTGACCTGCAGGAATCAGAAGAGCTGAACACTGGGCTTCCAATGAATGTACAGGTAACGAGAGAAAAAAATCAGAAATAGCCAGAGTGAGCTGTCCCATGGAGATAAAAAGACAGCCATGCCAACTGCCTCCTTCCAAAAAGAGAGGGGGATTTCTGCAGTCCTCTACTGGAGCAGGGCCACCTGACACTAACAGCGCTCTTCAAACCCCTTGATATTTGCTCCTCACCCACCTAAAACAAAGTCATTTTCAGCCAGGGAATGACACCTCACCTTTTGCAGAAACTCATCAGTGTTTTAGGTGAGGTCTGAGTGGTAAACAGACTCAGGCTGTTAGTTATAGAGCACTCATTACCAGTCCTGAACCAGTCTCATTTTGAGGACACACACACAGCCAAGGCTCACCAGCACATTAGTACCTGAAGAACTGACTATAGCAACTTTTTTCCAAGGGTATGCCACAAAACACTCGTGTCAGAAACATCCATGAATCTGGATGTTTAAACATCCATGAAATATAAAAACAAAATCAGGCTTTTGACCCCAACCAGACTACTTATTATATCAGCATCTGGGAGTGGAGTCAAGAATCTGTGTTTTATAAACACCCCCAGTGACCCTTACACACAGTGAAATTTGAGGAATGCTGGACTAGGTTAATTTGCTTCCTCCTACTCCACTCCACTCCACCCTGCCTTTCTTCCTACTCCACCTCTTTTTCTTTTTCCCTTTCTTGGATTAGGAAGAACATATTCCAAAACCCAGGAAAACTTTTACAACTGGTGCAAATACTCACATTGTAAAAACTAAAGCACTAACAAATATTTGTTAAATCATAATTATGTGCACAAAAAATGTTTGTAATACTGGATGTCTAGTAAATTATAAATACATCCCTCATAAAAGTAATATGGTAAACTGTGATAAATGCACTCAGTGGTCTTGCATGCATTTATTAAATATTATGTTTGTAGAAAGTTCTTAATAACAAGGGGGAACGTATACTGTAAAGTGAAAGAACATTTTACCATATTATTTCTAAAATATGTTCACAACTATGAAAACTGTTATTATATGAAAAAATGCTACAAAGAAATAAACCAAAATATTAATAAAAAGAAGTTGCCTCCAAGTAATGAAGTTATGGTTGTTGGTTTTTTTCTTCTTTCTACTTTTCTCTAATTCCAATTATTCAACTAGCATGTAGAAAGTAAATGAAAATAATACCACTTTAGAGTCTACAGTGCCTTCTCTTTTATTGTACTGTACATTTGGGCCAGACTAACTTGCATCTCAGCCCTAACTTGTATCCATACAACTTATATGTTTTCTACTTGCAATTGTTGCAAAGATATTACTAGCTTTAATATTCTACAAGTTGGGTTCTACCCACAGTCTGTTTAACTGAGTTTACCTATATTCTCCTCCATCCATCCATAAATTTTAAAAAAAGAATAAGAAACTTAATAAGGGGAAGATAAGAGGCTTCCCATGTCTTATAAACACTATCTGTAGTCTACCATTTGATACAGACTTTCCACTTCCAGTAACACTCACACAAGTGCACAAAGTTATCTGTTCACATCAGGTCCTTGCAGCACTGTCCACAGAGCAACAACTAAATAAAACATGTCACATCCACCCAAAGGAACACCCTGGGATGTTTAGAAAGATGAGTCTTATGATGGGTCAACAGAATATGACACCTAGAAAGTACAAGTAACTAAGACTCTAAACCTCACTACCTAGTTACAGGAAATATGAAGACAAGTTAAATGTCACCATGAGGAAACAATCAGCTAAGTGCAAAACATGGAGCATTAAATAAGACCCTGTTTCTCCAAGAATTCAATGGCAAAAATAAAAGGAGGGTAGGAGAGAAAGGAGACTATTTGAGGACAAAAAGAGAATAAAAAGCATAACAACTAAATGCAATGTATGGATTGTGTTTGAAACCTAATTTGAACAACCTACTGTAAAAAAAAAAAAAAACATTTTTGAGCCAATCAGAAAAATCTGAATATGGATTAGATTTCAGAAAATATTAAGGAATCAGGTATGATAATGACATAGAAGTTATATTTTTAAAACTTATCTCAGTTTTAAATTGTATTTACAAGCAAAATGAAAGAATATGTGGGATAAGCTTTAAACTATTCCATTAAACAAGTGGAGGAGATAGATGAAACAAATTTGCAAAAGTGTTGATAATTTTGAAGCTGGGTGACAGATACATGAGGATTTTTCATCCTATTTTCTCCATTTCTGTTTAAAACTTTTCATAACACAAAGTTTTAAGCAAAATAAAAATGGGTGATGTAGATCTCTACATGTTGGCATAATAATAAAAATAGTACCAGCTAGTATAATGAAATGATATAACAGTACATTTTGGTACAATGGTAGCAGCTACTGCACAGAGCTTAGTGTGTAGAAAGTTCTGCTGTGAATGTATTTTGTGGATTAACTCACTTAATCCTCACAGAACATTCTAAGGGAGGTATTTTACATGCTCATTTTAGAGATAGGGGAACTGAGGCACTCACTGATTAAACAAATTACCTAACATCACAGAGCCATTAAATAGTAGAGCTGGGATTTAAACCCAGACTACATAGAACTAAACCACTATACACACTGCTACTCACAGGCTGCACAATGATTCCAGGACATTTTATTAAGGGAAATAATCAGGGTGCAGACTACTGGATAGGGTATGCTCCTCCTTTTGCTCTGTATCATATATGCATTATGAGTTTTTTTTCCCCATAAATATGCAAGGGAAATTATACAGGTCATTTGCTTTGTAAAGAGAACATGGGGGTGGCAGACATTTGGCTTTTACTAATTACTGTCTTTATTGTGTTTTTTTGTTTGTTTTTTTTACCACGTGTATAAATGGCATTTTTACACCAAGAAGAATAATTTGGGTTTTGACATATGGGTCATTTCTACTTTCTTCTTTATAATTCTCTAACTAAAAAAAAAAAAAAAAAAAAAAAAAAACTTGAAAACATTATCACAATATTTATAAGTAAAAGTAAACAAAATTGTCAAATTCTATGTAAAAATATGTAAGTGGGAAAAAATGAGATAGATCTGTATTTCTGCATAAGAAGAAATTCATGACAAGCAAAAAGTAATATGTTTTTGTTGTGTTTTAGAAACCAATATGTAAATGTGAAACATTTGTACTTTTTTAAAAATGATCTGGAAGGATACATACCAAATGGGTAACGGTGGTTACCCCCAACGGTAGTTGTCCTTGCCTTGGTAGCCCTAAGCTGTCCCCTCCAATCCTGCCCCAACCAGGATGAGCCCACCTTTTGGTCTGTGGGCACTGTGCTCTCTCCCATCCTTTCCAAACACAGCACTCCTGACTGCAATATGCTCGCAGCAGACGTTCCCTCCATGGGCTTGCATTAAGTGCTCCACAGTGGCAGTTAGAATTGTACCTGGGAGAATCCCATCCCTTCCTATTTCCAGTTTAAGAGTGCAAATGTGGTGGGGAACAAATGGGAAAATGGGGCTTCCTTTAAGTTTTTCAGATCTTTTTTTCAAAAACTATTAGTGATCCTCTAATCTGCGCCAGGCACTCAACAGACGCAAGGGCTCTAGCAGTGAATGCAACTGACCCAATTCCTTCCCTCATGGTGCTCTCAACTCCACAGCTATAAGAAACAATGATTCCCCAACCACCAAGTCTTTGGAAACCAAGGCATGAATAAAGATGTGGATAGCTTAGCTTTGCCTAAGGATCATACGAAGAATGAAAGCAGCATGCTGGAGAGCCCTGCTCTCCTGACACTGGTGTCTTGCAACAGTTTGTAAACCACTTTTCCCCCCTCTTCCAGTAAATATTCATATCATAGAAATGGTAAATACACACTGCGAGTTCTCTTTTTTCTCTCTTTCTGTCTTCTTCTGTCTTTCTTTCTCCTTTTGCACATGGTATGTCATTGTTTATGCACCTTTATGTGATACCTGTATTGGTGGTGAAAATTCTAGCAAACTAAGTACTACCGTTTGTGACCTCCCGTCCTACTCACCTGCTTTTACACACTTAAACTCACTTCATCTTTCTTGCCAAGTGGGTTCTGCACAAGCTGTTAACTTTTCCTTCCTGCTCTTTACTCAGTTCCCTTCTATTCATGTTTTATATCTTGGCTCACGTGTCACTTCTTTGGGGAGAGTGTTTCATGACCTTCCTCTCCAGGTCAAATATTCCTACTGAACACTTAGTATCAGGGCTGCCCCCCTCATAACATGTGTATCCCATTTGAAATTTCACATTTGCTCACGTGACCATGTGAATACTGTCTGACTTCCCCTAGGCTGTGCTCTCCATGAGAGAAGTCAATTTTTGCTCACCACTGTCTCTCCAGTAACTACCACAGTGCAGGCACTTAATGGTTGATCCTTGAATAACACAGAGATGCTAGGGGCATCAATCCTGGAGCAGTCGGAAACCCCAGTGTAACTTAACAGTCGGCCCTCCATGTTCCTCATCTATGGAGTCACCCAATCATGTAGTACTGTAGTTTGTATTCAGAGAAAAAAATCCAGATATAAGTGGACCTGCAGTTCAAACTCAAGTGGTTCAAGGTTTAGCGTACTCCATATACATCTGTTGAATGTATGAAGAAAATTAGGGTTTTTATTTTAATGATCTGTTTCTCTTTTCCTAAATTGTCTGGACCTAAGAGAAGTTAATCAATTACAATATTTTTCATGGACTTTCAATTGTGGCTCTTTAAACTTTTGTATAATTCTTGGCAGGCAGACCTTTCTTTGATTCCTGAATGTTTAGGGAGGTTTATTTATTTGCTTGTCAATGATTTTCATTGTCTTATTCAAATGTAAGTGATTTTCTGAGTTAACCTGAGGGAACTGAAAATTTTATCTCCTTTTCAAACTTTCTTTCTCTCCGAAAGAACAGTAGCCAGTAAAATTCCAATTTAGCGTGTCAACAGCGTCATGTAACATCCATGGAAAACATAGAGAGATTAATGAGGTCCTGAGAACAGTTACTGAGTTGAAATTGATGTTTTTTTTTTTCCCTTCCAACAACCCTCCTCTATGAAACCTTGACTATCAGTAACTGTCACATTTGGAGGCCATCTAAAAAGAAATGGGGCACTAAGGCTTCACTTTTCTCCCAGAAGTCAAACAGTTCATAAAGTTGGTCATTGGGTTCTTTTATGAGATAAGAGTTTTCTTTCAGTCAACTTTTATTTCTTAGAATTGGAAGGGCAGTGAAATTTCAATTTGAAGTTTGAGTGGATACAGGTGGGTGACACTGAGATGCACTCCAAAAACCAGGATATAAGGAAGATTGGATTTTCTACCACAAGTTAAAATCTACAAAAAGAATAGAATGAAGTAGAGTAGAATTTATAGAAGAGAAAGGTGAGGGCCAGAGTGTAAGAAAGGTATCAAAATCATGCTAGTAAGTTTCAGAGTGAGACTAATCCCAGGTAGCCTGTGTGCCAAGTTCATGCCCATTACCACTATGATAAGAATCCACTAAGTCCATGAAGCTAACTTACTATCAGCCTATAGGTGGATGCATCACACTGTCTTTTTCTAGTGTCTTATAAGCTATCAAGATCATCCAAATTAATTTCTTGCTCTAATCCCATACTCATCAAACATACTACAGATAATAATTTTGTTTCTTGTACACATTTATATGGTTATGTACAAATGCACTGATTAAAAGATATACATACTTAACTCCCTTACAGATTACATTTCTTAAAATAAATTAATAAATTGAATTCTATAATCATACATCAGTTGTTTGTGAATTTAGTTCAAGAGAGTCAATTCTAGAGACTGGAGTCTCATTGAAACCTGGCTTTTAGGACAATTGCTATTTACTGCCACCCTCTGGAGATGTGTCTGAGGGACCAGGTAGCTTCTTGAAAATGAAACGTCCCTATGTGGTGGTTTTCACCTCTTCTGCTCCCCACAAAATTAAACAGAGTTCATCTTAAGTTCACTGGTTGTATACTGGAAACTTAGTGAGGTCTTCTTATGAAAATAACAGGATTCAAACTGCTTAATATTTTTGTCAAATCATCTTTCTCTCTAAGAGCAGAGAGGTCAAGACATGTCCAATTTGGAGGAATCATTAGTGACCAATGAGTTCAAAGAAAGGTGATTTAAGACACAGAAAGATCAATGCATTTAATGAGGGTGACAAAGTGCCCTCAACAAACTTTAGTTGCATTAAATTCCAGTACGGATGTTCATGTTGAGTTCTATTTTTTTCTTCACACCCACACGCTGATAACTATTTGCAAGTACAAGTTCAATATGAGGCCAATGAATTCATACTGAGCTCAAAGAGAGTTTAAAGAATCACAAAATCCTTTGTGAATCAGGTCAATAAATTTAGCACTGGATCGTTTACATCATAATGACAGTCACCTTTTAGGTGAGTTTTTTTTTTTTTCCTTCAGAACACTTTTCTACTCCCTAGACATCAGAGAACATCCATTTTGGAGACAGAGGTCAGTGCATTAAATGATAAATTTACTTAAAGAGTTTTCTTAGATCATAAAATCAGAGAACTGGAAGGAATCCTTGGGATCATCTAGTCTATTCTCAAACTCAGATATAGAAACACTGAGATGTGGGGCAACAGGAAGGGAAGCCATGGGGGTTTCAGTTTTACTCAATGGTGTTTAATTTTAAACACTGCTTTTACACTGAAAAAAAAGCATGCATATATGATGGAATAGAAGGCATTAAATAAAAACCTTACTTTTCAAGGCAAGACTTCAAAGAAATTTTAGTCATTAATGGACTACTTTCAGCTGAGCTCTAAGTTCTTTGAGGACTTGAACACGATTCTCTGCTCTATTTTGGTGGGAGAGTCCAACAAACACTGATCTAGTCCTACTCTGCAGATATGAAAACAGGCTCAGAGAGGGAAAGGGCCTTGGCCAAGGTCACAAAGTCAGCATGAGTAACCTCAGACTACAGGGAATATTCATCAGAGTGAAGTCTCCTAGAGGTCCTCATTTCAGCACCAAGACCCAGCTCTACCCAACAGCTTATAAAATCCAGTGCCAGAAGCCTCAGGCCAAACAACCAGTAAGACAGTAACACAATCCCACCTATCAAAAAAAAAAAAAAAAAAAAAAAATGAGATGGCAAAAAGTATGTCACAGATGAAGCAGCAAGGTAAAAACCTACAAGACCAAAAAAATGAAGAGGAAATAGGCAATCAACCTAAAAAAAAAAGCAGAGTAATGATAGCAAAGGTGATCCATAATCTTGGAAACAGAATGGAGGCAGGGATTCAGAAAATACAAGAAATGTTTAACAAAGATCTAGAGGAACTAAAGAACAAACAAACAGAGATGAACAGCATAATAACTGAAATGAAAAATACACTAGAAGGAATCAATAACAGAATAATTGAGGTGGAAGAACGAATAAGTGAGCTGGAAGACAGAATGGTGGAATTCACTGCTACAGAACAGAATAAAGAAAAAAGAATGAAAAGAAATAAGGCAATCTCAGAGACCTCTGGGACAACATTCAAATTATAGGGGACCCAGAAGAAAAAAAGAAAAAGAAAGGTTCTAAGAAAATATTTGAAGAGATTATAGTGGAAAACTTCCCTAACATCGGAGAGGAAATACTCACCCAAGTCCAGGAAAGAGAGTCCCATACCAGATAAAACCAAGGAGAAACACACCAAGACACATATTAATCAAACTAACAAAAATTAAATTCAACAAAAAATATTAAAAGCAGCAAGGGAAAAGCAAAAAATAACATACAAAGGAATCCCCATAGGATATCGGCTGATTTTTCAGCAGAAACTCTGCAGGCCAGAAGGGAGTGGCAGAGTATACTTAAAGTGATGAAAGAGAAAAACCTACAACCAAGATTACTCTACCAGCAAGGATCTCATTCAGATTCGATGGAGAAGTGAAAAGCTTTTCAGACAAACAAAAGCTAAGAGAATTCAGCACCACCAAACCAGCTTTACAACAAATGCTAAAGGAACTTCTCTAGTCAGGAAAAAAAAGAGAAGAAAAAGGCCCACAAAAACAAACCCAAAACATTAAGAAAATGGTAATAGGAACATAGATATTGATAATAACCTTTAATGTAAATGGATTAAATGCTCCAACCAAAACACATAGACTGGCTGAATGGATACAAAAACAAGTCCCGTATGTATGCTGTCTACAAGAGACCCACTTAAGACCTAGGGACACAAACAGACTGAAAGTAAAGGGATGAAAAAAGATATAGCATGCAAATGGAAATCAAAAGAAAGTTAGAGTAGCAATACTCGTATCAGATTAAAAGACTTTAAAATGAAGACTGTTACAAGAGATAAAGAAGAACACTACATAATGATCAAGGGATCAATCCAAGGAGAATATATAACAATTATAAACATTTATGCACCCAACATAGGAGCAGCTCAATACATAAGGCCAATGCTAACAATCATGAAACGTGAAATTGACAGTAACACAATAATAGTAGGGGACTTTAACACCCCACTTCCACCAATGGACAGATCACCCAAATAGAAAATAAATAAGGAAACACAAACTTTAAATGACACAATAAACCAGATAGATTTAATTGATATTTACAGAACACTGTACACAAAAGTGGCAGAATACAATTTCTTCTCAAGTGCACATTGAACATTCTCCAGGATAGATAACATCTTGGGTCACAAACCAAGCCTTGGAAAATTTAAGAAAATTGAGATCATACAAGCATCTTTTCTGACCACAATGCTATGAGACTGGAAATCAATTACAGCAAAAAAACCTGTAAAAAACACAAATACATGGTGGTTAAACAGTGTGCTACTAAATAACCAAGAGATCACTGAAGAAATCAAAGAAGAAATTTTAAAGTACAGAGAAACAAATGACAATAAAAACAAGACAATCCAAAACCTATGGGACACAGCAAAAGCAATTCTAAGAGGGAAGTTTACAGCAATTCAATCTCACCTCAAGAAACAAGAAAATCTCAAATAAGCAATCTAACTTTACACCTAAAGGAACTAGAGAAAGAAGAACAAAGAAAGCCCAATGTCTGTAGAAGGAAAGAAATCATAAAGATCAGAGCAGAAATAATTGAAATAGAAACAAAGGAAACAATAGCAAAGATCAATAAAACTAAAAGTTGGTTCTTTGATAAAATAAAATTGATAAACCTTTAGCCAGACTCATCAAGAAAAAAAGGAAGAGAACACAAATTGATAAAATTAGATATGAAAAAGGAGAAATCAAAACTGACACTACAGAAATACAAAGGATTATAAGAGACTACTAAATACAACTATATGCCAATAAAATGGACAAAAGTAAAGAAAAGGACAAATTCTTAGAAAGGTACAATTTTACAAGACTGAAGCAGGAAGAATAAGAAAATATAAACAGACATATTACAAGTAATGAAATTGAAACCATAATTTAAAATCTGCCAACAAACAAAAGTCCAGGACCACATGGCTTCACAGGTGAATTCTATCAAACATTTAGAGAAGAGCTAACACCAATCCTTCTCAACTCTTCCAAAAAACTGCAGAGGGAGGAACACTCCCAAATTTGGTCTACAATGCCACCATCACCCTGATACAAAAATGAGAAAAAGATATCACAAAAAAAGAAAATTATACACCAATATCATCCTGAACAAAATACTAGTAAACAGAATCCAACATATTAAAAGGATCATACACCATGATCAAATGGAATTTATCCCAGGAATACAAGGATTCTTCAATATATGCAAATCAATCAATCAAATCAATCAATCAATCATACCATATTAACAAATTAAGGAATAAAAACCATAAGATAATCTCAATAGATGCAACAAAAGATTTTGACAAAATTTACCACCCAATTACGATAAAAACTCTCAAGAAAATGGTCATAGGGGGAACCTACCTCAACATAATAAATGTCATATATGACAAACCCACAGCAAACATCATACTCAATGATGGAAAACTGAAAGCATTTCCACTAAGATCAGGAACAAGACAAGGATGTCCAATCTTGCCACTCTTATTCAACATAGTTTTGGAAGTCCTAGCCATGCCTATCAGAGAAGAAAAAGAAATAAAAGGAATCCAAATTGGAAAAGAAGAAGTAAAATGGTCATTGTTTGCAGATTACATGATACTATATATAGAAAATCCTAAAGATGCCACCAGAAAACTAGTAGAAGTAATCAATGAATTTGGTAAGGTTGCAGGATACAGAATTAACGCACAGAAATCTCTGGCATTCCTATACACTAAAAACAAAAAATCAGAAAGAGAAATAAAGGAAATAATCCCATTTACCATCACAAGAAAAAGAATGAAATACCTAGTAATAAACCTACCTAAGGAGGCAAAAGACTTGTACTCAGAAAACTATAAAACACTGCTGAAAGACATCAAAGATGACATAAACAGATGGAGAAATATACCATGTTCTTTGTTTGGAAGAATCAATATTGTGAAAATGAATGTATTAGCCAAGGCAATCTACAGATTCAATGCAATCCCTATCAAACTACCAATGGCATTCTTCACAGAATTAAAATTTTTTAAATTTACAGTTTGTATGGAAACACAAAAGATCCCAAATAGCCAAAGCAATCCTGAGAAAGAAAAACGGAGCTGGAGGAATCAGGCTCCCTGACTTTGGACTATACTACAGAGCTACAGTGATCAAGACAGTATGGTACTGGCACAAAAACAGAAATATAGATCAATGGAACAGGATAGAAAGCCCAGAGATAAACCCACGCATATATGGTCACCTAATTTACAACATAGGATGCAACAACATACAATGGAGAAAAGAGAGCCTCTTCAATAAGTGGTGCTGTGAAAACTGGACAGCTACATGTAAAAGAATGAAATTAAAACACTACCTAATACCATACATAAAAATAAACTCCAAATGGATTAAAGACTTAAATGTAAGACCAGACACTATAAAACTCTTAGAGGAAAACATAGGCAGAACACTCTATGACATAAATCACAGCAAGATCCTTTTTGACCCACCTCCTAGAGAAATGGAAATAAAAACAAAAATAAACAAATGGGACCTAATGAAATTAAAAGCTTTTGCACAGCAAAGGAAACCATAAACAAGACAAAAAAACAACCCTCAGAATGGGAGAAAATATTTGCAGATGAAACAATGGACTAATCCTAAACAAAGGATTAATCTCCAAAATACACAAACAGCTCATAGAGGTGTTTCTCAGGGTATATGCCCAGTAGTGGGATTGCTGGGTCGTATGGTAGTTCTATTTTTAGTTGTTTAAGGAAGCTCCATACTGTTCTCCATAGTGGCTGTATCAATTTACATTCCCACCAACAATGCAAGAGTGTTCCCTTTTCTCCACACCCTCTCCAGCATTTACTGTTTGTAGATTTTTTTGATGATGGCCATTCTGACAAGTGTGAGATGATATCTCATTGTAGTTTTGATTTGCAAGAAATGCCTATTCTAATTTAGATGAGATGGACCCATGCTCATGCTGGAGAGAAGAGTAGAGCAAGGGAGAGGGAAAATGAGAAATGACTTAGTCTTATGGTCAAGAGGACAAGCTTTGTGATATGGAACAAGTTCATTTTTCTGTACTAGAATTTCCATCTGGTTAAAGAGGGAGTAATACATATCTTGTGGGCTTTCCATGAAAATTAAATATAGTACATGTGAAATACTTAGCATAATGTCTGACACACAATAAATGCTCAATCATTGGCAGTATGCTTCTTAGACCTCGGGAAAGAGATTTTTTCAAACAAGAATACATTCTACTTTGCTCCATGTTCTCAAAATTTGGCAGCAAATTCCACTTATAACAGCTGGTAAAAAAAAAAAAAAAACTGGAGAAGACACCCATTATCGCCTAACTTTGTTTTCTTAAGCCTCATGAAAAGTCCACACAGGGATACTAACATGGCTTTTCTGTTATACATCAAAAAATCTCTGAATGTAAAACACCCAGGCCAGTCAACGGTGTCTATTTTATCTCTTGCAGCTCTGAACTCAAAGGTCATTCATATGGATCAGGCCTTTCCTCAGACGAAGACAAATTTAGGTGAAAAACATTGGCTTCTACTTTCTGATATCTCTATAATAAACTCGTATCAAAGGTGCAATAAAAAGTTGATTTAGAAGTAATATAAGAAAAGAAATAAAACTGGCTTCAAATAAAAAATTATTTATTTCTTTTTCAATCCGTGTTCTCCTGGAAGAAGAGTTGAATAAACCTTAAAAAATGGGTACGAGTTATGTCTGGTAAGATTTTTGTACTTATTTGCAAGGTTGCAGGAGACGAAAATGAAACCATATAACAAAGTGGATGTCATTATATGTTCAAATCAATATCTACTCTCTACGGCAAGTTCTGTTCAGTCTTTTCCCTTTGGTGCCTCATGTTGGTCTGGTTTTATCAGTGTTTATAAAAATTTATCTGAATAAATTAAAGGAATCAGGAAGCCTTTCATCAGAGTATAATCATACACAGATCATCCACCAAATGCAATGTTCCTTCCTTCTTTAGGACCCTACAAACATTTTCACCATTTGACATGCAAGAATCTTTAACAATCAGTGCAGAGAGAAGGCATCGTAATCAAGGAAAATGCGCAACAAATTGACTCCCCTCTGAAGAGCCTTCTGTGTATAACGACTCCCCATAACAACCGTAAAGTCATAAGCAACCGGGAGGGTTGCTCAAGCTAAGAAAAAACGCAAAGCACAGAATTGAGAATTATAGGACAATAAAGTCAGCCTGGCTACAGAATATCTAAAATCATCCAAGTTATAAAATGTGGAATGATAAATTCTGTGTTACTTCATGCTTATGAAAACCATCATATTTACCAGCTTATGCCAGCTCCCCACTCCTTTTTTTGTTTGTTTCGATTTAAATATTAAGCAATACAAACATTTTCTGTTCCCTGAGCTTAACTGGTAACTAAAAGCTAGATTGGTTAGATGGTTGGACAACAGGAGAAAGAGGGAGATATTTAGAGAATCCCTCCACAGCTCTCAAATTTGCTCTGTCTCTGGTCACACGAAGACAAACAAGATGATCACAGAATTTTATTGTTGGGAGTCTATCCTTCTCATTTTACAACTGCGAAAGCAAGCTTCTCATCTCCTCCTCCTCCTCCTTCCAACTCCAACCGACTCCTCTAGCCACGTCCCCTAGTTCAGGGAAGAGCATTGCCAACACCAGAGATCTGAGCGTCATTTCTGTTGAGTTCATCTCTAAATAGCTCTCACTGATATCCACTTCCATCCAGCCCCACAATCTCTGCCCGAGCCACTCCTTCACCATCTCTCCCATGAATGACTGGTTGCATCCGAGCTCTTGCTTTGCCTCCACACTTTCTCTCCTGCTCTAACCTGTACCCCCTCCTCAGTTGAGAGGCCAGAGCAATGCTTCTAAGGACCTAAATACACCACTCCTGTGTTACATTCTGCAGTAATTTCTCATCACACTCTAAATAATGCCCAAGGCTCATAACAGACTCACAAGACCCCGATAACCTCTCCAACCACATCTCTTCCATGCCTGTCACTAATTTTGTACCCAACACATCAAATTTCATTTAATTTCACAAAGACAACATGCTCTCTCTCACCTTCCCATATTGTGCTCCTCTGCCGCAAATACCCTTCTCCCTCCTCTTCAACTTGCTAACGCCTACTCATCATGAGGCTATAGCTGAACTGTCATGTTTTCCAGGAAATCTTCTCGATCACTCCTTCAGATGCAGCTCAGCACTCCCATAATGCTCTCTCAAAACTCTCTACAACTGTAACAAAGCATGTGGCCTCCTTTATTGTTACTGATTGTTAGGTGTTTGTCTTCTGAGCCAGATCACAAGCATTATGATGGCAGGGACAAAGTCAATCATGTCAATTCTTACATCCTTAGATCTTAGGATAGTTTCTGGAACACAAAAGGTGTTTAAATTGTATTTCTTGAATGAGTGAATGAATAAAGTAAAGTAGTTGCTCAAATTCTTAGTGAACTGGCAGTATATTTAGGACTAGACACCAGGCTAGTGTTTTGGGCTCTACTAAATTTGGGGGATATTTTATTATTCATTTCAGTCTATATATTCATTCAATGAAGACTATATTAGGTTTCAGGGTACAAATAACCATTGAATATTAGTTTACAGTAAAAGTATAAAGCTCTTCATTGCTAATCCCAAAACCTATTCTGAAAATAGATAATTTTTATAATTTCATTTTAAAAGCTGAAGTCATTTCCTTTTTTCCTTCCTTCCAATTCAGTCAAAAAACACCATTACCAGAGGGTACTGGGAAGGTAATCCAGCAGAGTTGGGATTGTACAAGGAGGGATTCCAGATGAGAGAGCAGACCATGGGGTTAAGGAATTAGCCTACAATTTCAGGGGATTAAACAAATAACTAAATATATTAAGGATAATGGAAGCTAAATTTCTCACTGTTGAAGAAGGAAAGTACAAATATGGAAAAACAGGAAGGGATTCAGATGAAACCTGTAATGTGAATTGGAATTACAGATATTAGTGTAACCTCATGGTTTTCAGTATAGGACCTTGAGACAGAAACTACTTTGATGATTGAGGAATAACAGGAGTGTCTTTGTAGTAAGAAGATAATGAGCAAGGGAGAAAATTAGAAAAAAGTGAAGTCTGGGACTTACCAGGACCTATGAAATCAGAATCTCAAAAAATGAGACCCAAGAATCTATTTCACAAGTTATTTTTAAGTATTTGAAAAGTTAATCTTCCCTACATTAAAGAAAGGACTTTAAGCTATTGACACAACCACTCTTACAAGTTTTAATGATATCAGAAATATATCCAAATAAGAAACTAGCAAACCAGGGGACAAAACTGAATCCAGTCAGCAGTGAATAAAATGACCGACACTAATGATTCTAACCCACTGGGGTCTTCAGTTCTAGACCCATTATCTAAGACTTGAATCCCAGCATAAAAGAAATTACATGTGGGCTTCCCTGGTGGCGCAGTGGTTGAGAGTCCGCCTGCCGATGCAGGGGACGCGGGTTCGAGCCCCGGTCCGGGAGGATCCCACATGCCGCGGAGCGGCTGGGCCCGTGAGCCATGGCCGCTGAGCCTGCGCGTCCGGAGCCCGTGCTCCGCAACGGGAGAGGCCACAACAGTGAGAGGCCCGCGTACCACAAAAAAAAAAAAAAAAAAAAAAAAAAAAAGAAATTACATGTTTACTGTTTTTTCTAAAAAGAATATTAACATGATTTTAGGTAATCTGCTCTTGGGGTTGCCGTTTATATTAAGTTGTTTGAAAGTTTACATCATTAATTTGAGTGGTAAATATGACTGTCATAACTATCCAACTATACAAATATTCTTCCTTTAGTAGTTAAAAACTGTACTAATATTTTGATAATAAATGTTCCTGCTAAAATCATGTAAAACAAAAAATTACTAAACTAAAATTTACATTTTTATTTATTATTTGTAGTTAAATGAGTCAAAAGAAATCTTGCCCAATTTGCAAATGCCCATGACAACTAAAAGGAGGCACCTCCTTAACAACCATTATAAAAACTCTATGCCATTCTGGCCAATGCTTTTGTCCTCGGGTTGCAAATCCTTTAATTTTGTGACTGAATCACAAATAATCAAAATTGACTAGGGAAACTTGCTTTCTTTCAATTAAGGAAAATTTACCTTTGGCTGATAGCATGATCATTCTATTTTGGAAAATTGTTACTGGCAGTAATTGAAAATATGCTAGAAGATAGATGATTACCCACTGTATCAGTAAGGGTCTTGGCAGAAAACAGATGGCATACTCCAACTGGGTAATTTGAGACAAGTTTAATAAAAACAATCTTTACAAAGGTGTAGGCAGAGTTTAGAGAAATCAGCAACACAGAACGCCAGGAAGAGCAGCATGAAGACGGAGAAAGGCAAAGAATGGTTTAGAATCCTGAGAAAGCAGGGATGCAGAGAGGGCTGCTTGGCATGATCAGTGACACAGCCAACCCACAGCCCAGCAGGCAGGGAGCCAAAGGAATAAATATTGCAATTGCACCCTCCTCCTGCTTTCTGGTCTCCCCATTGGCCAAACCCATCCCGAACCTGGAGATCTCACTGATACAAACCATACAGGTCAGCATTCCTTGGCAGAGAGCAGACAATATCCAGCACATATCCCTTTCCAAGTATCAGATAATGTAGGAAAGTGATACATTGTGGTGTGCCTTCCTCCTCCACAGAAACAGGACCAAGCTGTGAGTCTTTTGTGAAAGGCAGGGCAATCACCTTCAGATCACATGTTCCTCCTGGCTTTCTGATCCACTATCATCATGGTCACTTGGAGGGCACTTTACTGGTTTTGACTGTCCAGCATCTATTTGCCCTCCACTTGGTATCAGCACTCAGGCTTTTGTTAAAGTGTCCACCCTTTCCTACTGCAGGCCATTTGCTTGAGAAAAGCTGGTACCACTCCAGACTTAAGGATGGGGTATGTCAGAGAACAATCTGATCTGTGTAGTCACATCCCTCGAGTACAGTTGACTATCAGAGATAAGTGTGACCTAACTGATCCAAACAGACTGAATCCTACTGACTACTGGGGCAAGAGGCTTATGAGACACATTCTCCTCCCCTAGTATGAATGAGCAAGCATGTAGCCTTAGGGCCACAAAAGAAGTTTGCTGAAAACAGAAGCAACAGAGAAAAGAAACTGCATGTTATTCTCACCAGATCAAGTCTCACCCTGCCACTATTCTTTTCCATAACACAAGGCAATAAATGCCCTTTATTGTTTGAGTCAGGTTTTCTGTGGTTTACAACTGAGAGGTATCTCATCATATGGTTGAGTGTATCATACGGTTGGTTGACTGTATTAAGGATGCTGGGTGCTTCAAGCAGAAGTAACTACTTCCTAGATAAGTCTCAATTAATGTTCTTGAAAACGCCTGCTTACAGCACATCATGAATAAACTCTGAGCTGCTACTGAGAAGCCTTCATATTTATATGTTAATACCTAAAACTGTTTTAATTAGGAGAAATGTTTAGATGATCCAATAACAATTTAATGGACTCTGAAAATACTCCTCCGTCTACATTCTGAAGATATCTCCTGAGGATTTACTGTGTACTAGACTTTGGGGACTAAAAATTACTAAGACATAACATCACCAAAGGTTTCACTCAAATTTAGCAGAGACATACAAACAAGCTCATCTTGATATATCAAAGTGATATTATATTATAATTGAAGAATACACAAGATACTGGGGAAGCTCAAAAGTAGGAGTTATTAATTGTACTATGATGCAAGAAGTGTGATGAGCTTCAAAGCCTTTTAAGCAAGGCCTTGAAGTACACCAGGGACCTTGGACAAGGAAGTTGAACAATGCAGGCTGAGGAGACAGCATGAACAAAGGCATGTTCACATGTTAAGGTTCAAAGCAGCTTCAGTAAAGACAGATTAGCAGCGTGATTATAAGGAGAATTTGGTTCTATCCTGGTTCCTCATCCTTTGCTAGTTATGTGATCTGGGGCAATTTCCTTAACTTTTCTTAGTATTACTCTCCTAATATGTAAAACAAGACTAATAATGGTACTTTGGTCATATTTGTTATTAGTATTAAAAGTCACATTACATGTAAAACATCTGTTACTCAAAAGTATGTTCTTATTAGGAGAAAGATAATTAATTAGGCAGACCCGTACCAGGTTGTGAAAATACTTATGAGCTCTGCTAGATATTTGGGTTTTATAGAGTGTGGCTAATATACCCCAAACATCAAAGGTTTTAAGTAGACATGCCAAGGTTTGTATTTTAGGAGAATAATGTGACTCTTGAGCTGGAGTGAGAAGAGACTGAAGTTAAAATGAGATGTTACAATATTCCTTACAAGAAATTGTAAGGGCATAAGGGCCTGAACCAGGACAGTAGCAGAAGGGACGGAGAAAAAGTGACAGAAATGCACAAATAAGGTATCAAAGAAGATTACAAAGTTTCTGGTGGATGCGAGTACGTTTAATAAACAAAGATAAGAAAAGGAGTAATGCATTTGGCAAAGAATACAATAAGCTCAAATTTGGGACATGCTAAGTGTGAGCTGTCTATATGCTACACAAATGGAAAATCCCAGAAGCTATTGGAAATATGAGTTCAAATCACTTATATGGGGAATCTTAAAAAAAAAAAATGATACAAGTGAACTTATTAACGAAACAGACCCACAGAGTTAGAGAATGAACGTAAGGTTAACAAGGGGGTAGGGCTGGGGAGTGGGATAGATTGGGAGTTTGGGATTGACATATATACATTGCTATATTTAAAATAAACTTTGATAATGTATATATGTCCATGCCACTCTCTCACTTCGTCCCAGCTTACCCTTCCCCCTCCCCGTGTCTTAAGTCTATTCTCTACATCTGCATCTTTATTCCTGTCCTGCCCCTAGGTTCTTCAGAACCATTTTTTTTTTTTATTCCATATATATGTGTTAGCATACGGTATTTGTTTTCCTCTTTCTGACTTACTTCACTCTGTATGACAGACTCTAGGTCCATCCACCTCACTACAAATAACTCAGTTTTGTTTCTTCTTATGGCTGAGTAATATTGCTTTGCATAAATGTGCCACATCTTCTTTATCCATTCATCTGTCGATGGACAGTTAGGTTGCTTCCATGTCCTGGCCATTGTAAATAGAGCTGCAATGAATATTGTGGTACATGACTCTATTTCAATTACGGTTTTCTCAGAGTATATGCCCTGTAGCGGGATCACTGGGTCCTATGGTAGTTCTGTTTTTAGTTTTTTAAGGAACCTCCATACTGTTCTCCATAGTGGATGTATCAATTTACATTCCCACCAACAGTGCAAGAGGGTTCCCTTTATTCCACACCCTCTCCAGCATTTACTGTTTGTAGATTTTTTGATGATGGTCATTCTGACTGGTGTGAGGTGATACCTCATTGTAGTTTTGACTTGCATTTCTCTAATGATTAGTGATGTTGAGCATCCTTTCATGTGTTTGTTGGCAATCTGTATATCTTCTTTGGAGAAATATCTATTTAGGTCTTCTGCCCATTTTTGGATTGGGTTGTTTAGTTTTTTGATATTGAGCTGAATGAGCTGCTTGTAAATTTCAGAGATTAATCCTTTGTCAGTTGTTTTGTTGGCAAATATTTTCTCCCATTCTGAGGGTTGTCTTTTTGTCTTGTTTAGGGTTTCCTTTGTTGTTCAAAAGCTTTTAAATTTCATTAGGTCCCATTTGTTTATTTTTGTTTTTATTTCCATTTCTCTAGGAGGTGGGTCAAAAAGGATCTTGCTATGATTTATGTCATAGAGAGTTCTGCCTATGTTTTCCTCTGAGAGTTTTATAGTGTCTGGCCTTACATTTAGGTCTTTAACCCATTTTGAGTTTATTTTTGTGTATGGTGTTAGGGAGTGTTCTAATTTCATTCTTTTACGTGTAGCTGTCCAGTTTTCCCAGCACTACTTATTGAAGAGACTGTCTTTTCTCTATTGTATATTCTTGACTCCTTTATCAAATATAAGGTGACCATATGTGCATGGGTTTATCTCTAGGCTTTCTATCCTGTTCCATTGATCTATATGTCTGTTTTGTTTGTTTGTTTGTTGCAGTACGCAGGCCCCTCACTGTTGTGGCCTCTCCCGTGGCGGAGCACAGGCTCTGGACACGCAGGCTCAGTGGTCATGGTTCACGGGCCTAGCCACTCCACGGCATGTGGGATCTTCCCAGACTGGGGCATGAACCCATGTCCCCTGCATCGGCAGGTGGACTCTCAACCACTGTGCCACCAGGGAAGCCCCTATATGTCTGTTTTTGTGCCAATACCATACTGTCTTGATTACTGTAGCTTTGTAGTATAGTCTGAAGTCAGGGAGCCTGATTCCTCCAGCTCCGTTTTTCTTTCTCAAGATTGCTTTGGCTATTCAGGGTCTCTTGTGTTTCCATACAAATTGTGAAAATTTTGTTCTAGTTCTGTGAAAAATGCCATTGGTAGTTTGATAGGGATTGCATTGAATCTGTAGGTTGCCTTGGGTACCAAATGTAAAGTAGATAGCTAGTGGGAAGCAGCCGCATAGCACAGGGAGATCAGCTCAGTGCTTTGTGATCACCTAGGGGGTGGGATAGGGAGAGTGTGAGGGAAATACAAGAGGGAGGAGATATAGGGATATATGTATATGTATAGCTGATTCACTTTGTTACAAAGCAGAAACTAACACACCATTGTAAAGTAATTATACTCCAATAAAGATGGTAAAAATTAAAATAAAATAGATAACCAACAGGGACCTACTGTATAGCACAGGGAACTCTGCTCAATATTCTGTAATAACCTAAATGGGAAAAGAACTTGAAAAAGAATAGATACATGTATATGTATAACTGAATCACTTTGCTGTAATTCACCCAAAACACACAACATTTTAAATCAACTATACTCCAATATAACATAAAAATTAAAAAATAAAAACAATTTAAAGGGCTTCCCTGGTGGTGCAGTAGTTGAGAGTCTGCCTGCCGATACAGGGGACACAGGTTCGTGCCCCTGTCCGGGAAGATCCCACATGCCGTGGAGTGGCTGGGTCCATGAGCCATGGCCGCTGAGCCTGCACGTCCGAAGCCTGTGCTCCACAACGGGAGAGGCCACAACAGTGAGAGGCCCGAATATTGAAAACAAAAACAAAAACAAAAACAAAACAATTTAAAAAGAGAGAGAGAGAGCTCCAGGCAGGAGGTGGATACATGAAAATCAACTGCAAATTTATTACAGCTAAAGAAAGGGAGATGATGGGCCTGACCAACAACAAGGTTAAAACCATGAAAATCACCAAATCAAAAAGTAGGAAGAAGCAGCAAAGGAGTCTTAGAAGTAACCATCAGTGTAGTAGAAGTTGAGGTGAAAGAGACTGGAGTTCTCAAATGCAGGGGAGGAAAGAATTTCAGGGAGTAGCCTATAGAAATAAAAGGCACAGAGAGCTAGCAGTAAGATACATAATGATTCAAAGGACACAACTGCACTTGGCAAACAGCAATCATTTTTAACTCCAGTGAGAGAAGTCTCAGGGAGGTGGCAGAAGCAGAAGCCAGACTGCAGTGGCTGAGCCCAAGGAGAAGGGTGAGGATCTGGAAACAGGTGTAAGGGCCCACTCTTTCCAGGAGCTGGTTGGCAATTCTCCCAGGCTTCCCTCACTTTGAAATTCTCTGACCTTAGAGTCAGACTCTGTTGTAACAAAACAATGAGTATAATGGGGCTGTCTTGTTAGCTGGAACTCCTCAAAATGGATCTTTTATAATCAGAAAGCCTTGTTTTTGAAAAACCAGGCAGTTACAGACAGCATTTTGTCTGACTTTCCAAGAACTTTCCTCTATTCCCCTGTTAGAACTTCAGTCAGGACAAGTAGCAGTGATTTAAGAGTTACATTTCCAGTTCCTAAAAGCAGACAGTAAAATACTGATGAGGTCTTATTCATTCTTGGGTCATCATAAGGAAATAGTGAACAGCTAGGAAGAATGTGATGTAATTCAAGCAATATAGAAGCTGTACAGATACATATAAACACCATCTTTCATATTTATGACTCTGCAAAAGAGAGGTCAAAGCTTATTTCCAAAGTTATCTTATTAACCTTCAAATTCACTTTGAATATAAGAAAGAAAGAAATATTTGGCCCATTATATAAATGGAGAAACAGAGGTCCAAGATCCAAGAGGAACTCAGTGTCCAGAGTTCATGATAGAGATTTCCAGACATGTTTCACAAACACATTACAGCAGAGTCCAACAAAGAGTGTGTGGTACCTGGACCACTTGCATCAAATTTATGTTGGGTATTTTTTTCAGAAATGCATATTCCTGGGGCCCTCTTCAGACCTATTGATCTTTTCCTCTAAAGGTGGACTTCAAAGTCTGAAATTTTAAAAATGCCACAGAACTCTCTTTGCCCAAAGATAGAAGGTCCACACAGAGTTTGTATTGATCCTGCCTCAGAAGCATGCAAATAGCTGTTTTTCCATCCTACTCACCTGTGCATTTCCTCTTGTCTATGCTTGAGGAGGGCATCCTGGTCCCATGGATGGACTTGGAGCTGTGACATCTACCCAGCTCAAGCACTGACTCTTTAATCCAACTGATAGCCATGATCTGGAAGCCAAGTGGAGCCAAAAACAAACAAAAAAGAAAACAAAAAAGCAGGACTGCCCTTAGGTAACAACATTATGGGAATCTGGAGTCACATTCTAAGAGCACCTTTCGAAGAACTGTTCATCCTGGGAACCAAGGGAGTGAATCTGGCAGATTTCTCCATATGAAAAAGAGCTTCCTGGGACTTCCCTGGTGGTACAGTGGTTAGGAATCTGCCTGCCAATGCAGGGCACATGGGTTTTTGCCCTGGTCTGGGAAGATCCCACATGTTGCATAGCAACTAAGCCCATGTGCCACAACTAGTGAACCTGTGCTCTAGAGCCCGTGAGCCACAACTACTGAAGCCTGCACACGTAGAGCTCATGCTCTGCAACAAGAGAAGCCACCGCAATGAGAAGCCTGCACACCTCCATGAAGATTAGCTCCCGCTCGACACAGCTACAGGAAAGCCCGTGCACAGCAATGAAGACCCAATGCAGCCAAAAATAAATTAGAAAAAAAAAAAGAAGAATCCTCCTGCCAATGTAGGGGACACAAGTTCGAACCCTGGTCTGGGAAGATCCCACATGCCACGGAGCAACTAAGCCCGTGCACCACAATTACTGAGCCTGCACGCCACAACTACTGAGCTTGAGCTCTAGAGCCCACAAGCCACAACTACTGAAGCCTGCATGCCTAGAGTCCATGCTCTGCAACAAAAGAAGCCACCGCAATGAGAAGCCAATGCACCTTGACAAACAGTAGGCCCCACTTGATACAACTAGAGAAAGCCCTCACACAGCAAGGAAGACCCAACACAGCCAAAAATAAACAAATAAATAAATTTTTTTAAAAAGTTTATTTTATATTGGAGTGTGGTTGATTTACAGTATTGTGTTAGTTTCAGGTATACAGCAAGGTGATTCAGTTATACATATATTTATTCTTTTTCAGATTCTTTTCCTGTATAGGTTATTACAGAGTATTGAATATAGTTCCCTGTGCTGTACAGTAGGTCCTTGTTGATTACTTTATACATATTAGTGTATATATGTTAATCCCAACCTTCTCATTTATCTCTGTCCCAACCCCAAAATTGGGATTTTTTTAATATCCCCATTTGAGAGATGAGCAAAATGAGGTTTGGAATATGTAAAGTGACTGACATCATGTCTTACTTGTGATAAGATCTCATTAATCGGGAAACTACCATTATATCATCATAGTGATAAGTAATACTGTTGTTTATTATTGTTTTCATAGTAATGTGTTACCATTATTATCACTATTTTTTGTTAGTACCTATAAGAATTACCAATATTACTTATAAATATTGCTATTATAGTAATAAGCATTACTACTAGTAATATAAGCATTACTATTATAGTAATTAGTATTACTATAAATATTACTCTAAGTATTACTATTATCACTATTAGTAGTGCTTAAAATGACTGTATTATTACTTACAATAAGTATTGCTATTTTTCTTATGTTACTGTTATCATCACTATTTCTTTATTATTTAGAATAATAAATACTATTACTATTATTTTTTAAAATGCCACAGGAGATTCTTATATGTCCCAGCTTTTCAAAAATACTGAAAGATCACCAATGACCCAATAAGGACAATATTTGCTGAGCAACTACTAGATGCAAATTATTTGCTATTCTCTCCAAAATTCACCAAAAAGCATAACATTTTTTCTTGCCTTGAAGGAGGTTTACCAGACTTGTATACCATTGTCTTCCCTGTTAACAAGCCCTAGATTTGGGGCATCACTAACTATGTATGACACAGCCCTTGGATCAGGGTCTCACCCTGGACAGCTGACCAATTCTCTCTCTATACTGTCTCTATCAATAATTTGAAGTAGGATACAGAAAGTGTAGGCAGTTAGTGAAGAATGCTACTGCTGGTCAATTAGGACTAGATTTCACGGTGGTGGCCATGGTGAGTCATATGCAACGAGAGCCAGCAGAAGTATCCAGTCAAGAAAAATAGAAGAGTATAGGAGACTCACAGACAGAAGCAAAGACAAATTGGCCTTGAGAGCCAGAAAATGAAGTCTTAGTCCCTGATAACTTTCCAGTTTGCCCAAGGCCCTTCTACCATTGTTTCCATGTGATTCCCTATATCCTTATGTGTAACATTTTACTCTAGCTAGTTTGAGTGGGTTTCTACTCCCAGCGATTATAAGAACCTTATCTGGAGCAAACAACATATAATTGAGTAAATCCAGTGTATTCAATTGCATTCTTCTCCCATCCCAGTAAAGAGAATCACCTTCTGGCCAGTTTTGCAAGCCAGGAACCTTGAGGTCATCCTTCTCCCTCACCTATCATATCCAATATCACCAAGAACTGCTAATTTTGGGACTTCCCTGGTGTCCAGTGGTTAAGACTCTGCACTTCCAGTGCAGAGGGCACAGGTTTGATACCTGGTCAGGGAAGTAAGGTCTCATGTGCCATGCAGTGAGGTCAAAAAAAAAAAAAAAGAATTGCTAATTTCATCTCCAGTATCTCTCCACACCATTCATTTCTTCCCTCTACAATTGCTATCCTAGTCAAAGCTACCAACACTGCCTGCCTCAGGTATCTTCTAGCTGCTCTACCCATGGTCCACTCTTTGTCCTCTCAAGATAGACCTATACAAAATGAAAATCTGGTCACATCCCTACTGCCCCTCTTATCACCGTCGAATGGCTTCCTGTTGCACTTGGTAGAAAGACCAAAATCCTTAGCACAGCCCACAAGACCCATAGTGATCTCACCCAACCTCACCTCATCTTGCACCTTGTCCTCTTCTGCTCTCTGTTCCAGCCTCACTGGCCTTCTTTCAGTAACTAACATTTCCCATGCTCCCTTTCACCTCTGTAAATGTTCTTCTCTCAGCCCTCACCACTCTGTTCTCCCCCATTTGCCTTGTTAATTCCCACCTATCCTCTGGACCTCATCTCAGCATCATTCCCCCAGGGAAGCCTTTCCTGACCTCCCTGACAAGGTCAAATACACCCAGTATAGAATCTCATAATACCATATCACTCACCTTTATAATATTTATCACAATTGCAATGTTAAATTTGCATGACTATTTGATAATCTGATAATTATCTAAAGGCTGTAAGCTCAGTGCTTCTCTGTTTCATTCACATTGTCTCCTTAGCACCTGACTCTGTGCCTGATACATCATAAGTTCTCAGAAGTATTCACCGAATAAAGGTTGAATAAATGGAATAGGTAAGCAGAAATCAGAAACAGTACATGAGAACCAGATTTTTCATTGACAAAGCATAGGTTTGCCCAAGCTGAGGACCAGATGAGGAAAAAAGAGTTGGAAAAGTCAGATGTATTTATGAAAGGTACTGATTCAGGACAGACTGAGAAAACAGAGAGCTTGAGCTACACAGCGCTTGGTGAGATACTAGACCAAAATCATTAATTTGAGTTGAAATAGTAGGACAAGAAATCAGGGTCAGGAGCCAAAGCAAGAATATAGGAAGATTGCCATCTGAGAGCTATATTCTGGATAAAGATACAGATAACTGAGTGACCACAAAGTGGATGAACTGGGTTGTCAAGGAGCTGGATAGAAACCCAAGATGAGATGCTGCTGGTGAAACAAGATGAAAGACAGGAGAAAGGAAGAGCCATAGGGGTGTCAACTTGGTAACGATAGCCATACAACAAAACTCGTAATTTATACTTAGTATGTGCTAAACAGTCTTCTAAATGCTTTAATACATTATTTCAGTTTAACTTCAAAATAATCCAATGAGGGCAGCAAACTTCTTGTACCAGTCTCACAAATGAGAAACCTCAGATTCAGTAACTTGCCCAAGGTCAACAATTAGTAAGTGGCAGCACCAGAATTTGAACCTGGGGAGACTGACTCTAAACCTTTAACCATAGTAGTGTACCATTTCTTCATGAGATTAGGGACCAAAATGGCTTCTTAATGACTTTGGCCTGTCCTTGTGTTAGCCATAAAATAAGATCAGAAGAGGGTTAATCAGTGAGAATCAAAATAAGTTTAGGGAAGCATCTTACCAAATGGTACTGGATGTCCCTAAACAGATCATCAAAAGGCATTATTTAATGTCACATTGGTTAATGAGCAGTAAGTCACAGTGGTTAACAATATGGTATTTGGAATCAAATGGATACGGTTTCAAATATTTGCTCTGCCAAAATCTAGCTGCAGGGCTGTTTTAAAACTCTCTGACACTTGGTTTCTGCCTTTAATGGGAATATTAATACCCAGCTCATATAGGTGTTTAAAGGTTAAATATGATAATGTATTTGAAAGTCCTTAGTACAGAACTAACATATGCACTCAATAATTAACCAAAACAATCATTTTGCAGAGCTACGATATCAGAGTTGAAGAAGGAGGAATAAAGAATTTTATTGTTGTTGTTGTTATTGTTATACCTGTGGATCAAATGGCAGATATACATATGACATGGATAACCTTATTAGTTAAATATATCCCCAAGGGAAGAAAAAAAAATCCCCCAGTGATGACAGTTGAATGAAGTTAATAACTCTGTAGATACATTTTCCTCTAAGAAATGCTGACAATTACAGTGAACTCAACTTCTATGCCACTCAAAATCCTCCAAGCAGCTTCAGAGCTGGCTTTAGAAGTATTTCTGAGAGTCAAAATCTTTAACACTTCCATATCCGAGACATGTCTTGGAACGTACCCATAACAGTTCATCTTCCACAAATCAGAGAATCTGGCTTTGCAAAACTAAGTGCATATTCTTATAAAACGGTAAAGAGTTTGAGGATTTTGAGGCAAATTCACAAGTGACACTGCAGTTCTTGCCTTTAATGACAGAGCCAGTGAGGTTGTGAAAAACATTCACTCTCAAGCCCTTTGTAGAGTAACATGACACATTTCTGGAGGACAGTTAGTCAAGGTTTATGAAAAAAATGTAATGCACATTCCCTAAGGTACAGAAAACTAATTTTTAAGACTCTATAAAAATGTTTACACAAACATAGAGAGACATATGTAAAAAGATGCTCCTGGAAATATTGTAATAAATTCCCATCAATAGAGAAATCGCTTTACAAATAGAGCATTTAAACGAAAATGCCATGGGGCTCATTAAAAAATGAGATAAATGTTTACTGACCTGAAAATATGCTGTTATATTAAGTCTAAAAGATTACAAAACTTTAAAATATATTATATAGTCTCTTTTGTTTAAAATATATGTGAGTCTATGTATGCATACATATATTACTCTTTATATGTATATGATCTGCAAGTATGCTAGTTTTAATGGTAGTTACTTCTGGAAAATGGCACTCACATATGGCTTGAGGGAATGAGGTGGGGGAACAGGCAGCTTTAACCTATCATCATATCATCTTTGGTACTGTTTGAATTTTTAACAATAAACAGTTATAACTTTTCTTATTAAAATTATTTTTTTTTCCTAAAAAACATGGGATAAACAAAATCCACAGGAATAACTCTTAAAATCTTCTTTCCTCTGGCATCCACTTCAGTCCCATTGTCCCACGGCCAATTCTCCATTGTCTCTTTTCCCCCACATATTTAGGAAAACTCCTTTTTTTTCTAGCATGAGTGCCCTGTGTGAGTGCCTCTTGTCTTTCCCAAACTATCCTCCTGCTTCTCCTTTCTTTGTCTACTTCTTCCCTTTTTCTCAGTTTCATTACCAATAGCAAAGAACCAGATCATCAGGGTAGGAGGAAATAGAAAGAGAAGATACTGAGTATCTTTTCCTTCTTAAAACAAAACCAAAAATCCTCTTTACTGAACAGGAGAAGATGTCTGAAGACACTAGTATACTAAGAAATGTTGTCGTATCAGACCTGCTTCTCTCTTTCTCTTGCTCCTCTTTCTCTCTAAGCTTCAGTTCCCATGACAACAGGAACTGTGGCTTCATTATTATATCCCCAGAACCTACCATACACCTACAACATAGTAACTGCTCAACACTGTGTGTTAAATATATGCTGGAATAAGTCAAACCCTCAAGTAGCTTATATCGTGTTTGGGAGGCATATAATTTCAGTAATTCCTCCTTAATATCACATGTGCTGCTGACTCACTATTACCTGGAGAGGCAAGAGCAGGTTTAAACAACGAGCCACAGATAGCTAAGCATTTGCCTCTGCAAAGCCCTGCATGCTAATACAGGCTGTCAACTGGGAAAGCCAGCACAGCTGTGCTTAGCAACCAGTCCCTTTGCTATCTAGTTTGGTTAGCTATGTCAAAAGTTATTCTAACTTCATTCAATCAATGGCTTCCTGTCATGAAAGACAGACACCTCAAAGAGATGAGAAAACAGAATCAAAGATCTGTATGTTCAACACCTCTAAAGGCTGTTCCAAATGCCTCTCTTCTTTCCCACTGCAACCGGGCTGCAATGCAGTCTTGTTTACAACACATCTGGGAGGGATCTGTTAAGCAGGAGGAAGGTGTCTTTGACCTTCATCTCCCTAGAAGGAGAAACACAGAACACCTGTCTGTTTACCATTCTGACCTCATTTCCATGATGTGGAACCAGTCATCTGGGAAACATGAAAAATAGGATCGATTCATTTTTCTTCTCTAAGATCTTCTTGAAGACAGTGGACACTTGGTGAGCTGAAGGATGATTGAAATTGTAGGGCCACAAATGTTCATTAGGTGGAAATGGAAAGATGCTCAGCCTCCAAGTCAGGAATAAAGTATGGTGCATAATTCGTGTATTTTGGCCTCTCTGTGCCATTACTTCTATATGTTATTTTGGCTCATAATTTAGAGAGAAAACTTTGAATGCAATCAGGTGTACTCTTCCTCCCAAAATAACTAAGGCTAAGGTTGAGACCTAGACTGAGAACAGCCCACCCATTTTTCCTGGGTTGGTGGATTCCACCTTGGTCCAATTGAACCCAAACATGACTGAGCCAGACCATGTTACCGTCCCAAGCTCAGTCCCAAGAAAGGAACTTTATTATTTCCCATATCCTATAAAACTCCAATGAAAATGGAAAGAAACCCTGCTGTTTTCATTCAATAAGTTGTCTTATATCACAAGTCAGTCTTGATCTCAAAATTAACAATGTCTTGTGCCAGTGTGAACTGCGAAAGCAACACAGAAATCACTGAGTCCATGCCCCTTACTCACTAAGAGGAAAACCAGGCCTAATGACAGGGAGGGAGTTACCTAAGGACACAGCTGGGGGCAGAACAAAAAGAAAAATGGAAACAGACTCTCTGCTCAGTATTTTTTGCTCTATAGCATATGGCCTCTTAGTCTTGCCTTGAATTGAAACAACAATCAACATATTGAGATAGCAATTCAATACATTTCTATTAATGACTCCTATGGCCCCAGAACTGGGCTGCTGTGAGAGTCATGCAAAACAAGTGAAGGTCTTGGCCACTGCCCTCAAGGAGTTAACTGCAAAGACAAAACTCATGCTTTTCTGAGGGATGAATGACATGACGAGTGACTACTAATGAGTACAGATTTTCTTTTTAGGAAGGAAAATATTCTGGAATTAGATAGTGTTGGTGGTGGTGGTGGTTGCAGAACATTGTGAAAACACTAAAACCCACTGAATTGTATATTTTAAGGGGCAAATGTTATAGTATAGAAAGTAGGTCTCATTTTTTGTAAGGTCATGCATTTCAAGTAATTAATAATGAATCAGAATTTAGTAGCAAAAGATGATTGGTACTAAATGGAAATCAGAGGCAGATTAGCAGTTGCCAATATTTCATTGAAAAGCAAGAACTTAAAGGAATGCAACATTTTAGTGGATGGGAATAACAGGAACAAGGGTGGAAATGTAGACAGGAATAATGGAGATACTCTGAGAAAGATGGGTTATGTTAAAGGGTTGTCTTCACAACCTAAGTGTCCATCAATAGATGAATGGATAAAGAAGATGTGGCACATATATACAATGGAAATTACTCAGCCATAAAAAGAAACAAAATTGAGTTATTTGTAGTGAGGAGGATGGACTTAGAGACTGTCATACAGAGTGAAGCAAGTCAGAAAGAGAAAAACAAATACTGTATGCTAACACATATACATGGAATCTAAAAAAAAAAAAAAATTGGTTCTGAAGAACCTAGG
Organism: Kogia breviceps; assembly: GCF_026419965.1. Classification (NCBI taxonomy): domain Eukaryota; kingdom Metazoa; phylum Chordata; class Mammalia; order Artiodactyla; family Physeteridae; genus Kogia; species Kogia breviceps. The sequence continues at coordinate 122,218,598 of NC_081313.1, forward strand.
CGCAGAACAGGAATAAATACGCAGATGTAGAGAATGGACTTGAGGACACAAGGAGGGGGAAGGATAAGCTGAGACGAAGTGAGAGACTGGCATGGACATATATACACTACCAAATGTAAAATAGATAGCTAGTGGGAACCAGCCGCATAGCCCAGGGAGATCGGCTCGGTGCTTTGTGACCACCTAGAGGGGTGGGATAAGGAGGGTGGGAGGGAGACACAACAGGGAGGAGATATGGGAACATGTGTATATGTATAACTGATTCACTTTGTTATACAGCAGAAACTAGCACACCATTGTAAAGTAATTATACTCCAATAAAGATGTTTAAAAAAAAAAAGAAAAAAGGGTTGTCGTCACACTCTTTGTGGGAAAAAACACTACAATAGGGAATACACGGGGATTTTTTTTTTTTTTTTTTTGCGGTACACGGGCCTCTCACTGTTGTGGCCTCTCGCATTGCAGAGCACAGGCTCCAGACGCGCAGGCTCAGCGGCCATGGCTCACGGGCCCAGCCTCTCCAAGGCATATGGGATCTTCCCGGACCGGAGCACGAACCTGTGTCCCCTGCATGGGCAGGCGGACTCTCAACCACTGCACCACCAGGGAAGCCCATACATGGTGATTTTTAAAGCATTTTTCAAGTTCTATTAAAACAAAGTAACTCCAGAATAGTACTGAAGAATAAGCCCATTGTAATTTTTTCTGGCAATTGAACAAACAATTCAATCTGAGAAACATAAATGAAGAAACAAATTTTGGCTCTGGATACTTGCACAGCCAGGAAGTCAACAGTTGTGCTGAAGCAAAGCTCTTCACCCAGTTTTATGAATCATGAAAAATAATTGTTGGAGGTAGTCTAGGTGCATGGTAACTGAGTTTAGAGACACAGAGCAGAAACTGAAAGAGAGAACTGGTAGTTATACTATAATTTACACAATGTAAACATACAATCCTGGTATTTTAGCCCAAAGTGGGAGTTTTTTATAGAACCAATGGCTAATTTTAACTTTTTAGAAGAGGGTGTGCAGAACTGATTCCCACTCTACGTTTCATGGAATTGTTAAAGCCAAAAAGAATATTCATGGACAAGTCTTGTTTGCCTACCCAGAATCCATTCCCTCTTCCATTTTCATGTGGGGAACCACTCCTTCCCTACTTTACATTCATGTGGCTCAGACTGACTCCAGGGTAGGCCCATGATCCAGGTTTAGCCAATGATCTAATTCCTCACACCTTGGTCACAGTTCAGCTATGGGCACATGCCCCAAGTAAACATGCCATCCTGGAAATTTTGACAACACAGTTTAGAAGAGAAATGTCCCTTTATACAAGGATTTCTGACCTGACTAATGATGTTAGCCTCGTGCTGCTGGGAACCATCCACAGAAAGGAACTCCTGGTTACTGAAGCCAATACAGAGCCAAGAGATGAAGAATAAGATCCTGGTGACTTACTCTGAGCTCCTAGATCCAAACATATCTGAAGCCACTACCCTTGGATTGTACAGATAAGTGAACAAATACATCCCTTTCTGCTTAAGTCATTTTGGACTGGGTTTCTATCAATTTCAATAAAAAGTCATGATAAATGTAGCATCCAATCTAACCTTGTACTTTTCCAAATGAGGAACTGAGGTCCAAAGAGGTATAAGAACTTGCTCAAGGCTGCTCAGTAATCAGTAACAGAATCTAGGCACAAATGCAGGTACCTTAGTCTAATGTCTTTTTCTATTTTGTCACTAAAGATTCATTTTGGAAACAATGAGCCATTTGAAATTGAGATGCCACCCATAAACAAAGGTTGTTTGATAGAAACATTGGTTTACAAAATATTATAAATCTGCTATCAGAGCATCAAAACCCATCAAGCATCAGCAAACATCCAATGGCTCTCCACTTTATTAGGATGAAATTCAAATTGCCTAATACAGTCTTCACACAGCTGACTGCTCAAACCCTGAGCTCTCCTGCAACCTCATCTCATACAGTACTCTCCTTTGTCACTATGCCATAGTCACCTTCTCTTTCTTTCAGGCCCTTTAATGTCCCTCTTTCCTGTCCCACTCCAACCTTGGCATGTGCTCTTCCCTCTGGCTTGGAATGCTTGACCTGTACTCTGCACAGCTGATTCCTTCTCACCTTCAGGTCTCAGCTTCAGTGTTACTCCATACCTTCCAATGAAGCAGATCTCTCTCCCTATAACTCTTTAACTCAAAACTACTTTTAATCTTTATCTATATTATATTATTATTTTATTCCATTTTTATATATTTACTACCTCTCTCCTGAACTGCATGTAAGAGATGCATCTCTACAGACGAGAGTTCAGCTCCAGTGCCCAGCACTTAGAATATATTGGATAAACATTAAAATTGAAGGAAAAATATTTTTTAAAGTTTCTCTTTCCTAATTTGAGTTCACAGCTTCCTCCCAAACATGACTTCATCCTTCATCTTCTTTATCCCCAATACCCCAAAGCTTCCTGGTACTTCCATTACCTCTTAGAAAATCATTACAAGAGCATTTTTTGCCATTAAGACAGCAGTGATTTCCCAAAGCCATTTAAAAAAAAAAATCTAAATTGGTTGGCAGCTCAGTTTCATGCAAACCTGTGTATAGCAAGGGAAAGCAGGTGGCTCAGTGCTCCACTGGCCAGTGGTGATAAGGCCTAAGTGATTGATTTGCCCTTCCAGGTGATTTGCCCTTTATTGTTTTGACATGGAACCATTATATTAATTCTGACATTGGCACCACTTGCTGCCTCAGACAAAGTGTCTTTGTTGCCAGCTTGAATAGCTAAATATTATTCTTTAGTTCAATTCAATTGTAAATCTCAAAAGCTAAGCCTTCAGAAAAGGTGTATTTAACCTCTCACGTACTGTAGACAATTGTTAAATCAGTAATGCAAGTATCTATAAGCCAAAAAGCCAGGTCACTACTAGTCTGCTGGCAGATATATCAACTCTTTAGCTCACCCAGACCTTGTTAGGATCTTTTTGGTTGGAAGAGACAAAAATAAACGGTTCAAGCAAAAATAGAAATTTACTGGGTCACTTAACTAAAAAAATCCAGGAGTATATCTGTCCCTGGATTCAGGATTTCAGATGATGTCATCCTCAACGTTGTACATTCACATGTTTCATTTTCAGGCTCCTCATGGTGACAAGAGGGCTGACGGCAGTTCTTACATGTTAACAGGTCTAAGTCTAAGCACATGTTTCTATGAGTCTAAATGGCTCTTACTAGGTCACATGCCCATCACTGAAATAATCACTGTGTTCAGGCGAATATAATGCTCTGAAAGCAGATACATGATTACATGGCCACCTTAGAGTGGAGTCAACTCTACTTGAAGCTTAAGTCAAAGAACAGGGAAAAGAGTATTTCTCTGGAGGGATCAGGGTGCTCTTATAAGAAGAAAGGTAAATGGAAGCTAGAGAGCAAAAGCAACAGACTTCTGCTATACAGCTCAAGTCACCAGCCTACAAAATATTCTGGCAATAGTGAGAACAACTGCAAAATAACCCTAGTATCCCCACCAAGCTTGGACCAAACAAAGAGAATTCAGAGGCAAGAGACAATAGGATACAGAGGACTGTGTAAGTGACATATTCTTAATGCTTTATAAACTACAAAATGTTTCTACATATGTCACTTCTTTATGGCAAGGTAAACTACACACCTACGTTTCCAACCCCATCAGAAGAAACAAGCAACACTGGGCTTGCACTGAGACACAAAGTGATTGTCCCCAACATCAATACTTTGCCACTCTATTCACGTACTCTTCTGAGAAACAATACTTACAACATGAAAATGAAAAGAGAAGAGGAAGAGAAAGGAAAAAGTACTGAGTGGAGAGAGAAAAGAAATTACAAAAAAGAAAGTATGGAGGAGCTTCAAGATGGCGGAAGAGTAAGACGCAGAGATCACCCTCCTCTCCACAAATACATCAGAAATATATCTAAATGTGGAACAACTCCTACAGAACACCTACTGAACGCTGGCAGAAGACCTCAGACTTCCCAAAAGGCAAGAAACTCCCCCACCTACATGGGTAGGGCAAAAGAAAAAAGAAAAATCAGTGACAAAAGAATAGGGACAGAACCTGCACCAGTGGGAGGGAGCTGTGAAGGAGGAAAGGTTTCCACACACTAGAAGCCCCTTCATGGGCGGAGACTGCGGGTGGTGGATGGGGGAAAGCTCTGGAGCTGAGGAAGAGAGTGCAGTAACAGGGGTGCGGAGGGCAAAGCGGAGAGATTCCCACACAGAGGATCAGTGCCGACCAGTACTCACCAGCCCGAGAGGCTTGTCTGTTCACCCACCGGAGCAGGTGGGGGCTGGGAGCTGAGGCTCGGGCTTCGGAGGTCAGATCCCAGGGAGAGGACTGGGGTTGGCGGCGTGAACACAGCCTGAAGGGGGCTAGTGCACCACGGCTACCCAGGAGGGAGTCCGGGAAAAAGTCTGGAGCTGCTGAAGAGGCAAGAGACTTTTTCTTGCCACTTTGTTTCCTGGTGCACGAGGAAATGGGATTAAGAGCACCTCGTAAACGAGCTCCAGAGATGGATGTAAGCCACAGCTGTCAGCGTGGACCCCAGAGATGGCATGAGTTGCTAAGGCTGCTGCTGCCTCCACCAAGAAGCCTGTGTGCAAGCACAGGTCACTCTCCACACCTCCCCTCCTGGGAATCTGTGCAGCCCGCCACTGGCAGGGTCCTGTGATCCAGGGACAACTTCCCCAGGAGAATGCACGATGCACCTCAGGCTGGTGTAATGTCACACTGGCCTCTGCCGCCGCAGGCTCACCCCGCACTCCGTGCCCCTCCCTCCCCCAACCTGAGTGAGCCAGACCCCCCAAGGCAGCTGCTCCTTTAACCCCGTCCTGTCTGAGTGAACAGCAGATGCCCTCAGGCGACCTACATGAAATGGAAAGCTGAAGACCGGGAGCTGTGCAAACAAAGAAGAGAAAGGGAAATCTCTCCCAGCAGCCTCAGGAGCAGAAGATTAACTCTCCACCATCAACTTGATGTACACTGCATCTGTGGAATACCTGAATAGACAACGAATCATCCAAAATTCAGGAGGTGGACTTCAGGAGCAAAGATATAGATAGATAGATAGATAGATAGATAGATAGATAGATAGATAGATAGATAGATAGATAGATAGATAGATAGATAGATAAATATAGATATAGATATAGATATATATACACATATTTTTTCCCTTTTTCTCTTTTTGTGAGTGTGTATGAGTATGCTTCTGTGTGTGATTTTGTCTGTATAGCTTTGCTTTCACCATTTGTCCTAGGTTCCATCTGTCCCCTTTTTTAAATTACTTTTTAAACATTTTTTCTTAATAATTATTTTTTATTTTAATAACTATTTTATTTTCCATTATTTTATTTTATTGTATCTTCTTTCTTTCTTTCTTTTTTTCTCCCTCTTATTCTGAGCCGTGTGGATGAAGGGATTTTGGTGCTCCAGCCAGGCGTCAGGGCTGTGCCTCTGAGGTGGGAGAGCAAAGTTCAGGACACTGGTCCACAAGAGACCTCCCAGCTCCATGTAATATCAAATGGTGGAAATCTCCCAGAGATCTCCAATTCAACACCAAGAACCAACTTCACTCAATGACCAGCAAGCTACAGTGCTGGAAAACCCATGCCAAACAACTAACAAGACAGGAACACAACCACATCCATTAGCAGAGGAGCTGCCTAAAATCATAATAAGGCCACAGACACCCCAAAACACACCACTAGACGTGGACCTGCCCACCAGAAAGACAAGAACCAGCCTCATCCACCAGAACACAGGCACTACTCCCTTCCACCAGGAAGCCTACAAAACGCACTGAAACAACCTTAGCCACTGGGGACAGACACCAAAACCAATCGGAACTATGAACCTGTAGCCTGCAAAAAGGAGACCCCAAACACAGTAAGTTAAGCAAAATGAGAAGACAGAAAAACACACAACAGATGAAGGAGCAAGGGAAAAACTCACCAGACCTAAAAAATGAAGAGGAAATAAGCAGTCTACCTAAAAAAGAATTCAGAATAATGATAGTAAAGATGATCCAAAATCTTGGAAATGGAAAAGAGAAAACACAAGAAATGTTTAACAAGGACCTAGAGAACCAAAGAGCAAACAAACAGTGATGAACAACACAATAAATGAAATTTAAAATTCTCTAGAAGGGATCAAGAGCAGAATAACTTAGGCAGAAGAACGGATAAGTGACCTGGAAAATAAAATAATGGAAATAACTACTGCAGAGCAGAATAAAGAAAAAAGAATGAAAAGAATTGAGGACAGTCTCAGCGACCTCTGGGACAACATTAAATGCACCAACATTTGAATTATAGGGGTCCCAGAAGAAGAAGAGAAAAAGAAAGGGACTGAGAAAATATTTCAAGAGATTATAGTTGAAAACCTCCCTAATACGGGAAAGGAAATAGTTAATCAAGTCCAGGAAGCACAGAGACCCATACAGAATAAATCCAAGAAGGAACACGCCAAGACACATATTACTCAAACTATCAAACATTAAATACAAACAAAAAATATTAAAAGCAACAAGGGAAAAACAACAAATAACATACAAGGGAATCCCCATAAGGTTAACAGCTGATCTTTCAGCAGAAACTCTGCAAGCCAGAAGGGAGTGGCAGGACATATTTAAAGTGATGAAGGAGAAAAACCTACAACCAAGATTACTCTATGCAGCAAGGATCTCAATCAGATTTGGTGGAGAAATTAAAAAATTTACAGACAAGCAAAAGCTAAGAGAATTCAGCACCACCAAACCAGCTTTACAACAAATGCTAAAGGAACTTCTCTAGGCAGGAAACACAAGAGAAAAAAAAGAACTACAATAACAAACCCAAAACAATTAAGAAAATGGTAATAGGAACATACATATTGATAATTACCTTAAATGTAAATGGACTAAATGCTCCAACAAAAACACATGGACTGGCTGAATGGATATGAAAACAAGTCCCGTATATATGCTGTCTGCAAGAGACTCACTTAAGACCTAGGGACACATACAGGCTAAAAGTGAGGGGATGGAAAAAGATATTCCATGCAAATGGAAATCAAAAGAAAGCTGGAGTAGCAATTCTCATATCAGACAAAATAGACTTTAAAACAAAGACTATTACAAGAGACAAAGAAGGACACTACATAATGATCAAGGGATCGATCCAAGAAGAAGATATAATAATTGTAAATATTTATGGACCCGACCTAGGAGCACCTCAATATATAAGGCAAATGCTAACAACCTTAAAAGGGGAAATCGACATAACACAATCATAGTAGGGGACTTTAACACTCCACTTTCACCAATGGACAGATCATCCAAAATGAAAATAAATAATGAAACAAAAGCTTTAAATAATACATTAAACAAGATGGACTTTATTGATATGTATAGGATAGTCCATCCAAAATCAACAGAATACAGTTTCTTCTCAAGTGCTCATGGAACATTCTCCAGGATACATCATACCTTGGGTCACAAATCAAGCCTTGGTAAATTTAAGAAAATTGAAATCGTATCAACTATCTTTTCTGACCACAACACTATGACACTAGTTATCAATTACAGGAAAAAATTTGTAAAAAATACAAACACATGGAGGCTAAACAACACACTACTTATTAACCAAGAGATCGCTGAAGAAATCAAAGAAGAACTCAAAAAACACCTAGAAACAAATGACAATGAAAACACGACAACCCCAAACCTATGGGATGCAGCAAAAGAAGTTCTAAGAGGAAATGTTATAGCAATACAATCATACCTTAAGAAACAGGAAACACCTAGAATAAACAACCTAACCTTACACCTAAAGCAATTAGAGAAAGAAGAAGAACATCAACAAAAAAAAAGCAAAGTTAGCAGGAAGAAATAAATCATAAAAATCAAATCAGAGATAAATGAAAAAGAAATGAAGGAAACGATAGCAAAGATAAATAAAACTAAAAGCTGGTTCTTTGAGAAGATAAAAAAATTGATACACCATTAGTCAGACTCATCAAGAATAAAAGGGAGAATACTCAAATCAATAGAAATGAAAAAGGAGATGTAACAACTGACACTGCAGAAATACAAAAGATTATTAGAGATTACTACAAGCAACTCTATGCCAATAAAATGGACAACCTGGAAGAAATGGACAAATTCTTAGAAATGCACAAGCTGCCCAGACTGAACCAGGAAGAAATAGAAAATATGAACAGACCAATCACAAGCACTGAAATTGAAACTGTGATTAAAAATCTTCCAACAAACAAAAGCCCAGGACCAGATGGCTTCACAGGTGATTTCTATCAAACACTGAGAGAAGAGCTAACACCTATCCTTCTGAAACTTTTCCAAAATATAGCAGAAGGAGGAATACTCCCAAACTCATTCTACGAGGCCACCATCACCCTGATACCAAAACCAGACAAAGACGTCACAAAGAAAGAAAACTACAGGCCAATATCACTGATGAACATAGATGCAAAAATCCTCAACAAAATACTAGCAAAGAGAATCCAAGAGCACATTAAAAGGATCATACACCATGATCAAGTGGGGTTTATCTCAGGAATGCAAGGATTCTTCAATATATGCAAATCAATCACTGTGAAACACCATATTAACAAAGTGAAGGAGAAAAAACATATGATCATCTCAGTAGATGCAGAGAAAAGTGTTGACAAAATTCAACACCCATTTATGATAAAGACCCTCCAGAAAGTAGGCATACAGGGAATTTCTTTCAACATAATAAAGGCCATATATGATAAACTCACAGCCAGCATCATTCTCAATGGTGAAAAACTGAAACCATTTCCACTAAGATCAGGAACAAGACAAGATTGCCCACTCTCACCATTATTATTCAGCATAGTTTTGGAAGTTTTAGCCACAGCAATCAGAGAAGAAAAGGTAATATAAGGAAACCAAATCGGAAAAGAAGAAGTAAAGCTTCCACTCTTTGCAGATGGCATGATACTATACATAGAGAGTCCACACGATGCTACCAGAAAACTACTAGAGATAGTCAATGAATTTGGTAAAGTAGCAGGATACAAAATTAATGCACAGAAATCTCTGGCATTCCTATAGACTAATGATGAAAAATCTGAAAGTGAAATTAAGAAAAGACTCCCATTTACCATTGCAACAAAGAGAATAAAATATCTAGGAATAAACCTACCTAGGAGACAAAAGACCTGTATGCAGAAAATTATAAGACACTGGTGAAAGAAATTGAAGAATATAAAAATAGATGGAGAGATATATGATGTTCTTGGATTGGAAGAATCAACATTGTGAAAATGAATCTACTACCCAAAGCAACCTACAGATTCAATGCAATCCCTATCAAACTACCACTGGCATTTTTCACAGAACTAGAACAAAAAATTTCACAATTTGTATGGAAATACAAAAGACCCCGAATAGCCAAAGCAATCTTGAGAACTAAAAATGGAGCTGGAGGAATCAGGCTCCCTGACTTCAGACTATACCACAAAGCTACAGTAATCAAGACAGTATGGTACTGGCACAAAAACAGAAATACGGATCAATGGAACAGGATAGAAAGCCCAGAGATAAACCCATACACATATGGTCACCTTTTCTTTGATAAAGGAGGCAAGAATATACAGTGGAGAAAAGAAAGCCTCTTCAATAAGTGGTGCTGGGAAAACTGGATAGGTGCATGTAAAAGTATGAAATTAGAACACTCCCTAACACCATACACAAAAATAAACTCAAAATGGATTAAAGACCTAAATGTAAGGCAAGGCACTACCAAACTCTTAGAGGAAAACATAGGCAGAAGTCTCTATGACATAAATGACACCAAAATCCTTTTTCACCCACCTCCTAGAGAAATTGAAATAAAAACAAAAATAAACAAATGGGACCTAATGAAACTTAAAAACTTTTGCACAGAAAAGGAAACCATAAGCAAGATGAAAAGACAACCCTAGAATGGGAGAAAATATTTTCAAATGAAGTAACTGACAAAGGATTAATCTCTAAAATTTACAAGCAGGTCATTCAGCTCAGTATAAAAAAAAAAACAACCCAATCCAAAAATGGGCAGAAGACCTAGACATTTCTCCATATAAGATATACAGAATGTGAACAAACACATGAAAGAATGCTCAACATCATTAATCATTAGAGAAATGCAAATCAAAACTACGATGAGGGGGCTTCCCTGGTGGCGCAGTGGTTGGGAGTCTGTGCCTGCCAAAGCAGGAGACACGGGTTCATGCCCCAGTCTGGGAGAATCCCGCATGCCTCGGAGCGGCTCGTGAGTCATGGCCACTGAGCCTATGAGTCGGAGCCTGTGCTCTGCAACAGAAGAGGCCACAACAGTCAGACGCCCGAGTACCGCAAAACAAAACAAAACAAAACAAAACTACAATGAGATATCATCTCACACCAGTCAGAATGGCCATCATCAAAAAATCTAGATACAATAAATGCTGGAGAGGGTGTGGAGAAAAGGGAACCCTCTTGCACTCTTGGTGGGAATGTAAATTGATACAGCCACTATGGAGAACAGTATGGAGGTTCCTTAAACAACTAAAAATAGAACTACCATACAACCCAACAATCCCACTCTTGGCATATACCCTGAGAAAACCATAATTCAAACTGAGTCATGTACCAAAATGTTCTTTGCAGCTCTATTTACAATAGCCAGGACAGGGAAGCAACCTAAGTGTCCATCGACAAATGAATGGATAAAGAAGATGTGGCACATATATACAATGGAATATTACTCAGCCATAAAAGGAAATGAAATTGAGTTGTTCGTGGTGAGGTGGATGGACCTGGAGTATGTCATACAGAGTGAAGTAAGTCAGAAAGAGAAAAATAAATACTGTATGCTAGCACATATATATGGAATCTAAGAAAAAAAAAAGGGTTATGAAGAACCTAGGGGCAAGACGGGAATAAAGACACAGACCTAGTAGAGAATGGACTTGAGGATTTGAGGAGGGGGAAGGGTAAGCTGTGACAAAGTGAGAGAGTGTCTTGGACATATATACACTACCAAACGTGAAATAGATAGCTAGTGGGAAACAGCTGAATAGCACAGGGAGATCAGCTTGGTGCTTTGTGACCACCTAGAGGTGTGGGATAGGAGGGTGGGAGGGAGGGAGGGAGAAACAAGAGGGAAGAGCTATGGAAACAGATGTATATGTATAACTGATTCACTTTGTTGTAAAGCAGAAACTAACACACACAGACAGAGAAAAGAATATATTATTTTCTACTTTAAAAAAAAAGAGTAATTTGCATAGATAAAGAACAAAAGTTTTTAAAGGTTTTTTTTAAGTGAGCAAGTGTTATTTATTTATACAAGATGTGTGTTTAATAAATAATGAATTCATTTCAAGCTGTCTCTTTCTATGGACAGAGAATATATATCATTTTTGTATATGAAGTTTGAGATTTAATAGTAATAATAATAATTAACAGCAAATAACATCTCTTTATTTCCCCAACCAAAATTCAGAGCCATTTGAATGATAATCAGAGGAGTCAAGACAAGGAATATTAGTGGGCAAGCACCAGGATCATTTAGACCCCACATTCAGACACCAGGACTAGGTCTCACCCACCAGTTGGATGGCACCAGTCCCAAGCCTCACAGGTAGCCCCACCAGTACATAGCCCCACCACCATCAGGCCATCATCAGCCCAGGAACCCCTGAGCCATGTGGCCAGCCAGGCCAGGACCCAGCACACCCAAGGAAGGACCACCAGCCACCAGAAGAGCAGGGGCTGACAGCCAACCAAGCCAGAAGCCAGTCCCACCTCCCAGCGTGCCCCCACTAGTCAGCCTGCCACAACAGAAGGGCTCCCACAGTGCACATAGCGGGGACTCCCTAGAGCATATAACTCTGGTGACCAAAGAGAAGTGTACTGCTGAACCCCATAGGACATCTCCTACATAAGACCTCTTCTCCAAGATCAGAAAAGGTGACTGGCCTTCCTAATACAAAGAAATAAACACAAAGAATTAGGCAAAATGAGACAGAAAAAATATGTTCCAAATGAAGGAACAAGATAATCCCCAGAAGAACTAATTAAAGTGGAGAAAAGCATCTACCCAATAAAGAAATCAAGGTAATGATCATAAAGATGCTAATAAACTCAGGAGAAGAATGGATGATTACAGTGAGAAGTTGAACAGAGAGTTAGAAAATATAAAGAAGAACTAGACAGAAATGAATAATACAATAACTGGGATTTAAAAACACTAGAAAATGCCCAACACACACCACACATATATGGGTAACTTGATGCTAAACCATTCTTAGACAACCTGCTTCTGGGTTGGGGTTTTGTATGTAGCAGAGCAGCTTCCTCACTGAAATCTATTGAAAGTCAGCTCTCAACACAAGGGTTTATACAAAAAAAAAAAAAAAAAATCCTAGAAAGAATCAATAATTGATTAGGTGATACAGAGGTAATGATCAGTGAACTGGAAAACACACACACTAGTGCAAATTACCCAGGGTGAACAGAAAAAAAAAATTTAATGATAATATTTCAAGAGACCTCTGAGACAGCATCAAATGTACTAACATTTGCTTTATAGGTCCCCAGAAGGAGAAGAGAGAGAGAGAAAGGGGCAGAGAACTTATTTGAAGAAATAATAGCTGAAAAACTTCTCTAACCTAGGAAAGGAAACAGACATCCAGGTCCAAGATGCACACAGAGTTCCAAATAATATAAATCCAAAGAGATCATGTCAAGGAATACTATAATTGAAATGGCAAAAATTAAAACAAAAGAGAAAATCTTAAAAGCACCAAGGAGAAAGCAACTAGTTATGCACAAGAAAACTTCCATAAGACTATCAGTTGACTTTCCAGCAGAAACTTTGCAGGCCAGAAGGGAGTGTTATAATATATTCAAAGTGATGAAAGAAAAAAACCTACAAACAAGAACACTCTACCTGGCCAGGCTATCATTCAGATTTGAAGGAGAGATAAAGAATATTAGAGATTAACAAAAGTTAAAAAGAGTTTAGCACCACTAAGCCAGCTTTACAAGAAATGTTAAGGGGACTTCTCTAAACAGAAAAGAAAAGACCACAACTAAAAATTTGAAAATTATGAAAGGAAAAGCTTCATTGGGAAAGACAAACATATAGTAAAGGTAGTAGATAACCCACTTATAAAACTAGGAGGAAGGTTAAAAGACAAAAATAGTAAAATTATCTATATCCACAATAGGTAGTTAAGCAATATACAAAATCCAAAAGATGTAAAATATGATATCAAAACCATTAAATGTGGGGGAAGTAAAAAAAAATTCAGAATTATTAGATTGTGTTCAAACTTAAGAGCTCATCAACTTAAAATGATCATATATATATATGACTATATATACATATACATATATATACATACATATATACATGCTGTTATACATGTGCCTCATGGTAACCACAAACCAAAAGTCTAAAATAAATACAAAGAGAGAGAAAGGAATCCAAACAAAACACAAAAGGCAGTCAACACATCATAAGGGAGGAGAGCAAAAGAAGAAAAAAACAAAAAAATACTAAAACTATCAGAAAACAATTAGCAAAATGGCTATGAGCACCTACCTATCAACAATTACTAGAAATGTAAATGGACTAAATGCTCTGATAAAAAGACATAAAGGGCAGAATGGATAAAAAAAAATCCATATATATGCTGCCTATAAGAGACTCATTTTAGATCTAAAGACACACACAGATTAAAAGTAAGGAGATGGGGCTTCCCTGGTGGTGCAGTGGTTGAGAATCCACTTGCCGATGCAGGGGACACGGGTTTGTGCCCCGGTTCAGGAAGATCCCACATGCTGCGGAGCAGCTGGGCCCATGAGCCATGGCCACTGAGCCTGTGTGTCTGGAGCCTGTGCTCCACAACGGGAGAGACCACAACAGTGAGAGGCCCGTGTACCACAAAAAAAAAAAAAAAAAAAAAGAAAGTACGGAGATGAAAAATGGTATTCATGCAAATGGAAACAAAAAGAAAGCTGGATAGCAATACTTATATCAGACAAAATAGACTTTAAAACAAAGACTGTAACAAGGGACAAAGAAGGACATCACATAATGATCAAGGGATCAATCCAAGAAGAGGATATAACACGTAAATATTTATGCATCCAACACATGAGCACCTAAATATATAAAGTAAATATTAACAGACATAAAGGGAGAAATTGACAGTAACATAATAATAGTAGGGGACTTTAACACCCATTTATATCAATAGATCATCCAGACAGGAAATCAATAATGAAACAATGGTCTTAAATGACACATTAGACCAGATGGACTTATTAGATATACAGAGAACTTTCCATTCTAAAAGCAGCAGAATACACATTTTCAAGTGAATATTCTCCAGAATAGATCACATGGTGGCCACAAAACAAGTTGCAATATATTTTTAAAAAACTGAAATCATATCAAGCATCTTTTCTAAACACAAAGCTATGACACTAGAAAATCAACTACCGGAAAAGTACTGTAGAGGCTAAACACACAGAGGTTAAACAATATGCTACTAAACAACCAATGGGTCACTGAAGAAATCAAAGAGAAAATGAAAAAATAACTGGAGACAAACGAAAATGGAAACACAACTTTCCAAAATCTATGAGACACAGCAAAAGCAGTTCCAAGAGGAAAGTTAATAGTGATACAAGCCTACCTCAGGAAAAAAAAAAAAAATTAAAATAAACAACCTAACTTACATGTAAAGGAACTAGAAAAAGTAAAAGAAGCAAAACCTAAAATTAGTAGGAGGACAAAAATAATAAAAATCAGAGCAGAAATAAATGAATAGAGACTGAAAAAAATAGAAAAGATCAATAAACTAAGAGCTAGTTTTTTAAAAAGGTAAACAAAGTTGATAAACCTTTGGCCAGACTCATCAAGAAAAAAGAGACAGGGTCTAAATAAAATCAAAAATGAAAGATGAGACATTCAACTAACATCAAAGAAATACACAGAATCATAAGAGATTACTGTGAACAATTACACATGAATAAAATAGACAGCCTAGAAGAAATGGATAAATTCCTAGAAACATACAATCTCCCAAGACTGAATCAGGAAGAGACAGAAAATATTAACAGACCAATTACCAGTAATGAAATTGAATCAGTAATTTAAAACCTCCCAACAAACAGAAGTTCAGGATCAGATGGCTTCATAGGTGAATTACACTAAATATTTAAAGAAGAGTTAACACTTGTCTTTCTCAAACTATTCTAAAATAACTGAAGAGGAAAGAACGTTTTCAAACTCATTATATAACACCAGCATCACCCTCATACCAAAACCAAAGACACCACAAAAAAAATAAAGAAAAGAAAATTATAGGCCAATATTACTGATTTAAAAATAGGTGCAAATATCCTCAATAAAATATTAGCAAACCAAATTCAACAATATGTTAAAAGGATCATACACCATAATCAAGTGGGATTTATCCAAGGGATGCAAGTATGGTTCAATATTCAGAAAATAAATCAATGTGATACATCACATTAACAAACTGAAGAATAAAAATCATATGATCATCTCAATAGATGCAGAAAGACCTTTTAACAAGATCCAACATGGATTAATGATTAAAAACTCTCAACAAAATGTGTAATCATCAATACATGTTGAATTTTGTCCAAAGGTTTTTCTGCATTTATTGAGATAATCATATGATTTTTATTCTTCAGTTTGTTAATGTAGTGTATCACATTGATTTATTTTGTGGATATTGAACCATCCTTCACTGAAGATTATGAAGGCCATATACCACAAGCCCAACAGCTAACATCATGCTCAATGGTGAAAAGCTGAAAACATTTCTTCAAAATCAGAAACAAGACAGGATGCCCACTCTTACCACTTTTATTCAACATAAGATTGGAAATTCTATCCACCACAGACAAGAAATAAAAGAATCCAAATTGGAAAAAAACTGAAACTGACACTGTTTGCAGAGGAGATAATACTATATACAGAAAATCCTAAAGAGGCCTCTCCCCCCCAAAAAAACTATTAGAACTAATAAATGAATTCAATAAAAGCTGTAGGATACAAAATTAATATACAGAAATCTGTTGCATATCTATACACTAACAAACTATCAAAAAAAGAAATTAAGAAAAGAATCGCATTTACAATTGCATCAAAAAGAAAAAAATATCTAGGGATAAATTTAACCAAGGAGGTGAAAGACTTATACTTGGAAAACTATAAGACACTGATGAAAGAAACTGAAGCCAACACAAACACATGGAAATATATACCATACTCATAGACTGGAAGAATTAATATTGTTTAAATGACCATACTACCTATGGCAATTTACAGATACATTGCAATCTCTATCAAAATACCAATGACATTTTTCACAGAACTAGAACAAATAATTCTGAAATTTGTGTGGAAACACAGCAGATAAAACAATCTTGTGAAAGAAGAACAAAGCTGGAGTCATCACACTCCCTGATTTCAAACAACAGTACAAAGCTACAGTAATCAAAACAGTGTGGTACAAAAAATAGACACACAGATCAATACAACAGAATAAAGAGCCCAGAAATAAACCCACATTTATATGGTCAATCTATGACAAAGGAGACAAGAATATACAATGGGGAAGAGACAGCTTCTTCAATAAATGGTGTTGGGAAAACTGGACAACTACATGTAAAAGAATCAAACTGGACTTTCTCACACCATACACAAAAATAAACAAAATGGATTAAAAACTTAAATGTAAGAATTTATACCATAAAACTTCTAGAAGAATACATAGCAGAACACTTTTTGACATCGGTCTTAGCCATATATTTTTTTTTGATATGTTTCCTCAGGCAAGGAAACAAAAGCAAAAAATAAACAAATGGAACTACATCAAACCAAAAAGCTTTTGCATATTAAAGGAAATTATCAACAAAATTAAAAGGCAGTGTACTAAATGAGAGAAAATGTTTGCAAATGATAGATCCAATAAGGGGTTAATATCCAAAATATACAAAGAACTCACACAACTCAACATCAAAAAAAAAAAAAAAATTAAAAGTGGACACTGTATCTGAATATTTTTCCAAAGAAGACCTACAGATGTCCAACAGACACAAGAAAAGATGTTCAACATCACTAATCATCAGGGAAATGCAAATCAAAACCACAATGAGATATCACCTCACACCTGTCAGAATGGCTATTATCAAAAAGACAACAATCATTCGTGAGGATGTGGAGAAAAAGGAACCCTCATGCACCACTGGTAGGAATGTCAGTTGGTACAGCCACTGTGGAAAACAGTATAGAGGTTCCTCAAAAAATTAAAAATAGAACTACGATACTATCCAGCATATCCACTTCTGAGTATTTGCTCAAAGAAAACAAAAACGCTACTTCAAGAAGATATATGCACCCCTATGTTCATTGCAGCATTATTTACAACAGTCAAGATATGGAAGCAACATAAGTGTCCACTGATAAACAAATGGATAAAGATGTGGTATATATAAATAATGGATAATTACTGAGCCATTAAAAAAATGAAATCATGCCATTGCAAAACACAGATGGACCTAGAGGATATCATGCTAAGTGAAATAAGTCTGACAGAGAAAGATGTGATTTCACTCATATGTGGAATCTAAAAAAATGAATACACATAATAAAACAGATTCTTAGATACATAGAATAAACTGATGGTTGCCAATGGGGAGAGGAGTGGGAGGGTGAGTGAAATGGTGAGGGAGATAAAGAGGTACAAACTTCCACTTATAAAATAAATAAGTCATAGGAATATAAGGTAGAGCATAGAGAATATAGTCAATAATACTGTAATAATATCTAGGAATAAACCTACCTAAGGAGACAAAAGACTTGTATGTAGAAAACTATAAGACACTGATGAAAGAAATTAAAGATGATACAAATAGGTGGAGAAATATACCATGTTCTTGGATTGGAAGAATCAACATTGTGAAAATGACTCTATTACCCAAAGCAATCTACAGATTCAATGCAATCCCTATCAAATTACCACTGGCATTTTTTACAGAACTAGAACAAAGAATTTCACAATTTGTATGGAAACACAAAAGACCCCGAATAGCCAAAGCAATCTTGAGAACAAAAAATGGAGCTGGAGGAATCAGGCTCCCTGACTTCAGACTATACTACAAGGCCACAGTAATCACGACAGTATGGTACTGACACAAAAACAGAAATATAGATCAATGGAACAGGATAGAAAGCCCAGAGATAAACCCATACACATATGGTCACCTTATCTTTGATAAAGGAGGGAAGGAAACACAGTGGAGAAAAGACAGCCTCTTCAATAAGTGGTGCTGGGAAAACTGGACAGCTACCTGTAGAAGTATGAAATTAGAACACTCCCTAACACCATACACAAAAATAAACTCAAAATGGGTTAAAGACCTAAATGTAAGGCCAGACACTATCAAACTCTTAGAGGAAAACATAGGCAGAACACTCTATGACATAAATCCCAGGAAGATCCTTTTTGACCCATCTCCTAGAGAAATGGAAATAAAAACAAAAATAAACAAATGGGATCTAATGAAACTTAAAAGCTTTTGCACAGCAAAGGATACCATAAACAAGACCAAAAGACAACCCTCAGAATGGGAGAAAATATTTGCAAATGAAGCAACTGACAAAGGAATAATCTCCAAAATTTATAAGCAACTCAGGCAGCTCAATAACAAAAAAACAAACAACCCAATCCAAAAATGGGCAGAAGAACTAAATAGACATTTCTCCAAAGAAGATATACAGATTGCCAACAAACACATGAAAGAATGCTCAACATCATTAATCATTAGAGAAATGCAAATCAAAACTACAATGAGATATCATCTCACACCGGTCAGATTGGCCATCATCAAAAACTCTAGAAACAATAAATGCTGGAGAGGGTGTGGAGAAAAGGGAACACTCTTGCACTGCTGGTGGGAATGTAAAATGATACAGCCACTATGGAGAACAGTATGGAGGTTCCTTAAAAAACTACAAATAGAACTACCATATGATCCAGCAATCCCACTACTGGGCATATACCCGGAGAAAACCATAATTCAAAGAGTCATGTACCAAAATGTTCATTGCAGCTCTATTTACGATAGCCAGGACATGGAAGCAACCTAAGTGTCCATCAACAGATGAATGGATAAGGAAGATGTGGCACATATATACAATGGAATGTTACTCAGCCATAAAAAGAAATGAAACTGAGTTATTTGTAATGAGGTGGATAGACATGGAGTCTGTCATACAGAGTGAAGTAAGTCAGAAGGAGAAAAACAAATACCGTATGCTAACACATATATATGGAATCTAAGAAAAGAAAAATGTCATGAAGAGATTAGTGGTAGGATGGGAATAAAACACAGACCTACTAGAGCATGCACTTGAGGATATGGGGAGGGGGAAGGGTAAGCTGTGACGATGTGAGAGAGTGGCAGGGACATATACACACTACCAAATGTAAATTAGTTAGCTAGTGGGAAGCTGCAGCATAGCACAGGGAGTTCACCTCTGTGCTTTGTGACCACCTAGAGGGGTGGGATAGGGAGGGTGGGAGGGAGGGTGACACAAGAGGGAAGAGTTATGGGAACATATGTATATGTATAACTGATTCACTTTGTTGTAAAGGAGAAACTAACACACTATTGTAAAACAGTTATACTCAAATAAAGATGTTAAAAAATAATAATAATACTGTAATAACTATGTACAGTGACAGATGATAACTAGACTTATGGTGATCATTTTGTAATGTATAAAATATTGAATTATTTTGTTGTACATCTAAAACTAATATAATAAGTCGATTATACTTCAGGTTTTTTTAAAGACAAGGAAGATTTTTAAAATCAGCTTTGTTACCAATAAGCCTGATAGGGGACAAATGCTATCAAACTGGTGAGACAGTTGGGCTCCCTGATACTTTGCCCCCTCATTTAGGGAGGCCTACTCCTGTAGTACCTATGGCATATAGGAGAAGCATAGAAAGAATGCTTCCAGCTGGAAGAGTTCTACCCTAAGACAAAGAAGAAGGGTTGAGCCATGAATGCTTAGATACTTCTCCCAAACTCATCACTCAAATTACTCAATCCCCTAGGAAACAGTGAGCAATGGAGTGAAAAGAGGAAAAGTACACTCTAGTGGAGATCCCTCCATATGGAACACACATCCAAAAAACAGTGCTCTCACCTTGCCCTGAAATAGTATAGTCTTTTGTAAACTTATCGTCATATTATCATCATATATCAACTATTAGCCCTATCAGTGGAATTAAGAGTTTTTTAAAATGTTATTCAATATTTGGTTACCCAAACTTCTTCTCAATGACTGGAAGTCAATAATAAGAAGGATTTTCTCTAAAGCAACCAATTTGACCAGGAATCATGATGAATAAACTGGTTTCCATGGGAACTTGCAAGGCCTACATTATAATTATTTTTTATTATTTACCATCTATAACATGAAAATGCATGTGACACTGGTTTCCTTTCTCTTTTAGAATTTTCCCTCCAGTCAGCTGTTTTCTTGGGGGAAACATGGTGTTTGCTGTTGTACTTTTACAGCATTCTTCTTCTCCCAGGCCTGCCTCATAAATAATGATGATGCCTCAGCTACTACCTGCTTTTATTTATGAACAACGTGGGCAGCCAGTCACTGTCAGCATGGCTGCACAATATTACTCTCAAAGAGGAGGCCTCCGGTCACTGAGAAACCAGGGACACGTTATTACACACTGTGCCTTCCACCCCACCACAATCTCAGAGCAGAGATTTATCCAGCCCACTGGAATTGGCATATATTTTACTACTGCTATCATAAAGAAACATGGCAGTCTGCTTCTTCTGGTCCATCGCTACTTGGAACTTTTCCCATTTTCATGCTTCCTTCATGAAGATTCAAAGAAACACTGTAAAGATTTTACAAAGGTTATCTATTATATCATCATCCAGAACATAATGTAGCATCCTCACCAGTTATGACCCATTGAGTGATAAAAAGTACAGACTGAAAAACTGTCAAGAGACAGTTCTGTTTGTACCTAAGCAATGAAATATTTAAGAAAATTAAGTTCAAAATAACTTAGAAACAGAGCAAGTGAATCAAAGTGGCTAAAATGTTTCTCTCATATTTATGGATGAGTTAATAAAAAGAAAATGATTGGAGGTCATAAGAAAGCATAATTTTACAAAAGCAGAAGTTATAAACTTAAACCTCTTAACAAATCCGGGTAGATCCAGCCCTTAATATCATTTTTAAAGGAGTATAATTATGTTGCTAGGATTTTTACTTTCCATTTCTATATTCTCTATTCTCATTACCATGGTCCATGAGGATAGAGACTTGACTTTGGATTTCCTAAAAACTTCTACTGTTATGCTGGATTATAGCACCTTGATACAATGACACAGTGTAAGAGAAGCCCAGAGGCCCTCTTGGCAACAGGATCTGACTGGCTAACACTGGAACGTCTGCTTCCAATTCTGGTTTCCTCTGGAAGATCTCAAAAACCCATTATAGTTGGCAATGGTTTTCAGTGCCCAAGCTTACTCAAGGGAGAAAGAAAATAGTATTTGTCGAGTACCTATAATATTTTAGGTGTCTACATACTTCAGGCATTCTATCAGGCAACACATGTTTATTGATGATTTACTGTTTGCTGGACGCTATGCTGGGTACTGTAGTGGTAGTACTTCCTTGGTCATCAACCTGTAGACAGCTCAGCATTAGTCTCAGCATTATTAGTCATTGGCAGCCCCCAGTTCTTCCTCCAGCCCTCTATCACAGCTCAGTTGTGACTTGAGCATCTTTATTCAGAGACCCTGCATTAGCATTAGCATTTGCTAGGGTTGCCATAACAAAGTACCACAAACTGGGTGGCTTAAACAGAAATGTATGGTCTCATAATTCGAAAGGCTAGAAGTCCCAGATCAAGGTGTTAGCAAGGTTGACTCCTTCTGAAGGCTACGAGACATTATCTGTTCCATGCCTCTCTTCTTGCTGGCAATCTTTGGTGTTCCTTGGCCTATAGAACCGTCATCCAGATCTCTGTCTTCATGTTCACTTGGTGTTCTCCCTGAGTGCTTGTCTGCATCCAGATTTCCCCTTCTTATAAGGACACCAGTCATAATGGAGTAGGACCCACCCTAATAACCTCATTTTAACTTGACCCCCTCTATAGAGACCCGATCTCCAAATAAGGTCACATTCTAAAGTACTGGGAGTTAGGACTCTGATGTGTCTATTTTTAGGGTCACAATTCAACCCACAACAGCCCTCCAGAGCAGAGCTTCTCACCATTTTTCCACCCTGACATGTGAATATGACATACATATGAGGAGCACACTCCTACAGGTGTGTTTTAACAAAACTCATTTAACAAAACCCAAAACCCATTGCACTCTCTTTGCCCTCTCCCTTATCAAAAAAAAATGTTGCATGAGTAATTTTTTCAAATACCATAAAATTACATTTCACAGGCATTTTAATAATGAGCACAGCCCCAACTCTTAACGTGGGGCTGTATGATGTGCCAATGAGATGCACTTTGGGTTGTAAGTTATTCTTAGAATTAACAGTTACTTCATGCTTTTATCTAAGATCTCAGAATCAATTCATCAATAAATTGTATTAACTCTACCTTCAAATATATCCCAAATCTGTCCATGTTTCATTTTTTCCTCTGCTACCAGTGGTCCAGCTATCGCTATGTTTTTCCTGGAGTATTACCTCCCAACTCCCAGGCTATTTTAAACACAAAAATCAGAGTAATTCTTTTTAAACACAAATCAAATTATATCATTCCTCTGCTAAATATCCTCCCAAGGCTCTCCATCTAACTGAAAGTAGAATTAAAATTCTAATTCTGAAAGTAGAATTAAAAGCCTTGCAGAACCTCCAAGACATCACATAACGTGGCCCGTTTCCTCTCTCACTTTATCTCCTATGAGTCTCTCCCCTGCTTACTCTGCTCCAGCTGTTGCTTAAACACACTGGGTTCTGAACAAATATTTGCTGAATGAACGAATCAAAAACACAGAACAGAATTCAAGTGACTGGGAAAAACATTTTTATGCTAATTGCCCATAAATGTACCCTGATGTTTAAAAAAAATTAATCTTTGAAAACTTTAACAGTTCAGCCTCATTTCTCAGGGTTCAAATACCAGTTCTACCACTTCTAACTGTGTAATGCTGGGTACATTATTTATTCTCTCTGTGCCTTAAATTACCTCATCTGTAAAATGGATATAATGAAATTATGTACCTTGCAGGATTTTTTAAGGATTTACTGAATTAAACATAAAAACACTTTGTGTATAGCATCTTAATGCTATGTGTTAGCTATTAATTACTTTAACTATGAGAAGTCTTAACTTTGGACTGATTCAAACATTAAATGACTATATTTTTTCTAATAACTTCCCCACTCCCTGTTACTATTCCCAGTGTTAAATAAACATTCATGGCTCTTCTTGTTTAGCTTGTAGGAGAAGCATGTGTGCCTCCTTACTGGAGCCTATACCCTGTGGTATTGGAAGGAAAGTAGATATTATCTCCTACCTAACTGGTCTGAGTGAGGTCCTCTCACCCCTAAGCTGGTGGTCTGTCTTCTCTAAGGATATCTGGAAGTCAGCCCCTCTCTATAGAAGGGACTCAAATTCTTGTGGAGTACACTTTTTGGTTTTTGTTTCTTAATTGAAATTAAATTCACATAATATTAATTAATCATTTTAAAGTGAACAATCCAGTGGCATTTAGTACATTCAAAATATTGTGCAATCACCACACATCTATCTAGTTCCAAAACATTTTCATCACCCAAAAGGAACTCCATATCCATTAAGCAATTACTCCCCAATTACCCTTCCTCCAGCTTCTGGCAATCAACAATCTGATTTCTGTCTCTATAGATTTACATATTCTAGATATTTCTAATAAATGGAATTATACAATATTGTGACCTATTGTGTCTGGCTTCTTTCACTTAGCATAATTTTTTGAGGTTCAACCACAATGTACTATGTATCAGTATTTCATTCCTTTTTCTGGCTGAAAAATTCTCCATTGTGTACCTCAATTTGTTTATCCATATATCTATTGATGTACACTTAGATTATTTCCACCTTTTGGCTACCGTGAATAACATTTTGATGAACATGAATGCGTAACTGTTTGAGTACCTATTGTCCATTTTGGGGGGCATCTACCTAGAAGTGGAAATGCTAGATCATATGGTGATTTTGTGTTTAGCCTTTTGAGGAACTGTCAAACTGTTTTCGACAGCAGCTGCATCATTTTACATTTCCACCAGCAATATACAAAGGTTCTAGTTTCTCCAACAACTGCTATTTTCAGGGCATTTTAAAAATTAAAGTCATACTAGTAGGTATGAAGTAGTACATCATTGTGATTTTGATTTATATTTCCCTAATGACTAAGAATATTGAGCGACTTTTCAGGTGCTCATTGCCCATTTTTTGTATCTTCTTTGATAAAATGTCTCTTTAAATCCTTTACCCATTTTTTAAAATTGGGTTGTTTACCTTTATGGTTTGGAATTTTAAATGTTCTTTATATATTCTGGATAATAGACTCTTATCAGATATATGATTTGCAAATATATTCTTCCACTCTACATGTTGTTTTTTCACTTTCTTGATAATGTCTTTTAATGAAAAAAAGCTTTAAATTTAGGTAAAGTCCAATTTATCTATATTTTCTGTTGTTGCTCATGTGGGGTACACTTTATGATTATTCCTATATCATGGGAGACCCAGATCAACCTCTTTACTCCATCAACAGCCCTCATAACTCATGAATAAATTGCCCAACAAGTTACCCTCCATTGGGCAAGGAGATATAGAGGAAGTAGCAGGCCACCTTCTGAGGTCTCTACTCAACCCAAAGGAAATTTACATATTCCTCCCTACAAGATACTGGGAATAGGGGCTGCCTTCTCTTTACCTCTCCTATAAATCACTATCTGTATCACTCTCCCAGCCCTTTCTCCATATTTCAGCAGTCGCATGTCCTCTAGTAATTCAACCTCTGGCAACTTTCAGACAGAAGATAATAACCAGTCTCCAAATAATTGAAGAAGAGAATGTTTCAGGTACCTTCAATCTTTTAGAAGGGGAGTGGAGGCACCCACATCAAATTCCTACCTTCAAGAGGAAGAGAGAGGGTAGATATGATTGCCATTCCATAAACTGCATTCCCTCTGTGGTAGGCAGAATAATGAGCCCCAAAGATGACCATGTCCAATCCCTGGAAACTCTGATTATGTTATGTTACACAATAAGGAGGAATTAAGGCTGCAGATGGAATTAAGGTTGTTAATCAGGTAACAATAAAATTTTTAAAGAAAGATGAATCTGGATTATCCAAATGAGCCCAATGCAATCACAAGCATTCTTAAAGTGGAATAGGGAGGCAGAAGAGAAGGAAACAGAGAGATTATAGCATGAGAAGGCCTCAGTCCAACACTGCTGGCTTTGAAGATGTAGGAAGAGGGCCTTGAGCTCAGACAAGGAAGCAGGTCTGGAAACCAGAAAAGGTGAGGAAATGGACCCTCCAGAAGGGAACACAGCCCTACTGACACCTTCATTTTAGCCCAGTGAGACCCATGTCACACTTCTGATCTCCAGAACTGTGAGATGATAAATTCGTGTTGTTTTAAGCCACAAAGTTGGTGGTAATTTCTTACCGTGGCAATAGGAAACAATACCTCCTCCAAATGTAACCCTCCATCTACCTTGTTGTCTCCCTCTGAGGTGATAGCAGGAGACCCACCTCAGCAGCAGGATGAAAAGGTGGCTATCCTCACCAACAGGCAATTCTCTAAACTTAGAATGTAGTGCCTTTACTGACCTTTGTTCTCAACTGTGAGCCTTCACCATCAAACCCAGCACTCTTCAGCTAATGCCATCATGCTATACTGGTAATGAATTATGATACACTTCATGCTTAACGACTGAGACCTCCAAGCAATAGAAATGGTACATAACCTTCCTGTAGTGATGCTCTTAGCCAGCCATGAGCTCTTTCCTGCTGCTGACTCAACAGGCCTGGCTCAGGGCAAATACCTGGTCTATAATTCCAGAGTCAGAATCTGTCTGACTCTAGAGCCCATGCCCCAAGCCCCTACCCTTTACTACCTCCTAGAACCCAGATCAATAAAGCCACATGATATAAGTCTTTTTTCAACAACTTTATATGTACAGAGAGATAAGTGAGGGACTCCATGTTCTGTCCTACTCAAGGCAGCTAATTGATCTAAAATTGATTGAACAGAGTAGCTATGGTTCATGCACCTAACAAATCATTTTTAAATTATGTGTGGGACACACTTTCTGAATAGTTCCATTTCTCCATGCTGCCCACCCAATGACTGCAAAAAAATAAAAAATAACAAATTACAAAGGAAATTAGCTTGTAGTGGGAATTGACTGTAATCTCCTCTTCCAGGGCTTAAGGTTTATGGCCACTTTAGTTTGTTTGTTTGTTTATTTATTTATGGCTGTGTTGGGTCTTCGTTTCTGTGCGTGGGCTTTCTCTAGTTGCGGCGAGTGGGGGCCACCCTTCATCGCAGTGCGCGGGCCTCTCACTGTCGCGGCCTCTCTTGTTGCGGAGCACAGGCTCCAGACGCACAGGCTCAGCAGTTATGGCTCACGGGTCCAGTTGCTCCGCAGCAAGTGGGATCTTCCCAGACCAGGGCTCAAACCCATGTCCCCTGCATTGGGAGGCAGATTCTCAACCACTGCGCCACCAGGGAAGCCGCACTTTAATGTTCTTTACACAACAGCATAGAGGGATCTTTAAAATACAAATCGTATCATTTCTTTCCTGTGTTCTCCTCGCTGCTCCCAGTAAAATACTTTGAACATAATATGTGAAAAGCTCAACATTATCTGCCCCTACCTATAACTGTTCCTACTCATGGGATCATGGTGAACACTGCATTAGATAATACATACATTGCATCTGGAACAGGGTCTGCCCACAGTAAGTGGTCATGATGATGATCTCTCCAGTACACCTTGTAGCACTCCTCTTCTTGCTCTCAGAACTCCTGCTTCTCTGGCCTTTTTCTGCTCCTCCTATATTCCACAGATCTTCTTTTATTGGGAACACTCTTCCCCTACCCTCCTAACCATTATTACCTAAATTAATTCCCAACCCATCCTGAAGAATTCCATTCAGACATCACTTCCTCAGGGCAGCCTTCTCTGGCTCTGCACAATAGACCAGACTGCCTTCTTGTGTGCTCTCATAGGTCTTATTGTAACAGCTTCGTTGGGATATAGTTCACACACCATTCAATTCACACATTTAGAGTATGCAACTCAATGGTTTTTAATATATTCACATAATTTTGCAACCATTACTACATTCAATTTTAAAACACCTTCATAACCCCAAACAGAAACCCTATACCCATTAACAGTCAGTCTCCCTTTCCCTTCAACCACTCTAGCCCTAGGCCAACATTAATATACTTCCACCTCAATGGATTTGCCTATTTTGGATATTTCATATAAGTGGAATCATACAATATGTGGTCTTTTGTGTCTGACTTCTTCCACTTAGCAGCATGTGTTCAAGGGTCATCCATATCAAAGTAGGTATCAGCACTTTGTCTCATTTTTTTGACAAACAGTATTCCATTGTATGGATGTACCACCATCCATCAGTTGATGGATATTTGGGCTCTTTTTCATGGACCTTTAAATTTAATAACAGTAACTATATATTTATGTGATTATTTATTTAATGTCTGTCTCTTATACTAGGAAATAAGCCTCTTAAACGTAAGTATTGTCAATGCTTTTTGCTTACTACTGTGTCCCCATCATCAACAAATATTAGTTGAATGAAAGAATAAATGAATACATAAACGAATGAATGAACTACAGGAGACTGAGCAAAAAATGGGAGTTACCAAAGAGGGACGACTTTTCTTCTCAATATAGGGATCCTCCCCTCAATTCATCCAGGGAACTTTTCTCACTAATTGCACCAACACTCTATAATTTCAACTTTGGACATAACACATGCCAGGCACTACATCAGCTTAGCCAAACTCTGGACAACTTGACTTTGCTGCTAGTAGAAGCCTCCTCCAAGAAGAGCAGAATCCTGAAGAAGATATGTCCCACCTTGTCATGTGTTAAAATCAAGTGTCTACTCCATCTATACTGACCACGGGTACCTGCAAAGACTCAGACATGCACAACTGCCCATTCTACCTCCTACACAGCATGTGTTCCCCAATGTCCCAACTTCCATTCATAAAATGTGCAAGCCCTTTTAAGTAACAACTTGGTGGAGCTGCAAATGGTGGGAGGACAAAGCAAGTACAATTCGAGTTTCAGGCTGCCGGCTTTTCAAGCATGCTCCAGTAGGTCTAGCTCTCATTGGTTCTCTGTAGTCAAAGGAAAATGTGGCCAACTTGGAAGAATCACCACAGCCTGCTATGCTGAAAGATACACGAAAAGCAAAACCTTTGCCAGCAGAAAAGACAAAACAGGCCATCCTGAGCAGTCCCTGCTGGGAACAGCAGTTTGGGTGAATAAGAGTTGTCTGCTGTCCAATGCAGACATAGTTTTAAGACAGTGATGCTTCATATTCTTTTTATTTGCTGAAGGTGCAACACTTCATACTTGTAATACAGACCACAGCATAACACAGCGTGTAACGCAGACCAGGCACTAGTCCTAGTGATACCTAACCATGGTTGAGTGCTTCCTCCACGACAGTCACAGCACTAAGCATTGCACACTGTCCTGGCCAGATCCTCACAGTGATGCTAAGAAATAGATTTTATAATTCACCCTATCTTATAAATGAGGAAACCAAGGGATCTTAGAGGGTTTATGAACTTTGTAGCTAGGTTTGCAGCTGGTAGTAGTGGGGCTGGGACTTGATCCCACCCAAGTCCCATGTTGTTAATCACCATGCTAAAAATGTGCTAGTCAGGAGACCCAATTCTAGCTCTAGCACTGTTACTCAACAGTTGCATGCACCGTGAGTGTGTCATCTCATTACTCTGTGCCTCTGACTTTTCATTTGTAAACAAGAAAATTAATGTCTGTTCAGTCTTACAGGGGTATGAGGATCAAGCTGACATAAATGCATTTGATAGTACTATGAAAAGTGTGAAAACACTAGAGAAGCTGAAGGAAATGTATATAACATGATTACTATCAGGCATAAAGTCTTCATTAATTGATAATTTGCAAACTTCCCAGTGGGGGGTGGTAGGGAGGACCAAGAGCCACATCTACGATCCATGTAAATTATTAGTTTGGATGGAGAGGGTTTGCAGTAGTTAAACTTAGGGAAGAATGGGGTAGTACTCATGGGTGCTATATGGTTCTAGTTATGTCATCTTAACTAATCCTTATCATTTCATCCATCAGTTTTATTGCTCTCAGTCAGAGCAATAATTGTGCAATTGTATTTTCTGGTCCGTTGAAGTTTAAGGATACTGTCAAGCCATGACAAGAGGAGTCAGGCATCAGGTTTATTGAATATATAATTTAACTCTGTGGTCTGCCTTCATTTAAACTCAGAAAAAGCAAATAGAGTTGTCTATGGGCCCTCCCTGGAATGAATCACTGACTCACCTGCATATCAAGTTTTGATGCTAAATATTAAATAAAAAAGGACTGCTTAAAATCTCATATATAGGCACATGCAAAAGAAGCTGAGCCAAGTTTTCCTTTGTCTAAGGAGGGGTGCTGAGCAAGTTTCATGATGCTTGACACTCATAAGCTGTTGGGTCCTAGCTGATGAAAAAGGAAAGGAAAATGCACTCACAATTTAGCAGCATGTCATCTGTCTTATATTATCTCCCCTTGGCTCCTCTAGTTTTAAGGGCAGAGCCTTACCTGGTTCATCTCTAAGCCTACAATGCATCTAGAAAACAGCTTTGTATAAAATAGGTATTTGGTAAATCATTAATAATTGACCAAGTTGAGTGAATATTTTTCAAAATAATAATAATTGTCCCTATTCAACTATACAATTCAATCTATTGACCATTCCCAAAACATTGTATGGTAAGCTCAGAGTCATTCTGAGATCCTGGGAGACCTTCAGATCAAGACTGTGGCACTCCAAGAATCTGTTATGCTATCTTGAGTTGCCTTGATTCATGTAAGTGGCAAGGCCCTACATTCTTGGATAGTGTCACAATGGACCACAGATAAGCAAAAGTAATCAGGGAACAAGAAGTCTAAGTTACAGAATATTCTGTCAGAAGAAGAGTTATATGGTGAACAAGAGCCACCCCCTAACTTAAGGCCAGCATTAAATTGGTTTATTTACAAACAGAAGTGAAGCCACTCCATTGTCCACTGGTGGATATAGATTAATCATATACATTCAGACAAAAAATCAGTCTGGCTTGACTAAGAGTCCCAGCTTTGGACAGCTAACACCTCTACACAATTCACTAGCCCACGGCTTAGAGGCCTACACAAACCTTCCCAGGCCACATCCTATGGCACTGACCCTACTTAGTCTAATGCTGAGTTGAGTTGAGCCAATTCGCACTCATCCCTCCTCGTTAGAATAAAGAACACATTTGTAAGACTGCTAACTTGATGACCAAAGGACAGAATTGAAAACATCCACACCATATGTGAACCAAGCCCTCGGTCTTACTTCTGTCACATTCTAGTCACCTAAACTAGCCAGGCCCCTGTGTTCAGAAACGTTCTGTGAACCCAGGCACCATCCTAAGCATCAAGTGTTCTGCAGTTACAGAGGGAAAGTAATACAGGCAGATGATCCAAGAAATCTATCCAAGGATGATTAATGTTGGACTTGAATTACTGGAGTGACCTATGAGAACTACCATCAGCTGAAATTGGCTTTACAAGATGCCTACTTCAAAACTTTCAATGATTTCTCATTACCCTTAGAGTAAAATCCCAATATACTTAGCACAAACTACAGAGCCCTCTATAGTCTGGACCCCACCTCTCTCTCCTGCTTCATCTCTTGTTCTCCCCACTCCTCTTTCTACTACCCACCTCCTCCACCACCACAGACTTCTGTCTCCTGACCTTCAACTAGCTCTTCCCTCTGCTTCATACACAAGTGCCAACTCTCTCTTGCTTGGCCAACACCTCTTCAGGTTTCATTCTGAGTTTAGATACTCCTTCCTGAGGCTGGCCTTCCCAACCCCACCTCCACTCCTCACTAAGTGCTATCATAACACCCTGACTTCTTGCTTTCATAGGAGCCAGCATACAATGTCAATGTCATCACACACTTGTCCAGGCCGCATAAGCCTAAAGCTGCTAGAAAGCTCTTTATGATTTCTTCCCCTGTTTTCCTAGTGCCAAGCATAATGCCTTGTATTCTATAGATCCCACAAAAATAAATTTGTTTATCTGACTTAGATGTACATGTCAGTTTGTCCCAAATTGGCCTAACGTTTAGGCAAGGAAGAGGGAAGGGTGACTGCCTCTGCACCCACAGGCACAGTAGAGATGTGCATTAGTGTTGTGAGACAAGCCTCTTGCATTTGTTTAATCTAAAATCCATTCCATGACCGCTTTATTGCACAATGGATACTTGGTGCCTACCAAGTCTCATCCTTTTCCTCCCTGAGTTCATACATTGGTAGATGTTGAAATCTTTCATTCCATCCATGTGAACATAACGTCCCAACATTTAGAATCAAAGTGCTTAATCAAAAGTCGTGTTAATTATTCACGTATGCAGTACAGGGTCCCTAAACAGATGAAGGACACTGAGGGTCATTTGGGAGTAATCCTCCTGTGATTTTACACTAACCTGAGGGCTCCCAGCAAACCTGCATGCATCACCTGTGTTCTGCACAAGATAAAGTGAGGGCCAGTCATGCATCACAAAGTCGGGAAAAACATCATTATTCTAGTCATTATTCCAAATAGCAAATGCTCTTGCTCAGCCAACCATGAGTGTCCTAGTGTTACCAGCTATGTTTTTTCTCCCCATATTGTCTGGTTTCATATTAGCCATATTCAGTGCAATTTAAAAGAAATCACAGAAAACAATCCTGCACACCAGTGTTTCTCAACCATGGAGACAGCCCTCTTTTTAGGTTATGATCCATTGTCAGAAGTGCTACAGGTAATTTTTTAGTCATAATATTATGGTTAAGAACACAGCCGGGACTTCCCTGTTTTTGCAGTGGTTAAGAATCCGCCTGCCAATGCAGAGGACACAGGTTCGAGCCCTGGTCTGGGAAGATCCCACATGCTGCGGAGCAACTAAACCTGTGCACCACAACTACTGAACCTGTGCTCTAGAGTCCACGAGCCACAACTACTGAACCCATGTGACACAACTACTGAAGCCTGTGCACCTCAAGCCCATGCTCACAACAAAAGAAGCCACTGAAATAAAAGCCCAAACACCACAAAGAAGCGTAGCTCCCGCTCGCTGCAACTAGAGAAAGCCCACATGCAGCAATGAAGACTCAATGAAGAAAAAAAAAAAGAAAAGAAAAAAGGAACACAACCTCTGGGATCACCAAAACTTAGTTTGGACCCCACCTCTATCACTTACTACCAGAGAAACACTTGTACAGGTCTCTTCCTTTCTCAGAGCCTGTTTCCTCATCTATAAAATGGTGATAACAGTAAACATTTTTCAATGCTGAGGTTAGCACTAAATGTAGTAATGCATATAAAATCCCTGATATAGAGTCAGGCATATTGTAAAGATGAGTATAACTGACCCTGCCTTATGAGGTTATTGTGATGTTTAAATGCCATAATCGTCCTAAAGTGCTTGGCATAATGCCCAATGCATACTAAACACTCAATAAATGATATCTATCACTGTTACTGATGACAAGTGATCATATTACCCAAGTTTGCAAGAGAATACTTTCTTAATGGAGTGAACTAAGGCAGTTCCTAGAACAATGTCATCCCTGCTTACTTTCTTTTTTTAATTTTTTAAATTTTAATTAAATTTTATTTATTTTTTTATACAGCAGTTTCTTATTAGTCATCAATTTTATACACATCAGTGTATACATGTCAATCCCAATCTCCCAATTCATCCCACAACCAATTCCACCACCCCCGCCGCTTTCCCCACTTTTTGTCCATAAGTTTGTCCTCTACATCTGTGACTCAATTTCTGCCCTGCAAAGCAGTTCATCTGAACCATTTTTCTAGGTTCCACATATATGCGTTAATATACGATATTTGTTTTTCTCTGACTTATTTCACTCTGTATGACACTCTCTACATACATGCACGTTCCCACAACTGACCCAATTTCATTCCTTTTTTCTGGCTGAGTAATATTCCATTGTATATATGCACCACATCTTCTTTATCCATTCGTCTGTTGATGGGCATTTTGGTTGCTTCCATGAACTGGCTATTGTAAATAGTGCAGCAATGAACATTGGGGTGAATGTATCTTTCTGAATTATGGTTTTCTCAGGGTATATGCCCAGTAGTGGGATTGCTGGATTATATGGTAATTCTAATTTTAGTTTCTTTTTTTTATATGTACTTCACATTTTTTAACATCTTTATTGGAGTATAATTGCTTTACAATGGTGTGTTAGTTTCTGCTTTATAACTAAGTGACTCAGTTATACATATACATATGTTCCCATATCTCTTCCCACTTGCATCTCCCTCCCTCGCACCCTCCCTATCCCACCCCTCTAAGTGGTCAGAAAACACTGAGCTGATCTCACTGTGCTCTGCAGCTGCTTCTCACTAGCTATCTATTTTACGTTTGGTAGTGTATGCATGTCCATGCCACTGTCTCACTTTGTCACAGCTTACCCTTCCCCTCCCCATATCCTCAAGTCCATGCTCTAGTAGGTCTGTGTCTTTATTCCTGTCTTACCTCTAGGTTCTTCAGGACTTTTTTTTTTTCTTATATTCTATATATATGTGTTACCATATGGTATTTGTTTTTCTCTTTCTAACATACTTAACGCTGTATGACAGACTTTAGGTCCATTCATCTCACTACAAAAAACTCAATTTCATTTCCTTTTATGGCTGAGTAATATTGCATTGTATATATGTGCCACATCTTCTTTATCCATTCATCTGTTGATGGACACTTAAGTTGCTTACATGTCTTGGCTATTGTAAATAGAGCTGCAAAGAACATTTTGGTACATGACTCTTTTTGAATTATGGTTTTCTCAGGTTATATCCCCAGTAGTGGGATTGCTGGGTCGTACGGTAGTTCTATTTTTAGTTGTTTAAGGAACCTCCATACTGTTCTCCATAGTGGCTGTATCAATTTACATTCCCAACAGCAGTGCAAGAGTGTTCCCTTTTCTCCACACCCTCTCCAGCATTTATTGTTTCTAGAGTTTTTGATGATGGCCATTCTGACCGGTGTGAGATGATATCTCATTGTAGTTTTGATTTGCATTTCTCTAATGATTAATGATGTTGAGCATTCTTCCGTGTGTTTGTTGGCAATCTGTATATCTTTGGAGAAATGTCTATTTAGTTCTTCTGCCCATTTTTGGATTGAGTTGTTTTTGTTTGTTATTGAGGTGCATGAGCTGCTTGTAAATTTTGGATATTAATCCTTTGTCAGTTGCTTCATTTGCAAATATTTTCTCCCATTCTGAGGGTTGTCTTTTGGTCTTGTTTATGGTTTCCTTTGCTATGCAAAAGCTTTTAAGTTTCATTAGGTCCCATTTGTTTATTTTTGTTTTTATTTCCATTTCTCTAGGAGGTGGGTCAAAAGGGATCTTGCTGTGATTTATGTCCTAGAGTGTTCTGCCTATATTTTCCTCTAAGAGTTGGGTAGTTTCTGGCCTTACATTTAGATCTGTAATCCATTTTGAGCTTATTTTTGTGTATGGTATTAGGGAGTGTTCTAATCTCATACTTTTACATGTACCTGTCCAGTTTTTGCAGCACTACTTATTGAAGAGGCTGTCTTTTCTCCACTGTATATTCTTGCCTCCTTTATCAAAGATAAGGTGACCATATGTGTATGGGTTTATCTCTGGGCTTTCTATCCTGTTCCATTGATCTATATTGCTGTTTTTCTGCCAGTACCATACTGTCTCGATTACTGTAGCTTTGTAGTATAGCTTGAAGTCAGAGAGCCTGATTCCTCCAGCTCCATTTTTTGTTCTCAAGATTGCTTTGGCTATTCGGGGTCTTTTGTGTTTCCATACAAATTGTGAAATATTTTATTCTACTTCTGTGAAAAATGCCAGTGGTAGTTGGATAGGGACATGTCTTATAATTTTCTGCATACAGGTCTTTTATCTCCTTAGGTAGGTTTATTCCTAAATATTTTATTCTTTTTGATGCAATGGAAAATGGAAGTGATTTCTTAATTTCATTTTCAGATTTTTCATCATTAGTGTATAGGAATGCCAGAGATTTCTGTGCATTAATTTTGTATCCTGTTACTTTACCAAATTCATTGATTAGCTCTAGTAGTTTTCTGGTAGCATCTTTGGGATTCTCTATGTATAGTGTCATGTCATCTGCAAACAGTGACAGCTTTACTTCTTCTTTTCCAATTTGGATTCCTTTTATTTCTTTTTGTTCTCTGATTGCTGTGGCTAAAACTTCCAAAACTATGTTGAATAAGAGTGGTGAGAGTGGGCAACCTTATCTTGTTCCTGATATTAGTGGAAATGGTTTCAGTTTTTCACCATTGAGAATGATGTTGGCTATGGGTTTGTCATATATGGCCTTTATTATGTTGAGGAAAGTTCCCTCTATGCCTACTTTCTGCAGGGTTTTTACCATAAATGGGTGTTGAATTTTGTCAAAAGCTTTCTCTGCATCTATTGAGGTGATCATATGTTTTTTTCTCCTTCAATTTGTTAATGTGGTGTATCACGTTGATTGATTTTCGTATATTGAAGAATCCTTGCATTACTGGAATAAACCCCACCTGATCATGGTGTATGATCAGGTCACGTTTAATGTGCTGGTGGATTCTGTTTACTAGTATTTTGAGGATTTTTACATCTATGTTCATCAATGATATTGGCCTGTAGTTTTCTTTCTTTGTGACATCTTTGTCTGGTTTTGGTATCAGGGTGATGGTGGCCTCATAGAGTGAGTTTGGTAGTGTTCCTCCATCTGCTATATTTTGAAAGAGTTTGAGAAGGATAGGTGTCAGCTCTGCTCTAAATGTTTGATATAATTCGTCTGTGAAGCCATCTGGTCCTGGGCTTTTGTGTGTTGGAAGATTTTAATCGCAGTTTCAATTTCAGTGCATGAGATTGGTCTGTTCATATTTTCTATTTCTTCCAGGTTCAGTCTTGGCAGGTTGTGAATTTCTAAAAATTTGTCCATTTCTTCCAGGTTGTCGATTTTATTGGCATAGAGTTGCTTGTAGTAATCTCTCATGATCTCTTGTATTTCTGCAGTGTCAGTTGTTACTTCTTCTTTTTCATTTCTAATTCTACTGATTTGTGTCTTCTCCCTCTTTTTCTTGATGAGTCTGGCTAATGGTTTATCAATGTGTTTACCTTCTCAAAGAACTAGCTTTTAGTTTTATTGATCTTTGCTATCATTTCCTTCATTTATTTTCATTTATTTCTGATCTGATCTTTATGATTTCTTTCCTTCTGCTAACTTTGGGGTTTCTTTGTTCTTCTTTCTCTAATTGCTTTAGATGCAAGGTT
Source organism: Kogia breviceps (assembly GCF_026419965.1). Lineage (NCBI taxonomy): Eukaryota > Metazoa > Chordata > Mammalia > Artiodactyla > Physeteridae > Kogia > Kogia breviceps. The sequence goes on from NC_081313.1 coordinate 122,255,374, forward strand.
AGGTTTATTTGACCTGTTTCCTGTTTCTTAATGTAAGGTTGTATTGCTATAATCTTCCCTCTTACAACTGCTGTTCCTGCATCCCATAGGTTTTGGTTCATCGTTTCTCCATTATCATTTGTTTCTAGGTATTTTTTGATTTCCTCCTTGATTTCTTCAATGATCACTTCGTTATTAAGTAGTGCATTGTTTAGCCTACATGTGTTTGTATTTTTTACAAATCTTTTCCTGTAATTGATATCTAGTCTCATAGCATTGTGGTTGGAAAAGATACTTGATACAATTTCAATTTTCTTAAATTTACCAAGGCTGGATTTGTGACCCAAGATATGATCTATCTTGGAGAATGTTCCATGAGCACTTAAGAAAAATGTGTATTCTGTTGTTTTTGTATGGAATGTCCTATAAATATTAAGTCTATCTTCTTTCATGTATCATTTAAAGCTTGTGTTTCCTTATTTATTTTCATTTTGGATGATCTGTCCGTTGGTGAGAGTGGGGTGTTAAAGTCCCCTACTATGATTGTGTTACTCTTGATTTCCCCTTTTAAGGCTGTTAGTATTTGCCTTATGTATTGAGGTGCTCCTATGTTGGGTGCATAAATATTTACAATGTTATATCTTCTTCTTGGATCGATCCCTTGATCATTATATAGTGTCCTTCTTTGTCTCTTGTAATAGTCTTTATTTTAAAGTCTATTTTGCCTGATATGTGAATTGCTACTCCAGCTTTCTATTTATTTCCATTTGTAGGGAATATCTTTTTCCATACCCTCACATTCAGTCTGTATGTGTCCCTAGGTCTGAAGTGGGTCTCTAGTAGACAGCAGATATATGGGTCTTCTTTTTGTATCCATTTGTCAATCTGTGTCTTTTGGTGGAAGGATTTAATCCATTTATATTTAAGGTAATTATCGATATGTATGTTCCTATTCCCATTTTCTTAATTGTTTTGGGTTTGTTATTGTAGGTCTTTTCCTTCTCTCATCTTTCTTGCCTAGAGAAGTTCCTTTAGCATTTGTTGTAAAGCTGGTTTGGTGGTGCTGAACTCTCTCAGCTTTTGCTTATCTGTAAAGGTTTCAATTTCTCCATCAAATCTGCATGAGATCCTTGCTGGGTAGAGTAATCTTGATTGTAGGTTTTTCTCCTTCATCACCTTAAATATGTCCTGCCACTCCCTTCTGGCTTGCAGAGTTTCTTCTGAAAGATCAGCTGTTAACCTTATGGGGATTCTCTTGTGTGTTATTTGTTGTTTTTCCCTTGCTGATTTTAATTATTTTTAGTTTTTAAGGAACCTCCATACTGTCCTCCATAGTGGCTGTATCAGTTTACACTCCCACCAACAGTGCAAGAGGGTTCCCTTTTCTCCACACCCTCTCCAGCATTTGTTGTTTGTAGATTTTCTGATGATGCCCATTCTAATGGGTGTGAGGTGAGACATCATTGTAGTTTGATTTGCATTTCTCTAATAATTAGTGATGTTGAGCAGCTTTTCATGTGTTTCTTGGCCATCTGTATGTCTTCTTTGGAGAAATGTCTATTTAGGTCTTCTGCCCATTTTTGGATTGGGTTTTTTGTTTTAATATTGAGCTGCATGATCTGTTTATAAATTTTGGAGATTAATCTTTTGTTGATTCATTTGCAAATATTTTCTCTCATTCTGAGGGTTGTCTTTTTGTCGTTTATGGTTTCCTTTACTGTGTAAAAGTTTGAAGTTTCATTAGGTCCCATTTGTTTATTTTTGTTTTTATTTCCATGACTCTAGGAGGTGGGTCAAAAAGATTCTTGCCTTGATTTAGGTCAAAGAGTGTTCTTCCTATGTTTTCCTCTAAGACTTTTATAGTGTCTGTTCTTACATTAAGGTCTCTAACCCATTTTGAGTTTATTTTTGTGTATGATATTAGAGACTGTTTTAATTTTATTCTTTTACATGTAGCTGTCCAGTTTTCCCAGCACCATTTATTGAAGAGACTGTCTTTTCTCCATTAAACATCAATGTCTCCTTTGTCATAGATTAGTTGACCATAGGTGCATGGATTTATCTCTGGGTTTTCTATTTTGTTCCATTGATCTATGTTTCTGTTTTTATTCCAGTACCATATTGTTTTGATTACTGTATCTTTGTAGTTTACTCTGAAGTCAGGGAGTCTGATTCCTCCAGCTCCGTTTTTTTCCCTCAAGACTGCTTTAGCTATTTGGGGTCTCTTGTGTCTCCATACAAATTTTAAGATTTTTTGTTCTAGTTCTGTAAAAAATGCCATTGGTAATTTTTATAGGGATTGCACTGAATCTGTAGATTGCTTTGGGTAGTATAGTCATTTTCACAATATTGATTCTTCCAGTCCAAGAACACGGTATATCTCTCCATTTGTTGGTATCATCTTTAATTTCTTACACCAGTGTCTTATAGTTTTCTGCATACAGTTCTTTTGTCTCCTTAAGTATGTTTATTCCTAGGTATTTTATTCTTTTTGTTGCAATGGTAAATTGGAGTGTTTCCTTAATTTCTCTTTCAGATTTTTCACCATTAGTTTCTAACCTAGAACCTAGAATGCAAGATATTTCTGTGCATTAATTTCTATCCTGCAACTTTTCCAAATTCTGATTAGCTCTATTAGTTTTCTGGGACATCTTTAGGATTCTCTTTGTTTAATATCATGTCATCTGGAAAGAATGACAGTTTTACTTCTTCTTTTCCAATTTGTATTCTTTTTCTTTTTCTTCTCTGATTGCTGTGGCTAGGACTTCCAAAACTATGTTGAATAACAGTGGTGAGAGGGGACATCCTTGTCTTATTCCTGATATTAGAGGAAATGCTTTCAGTTTTTCACCATTGAGAACGATGTTTGCTGTGGGTTTGTCGTATATGGCCTTTATTATGTTGAGGTAGGTTCCCTCTGTGCCCACTTTCTGGAGAGTTTTTATCATAAATGGGTTTTGAATTTTGTCAAAAGCTTTTTCTACCTCTATTGAGATGATCATATGGTTTTTATTCTTCAATTTGTTAATATGGTGTATCACATTGTTTGATATATTGAAGAATCCTTTCATGCCCGGGATAAATCTCACTTGGTCATGGTGTATGATCCTTTTAATGTGTTGTTGGATTCTGTTTGCTAGTAGTTTTTTGAGGATTTTGGTATGTATATCCATCAGTGCAGTCCACTCTAACCTGTCCTTCCCTGACTACTCCATATTCATTAATAGCACTGCTTGAAGGGCCGTTAACCCAGTGCCTAACACACACTTTCATATCTGCTGACAATTCATTTGCTGATCACTTATTTTAATCATACACCATCTCAATTTGTTATTTAATTATTCCCTTCCTCCCTCAAGAGGAATATAAGCTTCCCGTGGGCATGTGCTGTGTCTTACTTCTCTTCCATTCTTCCCACGTCCCCAGATATTGCATATCACTGAATGTGTGATAGGTCACACTCACTACATCTTAGTAAAGGAAAGAAAGATCACAAATCCAACCCCTTAATATTACTGATGAGAAATATCAGATCCAGAGAAGTTAAATAACTTGTTCAAGTTCAAACATATTGTGCATATGGTTACAGAGCCAAGACTACCCTGTGATTCTCAATAATCCTGAAAGAAACTATGACAAAGAAATAGAGAAGGAACTAAATACAAAATACACACAACACACTAATCAGTGGAAGTCACTGATTAGTGTAAAGGACAAATAGCCCTAGAGTCTGATTTGGCCTGGCAACTTTGAATGAATGATGAGTATATGAATGATGCTGTGAATGAATAGTGAGTAATACCAACAATTGGGTAATTGTGGGCAGAAAATGAAAATACAGCATGGAGCCAGGGAGCTCCACACTTGGTAGGTTAAACTTGGCCTCTCCCTGATGTCATAGAACTGGGAAAGGAGTGTAAAACTGTTTACTACTTGGTGTGTGGCATTTTTCTGGAAATACTTCTTCCAACCTTGGAGAACACAGAGAGTTATGTTGTGCTTTGGGACAATACAGTTTACTTCCCGCCCTTGGCCTCTGGTGGCTGGGATGTTTTATACATCAGCAACCATTAGAAAGAGGTCGATGTCAAGTTGACTTTCTCCTCTTCATGCATCTTCAGTTAACTTCTGCTGACAGAGCGTATACCCATGAAAGGGGGGTCATAAAATTCAGCTCTAGTTTTGCAGAGATACTAAAATATATCTTCGGGGGCAATAGAGAACCTAGTCTTAATGACGTTTACATAGGAGCATGAATAGTAAAATTCGCCTTTTCTGTGTCACTTTGAAAAAGGATGATACATTATACTCAATTTGTTGTTGTTGTTGTTTTCGGTAAGCGGGCCTCTCTCTGTTGTGGTCTCTCTCGTTGCGGAGCACAGGCTCCAGACGCGCAGGCTCAGCGGCCATGGCTCACGGGCCTAGCCGCTCCACGGCATGTGGGATCCTCCCGGACTGGGGCACGAACCCGTGTCCCCTGCATTGGTAGGCGGACTCTCGACCACTGCGCCACCAGGGAAGCCCCATTATACTCAATTTTATTAGCTATTCCTTATGGGGTTTTATTACATTATAATAAGGTACACGAGGCAAACTTTACAGACAGCCTAATTGTGTCCTCCTTATGCAGTTGCAACCTAATTGTAAAATGTCATTTCCATTTCCTTGATTCCCTAGTAATTGACTCAGATTCTCCTTGGATGACTCAGATACTCCCTGGATGAAAACAAGTTCTGAAGATGAATTAATTTTTTCAGGTCACTGGGGTACCACTGAGTAATTTACTTTGTAGTATGATAGCAAATGAGTAACAAGCAAGATTTTGTTTCTGCCATAGTGGCAGGCACCAATTTAGAAAGAGAGAGAGAACATTTCTTATACTGATGATTCTTGCCTGGTTTCTGGGTTTTAAGTACAAGAAGCTTCAAACTGCCAGAAGGAGATAGAAGAAAAATTTGTTTCCCCTCTATCAGCCCCACTGATGTTTAGTACTTTTCCCTTCCTTTGGAACTACCCTTCCAATTACCATCAATGTCATCAACAGCATTGTCTCCATCACTACCATTTATTGAATGCTACAATGTGCCAGGCATTTAACATCCTACTTACCCTCACTCCATCTTACCCTATGAAGTAGGCATTTTTCCCATGATATAAGAAAGGAAACTAAAGCTTAGAGATGTTAAGAAGCTATCCAAAATGGCTCAGTCATTGATCCAGAACTCAAACCCAGGTCTGAACCTAGAACCTGAGGTCCTAACTGCTCCTCCTACACACACCTTCTCCCCAGCTACCCAGAAGCACAGAGTGTTCATGTCGCCTAAGCACCCCTGTGCAACATAATGCCCAACAGGCTCCTGTCAGCCAAAGAACAGCAGATGCCAAAAGCCTTGCCTTTCCTCATCCTTGAAAAAACTCCTATTCCTTCAAATGTATTCAATCTGATTGCTTCTGTCCTAAATCATACTCAAGTATGGATGATGTAACAGACCCTTAACCTACCCAGAGATAGTCATTCTTATATTTATACTCTTATTTATATATAGGGGTCATTACCCCCAACTAATCTCTAACTAGTAGGATTTTAAGTAATGCAATAAGGTGGCTTTAAAATTATTCACCGAGGTTACACATGTGTTAAAATTGGCCTGACTTGGCAGGTGACAACAAGGCAGCCAGCCCTGCCTCATGCTCCCCTGAAGCACTTCCTCTTACGGTTTCATTCTCTTGCCCAATCTTTGCCTGGATTCTCTCAAAAATAATGATACTGACTCTTTCTCATCCTCCCTTGTGGGATGGCCCCAGCGGGAGCAGGTGTAGAGAGGAAATGGAGCCCTGTGATGACTGTTAGAAATGGACTTGTTCAAATCTAGATAACTGCACTTCAAGGGATGCCTTTTATATTTAACATGATGGTCATTTTCTCCTGATTATAAATGTAATGTGTGCTCACTGTAAAAATAAGAAAATAAAAGTCATCTCTAATCTTACCTCCAGTTTATTACCATGTCAACTGTTGGTTATATTTTCTTCCAGAGAGAGAGAGAAATAAAGTTACTGTGAATGAGCTATGGAAGGCTGTATAAACACAAAATTGGCAATTTTTTTTTTTGCATGAAATACCTACTGCAAAAACGGTTTAGATTTTTTTTTTTTTTTTTTGCAGTACACAGACCTCTCACTGTTGTGGTCTCTCCTGTTGTGGAGCATAGGCTCTGGACTCGCAGGCTCAGCGGCCATGGCTCACGGGCCTAGCCGCTCTGCGGCATGTGGGATCTTCCCGGACCGGGGCACAAACCTGTGTCCCCTGCATCGGCAGGCGGACTATCAACCACTGCGCCACCAGGGAAGCCCTAGAATTCTGTTTTTATGCCTAGCTTTATATCACAAGTATTTCCCCTTGTCCTTTAAATATCTGCAAAAGCATAATTTTCAGTGGTTGCATAAACTTACTGTGTGCCCTTCCTCTACTATTGAGCATTTAGGTTGCTACCCATTTCTTCTTCTTTTAAACCATGCTCTGGCAAATATCCTTGCATTAAATTTTTATCCCCACCTCTGATTACTCCTTTTGAAAAGGGAATAAACAGATATTAAATAACTCTATCCAAGTTTAATATTTTTGATACATATTCCCCAAAAATAAAGATTAAATGTTAAAAGAATACAACTTACATGAAAAGTACCTGAATATGTACAGACCAACCCACCATCAACGTCACTGAATATGATCATTTATTCTTTGCCAGCATAATAAACAAAAATCTCATCATTCCCTTTGTTTTCAATAAACTTTATTTTATTTCTAGTAAGGTTGAATATTTTTATAAATTTAGAGTCTGTTTTTATTCTTATGTGAATTGCTCGTCTCTCTCTCGCATGCCATCTTATTAATTGAGAGGTTAGTGTTTTCTTGGCTTATTTTATGAGCTTTATATGCATTACTATATTTATTGCAGACATTTTTCTAATGTTTTCCTTTGTGGTTTTTCATTGATTTTATATCTTGAAGTTCCTTTCCACCTCAAGATCATATACATATTTATCTATGTTTCCTTCTACTATTTCATGGTTTCACTTTTTATATTAAAAATTTTAATCCACTTGTAATGCATTTTGTTTACAGTTTGATGTAAGGATATAATGGTTTTTGCTCAAATAATAGATTTATCTAACACCATTTTTTGAATGGCTTGTCAGTTCCTCATTGGTTTAACGTGCCTTCTTTAATATATATGAAAATCTTATATATACTGCATATGAATTTTATACTACGATTATGGAGGGAGTTTTATTTATTTATTTTCCTCTGAGGCATTTTATTTGCATGTATGTATTACATCCCTAGAAAAAGAATCCAAGGATTTTCCCTCCTGTGTGTTTTCGTCTTGCTTCTTCACCATCCATGATGCCAGCTGAGGTTGTCAGTACAATGAAACCAAACTGACGGGATGGGAGCAGGTTATTCTGCCATTTTTCTAGATCTTTGAGTTGCACATCAAACCTGGGGCTGATCACTCCACACTTATTTAGCCTGCCTGTGAGGTTCACAACAATTTTCCCAGCCCTGTGATCATCGATGATTTCAAATTCGCCAATATAACCATGCTTCATCATCACCTGACGATGACTTTTGAGAACGGCCTAATAAGAACCTGGCGTTTGCCTCTCTTTTCGGCATTGTTGATACTCTTGAGAGCATCAGCCAGGACATTCATGCGCACCATTATGGTGGCATGGAAATGGAGGGAGTTTTAAATCACACTTAATAGATCTCTAAAATCCTACAAGTCATCAGATGATTTATTCTTTTTTTTAAATTGAAGTATAGTTGACTTACAGTATTACATTAGTTTCAGGTATACAATATAGTAATTTGATACTTTTATACACTATGCACTGAAGTTATTATTATATTATTGGCTGTATTCCCTGTGCTGTGCATTACATCCCTGTGACTTATTTATTTTATAACTGGTAGTTTGTACCCCTTAATCACCTTCACCTATTTCACCCATCCCTCCACACCCCTCCACTCACAGACACCAGTTCATTCTCTGTATATGTGAATCTGTTTCTGTTTTGTTATATTTGTTCATTTGTTTTGTTTTTAGATTCCACAAATAAGTAAAAACTTACAACTCACTCTCCAAGGTCAGCATTACCTTCATACCAAAACCAAACAAAGACACTACGAAAAAAGGAAATTATAGGCCAATATCCCTGATGAATATAGATGCAAAAATTCTCAACAAATATTGGCAAACTGAATTCAACAGTACAGTACATGATCAAGTGGGATTCATTCCAGGGATGCAAGGATGGTTCAATATCTGCAAATCAATCAACATGATACACCACATTTACAAAATGAAGAATAAAAATTGCACGATCATCTAAATATATGCAGGAAAAGCACTGAAAAAATTCAATATATATTTATGATAAAAATTCTCAACAGACATTTTATTCTTATTACTCTGGTCTCTGTTTCAAAAGTCATTTTCATGAGAGGTCTTTTCTGATCACCCAATGAAAATCACCCTTCAGGCACTCAGATATTTTCCATTCTTTTACACTATTTTATTTTCTTCATAGTATTTATCGTAATATAATATTTGCTTATTTATGTTTTTGCTTGTTTATTGACTATTTCCTTCACTAATACAGAAACTCAAGAACTAGTACCTTGTCTGAGTCACTACTATATTCTCAGAGCCTAGAACATGGTACATAATCAATAAATATCTATTAAAAGAATAAATAAGAGAGGGTGACCCAAGAGGAAAGAGATATGGGAACATATGTATATGTATAACTGATTCACTTTGTTGTAAAGGAAAAACTAACACACTATTGTAAAACAGTTATACTCCAATAAAGATGTTAAAAAAAAAAAGAATAAATAACTTTAGGAATTTCATTAGTATATCTGTCTACACTTTCTACCAGTCTTCCTAAATTATTAAAACTCTAAAAAAAGTCTTAGTTTTGTTGGACAAATTTGCCTCTTCTATTTCTTTTCAAAATTACCTTTGTTTATTTTCTAGATAATCTTTAGAATCAGCTTGCCAGTTTCCTTGCCTCCCCTATATCCCATTATATATCTCCACCCTGAGGAAAACACTGACCTTAAATCAATCCATGAATACTTTTAGGAAGAAATGACACTGTTCAAAATAATGAGAATATTGAATTGTTCAGTGCTCTCATATAACTGGAGAAAAACATCTGATGCTCAAGCCTATAAAAACACAGATTCTTAAATCTGAAAATATCAACTTGTTTCTTATTCCAATATGAATTTTAGACCCACATTGATTTGGTCATAACATCACACTAGCTCTATAAAAAAACTTATAAATGAATATCTATATCAAAATATAATGATGAGAATAATAAAACAAAATTTCAAATATTTTCCTACATTAGAGAAGAGACCATTTCATAGTACAAAGGAGGAAGTAGAAATTCAGCGATTTCCAGGGGAAGTGGACTGTGGAGAATAATCACCTATGTAATTTGAATGTTGGAATGAAATTAGTATGTTCATGGAAGTACCATGGCATTGATTTCAGAGCATTTTAGCTGACAAAGTGCTCAGGCCTCACTGATTACTCAAAAGCTCTTGAGATTTGTTTTTCATAGAAAAATCACAAGTACCATGCACTAAATCAAAGTCTCCATGGTAGAAAAGCCATGGAGGACCCAAGGGACCCTCACAGGAAATCTGTTCCTTACTAGAGTCATTTGGTATTTTGGAGGTAGGGGTTTCTTTGTTTTTTTTACTGAAGTATAGTTGATTTACAATATTATATTAGTTTCAGGTGTACAACATAGTGATTCAAAATTTTTATATATTGTACTACATTTAAAGTTATTATAAAATATTGGCTGTAATTACCAGAGTCATTTGGCTAAGCCACTGACTCACTTTACTAATGCTCCCGTGAGCCCTTATTCCCACACTCAAAACCTTTCCCTCCATCTCCTTTGCCTCTGAAATAAAGACTGAACTTCCTCAGCATGACATTAAAGACATCTGGCTTTAAATGGTGCTGGTCTATGGTCTAGATCAACTACTCCAGTCTCACTGCTTGATACACATACCTCACCTCTATGTCATCCAATATTCTGTATACTACACACTGAATGTGCTCAGAGAGTGAAATTTCTCCAGAGATAGCAATTCTATCTGGAGAAATACACATTTAAGCCGGCTCAAAAGTGGATCATATATATAATCAATGCAACATGATTTGTAATAGCAAAAGATGGAAAACAACCATATTGCCCATCAGTAGAGGACTTGTTCAATCCAACATGGAGTACTATGCAGCTGTAAAAAAAAAAAAAAAAAAAAAAAAGAATGGGGACTATCCATATCTACTACTGTGGAGTGAATGCCAGAATAAAATGTGAAGTGAAAAAAGCAAGTTGGAGGCAAGTATGTAAAGTCTGCTACTGTTCATCTAAGAAAGAGGAAACAAATATATCTACATATTTCTATATTTTTTAAACTGAAAAATCAAGCCATATATTTTTAATTGGTTCTTATAAAAAGAAGAAGTAAATAGGATTGAGGGATAAGTATTGAAGTTAGGCTTATCTTACCTACCTTGCTTTACAGTTTTGACATCCAAAATATATACTTGGATAATTACAAAATAAAATTTAATATAAAAATACCATCTCTAAACATTGAAAAAATGAAATAAATTAAGCTATGTTTTGAATTGTGGCATAACAATACAGAAAATAACTATTTCAAGTGGCCTTTAAAAACCAGTGATCTGACTATAACTTCCAAGTGGATATACCATAAGAAAGGAAAGAATTGAAAACAAAATTTATTTTTAGTAAGCCTACTGTTGGCAGTAGTGTTGGTCTTCTTATTCTGAGGCTATTGTGAATGTATTGCATGTTTAAGCAAAAAAGTAATTATGTTGGTGTTTCTGAGAGCTGAGATGTCCAGCATGGGACAACAGGAAATAGACATAAGATTGATAAGGTGAAGGAAAACGCCTATAGTCCTAAATATTGATTATAAATATCAGTATAATTTATGATACATTTTATCTGTGTAAAAAATATATTCCTAGCTTTGTCGACTGAAAAGACAAAAACAAGGATGGACTCAGCAGCAAAGAGCACCCCTAATACCCAAGTTGGGTCCCTAAACACCATTTACCATTTAAAGGAATCAGGGCTCCTTGGAGAAATGGCTAAATATAAGGCTGTGTAGAAAGTCTCTATGGTGAGAGACAACTTGTCATCAAAGAATCCATGAAAGACTTCAAGGGTCATTTCAAAATGACCCAGGAGCCAATTCTAACAGATAACCATTGGCTCAAGCTGGAGTGATTTGAATCATAAATGCAATTAGACTCATAACTGCGGTAAGTTAAAACATGCAATAATTTTAATCCATGAATTTAAAATGAGATTAAAAAAAGGAAATCATAGGCCACTTTTAGATGCTAAGGAATCAACTCAGACTGAAACTTAATTAAAAGGAAAAAGAAGAAAAATTAGCACAACAGGAAGGAAGGCAGAAAGAAAGTATATATTGTACCTTTACCATAAGAACTCTACCTCAGAGTAATCGAATAGTTAATGGGTTGGAATCAGCAAAATTCATATTATGGAAATGTTATAGGAAAATAATACCTGGCTTCCTCAACCAAAAATTTACAAAAAAAAGAAAAGAAAAGAGAGAGATGGCAGATGAACTCACTGATGAAGAGAGACTCAAGACATATCATGTAATTACAACCTGTAACCTTATTTGGATCCTGACTCAGAAAAACTTTAGAAAACCAAATGAGGCAATGCTGAACACTAATGATATTAAGAAATTCCTGTTAAAATCTTTTAATTTGATAATGGTGTTGTGATCATATTTTTAAAACAAACATCTTTTGGATATAATACTGTAATATTTGTGAATAAAAAGATATATAAGATTTGCTTCAAAATAATTGGGAATATTGGTTAGTGAGCAAGGGTATAAATGAAAGATTAGATATGAGGTTCTAATTTCTGAACCTGGGGTGATGGATACATAGAAATTTACTATGATATTCACTCTACTTCTGCATATGTTTGAAATTTTCCAAACTAAAAGTTAAATATATAAATTAGTATAATCATCAGAAAAATTGTACCAGTGTTAAGTCCCACAAACAGAACATGGGTATGCCCATTTCCCCATATCCATACTAACAATGAATTATAATAAGTAGTATTATGTTTTAGTTTGAGCCAGTCAGTGTACATCTGGTCCATGATGCATCAATAATAAATAACATTAACATTTTTCTTACTAATTATAGAAATGTGGCTTACATTTGATCACTTTTATGATCTCATTTTGCTCTGAAGAATTCTGCTTACTCCAAAAAATGCATGAAAAGGACTTCCCTAGTGGTGCAGTGGTTAAGAATCTAACTGCCAATGCAGGGGACACAGGTTCGATCCCTGGTCTGGGAAGATCCCACGTGCCGCAGAGCAACTAAGCCCCTGTGTCATAACTACTGAGCCTGCACTCTAGAGCCCACGAGCCACAACTACTGAGCCCACACACACCACAACTACTGAGCCCGCATGCTGCAACTACTGAAGGCTGCATGCCTAGAGCCTGTGGTCCACAACAAGAGAAGCCTCTGCAATGAGAAGACCGCACACTGCAACAAAGAGTAGCCCCACTTGCCGCAACTAGAGAAAGCCCATGCACAGCAATGAAGACTCGGTGCAGCCAAAAATTAATTAATTAATTTTTTTAAATGCATGAAAAGGAAATATTTTGTAACATGTTCATTAATATATATATATATATATATATATATATATATATATATATATATATATATACATTCAAGTGAAAAGGAAGAAGGTCTATAAGGATATGCACCAAAATATTGAGTTACTGTCTCTAGGTGATAGGATTATGAGTATTTTGAGGTTTTAATTATTATATTCTCTAAAACAATGAACATATATTAGTTTAACAACTAGTAAAGTTTGAGTCATAAGAGAAACACACACAAAAAAAAACAGAGTAGGTCAAAGGCACATCACATGTCAACCATGTTACTCACCACTACTTATTCCTTGGGCACAGCCTTCCAATGACGGATTCATCGATACTGACACTAAGAGAGAAAGCAAAGTCTTTTAAGTCCTTGTGTCCAAAGGGAAAAGGTAAATGTGGACTGTAGGTTGGAAACAGCAAATCAAAGCTAGAAGTCCTCACAGAGAGTGTAAATCATATTGCAGGGCTCCATCTTGCCAGATCCATAATTCATCTATCCATCCATTAATTCAGCAAACTCTCACTTAACACCTCAAAGTGCTAGGCAATGGACTAGAAGGCACTACTATAACGTATGACACACCCTGGCTCGTAATGAGCTCAGATTAGTAGAAAAGTAAGACTTCAGATTATTGAACTGTGCTTAGAACTTTAGGTTTTTACAAGTTACTGTCCCTGCCCTGCTAAATGCAGACCATTGATAAATCAGATTCATCTAATGTCTCTGCCCTACCTAGAAAAAATGGCATCATCAAAGTTAAGTTCCTCTTTCAGTATTTCAAAGTATTAATAATTTATATTTCAATAAGTTTTAAAAAAAATTTCTCCCATTTTCTAATGCTTACACATCTACTTTCTAATGTCACCCTGGGTTATTCACAATGTCTGAAAGATTAATTCAGATAAAATGAAGCTGATAGTTAGCCTTTCCAAATACTCCTTTTCTTCTCTACTCAAAAGTCTATTTGGGCTCTGAAAAACAAAAGAAAGAATCAGAGAATGAGGAAAGAAAGAAATAGAAGAAATGAAAGGAAGGAGGGAGAGAGAAAACTCACACATGAAAATATTTAAAAGATTACAAATATAATTTTCCCTGTCTGAATTAATTTCTTAATTTATTTAGATGGCTTCAACTCTCCTATTTGGTTAGGTTTACCTGAAGGGAAGTTATTAGTGCACAGTCGAAAAGGTAACACAGTTTAATCTCTGTTTTATAGGCAGGAAGCATAAGGATATAGTAGTTAGAGTTGGCATTTATCCTAGAAGGAGGCCTCAGAACCACAGTTTAGGGTCATTCCACCAGACCAAAACTCAGATGAAATATTGGAAGATTCTTGTTGTTCTAACTCTGAAACCCAATTCTTCTCATTTGAAAACCAAGTTCTTGTTTTTTTTTTTCTTTTTCCTGTTCAAACGCTAAAATCAAGCCTTTCTACCTGTGATAAGTCACTATTTAAAAGGATTAAGTAATGCAGAACACTTCCTCCAGACAAACCCTCAGACTTCTTCTCAGTAAAGACCTCTAGACAGCCAGAAACTATAATAAATATCAGGGTTAGTAAATGTCAGAAAGTCCTGACTTCAAGACAAGTTTTCAATATGGAGATTTAAATAAAATATAGAGTACAATGTGCTGAGCAACTTATGAATTTGTCTTAAATCCTGCTTGAGAAGCAGAATGAAAATATTTCAAACCAAAGGAGCTACTCATTAGTGCCTTGTCCTGGTTTGAGACCCAACATTTCTCCCCTCAGTGATTAGTCATTTGTCACTGTTCTGTAGTCCACTGCAAAGATGGATGGCAAACACTACATGCAAATTAAGGGCTCCATATGGTCAAAATATACTACATAGCAGAAAATACAAGCACATTAGTAGAGTTAACCTTGCTGAACATAAGTCATTAGAAACTATTACTACTACAAGACCAAATATTTATAGAAAAATTAAATAGCTGAATTTTGATCAAAGATTCCTAGATCTAAGAAAATCAGTGACATTTTATTAACTTATAAGGCTCCTATAAATAGTATTTAAATAGATAAATAAATTAGCCTATGTATGAGCAAGTGAAAGTAATTAAATATACCACTATTTAGTACCAGAATATTTCTTTTCATTTATTCTCCTTAGAAAAGACAGTACTCAGTCTTACATATGTGTAGATTTCAAACCATGTCTGGTGGTAGCTACACACCTAACAGATCTGGATATTTACCAACTATTTGATGATAGATGCATACCCATCTAACTCATTGGCATGAATTCTGACAGGAGTCATCAAGATTTTCACATGGTGGAAAAAAATCAATCTGAAATAATCTATAATTCAAGATCAGCAAATATTAGGTTCAACAATATGAAGTTGCCAATATATGACCATTTTTTATCTACAAACAAGGCAATTGTATAAACTCCTTTAACTGAAGTATAGTTTATTTACAATGTTGTGTTAGTTTCAAGTTACAGCAAAATGATTCAGTTATATATATATATTCATATATATATATTTTTTTTTCTTTTTCAGATTCTTTTCCCTTATAGGTTATTACAAAACACTGAGTATAGTTCCCTGTGCTATACAGTAGGTCTTTGTTGGTTATCCATTTTATACATAGTAGTGTGTATATGTTAATCCCAAACTCCTAATTTATCCCTTCCCCTGCTCACCCTTTCCCCTTTGGCAACCATAAGTTTGATTTCTATGTCTATTGGTCTATTTCTGTTTTGTATATAATTTTTTTTTTTTTTTAGATTCCACAAATAAGTGACATCATATGGTAATTGTCTTTCTCTGTCTGGCTTACTTCACTTAATATTATAATCTCTAGGTCCATCCATGTTGCTGCAAATAGCATTATTTCATTCATTTATGGCTGAGTATTATTCCATTGTATAAGTATTCCATATCTTCCTTATCCATTCATCTGTTGATGGATATTTAGGTTGCTTCCATGTC
Organism: Kogia breviceps; assembly: GCF_026419965.1. Taxonomy (NCBI): domain Eukaryota; kingdom Metazoa; phylum Chordata; class Mammalia; order Artiodactyla; family Physeteridae; genus Kogia; species Kogia breviceps. Next base: position 122,271,126 of record NC_081313.1, read on the forward strand.
TTGGCTACTGTAAATAGTGCTGCAATGAACATTGGGGTGCATGTATCTTTTCAAATTATGATCTCCTCACACCAGTCAGAAAGGCCATCCTCAAAAAGTCTACAAATAATAAATGCTGGAGAGGGTGGGGACAAGAGGGAACCCTCCTACACTGTCGGTGGGATAGTAAATTAGTGCAGCCACTATGGAGAACAGTACGGAGGTGCCTTAAAAATCTAAAAACAGAGCTACCATATGACCCAGAAACCCCACTCCTGGGTATATATCTGAGAAAACCACAATTTCATACACTTTAAATGAACTTACGGCATGCAGTCTGCCACTTCCTCTGCCTCACCTGGGCAAACATACTGATATAGTACTTTTCTTGCTGAGCCAAGAATTCTCAACTCTGTGCTCAACGTATCCAATATCAAGCAATCACCCTCAGAAGAAGAGATGAAACTTATCTGACAAGCCAGACATAGATCCCTCTTTTAATACACTGTTCTTACAAGACTTAATAATTAATTCATTTAGCAATGACTTTTTGAGTATCTACCCTATGAACAGCACTGAGTAAAGAGCTAGGGGAAATACAGAAGAGTCTATACATGGGGACCAATAGGTTGCTTTTATGTGTTGATTATATATACAAGAAAATTTATGTACCAAAATCAGATAATAAACCTAGGATGCTACTGGGGAAAATAAAGGGATATTTGAGTCTGGGGAAATAAGGAGGAAGGAAGAAACCTATGGACTACACTGATCTGGAAGTCTTCATTAAAACTTGAATTTTTAGATATATAGGGTTTCAATAGACAGTAAAAGATGGATGGCATATCAATCAGAAGGAACTCTGTGATCAATGTGGAATGTTCATGGTGTATCTGAAGGAAGCAAAGGTGGTAAGAGAAGAGAGGTTTTAAGTGTGAGTGAAGTGGAAATTTCACGAAGGGAGAATGAGGGGTAAGATTGGAGAAGAAAGTTGAAATGATAGTGGAGGAAGCAGTCTAATGAATATTTTATAGTATTCTTTACTTTTTTAAATACATCATTATTAGAGTATAATTGCTTCACAATACCGTGTTAGTTTCTGTTGCACAAAAAAGCGAATCAGCCATATGCATACACATGTCCCCATATCCCCTCCCTCTTAAACCTCCCTCCCACTCTCCCTATCCCACTCCTCTAGGTCATCACAAAGCACTGAGCTGATCTCCCTGTGCTATGGTGCTGCTTCCCACCAGCCAACTATTTTACATTTGGTAGTGCATGTACATCAATACTACTCTCACTTGGCCCCAGCTTCGTCCCCCCACCTCGTATCATCAAGTCCATTCTCTTTGTCTACCTCTTTATTCCTGCCCTGCAACTAGGTTCATCAGTACCTTTTTTTTTTTTTTTTTTACATTCCATATATATGTGTTAGCATACGGTATTTGTTTTCCTCTTTCTGACTTACTTCACTCTGTATGACAGACTCTAGGTCCATCCACCTCACTACAAAAAAATCAATTTCATTTCTTTTCATGGCTGAGTAATATTGCATTGTATATATGAGCTACATCTTCTTTATCCATTTATCTGTCGGTGGACATTTAGGTTGGTTCCATGTCCTGGCTATTGCACATAATGCTGCAATGAACACTGTGCTACATGTCTCTTTTGGAATTATGGTTTTCTCAAGGTATATGGCCAGTAGTGGGAATGCTGGTTCATATGGTAGTTCTATTTTTAGTTTTTTAAGGAACCTCCATACTGTTTTCCAGAGTGGTTGTATCAATTTACATCCTTACCAACAGTATAGGAGGCTTCCCTTTTCACCACACCCATTACAGCATTTATTGTTTCTAGCTTTTTTGATAATGGCCATTCTGACAAGTGTGAGGTGATACATCATTGTAGTTTTGATTTGCATTTCTCTAATAATTAGTGATGTTGAGCAGCTTTTCATGTGCCTCTTGGCCATCTGTAACTCTTCCTTGGTGAAATGTCTATTTAGGTCTTCTGCCCATTTTTTTAACTAGATTGTTTTTTTGATATTGAGTTCCATGAGTTGTTTGTATATTTTGGAGATTAATCCTTTGTGTGTTGTTTCATTGGCAAATATTTTTGCCCATTCTGAGGGTTGTCTTTTTGTATTGCTTATGGTTTCCTTTGCTGTGCAAAAGCTTTTAAGTTAAGTTCCATTTGTTTATTTTTATTTCAGTTGCTCTAGGAGGTGGGTCAAACAAGACCTTGATGTGCTTTATGTCAAAGAGTGTTTTTCCTATGTTTTGTCTAAAAATTTTATAGTGTCTGGTCTTACATTTAAGTTTTTAATCCATTTGGAGTTTATTTTTGTGTATCATGTTAGGGAGCATTCTAATTTCATTCTTTTACATGTAGCTGTCCAGTTTTCCCAGCACCACTTATTGAAGTGGCTGTCTTTTCTCCATTGTATGTTCTTGCCTCCTTTGTCGTAAATTAGGTGCCCATATGTGCATGGGTTTATTTCTGGGCATTATATTCTGTACCATTGATCTATATTTCTGTTTTTGTGACAGTACCATACTGTCTTGATTACTGTAGCTCTGTGGTATAGTTTGAAGTCAGGGAGCTTTATTGCTCCAACTCCATTTTTTTTCCCCAGGATTGTTTTGGCTATTTAGGGTCTTTTGTGTTTCCATACGAATTGTAAGATTTTTTGCTCTTATTCTCTGAAGAATGCCATTGGTAGTTCGAAAGGGACTGCATTGAATCTGCAGATTACTTTGGGCAGTATAGTCATTTTTCACAATATTGATTCTTCCAATCCAAACAAATGGTATATTTCTCCATCTGTTTATGTCATCTTTTGATTTCTTTCATCAGTGTTTTATCGTTTTCTGAGTACAAGTCTTTCACCTCCTTAGGCAGGTTTATTCCAAGGTATTTTATTCTTTTTGTTGTAATAGAAAATGGGAGTGTTTCCTTAATTTCTCTTTCTGATTCTTCACTGTTAGTGTATAGGAGTGCCTGTGACTTCTGTGCTTTAATTTTGTATCCTGAAACCTTACCAAATTCTGATTAGTTCCAGTAGTTTTCTGGTGGCATTTTTAGGATTTTCTATGTATAGTATCATGTCATTGGCAAATAGTGACAGTTTTACTTCTTCATTTCCAATTTGTATTCCTATTATTTCTTTTTCTTCTCTTATTGCTGTGGCTAGGACTTCCAAAACTATGTTGAATAAGAGTGACAAGAGTGGACATTTTTGTCTTGTTCCTGATCCTAGTGGAAATGCTTTCATTTTTCACCATTGAGTATGATGCTTGCTGTGGGTTTGCCATATATGGTCTTTATTATATTGAGGTAGGTTCCCTCTATATCCATTTTCTGGAGAGTTTTTATCATAAATGGGTGTTGAATTTTGTCAAAAGCTGGGAGCTCAGCAGGCTCCCTGGTCCCAAGTGGTCGGGGCAATCTCCCTCAGCTCTTCTCCCACTCCTCCCCAAAGGCCCCTCCTGCCAGCCTCTCCTGATCTCCCCAGCCTCCCTCCTATGCCCCCAGGACCCAGGCGACCTGGATGGGGCTTTGTTGGGGGGGGGAACCAGCTCAGGAGCTCAGCAAGTTCCCCAGCCCAACTGGGACAGGTGATCTCCCTCCACTCCTCTCCCGCTCTTCCTGGAGAGTCCCTCCAACCTGCCTCTCCTGATCTCCCTGGCCTCAGGGGTGATGATTTTTTCTGGTCTCCACTTCTCATCCCCCCTCAGTCTCCCTACATCCTACCGGTTCACTCTGGGGTTCCTCTCGTCTCCTCGGGGTTCAGAGTTGCCCACCAGCAGCAAGCAGGCACCCTAGTTGTAGGGAGATGCTAACTCCGCATCTTCCCACACCACCATCTTGACTACTACCCCACATAGTATTCTTTAAATAATCTGTGGATGATACTGTTGAGGCATGACAGGATAGACTGTTCTAGAAAAACTGGTCTGTCATTCCTGTTTAGGATGGATTCCATGCAGAGACAATCAGAAGTCTGCTAAGAGAGAACTTCTCTGCTATAAAAAAGAAAGGGGATAACTAAAATACTTGTACTAAATTGCACCCAAATAATGCAAAGGGAGGTTATTTATGAAGTGAAATGAATGAGTAATTTGGGAATGAATTTGTATTCATTTCACCAGAAACTAATTCAGCATTCCACACTGTTTTAGCATTATACAATTCATTTATTCAACAAATATTTAACAAGCACTCTGTGTTCCAGACATTTCTAGGCTCTTGGGATGCAAGGATAAACTAAGCATATACAATCCATTCTCTCCAATAGCTAAATTCTGGTGCGAGATATAAACAGTAAACAAGAAAAATAAATAAATATATCATTAAAACCTGTGATAAGTACTATGAAGGAAAAAAACTGGGTGCAATGACAGAATATAAAAGAGGTATTCTCTCCACGATACTGGTAAGAAAAAGTGAGTTGAAGATGTCCATTAAGCTAAAAGCTGAAAGAATAATTAGAGTCCTGGTTCTACAGCAACAAATAAACTGCAATCATGTATTTCAAAGGCAACATAATCTCCCTTTCTCGTCCTTTCTTCTTCCAGCTCTATGTCAAAGCTTGATACAGGGGCACCTTCAAGATGGTGGAGGACTAAGACGTGGAGATCACCTTTTTCCCCACAAATACATAAAAAATGCATCTACATGTGGAACAACTTCTACAGAACTCCTACTGAATGCTGGCAGAAGACCTTAGACTTTTCAATAGGGAAGAAACTCCCCAGGTACCTGGGTAGGGCAAAACAAAAATGGAAAAACAGAGACAAAAGAATAGGACTGGGACCTGCACCTTGGGGAGGGAGCTGTGAAAGAGGAAAGGTTTCCATACACTAGGAAGCTCCTTCACTGGTGGAGATGGGGGGTGGGTGGAGGGGAAGCTTTGGAGCCATGGAGGAGAGCGCAGCAATGGGGTTTAGAGGGAAAAGCGGAGAGATTCCCACACTCAGGATTGGTGTCAACCAGAATTCACCAGCCTGAGAGGCTTATCTGTTCACCCTCTAGGGTGGGTGGGGGCTTGGAGCTGAGGCTCAGGCTTCAGAGTTCAGATCCCATGGAGAGGACTGGGGTTGGCTGCATGAACACAGCCTGAAGGGGGCTAGTGAACCACAGCTAGTCAGGATGGAGTCTGGAAAAAACTCTGGACATACCTAAGAGGCAAGAGACCATTGTTTCGAGGTGTGCAAGGAGCAGGGATTCAGAGAACTGCCTAAACAAGCTCCAGAGATGGGTGCGAGCAGCTGCTATCAGCACAGACCCCAGATATGGGCATGAAATGCTAAGTCTGCTGCTAGAACCACCAAGAAGACTGTGTGCAAGCACAGGTCACTATCCACACCTCCCCTCCAGGTAGCCTGTGCAGCCCACCAATGCCAGGGTCCCGTGATCCAGGGACAAGTTCCCCAGGAGAACACATGGTATGCCTCAGGTTGTTGCAACATTATACTACCCTCTGCTGCCAAGAGCTCACCCCACTTTCTGTATCCCTCCCTGTCCCTGGCGTGAGTGAGCCAGAGTCCCCTAATCAGGAACTCCTTTAACCCCATCCTGTCTGGGTGGGGAACAGGTGACCTCAGATGACCTACATGCAGAGGCAGGGCCAAATCCAAAGCTGAGTCCCAAGAGCTGTGTGAACAAAGAAGAGAAAGGGAAATTTCTCCCAGCAGCCTCAGGAGCAGTGGAGTAAATCTCCACAATCAACTTGATGTACCCTGCATCTGTGGAATATCTGACTAGACAACGAATCATCCCAAAATTGAGTTGGTGGACTTTGGGAGCAACTGTAGCCTTGGGGTTTGCTTTCTGCATCTAATTTCTTTCTGGTTTTATGTTTATTTTAGTTTAGTATTTAGAGCTTATTATCATTGTTAGATTTGTTTATTGATTTGGTTGTTCTCTTCTTTTTTTTTTACTTTATAGATATATATATATATTTTTTCCTTTTTCTCTTTTTGTAAGTGTGTATGTGTATGCTTCTTTGTGTGACTTTGTCTGTATAGCTTTCTTTTGCCATTTGTCCTAGGGTTCTGACGGTCTGTTTTGGGTTATTTTTTAAATTTTTTTTTTAAGTATAGTTTTTAGTGATTGTTAACATTGGAAGACTTTTTTTTTTTTTTTTGGTTTGGCTGTTTGCTTCTTTCTTTCTTTCCCTTTTTTATTACTTTATTTTTAATAATTCTTTTCTATTTTAATAACTGTATTTTATTTTATTTATTTTCATTTTTCTTTCTCTTTATTTCTCCCCTTACTTCTGAGTTGTGTGGCTAACAGGGTCTTGGTGCTCTGGCCAGGCATCAGGCCTGAGCCTCAGAGGTAGGAGAGCCGACTTCAAGACATTGGTGGACCAGAGACCACCCAGTGTCATGTAATATCAAATAGCAAAAGCTCTCCCAGAGATCTCCATCTCAACGTTAAGACTCCGCTCCACTCAATGACCAGCAAGCTACAGTGTTGAACACCTTATGTCAAACAATTAACAAGACAGGAACACAAACCCACAGGCAGAGAGTCTGCCTATAATCATAATAATTTCACAGACACCCCAAAACACACCACTGGACGTGGTCCTGCCCACCAGAAACACAAGATCTACCAGAACACAGGCACCAGTACCCTACACCAAGAAGCCTATACAACCCACTGAACCAAGCTTAGCCACTGAAGGCACACACCACAAACAACGTGAATGACCAACCTGTAGCCTGCAAAATGGAGAACCCAAACATGGTAAGTTAACAAAATGAGAATACAGAGAAATACACAGCAAATGAAGGAGCACAGTAAAAACCCACCAGACCAAACAAATGAAGAGGAAATCGGCAGTTTACGTGAAAAAAAATTGAAAGTAATTATAGTAAATATGATCCAAAATCTTGGAAATAGAATGGAGAAAATACAAGAAACGTTTAAGAAGGACATACCAGAACTAAAGAACAAACAAACAATGATGAACAACACAATAAATGAAATAAAAATTCTCTAGAAGGAATCAATGGCAGAATAACTGACATAGAAGAATGGATAAGTGACCTGGAAAATAAAATTGTGGAAATAACTACTGCAGAGCAGAATAAAGAAAAAAGAATGAAAAGAATTGAGGACAACCTCAAAGACCTCTGGGACAACATTAAATGCACCTATATTGGAATTATAGGGGTCTCAGAAGAAGAGGAAAAAAAAAGAGACTGAGAAAATATTTGACCACAATATAGCTGAAAACTTCCCTAATACAGGTAAGGAAATAGTCAAGTCCAGGAAGTGCAGAGAGTCCCATACAGGATAAATCCAAAGAAAAATATGCCAAGACAAATATTAATCAAACTATCAAAAATTAAATACAAAGAAAAAATACTAAAAGCAGCAAGGGAAAAACAACATATAATATACAAAGGAATTCCCATAAGGTTAATAGCTGATCTTTCAGCAGAAACTCAGGAAGCCAGAAGGAAGTGGCAGGACATATTTATAGTGATAAAAGGGAAAAACCTACAGCAAAGATTACTCTCCCCAGCAAGGATATCATTCAGATTTGAGGGAGAAATTAAAACCTTTACAGATAAACAAAAGCTAAGAAAATTCAGCACCACCAAACCAGCTTTACAACAAATGCTAAAGGAACTTCTCTAGGCAGGAAACACAAGAGAAGGAAAAGACTTACAATAACAAACTCAAAACAATTAAGAAACTGGTAATAGGAACATACATAACAATAACTACCTTAAATGTAAGTGGGTTAAATGTTCCAGCCAAAAGACATAGACTGGCTGAATGGACACAAAAACAAGATCCATACATATGCCATCTACAAGAGACCCACTTCTGACCTAGGGAAACATACAGACTAAAAGTGAGGGGATGGAAAAAGATATTCCATGTAAATGGAAATCAAAAGAAAGCTGGAAGAGCACATCCTCTTCCTCTCACACCGCCTGCAAATGTCCTGGTGCAGGGAGCTGACAGGACCCTGGGGCTGAAGGTAAAACCCCAAAAGGGCAGAGAGCAGAAGCAAGAATAACTACAATCCTGCATACCGTAGAACAAAAACCACATACACAAGAAGATAGACAAGATGAAAGGAAGAGAGCTACACAACAGAAAAAGGAACAAGATAAAACCCCAGAAAAACAACTAAATGAAGTGGAGATAGGAAATATTCCAGAAGAAGAATTCAGAATATTGAAAGTGAACATGACCCAGGACATCGGAAAAAGAAAGGAGGCAAAGATCGAGGAGATGCAAGAAATGTTTAACAAAGACCTAGAAGAATTAAAGAACAAACACTAGAAGATTTAAAGAACAAACAAACAAAGAAGAAAAATACAATAACTGAAATGAAAAAGACACTAGAAGGAATCAATAGCAGAAAAAATGGGGCAGAAGATTGGATAAGTGACATGGAAGACAAAATGGCGCAATTCACAGCAGTGGAACAGAATAAAGAAAAAAGAATGAAAAGAAATTAAGACAGCCTGAGAGACCTCAGGGACAACATTAAATGCAACAAAATTTACATTATAAGGGTCCCAGAAGGAGAAGAGAGAGAGAAAGGACTCGAGAAAATACTTGAAGAGATTATAGTCGAAAACTTCCATAATATGGGAAAGGAAATAGCCATACAACTCCAGGAAGCGCAGAGACTCCCAACCAGGATAAATGCAAGGAGAAACACGCCAAGACACATAGTAATCAAATTGACAAACATTAAACACAAAGAAAAATTATTGAAAGCAACAAGGGAAAAAGGACAAATAACATAAAAGGGAACTCCCATAAGGTTAAAAGCTGATTCCTCACAGAAACTCTCCAAGCCAGAGGGAGTGGCACAATATATTTAAAGAGATGGAAGGGAAGTACCTACAACCAAGATTACTCTACATAGCAAGGATCTCATTCAGATTTGATGGAGAAATCAAAAGCTTTACAAACAAGCAAAAGCAAAGAGAATTCAGCACCACAAAACCAGCTCTACAACACAGGATAAAAGACGTTCTTTAAGTGGGAAACACAAGAGAAGAAAAGGACCTACAGAAACAAATGAATAACAATTAAGAAAATGGTAATAGGAACATACATATCTATAATTACCTTAAACGTGAATGGATTAAATGCTCCAACCAAAGACACAGGCTCAGTGTATGGGTAGGAAATCAAGACCCATATATATGCTCTCTATAATAGACCCAAGTCAGACATAGGGACAGAAGCAGATTGAAAATGAGGGGACGGAAAAATATATTCCAAGGAAATGGATATCAAAAGAAAGCTGGAGTAGCAATACTCATATCAGATAAAATAGATTTTAAAATAAAGAATGTTACACGAGACATGGAAGGACACTACATAATGATCAAGAGATCATTCCAAGAAGAAGATAAAACAATTATTAAATATATATGCACCGAGCATAGGTGCACCTTAATACATAAGGCAACTGCTAACAGCTATAAAAGAGGAAATCGGAGTGTAACACAATAGTAGGGGACTTTAACAGCTCACTTACAGCAATGGACAGATGATCAAAACAGAAAATTAATAAGGAAGCACAAGATTTAAATGACACAATAGGGCTTCCTTGGTGGCGCAAGTGGTTGAGAGTCTGTCTGCCAATGCAGAGGACACGGGTTTGTGCCCCGGTCCGGGAGGATCCCACATGCCGTGGAGTGGCTGGGCCCATGAGCCATTGCTGCTGAGCCTGCGTGTTCGGAGCCTGTGCTCCACAGTGGGAGAGGCCACACAGTGAGAGGTCCACGTACCACAAAACAAACAAACAAACAAACAAAAACAATAGACCAGATAGATTTAACTGATGTTAATAGGACATTCCATCTGAAAACAGCAGATTACACTTTCTTATCAAGTGCACATGGAACATTCTCCAAGATAGATCACATCTTGGGTCACAAATCAAAGTTCAATAAATTTAAGAAAACTGAAATCATATGAAGCATCGTCTCTGACCACAGTGCTATGAGAATAGAAATCAATCACAGGGAAAAAAAGGTAAAGAACACAAATACATGGAGGCTAAAGAATACGTTACTAAATAACCAAGAGATCACTGAAATATCAAACAGAAAAGCAAAAACTACCTAGAGACATGTTACAACTAAAACACAACAATCCAAAAACTATGGGATGCAACAAAGGCAGTTATAAGAGGGAAGTAGATAGCAATACAAGCCTACCTCAAAAAACAAAAAAATCTCAAATAAACAGTCTAACCTTACACCTAAAAGAACTAGAGAAAAAAGAACAAATAAAACACAATGTTAGTAGAAGGAAAGAAATCATAAAGATCAGAGCAGAAAAAAATGAAATAGAAACAAAACAATAGCAAATATCAATAAAACTATAAGCTGGTTATTTGAGAAGACAAACAAAATTGATACACCATTAGCCAGACTCATCAACAGGGAGAGGAGTCAAATCAATAAAATTAGAAATGAAAAAGGAGAAGTTACAACAGACACCGCAGAAATACAAAGCATGCTGAGAGACTACTATAAGCATTTCTATGCCAATAAAATGGAAAATATGGAAGAAATGGACAAATTCTTAGAAAGTTGTGCCCTTTCAAGACTGAACCAGGAAGAAATAGAAAATATGAACAGAACAATCACAAGTAATGAAACTGAAACCATAATTTAAAATCTTCCAACAAACAGCAGTCCAGGAACACATGGCTTCACAGCTGAATTCTTTCAAACATTTAGAGAAGAGATAATACCCATCCTTCACAAACTCTTCCAAAAAATTGCAGAGGAAGGAACACTCCGAAATTCATTCTATGAGGCCACCATCACTCTGATACCAAAACCTGACAAAGATAATACAAAAAAAGGAAAATTACAGACCAGTATCACTGATGAATACAGATGCAAAAATCCTCAACAAAATATGAGCAAATGGAATCCAACAACACATTAAAAGGATCATACCCCATTACCAAGTGGTATTTATCCCAGGGATGCAAGGATTCTTCAATATATGCAAATCAAGCAATGTGATACACCATATTAACAAACTGAAGTATAAAAACCATTTGATAATCTCAATAGATGCAGAAAAAGCTTTTGACAAAATTCAACAATGATTTATGATAAAAACTCTCCAGAAAGTGGGCCTAGAGGGAACCTGCCTCAACATAAGAAAGGCCATATATGACAAACCCACAGCAAACATCATTCTCAATGGTGAAAAACTGAAAGCATTTCCTCTAAGATCAGGAACAAGACAAGGATGTTGACTCTTTCCACTACTATTTAACATACTTTTGGAAGTCTTCGCCATGGCAGTCAGAGAAGAAAAATAAATAAAAGGAATAAAATTTGGAAAAGAAGAAGTAACACTGTCACTGTTTCCAGATGACATAATACTATACATAGCGAATCCTAATGATGCCCCCAGAAAACTACTAGAGCTAATCAATGAATTTGGCAAAGTTGCAGGATACAAATTAAGGCACAGAAATCTCTTGCATTTGTATACACCTTAATGATGAAAAATCTGAAAGAGAAATTAATGAAACACTCCCATTTACCACTGCAACAAAAATAATAAAATACCTAGGAATAAACCTACTTAAGGAGACAAAATACCTGTATGCAGAAAACTATAAGGCAGTGATGAACGAAATTAAAGATGATACCAACAGATGGAGAGATACACCATGTTCTTGGATTGGAAGAATCAATAATTTGAAAATGACTATACTACCCAAAGCAATCTACAGATTCAATGCAATCTCTATGAAATACCAATGGCATTTTTTACAGACCTGGAACAAAAACACTTAAAACTGACATGAAGACACAAAAGACCCCGAATAGCCAAAGCAGCCTTGAGGGAAAAAAAACAGAGCTGGAGGAATCAGATTCCATGCCCTCAGATTCTACTACAGAGCTATAGTAATGAAGACAGTACAAACTGGCACAAAAACAGAAGAATAGATCAATGTAACATGATAAAAAGCCCAGAGATAAACCCACGCACCTACAGTCAACTAATCAATGAAAAAGGAGACAAAGATATACAAAAGAGAAAAGACAGTCTCTTCAATAACTGGTGCTGGGAAAACTGGACACCTACATGTATAAGAATGAAATTAAAACACTCCCTAACACTATACACAAAAATAAACTAAAAATGGATTAGACACCTAAATGTAAGACTGGACACTATTAAACTCTTAGAGGAAAACATAGGAAGAACACTCTTTGATATAAATCACAGAAAGATCTTTTTTTTGACCCACCTCCTAGGGTAAAGGAAATAAAAACAAGAATAAACAAATGGGACCTAATGAAACTTAAAAGCTTTTCACAGCAAAGGAAAGTATAAACAAGCTGAAAAGACAACACATAGAATGGGAAAAAATATTTGCAAATGAATCAATGGACAAAGGATTAATCTCTTAAATACATAAACAGCTCATGCAGCTCAATATTAAAAAAAACAGTCCGGTTAGGAATCATGGCCGCGGCCGTTCGAGAGTCACGTGTGAGTGCCGGGAAAAAGCTGAAAAATTCTCTAAAGAAGAAGGGGAAGATGAAAATGGTATCCCCGGCTGCAGCATCGGAGCTGGAAGATAAGGACAAAGATGCTGCCGATAATGAAGGTTCCATCGGAAGCTGTGGATCGGAAAAGGATCACTTTTCCTCTGGTGAGGAAGCGGTAGAAGCTGACAGTGAGGGTGAAGCTGAGCCCTGTGACAATGGCAGTGAAAATGCTATAGAAGCTAGTGTTGGAACTAATGTGGGCTGGGCAGATGCCATGGCTAAAATCCTTAACAAGAAGACTCCTAAAAGTAAACCCACCATTCTGGTCAAAAACAAAGAGCTGGCAAAGGAAAAAGAGAAGTTAAAGCAAGAGAGACTGGAGAAAAGAAAACAGCTTGATAAGAAGCGGGAATGGGAAATGATGTGCAGAGTAAAGCCAGATGTTGTCAAAGACAAAGAAACAGAGAGAAATCTTCAGAGAATTGCAACGAGGGGTGTGGTGCAGTTATTTAATGCTGTTCAAAAGCATCAAAAGAACGTTGATGAAAAGGTTAAAGAAGCTGGAGGCTCTATTAGAAAGCGTGCTAAGCTGCTATCAACTGTTTCCAAGAAAGATTTCATCAGTGTTCTCAGAGGGATGGATGGAAGCACAAACGAGCAAAGTTTGACCGGGAAGAACTCTAAAGCCAAACAGACTGAAGCAAAGTCAGAAGAGGGCCCAGGATGGTCTATCCTACGTGATAATTTCATGATGGGAGCATCCATGAAAGACTGGGACAAAGAAAGTGATGGACCAGATGACAACAGACAGGGGTCTGGAAGTGACTCTGACATATAAAGCTATATAAGAAACACAGTTTCCATTTTATTTTTCCTAGAAAAATACTCATGATCTGAAAGTTGGGGAATTATAAAGATACCATTTGTAAGAGAACCAGAAGACTTTCACTATTATCAACTTTGGTGTTTCTCTTTTTCATGTAAACTTGGTTAAAATGATATTTCAAACCTTGTATAATTTTAAGCATTGTTCTTTAGAACGTTTGTAGAAAGAAATATTTCTACTTGAGGTATGCATTTTGCCAAGTTCATTATAGGCTTACCTATTGCTTTTGGATATTGGTGTTTTATTTAAGTATCACCAAGGGTTGTAGAAATGCAATATCAATTCATAATTAAAATGAACTCCTTGAAGTTAAAAAAAAAAAAAAAAAAAAAACACCAAAGAACCTAATCCAAAAATGGACAGAAGACCTAAATAGACATTTCTCTAAATAAGACATACAGACGGCCAAGAAGCACACGAAAAGCTGCTCAACATCACTAATTATTAGAGAAATGCAAATCAAAACTACAATGACCTATCACCACAAACCAATTAGAATGGGCATCATCAGAAAATCTATAAACACAAATGCTAGAGATGGTGTGGAGAAAAGGGAACCTTCTTGCACTGTTGGTGGGAATGTAAACTGATAAAGCCACTATGGAGAACAGTATGGAGGTTCCTTAAAAAACTAAAAATAGAATTACCATATGACCCAGTAATTGCACTACTCTGCATAGACCCAGAGAAAACCATAATTCAAAAAGACATATGCACCCCAATGTTCACTGCAGCACTATTCACAATAGCCAGGTCATGGAAGCAACCTAAATGCTCATTGACAGATGAATGGATAAAAAAGATGTGGTACATATATAGAATGGAATATTAATCAGTCATAAAAAGGGACAAAATTGGGTGATTTGTAACATGTGGATTGATCTAGAGACTGTCATACAGAGTGAGATAAGTCAGAAAGAGAAAAGCAAATATCGTATAGTAACGCACATATGTGGGATGTAGAAAAATGGTACAGATAAACCAGTTTGCAGGGCAGAAATAGAGACACAACTATAGAGAACAAACATATGGACACCAACTGCAGAAAGTGGTCGTGGGGGGTGTGTGATGAATTGGAAGATTGGGATAGACATATATACACTAATATGTATAAAATGGGTAACTAATAAGAACCTGCTACATAAAAAATAAAATTCTAAAATTTAAATAAAAAAGAAAAAGAAACAAAAGAAAGCTGGAATACCAATTCTCATATCAGACAAAACAGACTTTAAAATAAAGACAATTACAAGAGACAAGGAAGGACACTACATAATGATCAAGGAATCAATCGAAGAAGAAGATATAACAATTGTAAATATTTATGCACCCAACATAGGAGCACCTCAATACATAAGGCAAATGCTAAGAGCCACAAAAGGGGAAATCAACAGCAACACAATCAGAGTAGGAAACTTTAACATCCCACTTTCACCAATGGACAGATAATCCAAAATGAAAATAAATAAGGAAACACAAGGTTTAAATGATACATTAAACAAGATGGACTTAATTGATATTTTTAGGACATTCCATCCAAAAATAGAAGATTACACTTTCTTCTCAAGTACTCATGGAACACTCTCCAGGATAGATCATATCTTGGGTCAAAAAACAAGCCTTGGTAAATTTAAGAGAATTGAAATCTTATCAAGTATCTTTTCTGACCACAACACTATGAGACTAGATATAAATTATGGGGAAAAAATCTGTAAAAAATAAAAACACATGGAGGCTAAAGAATACACTACTAAATAACCAAGAGCTCACTGAAGAAATCAAAGAGGAAATTAAAAAACACCTGGAAACAAATGACAATGGAAACACGATGAACCCAAATCGATGAGATGCAGCTAAGGTAGTTCTAAGAGGGAAGTTTATACCAATACAATCCTACCTCAAGAAATAAGAAACATTTCAAATAAACAACCTAACTCTACACCTAAAACAATTAGAGAAAGAAGAACAAAAAAACCCCCAAAGTTAACAAAAGGAAAGAAATCATAAGAGCATAACAGAAATAAATGAAAAAGAAATTAAGGAAACAATAGCAAAGATCAGCAAAACTAAAAAGCGGTTCTTTGAGAAGATAAACAAATAGCAAGACTCATCAACAAAAAAAGGGAGAAGACTCATGTGAACAAAATTAGAAATAAAAAGGAGAAGTAACAACTGAAACTGCAGAATTACAAAGGATCATGAGAGATTACTACAAGTGACTATATGCCAATAAAAGGGAAAACCACGAAGAAATGGACAAATTCTTAGAAAACACAACCTTCCAAGACTGAACCAGGAAGAAATGGAAACTAGAAACAGACCAATCACAAGCACCAAAACTGAAACTATGATTAAAAATCTTGCAACAAACAAAAGCCCAGGACCAGATGGTTTCACAGATGAATTCTATCAAACATTTAGAGAAGTGGTAACACCTATCCTTCTCAAACTCTTGCAAAAGATAGCAGAGGGAGGAACACTCCCACACTCATTCTACAAGGCCATCATCACCCGATACCAAAACCAGACAAAGATGCCACAAAAACAGGGCAATATCACTGATGAACATAGATGCAAATATCCTCAACAAAATACTAGGAAACAGAATCCAACAGCACATTAAAAGGATCATACACCATGATCAAGTGGGATTTATCCCAGGAATGCAAGGATTCTTCAATGTACACAAACCAATCAATATGATACACCATATTAAAAAATTGAGGGAGAAAAATCAGATGATCACCTGATTAGATGCAGAAAAAGCTTTTGACAAAATTCAACTCCCATTTATGACACAAACCCTCCAGAAAGTAGACATAGAGGGAACTTAGCTCAACATAATAAAAGCCATATATGACAAACCCACAGCCAACATCATTCTCAATGGTGAAAAACTGTAATCATTTCCACTACAATCAGGAACAAAACAAGCTTGCCCACTCTCACCACTATTATTCAACACAGTTTTGGAAGTTTTAGCCACAGCAATCAGAGAAGAAAAAGAAATAAAAGGAATCCAAATTGGAAAAGAAGAAGTAAAACTGTCACTGTTTGAAGATGACATGATACTATACATAGAGAATCCTAAAGATGCCCCCAGAAAACTACTAGAGCTAAGCAATTAATTTGATAAAGTTGCATGACACAAAATTAAGGCACAGAAATCTCTGGCATTCCTATACAGGAATGATGAAAAATGTGAAAGATAAAGTAAGGAAACACTCCCATTTACCACTGCAACAAAAATAATAAAATACCTAGGAATAAACATACCTAAGGAGACAAAATACCTGTATGCAGAAAACTATAAGACTATAAGACACTGATGAAAAAAATTAAAGGTGATACAAACAGATGGAGAGATATACCATGTTCTTGGATTGGAAGAATCAACATTGTGAAGATGACTATACTACCCAAAGCAGTCTACACATTCAATGCAATCCCTATCAAACTAGAAATGGCATTTTCCACAGAACTAGTACAAAATTTTTTACACTTTGTATGAAACACAAAAGACCCTGAATAGCCAAAGCAATCTTGAGAAAGAAAAATGGAACTGGAGGAATCAGGCTCCCTGACTTAAGACTATAGTAGAAAGCTACAGTAATCAACATAGTATGGTACTGGCACAAAAACAGACATATAGATCAGTGGAACAGGACAGAAAGCCCAGAGATAAACCCACACACATATGGTCACCTTATTTTTGATAAAGGATGCAAGAATACAGAATGGAGAAAAGACAACCTCTTTAATAAGTGGTGCTGGGAAAACTGGACACCTACATGTAAAAGAATGAAATCAGAACACTTTCTAACACCATACACAAAAATAAACTCAAAATGCATTAAAGACCTAAATGTAAGGTCAGACACTATAAAACTTCATTGAAAACATAGGGAGAACATTCCATGACATAAATCACAGCAAGATCCTTTTTGTCCCACCTCTTAGAGAAATGGAAATAAAAACATAAATAAACAAATGGGACCTAATGAAACTTAAAAGCTTTTGCACAGCAAAGGAAACCATAAACAAGACGAAAAGACAACCCTCAGAATGGGAGAAAATACTTGCTAATGAAGCAACTGACAAAGGATTAATCTCCAAAATATACAAGCAGCTCATGCAGCTCAATATCAAAAACATCAAACAACCCAATCCAAAAATGGGCAGAAGACCTAATAGACATTTATCCAAAGAAGATATATAGATTGTCAACAAACACATGAAAGGATGCTCAACATCGCTAATCATTAGAGAAATGCAAATCGAAACTACAATGAGGTATCACCTCACACCATTCTGAATGGCCATCATCAAAAAATCTACAAACATTAAATGCTCTAGAGAATGTGGAGAAAAGGGAACCCTCTTGCACTGTTGGTGGGAATGTAAATTGATACAGCCACTATGGAGAACAGTATGGAGGTTCTTCAAAAACTAAAAATAGAACTTCCATATGACCCAGCAATCCCACTACTGGGCATACACCTGAGAAAACCATAATTCAAAAAGAGTTTTGCACCACAATGTTCATTGCAGCTCTATTTACAATAGCCAGGACACCGAAGCAACCTAAGTGTCCACAGAAATATGAATGGATAAAGAAGATGTGGCATATATATACAATGGAGTATAACTCAGCTATAGAAAGAAATGAAATTGAGTTATTTGTATTAAGGTGGTGGACCTAGAGACTGTCATACAGAGTGCATTAAGTCAGAAAGTGAAAAACAAATACCGTATGCTAACACATATATTTGGAATCACCCCTGAAAAAAAAATTAGTTATAAAGAACCTAGGCGCAGGACAGGAATAAGGACACAGACATAGAGAATGGACTTGAGGACGCAGGGAGGGTGACAGGTAAGCTGGGATGAAGTGAGAGTGTGGCATGAACATATATACACTACCAAATGTAAAATAGATAGCTAGTAGGAAGCAGCTGCACAGCACAGGGAGATCATCTCGGTGCTTTCTGTCCATCTACAGGAGTGGGATAGGAAGGACGGGAGGGAGACACATGAGGGAGGAGATATGGGGATGTGTGTATATGTATAGCTGATTCACTTTGTTATAAAGCAGAAACTAACACACCAGTGCAAAGCAATTATACTCCATTAACGTTGTAAAAAAAAAAAAAAAAAAAAAAAAAAAGAAAAGAAAAGAAAGAAAGAAAGCTTGATTCAGCCCATACGTTTTTACCCTTTCCAACTAATGATGAACCAAAATAGTTATGGGACTGAAAGTGTTGCTGAGGTAGTCATTATCTTACCAGCAGAGAATCAACATGGAGATGGCAAAGCTGCCATAAATCCAAACCTTAGTAGTAAATATTTATTGGCAGGAAGTCATCTTTCTACCCTTGACAATTCTACTATCACAGAGCCATTCAAGGCTGAAAGCCATTTTTTGCAGCTATTTAGTGAAGTCTAGAAAAATAGAGTATGTTGTTATACCCTTAGAATTCCAGGGAATTCAAATATCTGGTTAAATGAGCAGAAAGAAAACTCTTTTATCATCATCATTGAATCTGTGTTCAGCTGACCCCAAGGCCTCAGAAGACTCAATTTTTCTATGTGTTTTCTGATTTTCCTCTTTAGGCCTTTGGTCATGAAGGTCTCAACTTTATATCTTGGCCAACAGTCCTAATGAATACTGCATGAATTCACAGGGTCACTTCCTTCTCAGCACTGGACTCTGTCATATGCTTATGATATTGCAAATATCTTATGCAAGATATTTGAGTGCATACCTAACCCTACTATATAGACTATAAAATTCTTGAAGATGTTTTATTAATCTTATATTCCCCATAGCACTTGGTATGTGCCTAGTAAATATATTAAGTTGAAGAGAATGAACAAATGAATGTCTTGATTTTGTTCTTTCCTGAAATTCATTTAAGTATCTCTCATTGGCAAAAGCAAAGCAGACATTTTCTAGATAAATAGTTTCTAAAGTTGACTGTACATTAGAATAACCCAGTATCTTATTCAAGATGTAAATGCCTGGTTCCACCTTCCTTGTCCTCCAACACCCAAGAATCTGAGCAGATCTGGGTTAGGCTTAAGAAATCTGTGTTTTAAAAATTCCTCCTAGGTCTTCCCTGGTGGTGCAGTGGTTGAGAGTCCGCCTGCCGATGCAGGGGATACGGGTTCATGCCCCAGTCCGGGAAGATCCCATATGCTGCGGAGCGGCTGGGCCCGTGAGCCGTGGCCGCTGGGCCTGCGCATCCAGAGCCTGTGCTCCGCGATGGGAGAGGCCGCAACAGTGAGAGGCCAGCGTACCGCAAAAAAAAAGTCCTCCTAGGCATTTCTAATGTGCAGTAGGTTTGCAATCTACTGATCTAGCATTCAATTTCAAAACAGAAAATCAAATATAGTATCAGTAGAATGTGTCCCTATTGTGAACAAGTTTAGGGGCTCACAAAAAATGTATATTTTACATGTTGCTGTCTGTGACATTTTTAACGTTCTTACAAACATTGGATCTAAATAACCAGAAGAAAATGAATCTGAATTCAAGTTTAGCTTTCTAAATAGTAAGCAAAGTCAAATTTTTCATCCAATAAATATTTTTACCATAGAACCTCAATGCAATAAAATTAAAAGTTTTCGAGTTTCTGCTTCTTTTAATATACCACATTAGCTTCTCTAAAGGTCTTTTGCATGACAAAATAACTAGATCCTTGGCAAAATCTCATTTTTATTACAGTGTGAGAATTTTAGAAAATAAGATAAATCTCCAATAAGAGAGGGGAAATGTGTTGATACCAGAGTGGTGAACAGTAAGTACATCCAAAAAACATGGTTTGTTATGAGGAAAGAATTTATGTCACAACTGTGATGGGTAGACAAGCCTTGACCCAGATGTACGGTGTTAAAACTGAATCTGATAAGTGGTGTTGGGAAAATTGGACAGCTACATGCAAAAGAATCAAGTTTAACTACTTTCTTATACCATATATAAAAGGAAATTCAAAATGGATTAAAGACTTAAATGGAACCATAAAACTTCTGAAGACAACTTAGGCAATAAACTCTTTGACATCAGTCTTAGCAATATTTTTTAGGATAAGTTTCCTCAGGCAAGGGAAACAAAAGCAAAAATAAACAAACAAGACCAGATCAAACTAAAAGGCTTTCGCACAGCAAAGGAAACCATCAACAAAATGAAAAGGAAGCCTACTGAATGGGAGAAGATATTTGCAAAGTATATATCTAATAAGGGGTTAATATCCAAAAAATACCAAAAAATTCATACAAGTCAACATCAGAAAAAATAAACAACATGGTTTCAAAATGGGTAGATAATCAGACTAGACATTTTTTCCAAAGAAGACATACAGATGGCCAACAGGCACATGAATATCACTAATCATCAGGGAAGTACAAATACCAAAACCACAATGAACTATCACATCACATCTTTCAGAATGGCTATTAACAAAAAATAGCAAGCATTGGTGAGTACGTGGAGAAAAGGGAACCCTCACGCATTGCTGGTTTGGATGTAAACTAGTGCACCTGCTGTGGAAAAGAGTATGGAGATTCCTCAGAAAATTAAAAGGAGAACTCCATATCATATAGCAACTCCACTCCTGGGTATTTATCTGAAGAAAATGAAAACACTAATTAGAGAAGACATTATGCACCCCTATGTTCATTGCAACATTTTTACAATAGGCAAGATATGGAAGCACCCTAACTGTCCATCAACAGATGAATGATTAAAGAAGTGGTATAAACACACAATGGAATATTACTCAGCCATAAACAAGAATGAAACCTTGCCATTTGTGACAACATACCTAGAGGGTATTATGTTAAGTGAAATATGTCACTCAAAGAAAGGCAAATACTTTTTGATTTAATATAATGTGGAATATAAAAAACAAATTAACAAACACAAAACAGAAACAGAGTTATAGATACAGAAAACAAACAGGCTGTTGCCAGAGGAGAGGAAGATAGATGGAAGAGAGAAATGGGTGAGGGCAATTAAGAGGTACAAACCTTCAGTTGCAAAATTAATAAGTATGAAATGTACAGTGTGAGGAATATAGTCAGTAATGATTTTGCATAGTGACAGATGGTAACTAGATTTGTGATAATTTTGAAATGCATAGAAATATCAAATTACTATGCTGAGTAACCAGAACTAACATAGTGTTGTAGGTCAATTATACTTCAAAAATAAACAACCTCAGAAAGAGATCATATGTGTGCTTAGTAAAGGGGGTGGGGGAAGGGGGGATTGGATGAAGGCAGTCAAAATGTACAAACTTCCAATCACAACATAAATAAGTACTAGGGATGTAATGTACAACATGGTAAATATAATTAGCACTACAGTATCTCATATATGAAAGTTGTTTAGAGTGTATATTCTAAGAGTTCTCATCACAAGGAAAATAATTTTTTTCTATTTTTTAAATTTTGTACCTATATGAGATTTGGATTTTTACTAAACTTGTGGTAAGTTTCATGATGTATATAAGTTAAATAATTACTCTATACACCTTAAACTTACAGAGCTGTATGCCATATCTCAATAAAACTAGAAGGGAAAAACAAACAAAACAAAACAAAAACTGTATCTGAGACTCACGTATAAAGTCAAGGACGCTGAACTGGGAAAAAAGTGATCCCTGTTCAGTAGCACTCCCTGGCTTTCAGCAGAATCAAAAATAATTTATCATTGGAGAAAAAACTCTCAATTTAGAGTCCCAAGTTTACCACAAGTTAATGATAACCAAATTTGAGTTCACAATCAAGGATCAACAAACAAACAAGGAAATAAACCACCAGAAGAACCAACAACAAGAAAATGGACTTCAGGTGCTGGAATCATAAATAACTATGTGTGAAATGTTTAAAGAAAAGAATGTCAAAAAACAAGCAGCAGAATTATTTGTTAAAAAAGAAGATTGAAAAAACACAACTGTGAAATAAGAATTTAGAAGGTATTCATGGCAGATTAGAAACAGTTGATGGAAGAACTGAAACACTAGAAGATAAAACTAAATAAATAAATTGCTCAGATTACGACACAGAGAGAAAAAGAGAGGGAAACTACAGAGAAGAGGTTCCAAGATATTCAAGGTAGAATGAGAAGGTTTGAAATATGTCTAATGAGAATCTGAAAGAGAAGAATGAAAAGAAAAAAATGTTTGAAGAGGTAACAGTTGAAGTTGCCATACCTCTCAAAGATGGGAATTTCAACTAACTTTCTCACTGAAGACAATTTTTTTAAATTAATAAAATATTGGCTGAGAAGAACTTCTACATAGTATCAAGGAGTAAACAAGAGAGTAAGAAATGACTGAACAAGTTCCAATAGATTGCATGAATCTAGACAAGTGAATCCAGGACTCAGGTCCACTATTACACTGACAGAGTTTGCTGATCCAGACAAGGTATCTGAGAGCCTGACGTACACCTGGGCTCAGTGACTTTCCATTCTCTGAGACAAAGTTGAATGCAAGTAACTTATTGAGAGATGAGCCTAGAAAGCACACATAGGAGAGTGAGGAAGTTAAAGGAATGGCAACATATAATGGCACTATTAAATATGTTCCCACTGTAGGTAACTGAAGTTTAATCCTACTGCAGAACTCTGTAACCAGTGTAGACCACGGGACTAAAAATTATTTCACCCTAGGGAAAAGGGAGTTGGATATTTACACATCAACTCCCATCAGTCAATGGTTAAGTGTGACTCGCACTGAATTATTTGTCAGCTGGCACTGCTGACCTATGTATGGTTATTAGAGAAAGCCCTCAGACAAAGAAATGCAAGCACTGGCAGTTGGAAGTCCGGCTGGTACGTAATAGTAAGGCTCAATGAGACAAGGGTAAGATACCATAAGCACCTGCCTTTAGGTGATTTCACAGAGCTGGACAGGAAAAGTCAAAGCTCAGCACACACCACAGATGGGGATCTTAGTAAAATGTCCTTTACTTTGTTCTGAGACCTGAAAGGAATGAAACCTATTAACAGTAAGGAAAATGAAAATCTGCATAGGATAAGTGGTAATATCATCCTAGAACTTGTTATTTCTACATATAAAATTTCAAATATAATTTCTAGGAAACAGTAAAGGAAAACAAGATATAAACAGGAGACATCATAAGGGGTGAACTAGCAAAAACAACAGACTACAGCAACAGACCCACAGCACTGAGGGCAATGGAACTAGCAGACACAGACCAAGTATGTTTATTACAGTCAAGGAAATAAAAGCCAAGCATTACTATTTTGACAGAAAATTGGAAACTATAAAAACTGCTTTAATAGAAACTTGAAAAAGAAATAAATGGAAGTTCTGTAACTGAAAAATATAAATCTGAAATTAAGAACTCAATGGACAGGTTTAAGAGCAGATTAGACAGAAGTGAAATCAGAATCAGTGAAGTGAAAGATATATAGAAGAAAAAAATCAAAATCAAGAACAGAGCACAAAAAATGTAAATATATAAAGAGTGTAAGAGATAGAGAGAATGAGAAAACGTAACATACATATAGTTGGACCAAAAGGAAGGGAGAGAACAAATGGACAGAGTTAGTATTAGAAGAAATAATGCCTGTGAATTTTCCAAAACTGATGAAATACATCAAGCCACGTATTCAAAAAGATCAATGAAAAGTAAATAAAATAAAAAGTACACTTAGTCATTTCAGAATAAGATCTCCGTCCCCCCCCCAAAAAAAGAGGAAACAAATCTTAAAATGAAACAAACTAAAAAAAAAAATGATAAATACTTTCAAAGTTAAATTTAAACTGGGAGCTAACTTCTCAATAGCAACAATGTTTAGATGATTTCTTCCAGGTGGAAAAGTAAAATGATTACCAAGCCAGAATGCTCTATCAAACAAATATATACTTTAAAGATGGAAGCAAAATAAAGACATTTCAGACAAACAAAAATTGATACTTCACCACCAGAAGACCTACAAAATTAGAAAATTCTCAAGGATGATCTTAGACAGAAGAATGATTATTATAAACAGAAAAATAAAAGATGCAGAAAAAAGTGAAGAGAAAAAAGATAACTGTATGAATATACCTAAATAAGCTTTGACTCTATGAAAGAATAAAATAATGAACTGAGGTTTTACATATACACACACATACACACACACACATACACACACTTTAGCATTTAATTTGGGAGGGGATAAAGTTATAGTGTTCAAAGGTAAATTGATTTTGGGGGGAGAGGATAAAGTTGTCAATTATTAAAAGATTTTCCTAAGTGAAGAATAAAAATTATAATTTCTAGGGTAATCCCTAAGAAATAGACAACAAGTGAATAACCTCTAGTCTACTAGAAGTAGATACATAGGATAATTTTAAAATAAAGTATTCAACCCAGAAAAGAAAATGAGACAAAAGGTGATATATAACACACAGGATAAATTAAAATTACCTAGCAAGATACTGATTTCAAATATGAGTAATGATACTGAATGGAAATGAATTAAATATCCTCAAGTTAAGAGAAAATATTGTCTAAATTAAACAAAGAAAAAGTGATAATTCAAGAGAATTATCTAGAACATAAGGACACAGAACCACAGCCTGAATCATAACTACACTAGCCAATCTACAGGCTTGTGAGAAATAGACTGTTGAATGCCACTGAGATTCTATGTTTTCTTGTTATCTATTAAAATCTGGCTGAGACAAAAATTGGTACCTAGTGTGGAGTGCTATCATGATAAAAACTTAAAATATATGGTATTGGCTTTGAGATTGAATAGTAGGTGTAGATAAACAACTGTAAAAATATTCAGCTCTCAAGATGGGTATTTTCTCTCATATCATCTTCAAAAGTGGCCAAATCAGAAATATAAAGAGCTTCTTCAGCTTATAAAGGTTAGCTATAAAAATGTACAGAAAATACCACAGTTAATGAGGAAATGTCAAAATTAGTCTCTTTGAAATCAGGAAGAGACAAGGAACCTACTCTCACCAAATTTATATAACAATGAACAAGAGCTCCTGGAATGTGCAGTAGAGCAAAAGAAAGAAAATAAGGATTATAAATGAAGGAATAAAATAGTCAATGTTGCAGATAATATGTTTCTACACAGTGAAAATCCAAAGACTTTACAGATAAATTATTAGAATTAAGAAATTAGTTTAGTAAGGTTGATAGATGCATGGTGAATTTTTAAAATGCAATTGCAATTCCTTAACCAGCAACAAATTAAAAATGAAAAACAACTTTAAGATATTTATAATAGCTTCAAAACTATCAACACCTAGGATAAGTCTTGCAAAATGTATGTCATAACTCTATATAAAACAGTATAAATATTATTGAGTAAAATAAGAGAACTAAATGGAAAGACATACTATCCTTTGATAAGGAGAATACAACATTTTAAATTTATTTTTAATGAATTGGTCTATAATTTCAAAATAATCTCTATCAACATGCCAGCAGTTTTTTTGATTATTTGATTTTTTGTTATGGTAATTGACATGCTGATCCTAAAATTAATATGCAATTGCAAAATGACAAAAATAAACAAAACATACTTGAAGAATAATAAAATATGGTAGAATTTGCTCTTTGAAACATCAAGACCTATTAAAAAGCTACAATTACTAATAAGGTATGATAGCAGTACAAGCATAAACAAAGAGACCAATGGAACAGATCAGAAAGAAACAGAGCCATATATATATAACACTATGTCAAAAATAAGAAAGCAGAGCAGGTGGGAAGTACGTTTCTTATTTAACAATACTAGGACAATTGAATATTCTTATGGAATAAAAAGGTTTTAACTTGATTGTCACCTCATTCAGTATACAAAGATGAACTTAAGGTGAATTATAGACTAAATATAAAAGGCAAAATACTAATTAAAAAAATAAAACAACAAGCCTCTTAGCCTCATCCTCCAGAGGACAGAGAGCAGAAGAATAAGAACTACAGTCCTGCAGCCGATGGAACAAAAACCACATTCAAAGAAAGATAGACAAGATGAAAAGGCAGAGGGCTTCATGTACCACATGAAGGAACAAGATAAAACCCCAGAAAACCAACTAAATGAAGTGGAGATAAGCAACCTTCCAGAAAAAGAATTCAGAATAAAGAAAGTGAAGATGATCCAGGACCTCGGAAAAAGAATGGAGGCAATGATCGAGAAGATGCAAGAAATGTTTAACAAAGACCTAGAAGAATTAAAGAACAAACAAACAGATGAATAATACAATAACAGAAATGACAAATACACTAGAAGGAATCAAAAGCAGAATAACTGAGGCAGAAGAATGGATAAGTGACCTGGAAGACAGAATGGTGAAATTCACTGCCATGGAACAGAAAAAAAAGAAAAAAGAATGAAAAGAAATGAAGACAGCCTAAGAGACCTCTGGGACAACATTAAATGCACTAACATTCACAACATAGGGGTCCCAGAAGGAGAAGAGAGAGAGAAAGGACCTGAGAAAATATTTGAAGAGATTATAGTTGAAAACTTCCCTAACATGGGAAAGGAAATAGCCACCCAAGTCCAGGAAGTGCAGAGAGTCCCATACAGGATAAACTCAAGGAGAAACACGCCAAGACACATAGTAATCAAAATGACAAAAATTAAAGAAAAAGAAAAATTATTGAGAGCAACAAGTGAAAAATAACCAAATAACATACAAGGGAACTCCCATAAGGTTAAAAACTTATTTCTCAGCAACAACTCTCCAAGCCAGAAGGGAGTGGCATGATATATTTAAACTGATGGAAGGGAAGAACCTACAGCCAAGATTACTCTACCTGGCAAGGATCTCATTCAGACTTGACAGAGAAATCAAAAGCTTTTCAGACAAGCAAAAGCTAAGAGAATTCAGCACCAAAAAACCAGCTTTAAAACAAATGTTAAAGAAACTTCTCTAAATGGGAAACACAGGAGAAGAAAAGGACCTACAAAAACAAACTAATAATAATTAAGAAAATGGAAATAGGAACATACATGTTGATAATTATCTTAAAAGTGAATGGAATAAATGCTCCAACCAAAAGACATATGTTTGCTGTATGGATACAAAAACAACACCCATATTTATGCTGTCTACAAGAGAACCACTTCAGACCAAGGGACACATACAGACTGAAAGTGAGGGGATGGAAAAAGATATTCTATGCAAATGGAAATCAAAAGAAAGCTGGAGTATCAGTACTCATCAGATAAACTAGACTTTTAAAAAAAGAATATTACAAGAGACGAGGAGGGACACTACATAATGATGAAGGGATCAATCCATCAGGAAGATAAAACAATTATAAATATATAAGCACCCAACATAGGAGCATCTCAATACATAAGGCAACTGCTAACAGCTATAAAAGAGGAAATTGACAGTAACACAGAAATAGTGGGGGACTTTAAAACCACAATTACACCAATGGCAAGATCATGAAGACAAAAAATTAATAAGGAAACTCAAGCTTTAATTGACACAATAGACCAGATAGATTTAATTCATATTTATAGGACACTCCATCCAAAAACAGCAGATTAGACTTTCTTCTCAAGGGTATACGGAACATTCTCCAGGATAGACCACATCTTGGGTCACAAATCAAACCTCCGTAAATTTTAAAAAATTGAAATCATATCAAGCATCTTTTCCAAACAAAATGCTATGAGATTAGAAATCATTTACAGGGAAAAAGACATAAAAGACACAAACAAATTGGAGGATAAACAATACCTTACTAAATAACCAAGAGATCACTGAAGGAATCAAAGAGGAAATCAAAAAATACCTAGAGGCAAATGACAATGAAAACAGGACGATCCAAAACCTACTGGATGCAGCAAAAGCAGTTCTAAGAGGGAAGTTTATAGCTATACAAGCCTACCTTAAGAAACAAGAAAAATATGAAATAAACAATCTAACCTTACATCTAAAGGAACTAGAGAAAGAAGAACAAACAAAACCCAAAGTTAGCAGAAGGAAAGAAATCATAAAGATCAGAGCAGAAATAAATGAAATAGAAACAAAGAAAACAATACCAAATATCAGTAAAACTAAAAGCTGGTTCTTTGAGAAGATAAACAAGTTGATAAACCTTTATCCAGACTCATCAAGAAAGAGAGAGAGGACTCAAATTAATAAAATTATAAATGAAAAAGGAGAAGTTACAATGGACACTGCAGAAAAACAAAGCATTCTAAGAGACTGCTACAAGCAACCCTATGCCAATAAAATGGACAACCTGGAAGAAATGGACAAATTCTTAGAAAGGTATGCCTTTCCAAGACAGAACCAGGAAGAAATAGAAAATATGAACAGACCAATCACAAGTAAGGAAATTGAAACTGTGATTTTAAATCTTCCAACAACAAAAAAAAAATCCAGGACCAGACGGCTTCACAGGTGAATTCTATCAAACATTTATAGAAAAGCTAATGCTCATCCTTCTCAAACTCTTCTAAAAACCTGCAGAGGAAGGAACACTCCCAAACTCATTCTACAAGGCCATCACCCTGATACCAAAACCAGACAGAGATTACAAAAAAAGAAAATTACAGACCAATATTACTGATGAATATAGGTGCAAAAGTCCTCAACAAAATACTAACAAACAGAGTCCAACAACACATTAAAAGAATCATACTCCATGATCAAGTGGGATTTATCCCATGGATGCAAGGATTCTTCAATATATGCAAATCAATCAATGTGATACACCATATTAACAAATTGAAGAATAAAAACTATATGATCATCTCAATAGATACACAAAAAGCTTTGAACAAAACTCAACAACGATTTATGATAAAAATTCTCCAGAAAGTGGGCCTAGAGGGAACCTACCTCAACATAATAAAGGTCATATATGACAAATCCACAGCAAACATCATTCTCAATGTTGAAAAACTGAAAGCCTTTCCTCTAAGATCAGGAATAAGACAAGGATATACACTCTCACCACTCTTATTCAACATACTTTTGGAGACCTTAGTCATGGCAATCACAGAAGAAAAATAAATAAAAGTAATACAAATTGGAAAAAAAGGAGTAAAATTGTCACTTCTTGCAGATGACATGATACTATACATAGAGAATCCTAAAGATGCCGCCAAAAAACTACTAAAGCTAATCAATGAATCTGGTAAAGTTGCAGGATACAAAAGTAATGCACAGAAATCTGTTGAATTCCTATACACTAACAATGAAAGATTAGAAATAGAAATTAAGGAAACAATCCCATTCACCATTGCAGCAAAAAGAATAAAATACTTAGGAATAAATCTACATAAGGAGATAAAAGACATGTATGCAGAAAACTATAAGACACTGATGAAAGAAATCAAAGATTACACAAACCGATGGAGAGATATACCATGTTCTTGGATTGGAAGAATCAACATTGTGAAAATGACTCTACTACCCAAGCAATCTACAGATTCAATGCAATTCCTATCAAATTACCAGTGATATTTTTCACAGAACTAGAACAAAACGTCTTAAAATTTGAATGGAGACAGACAAGACCCTGAATAGCCAAAGAAGTCTTGAGGGAAATAGACAGAGCTGGAGGAATCAAACTCCCTAACTTCAGACTCTACTACAAAGCTACAGTTATCAAGACAATATGGTACTGGCACAAAAACAGAAATATAGATAAATGGAACAGGATAGAAAGCCCAGAGATAAACCCATGTACCTATGGTCAACTAATCTATGACAAAGGAGGCAAGGATACAATGGAGAAAAGACAGTCTCTTCAGTAAGTGGTGCTGGGAAAACTGGACAGCTACATGTCAAAGAATGAAAGCAGAACACTCCCTAATGCCATACACAAAAATAAACTCAAAATGGATTAAGGACCAAAATGTAAGACTGGATACTATAAAACTCTTAAAGGAAAACTTAGGAAGAACACTCTTTCATATAAATCACAGCAAGATACTTTTTAATCCACCTCCTAGAGTAATGGAAATAAAAACAAAAAAACAAAAACAAAAACAAAAACAAAAACAAAAAAACCTAATGAAACTTAAAAGTTTTTGCACAGCAAAAGGAACTACAAACAAGAAGAAAAAAACCCTTAGAATGGGAGAAAATATTTGCAAATGAATCAACAGACAAAGGATTAATCTCCAAATTATATAAACAGCTCATACAGCTCAATATTAAAAAACAACCCAATCCAAAAATGGGCAGAAGACCTAAACAGACATTTCTCCAAAGAAGACATACAGATGGCCAAGAAACACAGGAAAAGCTGCTCAACATCACTAATTATTAGAGTAATGCAAATTAAAACTACAATGAGGTATCACCTCACACTGGTTAGAATGGGCATCATCAGAAAATCTACAAACAACAAATGCTGGAGGTGTGGAGAAAAAGGAACCCTCTTGCACTGTTTGTGGGAATGTAAATTGATACAGTCACTATGGAGAACAGTGTGCAGGTTCCTTAAAAAACTAAAAATAGAATTATGATATGACCCAGCAATCCCACTACTGGGCGTATACCCAGAGAAGACCATAATTCAAAAAGACACATGCACCCCAACGTTCATTGCAGCACTATTTACAATAGCCAGGTCATGGAAGCAACGTAAATGCCCACTGACAGACAACTGCATAAAGAAGATGTGGGACATATATATAATGGAATATTACTCAGCCATAAAGAAGAACAAAATTGGGTCATTTGTAGAGACGTGGATGGACCTAGAGACTGTCATACAGAGTGAAGTAAGTCAGAAAGAGAAAAACAAATATCGTATGTTAATGCATATATGTGGAATCTAAAAAAATGGTACAGATCAACGGGTTTGCAAGGCAGAAATAGAGACACAGATATAGAGAGCAAACATATGGACACCAAGGGGGGAAAGTGCTGGGGGTGTGGGTGGTGGTGGTGGTATGAATTTGAAGATTGGGATTGACATATATACACTAATATGTATAAAATAGATAACTAATAAGAACCAGCTGTATAAAAAATAAAGTTGAAAGAAAAATAAACATACCCCTAAAAATAAATACATAAAAATAAAAATTAAAAATTAAATCAAAAGAATATATGTAAATATATTCATGACTTAAAGGAAGTTTCTTTCATCCTAAAGGAAACAACTGGAAAGATGGTGGAAGAGTAAGACGTGGAGATCTCCTTCCTCCTCACGGAGACATCAGAAATACATCTACACATGGAACTTCTCCTGTAGAACACCCACCGAACGCTGGCAGAAGACCTCAGACCTCCAAAAAGGCAAGAAACTCCCCCACGTACCTGGGTAGGGCAAAAGAAAAAAGAATAAACAGAGACAAAGAATAGGGATGGGATCTACACCAGTGGGAGGGAGCCGTGAAGGAGGAAAGATTCCCACAAACTAGAAGCCCCTTCGCGGGCGGAGACTGCGGGCGCCGGAGGGGGAAGCTCCGGAGCCGCAGAGGACAGCTCAGCCATAGGGTGTGGAGGACAAAGTGGAGAGATTCCCACAGACGATTGGTGCCAACCAGCACTCACCAGCCCGAGAGGCTTGTCTGCTCACCCGCCAGGGTGGGCGGGGGGCGGGAGCTGAGGCACGGGCTGCAGTCGGATCCCAGGGAAAGGTCTGCAGTTGGCAGAGTGAAAACAGCCTGAAGGGGTTAGTGCACCACAGCTGGACGGGAGGAAGTTCGGGAGAAGTCTGGAGCTGCAGAAGAGGCAAGAGACATTTTCTTCCCTTTTTGCTTCCTGGGCGCGAGGAGAGGGGATTAAACGTGCCGCTTAAAGGAGCCCCAGAAAGGGGCGCAGAGCTGCCGAAGAGACAAGAGACTTTTTCTTGCCTCTTTGCCTCCTTGGGCGCAAGGAGAGGGGATTAAGAGCACCGCGTAAAGGAGCTCCAGAAATGGGTGTGAGCCGCGGCTGTCAGCACGGACAGTAGAGATGGGTGTGGGACGCTAAAGTTGCTGCTGGCACCACCAAGAGGCCTGTGTGCAAGCACAGGTCACTTTCCACACCGCCCCTCCTGGGAGCCCGTGCAGCCCGCCACTGCTGGGGTCCCGGGATCCAGGGACAGCTTCCCCAGGAGAACACATGGAGCACCTTGGGCCAGTGCAGCGTCACGTTGGCCTCTGCCGCCGCAGACTCGTCCCATACCCGTGCCACTCCCTCTCCCCAGCCTGAGTGAGCCGGAGCCCCCGAATCAGCTGCTCCTTTAACCCCATCCTGTCTGAGCGAAGGGCAGATGCCCTTGGATGACCTACACACAGAGGCAGGGCCAAGTCCAAAGCTGAACCCCAGGAGCTGTGTGAACAAACAGGAGAGGGTGAGGTCTCTCCCAGCAGCCTCAGAAGCGGCAGATTAAAGCTCCACAATCAACTTGAAGTGCCCTGCATCTGTGGAAAACCTGAATAGACAACGAATCATCCCAAATTGAGGAGGTGGACTTTGGGAGCAAGATACACTATTATTTTCCCCTTTTTTCTTTTTCTGAGTGTGTATATGTGTGCTGCTGTGTGAGATTTTGTCTGTATAGCTTTGCTTTTACCATTTGTCCTAGGGTTAGACCAACCCGTTTTTCTGGTTTTTTTTAATAGAAATTTTTCTTCTTAATAATTATTTTTTATTTTAATAACTATACTTTATCCTACTTTATTTTATCTTCTCCCTCTTTCTTCCTTTCTTCCTTCCATTCTTCCCTCCTTCCCTCCTTACTTCCTTCTTTCCTCCCTTCTTTCCTCCCTTCCTTCCTCCCTTTCTTCCTCTCCTCCTTCCTTCCTTCCTTTCTTGCTTTCTTCCTTCCTTCATTTCTGCCTTCCTTCCTCCCTTCCATTCTTCCTTCCTCCTTTCCTTTCTTCCTTCCTTCCCTCCCTTCCTCCTTCCTTCCTTCTTTCCTTCCTTCCTTATCTTTCCTTTCTATTTTTTCTCCCTTTTATTTTGAGCCGTGTGGATTAAAGGCTCTTGGCACCCCAGCCAGGCACCAGGGCTGTGTCTCTGAGGTGGGAGAACCAACCTCAGGACACTGGTCCACAAGAGACATCCCAGCTCCACGCAATATCAAACGGCGAAAATCTCCCAGGGATCTCCATCTCAACACCAAGACCCAGCTTCACTCAAGGACCAGCAATGAACACTGCTGGACACCCTATCCCCAACAAAGAGCAAGACAGGTCTACAGCCCCATCCATTAGCAGAGAGGCTGCCTAAAATCATAATAAGGCTACCAACATCCCCAAACACACCACCAGACGTGGACCTGCCCACCAGAAAGACAAGATCCAGCCTCATCCACCAGAATAGAGGCACTAGTCCCCCCAAACAGGAAACCTGCTCAACTCACTGAACCAACCTCAGCCACTGGAGACAGCCACCAAAAACAGAGGGAACTACGAACCTGCAGCCTGCAAAAAGGAGATCCCAAACACAGTAAGGTAAGCAAAATGAGAAGACAGAAAAACACACAGCAGATGAAGGAGCAAGATAAAAACACACCAGACCTAACAAATGAAAAGGAAATGGGCAGTCTACCTGAAAAAGAATTCAGAATAATGATAGTAAAGATGATTCAAAATCTTGGAAATAGAATAGACAAATTGCAAGAAACAGTTAACAAGGACCTAGAAGAAATAAAGAGGAAGCAAGCAACAATGAGCAACACAATAAATGAAATGAAAAATACTCTAGATGAGATCAAGAGCAGAATAACTGAGGCAGAAGGACGGATAAGTGACCTGAAAGATAAAATAGTGGAAATAACTACTGCAGAGCAGAATAAAGAAAAAAGAATGAAAAGAACTGAGGACAGTCTCAGAGACCTCTGGGACAACATTAAACGCACCAACATTCGAATTATAGGGGTCCCAGAAGAAGAAGAGAAAAAGAAAGGGACTGAGAAAATATTTGAAGAGATTATAGTTGAAAGCTTCCCTAATATAGGAAAGGAAATAGTCAATCAAGTCCAGGAAGCACAGAGAGTCCCATACAGGATAAACCCAAGGATAAACACACCAAGACACATAATAATCAAATGGTCAAAAATTATATACAAAGAAAACATATTAAAAGCAGCAAGGGAAAAACAACAAATAACACACAAGGGAACCCCATAAGGTTAACATCTGATCTTTCAGCAGAAACTCTACAAGCCAAAAGGGAGTGGAAGGACATATTTAAAGTGATGAAGGAAAAAAACCTACAACCAAGATTACTCTACCCAGCAAGGATGTCATTCAGATTTGATGGAGAAATTAAAATCTTTACAAACAAGCAAAAGCTGGGAGAGTTCAGCAACACCAAACCAGCTCTACAACAAATGCTAAAGGAATTTCTTTAGGCAAGAAACACAAGGGAAGGAAAAGCCCTACAAGAACAACCCGAAACAATTAAGTAAATGGTAATAGGAACATACATATCGATAATTACCTTAAATGTAAATGGATTAAATGCTCCCACCAAAAGACACAGACTGGCTGAATGGATACATAAATAAGACACATATATATGTTGTCTACGAGAGACCCACTTCAGACCTAGGGACACATACAGACTGAAAGTGAGGGGATGGAAAAAGATATTTCACACAAATGGAAATCAGAAGAAAGCTTGAGTAGCAATTCTCATATCAGACAAAATAGACTTTAAAATAAAAACTATTACAAGAGACAAAGAAGGACACTACATAATGATCAAGGGATTGATCCATGAAGAAGATATAACAATTGTAAATATTTATGCACCCAACATAGGAGCACCTCAATACATAAGGCAAATACTAACAGCCTTAAAAGGGGAAATCGACAGTAACACAATCATAGTAGGGGACTTTAACACCCCACTTTCACCAATGGACAGATCATCCAAAATGAAAATAAATAAGGAAACACAAGCTTTAAATGATACATTACACAAGATGGACTTAACTGATATTTATAGGACATTCCATCCAAAAACAACAGAATACACATTTTTCTTAAGTGCTCATGGAACATTCTCCAGGATCGATCATATATTTGGTCACAAATCTAGCCTTGGCAAATTTAAGAAAATTGAAATCGTATCATGTATCTTTTCCGATCACATCACTATGAGACTAGATATAAATTACAGGAAAAGATCTGTAAAAAATACAAACACATGGAGGCTAAACAATACACTAGTTAATAACCAAGTGATCACTGAGGAAATCAAAAAATATTTAGGAACAAATGACAATGGAGATACGACGACCCAAAACCTATGGCATACAGCAAAAGCAGTTCTAAGAGGGAAGTTTATAGCAATACAATCATACCTTAAGAAACAGGAAACATCTTGAATAAACAACCTAACTTTGCACTTAAAGCAATTAGAGAAGGAAGAACAAAAAAACCCCAAATTTAGCAGAAGGAAAGAAATCATAAAGATCAGATCAGAAATAAATGAAAAAGAAATGAAGGAAACAATAGCAAAGATCAATAAAACTAAAAGCTGGTTCTTTGAGAAGATAAATAAAATTGATAAACCATTAGTCAGACACATCAAGAATAAAAGGGAGAAGACTCAAATCAATAGAAATGAAAAAGGAGATGTAACAACTGACACTGCACAAATACAAAAGATTATTAGAGATTACTACAAACAACTGTATACAAATAAAATGGACAACCTGGAAGAAATGGACAAATTCTTAGAAATGCACAACCTGCCGAGACTGAACCAGGAAGAAATAGAAAATATGAACAGACCAATCACAAGCACTGAAATTGAAACTGTGATTTAAAATCTTCAAACAAACAAAAGCCCAGGACCAGATGGCTTCACAGGCGAATTCTATCAAACATTTAGAGAAGAGCTAACACCTAGCCTTCTCAAACTCTTCCAAAAGATAGCAGATGGAGGAACACTCCCAAACTCATTCTATGAGGCCACCATCACCTTGATAACAAAACCAGACAAAGATGTCACAAAGAAAGAAAACTACAGGCCAATATCACTGATGAACATAGATGCAAAAATCCTCAACAAAATAATAGAAAACAGAATCCAACAGCACATTAAAAGGATCATACACCATGATCAAGTGGGGTTTATTCCAGGAATGCAAAGATTCTTCAATATACGCAAATCAATCAATGTGATACACCATATCAACAAACTGAAGGAGAAAAACCATATGATCATCTCAATAGATGCAGAGAAAGCTTTTGACAAAATTCAACACCCATTTATGATAAAAACCCTGCAGAAAGTAGGCATAGAGGGAACTTTCCTCAACATAATAAAGGCCATATATGACAAACCCACAGCCAGCATCGTTCTTAATGGTGAAAAACTGAAACCATTTCCACTAAGATCAGGAACAAGACAAGGTTGCCTACTCTCACCACTCTTATTCAACATAGTTTTGGAAGTTGTAGCCACAGTAATCAGAGAACAAAAAGAAATAAAAGGAATCCAAATTGGAAAAGAAGAAGTAAAGCTGTCACTGTTTGCAGATGACATGATACTATACATAGAGAATCCCAAAGATGCTACCAGAAAACAACTAGAGCTAATCAATTAATTTGGTAAAGTAGCAGGATACAAAATTAATGCACAGAAATCGCTGGCATTCCTATACACTAATGATGAAAAATCTGAGAGTGACATTAATGAAACACTCCCATTTACCACTGCAACAAAAAGAATAAAATATCTAGGAATAAACCTACCTAAGGAGACAAAAGACTTGTATGCAGAAAACTGTAAGACACTGATGAAAGAAATTAAAGATGATACAAATAGGTGGAGAGATATACCATGATCCAGGATTGGAAGAATCAACATTGTGAAAATGACTCTACTACCCAAAGCAATATACAGATTCAATGCTGTCCCTATCAAATTACCACTGGCATTTTTTACAGAACTAGAACAAAAAATTTCACAATTTGTATAGAAACACAAAAGACCCCGAATAGCCAAAGCAATCTTGAGAACGAAAAATGGAGCTGGAGAAATCAGGCTCCCTGACTTCAGACTATACTACAAGCCTACAGTAATCAAGACAGTATGGTACTGGCACAAAAACAGAAATATAGATCAATGGAACAGGATAGAAAGCCCAGATATAAACCCTCACACATATGGTCACCTTATCTTTGATAAAGGAGGGAAGGATATACAGTGGAAAAAAGACAGCCTCTTCATTAAGTGGTGCTGGGAAAACTGGACAGCTACATGTAAAAGTATGAAATTAGAACACTCCCTAACACCATACACACAAAAATAAACTCAAAATGGGTTAAAGACCTAAATGTAAGGCCAGACACTATCAAACTCTTAGAGGAAAACATAGGCAGAACACTATACGACATAAATCACAGCAAGATCCTTTTTGACCCACCTCCTAGAGAAATGGAAATAAAAAAAATAAATAAACAAATGGGACCTAATGAAACTCAAAATATTTTGCACAGCAAGGAAACCATAAACAAGACCAAAAGACAACCCTCAGAATGGGAGAAAATATTTGCAAATGAAGCAACTGACAAAGGAATAATCTCCAAAATTTATAAGCAAATCATGCAGCTCAATAACAAAAAAACAAACAGCCCAATCCAAAAATGGGCAGAAGAACTAAATAGACATTTCTCCAAAGAAGATATACAGATTGCTAACAAACACATGAAAGAATGCTCAACATCATTAATCATTAAAGAAATGCAAATGAAAACTACAATGAGATATCATCTCACATCAGTCAGACTGGCCATCATCAAAAACTCTACAAACAATAAATGCTGGAGAGGGTGTGAAGAAAAGGGAACCCTCTTGCACTGCTGGTGGAAATGTAAATTGATACAGCCACTATGGAGAACAGTATGGAGGTTCCTTAAAAAACTACAAATAGAACTACCATAGGACCCAGCAATCCCACTACTGGGCATATACCCTCAGAAAACCATAATTCAAAAAGAGTCATGTACCAAATTGTTCATTGCAGCTCTATTTACGATAGCCAGGACATGGAAGCAACCTAAGTGTCCATCAACAGATGAATGGATAAAGAAGATGTGGCACATATATACAATGGAATATTACTCGGCCATATAAAGAAATGAAACTGAGTTATTTGTAATGAGGTGGATAGACCTGGAGTCTGTCATACAGAGTGAAGTAAGTCAGAAGGAGAAAAACAAATACCGTATGCTAACACATATATATGGACTCTAAGGGAAAAAAATGTCATGAAGAGATTAGTGGTAGGACAGGAATAAAACACAGACTTACTAGAGCATGGACTCGAGGATATGGGGTGGGGGAAGGGTAAGCTGTGACGAAGTGAGAGAGTGGCAGGGACATATATACACTACCAAATGTAAATTAGATAGCTAGTGGGAAGCTGCCGCATAGCACAGGGAGATCAGCTCTGTGCTTTGTGACCACCTAGAGGGGTGGGATAAGGAGGGTGAGAGTGAGGGTGATGCAAGTGGGAAGAGATATGGGAACATATGTATATGTATAACTGATTCACTTGGTTGTAAAGGAAAAACTAGCACACTATTGTAAAACAGTTATACTCCAATAAAGATGTTTTTTAAAAATAAATAAATAAATAAAAATAAAATAAAGGAAACAACTGGATACTTTGAAAATGTTCAAATCGAAAATGCTTTTATCCAAAACACAAAAGGCAAATCACATTTGCAGCATATATAATTGACAAAGGAATCATAAACAATACCTAAAGAAATCCCACAGATATATAAAACACAACTCATTTTTTTAATGGATAAAATATCTGTATAGACAACTTGCAAAACAGGAAATAAAAATGGCCCCTAAGTACATGAAAACTAATTATTAATCTGGGAACTCAGTAAATATATGAAAACAGATTAGTAATAGAAAAATTCAAATTCAAAACCA
The DNA here is from genome assembly GCF_026419965.1 of Kogia breviceps. Classification (NCBI taxonomy): domain Eukaryota; kingdom Metazoa; phylum Chordata; class Mammalia; order Artiodactyla; family Physeteridae; genus Kogia; species Kogia breviceps. The sequence goes on from NC_081313.1 coordinate 122,310,392, forward strand.
CAATGAGGTTACAATACACACCCACCAGATTCCCTAAAATTAAACAATCTGACAATACCAAATATTGGTAGAATGAGAAGCAATTGAAATTGTCAAAAAACTACTATAAATCAGTTCAACGCCTTTGGAAAATAAGTTGGTCTTCTCTGGTAAAACTGAAAATGCATATACTTTCTGGCAAAGTTATTCTGCTCCTATTTATATATGTATGTACACCAGAAGACATTCATGTTATTCACAGTAGCATTATTATAATAGCCCCAAATTACCACAGTCCAAAGATAGGGGTAACACCAGGTAGAATAAATAAAAGGAAATCTACATTTAGCAACATTATAGTGAACATCAAAACATAACACTAAAAGCAAAGAGAATATTTTAAAAGCATCCATGGGAAAATAATTTACAAAACAATTAAAATTAGACTGATATCCGACATCTCAAAGGCAACAATGAGTAGATATGAATGGCCAGTAAGCATATGAAAAGTTGTTCAACATCATTAAGTCATTAGGGAAATGCAAATAAAACCCATCACACCAACTAAGATGGCTATAATAAAAAAATTTAAAAATAACAAGTGTTATCAAAGATATGGAGAAGTGAGAGCCCGCATACCTTGCTAGTAGAAATGTAAAGTGTTGGAGCCACTATGAAAACAGTTTGGCTATTCCTCAAAAATGTTAAATATAGCATTACCTTATGACCCAGAATTTCTGCTCCTACAGAGACTCCAAGAGACTTGAAAACCTAGATCCAAGTAAAATACTGTACACTAATATTCATAGCAGCACTACCCATAGTAGCCAAAATGTAGAATCAACCCAAAAGTTCATCAGCTGATGAATGGATAAATAAAATGTGGCAAATCCATACTATGAAATGTCATTCTGCAAATAAAAAGTAATGAAGTACTGATAAATGCTGCAACATGGATGAACCTTGCAAACATTATGCTAACTGAAGGAAGCCAGTCACAAAAAAGCACATATTTTATTATTCCATTTATGTTAAATGTCCAGAAATCCATAGAGACAGAAAGTAGATTAGTAGCTATCTAGGGCTGGGAAACTGGGGAATCACTGCTAATGGGAACAGAATATTTTGGAGGAGATAATAAAAATAATCTAAAATCAAACATGGTGATGGTTGCATAACTCTGTGAACATACTAAAATCATTGACTTGTACACCTTAAATGGATGAAATGTACAGTAAGTGAATTATCTCTCCATATATCTGTTTAAGAACAAGAGTGAGAGTAAAATAAAAGCATTTTCAGATAAAAAATTAATAGCGTTAACTACTTACACTAAAGGAAATTCTAAATTACATTCTCCCAAAGATATGCAATATAATGATTAGCAAGCAATTGGAAATTGTTGGAAAGTAGGTAAACCAAAACAAATAGTATCCACGTGAAATAATAATAATAGAAATAATAATAGTAATAATAATAATACCACCACCATCAACATTTAATATGTATGCTTAAGTAAAAGAACTAATACATTGGGCAAAAATATGACAAATTGGGAGAAGGTTGACTGTAATTAAAGTATTCTGAGTTTCTTGTATGGTTCAAAATGGTGCTTAAGATACTTGGATTTTCTGTAGTTAAATACACATGGAAACGCTTCAAATGCAACTACTTAAAGATTGTAAATAATTTCATTTAATTTCCAAATGTGCATAGAGAGAAAAATGGAATAAGAAATTCAAAATAAATTAACAAAAAGCAGGAGGGAAAGAAGCATATAAAAAACAGGACAAATAGAAAGCAATTAGCTTTTACAAATATTTCAAGAACTATAAATGACTAAACTTACCACTCAAAAGACACAAATATTCACATTGGATTAAGAAAACATCAACTAGTTTTATAAGGGATACACATATACACAGTAACAGGAGAAGACTGAAAAAAAAGAATGTAAAAATATGTACCAAAAAATACCAACCGAAAGACAACAAAGAATATTAAGGTTTGAGATAGTCACTACATAATGCCAGAAGTTTCAATTTTCCAGAAATACATCACAATTCTAAATTTACATGTAGCCAACAAAATGGCATCAAAACATAAAAGCAAAAATGGATGGAACTACATAAAGAGGTAAATTTACATCATGAGAGGAGATTTCAATACATCTCTCTCAATTACTAATTTTTCAAGAAAACAAAAAATAAGTAAATATATATATTTGAAAATGATAAATTATTGGACATACATAGAACCTTTCACTCAACAACTAGAGAATATACATTTTTCTCTAGCATACACAGGTTAGAAAATGTAGGTAATCAAATACAGACAAAAGGCAAATCTCAATACATTTCAAAAAATTGATATCACTTATAGCCAAAATGCAATTAAATTAGAAATCAGTAACAAAAAATATAAACAAAAGAATTACACTTCTAACTAATTCCTGGGTCAAAAGAAGAAATAATAATTAAAATATACTTAGAGTTAAATAGTAACAAATTAAGACTTGATCAAAACCAGTAATATGACATGAAACTGGTATATGGAGGGAAATCTGTGTCCTTATATTAGAAAAGAAGAACAGAAAATGAATGTGTTATAGCTCTAGTTTAAGAAGGTATGAAAAGTAACACCAAAACTAACCCAAAGAAAATAGAAGATTATAAAGATAAGAGAAACTAATGAAAAAAAAAAAAAGATAATGTTAAGAATAACAAAAAAAAAAAAAAAAAAAAAGAATAACAAAGAAGCCTAACTATAGAACAGAGGTTTAAAGACTAATAACTGATTACTATGGACAACTTATAACCATAAAGTGAAAACTTACATAAAATAGACTAATTACCAGAAAAAAATATAACTTACCAGAGCTGACTCAAAAAGAAATTAAAAATCTAAATGGTCCTAAAACATCTTTTAGAAGTAATTAGGAGTTAAGTATTTCTTCTCCTCCCTTCCCCCACACAAAGGCCTAGATTGTTTGTTCTATAAGGCTTGATTAGCTTTACAACCCCTTTAACAGAAAAATATGGAGAATACTCTTAACTAATTCTATGCAGCCACATAAACTTGATACCAAAACCCAACAAGAACAAGAGGTAAGAGAGGAAATTACAGACCAGTTTTACTCGAGAACTTAGTAAACAAATCTAATAAAATATACTGGGAAAAACACATAATGTCCAAGTTGGGATTATCCCAGGAATAAAAGATTTATAATTAGAAAATATGTAAATACAATTTACCTCATTAACATGATGATAAAGGATATCATCTCAATAGACTCAGGAAATTATTTAATAAAATTCAACACCCAATTATAGAAAAAAGCTCTTAGCAAAACAGGAATAGAAAGAAACATAATCATTAAAGGACATTTACTAAAAACCTAAAATAAATACCACCTTTAATGATGAAAAGTTCAAAATATTCTCTTAATATCAGGATATTTCCTCTCATTACTTCTATTTAACACTGTGCTAGTGATCCTAGCCAGGTGATAAAACAAGAAAGAGAAATAAAAGATATAACAATTGGCAAATAAGAAACTATTGTTTATTTTCAAAGATGATATAATTACCTATATTTTAAAAGCCAAAAGAATATACAAACATATTATTTAAAATAAAAGAATTCAACAAAGTAGCTAAATAAAAAACTGATATACAAACTACTATATTCCTATATATCAGCAATAAAAGGTTATAAATCATAATTTTTTTAAAAACTAAATATTATAAAAATATTATCTTTCCACAAATTTGTTTGTATATTCAATAGAATATTAATGAAATATAAAGTTCTTTGACAATAGGCAAGACTTCCCTGAAGAAAGAATAAGGTAGTTGGTGGGGAGCAGAAAGGGAGAAGAATCACTTTTACAACTGGATATCAAGACCTCTTTTAAACTCAAGTCACAGCAATTAAAAAAATGTCCAATGTAGTACTGGTACAGATTAGTTAACCAATGAAACAGTATACAGAGCCAAGACACTGATCCATGCAGCTATAGAAAACTGATATATTACAGAGATGACATTATGGATCATCATGGAAAGGAAGGACTTATTCAATAAATAGTGCTGGGATAAATGGTTCTTCATATGGGGAGAAAAATAAAATTATATTCCTTTTTCATTTCATACACAAAAATAAATTCCAAATGAATTAAACTCTGGATGCAAAAGGCAAAAATTAAAAATACAGAATATATGTGTAAAATCTAGGTGAAAAAGTATTTCAAAATCAACATAGTAAAGGCACTAATTACAAAAGAAATGTGTAAATTTGGCTACCTTAAAATTAACAAATTCTGTCTATCAAAAGATACCATAAAGAATGTGAAAAATCAAAGCACAAACTGGGAAAAGGTATTTGCAACACGTGTAACCAACAAAAAATTAATAGCCATTATATCTAAAGAGCACCTACAAATCAATGATTAAAAATAAACCTTACAATGGAAAAATTTGGCAAAACACATTAACAGGAATTTCATAGAAGAGGAAAGCATACGTCCTAAAAACATTTAACGGTGAACCTCATTAATATACAGCAAGTCCCCTACATATGAACAAGTTCTGCTCTGAGAGCACTTTCATAAGTCCAACAAAGTTAGTCTTGGTACCAAACTAACACAATCTGATATATACCGCTGCTTTTACACTTGCTTCCAGACATCCTGGGCATGAAATAAAGATGCTGTACTACTGTACTCTATACAGTACTGTACAAGTACACAAAAGCGTAACCACTTGTAGAGGATGCACACACTTGACAATGTACACCAGACACATGAACTAACTTATGTGACTGGACACGAGAACCCACATTCACATCTTTGCAAGTTCGCAACTTGAAGGTTCATATGTAAGGGACTTACTCTACAGGAAATGCATGAAAGAACAGCATCTTATACCTACTGGAGGAGCAAAGGTTGATAATACAATGTGAACATCAAGTGTTGGCAAGTGCTTAAATGTTTCTTGACACTGCTGACAAGAGTATAAATTGCTATTTTTGGAAAATAATTTGGCACCTTTTAAAGATGAACTTTTTAATATTGTCTATGACCCAACGATTATAACACCAGTCATATACATTCAGAAATCCTTGCCCACATGCATCAGAAGGCATGTACAAAGACATTCACAGCATCATTGTTTCTAAGAGCGAGAATCTGCAAAAAAATCAAATGACCATTGCCAGGAAAACAAATGAATTACTTGCTATATGTGTATTTCTACACGGAATTATTATTCAGCAATGAAAATGAAAGACCTCTAGCTGTACACATTATCATGGATGAACCTTAAAAACAAAGTAATGAATTACAAAACTAGTCATATTAGATTGCATTCAGTAAATGATATCATTTTTATAAAACTTTTAGTTTTCTTCAAGGGTGGAAAAAGAGTCATTTTTAAACAATCCCAACAAAACCCCAATATCCTTTGTTTCTCTAATCAGAATTATTGGATTTGACTGTGTGCAGAAAACCTAATGCACATAACTGTAATTCTCTTGGTTGGTTAAGCAAATCTTTAGAGTGAGCCAATTAGCATACTGAAGGATAATATTAGCGCAGTCTCTGATAACACTGTCTCTGGCATTGTCAGAAAATGGAAACCTTTGTTTACTCAAAATGAAGAGTTTAAATACAGTTACCATTAAAACCATATGTGGATTACAAAGTTAAAAGGACTATCAAGTTATAAATCTCCACTTCCCTCCATCTTCCCAACAACTCTTGCAGGCTCTACCTTCAAAATATATGCAGAACCACCCATCTCTCATGACTGCTACCACTACCTCCCTGACCCAAACCACTGCCATCTCTCTCTCAGTTGAACCATAGGAAAAGCCCATTAACTGAGTTTCCTACATCAACCCTTGACTACCTCCATACCAAGGCTCTTGTCAAAGTAGCAATGGTAGTGGTCAAGTGAAAATGCAATTTATACCACATCACTCCTCTAATCAACCCCCACATTCTCCCCATCAGTGGCTTCTCATTTCACAGAATTAAATCCAAGACCTGCATGATCATGACCTCAGGCTACTTTTCTGACTTTCTCTTCTAACACTCACTACTACTCTGGCCACACTAGACTTTTTTGGCAGTCCTTATATGTGCAAAGCAAGCTCCCACATTAGAGCCTTAGTATCTATTGTTAAATCACTAAGTTTTAAAAAATGGGTCCTAGAAGAACGAATGATAAAAACACACTGTGATTCAATGTTTATCAATGATCCAATTCTGTGCACCTGTGACATAATAAAACCCTCCTGTCAGGCCTGATGCTGAGGAGGTGGTGTCTTCCTTTTGAAGAATCTTTGGAAACCTTTTATACACGTGACTTGGAAGACACTTTCACATTGTATTTTATTCAGAATAGTCTGATTTCCCAAAATATACTATCTCTATAAGGTAATCTGCAGAGGTTCTATCAAGTGCACATATATATCATCCTCTCATGCTCCACTCACAACCTACCCATAATCACAATCACTGCCTTCCACCATGAGGAAGTGTGTTTTCTTTGTTAAATACCCTTCTCAGGAAATATGAAGGATTCTCAAGAAATGTATTCTTAATGAGATTTTGAATGATCACCTGAACTTGGAGGAATAGCCCCTTTATCAGAGCCAGCTCCTCCCACTCTTTCAGGAAGAGCTATGATCTCTGGTTATTAACTGAGCATTTTATGAGGAGAAAATGGAAATGGAAGACAGGAGAACCATAATTTAAGTCTTGATCTGGCTTCTCAATTAAAGCAATATTAAAAAGCAGTATAATCCTTCACCTCTGTCCATAGGCACAAGGGTTGCAGAATGATTGGAATTCCTTCCCAGAAAAGTAAGACAAAGAATCTTTTAGCCCAGCCCAGCTTGTAGCACATACAGAACGTCAAGAGAAAATCAGAAAAGGAGTGGAGGGGAGCGAGAAGATGGCGGAAGAGTAAGACGCGGGGATCACTCTTCCTCCTCACAGATACATCAGAAATACATCTACACGTGGAACTTCTCCTATAGAACACCCACCGAACGCTGGCAGAAGACCTCAGACCTCAGACCTCAGGCAAGAAACCCCCCCACGTACCTTGTTAGGGCAAAAGAAAAAAGAATAAACAGAGACAAAAGAATAGGGACGGGACCTGCACCAGTGGGAGGGAGCCGAGAGGGAGGAAAGGTTCCCGCACACTAGAAGCCCCTTCGCGGGCAGAGACTGCGGGTGGCGGAGTGGGAAGCTTCAGAGCCGCGGAGGAGACCACAGCCAACAGGGTGCGGAGGGCAAAGAGGAGAGATTCCCGCACGGAGGATCGGTGCCGATCAGCACTCACCAGCCTGAGAGGCTTGTCTGCTCATCCGCCGCGGCGGGCGGGGCTGGGAACTGAGCCTCGGGCGGATCCCAGGGAAAGGTCTGGAGATGGCAGAGCGAAAACAGCCTGAAGGGGTTAGCGCACCACGGCTGACCGGGAGGGAGTTCGGGAGAAGTCTGGAGCTGCCGAAGAGGCAAGAGACCTTTTCTGCCCTCTTTACCTCCTGCTGCACGAGGAGAGGGGTTTAAGCGCGCCGCTTAAAGGAGCTCCAGAAACGGGCGCGGAGCTGCTGAAGAGACAAGAGACTTTTTCTTGCCTCTTCGCTTCCTGGGGCGCGAGGAAAGGGAATTAAGGGCACCACATAAAGGAGCTCCAGAAACGGGCGCGAGCTGCGGCTGTCGGCGCAGACAACAGAGACGGGTGTGGGGCGCTACGGTTGCTGCTGCCGCCACCAAGAGGCCTGTGTGCGAGCGCAGGTCACTCTCCACACCGCCCCTCCCGGGAGCCTGTGCAGCCCGCCAGCGCCGGGGTCCCGGGATCCTGGGACTGCTTCCCCGGGAAAACGCGCGGCGTGCCTCGGGCCGGTGCAGCGTCACGCCAGCCTCTGCCGCCGCGGACTTGCCCCACATCCGTGCCCCCCCACCCACCGCCTGAGTGAGCCAGAGACCACGAATCAGCTGCTCCGTTAACGCTGCTCCTTTGACCCCGCCCTCTCTGAGCGAAGGGCAGACGCCGTCGGACGACCTGCGCACAGAGGCGGGGCCAGGTCCAGGGCTGAGCCCCAGGAGCTGTGCGAACAAAGAGAGGGGGTGGTCCCTCCCAGCAGCCTCAGAAACAGCGGGTTAAAGCTCCACAGTCAGCTTGAAGTGCCCTGCATCTGTGGAAAACCTGAATAGACAGCGAAATATCCCAGGTTGAGGAAGTGGACTTTGGGAGCAAGATATACTATTATTTTCCCCTTTTTTTCTTTTTGTGAGTGTGTATGTGGGTGCTGCTGTGTGAGATTTTGTCTGTGTAGCTTTGTTTTCACCATTTGTCCTGGGGTTAGACCGACCTTTTTTTTTTTTTTTTTCTTTTTCTTTAATAGAAATTTTTCTTCTTAATAATTATTTTGTTATTTTAATAACTGTATTTTACCCTACTTTATTTTGTCTTCTCCCCTTTCTTTCTTCCTTTCTTCCCTCCTTTTCCTATTTCCCTCCTTCCTTCCTTCCTCCCTTCCTTCCTTCCTCCCTTCCTTCCATTATTCCCTCCTTCCTTCCTCCCTTCCTTTCTTTATTCCCTCCTTCCTTCCTCCCTTCCTTTCTTCCTCCCTCCCTTCCTTCCTTTATTCCCTCCTTCCTTCCTCCCTTCCTTTCTTCCTCCCTCCCTTCCTTTCTTCCTCCCTCTCTTCCTTTCTTCCTCCCTCCCTTCCTTTCTTTATTCCCTCCTTCCTTCTTCCCTTCCTTTCTTCCTCCCTTCCTTCCTTTCTTTATTCCCTCCTTCCTTCCTCGCTTCCTTTATTCCTCCCCCCTTCCTTTCTTTATTCCCTCCTTCCTTCCTCCCTTCCTTTCTTCCTCCCTCCCTTCCTTTCTTCCTCCCTCTCTTCCTTTCTTCCTCCCTCCCTTCCTTTCTTTATTCCCTCCTTCCTTCCTCCCTTCCTTTCTTCCTCCCTCCCTTTCTTTCTTTATTCCCTCCTTCCTTCCTCCCTTCCTTTCTTCCTCCCTCCCTTCCTTTCTTTATTCTCTCCTTCCTTCCTCCCTTCCTCTCTTCCTCCCTCCCTTCCTTTCTTCCTTCCTTCCCTCCCTTCCTCCTTTCTTCCTTCCTTTCTTGACTTTCTACTTTTTTCTCCCTTTTGTTTTTAGCCGTGTGGATTAAAGGCTCTTGGCACTCCAGCCAGGTGTCAAGGCTGTGTCTCTGAGGTGGGAGAACTAACCTCAGGACACTGGTCCACAAGAGACCTCTCAGCTCCACGTAACATCAAATGGCGAAAATCTCCCAGAGATCTCCATCTCAACACCAAGACCCAGATTCACTCAAGGACCAGCAACGAACAGTGCTGGACACACTATCCCCAACAAAGAGCGAGACAGGTCTACAGCCCCATCCATTAGTAGAGAGGCTGCCTAGAATCACAGTAAGGCTACTGACATCCCCATACACGCCCCCAGACGTGGACCTACCCACCAGGGAGACGGGATCCAGCCTCATCCACCAGAACAGGGGAACTGGTCCCCCCAACCAGGAAACCTGCTCAACCCACTGAACCAACCTCAGCCACTGGGGACAGCCACCAAAAATAGATAGAAATTCGAACCTGCAGCCTGCAAAAGGGAGACCCCAAACACAGTAAGATAAGCAAAATGAGAAGACAGAAAAACACACAGCAGATGAAGGAACAAGATATAAACACACCAGACCTAACAGATGAAGAGGTAATAGCCAATCTACCCGAAAGAGAATTTAGAATAATGATGGTGAAGATGATGCAAAATCTTGGAAATAGAATAGACAAATTGCAAGAATCAGTTAACAAGGACCTAGAAGAAATAAAGAGGAAGCAAGTAACGATGAGCAACACAATAAATGAAATGAAAAATACTCTAGACGGGATCAGTAGCAGAATAACTGAGGCAGAAGGACGGATAAGTGACCTGGAAGATAAAATAGTGGAAATAACTACTGCAGAGCAGAAGAAAGAAAAAAGAATGAAAAGAACTGAGGACAGTCTCAGAGACCTCTGGGACAACATTAAACGCACCAACATTCGAATCATAGGGGTCCCAGAAGAAGAAGAGAAAAAGAAAGGGACTGAGAAAATATTTGAAGAGATTATAGTTGAAAACTTCCCTAATATAGGAAAGGAAATAGTCAACCAAGTCCAGGAAGCACAGAGAGTCCCATACAGGATAAACCCAAGGATAAACACGCCGAGACACATAATAATCAAACTGTCAAAAATTAAATACAAAGAAAACATATTAAAAGCAGCAAGGGATGGGCTTCCCTGGTGGCGCAGTGGTTGGGAGTCCGCCTGCCGATGCGGGGGGCGCGGGTTCGTGCCCCGGTCCGGGAGGATCCCGCGTGCCGCGGAGCGGCTGGGCCCGTGGGCCGTGGCCGCTGGGCCTGCGCGTCCGGAGCCTGTGCTCCGCAGCGGGAGAGGCCACAACAGTGAGAGAGGCCCGCGTACCGCAAAAAAAAAAAAAAAAAAAAAAAAAAAAAAAAAGCAGCAAGGGAAAAACAACAAATAACACACAAGGGAATCCCCATAAGGCTAACATCTGATCTTTCAGCAGAAACTCTACAAGCCAGAAGGGAGTGGCAGGACATATTTAAAGTGATGAAGGAAAAAAACCTACAACCAAGACTACTCTACCCAGCAAGGATCTCATTCAGATTTGATGGAGAAATTAAAACCTTTACAGACAAGCAAAAGCTGAGAGAGTACAGCACCACCAAACCAGCTTTACAACAAATGCTAAAGGAACTTCTCTAAGCAAGAAACATAAGAGATGGAAAAGACCTACAAGAACAACCTGAAACAATTAAGTAAATGGTAATAGGAACGCACATATCAATAATTACCTTAAATGTAAATGGATTAAATGTTCCCACCAAAAGACACAGACTGGCTGAATGGATACAAAAACAGGACCCATATATATGCTGTCTACAAGAGACCCACTTCAGACCTAGGGACACTTACAGGCTGAAAGTGAGGGGATGGAAAAAGATATTCCATGCAAATGGAAATCAGAAGAAAGCTGGAGTAGCAATTCTCATATCAGACAAAATAGACTTTAAAATAAAAACTATTACAAGAGACAAAGAAGGACACTATATAATGATCAAGGGATCGATCCATGAAGAAGATATAACAATTGTAAATATTTATGCACCCAACATAGGCGCACCTCAATACATAAGGCAAATACTAACAGCCATAAAAGGGGAAATCGACAGTAACACAATCATAGTAGGGGACTTTAACACCCCCCTGTCACCAATGGACAGATCATCCAAAATGAAAATAAATAAAGAAACACAAGCTTTAAATGATACATTATACAAGATGGATTTACTTGATATTTATAGGACATTCCATCCAAAAACAACAGAATACACATTTTTCTCAAGTGCCCATGGAACATTCTCCAGGATAGATCATATCTTGGGTCACAAATCTAGCCTTGGCAAATTTAAGAAAATTGAAATCGTATCAAGTATCTTTTCTGACCACAACGCTATGAGACTAGATATCAATTACAGGAAAAGATCTGTAAAAAATACAAGCACATGGAGGCTAAACAATACACTACTTAATAACGAAGTGATAACTGAAGAAATCAAAGAGGAAATCAAAAAGTACTTAGAAACAAATGACAATGGAGACACGACGACCCAAAACCTATGGGATACAGCAAAAGCAATTCTAAGAGGGAAGTTTATAGCAATACAATCATACCTTAAGAAACAGGAAGCATCTCGAATAAACAACTTAACTTTGCATCTAAAGCAATTAGAGAAGGAAGAACAAAAAAACCCCAAATTTAGCAGAAGGAAAGAAATCATAAAGATCAGATCAGAAATAAATGAAAAAGAAATGAAGGAAACAATAGCAAAGATCAATAAAAGTAAAAGCTGGTTCTTTGAGAAGATAAATAAAATTGATAAAACATTAGCCAGACTCATCAAGAAAAAAAGGGAGAAGACTCAAATCAATAGAATTAGAAATGAAAAAGGAGATGTAACAACTGACTCTGCAGAAATACAAAAGATTATTAGAGATTACTACAAGCAACTCTATGGCAATAAAATGGACAACCTGGAAGAAATGGACAAATTCTTAGAAATGCACAACCTGCCAAGACTGAACCAGGAAGAAATAGAAAACATGAACAGACCAATCACAAGCACTGAAATTGAAACTGTGATTAAAAATCTTCCAACAAACAAAAGCCCAGGACCAGATGGCTTCACAGGCGAATTCTATCAAACATTTAGAGAAGAGCTAACACCTATCCTTCTGAAACTCTTCCAAAAGATAGCAGAGGTAGGAACACTCCCAAACTCATTCTACGAGGCCACCATCACCCTGATACCAAAACCAGACAAAGACGTCACAAAGAAAGAAAACTATAGGCCAATATCACTGATGAACATAGATGCAAAAATCCTCAACAAAACACTAGCAAACAGAATCCAACAGCACATTAAAAGGATCATACACCATGATCAAGTGGGGTTTATTCCAGGAATGCAAGGATTCTTCAATATACGCAAATCAATCAACGTGATACACCATATCAACAAACTGAAGGAGAAAAACCATATGATCATCTCAATAGATGCAGAGAAAGCTTTTGACAAAATTCAACACCCATTTATGATAAAAACCCTGCAGAAAGTAGGCATAGAGGGAACTTTCCTCAATATAATAAAGGCAATATATGACAAACCCACAGCCAGCATTGTTCTCAATGGTGAAAAACTGAAACCATTTCCACTAAGATCAGGAACAAGACAAGGTTGCCCACTCTCACCACTCTTATTCAACATAGTTTTGGAAGTTCTAGCCACAGCAATTAGAGAAAATAAAGAAATAAAAGGAATCCAAATAGGAAAAGAAGAAGTAAAGCTGTCACTGTTTGCAGATGACATGATACTATACATAGAGAATACTAAGGATGCTACCAGAAAACTACTAGAACTAATCAATGAATCTGGTAAAGTTGCAGGATGCAAAGTTAATGCACAGAAATCTCTGGCATTCTTATACACTAATGATGAAAAATCTGAGAATGAAATTAAGAAAACACTCCCATTTACCATTGCAACAAAAAGAATAAAATATCTAGGAATAAACCTACCTAAGGAGACAAAAGACTTGTATGTAGAAAACTATAAGACACTGATGAAAGAAATTAAAGATGATACAAATAGGTGGAGAGATATACCATGTTCTTGGATTGGAAGAATCAACATAGTGAAAATGACTCTACTACCCAAAGCAATATACAGATTCAATGCAATCCCTATCAAATTGCCACTGGCATTTTTTACAGAACTAGAAAAAAGAATTTCACAATTTGTATGGAAACACAAAAGACCCCGAATAGGCAAAGCAATCTTGAGAACGAAAAATGGAGCTGGAGGAATCAGGCTCCCTGACTTCAGACTATACTACAAGGCCACAGTAATCAAGACAGTATGGTACTGGCACAAAAACAGAAATATAGATCAATGGAACAGGATAGAAAGCCCAGAGATAAACCCACACACATATGGTCACCTTATCTTTGATAAAGGAGGCAAGAATATACATTGGAGAAAAGACAGCCTCTTCAATAAGTGGTGCTGGGAAAACTGGACAGCTACCTGTAGAAGTATGAAATTAGAACACTCCCTAACACCATACACAAAAATAAACTCAAAATGGGTTAAAGACCTAAATGTAAGGCCAGACACTATCAAACTCTTAGAGGAAAACATAGGCAGAACACTCTATGACATCAATCACAGCAAGATCCTTTTTGACCCATCTCCTAGAGAAATGGAAATAAAAACAAAAATAAACAAATGGGACCTAATGAAACTTAAAAGCTTTTGCACAGCAAAGGATACCATAAACAAGACCAAAAGACAACCCTCAGAATGGGAGAAAATATTTGCAAATGAAGCAACTGACAAAGGATTAATATCCAAAATTTATAAGCAACTCATGCAGCTCAATAACAAAAAAACAAACAGCCCAATCCAAAAATGGGCAGAAGAACTAAATAGACATTTCTCCAAAGAAGATATACAGATTGCCAACAAACACATGAAAGAATGCTCAACATCATTAATCATTAGAGAAATGCAAATCAAAACTACAATGAGATATCATCTCACACCGGCCAGATTGGCCATTATCAAAAACTCTAGAAACAATAAATGCTGGAGAGGGTGTGGAGAAAAGGGAACACTCTTGCACTGCTGGTGGGAATGTAAAATGATACAGCCACTATGGAGAACAGTATGGAGGTTCCTTAAAAAACTACAAATAGAACTACCATATGACCCAGCAATCCCACTACTGGGCATATACGCTGAGAAAACCATAATTCAAAAAGAGTCATGTACCAAAATGTTTATTGCAGCTCTATTTACGATAGCCAGGACATGGAAGCAACCTAAGTGTCCATCAACAGATGAATGGATAAGGAAGATGTGGCACATATATACAATGGAATATTACTCAGCCATAAAAAGAAATGAAACTGAGTTATTTGTAATGAGGTGGATAGACCTGGAATCTGTCATACAGAGTGAAGTAAGTCAGAAGGACAAAAACAAATACCGTATGCTAACACATATATATGGAATCTAAAAAAAAAAAAAAAAAAAAAGTCATGAAGAGATTACTGGTAGGATGGGAATAAAACACAGACCTACTAGAGCATGGACTTGAGGATATGGGGAGGGGGAAGGGTAAGCTGTGACGATGTGAGAGAGTGGCAGGGACATATACACACTACCAAATGTAAATTAGATAGCTAGTGGGAAGCTACAGCATAGCACAGGGAGTTCACCTCTGTACTTAGTGACCACCTAGAGGGGTGGGATAGGGAGGGTAGGAGGGAGGGTGACAAAAGAGGGAAGAGTTATGGGAACATATGTATATGTATAACTGATTCACTTTGTTGTAAAAGAGAAACTAACACACTATTGTAAAACAGTTATACTCAAATAAAGATGTTTTAAAAGAAAAGAAAAGGAGTGGAGAGCAAGGAAGGTGGCTTGAAAATTTGCTTTACCTGCACTGGCTGGAATTCATTCCTGGTCTCAGAGTACAAATTAGTGCTCTCACATGTAATCTACCAGAACCGCCAGGTCAGCTGGGCCTTGAGAGCCTTTGTTCCATGTGGCCGCTCACACAGAACGTGGAGCTCAGGATGGCTCCTCACACCTGTTCCCTGGGCCCAGGAGCTCTGAGAGGACACAGCTGTGATGGGGAACCAGAGGTCCTTAAAATAAGTGTCAAGAAGAGCTTCTAGAGCAGAAAGGTCACACTTGATGAGGAGAGGGGTGTGAGTAGTCTAGTTTGATGTATACCTCTGTCTTCCAGCCCAAAGGTGAGTTCATCCAAATCCTTTTTATTTTCAAGGGGCAGCTTGACATTTTGTCAGTGCTTCTGTGTTTTCTTAATGACAAATGAGGAGTGCTGGGTCCTGACCACTGATGTGAGGAACATTCCTTTCTCTAGGAATGTGGAGGCAGTGAGCCATTCACCAGGCAGGCCTGTGACAGGCAGGCCTAGACACCCACTATGTGATGCTAATCACAATGATAGCAACTAAAGCAATTACTGTGACTTAATATGTGCCAGGCACTTTGCTAAATTCTTTACAGAAATCATCTAAATTGATCTTCATCAACACTCTATGGGATAAATATTGCTATACTATTATCATCCTCATTTTACACAGGCGAAAACTGAGGCTTAGAGAAGTTAATGACTTCTAAACACTACAGCCTTCCTAAGAAGAGTAAAAAGCCATCTTGCTCCTCTCTTTAAAAAATTGCTCTTTCCTGATGCTTTTCAAAATTCTCACATTAAATAAACCCTTTGAATTGAAAACCCCTATTAACTACAGACATTATCTGGAAAGCTCAACATATAATCAGCCATTAAAATCTTAACATAAATTGTTTTAGCAGACTAGCTAGCAGAGAGCAGAGGCCTAATTAAGGGAGACATAAGACATTTAAGCTTTAATGAGGATGAAAGATTCAAGACATTACTGAAAAATGTCTGCTCTTTGAGGTCAAGGACTGTAACTTTTGCCTCAGCATATCCCCAGCCTCTAACATAGTATTAGGTGCAAAATAGGTATCCAAAAAACTACTTTTGGGTGGATGGATGGATGGATGAATGGATGGATTTGTTCTCACTGAAGGCAACTGGGTTCCAAGACCAGTCAGTGGGCAAACTGAAGGCAAAGGAGCTATGATGGTGAGGCCCAAATTGGGGAGAAGTATCACAGATTGCCTATGGGAAGGGGAGCTGGGTGACTGGGGGAGGAGATCAGAAGAAGTCTCCCTTTTTTACCATCTAAATTTTTGTGTCTTTAACATTTTGTGCTGTTGTGTATACATTACCCATTCCAAAACTTAATTAATTTGTTTTAAGTTGATACATAAAAGAGCAAGAAAGAACACACAAGACCAATATTCTTCATTTCACAGTTCTGCCTTGAGTATCAGGTCTGAGTCAACTGTACCAACACATCCTGTTACCTGTAAATGTTACCTTCCATTTCCCTAGTAACCTGTTTTTTCTTTGTTCTGTTAGCTTAGACAAGAGAAGCAGGCTCCAAATAAGCTTCAGCAGACATGGTCTTCTGAAAGAGTTCAATCAATGAAAAGAGATCCTGTCCCTAAAGAACAACCCTGAGTCCATGGGGAAGGTCTGAGGGGTATACCATTGCCTGCCTAATTTAGAAAATTCACCGAAGACTGCAAAAGGGAACTTCAATAGTAATATTTTAGGCCAACATACACATAGCATACACATAATACTCCCATAATTATCTCATTATTCCTGTGATTACTAGAATGCTATAGTCCAAAAAATTTATGGAGAGAAAACATACAAAGAAAATACAGACACTTGGGGCTTACCTGTCTCCATCATGACATGTTCTGCCAGTGACTAAATGTGAGTTCTCGGCCAACTCACTTAACTTCTCTATGACTCAGTTTTCCTCGTCTGAAAAGTGGAGATAAGCCACCAATTCTGTTTATCTCACAAGATCATGGAGATAAGTGAAAGAAGTGACTATAGATGTGCTTTGTAAATGAAACTCCACACACAAAAATAAGAGCACAACTATTCCTTCCCCATTATTCACCAATCACAGAACTTCTCCAGAAGATTCTTAGTCCAATACTCCTCCCACTACTGCCTGTGGAATATTATACCACAGAGTTTCCTCCAAGGAATTAAAATGCTTGAAAGACCTTAGGCACAGAAGTTGATAAGTCATTGTATCACAGCATCACTCAGTTATTCGTGGGTAACTCAAGAATGCACATGGCTGTGTGCCTGCCTTGCTCCCAAGAATACCAAATATCAGGTCCTATAACTCTCCCCTTTATGAATCATTAGATCTTGGATAAATTCTACAATCAATCTAATCCTCAATTTCACATTTACAAAATAGGAATAATAATACTTCCCTTTCTCATCCTACAGGCTTTACAGGATATGGATCAAAGGCAATATGTCAAGAAATCTTGAAGACACTAAAGACTTTACCATGGCATATAATGTTTCCCTCTATAAAAATGTAAGCACCTGGCTTCCCTGGTGGCGCAGTGGTTGAGAATCCGCCTGCCAGTGCAGGGGACATGGGTTCATGCCCCAGTCCGGGAAGATCCCACATGCCACGGAATGGCTAGGCCCATGAGCCATGGCCGCTGAGCCTGTGTGTCCAGAGCCTGTGCTCCGCAACGGGAGAGGCCACAATGGTGAGAGGCCCACAAACCACAAAATAATAAAAATAAAAATAAATAAGCCCCATGAGGAGAGGAAGTTTGGGCTGTTTTATCCACTGATGTATCTTCTGCATCTAGAATAGTGCCTGGCACATAATATGCATTCAATAAATATTTGTCAATGAATGAATGAATAACTAATAAATGTAAGAATTCCACATTGTCACCAATACTATTCTTCCAAATGTGCATGTAAAATGTAAGGTCTAAAACTCAAAGTATCTTCTGTGTACATATTAACTTATGTGTAAATTAACCCCTCAATGTACATAATATAGAAGCAATTTTTCTCTTAAATACATGAAGAAACAGAACATAGAAAACCATACTATGCAATCAATAGATTCAATGCAATCCCTACCAAAGACCAGTGCATTTTTTGCAGAACTAAAACAAATAATTTTAAAATTTGAATGGAAACACAAAAGACCCCAAATAGGCAAAACAATCTTGAGAAAGAAGACCAGAGCTGGAGTAATCACACGCCCTGACTTCAGACTATACTATAAAGCTACGGTCATGAAAACAATATGGTACTGGCACAGAAACAGACACATAGATCAATGGAACAGAATACAGAGCCCGAAACTAAACCCACGCACTTATAGTCAATTAATCTACCACAAAGGAGGCAAGAATATACAATGGAGAAAATAAAGTCTCTTCAATAAGTGATACTGGGATAATTGGACAGCTGCATATAAAAGATGCAATTAGAACATTCTCTAACACCATATACAAAAATAAATGCAAAATGGATTAAAAACCTAAATGTCTTCACCATACCATACTGATACCATAAAACTCCTAGAGGAAAACATAGGCAGAACACTCTTTGACATAAATCATAGTAATACTTTTTTGGATCTGTCTCCTAAGAAAAAGGAAATAAAAGCAAAAATAAACAAATGGGACATAAATTAAACTTTAAAGCTTTTGCAGAGCAAAGGAACCATCAACAAAGTGAAAAGACAACCTACTGAATGGGAGAACATATTTGGAATTGATATGACTGATAAAGGATTCCTATCCAACATATATAAACAGCTCATACAACTAAACATCAAAAAAGTAAACAACCTGATTTTAAAATGGGCAGAAGTGAATAGACATTTTTCCAAAGAGTAGATGCAGATGGCCAACAGCTACATGAAAAGATGCTCAACATCACTAATCATCAGGGAAATTCAAATCAAAACCACAATGAGATACCACCTCACACCTGTCAGAATGGCTATAATTGAAAAGAACACAAATAACAAATGTTGGCAAGGATGTGGAGAAAAGGGAACTCTTGTACTTTTGTTGGTGGGACTGTAAACTGGTGCAGCCACTGTGGAAAACCATATGGAGGCTTCTCAAAAAACTAAAAATAAAACTACCATATGACCAAGCAACTCCACTCTTGGATATATATATATATATATATATATGAGAAAAACAAAAACACTCTTTTTAAAAGACACATGCACCCCAATGTTCATAGCAGCATTATTTAAGTTGTCAAGATATAAAAGCAACCTAAGTGTCCATCAACAGATGAATAGATAAAGATGTGGTAAACACACACATATATACATGCACATATATATACACACACATATATACATATATACACACATGCACACACAAATTGGCTGGGCCAGAAAGTGCCTTCAGTTTTTTAAGTAACAATAAAAGACACATTTTTCATTTTCACCAAGAACTTTATTGAACAATGTATTCACTCTTTTGTTCCACTACCTTCTGCCATTTTTCAGGCAAATTCATAATTCCATCTTCCCAAAACTTTTTATTTTTTGAGCAAAGAACTGTTCCAGGTACATTTTTCAGTCTTTCGGGGAATTGAAATGTTTTCCATTAAGAGAATTTTGTAAAGACCAAATTCAATGGAAATCTGAAGGTGCCATGTCTGGTAAATACGGCAGATGAATCAGAACTTCCCAGCCAAGCTGTAACAGTTTCTTACCTGGTCATCAGAGAAACATGCGGTCTCACATTACCCTGATGAAAGATTAGGTGTTTTCTGTTGACTAATTCTGGAGGCTTTTCATCGAGTGCCACTTTCTGTTCATATAATTGGGTACAGTACTTATTGGAATTAATCGTTTTGTTTTCTAGAAGGAGCTCATAATAGAGAACTCCCTTCTAATTCCACCATATACACAACATCACTTTCTTTGGATAAAAACCAGCCTTGGGTGTGGTTGGTGGTGGTTCATTTCATTCGCCTCATGATCTCTTCTGTTCCAAATTATTGTACAGTATCCACTTTCCATCGCCCATCACAATTTGTTTTAAAAACAGAACATGTTCATTACGTTTCAATAGAGAATCCCATGTGGAAATATGATCAAGAAGGTTTCGTTTGTTTTTTTTTTTTTTTGCTTAACTTATGTGGAACCCAAACGTCAAAGCAATTCACATAACCAAGCTAGTTCAAATGATTTTCAATGCTTGATTATGTCGGTTATCTCCCACGTGGTATAATGTTGATTGTTCTCAATTACTGCTTTGGTTTGATGGTTATCAACTTCAACTTGTCTACCTGACCGTGGAACATCATCCAGTGAGAAATCTCCAGCACAAAACTTCACAAACCACACCACCTTCTCCATACACTGCCCAAATCTTTTTGTGCGTTTCAATTGCGTTTTTACCTTTCTTGAAATAACAAAGCATAATATGCTTAAAATGTTGCTTTTTTCTTCCATTTTCAATATTAAAATGGCTACACAAAAATTTACCAATTTTGATGTCTTTTTTTAAGTGCACACGGATATGACAGCTCTCATATACAATCTAACAAAATTACCTCAAATGAAGTTAAAGACAACTAAGTGCCACTAGAGCCCTCTTACAGAAAAATACAAATGGACCCTTTGGCCCACCCAATACAATGGAATACTATTCAGCCATAAAAAAGAATGAAATAATGCCATTTGCAGCAACATGGATGGGCTTGGAGGGTATCATGCTAAGTGAAATAAGTCCAACAGAGAAAAACAAATACTGTATAATATCACTTATATATGGAATCTAAAAAATACAAAGTAGTGAATAGTAACAGAAAAGCAGACTCACAGATGTAGAGAACAAACTAGGGGTTACCAGTGGGAAGAGGGAAAGAGGGGGAAATATAGGGGTAGGGAACTAAGAGGTACAAACTCTTATGTATAAAATAAGCTACAAGGATATACTGTACAGCACAAGAAATATAGGAAATATTTTATAATAACTATAAATGGCATATAACCTTTAAAATTGTGAATCACTGTACTGTACATCTGTGACTTATAATATTACATGTCAACTATACTTCAATTTTAAATAAAAGAAAACCATGCCCTCGACTCTGCAGTGACCATGGCACTTGCAAATAGGGAAGTCACTCTCTGAAAACTTGGCACCTAGATATTTTCAGAACTAATTAACTAATTGCACTATTTAAATATAATATCTAACAAATAATAAGGAGAAATGCCAAGGTAAAAGAAATTAAAAGCCACTAAGTCTTAGCTAAGCAAGAACTGAGATGCTTGGTCTTTGGAGAGTGGTTTTAATGGTAGCTCTTGAATCCCATGCCCTGCCTCATCCCATTCAGAAAAGCCACTCTCTCTCACCCCTGGGTAGACACAGGCCCCAGAGCCCTGCACATTTCTCTTATATAGGGTAAGCTGTGAACACTTAGCAATAGTCCCCACTGACACTTTTCTTAGACTCTAACTTTGCAATGTCTATCAAAGACAAAATAAACCTTAAAGTTGTGCCCTTTAACCTCATTAATCATAATAATAAAAATTATAGGGCTTCCCTGGTGGCGCAGTGGTTGAGAGTCCGCCTGCTGATACAGCGGATACGGGTTCGTGCCCCAGTCCGGGAAGATCCCACATGCCGCGGAGCGGCTGGGCCCGTGAGCCATGGCCGCTGAGCCTGTGCGTCCGGAGCCTGTGCTCCACAATGGGAGAGGCCACAACAGTGAGAGGCCCATGTACCGCAAAACAAAAACAAAACCAAAAAAAAAAAAAAATTATAAACCACTTAAATGTCCAACAATAAGTTGATAATTTTTTAAAACTAACTACTTTTAAATAGTGAACTCTAGAAAAAAATCACATCCATAGGGTTCCTTGGATTCCAAGGGTACAGTCTCTCATGTATGCATAGCACTTAATTTATAAACCACAAATATCATATCACTTGAGACTCTACCTGATTGGGGGTAGACCAGACTGAGAATACACCTGTTTTGAAAATTAGGAAATATTCTCCATAAATTTAGGGGTCCTGTCTGTGGACAAAATCTGGTAGGTACTTGTGGTATACAAAGTGCTAAGACAACCCCAAGATTCCCACTTCCTGGGGTACACACCCTGAACAATCTCCTCCCCTTGAGTGCAAGTTGAACTTGTGAACACAATAGGATATCACTCCACAGTTATGCTGCATTATGTGGCAGAAGGGATTTTTCAGTTAGAGTTAAGATCAGTTGACTTTGAGTTAAACAAAATGGGGAAGGGGGGTATCCTGGGTGAGCCTGACCTAATCAGGTGAGCCCTTAAGATCAGTGTGAGAAATTCAAAGTGAGAGAGACATTCAGCTCCCGGCCATGAGGGGTCAACCCAACCTGGCAGCCATCAAGAACACCTTGGTCCTGTAGCTGAAAGATAATGAATTCTGTCAACAACCTGAAGGAGTTTGGAATCAAGTTTTTCCCTAGTCGAACCTCCAGATGAGGACACAGCTGACCAAGACCTTGCTTTCAGCCTTGTGTGATCCTGAGCAGAGGACTAGTTAACCCTTGCTGGACTCCTGACCCACAAATACTTTGAGATAATAAATTTGTGTTCTTTCAAGTGATTAAGTGTGTGGTAATTTGTTATGCAGCAATTTAAAAAAAACCTTAACACAAGAGTGAAACAGGCTCTAGAATCAAGTCACTAACCAGCTAGTAACTGATTTTCAAATCCAATGTGCTTCATGCCTGCCCCCAGGTCTTACATCTGAGTCAGTCTTAGCATGAATAGCAATGATTCGCATTTTCCCCTTCTCCTCAACCATAGCAGACGCAAATAGCCAGCAACAGAGAAGATAAACTACACATACCCAGGATCAAGAAAAGCAGCTCCAATCATCTCTAACAAATCTAGGAGACTGCTCCATTTGACCAGGGTATCAGACAAGCTCTGATTTGGGAAGTTTTGCATCAACACACTCTAGTACTATGGTGTTTGCTATTCCGATTTCCTAGAAAAAAAAGAAAAAGTTCACAAGTGCACTCAATCGCTGTCAAATCAGCTACCTTACTTATATCTCTCTAGAGTAGATGCTTCTGGCTTTGCGTCTCATTAGAGTAAATGGGCATTGTTTTCCCTGCTTATCACTTCTGTAGACAAATGGGGGTCTCTTAGAGAGCGATCCAACCACTTCTAAAATACTTCTGTGAGATGGTTCCTGATATCCAGAAAACATTGCCCAAGTATGCAAAGGCCACGTTTCCAACATCCCCATAGCAGGAGATAGGATCCCGTTCCTGACAGAGCACAGGTGGCTCAGTTCCTCTGATCAATTGCGAGAAACATTGCCTAATGTGATAAAAACCATGAGACCCACCTCACCCCATTCAACCAAGTACCTTATGCACATCAGCAGGGTGAGGATATGATCCAGGAAAATGGGTTGTCTTCCTTTCTCTCACATTCAGGTAAACTTTGGGGAAAGGTAAATAGACGTTTGTCTGGGCGACTGCAAGAGCCTCAAAGTCGGTCTTCTTGCTTCCAGTCTTTATTCCTCTAACCCCGACTCTTCAATTTGCTGAGAATTCCCTTTCTAAAATACAAATATCATTAGGTCAAGTGCACACTCTGCCCTTCCATATGCAAAGCAAACATTGCTCAAAATTATTCTGGGGCCTCTAAGTAAAACCCACACTTGCAATTCTTGAGACCCACTATGATGTCTCACCTCTACACTATAAAACATGCTCTTTCTTCTGCTCAGAATATTCTACCTCTACCTCTTTCACCTGATTAACTCTGATTTTATTCCCTTGGATCTCAGCTTAGAGTCATTTCCCCTGAAAAGCACTCTCTGAGCCCTCAATTGCGAGCCAGGACAAACTTGAAAGGCACTTCCCTTCCTCCCTGGCTATGGAGGCACCCAGCACACTCTAATGGGTTCAATTATTCGTGGGTCTCTCTCACACACACACACACACTAAACTGGAAGCTCACTGCCTTTATCCAGTTCACTGCTTTAACTCCATAGTAATATCTGGCAGAGAGCAGGCATTAAAAAATGGTGTTGAATGAAGAAAGGAAGGAACAAGTGAATGAAGTCATTCTTTTCAAAGATATTTTTCCAAAAATTATACTTGCATATTCAAAGCGCTTCAGGATCAAACCTCAACGCAATTTCCCAACCTCTTCTACAACAACCCTCCATACTGAACCATCTATTATTTCCCATCTACACCCCATACAGTCCTACCTCTGAGCCTTAGTTCACACTGTCTCTCACAACAGAATCCTACTATCAAGACATTTCCTCTGTAAACTTATTTGGTTTCCCTGAGACAGAATTAATTTCTGGTTCCTCCTTTTGCCTCCTGTTTAGCACTTTCGGGTTTTTGTCTTAGATGTTTTTGTGTCTATCTTTTCAACAGAAATATAAATTCCTTAAGGACAGCAAGAGTGTTTTAGTCTTCACAGAGTCTCAAATGGTTCTCAATAAATATATATAATATTATGTAATGTATAGTCCCTTTATGCAAGATGATTGTGTGCTTTAATGTGGTTTTAGAATTAAAGGGTATAATAGCAATAAAAATAATTTTTAAAATAATAATAATATATCTACTAGATATTAACTGCATACCATACACCAAAGTAATGCTTTATATTCATTCCTTGTGATCTACTCAGATTGCATGGTGGATATTAGTATTCCCAACTTAGAGATGAGGAAACTGAAAATTAATTTATGTAAGCTGACAAAGATCACATAGTGAGTAAGTAGAAGATCCAAGATTTGAACTCAAGTCTGTCTGGGTCCAGTACCTGAGTTTTTCCCACTAACACTGTATTTTCATTCTCAGTGTGCAATGTGACTAAAAGTTCACATCATTTCAACAGCACAAGCCTCCATAGTGAAGCCTGGTATTACTTTTTCCATAGGATCTTAATGTGCTTGAAATGAATCAGCCCTACAACGTTTCACAAAACTTTTTCTGGGGTCAGGGTCTTGCCTACTCTGGTTTGCAGACCTTAGGCAATCAATAGTCTATTAGTGGGAGATTTGCTCTCTAAATGCACATGTCCATCAGTGATACCCCTTAACTGGGCAACATTAGTCTCTACCAGGTCAACAATCCAGCATCCACCTTACACATGTCCAAATCCACATACCTGAGATAAAACAAATGCCTCTGTTCACGTGGCAATTGAGCCATGAGTGTGGACTCTGAAAGGGAACTTCAAGGATGGGAAGGAGGGTCATAGCAGGTCACATGATTGCAGCCAAGGGGTGGGGCTTAGCATTTTATCACATCCTTCTGAGTTATGTTCCAAGTACCCGGCACTGTGCTAAACACTTTATATTCATTATCTTATTAACTCCGTACAACCCCATATAAGTGTTATTATAACCAATGTAGGAATGAAAAATACTGACACAGAGTAGTTAATTTTGCTTAGGATGACAAGCTAAGAAGCAGAGAAGCACCTTGTGTCCACCTAGAGGGGTGGGATAGGGAAGGTGGGAGGGAGACGCAAGAGGGAGGGGATATGGGGATATGTGTATACATATAGCTGATTCACTTTGTTATACAGTAGAAACTAGCATATCATTGTAAAGCAATTATACTCCAATAAACAAGTTTAAAAAAAAAGAAGCAGAGGAACAGAAATCAAACACAGGTTTAATTCCATAGACTACACTCATGACCACTTTTATATATTGCTTCCAATATCATCTATCTCTGTCTGTAACTTAACACTGACAACCAGCATCACCCAAGCTTGTACCTAAAGAGCATGCTTAGAATTACTTTCTTTCTGCATAAGTGCTCAGAACAAAACAGAGAGAGCCCCCAGGCACACCAACCCAAATAACTTCTCACTCTAGGGGCATTCAATTCCCAAAGCTACTTTCCCAAGCATCTGAGTGTTTGTCTCAAATCTTGACCTATTTCTAACTTGTATAATTACATTGTTTTTCTAATTGCCCTTGGGTGTTCCACTGGGTGAAACCATCGCCTAGTTTGTCCTCAGCCACTGAGCAATGCTGCTAGGCAGTCATTAGACAGCTGTTTCTATTCATCAGGAGAGGTAGATACATATCTAAAGGGAATGGAAATATTTGTTCAGAGTTTCACAACTTAAAATATAAAATTGCCTGGGAGTTCTTCAGCGAGCAAAGATTCCAAATTTTGAAGATGCATATTCTTCAAGAATTAACTTATTGTTAACAATGGGGTGTGGGCCAGGTGGGAATGCTGCAGAATTTTCTTTGCAACTTTTGTATGAATCTAAATAAAGCTATTCAAAAATTAAAAGTTCATTTTAATAACAACAACAAAAAAAGAATTAACCTAGTGATCAAACTATAGCCTTTGGAGAAATATTACTGAATTACTACATTTTAAATGCAAATAATTCCTTCGGAGGTGAGATAATCACTCTGCCTCCCTTTCCAAGTTATTTCCACTATTTTTAAGTACTATCTTCTCATCAAAGCTATTCCATTAATGGAAGGAGGAAGTGAACTGCTCAAGGCAGGAGATAATCAAGCAGAGAATAAACTTCCATCATTTATGGGGTCTGAATAAAGGCCACTAAGCTTCAGACTGAAGGTTAGACCCAAAGCCTCTTCCAGCTACAATTATTTCATATTTGATTCAGATCAGAAACTGATCAAGAAGAGATATTCAGTCTTAAAGTTCTTTGGACAAACTGAAATAATGATAATAATAACAACTAACATTTATTGGGCACTACATAACAGACATTTTACATTTACTATTTCACATAAACCTTAGAAAAATCCAATGTGGTAGGTACTACCATTGCCAGCATCTTACAAGTAAGCAAATGAAATCTCAACAAAATCAAGCTGTTTGTCCAGTGACCCATACCTGGCAAGCAGGGGAATCAGCACTCAAACCCAAGCCTCTTAGACTCGGCACCCTAACTTCCTCATTTCTACCCTACATAACATCTATACATTTCCAGTATTGTGTTGGCTCTTTGGCAAAGTCTCAAGGACTTGCTCAGAATTGGCATTTCTCCCTGCCAAAGAAAGCAGTTCTCAGAACTGATTCACACACCTACTTATTAGAAGAAAGCCTGATGTGATGATGTGAGAGAGTGGCAGGGACATATACACACTACCAAATGTAAATTAGATAGCTAGTGGGAAGCTGCCGCATAGCACAGGGAGTTCATCTCTGTGCTTTGTGAACACCTAGAGGGGTGGGAAAGGGAGGGTGGGAGGGAGGGTGACACAAGTGGGAAGAGATATGGGAACATATGTATATGTATAACTGATTCACTTTGTTGTAAAGGAGAAACTAACACACTATTGTAAAACAGTTATACTCAAATAACGATGTTAAGAAAAAAAGAAGAAAACCTGATGAAGATGAAACGAATAATGAATAACCAAGTAGAAAGGAAATCCAGTATAAGAAGAAGATGGCACATAAAGACCTAGAGGATTTAATGTTCTTCCCTTTTGAAAAGAGCGGAAGGAACCATAGAGATCATCAGTTGCAATGGCATCTTTGAACAGATGACAAGGAGAAAAGTGATTTTTTCAAAGTCTCAACATTACTTTCATGGTACAGATGAGAAAGCACTCTTAACGTACTTCACAATAGCCAGTATTATCATTTCGAGCATTATTATTACTATTAGTATTACTACTATTACTACTAGATGATAAGGACTACACTGATATTATTAGAAAACCCATGAGATACTTGTTCCATGCTGTGTTCCCCACTAAATGGACACGAGGATATACTCTGGCACTTGTGCTTTATGTAAATGATGATGGTACCCACTACTACAGCATATGCAAAGCAGCTTTTATCCTAAAGTGACATGACATAGTCTTCCTCACCCCAGTTCCATATACACACACTCCCTCTACCCCATTCTTTTATTGAATTATCTTCCAAGTACTTAACGCTATCTAAAAAGATCTTGTTTGTTTGGATGTTTACTGTCAGTCCTCTCCCCTTGATATATAATGTAAACTCTAGGAGAGCAGGAATTATATTTGGCTAAGATGTCACTATATACCCAGAGCCTTGAATTAAATATTTAGTGAATGGAAGGAGGCACCATTGACTTGAGTCGGTGCAATGCATGAATGTTCCCTTTTATCCAGATCTGTCTGGAGCAAGATGGAGTCTATGAACAAAACAAAATAAAAAAGATGGGAGGAACCTAGAATATATCTATATTTTTACATCTTATAATGATGTGATCCTTGGCGTTATAGTTTTTTATCAACTAAAGCTTGTAAATAGCATAAATCCTTTTTAGCACCTAGGAATCAGACAAGAGAAAAGCCCTCATATGCTGTCCTAGCTTGTTTTTTCTGTGATGAAAACAACTCTAGCTATTGTTCAATACCTGTTAATTCTTGGCACACAAATTCATGCCAGGTTGGGTTTAAGCCAGGCTAGCATATGATCTATGCTAGATCATAGATAATGGTTTAGACGTGGATTAAGTGGTGCTTTAGTCATAAGAGTGTGTATTCTTCAAGAGAATCAGTCGTCAAATGAACTACAGAAGGATTAAGAAATAGATTGGTCTTTCTAAAACCATGCAACTTTGGCTTTGAAAGACTACTAATAAAGGTCCATACATAGCAGTTTTGAAATTGTACCTAATAGTTAGAAGGAATATCTCCTACATAAAGCTCTAAGAAGACAACTTTGTATCCTAACAATGTAATATGACACAATCTCAGAAACATAAACATTGACATGGAAAAGAGTGAGTTAATTACTACAAAACCAGCTCTTAAGAAAACAAAGCCTAATTTGAAAATCAGAGGGAGGAAGGCAAGGCTGGGCTGAGTCATAGTGGTACAGCATAGGTAGAAAGCACTGTTTCTGCCATCTGGAGGTCTCTTGTTAAAACGTCCCATGCCAAATTCCCCAAGAACTGTCTCAAGCATTCAAAGCCAATAGATGTGGAACTGGAATAATTGCTTTGGGTCTTAGGACTATACTCTAGATCCCCTGAGGTTACAAAGGTAGCACCTCAATGTCTCATCATGGCTCCAAGATTCCTCACCTCAAATCTTAGCTTTCTATCCTCCTTTTTCCTGCTTAAACTATTCAAGTCTAACATCAGGAAAGTGCCTGGGATTGGCTTCAGAGATGTTTTCTTTGGCCTATACAACAGTTTATAAATAACTGAACCAACACTTAATAAATGGAAAATTCCATATTGCAAGAAAAAAAATCAGCTTTCCAGATTCTCTTGAATTTCCATTTTTCTTTGGCACTAAGTCTATATTCCCAGATGGCAAATATCAGTTGAAGCTGAAGAGAATCTGCCCCCTTTGGACAGGGCATGTGCTCTCCAATTTTGCAGTCTCCACCATCTTCTATTTTATCCCAATTTTAATGTCTGTGTTTATTGTCATTTATCATTGCACTCACATTTTTTAATAGTACACAGATGTTTCTTGGAATCAGTATCTCTATCAAAAAATGGAAATCAAAAGACAAAGAGAACTATATTTTCAACAAGAATCAAAAATTCACTTGGAAAAGGCAAGGCCAAGAGTATTAGAGACAACTTTCAACAACAAGTTGGAGGGTTCCTCCCCCAGGTAACAAAGATATAGTAATTAAGACAGTCTGATATTGGCACATGGAAAATAAACAATCAATAGAATATAATCCAG
Source organism: Kogia breviceps (assembly GCF_026419965.1). Lineage (NCBI taxonomy): Eukaryota > Metazoa > Chordata > Mammalia > Artiodactyla > Physeteridae > Kogia > Kogia breviceps. The sequence goes on from NC_081313.1 coordinate 122,340,154, forward strand.
GAATACTTAGATAGATAACTGCTTGATTGATTGACTGATGATAGATAGATGGTAACATGATATAAGGTATTACTAATCAAGGAAGAAAGATGGTTTGTTCAATACATAGTGGACATCAATAATGCAAAATAAATTATAATATTATTGTATGCCAGTTCCTCCTGCATTAGAGCCCTAAATGCAAAAGAGGCAAAATTCTAAAACTTGAGAAAATACAGAATAATACATTTAACATGTTGAGTTAGGAAAGAATTGCTTCAGCAATGCGTATAAAGTGCAAGCCATAGGAAAAAGATAAATAAATTTGACTTTCTAAAATATAATAGTTTTTCTCAACAAAAAGGTACCATAAATAAGTTAAAATGTAAACCACAATCTGAGAGAAGATACTGGTAAAAAATATATCTGGCAAAGGAGTCGTATCCAGAACTACTACAAATCAATAAGGAAAAAAAGAACAGAAAATAGACAAAGTATATGAATAGACAAGTTTCAGAAGAGAACCTCTAAATGGCCAATAACAACATAAGCAATGGTAAATTTCATTGAATAATAAGAGAAATGCAAATTAAAACAAGAATGAGTGCCATTTCACATGTAATAATGGCAAAAAACATAAGCTTGACAGAACCAAGTTGGTTCTGATGTAGAGAAATGGGGAATTTCATACACTACTGGGGGAACTAGAGATTGTTTCACCACCCATTTTCATAAGGAATTGGGTGAAACTAGTCAAGTTGAAAATGTGTATACATTTTTTAAATAGTTGTGGTAAAGATGTGTACACCTATTAGTTCAGTAAGTCCATTTAACAGGTGTATCCTGAGATTCTTGTATATATGCTAAGAAGACATGTGCAAGAATGGACTAACACTTTATATATCAACATGAATACATCCCAAAATATAACACTGGGGTTTTCAAAAGTGTACTGAAATATCACTTAAAGAGTTAAAACACTAAATAATGTTTTAAGTATTTAAACAATGCTATATTTTTAGTAGACCCATGCATATATGGCAAAAGTATTCTTGTAATCATGAAAATAACAAAACTTCATCCTCAAGATAATTGTTATCTTCAGTAAGGGAAGATGACCAGGATTGGGCTTCCATTGTTTTCATTAAAGAGTCAGTTGTCAATTTATTGTTGATTTTTTGAAGGTAATTTTTTCTCTCTTCTTTTAATATTTTCTCTTTGTCCTTGGCTTACCTCAGTTTTATTATGATAGGTCTAGGTATAATCTTCTTTGTGCTTTCCTGCCTAGGGTTGGTAGCTCTCCATCAATTACTTGAAACAATAACTTGAGAATTTTTGACAATTTAGAAAAATACCTGATCACTGTATCTTCAAATACTACTTGTGCACTATCCTTTACTTTTTTCTGGTCTACCCATTACATATATTTTACCACATTTCATTTGTCTCCTACACTCTCTTGTGTATTTTTCATCCTTTTCTTTCTTAATGCTTAAGTCTGAATATTTTCTTTCTCTTATCCTCCAGTTCACAAATTCCCCATCATCAGTGTCCAACCTACTATTTAACTTGTCCATCTAATTCTTCATTTCAGTTATTGTATCTCTTGGATCCAAACTTTCTATTAGGTTCTCTTTTCTTATAGTTTCCAGTTTCCTGTCAAAATTTTCCACCTTGTCTTAATTCCTTGAACATATTAAGTGTAATTGTTTTAACTATAACATCTATATATCCTGGGGAATGGTTTCCAATATCTGTTTTTATCTCCTGCTGGTTTGTTTACTGTTGTTTTGGTCAATATTCCTAAAATTTTTATTGAATATGATATATTATATATAAAACTTACAGAGATATCTGAGACTGAATGATGTTGTTTTCCTAACAGTGTCTAATCACATAGTGAGATAATTCAAAGTTGGGTTTGAGTTACTGTGAGTGCTAATCTATTTCCATTTCACTCATTCCTACGATCCTTACTGAAACCTTAGGATTTTACCACGGACTTCCTTCCTTGGCAAGTTCTGAAATCCAATTTTCACCCCTCATTGTGATTAGTATTCTGAACATGTCACAAAAAAAGAAAACTTCCGGACAATATCACTGATGAACACAGATGCAAATATCCTCAACAAAAGACTAGCAAACAGAATCCAACAGCACATTAAAAGGACCATACACCACGATCAAGTGGAATTTATCCCAGGAATGCAAGAATTCTTCAACATATGCAAATCAATCAATGTGATACATGATATTAAAAAAAACTGCAGGATAAAAACCATATGATAATCTCAATAGATGCAGAAAAAGCTTTCGACAAAATTCAACACCCATTTAGGACAAAACCTCTTCAGAAACTGGGCATAGAGGGACCTACCTCAACATAATAAAGGTCATACATGACAAACCAACAGCCAACATCATTCTCAATGGTGAAAAGCTGAAACCATTTCCTCTAAGATCGGGAACAAGAGAAGGATGCTCACTCTCACCATTATTATTCAACATAGTTTTGGAAGTTTTAGTCACAGCAATCAGAAAAGAAAAAGAAATAAGAGGAATCCAAATTGGAAAAGAAGAAGTAAAACTGTCACTGTTTGCAGGTGACATGATACTATACATAGAGAACCCTAAAGATGCCACCAGAAAACTACTAGAGCTAATCAATGAATTTGGTAAAGTAGCAGAATACAAAATTAATGCACAGAAATCTCTTGCATTTCTATACACTAATGATGAAAAATCTGAAAGAGAAATTAAAGAAACACTCCCATTTACCACTGCAACCAAAAGAATAAAATACCTAGGAATAAACCTACCTAAGGAGACAAAAACCTGTATGCAGAAAACTATAAGACACTGATAAAAGAAATCAAAGACAATACAAAACAGATGGAGAGATATACCACATTCTTGGATTGGAAGAATCAATATTGTGAAAATGAGTCTACTACCCAAAGCAATCTACAGATTCAATGCAATCCCTATCAAACTACAAAAGGCATTTTTCACAGAACTAGAACAAAAAAATTTATGATTTGTATAGAAACACAAAAGACCCCAAATAGCCAAAGCAATCTTGAAAAAGAAAAACAGAGCTGGAGGAATCACGCTCGTGGACTTCAGACTATACTACAAAGCTACAGTAATCAAGACAGAATGGTACTGTCACAAAAACAGAAATATAGATCAATGGAACAGGATAGAAAGCCCAGAGATAAACCCACACAAATATGGTCACCTTATCTTTGACAAAGAAGGCAAGAATATACAATGGAAAAAAGAAAGCCTCTTCAATAAGTGGTGCTGGGAAAACTGGACAGCTACATGGAAAAGAATGAAATTAGAACACTTCCTAACACCATACACAAAAATAAACTCAAAATGGATTAAAGACCTAAATGTAAGGCCAGACTCTTAGAGGAAAACACAGGCAGAACACTCTAGGACATAAAACACAGCAAGATCCTTTTGACCCACCTCCTAGACTAATGGAAATAAAAATAAAGAAATGGGACCTAATGAAATTTAAAAGCTTTTGCACAGCAAAGGAAACCATAAACAAGACAAAATGATAATCCTCAAAACGGGAGAAAATATTTGCAAATAAAGCAACTGACAAAGGATTAATCTCCAAAATATACAAGCAGCTCATACATCTCAATATCAAAAAAACAAACAACCCAACCCCAAAATGGGTGGAAGACCTAAATAGACATTTCTCCAAAGAAGATATACAGATTGCCAACAAATACATGAAAGGATGCTCAACATCACTAATCATTAGAGAAATGCCAATCAAAACTACAATGAGGTATCACCTCACACTGGTCAGAATGGCCATGATCAAAAAATCTACAAACAAGGGTAAGCTGGGACAAAGTGAGAAAGTAGCATTGACACATATATACTACCAAATGTAAAATAAATAGCTAGTGGGAATCAGCTGCATAGGACAGGGAGATCAGCTTGGTGCTTTGTGACCACCTAGAGGGGTGGGATGGGGAGTGTGGGAGAGAGGTTCAAGAGGAAGGGGATAGGGATATATGTATATATATAGCTGATTCACTTTGCTGTACAACAGAAACGAACACACCATTGTAAAGCAATTATACTCCAATAAAGATGTAAAAAAAAAAAAAAAATTACCCCCAAGGAGAGAAGCAGCATTGAACACTGTGATAACCACTAAGAGATTCTCTCCTCTTTCAGATCTTTCTCTTTCAAATCCTCACTTCCTTGGTGGTTCTCTTATGCCTTCAACTAGAATTTTTAAATATACTATCCAGCCCTTTAAGTTGTCCTCATGCAGAGCTTTAGTCAGAAGTAATATGCTCTGGCATTATCAGAAGCAGAATGCCTCTAAGCTAAATTTTGAGCATGTTAGATAGCCTGTGTTTATATCTTGGTTGACCCAAACATATTCATTGAATTTGGTTAAAATTCATTCAGCCATTTCATATAGCCACATGGTGTAAGAACAGGCAAACAGAAAGAAAGTTTATGTTGGCATAGAGGGTTTTCACAGGAAAAAGTACAGAACTTTAAATCTACCATGACTTGGCTTTAACTCATTTGCTGTGACACCCCAGGAAAATGACACAAACTCTCTGTTCTTAGTCTCCTTATACATAATACAGGGATAAAAGCACTACCTTAACTACCTCACAGGTTGATTTGGAGGATTAATTAGAACAAATAGACAAAAGTACCTAGCACAGTGCCTGGCCCAGGGTTGATATTCAACAAATACAAATTTAATCATAATTTGTAGAAATGAGATTTATCATTCCTTTTGCTATTCAAAGATTATTGCTTAAAGGAAAGAAGTCTAATAGACACCAATTATAGCTGTCTATACTACTGGAGTTCCAGCATTCATACAAGGATTTGGTGTTAGCTTGGGGATTCTGATGTACAACTATGCTATTCTTTCCCTTAAAATAGACCAAGTTGTGAATTTTGTTAAAATAGGGAATCAGTATGGAAAAGGAAAGTTTTCAAATTTAAAAGAAGGACGAACTCAGACCAGGTAATTACTGGATGACTCTACACTCTGGCCTCATCAAGGATACATTAGCTGAAAGTGAAGTGACCTCTTACCTGCTGACGGTTGCATCAGGCACAAACTCTGGACTCCGTGAATGTTGACTCTGCCTCAGGGACAGAGCATCTAAGGTTACTTCTCCGAAAGAGAGATAGAGGTTCACAGGGTCCCCTTTTGCGCATGACATTTCCATTCTATCATCCATGGTATGTTAAACGCTCTGCATTCTTTATTTCTCTGCCTTCTCTCGGTAATAAAGGTGCCATTATTCCCCCTTTCCCTCCCATATTCTACAGGCAAACTGATGCTTGAAGAAGTCATATAACATGCCAAAATCACATAGCCAATATGTGGCAGGCAATTTAACATTTATTGAGTACTTGTGCTGTGCCAGGCAATGTGCTAGGTACTGAGGCTACAATGAACAAGGCAACGTCCCTTCAAAGACGATAAGTTAAGGAAGGAAACAGAAGAAGACATTCTTGATCACATAATCTAAAAACAGCTCCTTTTGTATTAAGATATCAATGGGACAATTGTTAGGACTGTGAGGAAAAGATGTCAAAGGAAGAAGAGTGAAAGCAAAACCATAAGGCAGATAGACATGGTGGTCAAAGGGTGGCTGTGCACCCCACTCAGCCCCAGCCCTGACTCCTTCTGGAATTAGTACCCAGCTCTACATAACATGGAATTACATTTTCATGGGGGGTGAGGGCAGACAAGTAAAACAATAAATCAGCAAGATAGTTATAGATAAAGTGTTAAGAAGGAAATAAAACAGGGTAGTGGGATGAAGAGCAACTGGGAGAGGGTTCTTTGGTGGAATGTTCCAGAAAAGCCTCCATGCAGATGTGGTATGTTAGCTGAGATTGGAAAGGTGGAAAGTTAGAGGCAGACACATCAGGACTTGAGGCCGGAAGAGCTCAGCCTATTGAACTGTGCCCACAGTGGAGGAAAAAAAGTGGAGTCTAATGCAAGTTGAGGCTGGAGTCAGGAGAGGGCCAGATCACACAGGAAGTGGGAGGGTCATGGCACAGACTAAGATTGAGCCTGTGCACATTTCAGTTTCCAACTGGCAATAATGTATTGTTACTCCCTGGATCTCAGAGAGTGCACAACAGCAGTGCAGGGCGGATTAAGGCCAGCACCATTATGTCATGGTTTCCATCTGGAACTTTACACCTGGTTCCTTTTAGCCTCAGTTCACAGTGAGAAACTTCCCTGTACAGATTATTGAACACAGACAATAATATTCTACTATATGTATGTAACGTGATAAATATTGCAACGGCAACCAAATCACCATATACAAATGTATCCAAGGAACCATATGTACACCTTAAATTTACAGTTAGAGTTCATATTTATCCAATACAAATATACATACATACCAGGATAAGCCAAAAAAAGAAAGAAACCGCCTCATCCCCATTTTACTTCCTCATACCCTACGCCTGCAATTTTCTCGGTCTAGTAGACTATAATTTTGTTTTAAGGCAGAGTCCACAGAAACTATCCCAGTGCTTTGAACACAATAAGCGCTCAATAAACATTAGTTAAGCTGATCTTCAAAAGCAGGCAAGGGCTAATGCTAGAAAGTTTGAGCATTCATCACTGAAGGCTGGTGGGAGTCAAGAGGAAAAGGACTCTCCTGGCTCAGAATAACGGTGATGGAGGGGTGGCAGGAAAGGGAGCCACCAGCCAGCCTCTCCTGTCCCTCCTTTAAATTGCTTCTTTGGTCACTAGCACTTAAACTCTGGGTGAACAGATACGGCCTTCAGAATGTGGCCTCTGAGAACCGGCTTCATAGAAGCACGCTATCAATTATTCCACACAAAGCAGTTCAAATAAAAACAAAAAGATGTTTTTATTTTTTTAACATCTTTCTTGGAGTATATGCTTTACAATGTTGTTAGTTTCTGCTGCATAACAAAGTGAATCACCTATATGTATACATATATCCCCATGTCCCCTCCCTCTTGCATCATCTTCCCACCCCCCCATCCCACCCCTCTAGGTGGTCACAAAGCACCGAGCTGATCTCCCTGTGCTATGTAGCTGCTTCTAACTAGATATCTGTTTTACATTTGGTAGTGTATATATGTCCATGCCACTCTCTCACTTCGTCCCAGCTTACCCTTCCCACTCCCCGTGTCCTCATGTCCATTGCCTACATCTGCGTCTTTATTCCTCTCTTGTCCCTAGGTTCATCAGAACCATTTTTTCTTTCTTTTTTTTTTTTTTTTTTTTAGATTCCATATATATGTGTTAGCATACAGTATTTGTTTTTCTCTTTCTGACATACTTCACTCTGTATGACAGACTCTAGGTCTATCCAGATACATTATTTGTATCTCATTACAAATAACTCAATTTCATTTCTTTTTATACCTGAATAATATTCCATTTTACATAGGTGCCACATCTTCTTCATCCATTCATCTGTTGATGGACACTTAGGTTGTTTCCATGTTCTGGCTATTATAAATAGTGCTGCAATGAATATTGTGGTACATGACTCTTTTTGAATTATTGATTTCTCAGGGTATGTGCCCAGTAGTGGAATGCTGGGTCATATGGTATTTCTATTTCTAGTTTTTTTAAAAAACCTCCATACTGTTCTCCATAGTGACTGTATCAATTTACATTCCCACCAACAAAGCAAGAGGGTTCCCTTTTCTCCACACCCTCTCCAGCATTTACTGTTTGTAGATTTTTTTAACATGGCCATTCTGACCAGTGTGAGGTGATAACTCATTGTAGTTTGGTTTGAAATTCTCTAATAATTAGTGATGTTGAGCATCTTTTCTTGTGTTTGCTGGCAATGTGTATATCTGCTTTGGAGAAATATCTATTTAGGTCTTCTGCCCATTTTTGGATCGGGTTGTTTGTTTTTTTGATATTGAGCTGCATGAGCTGCTTGTATATTTTTGAGATTAATCCTTTGTCAGTTGCTTCATTTGCAAATATTTTCTCCCATTCTGCAGGTTGTCTTTCCATCTTGTTTATGGTTTCCTTTGCTATACAAAAGCTTTTGTTTCATTAGCTCTCATTTGTTTATTTTTGTTTTTATTTCCATTTCTCTAGGAGATGGGACAAAAAGCATCTTGCTGTGATTTATGTCAAAGAATGTTCTTTGGGGCTTCCCTGGTGGCAGAGGTTGGGAATCTGACTGCCAATGCAGGGGACACGGGTTCGAGCCCAGGTCTGGGAAGATCCGACATGCCGCGGAACCACTAAGCCTGTACACCACAACTACTCTACAGCCCATGAGCTACAACTACTGAGCCCACGTGCCACAACTACTGAAGCCCATGCACTTATACCCCGTGCTCTGCAACTGCAACAACAGAAGACAGAGTGATGAGAAGCCTGTGCATCAAAACGAAGAGTAGCTCTCACTTGCTGCAACTAGAGAAAGCCCATGCACAGCAATGAAGACCCAATGCAGCCCAAAAATAAATTAATTTTTTTAAAAAAGCATGTTCTTCCTATGTTTTCCTCTAACAGTTTTATAGTGTCTGGCCTTACATTTAGGTCTTTAATCCATTTTGAAGTTATTTTTGTATATGGTATTAGGAAGTGTTCTAATTTCATTCTTTTATATGTAGCTGTCCAGTTTTCCAAGTACCACTTTTTGAAGAGACTGTCTTTTCTCCATTGTATACTCTTGCCTCCTTTATCAAAGATAAGGTGACCATATGTATGTGGGTTTATCTCTGGGATTTCTATCTTGTTCCACAGATCTATATTTCTACTTTTGTGCCAGAATCATACCATGTTGATTATTGTAGCTTTGTAGTGTAGTCTGGAGTCAGGGAGTTTGATTCCTCCAGCTCAGTTTTTCTTTCTCAAGATTGCTTTGGCTATTTGGGGTCTTTTGCATATGCATACAAATTGAAAATTTTTCTTGTTCTAGTTCTGTGAAAAAATCCATTGGTAGTTTGATAGAGGTTGCATTGAATCTGTAGATTGCTTTGGGTAGTATAGTCATTTTCACAATGTAGATTTTTCTAATCCAAGAACATAGTGTATCTCTCCAGCTGCTTGTATCATCTTTGATTTCTTTCATCAGAGTCTTATAATTTTCTGCATAGAAGTCGTTTGTCTCCTTAGGTAGATTTTTACCTAGGTATATTATTCTCTTTGTTGCGTGGTAAATGTGAGGGTTTCAATAATTTTTCTCTCAGATTTTTCATCATTAGTGTATAGGAATGCCAGAGATTTCTGTGCATTAATTTTGTATCCTGCTACTTTACCAAATTCATTGATTAGCTCTAGTAGTTTTCTGGTAGCATCTTTAGGATTCTCTGTGTATAGTGTCATGTCATCTGCAAACAGTGACAGTTTTACTTCTTCTTTTCCAATTTGGATTCCTCTTATTTCTTTTTCTTCTGATTGCTGTGACTAAAACTTCCAAAGCTATGCAAAATAATAGTGGTGAGAGTGGGCAACCTTGTCTTGTACCTGATTTTAGAGGAAATGGTTTCAGTTTTTCACCATTGAGAATGATGTTAGCTCTGGTTCTGTCATATATGGCCTTTATTATGTTGAGGTAAGTTCTCTCTATGCCTACTTTATGGACAGCTTTAATCATAAATGCATGTTGAATTTTGTTGAAAGCTTTTTTGCATCTATTGAGATTATCGTATGGTTTTTATCCTTCAGTTTAATATTTTGTATCACATTGATTGAGTTCTATATTCTGAAGAATCCTTGCATTCCTGGGATAAACCCCACTTGATCGTGGTGTATCATCCTTTTAATGTGCTGTTGGATTCTGTTTGCTAGTCTTTTGTTGAGGATTTTTGCATCTATGTTCATCAGTGATATTGGCCTGTAGTTTTCTTTTTTTGTGACATCTTTATCTGGTTTTGGTATCAGGGTGATGGTGGCCTCATAGAATGAGTTTGGGAGTGTTCCTCCATCTGCTAGATTTTGGTGTTTGAGAAGTATAAGTGTTAGCTCTTCTCTAAATGTATGATAGAATTTGCCAGTGTAGCCAACTGGTCCTGGGCTTTTGTTGGAAAATTTTTAATCACAGTTTCAATTTCAGTGCTTGTGATTGGTCTGTTTATATTTTCTATTTCTTCCTGGTTCAGTCTCAGAAGGTTTTGCTTTTCTAAGAATTTGTCCATTTCTTCCAGGTTGTCCATTTTATTGGCATAGAGTTGCTTGTAGTAATCTCCCATGATTCTTTGTATTTCTTCTGTCAGTTGTTACTTTTCCTTTTTCATTTCTAATTCTGTTGATTTGAGTCTTCTCCCTTTTTTTCTTGATGAGTCTGGCTAGTGGTTTTTCAATTTTGTTTATCTTCTCAAAGAACCAGCTTTAGGTTTATTGATCTTTGCTATTGTTTCATTTCTTTTTCATTCATTTCTGATCTGGTCTTTTTGATTTTTTTCCCTCTGCTAACTTTGGGGTTTTTCTTAGTTTTTCTCTAACGGCTTTGGGTGTAAGGTTAGGTTCTTTATTTGAAATTTTTATTGTTTCTTGAGGTAGGATTGTACTGCTATAAACTTCCCTCTTAGAACTGCTTTTGCTGCATCCCATAGGTTTTGGGTTGTCATGTTTTCATTTGTTTCTAGGTATTTTTTGATTTCCTCTTTGATTTCTTCAGTGATCTCTTGGTTATTTAGTAGCATATTGTTTAGCCTCAATGTGTTTTTATTTTTTACAGTATTTTTCCTCTGATATCTAGTCTCATAGTTTTGTGGTCAGAAAAGATACTTGATATGATTTCAATTTTCTTAAATTTACCAAGGCTTGTTTTGTGACCCAAGATGTGATCTATCCTGCAGAATTTTCCATGAGAAGAAAGTGTATTCTGTAGTTTTTGGATGGAATGTCCTATAAATATCAATGAAGTCCATCTTGTTTAATATGTCATTTAAAGCTTGTGTTTTCTTATTTATTTTCATTTTGGATGATCTGTCCATTGGTGAAAGTGGGGTGTTAAAGTCTCCTACTATCGTTGTGCTACTGTTGATTTCCCATTTTATGGCTGTTACTATTTGCCTTATGTACTGAAGTGTTCCTATGTTGGCTGCATAAATATTTACAATTGTTATGTTTTCTTCTTTGTTTGACCCGTTGATCATTATGTAGTGTCCTTCTTTGTCTCTTCTAATAGTCTTTATTTTAAAGTCTATTTTTTCTAGGGATATATTTTTTTAACATCTTTATTGGAGTACAATTGCTTTACAATAGTGTGTTAGTTTCTGCTTTATAACTATTTTTTCTGATAATGAGAATTGCTACTCTAACTTTCTTGTGAATTCCATTTGCATGGAATATCTTTTCCCATCTCCTCATTTTCAGTCTGTATGTGTCCCTAGGTCTGAAGTGGGTCTCTTGTAGACAGCATATACATGCATCTCGTTTATGTATCCAGTCAGCCAGTCTTTATCTTTTGGTTGGAGCATTTAATCCATCTACATTTAAGGTAATTATCGATATGTATGTTCCTATTACCATTTTCTTAATTGTTTTGGGTTTGCATTTGTAGGTCTTTTCCTTCTCTTGTGTTTCCTGCCTAGAGAAGTTCCTTTAGCATTTGTTGTAAAGCTGGTTTGGTGGTGCTGAATCCTCTTAGCTTTTGCTTGTCTGTAAAGCTTTTAATTTCTCTGTTGAATCTGAATGAGGTCCTTACTGGGTAGAGTAATCTTGGTTGTAGGTTCTTCCCTTTCATCACTTTAAATAAGTCTCACCTCTCCTTTCTGGCTTGCAGAGTTTCGGCTGAATGATCAGCTGTTAACCTTATGGGGATTCCCCTGTATGTTATTTCATGCTTTTCACTTGCTGCTTTTACTATTTTTTCTTTGTATCTACTTTTTGATAGTTTGATTAATATGTGTCTTGGTGTGTTTCTCCTTGGATTTATCCTGTATGGGACTCTGTGCTTCCTGGACTTGGTTGACTATTTTCTTACCCATATTAGGGAAATATTCAACAATAATCTCTTCAAATATTTTTTCAGTCCCTTTCCTTTTTTCTCTTCTTCTTCTGGGACCCATTTAATTCGAATGTTGGTGCAGTTAATGTCTCAGAGTTCTCTAAGACTGTCCTCAATTCTTTTCATTCTTTTTTCTTTATTCTGCTCTGCAGTAGTTATTTCCACTATTTTATCTTCCAAGTCACTTATCTGTTCTTCTGCCTCAGTTATTCTGCTATTGATTCCATCTAGAGAATTTTTAATTTCCTTTATTGTGTTGTTCATTTTCGTTTCCTTGCTCTTTAGCTCTTCTAGGTCCTTGTTAAATGTTTCTTGTATTTATTCTATTTCCAAGATTTTGGATCATCTTTACTATCATTTCTCTGAATTCTTTTTCAGGTAGATTGCCTATTTCCTCTTCATTTGTTTGGTCTCATGGAGTTTTTACCTTGCTCCTTCATCTGCTGCATATTTCTCTATCTTCTCATTTTGCTTAACTTACTGTGTTTGGGGTCTCCTTTTCACAGGCTCATAGTGGTTCATAGTTCATAGTTCAGGTTCATAGTTCCCGTTGTTTTTTGTGTCTGCCCCCCAGTGGGTATGGTTGGTTCAGTGGCTTGTGTAGGCTTCCTGGTGGATGGGCCTGGTGCCTGTGTTCTGGTGGGCAGGGCTGCATCCGACAGTGCATGTTGGGGTGTCTGTGAACTTAGTATGATTTTAGGCAGCCTCTCTCCTAATAGGTAGGTTTGTGTTCCTGTCTTGCTAGTTGTTTGGCATGGGGCATCCAGCACTGGAACTTGCTGGTCATTGAGTGGAGATGGGTCTTGGCATTGAGATGGAGATCTCTGGGAGAGCTCTTGCCAATTAATATTACATGGGTCTTAGAGTTCTCTGGTGGTACAATGTCCTGACCTTGGCTCACCCACCTCAGAGGCTCAGGCCTGACATCAGGCCGGAGCACCAAAATCTTGTCAGCCACACAGCTCAAGAGAAAAAGGAGAAAAAAAAAAGAAAGAAAAAAAAATAATAATAATTAAAATAAAATAATGAAAATTTAAAATTAAAAAAAAAGAAGAGAGCAACCAAACCAATAAACAAGTTGACCAATGATAACAAGCACTAAAAACTATACTAAGATAAATATAAAAATCAGAAACACGTCAGTCTCAGACAGCAAACCCTAAGTCTACAGTTGCTCCCAAAATCCACCACCTCAATTTTGGGTTGATTCATTTTCTATTCAGGTATTCTATAGATGCAGGGTACCTCAAGTTGATTGTGGGGATTTAACCCACTGTTCCTGAGGCTGCTGGGAGAAATTTCCCTTTCTCTTTTGTTGTTCGCACAGCTCCTGGGGTTCAGCTCTGGGTTTGGCTCCACCTCTGTGTGTAGGTTGCTCTCAGACTTCTGCTCCCACCCAGACAGGACGGGTTAAAGCAGAGGCTAATTGATTAGGGGGCTCTGGCTCACTCAGGCCTGGGGGAGGGTATGGTACAGTAGTTATAATTGGAATGCAAGGTGAGCCTGTGGCAGCAGAGGCTGGCGTGATGTTGCAACAGCATGAGGCCTGTCATGTGTTCTCCTGGGGAAGTTGTCCCTGGATCACAGGACCCTGGCAGTGGCGGGCTGCACAGGCTCCCGGGTGGTGTGGATAGTGACCTGTGCTCGCACACAAGATTCTTGGTGGCTGCAGCAGCAGCAGCGTTAGCATTTCATGCACATCTCTAGGGCCTGAGCTGATAGCTGCAGCACGCCCCAGCTCTGGAGCTCAGCTAGGTGGTTCTCTGCCTTCTGTGGGCACACAGGGAAGGAATTCCCTCTCCTTGGTGCACCCAAAAACAATGGTCTCTTGCCTCTTGGGTAGGTCCAGACATTTTCCCAGACTCCCTCCCAGCTATCTGTAGTGCACTAGCCCCCTTCAGGCTGTGTTCACCCAGCCAACTCCAGTCCTCTCCCTGGGATCTGACCTCTGAAGCCAGAGCCTCGGCTCCCAGCACCCACCAGCCCCAGGGGGTGAGCAGACAAGACTCTTGGGCTGGTGAGTGCTGGTTGACACCAGTCCTCTGTGTGGGAATCTCCACTTTTCCCTCTGCACCCCTATTGCTGCACTCTCCTCCATGGCTCTGAAGCTTCCCCTCCACCCACCCACCATCTCTGCCAGTGAAGGGGCTTCCTAGTGTGTGGAAACTTTTCCTCCTTCACAGCTCCCTCCCAGAGGTGCAGGTCCCATCTCTATTCTTTTGTCTCTGTTTTTTCTTTTGCCCTACCCAGGTATGTGGGGAGTTTCTTGCCTTTTGGGAAGTCTGAGGTCCTCTGCCAGCATTCAGTAGGTGTTCCATAGGAGTTGTTCCACATGTAGATGTATGTTTGATGTATTTGTGGGGAGGAAGGTGATCTCCACATCTTACTACTACACCATCTTTAAGGTCCCTCCTCAAAAATATATTTTAAATTATGCTTTTCAGCTAGGACAAGAAAATATTAGTTGCCATATTTTTGGAGAATGCCACACTGGCATCTCCAGGCCCCTGCTAGCATCTCTGTTAATTACAGGTACTCAGTGAGAGCAGCAAGACACTGCTAATTGGAACCCTGATGACCAGCTTTAAACCAATATCTAATTTAGTGCTTCTGTCAGGAGCTGGGCTCATTTTCTCAAATGAGGAAGATAAATAAAAGAATTTGAGCCTCGGGATGTCCTGCTAATGCACTGCAGCAAAGAAAATACCCCATTTTCTTTTCTTTCAAGTCAAACTGTCAAGTGGCTAAATCACAGTATTTAGTTGATACTTTTTGCTATGCTCTAGGTTTGAATTAACACACACACACCATCTCACCTTTATCCCACATTCCTAGCATTCAGAGCATCACTACCTCAGTTTGGCAGGGACAGGGCAACTTCCTGAAAAAGGTGATATTTGATCTGAGTCATAAAGGATGGATAAAGTTCTGGTAAAGGAAAGGGATCTGTTGTTAATAATGTAATACAACTTCATTTAACACCATAGATGAATTCTTTTATTTTAAATCTTCATTATATGTTTAGTATCAAAGTATAGTGGGTCTAGGTCAGAAGGGATTGGAAAAGGGGAACAGGAGGGCACTCAATGCCTAGGAAAAGACCTAAAAATACAAAATAATAATAATTCTAGTGATAATAATAGTAGTAGCTACTGTCTATTGAGCAACTGTGTCAGAAATAGTGATGAGCACTTTCCATGCATTATTTTCATCTCTGATCACAAAATCACCATGGGGATTATTACCTCATTTTGAAGATAATGAAGCTCAGGTTCATAGAAGCTAAATTTCTAGCCTAAGGGTTCATAGTTAACAATAAGCAAGACCAAGAATCACACGGATTTCTCTGGAGGACAGACAGTACCATGGTTAAGAGTTTGAAGTCAAAAAAAAAAGAACCATATGCTGGCACACGAGCCTCCCCTAGACCTTTTGTGTGTTTCTTTTCTAATTTATGAAGGTGTTGAATTCCATCATCTTTACCACCTCTTCTAGATCTGTGCCCCCAAAGTCTTCACAATCCAGCCCATGGCTGGACTGCACCCCACAGCTTTCTTCCCTGTTCTGATCCTTCTACACCAGCTCCCAGCCACTCCTCCTAAATCTCTAGACCGACTAGTGCCCAAAAGTGAATCCGAGAAGAAAGCTTCTGGTTATATTCTATTACCTGATGGGGAAGCCCAAGAAAAAATTATGCTCAGTTGACGGCTCCAGAACTAAGAGCAGTGTTTTCTAAACAACCAAAAGGATTCTTGAAACAAAAAATTAATGGATTCCAGAACCAGCATTAGGCCAATTGGTGCAATGGGGTTCTGAATAATTTAGTGTTATACTGTCAACTATGAAATATCTTTGGGCAACAGCCTAAGTTTCCTTTCAACAACATAAATTGTTGGAAAGTAAGTATAGGAGCAGGAGAAGAGGGAACAATGTCAAAGACACTAATATCAAAAATGCATCTGAAGAGATTGAATAAAATTGTGTCAAAAATTTTAAAGTGGAAAAGAAGTACTTCTAAATTAATACTACCTCTTGACTTATGTATGTGGAATAACCTAAATAAATTTTATTTGTAGATCAGCAAATATTTCATCTATATTCTAAGAAGTGTGTATGTTCAATTGGACCAAAAACCCTTTTTTAAAAATCTTATGCTTTCTGAAGAAAATGCAGGATCACCAAACATTCAAGATTACCATATAACACTACTATATATAAAACAGATAACTAATAAGAACCTACAGCATAGCACAGGGAACTCTATTCAATACTCTGTAATGACCTATATGGGAATAGAATCTTAAAAAGAGTGGATATATGTATAACTGATTCACTCTGCTGTTTACCTGAAACTAACAACATTGTAAATCAACAATACTCCAACAAAAATTAATTTTAAAAAAGGAATGCTATCCAAAAACTTACCATATATGTGGGCCTATGTGTATAAGTAGCAGGAAATAACCTCAGTCTTACTCCTTAGATTACAAAGCCGCTCTTGAGTGCCTTCCTTATACCAGGTGTCAAGCTAGTCTCAAGATACATAGTGCTCTAGGGTAGTGACTTTCAACAGGTATTTGAGTGAAACCACTTACTGCCTTCACTCTGCCTTTCACCTATGCGCACATCATTTTTCTTCATGTTTCAGTACACATACAGCCCCTTTCAGTACCAGCTTAATGGTATACTACGTGTCTTTTCTTTTCTTTGCACCCAGTCATACTCAACTCTCTGTAGCAGTGCATGACTTACTTAACTCTACAATCCAGCAGGCATGACTTTAACCACAGAAAAAAATCAGCTCAAGCATCTTTACTGATCATCATTTGACAGCCCACTTCTGTTAGGGTTGCTGGTTGAGATCCAATGCCTAGAAGTATTGAGACAGAATGAGCTGTGTCACTGTCTGATTCAATGGGAACCTCTAAAACCCAAAGTACTTCCTCCTCTGGTGTATCACACTGCCTGAGATTCACACCATGAGCCTGATTCCATGACCTTAAAAACAAGCCATCAAAAGTAAAGCATTTTGCTTAGAAATGCCATTGAGAAGGGAAAATGCATGAGTTCTCTGAGAATAACTTATTCTAAATGGCACAGAGTCAACAAGTTAAAGGCAAAGACTCTGAAGAAATGTGACCCATGATGTTGGGTGCATTTGCAAAGGAGGAAAAAAGAGAAGGAACAGATTGTATTTTCCCAAGAGGGCCCTACCCTGAGGGTGGTAAACATCTCAGGAGAGTGAAGAGAACATATAGAGCAGAGTCAAAGGAGAGATGAGCAGAGCCTTCACAGTTTGCTCAGGGAGTGCCTAAACCAGATGAATATACAGGATTCTGTCTGCATATCATTTTTTCCCCAGTTATGATGTGATATCTCTGGGTCCAGTGTAGGCACTGGTCTAGATCAATACCCCACTGTGAATGGATCCTGGCCACGGCTGCTCTTTATCCTATCATGGTACTGATGAAATCTCAAGCAAAGATGACCAGGGAACCAACCATTCCCACCCGTTGGCCATCCGCTCTTGGAAATAAATAACAGAATCATAGAGAAAACCAGGGAGATGTTAGATCACATAAAAAAATGATTGACCATGACTCAATTCACACATGGGGAAAAACTGTCTCCCAATGTTCCTGTGCAAGCTCGTTTTGGTCTAAAGACATTGCTTTTCTGATGCATTCTTTCCCTGGCTCCTCTCCACCCACCCCCATCGTTAAACCCCTTATTCAGTGCTTGCTGGACTTTAGCATAGAGAGAAAGAAAAGGGCAGTTGCTCTCTGGTAAGCAGCTATCTTGCCTTCAAACCAGAAGTGCAGATTCTACACCTGGAATCTGTAGTGAAATTTAACATAGGTGGCTTTTGATTCTCTTGGAATTCCAGATTCAGTCTTCATGGGAAATGAGAGACAGAATCAGTGAATCTATTAACATGCTACATGCTGAGGGAAGTGCAATGTATGAAGCAGCCACAGATCATTTCCTCAGAGAGCCATCATCTAGCTGGAGAATCAACAGTCAGGGATGACAAACGTGCAGAATGCCTGTTTCTTCTCATCTAACTTGCCCCATGACAGACATTACTAAACAATCATGCTATGCTTTTCTACTGATTTCACATGCAATCTCAGAATCCTCTCCAAGGCAGCACTTAAATAGCCACTAGCCGTATTTCAGAGTTAGTACACGATCTGAAATATATTTGTCATTTTTCATCACAATTAACAGAGTAACAATAACATCCCATTACCAAACAGCACCGTGAAAAACCAGGTTTTGGGGTACAGACAGTTAAGGCAGTAGGGATTCCAAGGAAAGCTTCATGGAGGAGGAGGGACTTAAACTGACTGTGGACATTTGAGTCGAATTTAAAAAGTGAAACAGACTCAATAATCATGGACACCCACCCACAGAATAGAATATTCAAGAAACCAAGGCAAAGAGCTAACAGGAAGATCTGCATTTTCTTTCAAGGCCTCCAGGCAGGGGGGCCCCTCCTGACTCTGGGAAGGGACTCCCCACCCTGGGGTAGTACCTGCAGCCCTGCACTGCACTGCAACTCCCACTCCTCAGCCTACAGCATGCTAAGTCACCCTGAAAAGCAGTTAAGCACACTGCAGTGACTCCCAAACCTCAGTCTTTCACAAACCATCTTGCCCATTTCAACCACCTCCAGGTGCCACATTATTATTCACTTAATATTTTATTTAAATCAACTCACTTTTTAACTTCAATAAATCAATTTTAAAATAGAAATACTGTATATCTTCCACTAGAAAAGGCAGTCTTGCATGTGTTAATTTAAATAACTACTTTTCAGATGTTTGTTTATATGCCCCCTAAGATAATCTCATGTACCTCTATTAATATGTCTCTGTACCATACCAGCTTCAGTGGTTAAGAGTATGTGCTTTGAAATACAAAATACTACATATAAAATTGATAAACAAGGTGCTACTATACAGCACAGGGAACTATATTCAATATCTTATAATAAACTATAATGGAAAAGAATCTGAAAAAGAATATACATATATATGGAATCTAAAATATGACACAAATGAACCTATCTATGAAACAGAAACAGACTCATGGACATAGAGAACAGACTTGACCTTGCCAAGGAGGAGGAGGCTGGGGAGCAATGGTTTGGAAGCTTGGGATTAGCAGATGTAAGCTATTATATATAGAATGGATAAGCAACAAGGTCCTACTGTATAGCACATAGAACTATATTCAATATGATAAACGATAGTATAAAAGAATATTTTTAAAAAGAGTGTATATACATGTATAACTGAATCACTTTGCTATATACCAGAAACTAACACAATATTGTAAATCAATCATACTTCGATTAAAAAAAAAAAAGTATGTGCTTTGGAGTAAGGTGGACCAGAATTCTAAACCCAGCTCCATCACTTATTGGTTGGGAGGCCTTGGCAAGTTACTGAAATCTCTAAATTTCCTCATCTGTAAAATGGGTAAGTAATAGAATCCAAAGCATAGTCTTATTCTGAGGATCCATTAAGGGAATACCTGTAATGTGCTCAGCAGAGTCCCCAGTACCCACTCTTTTTAAGTACTTACATCATTCTTCATCCTGGTTAGGGATATCTGTTCCAGATCAAGCTATTTTCTATCCCAAGGTATCAAAGTAGAGTGAAAACAGAAGAGAGATGTTTGATTAAATCCAGGCTTCACCACTTTAAAAGGTGTAGCCTAGGTAAGTTACTTTTTAAAACTCTCAGTTACTTCATTTGTAAAATTAAAGAAGTAATGGTAAGTACCTCTCATGGCTGAGGAAAGTAAATGAGGTCAAACAGAGAGTGCTGGCATTTTGTTCTTGTTTGATAAATGGTAATTCTTGTTATGTATATTACATAGAGGTTTCCTTTAAATTTCTGAAAACACAGATACTATCAGGCTTTTGAAATCCCCTATCATTCTCCACTTTAGACCCACTTTCTTTATTGAAAAACACTGGATCCCCGAAAATAATTGTGTATTCTCCTTTCCACATGAGCAACAAGAAGCCTGTCCTAACAAGCAGAATGAGGGAAGCCTTCTGAAAGTTCAAACCTTTGCATCCAAGACCCAGACTCCTTCTTACATGGCCTCTGGTTCTGTTGAAATGAGCAACTTCTCTTCTGTAATTAGAATATGAACTTGATGTGATTCTAAAGATCCTTATCTGATGGATCTAGGAGAAACAGCTCCTCTCTGCTATCTGGGCAGCGGGCCACTTCTCTCAACTCCAAAACCACTCAGGCTCCTGTTTTGTGAATCTTTGAGCCAGTAAAAGAACACACTCTCACTGCCTGGCAGTGTCCTTTCTCCAGGCTACTCTCACTGTAGCCTTTAACCCAATGGGTCTTGAGGTGGCTGTAGGAAAACATCTTTGATGTGTGGATGGAGCAGCTCTGTCTCCATTTATTCCTTTGCCTTTCAGTTTAGCACTCCCTCTCCAGCAGTAACTCCAGAACAGCTTTGCTCAAGTAGACTCATGCTACTAGAAATGGTCCAGAGACCGATAACTCATTTCACAGCGGCTGCCAAGGAGCTGTCAGACAGTGGTTCTTATGGCCACAGGTCAGATTTAAAGCTGTGACCTCAAGGAAATGCACATGTCTCACATCCCATTAAAAGTAGCTGAGCCAGACAGTGGCCCCCATGGAGTCCATCAACTTTGTTTTGGTTGTCAGGCCAGAGCTGTTGTTTGCATTGAGAGAAGAAAAGTTGCAGCCTCCCTTAAAGGCTGGGATTTCACTCAAAATATTTTTTTCTGCTCGACAAACACTCATCCATTTACTTCTACCAGTCAAAGAAGAAACGTTCTAATTCTATGATACAACCCAAAGAACCTAAAGCAAGAGTCAACGCAAGAGAATTCCAGTCTCATTACAGCATCCATATCGACTACTTGCCAGATGGTCTGGAACAGCATGTAGGTTTCTAATTGAGTGGCAGTATCAACAAATGATTGGGAATGGCTGTCTGGAATACTGTGCTGAGAATACTAAATTGGGAAGCAGGCTGGCAGCAGAGCAGGGGTTGGGGGAAGGGAGGGTGGTCAATTAGCAGTGTCTGCCTTAGATTTGGAAAAGACAGCATTATGCCATATATTTACTTACTTTAGTCTGTGTATATTTTCTTTCTTTCCTGAGCTGTTGTTATAGTCTCCATATCAGCTTTCCTGCCTACAGGTCTCCACACACCAATGCACACCCCACTCCACTGCCATAGTCAGTAATCCAATGGGCACATCTAACACATCATTCTTCCTATGGCTCACATGGTCCAAGGTCTTAGCATGGTGCATAACACCCTAGACAACTGAGCTCCAGCCATCTCTCCAGCCACATCTCTCATCACTCCTCACCACAATGCTGTTCTCACATTCCTTGAGATGTCCTTCCTCGTGGCACATGCTACTCTTTTTCTCTGAAATGGCTTTGCCTACCATACTCCTCTTGCTAGATATTACACATCCTTCAAAGCTCAATTAAAGCTTCACCCCTTAGTCTCTCCCTCCAGGATGCCCCAAGACCTTTTGTTCATATAATGGTCCTTTTTATATCACAGTCTTATTAATGATGACCCTTTCACTGCAAGTGATAGAAACCAATTCAAACTGGCTTAAGAAATAAGAAAAATACCAAATTAATAACTTTAAAGAAGGAATGCGCTATTATTCCCTTACGTTAATGAAAAGTTTGGAGATAGAGTTCCAACATGACTGGATCAAGATGCTCAATGATGTCTTCACAGATGATTCCTTCATTTCCAGGCATTTTTCTTTGAACTGCCTTAATTCCAGGCAGGTGGGACTACTCTAGCCGCAAGTCTACAGGGAGTTTTATTCCCTAATAGTTCAAAGAGAAGTCCCCAAACTGAGTCTTATTGGCCTGTGTTAGATCACCTGCCCACCCCTGGAGCAAGCATTGTGGTCAAGGGCAAAGAATTTGCTGATTGTCCAGGTCTGAGTCAGATTCCACCCCTGAAGCAGGAGGAGTAAACCAACTCGACCCAAACCATATGGACTGAAAGTGGGGAACACTGGATTCATCAAAGGAAGACAGGGGTATTAGTTTCCAGAAAAATGAAGCATCTGTTCCAGGAAGGGAAAATATATCATACACACACACATATAAAAATGATGAATTTGGAGCTTATATGTCTCTTTTCCCCACCAAACTGAGCCCATCACACCTATTCACAGTGCCAGCAGAGCCTTCAAGGACAATACAAGGACAAGCACTTTCCTTAACTCTTTGAAAATGTATGGGAGTTCCATTCCAGTCTTTTGGGAACATGGTTATTAACTGTCTGTGCTTACTGAATATTTCCTCATTCTATGAAGCAATTTATGAATCTTGGTGCAGCTTGCAGAGATAAGCATTACTTGAGTCCTTGCTTGACAAGCACAGAAGGGAATTTATGTGAAGTGTTCTGTGATACACATTATGTTTACTTGCTAATGAAATTTATTCCAGCTTTGTGCTTATTTATAGCACACTGATTCAGAACTGATGCAGTCAATAAAAAATGGCTTATATGTGACCAATTTAAAACATTTAAAACCTCTTATTGTAAAAACAAAAGATAAGGGAGTTAAAATGAATAAGAAAAGAGAAGCTTTGTTAATGGCAAGAGACAAAAAAGGAAAAGAAAAATGTCTAGTGAATACAGATATATATGCATTGTCCCTGGTCTTTTATTTGAAGTAATATTCGAGTTTTAAGTCTCAATATGGAAAGAAAATCCCTGATCACTCATGGGTAATCCCTGAAAAGTCTAAGAAGCTTGTATAAATGTTATCCTTAGAGTTAATACTTTTAGCGGGTTTTTCTTCCTCTGGAACTCCCTAAAGTATCCCATTCTGTGCCTGATGTAGTAGGAAACACACTGGCTTTACAGTTTTTAATTTCTGCATTCAAATTCTAGCCTGCCATGTTCTGGCTCTATTGTCAAGAAAAACCAACTGGCTTTAAAGTATTTTTACATGCATTACAAATCACACGTGACATTGATTCCAAAGTAGAAATATGGCAACTAAGACACATTTATCTAATTGCGAGAACAAATTTTATTTATTTATTTAAGAAACACATATAGCACTTATTTTATGGAAGGGATTATTCTGGCTACTTCATTTACATTTACCCATCTCATCCTTACAACCACCCTTTGACATAGGTACTAATATGATTCCCATTATATAGGTGAGAAAACTGAAGCACAAGGCAGTTAAGTAAACTTCTAGGATTTCACAGTCAGTAAGTGTTAGAGCCACCAACTAGATACGGGCACCTGACACTGCAGTTTGTGTTTTTGATCACATACTAACTGCTTCTCCAGTAAAGTGGCTTTGGAGTGGGGCAGGACTAGGTTCAAACTCCATCTCTACCACCTACTAACTAGTGACTTGGACAAGTCCTTTCATCTGTCTGATCCTAGATCTTCATCTATTACATGAAGATGATATCATATAAATCCCCTAGCACCATGCCTTGTACTCAAATGTTAGATTTCTTCCTGCAAACACAAGTAAGCTAACTGTAGACACGCTTAACATCTAACCCAGCCAGACACTGAGTTGGAATGGCCTTGAGGAACATTTCAAAGGAAAGCACAATTCTAGAAATCACCCAGTGAATTGAGATAGAGACAAAGAGGAAAGAAAAAACAGTATTTCAGGATTGATGCTCAAAAGCAAGTTTTGGTTTTGAGCCATCCAATTCATTTTGGGAATGTCAACCTAGCTTGTGAAATGCCGCCAGTGGTCCAAAAATCTTAGAATTTCGGGAAAGAAGAACTAGGCTATTGATCTGCACATTCAAGAAATATCAAAGTTGATTGTGTTCCCCTACTACAGAGTAAGTGGATAAATACTGCCGAAACGATCCCCACATAGTGGTTATCATATGTGTGAACTCCTTCAACAAAAGTCATGGAGGCCACAGCCAGAGGAAAAATTTTTGGCTTCAGTAACCAATCAACTGTTATTTTATGACAACCTAATAACCAGATGGAAACATCTGTACAACCAATCTAAATGATTATATTGAAATGGAGCATTAAGGTGGCAAAAAAAAAGGATATCAAGGAAGTCTAGGGTACACTTACATGTCCTGACAAAACCCCAAGAATCAAAATATATCAGGGTAGAAAAAAAAGAAAGTATAGCTATTTATTTGTTTCCAGTTGGCTAGTATATGACCTGTAGACACGGGGCCATATGTAGTCAGAGTCCATCCTTACTGAAACAAATATGAAAAAGGATTACTATTCACCTCCATAGGAACAACTTATTGAGCAACTATTTGTTAGGTACTGGACTAAGCATATAAAGGGCATTAAATAATAAAATCTTCACAACTATATTTCAATACAGCAAGTATAACTCTTACCCATATTATAAAGTGGCTTGAAGACAGTAATTAGCTTTCCCAAGTTTACACAGCTAGTTTATTGATTTCAATATTTTTATCTGCAAATAGAAGAAACCTAAGTCTAGGTTTAGACTTCAACCTAAATCTAAGAGGCAAGAGCACTCTCTGGGGTCTCTTAATAAGGACACTAATTCCATTTTTTGAGGGCTCCACCTCATGACATAATCACCTCCCAAAGACCACACCTCTTAATACCGTTGTACTGGGGATTAGGTTTCAACATATGAATTTGGTGGGGGACAGAAACCTTCAGTCTCTAGCAGCCTGTAAGCTCCATGAGGATAGGGATTGATTCTGTGCTTGCTAGTGTGTAGCCCTCGTTTCTATCACACTGCATGGCATATGGCAGGTGGTCAGGAAATACTGGTTGAACTGAAAAAAAATTAGAGAAACCAAGAGTTCCACTCTCTTCTTTTAACCTCTTCTCTAATGTTCTGCTTAAGCAGATTCACATCGTGACCCATTACCTCCTGACTCCCAACTTCTATTTCCTTTGACTCCACAAATTCCTTGGAGTTGGACTCAGCACTTTGTAATATATGCACGGTGTGCCCTGATCTCATGGGCTAGGTTTAGAAAACAACTATAGTTTTCTCAAGGTTTTAAAATGTACTGTAGATAATAAATAAGCAAACAAGTAAACAAATTAGCACTATGGTGTATAATTAAGAGCTCAAGTTCTGCAATTTACAATAATGAAATCTTCACATATTAAACGTGTAGCTGGGTTGGTTACATAATCTCTTTGAGCATCAGTAATCTCAGCATAAAATGGGGATAATGATATTAATCTTATAAGATTTTTGTAGATATTCAGTAAGTTAGTATATGCAAAACTTTTAGCCCAGAAATGGAAACTATTTTTAACAAATAAAATTCCTATAACTACAAAGATATTCTTCTCAGAAACGTTGCTTCTATAAAGAGCCAAACTGTTTAATAAAATGATGGGCTGACTTGAGGTAAAAGGGGTTAAGAACTATTGCTGTAGGGATTTCAGGCAGCTGATGTAGTTACTATGAATAATTCATACAACGAAGTGCCTGATTTTTTGAACTCAGTCTGTGTTGAGCTCCAGTGGAAATTTTAGGTCCGACGGAGGAGTGAAACCAAGGTTAATTCTCCCATTTTGCAGACGCAGTCATAGATTAGTTTCCTTTCATTAAAACCTTTGCTGCGTTAGTGAAATAAGTCAGACAGAGAAAAACAAATACTGTAGGATATCACTTATATATGGGATCTAAAAAAAGCTAAACTCATAGAAAGAGAGATTAGAATGGTGGTTTCCATGGGCTGGGGGATGTGGAAATGAAGAGATGTTATCAAAGGATACAAACTTCCTACTGTAAGAAGAATGAGTTCTGGGAACCAAATGAACAGCATAGTGATAATAGTTAATAATACTGTATTCTATACTTGAAGGTTGCTAAGAGAGTAGACCTTAAATGTTCTCACCACACAAAAGAAATGGTAATTATGTGGCATGATGTAGGTGTGAGCTAATGTTATGGTGGTAATCATATTGCAATATATAAGCAGATTAAATGAATACATCGTGCACCTTAAACTTACATGATGTTATACATCAATTATATCTCAATAAAGCTGAAGGAAAACCGCTTTGCTGTACTAATTAACTTACTGCCTTCTGCTCTATTAAAACTTGATATTATTCTGCCACTTAGTTTTAATAACAAAAAGCAGTTGCAAACAGAAGAATTCTGCAGGTCTTCTTTCTCATGTTAGCTTTATATCACAAGAAAACTCAAGAAGAATGTTTTCCAGTGTCTGTGGCTGAGTCTATGGCATATAAATCGTTCACCAGCATCTCACACCCATGCAAACACTGCTAATCAGAGTATTCTTTACCTCTAAAACGCACACTCAAATTTCTTAATCCTACTCAACACAGAGCTCCAGAAGCTACACCACTCAATCACATCTGATGTGTGAGGTGTAACCTATTTTCCCTACGGGACTTAAGGAAATGTTATATCCGAAACCAGAAATCAAGTTATCACAGTAAGAAACACAAGTGTAAACCTTATGATGGTACCACCTATGAGGACTAGTCTTAAAATATGATTGCAATCAAAGAACTACAGTCCTGAAACAAAATAATAACAATTTTTAAATAACTTAAGTTCTTTACTTGCATTCTCAAATACTATGAGTGTGATATACTGAGCTCAGGGATAATTTCTTTTAAATTTTCACTTTTCTTTCCCCTCCACTTCCTTTATACACAACTTCTGTCATGGCTCACTTGTCAAACTGTTCAAAATATTTGTCATCCGACCCCATAACAGGCCCTTCTCATCCTTCTCCTAATTTTCTTCAGTTTTGTATTATCAAAATGCAAAAAGCCAGTCTGAAATGACACAAAGGGGTAAATACTGAAAAGAGTAAAATCAGCATCATCTTTAACAGCAGGAAGGAGGAAGGATTGGGAATGCTCACACTTTAGAAATCTTCGAATAGATCTAACCTATGGTTTTATCCTATTACTTCACCCTTCCACCATTTTGAGAACCAACATTTCCCATTATCAGTTTTGGAGTTCACAGAAAAGGTCTCAACAAGCCAAATCTAAGAGCAGCTTTGGCATAAGGAATGGCTTTTTTGAAGCTAATGCTCAGAATTCCCCACAAAGCCTGTGGGAAAAAAACAGCCACTTCAAATGATGAGAGCTTATTTCTGCCTGTATAGCTACTTCTCTCTCTCATTTCTTTTTCATGTAAAGAAAATGCAGACGAAAAAAGAGGCTGCTTAAGAGAGTTAGCCTTGATTTCATTCGTTAAAGACAACAAAAAATTAAAAACAAGTAAAAAATTCCATTGGCTTTTACCTCATCTCAAAACAGAAAGGCTCTGAGCAATAATAGATTCAATAAAAACAAAAAAGGGGGCTGATGTAAAATATAACCCATAGCCATCATTTCCATAACTTTAAAGGAATCCTGATCTTTCCACTGATACTCAGAATTTTTCTTCCAACTTTGGGTCATAAAAATTTTCATACCGACATCCAATTTTATTCGAATTCTAAAACTTTTCTGGAATATGTATCCTTCACAGCTGTGAACCTCAGGATAAAGCATCCTTCACCAGGGTCATTTCTCCAGTTCAAGACACCAAGCACCCATCCTCTAATTCTATGAGAGATGCAAAGACAGAGGTCTGGGATAAATGGAGTACCTGAAAAGCTCACACAAAGTCAGAAGCAAGTCTTTACAAGACAGGGAAATATTTGAGTTCAGGAAGGCAATGTGCAGAGATTCTGAAGACTACCAGACATACTAGAAACAGACATTTTTATTTGAATCAGCCACACGACCAACAGATGTCTCCCCACTCAATGTTGTAGGCACCCAACACAGGACTCCAATGGCTATACCCCACCACTTCTGGGTATAGCTTCAGGCAACCCTTTATCTTCCATCCTGAACCACCTTGCTGTTTTGGTACCTTACGTTTCCATTTCATCATCTCATATATATGTTATGACTTTACTCCATGAGATAAGGTCAAAATTTTACTCCATAACACTGAATATTTTTTTAAAGTCAATTTTTCATTTCTCTTTATCAGATGGCTATGTTGGAAATTCAATTTCAGTCAAGCTAAAGGAAGCCCACTGCCTTCCTCATATGCTTGATAATATGGGCAGCTCATAATATTTGGGGAAGGGCCTTTGATGGAGTTCTCCTCAAGTCCACACTTGATCTCAATGGTATGTCCATTAGACACACTCACAGCATCCCTTGAATACAGATGGCACTGCAGCTTTCTTGTGAAACTTGAGCACAGGATGTTTGCTGAGAGAGGGACCCTAGGCATCTAGTGTCCAGACTCATGCATGAACTAAAAACTGCCTTCCCTCTCAGTTTTCCCCAGGGTGCTGTAGGACAGTAGGCTACTGCTCCCCATAGTGGTAATTATCTCTCCACTTATAAAGCACTCAAGAAAGTGTCTAAAATACCCTCAGAAAATCCCCCTGTTGTTAAAATGTAGAGAAGCTATTAAAAACAAATGACTAAAATGGTTCCTTCTTACCTGTCAAAATCTGGTCTCATTCCGCAAACTACATACTTCCCCAGGCTCTGTGGGAAGAAGAGGTAGGATGAGGTATGAGGAAAGATGCTGCCATTTTCCTTTTCCTTTTTTTCAGGAATGGCCAATTAAAATGGAAACAGAGAAGGAAAGAGCATAAAGAAAAGAGGTTATGCTTCGTAACTGCCTTAAAGGTATTAACTGAGGGAAAAAAAAACATTTCTTCAGTATCGAATTACATTAGACATTATGGGCAAAGGAGGGGAAGTGAAAGAAGAGATTGGTAGCTAATTTCAATATTTCTCCTATCAGGGAAGCTTTAGACACCACCCAAAACAGGGGACCTTAAGTATATTGTATGAAGGTATTAACCTAAGGGCAGGCATTAGAGCAAAATTCCAGATCTTCCTAAATGCCAGGAGAGAGAAAAAGAGAAAAGGGCAGAGAGAAAGAAAGAGAGAGAGGAGGAGGGAGGAAAAGAGGAATAGAGAAAGAGAGGGTGAGAGGACGGGGGGAGGGAAGGAAGAAAAGAAAGAAAGAAAGAGAAGGATAGAAGGATGAAAAAGAAAGAAAGAGAGAGAGAGGGAGGGAGGGAGGGAAGGGATGGAGGGAGGGAGGGAGGGAGGGAAGGAAGGAAGGAAGGAAGGAAGGAAGGAGGGAGGGAGGAAAAAAAGCAAGCAAATGAACCCGTAGTAAAATACTATTTAGGTACGTACACACACACACACACACACACACACACACACACCACATCACATCAATGTATCATAACTGAGGTCAAACCTCTCAAGTACATCAATAAATGTAAGTGGGCTTAAGACACCTATAAAATATTTTCAGGTTGGCTAACAAAGTAAAGTCAACACACCAAGAGACCCAAATCAAAGAGATTAGGAAAGGTTAAAAGTGAAGTGATGGACATATAAGCAAAATCCTATTAGAAAACACAATGGAAGGGAAAAGCCCATTTATAAGACCAATAATGATACTATTAACATACTAATAACACTTCAACAAAATCCCCATGATAAAAACTACAGAATATTTCTGAAAGGCACAGAAGTAAAGTTGAACAAATAGAAAGACTTTCCATATTCTTGGCTAGGAAGAGCCAACATCATAAAGTTGTCAATACTCCCAAAGTTAATTTTTATACTTAATGAGCTCAAATAAAATGCCATCAGGTTTTTACTTTCCTGGAGATAAAGTTGATTCTAAAGCTCACTTGGGAAAACTATGAGAAAAAGGAGAATTATAAGAAATAGCAGGGGTGAGTTTTATACAAAAACATTTTTAAAACTTTAAATTTTTAAAATGTCTTATTGATGCATTCATAGACAAAAAGACAAATGGAACAAATTTAAAAATCCAGAGATAGACCTAGTCACATATGGAAATTTAGCATTTAAAAATAATTGAATTTACATAATTGAACTTCTTCATTAATTCAAATTCAGCATCTCAAATGAGTAGGCAAACGATGGATGTCTTAATAAGTTGAATGGGAACAACTGGTGAGTCATATGGAAAAAGGTAAAATTAGACACATTTCTCACTCCATACACCAATATAAATTCTCAATGGGTCAGAGACTTATATATAAGAATAATACTACATAAGTAATAAAAGAAAACATGGATGAATTCTTCTAAACCTAGAAGTAGAAAACACTTTCCTATGACTCAAAATTCAGATGCAATAAAGGGAAAGTTTGGTAAATTTGACCCAAAATATTTAAAAATAAAAACTTCTATATAGCAAAAACTTCATAACTGAAAACAAAAAATGGCAACCCAGAGAAAAATATTTGCCACTTTTTGCAGGGATAATGAGTTAATATTCTAAAAATAGAAAATTAATAGATCAATAAATTATAGAAAATGGACAAAAAAGAAGACAGTTCACAAAAAATGTGACTCTTAAATGCTACAAAAAGAAGCTCAATCTTTCTCATAATAAAAAAAAGCAAAAGAAGACTCTACGTATTACTCAATGCCAAGTGACAAAAATCTGACAGTTCAACCTCTTTGAGTGAGGTTGGAAGAAATAAACATTCTCATACAATGCTGGTACAAAATGGAATGAACCCACGGAGAAGACATTGGCAGTATCTAGCAGAATTCATCAGCCTTTACCCTTTGACTCAGCACTCCTAGGACTACATTTCAATGGCAAAAATAGCAGAAGATGTATACAAAAGGCTATGTGTTTCAGCATAATTTATTACAGTAAAAGTCTGTAGACAAACCAAAAAGCTATCAATCAGGAACTGGCTCAGGAGTCACCACTTACAACCCTCGGACCAAATCTGCAGGCCTGATTTTAAACAGCCTTCAAGTTAAGTGTGGCTTTATACTTTTAAAGGGTTGGAAGAAGAAGGAGAAGGAAGAAGAAGTGGGTGGGGCAGGGGAGAAGGGACAAATATGTTTCTATTGTATCCTTATAGAAAAAGTTTGTTGAACACTTGACTGGTTGAATGAACAAGGCACATTCACACAATGAAGTACTACGCTAATATAAAGAAAAAGAAGGAATAAAAATAATAACTACAAAGGATTAAAACACATAAAACACACAGGTTCATGATGATATTAAAGAAACAGAAAACAGCACTTTGGTCACTGTTGGAGTAGTTGTTAGGGACTGTCTGTGTCCCTCCAAAATTCTTATGTTGAAGTCTTAACCCCCCAATGTTACCAGATTTGGAGACAGGGTCTTCAGGAGGTAATTAAGGCAAAAAGAGGTCATAAAGGTGGGGCCCTGATCTGATAGGATTAACACCCATATAAGAAGAGAGCACAGTCTATTGAGTTGGCCAAAAAATATGTTCGGGTTTTTCCGTAAGCTCTATTTTTTTTTCAACGTCTTCATTGGAGTACAATTGCCCTACAATGATGCATTAGCTTCTGCTGTATAACACACTGAATCAGCCATATGTATACACATACCCCCATATCCCTTCCCTCCTGCATCTCCCTCACACCCTCCCTATCCTACCCCTCTAGGTGGTCAAAAACCACAGAGCTGATCTCTCTGTGCAATGCAGCTGCTTCCCACCAGCCATCCATTCTACATTTGGTAGTGTATATACGTCCATGCCACTCTCTCACCTCATCCCAGCCCAACCACCTCACCATGTCCTCAAGTCCACTCTCCACACCTGCGTCTTTATTCTGGTCCTGCCCCTAGTTTCTTCAAACCATTTTTTTTTTTTTTTTTTTTTTAGATTCCACATATATGTGTTAGCATACAATACTTGTTTTTCTCTTTCTGACTTACTTCACTCTGTATGACAGACTCTAGGTCCATCCACCTCACGACAAATAACTCAATTTCGTTTCTTTTTATGGCTGAATAATATTCCATTGTATATATGTGCCACATCTTCTTTATCCACTCGACTGTTGATGGGCATTTAGGTTGCTTCCATGAACTGGCTACTGTAAATAGTGGTGCAATGAAGATTGCACATGCAATGCATGTGTCTTCTTGAATTATGGTTTTCTCTGGGTATATGCCCAGAAGTGGGATTGCCAGGTGGCATAGTAATTGTATTTTTAGTTTTTTGAGGAACTCCAATACTGTTCTCCATAGTGGCTGTATCAATTTACATTCCCACCAACAGTGCAAGAGGGTTCCCTTTTCTCCATACCCTCTCCAGAATTTGTTGTTTGTAGATTTTTTGATGATGCCCATTCTGACCAGTGTGAGGTGATACCTCATTGTAGTTTTGATTTGCATTTCTCTAATAATTAGTCATGTTGAGCAGCTTTTCATATGCCTCTTGGCAATCTGTATGTCTTCTTTGGAGAAATGTCTGTTCAGGTCTTCTGTCCATTTTTGGATTAGATTGTTTTTTAAGCTGTTTACATATTTTGGACATTAATCCTTTGTCCATTGATTCATTTGCAAATATTTTCTCCCATTCTGAAGGTTGTCTTTTTGTCTTGTTTATGGTTTCCTTTGCTGTGCAAAAGCTTTTAAGTTTCATTAGGTCCCATTTATTTATTTTTGTTTTTATTTCCATTACTCTAGGACGTGGCTCAAAAAGATCTTGATGTGATTTATGTCAAAGAGTGTTCTTCCTATGTTTTCCTATAAGCGTTTTATAGTGTCCACTCTTACATTTAGGTCTTTAATCCATTTTGAGTTTATTTTTGTGTATGGTGTTAGGGAATGTTCTAATTTCATTCTTTTACATGTAGCTGTCCATTTTTCCCAGCCCACTTACTGAAGAGATTGTTTTTTCTCCATTGTATATCCTTATGTCCTTTGCCATAGATTAGCTGACCAGAGGTGAGTGGGTTTATCTCTGGGCTTTCTATGCTCTTCCATTGATCTATATTTCTGTTGTTGTGCCAATACCATATTGCCCAGATTACTGTAGCTTTGTAGTATAGTCTAAACTCAGGGAGTCTGATTCCTCCAGCTCCGTTTTTTTTCCCTCAAAATTGCTTTGGCTATTTGGGGTCTTTTGTGTCTCCATACAAATTTTAAGATTTTTTTGTTCTAGTTCTGTAAAAACTGCCATTTGCCATTGAGAGTTCAATGGGGATTGCATTGAATCTGTAGATTGCTTTGGATAATATAGTCTTTTTCACAATATTGATTCTTCCAATTCAAGAACATGGTATATCTCTCCATCTGTTTGTGTCATCTTAGACTTCTTTCATTAGTGTCTTATAATTTTCTGAGTACATGTCTTTTACCTCCTTAGGTAGGCTGATTCCTAGGTATTTTATTCTTTTTGTTGCAATGGTGAATGGGATTATTTCCTTAATCTCTCTTTCTCATCTTTCATTGTTAGTGTATAGGAACGCAAGACATTTCCGTGCAGTAATTTTGCATCCTGAAACTTTACCAAATTCATTGATCAGCTTTAGTAGTTTCCTGGTGGCATCTTTAGGATTATCTATGTATAGTATCATGTCACCTGGAAACAGAGACAGTTTTACTTCTTTTCCAATTTGGATTCCTTTTATTTCATTTTCTTCTCTGACTGCCATGGCTAGGATTTCCAAAACTATGTTGAATAATAGTGGCGAGAGTGAACATCCTTGTTTTCTTCCTAATTTTAGAGGAAATGCTTTCAGTTTTTCACCATTGAGAATGATGTTTGCTGTGTATTTGTCATATGTGGCCTTTATTATGTTAAGGTAGGTTGCTTCTATGTCCACTTTCTGGAGAGGTTTTTTTTTTTATCATAAATGGGTGTTGAACTTTGTCAAAGCTTTTTCTGCATCTATTGAGATTATCAAATGGTTTTTATTCTTCAATTTGTTAATATGGTGTATCACATTGATTGATTTGTGTATATTAAAGAACCCTTGAATCCCTGGGATAAATCCCACTTGATCATGGTGTATGATCCTTTTAATGTGTTGTTGGATTCTGTTTGCTAGTATTTTGTTGAGGATTTTGCATCTACATCCATTTTATTGGCATAGAGTTGCTTGTAGTAATCTCTTATGATGCTTTGTATCTCTGTGGTGTCCATTGTAACTTCTCCTTTTTCATTTCTAATTTTATTGATTTGAGTCCTCTCCCTCTTTTCCTTGATGAGTCTGGCTAAAGGTTTATCAATTTTGTTTATCTTCTCAAAGAACCAGCTTTTAGTTTTATTCATCTTTGCTTGTTTTCTTTGTTTCTATTTCATTTATTTCTTCTTTGATCTTTAAAATTTCTTGCCTTCTACTGACTTTTGGTTTTGTTTTTTCTTCTTCCTCTAGTTCCTTTAGGTGTAAAGCTAGATTGTTTATTGGAGATTTTTCTTGTTTCTTGAGGTAGGATTGTACTGCTATAAACCTCCCTCTTAGAACTGCTTTTGCTGCATCCCATAGGTTTTGGATCATCCTGTTTCCATTGTCATTTGTCTCTAGGTATTTTTTGATTTCCTCTTTGATTTCTTCAGTGATCTCTTGGTTATTTAGTAAGGTATTGTTCAGTCTCCATGTGTTTGTGTTTTTTATGTTTTTTTCCCCTGTAATTGATTTCTAATCAATTGTTGGGGTCAGAAAAAAAGCTTGATATGATTTCAATTTTCCTAAATTTACTGAGGCTTGATTTGTGACCCAAGATGTGATCTATTCTGGAGAATGTTCCATGTGCACTTGAGAAGAAAGTGTAATCTGCTGTTTTCAGATGGAATGTCCTATAAATATCAATTAAATCCATCTTGTCTATTGTGTCATTTAAAACTTATGTTTCTTTATTTATTTTCTGTCTGGATGATCTGTCCAATGGTGTAAGTGAGGTGTTAAAATCCCCAAGTATTATTGTGTTACTGTTGATTTCCTCTTTTACAGCTGTTGGCATTTGCCTTATGTATTGAGGTGTGCCTATGTTGGGTTTGTATATATTTATAATTGTTATATCTTCTTCTAGGACTGATCCCTTGATCACTATGTAGTGTCCTTCCTTGTGTCTTGTAACATTCTTTATTTTAAAGTCTATTTTATCTGATATGAGTATTGCTACTCCAGCTTTCTTTTGATTTCCATTTGCATGGAATATCTTTTTCCATCCCCTCACTTTCAGTCTGTATGTTTCCCTAGGTTTGAAGTGGGTCTCTTTTAGACAGCATATATATGGGTCTTGTTTATGTATCCATTCAGCAAACCTGTGTCTTTTGGTTGGAGCATTTAATCCATTCATATTTAAGGTAATTATCAATATGTATGTTCCTATGACCATTTTCTTAATTGTTTTGGTTTGTTTTTGTAGTTCCTTTCCTTCTCCTGTGTTTTCCACTTAGAGAAGTTCCTTTAGCATTTGTTGTAGAGCTGGTTTGGTGGTGCTGAATTCTCTTAGCTTTTGCTTGTCTGTAAAGCTTTTGATTTCTCCATCAAATCTGAATGAGATTCTTGTCAGGCAAAGTAATCTTAGTTGTAAGTTCTTCCCTTCCATCACTTTATTTTTTTTTTTGCACATCTTTATTGGAGTATAATTGCTTTACAGAGGTGTGTTAGTTTCTGCTTCATTACAAAGTGAATCAGCTATACATATACATATTTCCCCATATCTCCTCCCTCTTGAATCTACCTCCCACCCTCCCTATCCCTTTAAATATATCATGCCACTCCCTTCTGCCTTGTAGAGTTTCTGCTGAGAAATTAGCTGTTAATCTTATGGGAGTTCCCTTGTATGTTATTTGTCATTTTTCCCCTGTTGCTTTTAATAATTTTTCTTTGCCTTTAATTTTTGTGAAACTGATTACTCTGTCTCTCAGCATGTTTCTCCTTGGGTTTATCCTGCCTGGGACTCTGTGCTTCCTGAACTTCGATGGTTATTTCCTTCCCCATGTTAGAGAAGTTTTCAACTATAATCTCTTTAAATATTTTCTTGGGTCCTTTTTCTCTCTCTTCTCCTTCTGGGACCCCTATAACTTGAATGTTGATGCATTTAATGTTGTCCCAGAGGTCTCTTAGGCTGTCTTCATTTCTTTTCATTCTTTTTTCTTTATTCTATTCCATGGCAGTGAATTCCACCATTCTGTCTCCCAGGTCACTTATCTGTTCTTCTGTCTCAGTTTTTCTGCTATTGATTTCTTCTAGTGTCTTTTTCATTTCAGTTATTGTATTGTTCATCTCTGTTTGTTTGTTTTTTAATTCTTTCAGGTGTTTGTTAAACATTTCTTGCACATTCTTGATATTTGCCTCCATTCTTTTTCCAAAGTCCTGGATCATCTTCACTATCAATTATACTGAGTTCTTTTTCTGGGTGGTTGCATTTCTCCACTTCATTTAGTTGTTTTTCTGGGGTTTTATCTTGTTTCTTCATCTGGTACATAACCCTCTGTCTTTTCATCTTGTCTATCTTTCTGTGAATGTGGTTTTTGTTCCACAGGCTGCAGGACTGTAGTTCTTCTTGCTTCTGCTGTCTTCCCCCTGGTGGATGAGGCTATCTAAGAGGCTTGTGCAAGCTTCCTGATGGGGGCACTGGTGATGGGTAAAGTTGGCTGTTGCTCTGGTGGGCAGAGCTCAGTAAAACTTTAATCTGCTTGTCTGCTGATTGGTGGGGATGAGTTCCCTCCCTGTTGGTTGTTTGGCCTGAGACAACCCAGCACTGGAGGCTACAGGCTCTCTTGTGTGGCTAATGGAGGACTCCAGGAGGGCTCATGCCAAGGATTACTTCCCAGAACTTCTTCTCCCAGTGTCCTTATCCCTGCAGTGGGCCACAGCCGCTTCCCCTCCTGCCTCTGCAGGAGACCCTCCCACACTACCAGTTATGTCTGGTTCAGTCTCCTATGGGGTCATTGCTCTTTCCCCTGGGTCCTGATGCACACACTACTTTCTGTGTGCCCTCCAAGAGTGGAGTCTCTGCTTTCCCCAGTCCTATCAAAGTCCTGCAATCAAATCCTGCTAGCCTTCAAAGTCTGATTCTCTAGGAATTCCTTCTCCCATTGCTGGACCCCCAGGTTGGGAAGCCTGATGTGGGGCTCAGAGCCTTCACTCCAGTGGGTGGACTTCTGTGGTATAACTGTTCTCCAATTTGTGATTCACCCACCCAGTGGTTATGGGATTTGATTTTATTGTGACTGCGCCCCTCCTACTGTCTCATTATGGTTTCTCCTTTGCCTTTGGATTTGGGTTATCTTTTTTGGTGAGTTCCAGTATCTTCCTGTCGATGACTGTTCAGCAGTTAGTTGTGATTCCAGTGCTCTTGCAAAAGGGAGTGAACACACATCCTTCTACTCCACCATCTTGAACCAATCTCATAGTTGAAATTTTTCTTAATAAAAATGTGTTTCAATAAAACCAGAAAAAGGGAAAAACTGGAGCACCACCATCATTCACCTCAAGCACTGGGCATAAAGTGTGACTTATGAGTTTTCAAGTTGGTAACTACCTATGGTTTCATTAAAAATTCACCACTGAGCATGACAGTTGCCCTTTGGAAAATCTGGCCTTTCAGATGAAATTCTGCATCAACCATAAATGTCTCTTTTCCTAAGTTCACTCTGCCTTACATTCCAAAGACTTTTAGTATAATCCACAGGATCCCAAATGTAGATAAGCAAAATCACCTAGAGAACCTTTTTTCAAAATTTCAGATCCTCATCCCAACTCTACTAAACAAGGATCTCTATGGGTGGTGTCCTCTATCCTGTATTTTTAACAAATTCCCAGTGATTCTGATGGAGCCAGCTCCAAACTCACTCTGGTACTAGAATTTAAACCAACAGTGCTCAAGCTTTTAAAATCCATGCCCCCTTTTGATAAACATAAAAGTCTTGTATCTACCTTTAATGTTAATATAAGCATTAGAATTTAAAGAACTTAAGAATTTTTCTCATAACTGTATATCAATGCCACCTCACCTCTCTAAGATTCCCCACCCAACCCTTGGGTTGATCCTCAAATTATTTCATGAATATTAATTCAAAATAGTTTAAACAACCTTAAAACAAATATTTTGTCATATTTCTTTCATCAACTTCTTCATTGCCCTTAGTATCACAACTTGACAGGAAAATTCTTTCACTCAAGCACTATTTACTGTGTACCTGATGTGTGCCAGTCATTGTGCTAAGGATACAACTGTAAATAAGACAAGGTCTCTGCTCTTGGGGAAACTACATCCTAGCACACAAAGACAATCAGTAATCAATATAAGGTAGTGATGAATTTCATAAAGGTAATAAAATAGGCCTATGTAATCAGTTGAAGTTGGAAGTGGTCTCTACTTTAGAAAGGGTATTCTAGAAAGATCTTTAGGAAGAGATAACATTTGAGGTGAGACTCTAAACAATGAAAAGAACCCAGTTATGATCTGGTAGAGGGAATGTTCCAACTAGAATATGTTCCAAGTAGAGGGAAATGCAAACACAGAGCCCTGGCACAAAGCTCTATATTCAAGAATGGAAAGAAGACCAGTAAGACTTGAACATGTTGAGGATGAGGAAGTATGGCACCCATAATCTTCTGAGGCACTCATTTATATTTGGTTGCTGTTGATGTATGAAAATGGAAAGCAGGGAATTCCCTGGCAGTTCAGGATTTGGCACTTTCACTGCCATGGCCCTGGGTTCAAACCCTGGTTGGGGAACTAAGATCCTGCAAGCTGCACAGTGCAGCCAAAAAAAAAAATAAGAAGAAGAAAATGGAAAGCACAAATATCAATTCTACTCCCAAACATCAAGAAGGTAACCAAGTGTAAGTGATAACTAACAACATTATGTTTCAGAAACTAAAGCAAAGTTGCCAGATTCCTAGAAGACCCCTTCCCACCTAGTCTCAGGCTTTTATGGTTGGGGGAGTTGGGGCAAGGGAGTTCAAATTAGGAAAGTGGAAGATTCCTCAGCCCAAGGGAAATACAGAAAATAACAAGTTGTGGTCTCAGGAATCACAGCAAGAGATCTTCAAGCCCACAATGAGCTGAAAAAATGTGGACCCAGCTATCTTCAGGGGCCAAGATGATGAACAAGTTCATAAAGAAGCAACAGAATAGAAAGAGGTCTAGAGAGCCCTTCCCAAGTACAGAGGAGTGCTAAGATCTATGGAGACTTTTCACACCCTCGGAAGGGTTAGAGGTATCTAGAACACTGAAACTGAATTTCTCTCCTAGGGAAATGGGGAGATCAGAGAAGGCAATATAAATCAAAGAAATAAAGTAATGTGACCTTCTTTGCACTTGAGTTTTATGCATGAAAATTCATTCTAAATAAAGTAATAACTAAAATTAAACGAAAAAATTAAAAAGGTTACTCTGTGTTTGCTGTTTCCTGTGTCTAATTTCCAATCCTTACAATCATCCCACTAGAGAAGTAATATCACTCCTCCTCACCCCCAGTTTGCAGATGGGGACATTGAGACTCGGATTAAGCTTTCCTAAGGTCTTGGCTCATAAACTATAAAGTCACTTACCTAGTAGCACTGAACACAGTGCTAGGCACACTGTCAGTACTAATATATTTATTTGATTAATTAATTGGCCAGTTGAAGAATCTGACTCAGAGTTTTGAACTAATAATTAGTTGGTCTGTTTTACTATGGGTCATGAAAATGATTTACATGTTTAGCATATATGATTTAGAAATCTACTATGTATAAGGCACTATCATCAGTCAGAGTCAGTGAAATGAGACAGGCACTGTCCTCAGCAAATAGCAGTCTATCTGGAGATAAGAGCACACAAACAAGTATAAGGAAGTAAAATAGACTAGAAGTGCAAAGCACTTCTTTAGAAATTTGAAAGAGGGAAAGATCACTTTCACCCTTGGACACCAAGGAGAACTCTCTGCAGAAGAGGCATGTGACAGGAAGGTAGTTTTAGGTTCCCAATTATCTTGTGTATTTGAGTATCATTAACAGACCTAATTAATTCAAAATAACCCAACCTTCTTTTTCCCTCAGCAACAGGGTTATACCTGAATTATATAGATAGCTTCATCAATTCTAGTATTTACACAGCCCGAGTGAAGCCCATTTGTTCCAAAAAGAAAGAAGTAATGAACTTCAACAGATACTGACCTCTTATGAATAGTTAGCCTGCTGAGTGGATTCCCAAGAAAATATAAAATTATGTCAAATTACTTATGTACAAATGCAATTACCTATGTGATGCCTGTCCCTCGATTTCTCCTTTTTCTGCAAAATGCACCCCACCCACTGGGGCTGGGGACAGGATGGGGGCCTGAAGTTATGTCCATGTTACATGACTCTTCACCACAGCTGATTGGACCCAGCCTGGAATAATACATCGTGTCTCTTTCAGCAATAGAATTAGGGCACAGTTTGAGCTTCTTTTTGTAGCTCAAACTGCAAAGACAGACATTCGGGAATATGGAATGCCTTATCCTGGCATGAACACATGAGAAAAGACAACTGGCTGAGAGAGAAAGAAAAAAGAAAAAAACAAATATGAAGAAACAACCAGAAGCACAAGAAGAAAGAGAGAATTATCACCAATTGCCTTGGCTCCTAAAGATTTTTCTGGTTCCTGGATCTACAATAAATTCTTAGATTCTTACAATAAATTCTCCTTTATTTGTTTAAGCTAGTTGGAATGTTTCTACTACCTGCAACCAGAGCATTGATACTCACAAGCGACTGGAGAATCGGGGGAATGTATAACACAGACCAAGTATGGGAGAAATCACTTTGTACCATTTGCCTAAGCAAACAAAAGCAATCCCACACAAAAGTGACAGATCACGAGATGTCACATCCCAGCACTCAACAGCAGGTCCTGCGCGTTTTTATGGGGGGCTATGACAGCCTGCACCCCACTAGGTCTGGGAAGGCACTGTGCCTTCCACGCCCTGGTGATCACAGCAATTTGATAGCAGAGGCTAATGAATCCCACAGTTGGGGTTGGGATACTTTTGTCTGCTTCAGCAGTGGAGAAAGCCCAGCTGCCTTCTTCATTCAGGTAATGGAAAAAAAGAACACAGGAGGAAGCTGGCTTCCCAGGTCAAAAACAATTACTGAAAATTCTATCCAAGGGTCACTTTCAAAAACACAACATGCAAGTAGGTAGGAAACGGAGCTGTGAGCAAAAACTTCTAAGCATCAGTCCCCCTCAGAGAACAAATCTTAGCTCTACTGAGATAAAATTTTTCTCACTTTCCTTTGCTTCCACTTCATGACATGGCCCTCTATCTTGTCTGTTTCCTGAATTTTCTTGGCTACATATCATGGTTGTTTGTCTTCACTCTTCTACCCAAAGATAAACACTCTGAGAGTAGGATCCAGGTCAAGTTCATTTCTAGACTTGCCAAAGTGCATAGCATAGTGCCGGGTACCAAAAACATGCTTGGTGGTAAATGTTTAAGGACATAGGCTCTGCCACTGACTACTTGTGTGACCTTGGGAAATTTTCTCAACTTATCCATGCCTTATTTCCCTTACTTATAAAAGAGCAATAATATTCCCTTGTTCTCTGGATTATGGTTAAGTGAAAATTAAGATATATGTAAAATGTCATGCATGAGATAAACACACTACAAATGAGAGCTATTGTTAGTAGGTACTGGCCTGAGAAGTACAGAACCAGACTTTGCCCCCTTCTCTCCCACATATTCTATTATCACTGTTATACCTGGTTTTCATTTCAACCCCAGAAGTGCCCCAGTAGCAAGGACAACCATTCCTCCAGAAGAGGGAGATAGGCTAGGAAGAAAGTAACCACACAAGCTAAGTACACATGATAAATAAACAGTAAAGGACTGCATTGTGCCCAGCTTTGAAATGTGCAAAAATTACACCTGCTCGTGCCAAGTTAGAAGCAGCTTCCAAGTGCCTGATGCTACATTCATCACCACGTCCCAGAAAGATGCTGACTGAAGGTTTTTAAAAACTTCAAAAGACTCTTGCAATAATTGCATATTCATTAGACAAATTAGTTCTAGATTATTTTTAAAACCATAACTTTAAAAAAAAGAGCAACAAAGAATTCAAGAGAATTATGCAGGAGTGGTGTTTAGAATATAAAAATGTAGAATAGTATTCATTCTCTCTGAAAGCATTAAATGGTAAAAAAAAAAATGATGAAGAGAAACTAAAAATAAAAAGCCACACAGAAAAATAATATCTTTATGAAATTCAGCCTTTGGTAAGTATATAGAATTTTTCTATTAGTTGGGGTTGGAGGGAAATGTACCAAGTGTTTCCACCTCTAATGAGGAAACACATTGGGAAAATAAGGACTCTCATCATAATATTACATTGGCTGAAGTGGTGATTAACCAGTGTGACCCCTAAAACAAGTATCTGCTGGGATCTTGTTCACTGAGGAGCCACAATCTGGTATAACAGACAGGGCTCCATTTTTTTTTAGACTCCATTATTCCCCAAATAAGCAGCTGCCACTTCACCCAGATGTGTTAAACGGGGTAGAAAGTCAGCAAAAGTAAACAAAAGCCACCAATGGAGCCTCAGGTGGCTCACAGCTTCCTGCCTTGAAGTGCATTACAAAATGGAAAAACAAGTCCGAGAACATGGGGCCAGGCAGCATTCTCCATGACAGGAGCGGTGAGGAGTGCAAATGCTAGTATTTGCCATGTGGGAAGGTTACATGCCGCACTCCATTCCTGAGGCCACATGGGTGCAATATTAAGGTATAAATTAAAGAGCCCAGCAATAGTTCCTGTTACTTGCCAGTGCCCACTGAGGTTG
This sequence comes from Kogia breviceps, assembly GCF_026419965.1. Taxonomy (NCBI): domain Eukaryota; kingdom Metazoa; phylum Chordata; class Mammalia; order Artiodactyla; family Physeteridae; genus Kogia; species Kogia breviceps. The sequence continues at coordinate 122,382,762 of NC_081313.1, forward strand.
AACACTTCACCATATGCAAAAGGCTGGCTTCCTTGCTACCTGGCAGAAAAATGAAAGCAGTCTGTTCCAAAACCAACCCCATCTTCTATGATTATAAGTACACTGCTATATTCTGGGACTAGTGGAAGAGGTGGAAATTGAAAAACATGAAAATAGAATTAAATTTATGATTACAAAGTATAGCTAGTGCTCCCAGGGAGAGAACAGAGAGCCATCTACCAGCATCATTTACATTGGCAGAAGGGGAACGGGCAGAGAACACCAGTATTTCTAGGTAGTATGGCAAAGTGGTTAAGAACCCTGGTCCTGGTGTTCAAAAGATTTATATTTGGGCCCAATCCCACCACTTTCTAGCTCTGTGACTTTGACTTCAGGCAAGTCATTTCCTCCTCCAAGTTTCAGTCCCCTTGTTTGCAAAATGGGAATAAGAATACCAGGACAGTATCTCAAGATGTGAGGATGTAATCCACATTGCCTCTAGAATTTAGTAAGCACTTGATAAAATTCTTGTTATTATCAAACATGATAGTTCAGAATATATCACACTGGTGTATTAGTTTCCTAGGGCTGGTATACAATGCCACAGACTGGGTGGTTTAAACAAAAGAAATATATTTTCTCACAGCTCTGGAGGTGTCAGCAAAGTTGGTTTCTCTTGGGGCCTCTCCCTTTGGCTTGCAGATGGCTGCCTTCCCACTGTGTCCTCACAGGGTCTCTCCTCTGTGTGTGCACATCCTGATGTGTCTCTGTGTGTCCAAATTTCCTCTTCCTAGGAAGACAACAGGTGGACTGGATTAGAGTCCACCCCAGTGTCTCACTTTAACTTAATCACCTCTTTAAAGGCCTTATCTCCAAATATAATCACATTCTGGAGTACTAGGGATTAGGGCTTCAAAAAAATGATTTGGAAGGTATACAATTCAGCCCATAACAACCAGTATAACATGGGAGCTGACCAATCAGAAAAGATGCTGCTTAACCACTGGCCAGTCAGAATATACGCTGACTGTACAAAACCAGCATAGTGAACTGATGCAAATGGGTTACTGTTACGATTATTATCATTCAGTGAGTTTTAACACTACCTCTACTCAGGGTAAGTAAGACCTTTAGGCAGAGTGATCCAATGTTTCTGAAAGGTGAGATTTCAGGAGACAAAGCAACCTTCAACCAGCGTGAGCTCCTATACCCTACCTCTTCTCGAAACTGGACAGATGCCCAGAGCCTTTGGAAATTACTTTGTGAGAACAGGCAGGAGGAAACAGTGACAGGTGGAGGAGCAGGGTGGGCACAGGAGACTGAGATTTGAAAACAAAGACTAGGAAGAAGACATTTAAGTGGAGAGAGGAACACTTTCATGTAAAGAGCTAAGACAACCCAGATAGAGGAGACCTCAGTAGGCCCATCTCCAGCTTTGGTTCTAGCCCAGGGTTGACCAGTTAGAACTTTCACAAGGTCAAGATACATTCTTCTTGGCATACCTCCTTCATGTCATCCTACTAAAAAAGATTCTTTTCCTCTTTACCCAAATGGTCACTTTTGTTATCCTACTGTGCTGTGTCAGACAGAAAGTTGTAGAAGAAAAAGAAGAAAATAAAAACCCTAATATAATATACCCATCACCTTCTTCTACATCATCTCCTTCTCCCTCGCCTTCTTCTTCTCCTCGATCAGCCTTTATTCTGTGCTCATCATGTGCAGCATTGGGTTTCTCACTTAGGCCTTCATTTAATCCTCATAATCTCAATAGCTCTGTTCTTTTTTTTTTTTTTTTTTTTTTTTGGCGGTACGTGGGCCTCTCACTGTTGTGGCCTCTCCCGTTCCGGAGCACAGGCTCCAGACGCGCAGACTCAGCGGCCATGGCTCACGGGCCCAGCCGCTCCGCGGCATGTGGGATCTTCCCGGACTGGGGCATGAACCCATGTCCCCTGCATCAGCAGGTAGATTCTCAACCACTGCGCCACCAGGGAAGCCCAATCGCTCTGTTCTTTACCATAGGATAAACTATCTGTTACACAAAACAAAAAGACAACCTACAGGCTAGGAGAAAATATTTGCAAACAATATGACCAACAAGGGCTTAATTTCCAAAATATACAGACAATTCATACAACTCAGTAAAAAAAAACAAACAAAAACACCCAACCTAATCAAAAAATGGACAGAAAACCTAAATAGACATTTCTCCAAAAAAGACATACAGATGGCCAATAGGCACATGAAAAGATGTTCAACATCAATGATTATTAGAGAAATGCAAATCAAAACTACAAGGAGGTGTCACCTCACATCGGTCAGAATGGCCATCATCAAAAAAATCTACAAACTGTAAATGCTGGAGAGGGTGTGGAGAAAAGGGAACCCTCCAACAATACTGGTGGAAATGTAAATTGGTACAGCCACTATGGAGAACAGTATGGAGGTTCCCTAAAAAACTAAAAATAGAGCTACCATATGATCCAGCAATCCTACTCCTGGGTGTATATCTGGAAAAAAACCTCTAATTCAAGAAGATACATGCACCTACCTCTGTCCATTGACAGAGGAATGGATAAAGAAGATGTAGTACATAAATACTATGGAATGTTACTCAGCCATAATAAAGGATGAAATAATGCCATTTGCAGCAACATGGATGCAACTAGAGATTATCATACTAAGTAAAGTCAGAAAGAGAGAGACAAATACCATATGATGGTTATATGTGATTACATGATGGTTATATTTCCACTTATATGTGGAATCTAAAATATGACACAAACGAACTTATCCACAAAACAGAAACAGACTCACAGACACAGAGAACAGACTTGTGGCTGTCAAGGGGAAGGAGAGTGGGGAAGGGGTGGAGTGAGAGTCTGGGGTTAGCGGATGCAAACTATTATATACAGAATGGATAAACAACAAGATCTTACTGTATAGCACATGGGACTATATTCAACATCCTGTAATAAACCATAATGGAAAAGAAAAGTGTCTGTTACAGAGCAAACTACTCATTTAAACTCACTGGCTCTACCTCCCTCCCACGTCTGATTATGTGCCTCCCTGCAGCATCCCGTGCTTAGCCTACGTAAGTGCTTCACCCATACCCCACACACATAAAATTGTAAGCTCCCTGAGGGTAGGAACCATACCTGAACAATTCACCTGCTAAATCCACTACCTAACACAGTGCCTGGCTTACAATGCTGTATGCAATAAGCAATTTGGAATGAATGTTTATAATATGAATAAACAAACCACCTATCTGTATCACTTCTCACCAATAAGACATATAAGATGTGAAATATTTCCCCTCACGGCCCCCCCCACCATGTCCTGCACCATCAAGAGCTAAGTGGGGTAAGGGTCTTCCCCCAGCCCCACCTAGTGCCATCCTCCTAATTCCACTTTCGAAAGAGCAGAAGAAATGCTGGTCTAAAATTGAGAAAGCTGTGAGAAAAGGCAGAGTTCATTTAGGGTTGGTTTGGAAAAAAATTTTTTAAACATCTGGACCAATTTTAAAATGTACTTGAGTTCCAGTTCAAGTAATGGGAAGCAGAACATGGGCTCGGAACACCAATTACTTGCCCCTTTGTCTCTCCAATTTCTTTGAGAAAATTTAGTGAGCTAACTCCTAATATGCCAATATCATAATATACCCAAAATTTGGGTAAATTATAGATTATGTGCAGCAACTGTTCAAAGAATTTTCCAAATAAATTTTTTTTTTTAAATTTTAGTGCGTTTTGTTCAACGTCCTACAGTTTTGGAAAATACATCATAAGAGAACTGATATGGTCTTACGGCATTTTACCCACATCTGGTCTAATTTTCCTCAGTTTTTCCCAGCTGCTCTATTAAAGCAGGACAGATTGTCACCTTGAGAGATGAAGACAAAAAGAAAAGTAATAAAATGACTACAGATTTTTTTAAATTGTCACTCAGCCCTGGAGATGCTAGATGACAACCAAGGAAACAGCTAGGTTTACCTGGGAGGAGGTGTTCTCTCTGGCTATTACCATTCCAGTGCTGTTATTTAACAACCTGGCTGTGTTAACAGGGCTGTTCTTCTGGGTGTGGAACTATGGGGTCTGACCTCCAAGTTTCCTGGCAGCTTTTAAGAGGAAAGTGTACAAGACAGAGGGTCAGTCTAAGCTCTGTCATTTGTTGGCTACATGGCCTTAGAAAGCACATTGTCAGAAAAACAATCAGACAAACCTAACTTGAGTCATTCCATAAAACAACTGGCCTGGACTTTGCAAAAATGTCAATGTCATGGAAGTCAGTGGAAAGCTGAGGAACTATTCTAAAGTAAAGGCAACTAAAGAGACATGACAACTGAACGCAATGTGTGAACCTGGACTGGATCCTGGATCAGGTGGGAGAAAAAAAATGCTATAAAGGACAACATAAAATCAACTGACAAAATGGTTATTCTTTTGTTTATTGACCTGTTACTGTTTCAGATTTTTCCTCTCCCAGTAGAAACTCCATGAAGAAAAGAACGTTTTTAAAATTTATTTGCATGTAGATGACTAGCATTTAGGAGATGTTCAATGATGGGGTTTTTTTATTAGTCATCAATTTTATACACATCAGTGTACAATGATGGTTTTTAAATGGATGAAAAAATGAATGAATAAGTGGGATCAGACCTGCCAATCCAATCATTCTCCACAAATGACCAATACTGTCTCAGCTCTGAGCTAGACACTTCAAATCAACTACCTCATTTAGCTCTCTTCAAATAAAATGAAGTAGATGCTATCAGCCCCATTTCACAGATTAAGAATCTAAGAATCTCACCAAGGTCCCTAACTCTATCAGGTGTCAGGGGCAAAAACCAAGACTTGAACGAACTTCTGACTCCAAAGTCTTTGTTCTTTCATTGCATGGTGCAGCCTCAGGAAAGCAAGCACAACCTTCTCCTCTGATCTGATGCCGCTCATTAGCATCCTGAAATCATCTGTGTAAGAACTTGACAAGGTTTCATTTTCTTCTGCCGCTTGACTCTGACACAATGCCTTCAGCGGCTGTGGGTGACAGGAAGGTTTTTAACCCGGTGAATCAATGGCTGATCCCGGTCTACCTCCAACACTGCAGTGACATATGGCAGCCTCAGAGTCATCTCAGGTCTTTAAGGCATCTTGTTTGCTGCCCTTAAGTCCCACTTTGGCAATTTTCACAACATTAGCTTGTCCTTTGGATGGGAGATGAAACCCTTGGTAATCATTTAGGGCATGACTTGCATCAGCAGTACTGGTAGCTGGATTTTTGTCCTTGCTCCAAAAAAGTAAAAGCATTGAGATTTTCTAAGGAAGTCCTTGTCAAATATTTATTAAGCTACCTATTGAGTTCCAGGTACTGCTTTCAAGGAGCCCGCAGCCCAGTGGGGAAAAAAGGCAAACAATTAAATGAATGCCATCAGAAGGAAAGTATAGGATACCATGGGAAAGGGGAAAAATCAATAAAGGCTACCCAGTGGAAATGACATCTCCACTGGCATCTAAAGGATATGTGAGTTACTCAGATAAAAGGGTAGAAGTTACCAGAGTCCTTAGCAGAAGGAACTGTACATTCAATGGCCTGAAGGTGACAGCATGGCACATCAGAAGAATTTAAGGACATTCCACGTGCCTAGAGTTTAGGTGTAACACTGGGACAGCAAGAGGGTATAGATTTTATCCTAAAGGCAATGGGAAGCCAATATTAACTTTCCACTGGGATGATCTTCTTTGGGCTTAGTTCAAATGATGGAGAGACAACAGAGGTAGACAGAAGGGGGCTGCTTCAGTCAGGGTCTAGAAAGGAATCAGAGCTCCCACCAGTTATTTTGAAAGATAATTTAAGATGGAGAATTATTTGCCAGATGTTGGAAGACTGAAAATGCCAAAAGGAGACACTGGTATCGTAAACATAATAGTAACTGCAGGAAGTAGTGACCACTTCAAAGGCTAGAGAAACAAAGAGAAGATGTTGGTATTACTAAAATATAAAAGCTTAGAGGAGGGGTGTTGCAGAGTTCCACCCAAATCTCTGAGGAGAGGACACTGCCTGGCTGGTGTTCATTTCTCAGAAGTTAGAAGACCTGACAGCTGGAATTTAGACAAAGGCTGGCTGGCTGGCAGGTACTGATGTCTGAAAAGTCACCATGAGGCAGGTTCTGAGTGTTAGAAAAACAAACGGGAACCAACTGCTGTTACTAGAAGCAAGTGTCATGGGCAAGGTGAAGAAGCATTGCTAGGTTACATAAACAGGAAGGAGAAAGCCCTTCTTCCTCCCCCAAGTTCATACTTTCTTCTGGAATGTGCTGCAGCTACATAACAACCACAAGTGGAGAGCTGGTTTGAATTTGGAAGTACTGCATCGAAAAGCAGGGTACAGACAGAAATGGGTCCTCGTAATACCATGTGAGCCCTGAGCCATAACTAAAGGCAAATCTACTGTCAAGATTCTTCAGTTAGGTAAACCACTCAATTTTCTTTTGCTGTTTAAGCCATTTGGAGTGAGGTTTTCTTTCACTTGCTACAAAAAGCAACAAAAAATACAATACAGTACATAAAGATACTGATGCAGCACCCTTGTCTTGCATTTGTTTCTCCACCCTTTATCTATTTGCAAAATAACTTTTTCTTGCCCTCCTTTTGGATCACAGTACTGGCAGGAAAATGACTTCACACAATAGAAAATACCTCTATTAAACATAATGAAAATCATTTAACTTCACTAGTCAACAAAGAAACACAAACTTCAATGAGAATGATCTCAACTCAATTAAAATTGCACCCCCCAAAAAACTTTAAAGATGACAATAACCAACTCTAACACAGTTCTGATGAAACAAGTACACTTATGCATATGACCATATAAATGGATATAGCTATTTTGGAAATCATATTGTAATATGGTCTAAAGCTTTGACCCAGTAATCATACTCTTATAAATGTATCCTAAGAAAATAATTGCAGAGACCATTCTCTACCTTGCTTAACCCTCCTCATCTAACTGTAGTTCACTGATGTCCTTTCAAAGACTAAGTACTAAAAGTGTACACCATACTTTACATATAGTAGAATGTAGAATATAGTGTTCCTACTCTTTTTCAGGACCCTGAATAATATTTCTGTGTATATTAATGAAGCTCAACTTTTTCTTAGAGGGGAGGGTGGGTAGTTTACAGTAATCTTATCAAATCTCTTGTGCATATAACCATTACTTAAATCTTGCATTGTAAGTGAGGCCTTTACATGTTTATAGCTCATCTCATCAAGAAGACTGGAAATTCCTTAAAATAAAGTACTAGCTCTCATCTTTATAACCATCCAACAACATTTCAGTCAACAAACACGTAGTACATGCCTACTATGAAGTGGAAACTGTGCACAGTAGCTAGTGCTAGCTACTAGTGTAGCTAGTAGCAGCACAGCTGGTGCTGGACAGAGATTATGATAAATGTCTTTCTGGGAATATTTACCTGGCAAATGTTTCTATGATACAATGAACTTCTTGAGGTTTTCATTCATCTTTGTATTGCAAAATTCAGAGCAGTGCAGACATACAGTATGCTCGATAAATGTTAAATGAATTGATTAGTAAATAAATTTTAAATTGGCTGCATCTGAATATTTTTGAGAGTTCCAGTTGATGGGGCAGAAGATATTTACATGTATTTTTGTCCAACCAGTTCTGCAAGCTTATATGTACACATACACAAACACACACATACACACACCCCTAAGCCTTGGATGCAACCATGCCATGAGTTTGTGATTATTAGCAAAGGGAACACTTGACCAGCTAGAGACCTTCTCCCAGAAGAGCACCCTGCATCAGTCATAAGTGTTTGAGTTGACACAAGAGGTAAAAATGTTCAGTATTTTCACCCAAAGGATGACATTTTGTCTAATGATGTTAATTTTGCACCATAAACACTTTACACTACCAAAAAATAAAGAAAAAGTAAATGTCTGTCAGGTTGACAATTACAAATGGCAAAGGAGAAATAGATTAATTCCTGCAACAGTGAGTTTGAATTATCTAGAAGACAAGTATTTAAAAAACAATTTGACAGAGATTAATTAGGTCTGTGTCTTCATAAAGCAACATCTTTTGTTTGGCTCCACTTTGGCTCCAAATACACTCCAATTTGCCTGTAGTGTTAAGTATATGGTATATAGATTTGGTTTACTTTACTTGCTCAGTCTTTACCTCAATTTTCACTCTGAATTTTCCATTGTCATTTATAACTCTTGCCACAGTCATAAAAGGTCTCCATCTAGGAACACATTTTTACTTGTACATAGTTGGTTACCAAGGGGATTTTCAGCTGAAGCAACCATTTGTTAAGAGGGGTACAGGTCAACCTCACTTAGAGAAACTCATAAAGCAACTGCCTAATACTCCAAATGTATAAAACTACAAAATTGTCTGCTTTTCAAGATTGTTCCCCATAGTTTCCTTACTTCATAATTTTGCTGAACTTTATATATCAGTTAGAGAAATTTAACCTAAGGAAGGTATCATATCATTATGCAAAGATTTACCTTCAAGTTGCTTTATTGCAGAATTATTTATAGTAGCCAAGAAGGGAAGGGGATGGGAGGAGAGGGGAGGAAAGGGGAGAGGAGGGGAAGGAAGAGGACAGAAGGGGGAAGAGAAAGGAAGGAGGGAAGGAAGGAAGGAGAGAAAGAAGGAAGGAAGGGAAGAAGGGAGGAAGCAAGGGAGGAGAGGAGGAAGGAAAGAGAATTTCTAACATTTTTTTTAAATAGAAGAACTAGAGTAGCCAAGTATTGAAATACTGCACAGCCTTTACAAATTATGTTTGAGGAGAACATATAACAGTTGGGAAAATGTTCTTGATATAGTGATGAGAGGAGAAAAATTTTAAAAAGCTAAGCCACAAGCAATATATGGAGCAGCAAAAATAGTGTTTAAGAGCATGGATGCTGGAGCCAGACTGCCTTGGCTCAAATCCCAGTTCTACCACTCAGTAGCTGTATGACTTCAATCAAGTTAACCTCTTAGTCCCTCAGTTTCCTCATCTGTAAAATGTGGGTAATACTAGGATCATAAGGTTGTTGTGAAACCTTAGATCATAAGGTTGTTTTGAAATTAATGTAAATAAATATAAATCAAGCACTTAGAACAGTGCCTCAGAGTAAGTGCAATGTAAACATTGGCTCTTATTAACATTTACAGTATGCTTCTGTTTTTATACACAACAGATGAAAATATTATACACAGGAAAAATACTTAGAAGAATATGCCCCAAAATATTAGCAATGATTACCTCAATGGGATTAAGTTACTTTTCTAGGATAAAGTTGCAGCATTTTTGTAATATTAAAAGTTAACTTTTAATCAATCACATTTTATATGTTTTGCTCTTAAAATTTTAATAAAACCATTTTTAAAAGCAAGTATATTACAGTATAATGTAATATCCAGCTACAGATTTTACTTGAAATTAAGTAAAAATCCATTGTAAACAATTTGAAGTTCATGATATAAAGTAAGGTCGTTTTGTTTTCCTTTGTTTTGTTTTTAATGTTTTGTTTCCTGGAATCAACCATCCCTATATGATATTCAGAAATGTCATTCATTTATTCAATTAACAAATATTTTAAGTGCCTACAATGTGAACAAAATACACAAAAATCCTTGCCCTCCTATAGTTTACATTCTAGTGGGGGGAAAAAAAAACAAAATATACGGGTAAATTATGCAGCATGCTAGAATATGATAATTGGGTCTAAAAGAAACAAAGCAACACGGCAGGGATTTAGCAGAGTGCAGAGGAAGAGGGGATGGAAGGAGGTTGGGCTAAAGGTTTTAAAAGTGTTCATACTGAGCCTCACTGAGCAGGCAATGTATGCCAGAACTGATGAAAAGTCCATTGAAAAATATAAGGGTCCATCAACAGATGAATCGATAAAGAAGATGTGGTACATATGTACAATGGAATATTACTCAGCCACAAAAAAGAATGAAATAATGCCATTTGCAGCAACATAGAATGACCTAGAGATTATCATTCTAAGTGAAGTAAACCAAACAGAGAAAGACAAACATCATACGATACCACTTACATGTGGAATCTAAAAAATAATACAAATGAATGTATAGGCAAAACAAACAGAGTCACAGATACAGAAAACAAACATGGTTACCAAAGGGGAGGGGGAGAAGGATAAATTAGGAATTTGGGAAACACACTACTATAACAGACACACACTACTATATATAAAATAGATAAACACAAGGACCTACTGTATAGCACAGGGAACTATACTCAATATCTTATAATAACCTATAATGGAAGAGAATGTAAAAAAATGAATAAATATATATATATATATATATGTATAACAGAATCACTTTACTATATACCTGAAACTAAATATTGTAAATCAACTGTATTTCAATAGAAATTTAAAAATAAAATTCAAAAAAATACAAATATTCACTTCATCATTCCACAGAGTTGCTGAGTACTTAGAATTTGCCAGGTCCTAGGCTGGGTGCTAAGGAAGAGGTAGTATTCAAGGAGTCATGCTTCTTGTCCTACTTTACAAAGGGTAAAATCTTATGGTCATAATGGTCCTTTACAGGAAAAGTTTCCCAACCCCTGCTCTTAACCATTATCTTACTTAAAAAATTAATTTGAAGTTTTAGGGGAAATAATTGCAGTCCATTTAGACAAGAAAATCCCTTGGGTGTGGTTGTGCCTGCTTAGTTTAGATCTACAGTGGACTGGGATATGCAGACTGTGCCTTTGAGATTTAATGCATTAAATGCTTGAGGAGAATTACAGGAAGACATTTTGTGACATTTGAAGCTGTTTCGATTTCAGCTTCCTGTTATCTGACACTCCAAAATAAAAATCACTAAAAATTTTCAGCTTGCTTACTTCAAAGTTCACATAAGACCTGTGATTCTCCTGATGCCCCTCAAATATGAAAAATCATTTTAGAGACATTATGGCTTGCAAGGCAATGAAAGATATAAATTCAAGACCTTGGATATTATCAACTAAAAATAGCATCCATGCTTCTTTGCAAGCTCCGTTATATAAATCTCTATTATAAGTCTAGAGAAAGTTTCGATTTTAATTCCAATCCACAAAATCTCAAGTATTCACTCATTTAACATTTTTTTTACTGAGGACCTACTACGTGCCAGGCATTGCTACTGCTTAACAGAACAGTTACTTCTCAAGTGTCAGTAGCTTTCCAGTATGACATACCCCTTTTTAAGTGAAATGATAAACATTTTTTCATCTTTAAACAAGAGGAACAAATAGATATGTCCTTAGTATCTTGCAGTGTGCAGTCTACTGGAGAAGAGAAAACCTAAATAAACACAAATAACAAAAAAAATTATATCAATACAACTGTGCAGAATGCGTGAAGAATAGCCTTCTAGGAAAGGGAATAATAGGCCACCTCATTCCCACTGGAAGACTTGGAAAGCTCCCTGGAGGAAGTGTCATATCCCAGAGGAGGAGCAGGGCAAAGCCAATTGAATTTTGTGGGAAGAGTACCCTTACCACTACCACAACAGTCACATACTGAAATGCTAAGGATTGGGGGAAAGTGGGATCAGAAAATAATATTTAACATATGAAAGTTGAATATTAGTATTATTATTACCCTTCGATACACACACACACCAACTTACAAAGGGGCCAAATGAGGCTGGGAGAACTGCCTGTTCGTCCACTTCCCAGCAGTAAGTGGCAAATCTGGGGATCAACTTCAGGCTGGCTCAGAGGCCAGAGCTTTCCACTGCCCCATCACATGCATCTCTTCCAGGCTCCACGACACTAAGGAAACCGGGAAGCCTTTGTGCCACTCCTAGCTCCCATTTCAGTTCATGTGACACTGCTGTTCTAAGGAGAAACTGATTTCAGAGCCATGTGATCTTGCTTTAAGATTTCCAAATTCAAGGAGAAGAAATGTCAGATACTGTCATTTAAACTAAGCTCAGCCCCACCCTCTCCAGCACTCCGGCACCCCACTCACCCCACCCTCAATAACGTTTCTTTTCTGGAAAGAAAACATCACTTTCCATTCTTCAGAGTCCTGGAGATTCTTCCAGAAAGAGACCCTGGTGCTCTGTGACAGGCAATCTCTCCTTCACCTGGCTTCCTGGTCCTGATGGGGTCCCTCATTTCCTGGGAATGCAATATCAAGCTCAGGTAGCTGAGTGTACGTCCCAGGCAGGAAACCATTTTTCTTTTAGAGCAAACACAGATATGGATAGACATAGCCACACATCTCTTTCTGGTCATTTCATTCTCACTTGACAGGTGATGAAAATGGTTGGAGTGGAGTGATGTGACCTTGCAAATCTAATAGCCATTTACATGATATTTCCAAACAGGCATTGAAACTCAGAGGTGTTTATGGTCCTCAATGTTCCCTCTGTTTTAGACATTGACCTGTAATGATTCCAGAACCAACAGACTTGGATCCAAATCCTTCACACATTGGCTATGTGACCTCGGGCAACTTACCTGATGTATCTGAGTCTTACTTTACTAACACTATGTGTTCTAAAAATATTAACTTACATTCCTATATCCTGTTTGACTGATATTCTGTTGGCTTTCATAAGCAAGACAGTAGCCATTATAAAATATTAAATATTATTTAGTTTTAATAAATAGGCACTGCCTTGAGCTCTCCAAGGAAACCCTTTTCCACTATCTCCAGCAGTAAAAGTGTTAGTAACTGGCACATCCACTACCTCTAGGTTCCCACAGCTGCTATCCTTTATGATTGGTTGATGCACAAGACAGTCAATGTGCCCAATGTATCTGTAATTGCCCCCCACCATAGATTCTCCAAGTAATCCCCAAGGGCTAGCCCTACTGTCTCCAGGCACTCCTCTAGGCCCTGGGAATCCCTGGCCATCCTGATACCCACATATAAGAGCAGCCAATTCACTATGCTCCCATATGCCAATATCTGTTCCACCTGCCAGAGTGTGTTCTGATCCGGCAGAAGTTGGGTGGGGGATGCCTTTGGTGGAATTCCTTATACCCACGTGGGCAAGCCCTCCATGCCCATCTGGACCACAGATGCTGGGACTGGCCACCTTGGTCCGGCACTCCCTAAAATCATCTCTCTGTGGCCACTTGTGGAAAATGAAGCCACCATGAGCCAGGATCTGAGAGAACCAGAGAAAGATGGGGATGGCAGATGGTCAGGCCAGGAGACAGTAAGAGCCACTAAAGAAGAGAATACTTTTTATAGAAATTTATTTTAATTTTTATAATTACTATGATTTTCCTCATTTCACAGATAAGGAAACTGAGGAACAAAGAGGTCATTTAAAACGTCAGTGACAGCGGGTGTGTACTTAACCTTCAAACTCATCACCTCTCATTTGATTGGAAGTATAGTTTCAACTTAATTAAAAATGACATTCCAGGGACTTCCCAGGTGGTCCAGTGGAAGAATCCGCCTTACAATGCAGGGGATGCAGGTTCGATCCCTGGTCAGGGAACTAAGATCCCACATGCCATGGTGGCAGCTAAGCCCACGCACCACAACTACAGAGCCCACACACTCTGGAACTCATGCACCATAACTACAGAGCCCATGCGACCAGGAGCCTGCACACCACAACTGGAGAAGAGAAAACCTGCATGCCACAACTAGAAAGAAGCCCACGCACCACAGTGAAGAGCCCACATGCCGCAACGAAATATCCCACATGCCTCAACTAAGAACCTGTGTGCCACAACTAAGACTTGATACCGCCAAAAATAAATTAAATAAATAATAAATAAAAGTCTAAAAAAAAAATGACATCCCAGTAAATGATTTTCATGGCTTAGTTCATGGGACAGAATTTGACCATATAAAAATCTTTGGCAACATTATAAAATCTAGGAAAAATTTTAATGTAATTGCTTAGTTCAGCAGAAGCTGAAAAAGTTCTTAGGACCATGAAAAACACTACTGATTTTTAAGAAAGTCTCCACTTCTTTTTTTTTTTAACATCTTTATTGGAGTATAATTGCTTTACGATGGTATGTTAGTTTCTGCTTTATAACAAAGTGAATCAGTTACACACATACATGTGTTCCCATATCTCTTCCCTCTTGCATCTCCCTCCCTCCCACCCTCCCTATCCCACCCCTCTAGGTGGTCACAAAGCACCTAGCTGATCTCCCTGTGCTACAGGGCTGCTTCCCACTAACTATCTATTTTAGGTCTGGTAGTGTATATATGTCCATGCCACTCTCTCACTTTGTCACAGCTTACCCTTCCCCCCTCCATATTCTCAAGTCCATGCTCTAGTAGGTCTGTGTCTTTATTCCCGTCTTACCCCTAGGTACTTCATGACTTTTTTTTTTCTTAGATTCCATATATATGTTAGAATACGGTATTTGTTTATCTCTTTCTGACTTACTTCACTCTGTATGACAGACTCTAGGTACATCCACCTCACTACAAATAACAATTTCATTTCTTTTTATGGCTGAGTAATATTCCATTGTATATATGTGCCACATCTTCTTTATCCAGTCATCTGATGACGGACACTTAGGTTGCTTCCATGTCCTGGCTATTGTAAATAGAGCTGCAATGAATATTTTGGTACATGACTCTTTTTGAATTATGGTTTTCTCAGAGTATATGCCCAGTAGTGGAATTGCTAGGTCATATGGTAGTTGTATTTTTAGGTTTTAAGAAACCTCCATACTGTTCTCCATAGTGGCTGTATCAATTTATATTCCCACCAGCAGTGCAAGAGTGTTCCCCTTTCTCCACACCCTCTCCAGCATTTATTGTTTCTAGATTTTTTGATGGTGGCCATTCTGACCGGTGTGAGATGATATCTCACTGTAGTTTTGATTTGCATTTCTCTAATGATTAATGATACTGAGCATTCTTTCATATGTTTGTGGGCAATCTGTATATATTCTTTGGAGAAATGTCTATTTAGGTCTTCTGCCCATTTCTGGATTGGGTTGTTTGGTTTTTTTTTGTTATTGAGCTGCTTGTAAATTTTGGAGATTAATCCTTTTTCAGTTGCTTCATTTGCAAATATTTTCTCCCATTCTGAGGGTTGTCTTTTAGTCTTGTTTATAGTTTCCTTTGTTGTGCAAAAGCTTTTAAGTTTCATTAGGTCCCATTTGTTTATTTTTGTTTTTATTTCCATTTCTCTAGGAGGTGGGTCAAGAAGGATCTTGCTGTGATTTATGCCATAGAGCATTCTGCCTATGTTTTCCTCTAAGAGTTTGAGAGTGTCTGGCCTTACATTTAGGTCTTTAATCCATTTTGAGTTTATTTTTGTGTATGGTGTTAGGGAGTATTCTAATTTCATCCTTTTACGTGTACCTGTCCAGTTTTCCCAGCACCACTTATTGAAGAGGGTGTCTTTTCTCCACTGTATATTCTTGCCCCCTTTATTAAAAATAAGGTGACCATATGTGCGTGGGTTTATCTCTGGGCTTTCTATTCTGTTCCATTGATCTATATTTTTGTTTTTGTGCCAGTACCATACTGTCTTGATTACTATAGCTTTGTAGTATAGTCTGAAGTCAGGGAGCCTGATTCCTCCAGCTCCATTTTTTGTTCTCAAGATTGCTTTTGCTATTCGGGGTCTTTTGTGTTTCCATACAAATTGTGAAATTTTTTGTTCTAGTTCTGTGAAAAATGCCATTTGTAGTTTGATAGGGATTGCATTGAATCTGTAGATTGCTTTGGGTAATATAGTCATTTTCACAATGTTGATTCTTCCAATCCAAGAACATGGTATATCTCTCCATCTATTTGTATCATCTTTAATTTCTTTCATCAGTGTCATAATTTTCTGCATACAAGTCTTTTGTCTCCTTAGGTAGGTTTATTCCTAGATATTGTATTCTTTTGTTGCAATGGAAAATGGGAGTGTTTTCTTAATTTCACTTTCTTATTTTTCATCATCAGTGTATAGGAATGCAAGGGATTTCTGTGCATTAATTTTGTATCCTGCTACTTTACCAATTTCAGTGATTAGCTCTAGTAGTTTTCTGGTAGCATCTTTAGGATTTTCTATGTATAGTATCATGTCATCTGCAAACAGTGACAGCTTTACTTCTTCTTTTCCAATTTGGATTCCTTTTATTTCTTTTTGTTCTCTGACTGCTGTGGCTAAAACTTCCAAAACTATGTTGAATAAGAGTGGTGAGAGTAAGTCTCCACTTTTTAAGACTGTAAACCACCTAATGACTGTCCATTGAATAGAGAGCTGGATAGAATAAGTGGATGTGATTCTCCATGTCAAACCACATGCTGCCTTTTAGCATGTGACAGCCATGCCAAAAAAGATCACACCAACAGCATATAAAAATCAATGAATGACCTGTAAATCACTGTCATTTAAGTGAACTCTGTGCACTACAACTTCTGTCACTTGGTAAGCAGTTTTATAAGTTTAGTTCAGACAATAAAGAGAAATGCATGTCTAATTTTATGTATAGCTTGATTTACACATTAATTTATACTACTGTAATGCTTAAGTGTTTTAAAATACCATCCCTGCATTCACTTATAAAAAGGATGTTTCATAAGTATGAACTAGAGCAAGCTAGCAAATTTATGGTAATCTGAGTATAGTATTCAAGCTCCATAACTTGCACAAAACGGCCCTCCAAATCTCAAAGACACACAGAATACTCCTTGTTTATGGCTGGGGCTAGAGCGACGCACAGAGATTCACGACATCAAGATAAACATAAAGGATCTACAGTAGGTGTTTTCTTATCTTCCTTCCCTCTATCCATCCTTCCTTCATTTCCTTTTTTATCATTTTATTTATTTATTTACTTATTTATTTTGCAGGGGATGGGGCTAGCCCTCAGCATCCCTCCCTGGGAGAATCAACACTCCCTTACTTCATGTGGTCCTGGCAGAATGCATCAGGACACATTCTATACCATTCATTAAGAAAGAAAAAGAGGGGGGAAAAAAAAACCCTAACAACCAGCCTCACATAATAAGACATTAAGAACTGTGAGATAACAATCTCACCAAATAAGAAGCCAAAAGGGAAAACAATTCAGCGGCCATGGCTCACGGGCCCAGCCGCTCCGCGGCATGTGGGATCTTCCCGGACCGGGGCACAAACCCGTATCCCCTGAATCGGCAGGCGGACTCTCAACCACTGCGCCACCAGGGAAGCCCGAGAAAACAATTCAATAACATTAAGGTCCTCTGTTCTTCAATGAACTAAGGAACCTTTCCCTAAAGCAATCTCATCCCCAGCAGACTTCCATTCTGCCTCCTTGGCCAGAACTGAGCCACACAAATCCTTCTAAGCCATGTACTCACATAGGGGAAGGAATTGTCTCAGTGATGTAGATTCATCATGACACTCCTGAGATTCCAGAGCACCCCTAATGAAACTTCATCAGCCCAAAGGCAGAAAATATACCACTTGGGCTTAAGTTCTACATTCACTAGAAAAATTCATAAAGGTAGACCACAGGAAGAAAGGGAGTAATTTAACAGATTGATATATAATTTTTCTATTTCTATCAAAAGACAGCAAATACTGTCAAATAAAGCAATCATTCATCTCTCAACCCTGATAAATGTACACTAGCCATGCAAACGGGAAGCTGGGGACAAACTGGAAAGTAGATCTGACATTCCTTTACTGGTGTGTGTGCAGCACCCACTGGCAATCAAGTAACAAGTGTGTTAAGCCTTTGGAAAAAGCCAAATAACCAAGTAAGCATCATCTATTCAGAGCAGACAACTGGTGGCACTACTTATATTTGATAGGAATTTTTTAATGCAAATGATTTTAAACTCAGCTCAAATGGCTTAAGCAACCCACTCAGCGTGGCTTTCAGTGAAGTTTGTTGATTTAGCAGCTCAGTCATCATCACCGAGAACCCTTGGTGCCTGGTCTTTCTGTCTCTTAGCCCTGCCTCCCATGGGGTCAGCCTTATCATCAGACTCCAGATGGCAGACACACCCCACATATACGAAACAGCTTAAACTTTACTCTTACGGCAAAATGGCTGCTTCAATTTCAGGTCCCACATCCTTATCCTAAATAATCTATAGCAAAAAAATACCAGTTCCCATAGCACATACCCTGGTCCTGGGACCTTTCTTTGTCCTAAAATGAGTCATCTGACTAAACCCAAATTAATAACTGTAAACAGGGGAAAGACTACACAGGTTGGCGCAGATTCATCAGAGCCTACTTTTTGAACTGTGTGTGGGATCAGTCCCACCCCAAAACCATACAGAAAGGGAATATGTTCAGGGCATATCAGAGGGAGAAGTGGAGGGAGGAGAGAGGAATGGTTATTGGAGTGACAAACGACAAATTTCCTCCACACCTGAGTTCCTCTAGATAAAGGAATTCTTCCAGCAAGTCTGCAGTTTCCAGAGCTATTCCAGAACTACATTTTACAAAAACACCTGGCTCATTTTACTCCTTCAACTTAAGAGAAAAAAATCCATAAAATCACAGCATATTTTATTCAACAAGTGCCCTAGAATCAGAGTCATGGTACCTGGGGTGTCCTCCTGGGTTGGCACAGGAGTGGGTTTTGTAGCCACAGCCATCACTGATGAAACATCAAGTCACAGCAGTTTCAGGATGCGTGTTCACTGGGCTGCAACCATTGCCAATCAAGCTTGGAGATTTAGTTACTGGCATTAGACACAGGGATGTGAGACAAAAGCCAGGCTAAGGGACTATATCCACAGATTGGCATGTGGATCATTTTCACTCAATTTCCCTCTGTGGATGGATCAAAGTACTCTAAGCACAGCAATCAACCAGGAGAAAATTCCAAAACTGCATCTGTCCATCCAGCTCCCAGCCTGGAGACAAAGTAAAAGACACCGAGGGAATTCCCAGCTTCCAGTAATATATAAAGCAACGAGATAAAAATGAGTGAACCACCACCTGCAGCCAAATAGAATGTTACTGTTGTAACATCCCAAGTGCAAGCAGTTAACTAACAGCAGTCTGCTGTACTCAAAACACGCCTGGGATTAGAGTTTGTAGACTTGTATTTTACCAATTATTTTGCTACTTGGGTAATTCACTTGCTGTCTCTGAGACTCAAATTCCTCCTCTGTAAAATGGGAGCAATTTAATGAAGTTGATACATTTTGAAGTAGCTGTGTAATTCACAATTACCCCACCTAACTCTCCCCAATTTATAAAGGTGCCATTTTGTAAATGCTTCCCTAGCACCTGTTTTCTATGAAAGTTACAGGTGATCAGACCAGGAGTAAAATGTGGCCAATACTGGGCCAAACACATTACTCTTCCTCATAACATTTAGAATTGGGCCCAAAAGGGAACAATTAAACTCCTTCAGAGTGGTGGGGCCAGTAATCCGGAACCTCATACTATTAGCAACCAGAGTCCACTTGTACTGACCAGCAGAGGAAGAAGATCTATGCAAGAAGATTAAAAAGTAGACACACAAATGGGCTGAGAGCGGACCATGAGACTACTTTCCAGGCCCTTCCAGCTATAGCCCTGCTCAAGAGTTCCATGGCAAATCCCATAATCTTAAATCGATCCTAAATCCCCTTTTCTTGTTTAAGACATTTAAGTTGGTTTCTACTACTTGCAAGAAAATGATTTTAATGAACTCATAATGTCTATCTCACTGGGTGGCTGTGAGAATTAAATGAGATAATAACGCCTTGTAAATGGAAGGTACTTATAAAAACTGGTAAGGACAATAAATATAGTGACTGACAAAGACATAGACCTGGACAAAACAAGTATCCTGTTTTGCTAATGAAAAACAAATTATTTTGGAGAGAGGAATTTCTTGATATGGAAGGATGTTTAAGATGTATCATTACTCAATACTCTGTAATAACCTATATGGGAAAAGAATCTGAAAAAGAATAGATATATGTATACATATAACTAAATCACTTTGCTGTACACGTGGAACACAACATTGTAAATCAAATATACTCCAATATAAAAAATTTTTTAATAAAATAAAATATGTATCATTAAGCAGGTGATCAGTTTACCAACATAGACATTATTTATATCAGAGTTTGGCAAAATTTTATGGTAAAGGGGCAGACAGTAACTTCTTTATGCTTTGGAGGCTGTACAATTCCTGTCACTACACTACTGTTACATCTAGAAAGCAGCCATAAATAGAATGCAAACAACTGAGTGTGGCTGTGTCCAAAAAGATTTTTTCATGGATGCTGAAATGTGAATTTCATATAACTTCACATGTCACAAAATAATATTATTTTGATTTTTTTCAACCATTAAAAAATAAAGTGTAAAATATATTCTTTGTGCACTATACATACACAAAGACACATGACTTTGAAAGTCCTATTTCAATGAAAACAAAAATAAACAAATGGGACCTAATTAAACGCAAAAGCTCTTGCACAGCAAAAGAAACAGTAAACAAAACGAAAAGACAACCCTCAGAATGGGAGAAAGTATTTGCGAACGATGCGACCAACAAGGGATTGATTAGTCTCCAAAATTTACAAACAGCTCATGCAGCTCAATATCAAAAAAACAAACAACCCAATCCAAAAATGGGCAGAAGACCTAAATAGACATTTCTCCAAAGAAGATATACAAATGGCCAAGAGGCACATGAAAAGATGCTCAACATCACTAATTATTAGAGAAATGCAAATCAAAACTAAAGTGAGGTATCACCTCACACCAGTCAGCATGGCCGTCATCAAAAAGTCTACAAACAATAAATGCTGGAGAGGGTGTAGAGAAAAGACAACCCTCTTAAACTGTCAGTGGGAATATAAATTAGTACAGTTACTATGGAGAACAGTATGGAGGTTCCTTAAAAAACTAAAAATAGAGCTTCCATATGATCCAGCAATGCTAATCCTGGACATATATCCAGAGAAAAACCATAATTCGGAAAGATACATGCACCCCAATGTTCACTGCAGCACTATTTATAAGAACTAGGACATGGCAGCAACCTAAACATCCATCGACAGGGGAATGGAAAAAGAAGATGTGGTACATATATACAATGGCATATTACCCAGCCATTAAAAAGAATTAATTAATGCCATTTGCAGCAACATCTATGGACCTGGAGATTATCATACTAAGTGAAAGTCAGACAGAGAAAGACAAATATCATATGATAGCCCTTATATGCAGAATCTACAAAAAACCAAAATGATACAAATGAACTTATTTACAAAACAGGAACAGATGCACAGACTTAGAGAACAAATTTATGGTTACCAGAAAGGAAGGAGAGGGGAGAGATAGATGGAGAGTTTGGGATTGACATGTACACACTGCTATATTTAAAATAGATAACCAACAAGAATCTACTGTATAGCACAGGGAGCTCTGTTCAGTATTCTGTAATAGCTTATATGGGAAAAGAATTTGAAAAAGAATAGATACATGTATATGTACAACTTAATCACTTTGCTGTACACCTGAATCTAACACATCATTGTTTTTTTGGTTTTTGGGGGGGTTTTTTGGCTGTGTTGGGTCTTCATTGCTGCACGTGGGCTTTCTCTAGTTGTGGCAAGTGGGGGCTACTCTTCACTGAGGTGCACAGGCTTCTCATTGCAGTGGCTTGTCTTATTGCAGATCATGGACCCTAGGTGCATGGGCTTCAGTAGTTGCAGCACATGGACCCTAGAGAGCATGGGCTTCAGTAGTTGCAGCACACAGGCTCTAGGGCACTCGGGCTTCAGTAGTTGTGGCACGTGGGCTCAGTAGTTGTAGCTCATGGGCTCTATGGCACAGGCTCAGTAGTTGTGGCACATGGGCTTAGTTGTTCCACAGCATGTGGGATCTTCCCAGACCAGGGATCGAACCTGTGTCCCCTGCATTGGCAG
Source organism: Kogia breviceps (assembly GCF_026419965.1). Classification (NCBI taxonomy): domain Eukaryota; kingdom Metazoa; phylum Chordata; class Mammalia; order Artiodactyla; family Physeteridae; genus Kogia; species Kogia breviceps. The sequence continues at coordinate 122,404,616 of NC_081313.1, forward strand.
GTGGATTCATAACCACTGCGCCACCAGGGAAGTCCTAACACAACATTGTTAATCAACTGTGCTCCAATATAAAATAAAAATTTTAAATAAAAGAAAGTAGTACTTCAAGCTCTTAATAGAAAAAAATGTTAACAGAACTTATTTTAAAGTGTTGAGTTTCAGGATTACTTATTTTCTTCTCTGTGATCACCTATATTTTCTATTTTTCTAGGATAGGCATACATTACTTATAAAATTATTTTTAATTGAAAAAATTTTAAATGGAAAACAGAACCACAAAATGTAGTTCATGAAACATAGGTAAAGAGGAGGCATGAGAATGGCAGGATTGGAGGCTCCCTGGAGCCTCCCTGGGAGCTAGGCTGGATGCATGTCTCACTGTGAACTACAGTGAGACATGCTGGGACAAAGCAGAGAATCCTGTCTGAAAGGAGCCTCCCACATCATCACAGAGTCACCTTGCCAACCACACCAGCCTCAGCGATCCCGGCCTCCAGTTCTAGAAGTTATAATAAGAACCCCACAGCCTCGAATCATAGTGGTTTCCAGACGGAACAAAAAATTAAAGGCATCACTTCTTTTTGGACCCAGATGACTGATAAGTAGTTGGTTTTGCTTTTAGAAGGGAGCTCAATGGACATCCACCTAAATTCTCATCCCGGCCTGAATGCCTCCACATAGCAACCCTTCCCAGTTCTCCACCTCTGCCAATATGAACATCAAATGTTCAGAGGAAACCAACATCTGTGCTTCACCTCCTATGTGCCAGGCACTGGGCTAGTCGCTATTCAGAGGATGTGCTCCCTTCACCTAGAGCTGCAGGTCATGTTTTCTATGCCAGTGTTATTAGCCTTCAGTTTAATATATTTAATATAAAAGTAGCAAAAATAGTAATGGTGCTGTACTCCTGGTATCCATGATCTCATTTTAAATCTTCACTGTACCTGTGATGCATAATCACCCCAGTTGAGAAACTGAGGCTCAGAAAGGTGAAGTGACTGGCCCAAGATCACCCAGCCAGTAACTGGCAAAGTCAGGATTCAGTCACAGGACTGACTCCAAAGTGACCAAGCATATAAAGCACGTCCAGGGGCTTTATATGTAGTTACTACTTGGAAACCTGTTGGAAATGCAGACTTTCAATCCCCACCCCAGACCTGCTGATTCTGATTTTGCATTTTGACAGGTGAGTCTTGTTCACCATAAAATCACTGTCCTAAGAAATTTATTCTTAGGAAAAGAATAAATCCAAACTAGAGATTCAAAGGAAAGGGAGGAAGGAAACAAGATGTATTATGCGTCCATCTGTGGGCCAGGCACTGTGTCACTTTCATAAAATTCTTTTCCTTTTAATCACACAATGACCCTGATTTCATGCCCATTATATTAATATATAGGTAAGGAGCCTGAGACTCAAGGAAGTTAAATCACTTGCCCAACATCCTCAGCCAGTGCAGGGCAGAGCCAGGATTTGACCCCAAAGACCCCAACTCTGCTCTGTCTGCCTTTTTGCTTTGTGTTGGGGTCTAAAGGGAGGTGAAGGACCATGTAGCCAACTTGCAAGAGGTTCAGTTAAGCTTTGGGATTTGAGTTTACTGCTAATGTTGGAAAGAGGGTGATTTTCTAATAAGCTACACTAGGGGACAATTTCCCCCAGAAATGAGGTTTTTTTAAAAAATTAGGATGTGTAGTTTTCTTACAAAATTTGTCCCCAAAATGTTAAATTGGCAGCCTTTGAAATTGACAAGTTCCTCATCTCTAATAAAAGTGGAAGCAGAAATTAGTCTCAGGGCAACGCGTAAGCCCACTGTCAGAGAAATGGATGGCTCCTAATGAACACTGAGGAATGTTGGATCTTCTCAGAACAAAGAAAGACCAAACAGTTATTCAAACCAAGTCAGAAAAAAAAAGAGGACTTGAGAGATGTTTTAGATCAATTGTTGTCCCTGATTGAAATGATAAGGGGTATCTAAAACTACACAGAAGGAACAGAAAAGGCTGCCATGGGTCAGCAGAGGACAAAGCCCAGGAGAGACAGCCTACACACGCTATACCACCCCCACTCCCCGTCACACATCCTGTCTTTTTTTTGCTTGTTTTTGTTCAAGGCTGTATGTATTCCTTTCACCTCAAAAAGTGCCTGGCACACAGGAAACACTCAATAAATGGCTGGTGAAAAAAATGAATGAATGCTATCAATGAATGATTATTACATGTATCATATGTTGCCCCAGAAAATCTGAGACATTCTCTTAGGGTATCTCCAAAGAATTCTGGGGGTCATGGGAGGTGGGGAGAAGAGAACTGCAGCTCTCCCTCCCTAACTGCTCCCATCCAACTAGAACATCTTTGTTTTATATGTTGGGCTTCTAAATAAGATTTGACTAGAAAAAAGGGTCTCATCACTAAAAGGGAAAGAATAAAACTTTCACAAACCCTGGTACAATAAAAAAATATTAATCAAAAAAGAAAAAGATTCTAAGTCTTCTTATCATTATTAGCCATGTGACCTTGAACAAGTTGCTTAACATTTCTGAGCCCCAGTTTCGTCCTTTATAAAATAGTTTGATGAGTTTAGTTAGATTATTTCTAAGGTCCTTTCCAGCTCTAACATAATCTTATTTCATCATTTTCATTACCATCCAGTTTTTCTTTCTTCTTTGTATTTTTTCCGATTTGTTCTAATTCCTTTACAATGAGCATTTATTTTTTTTGTAGGGAGAAAAGATTTATTTTCAACCACAATAAATTAAATTAAACTAAAAAAAAATCCCTCCCAAGTATTCCCTGCATTTGCCTTTGCTTTTTTCCTTTTTAACATCTTTATTGCAGTATAATCGCTTTACAATGGTGTGTTAGTTCCTGCTTTATAACAAAGTGAATCAGTTATACATATATACATGTCCCCATATCACTTCCCTCTTGCGTCTCCCTCCCTCCCACCCTCCCTATCCCACCCCTCTAGGTGGTCACAAACCACCGAGCTGATATCCCTGTGCTACGGGGCTGCTTCCCACTAGCTATCCACCCTACGTTTAGTAGTGTATATATGTCCATGCCACTCTCTCACTTTGTCACAGCTTACCCTTCCCCCTCCCCATATCCTCAAGTCCATGCTCTAGTAGGTCTGTGTCTTTATTCCCATCTTGCCCCTAGGTTCTTCATGACTTCTTTTTTTCCTTAGATTCCATATATATGTTAGCATACGGTATTTGTTTTTCTCTTTCTGACTTACTTCACTCTGTATGACAGACTCTAGGTACATCCACCTCACTACCAATAACTCAATTTCGTTTCTTTCTATGGCTGAGTAATATTCCATTGTATATATGTGCCACATCTTCTTTATCCATTCATCTGTTGATGGACACTTAGGTTGCTTCCATGTCCTGGCTATTGTAAATAGAGCTGCAGTGAAAGTGCTGGTACCTGACTCTTATTGAATTCTGGTTTTCTCAGGATATATGCCCAGTAGTGGGATTGCTGGGTAGTATGGTAGTTCTATTTTTAGTTTTTTAAGGAAACTCCATACTGTTCTCCATAGTGGCTATATCAATTTACATTCCCACCAACAGTGCAAGAGGGTTCCCTTTTCTCCACACCCTCTCCAGCATTTATTGTTTGTAGATTTTTTTGATGATGGCCATTCTGACTGGTGTGAGATGATACCTCATTGTAGTTTTAATTTTCATTTCTCTAATGATTAGTGATGTTGAGCATTCTTTCATGTGTTTGTTGGCAATCTGTATATCTTCTTTGGAGAAATGTCTATTTAGGTCTTCAGCCCATTTTTGGATTGGGTTGTTTGGTTTTTTGATATTGAGCTGCGAGAACTGCTTGTAAATTTTGGAGATTAATCCTTGGTCAGTTGCTTCACTTGCAAATAGCTTCTCCCACTCTGAGGGTGGTTGTCTTTTTGTCTTGTTTATGGTATCCTTTGCTGTGCAAAAGCTTTTAAGTTTCACTAGGTCCCATTTGTTTATTTTTGTTTTTATTTCCATTTCTCTAGGAGGTGGGTCAAAAAGGATCTTGCTGTGATTTATGTCCTAGAGTGTTCTGCCTATGTTTTCCTCTAAGAGTTTGACAGTGTCTGGCCTTACATTTAGGTCTTTAATCCATTTTGAGTTTATTTTTGTGTATGGTGTTAGGGAGTGTTCTAATTTCATCCTTTTACGTGTAGCTGTCCAATTTTCCCAGCACCACTTATTGAAGAGGCTGTCTTTTCTCCACTGTATATTCTTGCCTCCTTTATCAAAGATAAGGTGACCATATGTGCATAGGTTTATCTCTGGGCTTTCTACCCTGTTCCATTGGTCTATATTTCTGTTTTTGTGCCAGTACCATACTGTCTTGATTACTGTAGCTTTCTAGTAGAGTCTGAAGTCAGGAAGCCTGAGTCCTCCAGCTCCATTTTTTGTTCTCAAGATTGCTTTGGCTATTCGGGGTCTTGGCGTTGAGATGGAGATCTCTGGGAGATTTTTGCCTTCTGATATTATGTGGAGCTGGGAGGTCTCTTGTGGACCAGTGTTCTGAACTTGGCTCTCCCACCTCAGAGGCACAGCCCTGACGCCTGGCCTGAGCACCAAGAGCCTGTCATCCACACGGATTGACAAGGCTGCCTGCCATTAGCTCCTTCTTGACCCTCCCAAGGAGTGTTAGCTCCTGTTCAGTAGTGTCTTCGCCACCCTACTGTAAGCTCTACAAGGCAGATTCTGTTTGGTCTTCTTCACCCTGTATCACTGGTACTCGGCATAAAGCCTGGTGCATCACAGACATCCAATAAATATCCAGAACCAAAAAGCTTTCTGACTAATAGCTTTAGATGTGTATATGAACTTCAGCTCCCCAAAACACATCATATCAGAGCCCCTATGGATAGGTGTGTGGCCCTGTTTAACTTGATCCTACTGAAAAACTCAACCAGAGACCCACAACAGCGGGGGCCTCAAAAAACTTGGCGGCAGTCATCAGGAAAACTGTAGCTGTCTTTTGAGTATCCTCCTCAGGTTTCTCATGAGCAATGTCTAGCATCCCATTCAAGATCCGCCCTCTAGTTCCCCAGCTCCAGGGCTCCGCATCCACTCAGTCCAGTCTCCACATAGCGCGCTTCCCTGGCTACCTGCATTTGCTTTTAACAAAAGCTAGAAGAGATGTTTTCCACATTCTCGCCTGGGGAGAACAGTATTTAAAGTCATGCTGTAAAGAGAGCTGGAGCCTTCAAAAGCAAGTGATGCTTAATCTGTTCTATTTCTGAAGCACAAATGAAACCAAACAAAAAAGGAAAATAAGCTACCGCTTCACCAGTGCCAAGTTTCCTCATGCATAAACGGAGAACTATCCAGAAAAACAGCCTTCTCAGTCGGGTGGGACAAATCCTCATGTGCTTTTGTGGAAAATTTCCCAGAAAAACTGGCATCAAGGACACTGTCTACAGCTGCCTCCAGATATAGACAGAAAACCACACAAAGGTAGTGAGATGCCATGAGCTATGCTGGGGCAAGTGCCTGAGTGGGAAAGTTGCCCTATCTCTGATCCCATGGAATAAATGTAACTGACACCTCCCAAAATGTCTACAAGACCATCCTGAGCAAAACATCTGTAGAACAGTTTTGATTTTAGACCTCCAGTCGCCATGTTTTTGGTGTCTCCTCCTGGCCCAGGAATGCCCTTCCCCCACCATCTCACCCACTGTGAATCTTAGTAGTGCTCAGTTCTGCTTCCCCATGAATCTATCATTAATCCTCTCTCCCCCTTCCTCATTAATATCTTACTCCAGAAGGGACAGTAGCCACAATCATTCAAAAATAAAACGATGTGGCTTCCTGTCATCTCTCTCATCAGGAGCAGGGGGAGCTTCTAGGTCCATCTGAAATCTCACATCAGAACTGCCTCACTATGAAAGTACAAGACAGGACCTCTTTTTTCTTCTTTAGCTACACACTCCCTCTAGCTGAGCCCACTCAATCCCCTGGTTTTAAATACCACATCTGCCTTCAATAGTAAATAGTAAAAAAAAAAAAAAAAAAAAGCCATGGTACATACAATGGAGTATATTCTGTGATAAAAAAGTAAATTAGCTATTGAGCCACAAATATACATGGGAGATTCTTAAATGCATATTGCTAAGTAAAAGAAGCTAGTCTGAAAAGGTTCCTACTGTATGATTTCAACTCTGTGACATTTTAGAAAGGCAAAACTATAGAGACAGTACAACTATCACTGGATGAGAGGGTTCAAGGGGAGGAAGGAAGAGCTGAATTGGTGGAGCACAGAGCATTTTTAGGGCAGTGAAATTATTCTGTATGATTTTGTAATGATGGATACATGCTATTATACATTAGTAAAACGCCATAGGACTGTAAAACACAAAGAGTAAATTATTCTAACTATGGAGTTTAATAATAATGTATCAATATTGGTTCACCAATTGTAACTGCACTAACATAAGATATTAGTAACAGGAGCAACCATGTGTGGAGGAGAGGCAAATGTGGAAACTCTAATTACTATACGTGCAACTTTTCTGTAAACCTAAAACTTCTCTAAAAAATGAAGTCTCGAGACAGCTTAAAGATGGCGGAAGAGTAAGACGCGGAGATCTCCTTCCTCCTCACAGAGACATCAGAAATACATCTACACGTGGAGCTTCTCCTGTAGAGCACCCACCGAATGCTGGCAGAGGACCTCGGACCTCCAAAAAGGCAAGAAACTCCCCACATATCTGGGTAGGGCAAAAGAAAAAAGAATAAACAGGGACAAAAGAATAGGGACGGGACCTACGCCAGTGGGAGGGAGCCGAGAAGGAGGAAAGACTCCTACACACTAGTGGCCCCTTCGCGGGCGGAGACTGCGGGCGCCGGAGGGGGAAGCTCCGGAGCCGCGGAGGACAGCTCAGCCACAGGGGTGCGGAGGGCAAAGCGGAGAGAATCCCGCAGAGGATCGGTGCCGATCGGCGCTCACCAGCCCGAGAGGCTTGTCTGCTCGACCGCCGGGGCGGGCGGGGCCGGGAGCTGAGGCTCGGGCTTCAGTCGGATCCCGGGGAAAGGGCTGGAGTTGGCAGAGTGAAGACAGCTTGAAGGGGGCTAGTGCGCCACGGCTGGCCGGGAGGGAGTTCGGGAGAAGTCTGGAGTTGCCGAAGAGGCAAGAGACCTTTTCCTCCCTCTTTGCTGCCTGGGCGCGAGGAGAGGGGATTAAGTGCGCCGCTTAAAGGAGCCCTAGAACCGGGCGCGGAGCTGCCGAAGAGACAAGAGACTTTTTCTTGCCTCTTTGCTTCCTCGGGTGTGAGGTGAGGGGATTAAGAGCACCGCGTAGAGGAGCTCCAGAAACGGGCGCGAGCCGCGGCTGTCGGCACGGACAGTAGAGACGGGTGTCGGACGCTAAGGTTGCTGCTGCCACCACCAAGAGGCCTGTGTGTGAGCACAGGTCACTCTCCACACCGGCCCTCCCGGGAGCCCGTGCAGTCCGCCACTGCCGGGGTCCCGGGATCCAGGGGCAGCTTCCCCAGGAGAACGCACGGCGCGCCTTGGGCCTGTGCAGCGTCACGTCGGCCTCTGACGTCGCGGACTCGCCCCGCCCCCGTGCCACTCCCTCCCCCCAGCCTGAGTGAGCTGGAGCCCCCGAATCAACTGCTCCTTTAACATCGTCCTGTCTGAGCGAAGGGCAGTCGCCCTCAGACAACCTACACGCAGAGGCGGGACCAAGTCCAAAGCTGAACCCCAGGAGCTGTGCGAACAGAGAGGAGAGGGGGAGATCTCTCCCAACAGCCTCAGAAGCGGCGGATTAAAGCTCCACAATCAACTTGAAGTGCCCTGCATCTGTTGAAAACCTGAATAGACAACGAATCATCCCAAGTTGAGGAGGTGGACTTTGGGAGCAAGATATACTATTATTTTCCCCTTTTTTTTCTTTTTGTGGGTGTGTATGTGTGTGCTGCTGTGTGAGATTTTGTCTGTATAGCTTTGCTTGCACCATTTGTCCTAGGGTTAGACCGACCCATTTTTCTGTTTTTTGTTTGTTTGTTTGTTTGTTTTGGTTTTTTTTTGTTTGTTTGTTTTTTTTGTTTGTTTTGTTTTTTAAAAGGAAATTTTTCTTCTTAATAATTATTTTTTATTTTAATAACTATACTTTATACTACTCTGTCTTCTCCCTTTCTTTCTTCCTTTCTTCCCTCCTTCCCTCCTTTCTTCCTTCCTTCCCCCTTCTTTCCTCCCTTCCTCTCTTCCTTCCTCCCTTTCTTCCTCTGCACCTTCCGTCCTTGCTTTCTTGCTTCCTTCCTTCATTTCTTCCTTCCTTTCTTCCTTCCTTCCCTCCCTCCCTCCTTCCTTCTTTTTATTTCCTCTCTATTTATTCTACCTTTTATTTTGAGCCGTGTGGATTAAAGGTTCTTGGCGCCCCAGCCAGGCACCAGGGCGGTGTCCCTGAGGTGGGAGAACCAACCTCAAGACACTAGTCCACAAGAGACCTCCGAGCTCCACGTAATATCAGACGGCGAAAATCTCCCAGAGACCTCCATCTCAACACCAAGACCCAGCTTCACTCAAGGACCAGCAAAGAACAGTGCTGGACACCCTATCCCCAACAAAGAGCAAGACAGGTCTACAGCCCCATCCATTAGCAGAGAGACTGCCTAAAATCATAATAAGGTTACCAACATCCCCAAGCACACCACCAGACGAGGACCTGCCCACCAGAAGGACAAGATCCAGCCTCATCCACCAGAACAGAGGCACTAGTCCCCCCAACCAGGGAATCTACTCAACCCACTGAACCAACCTTAGCCACTGGGGACAGCCACCAAAAACAACAGGAACTACGAACCTGCAGCGTGCAAAAAGGAGACCTCAAACACAGTAAGATAAGCGAAATGAGAAGACAGAAAAACACACAACAGATGAAGGAGCAAGATAAAAACACACCAGACCTAACAGATGAAGAGGTAATAGCCAATCTACCTGAAAGAGAATTTAGAATAATGATGGTGAAGATGATGCAAAATCTTGGAAATAGAATAGACAATTTGCAAGAAACAGTTAACAGGGACCTAGAAGAAATAAAGAGGAAGCAAGCAACGATGAGCAACACAATAAATGAAATTAAAAATACTCTAGATGGGATCAATAGCAGAATAACTGAGGCAGAAGGACGGATAAGTGACCTGGAAGATAAAATAGTGGAAATAACTGCTGCAGAGCAGAAGAAAGAAAAAAGAATGAAAAGAACTGAGGACAGTCTCAGAGATCTCTGGGACAACATTAAACGCACCAACATTCGAATCATAGGGGTCCCAGAAGAAGAAGAGAAAAAGAAAGGGACTGAGAAAATATTTGAAGAGATTATAGTTGAAAACTTCCCTAATATAGGAAAGGAAATAGTCAATCAAGTCCAGGAAGCACAGAGAGTCCCATACAGGATAAACCCAAGAATAAACACGCCGAGACACATAATAATCAAACTGTCAAAAATTAAATACAAAGAAAACATATTAAAAGCAGCAAGGGAAAAACAACAAATAACACACAAGGGAATCCCCATAAGGCTAACATCTGATCTTTCAGCAGAAACTCTACAAGCCAGAAGGGAGTGGCAGGACATATTTAAAGTGATGAAGGAAAAAAACCTACAACCAAGATTACTCTACCCAGCAAGGATCTCATTCAGATTTGATGGAGAAATTAAAACCTTTACAGACAAGCAAAAACTGAGAGAGTTCAGCACCACCAAACCAGCTCTACAACAAATCCTAAAGGAACTTCTCTAGGCAAGAAACACAAGAGAAGGAAAAGACCTACAAGAACAACCCGAAACAAGTAAATGGTAATAGGAACATACATATCGATAATTACCTTAAATGTAAATGGATTAAATGCTCCCACCAAAAGACACAGACTGGCTGAATGGATACAAAAACAAGACCCATATATATGCTGTCTACAAGAGACCCACTTCAGACCTAGGGACACATACAGACTGAAAGTAAGGGGATGGAAAAAGATATTCCATGCAAATGGAAATCAGAAGAAAGCTGGAGTAGCAATTCTCATATCAGACAAAATAGACTTTAAAATAAAGACTATTACAAGAGACAAAGAAGGACACTACATAATGATCAAGGGATCGATCCATGAAGAAGATATAACAATTGTAAATATTTATGCACCCAACATAGGAGCACCTCAATACATAAGGCAAATACTAACAGCCTTAAAAGGGGAAATCGACAGCAACACAATTATAATGGGGGACTTTAACACCCCACTTTCACCAATGGACAGATCATCCAAAATGAAAATAAATAAGGAAACACAAGCTTTAAATGATACATTACACAAGATGGACTTAATTGATATTTATAGGACATTCCATCCAAAAACAACAGAATACACATTTTTCTCAAGTGCTCATGGAACATTCTCCAGGATTGATCATATATTGGGTCACAAATCTAGCCTTGGCAAATTTAAGAAAATTGAAATCGTATCAAGTATCTTTTCCGACCACAACGCTATGAGACTAAATATCAATTATAGGAAAAGATCTGTAAAAAATACAAACACATGGAGGCTAAACAATACACTACTTAATAACGAAGTGATCACTGAAGAAATCAAAGAGGAAATCAAAAAATACTTAGAAACAAATGACAATGGAGACACAACGACCCAAAACCTATGGGATACAGCAAAAGCAGTTCTAAGAGGCAAGTTTATAGCAATACAATCATACCTTAAGAAACAGGAAACATCTCGAATAAACAACCTAACTTTGCACTTAAAGCAATTAGAGAAAGAAGAACAAAAAAACCCCAAATTTAGCAGAAGGAAAGAAATCATAAAGATCAGATCAGAAATAAATGAAAAAGAAGTGAAGGAAACAATAGCAAAGATCAATAAAACTAAAAGCTGGTTCTTTGAGAAGATAAATAAAATTGATAAACCGTTAGCCAGACTCATCAAGAATAAAAGGGAGAAGACTCAAATCAATAGAATTAGAAATGAAAAAGGAGATATAACAACTGACACTGCAGAAATACAAAAGATTATTAGAGATTACTACAAGCAACTGTATGCCAATAAAATGGACAACCTGGAAGAAATGGACAAATTCTTAGAAATGCACAACCTGCCGAGACTGAACCAGGAAGAAATAGAAAATATGAACAGACCAATCACAAGCACTGAAATTGAAACTGTGATTAAAAATCTTCCAGCAAACAAAAGTCCAGGACCAGATGGCTTCACAGGCGAATTCTATCAAACATTTAGAGAAGAGCTAACACCTATCCTTCTCAAACTCTTCCAACAGATAGCAGAGGGAGGAACACTCCCAAACTCATTCTATGAGGCCAACATCACCCTGATACCAAAACCAGACAAAGACGTCACAAAGAAAGAAAACTACAGGCCAATATCACTGATGAACATAGATGCAAAAATCCTCAACAAAATATTAGCAAACAGAATCCAACAGCACATTAAAAGGATCATACACCATGATCAAGTGGGGTTTATCCCAGGAATGCAAGGATTCTTCAATATACGCAAATCAATCAATGTGATACACCATATCAACAAACTGAAGGAGAAAAACCATATGATCATCTCAATAGATGCAGAGAAAGCTTTTGACAAAATTCAACACTCATTTATGATAAAAACCTTGCAGAAAGTGGGCATAGAGGGAACTTTCCTCAACATAATAAAGGCCATATATGACAAACCCACAGCTAGCATCGTTCTCAATGGTGAAAAACTGAAACCATTTCCACTAAGATCAGGAACAAGACAAGGTTGCCCACTCTCACCACTCTTATTCAACATAGTTTTGGAAGTTCTAGCCACAGCAATCAGAGAAGAAAAAGAAATAAAAGGAATCCAAATAGGAAAAGAAGAAGTAAAGCTGTCACTGTTTGCAGATGACATGATACTATACATAGAGAATCCTAAGGATGCTACCAGAAAACTACTAGAGCTAATCAATGAATTTAGTAAAGTTGCAGGATACAAAATTAATGCACAGAAATCTCTGGCATTCTTATACACTAATGATGAAAAATCTGAGAGTGAAATTAAGAAAACGCTCCCATTTACCATTGCAACAAAAAGAATAAAATATCTAGGAATAAACCTACCTAAGGAGACAAAAGACTTGTATGCAGAAAACTATAAGACACTGATGAAAGAAATTAAAGATGATACAAATAGATGGAGAAATATACCATGTTCTTGGATTGGAAGAATCAACATTGTGAAAATGACTATACTACCCAAAGCAATCTACCGATTCAATGCAATCCCTATCAAATTACCACTGGCATTTTTTACAGAACTAGAACAAAAAATTTCACAATTTGTATGGAAACACAAAAGACCCCGAATAGCCAAAGCAATCTTGAGAACGAGAAATGGAGCTGGAGGAATTAGGCTCCCTGACTTCAGACTCTACTACAAGGCTACAGTAATCAAGACAATATGGTACTGGCACAAAAACAGAAATATAGATCAATGGAACAGGATAGAGAGCCCAGAGATAAACCCACACACATATGGTCACCTTATCTTTGATAAAGGAGGGAAGGATATACAGTGGAGAAAAGACAGCCTCTTCAATAAGTGGTGCTGGGAAAACTGGACAGCTACATGTAAAAGTATGAAATTAGAACACTCCCTAACACCACACACAAAAATAAACTCAAAATGGGTTAAAGACCTAAATGTAAGGCCAGACACTATCAAACTCTTAGAGGAAAACATAGGCAGAACACTATACGACATAAATCACAGCAAGATCCTTTTTGACCCATCTCCTAGAGAAATGGAAATAAAAACACAAATAAACAAATGGGACCTAATGAAACTTAAAAGCTTTTGCACAGCAAAGGATACCATAAACAAGACCAAAAGACAACCCTCAGAATGGGAGAAAATATTTGCAAATGAAGCAACTGACAAAGGATTAATTTCCAAAATTTATAAGCAACTCATGCAGCTCAATAACAAAAAAACAAACAACCCAATCCAAAAATGGGCAGAAGAACTAAATAGACATTTCTCCAAAGAAGATATACAGATTGCTAACAAACACATGAAAGAATGCTCAACCTCATTAATCATTAGAGAAATGCAAATCAAAACTACAATGAGATATCATCTCACACCGGTCAGATTGGCCATCATCAAAAACTCTAGAAACAATAAATGCTGGAGAGGGTGTGGAGAAAAGGGAACCCTCTTGCACTGCTGGTGGGAATGTAAATTGATACAGCCGCTATGGAGGACAGTATGGAGGTTCCTTAAAAAACTACAAATAGAACTACCATACGACCCTGCAATCCCACTACTGGGAATATACCCTGAGAAAACTATAATTCAGAAAGACTCATGTACCAAAATGTTCATTGCAGCTCTATTTACAATAGCCAGGACATGGACGCAACCTAAGTGTCCATCAACAGATGAATGGATAAAGAAGATGTGGCACATATATACAATGGAATATTACTCAGCCATAAAAAGAAATGAAACTGAGTTATTTATAATGAGGTGGATGGACCTGGAGTCTGTCATACAGAGTGAAGTAAGTCAGAAGGAGAAAAACAAATACCGTATGCTAACACATATATATGGACTCTAAGGGAAAAAAATGTCATGAAGAGGTTAGTGGTAGGACGGGAATAAAACACAGACTTACTCGAGCATGGACTTGAGGATATGGGGAGGGGGAGGGGGGGGCTGTGACGAAGTGGGGGAGTGGCAGGGACATATATACACTATCAATTGTAAATTAGATAGCTGGTGGGAAGCTGCTGCATAGCACAGGGAGATCACCTCTGTGCTGTGTGACCGCCTGGGGGGGTGGGATAGGGAGGGTGGGAGAGAGGGTGATGCAAGAGGGAGGAGATGTGGGAGCATGTGTGTATGTATAACTGATTTAGTTTGTTGTAGAGGGAAAACTAACACACTATTGTAAAACAATTATACTACAATAAAGATGTTAAAAAAAAAAAAATGAAGTCTGTTAAGAAAACTAGAGTTAATAAATAAATAAATACCACAGCTGTATTGAGGACAGCTGTATCTCTCCTGGAAATCCACACTCATATAATCAAGTCTCCATTTGTCATTTCTATTTGTATATCTAATAGGAATCTTTACTACAATCAAAACAGAACTTCTTTTATTCCCCAGAGAGACTTCAGTTTTCTTCAATGGAAATAGCATCACCACTTACTCGTTTACTCAAGCCAAAAATCTAGGAGTTATCTTTGGCTCTTTTACCTCCTTCATGCCCCACAATTCAGTTGCATATACAGGTAAATGTCTTCAAAAGAACCGCAACAACCATTTCTTCTCCACTGCTCCTACCCTATCCTGAGTCATCATCATCTCTTGTCTAGACCGTTGCTATACCTCCCAACTGATCTCCCTGATTCCATTCTCCCTAAAATCGCTTTCCCAAAGAACAGGCAGTTAGATGTTTTTTGAAACACAGATCCAAGCAAGTCACTCTCCTACTTAAAACCATCTAATGCTTCCTGCACTTAGAATAAAATCCAAACTCCATGCCCTAGCTTACAAAGCCCCACACGATCCAATGCTTGTCTTCCTCTCTGACCTCATTCTGCTCCCACTTTACCCACCACTATCCAGCAACACACACACTGGCCCATTTTCTGTGCTTCCCACCCACCAATTTGGTTTCTGCTCTAAAGCCTTCAGGTGTTGCTATTCACTCTCCTGAAATGTTCTTCCCCAGGACATTCCCATGGACGGCTTCTTCTTGTCATTTAGGTCTCAACAGGTAAACTTCTCTGCAGAGAAGTCTTCTTAACCACCAAACTAAAGTAGCCACCCCAGGGACTTACCTGGTGGTACAGTGGTTAAGAATCTGCCTGCCAACACAGGGGACACAGGTTCAAGCCCTGGTCCAGGAAGATACCACATGCCGCGGAGCAACTAAGCCCATGTGCCACAACTACTGAGCCTGTGCTCTAGGGACTGTGAGCCACAACTACTGAGCCCTTGAGCCACGACTACTGAAGCTGCGTGCCTAGAGCTCATGCTCTGCAACAAGAGAAGCCACCACAATGAGAAGCCTGCACACCACAACGAAGAGTAGCCCCCGCTTGCCGAAACTAGAGAAAGCCCACATGCAGCAATGAACACCCAATGCAGTCAAAAATAAATAAATTTGTTAAAAAAAAATAAAGTAGCCACGTTGTCTAGTATCACATCATTGTATTTTAATTACCTGCATAGCACTTATCATTGGTATTTTCTTGTTTATTTGTTGGTATAAGTCTAAGATTTTTTTTTCTAATGCAAAACTCAAGAACTCTCCATTGTTCAACATAGTTCACTAATGTCCTTTCAGTGCTTAGAACACCTAGCACACAGTGGGCTCTCAATATCTATTGAATGGATGCATAAATGAATAACCAAGGAGATAAAGCAAAGATTTTTACAATGAAGGAGAGAAAACCATGAGGAAGCCTTCACAAGATAATGAAAAACTCATGGTGAGCTACCTTAGTCTTGACTCATTCCTGTCAGAGACACATTGTTTTGGGTGGGGGGGTCCCAGTAGGAAGATGCTTGGGAACCTCTTTCTCACTCAAGGGCAAGTCAAGATTTCTTCTTCTCTCTCCACATTTCTTACCATTTTATACTGACATAACATTTTGAAAGACATTCTGAAAGCATAAAAAGGCAGCCCACAATACCATCATCATAGCAAAGCAATTCTTTCCACAAATAAATATTTCCTTTGAGTTTTTATTCTTAAGCAGATACAGTTATCACAAAATTGCAACCAAAGAATATATACTTTTTTACTGAGTTGCTTTTTAAACTCACTACTGTATCACAAACATTTTCTATCTACTGAAGATCTGAATATTTCTGTAATATTAATAATAGCTACCATTTATTGAGAGTTTGCTATTTGCCAGGCATTGTTCAAAGCACGGGTATTATCTTGCTTTAACTGCACAATAAATTTTTAAGGTGGGTACTATTATTATTTTGTAGATTCCCCTGGTAGACAAAGCTCTTGCACATGCACATTACATGTATCAAAAACAAATTTCAGTATGAGATTGTTGATAATATTGACTGGCTACAACCTATATATCCATCAATAATGGAACACGAATAAACTAGGATGCATCAGGTCTGTGTATGCTATACTGCCACTAAAAATAATTAAGCAGAAATATATAAGATGATATGGAAGAAATACTAAGAGAAAAAAGAATCAGAATGATATGTTTATTATGATCCCATTAATACTTATTTTAAAAAGTCATATGCAGCTAAGTAAAAGAAGATTGCATATTGTTTGATTCCACTTATGTGAAGTATCCAAACTACACAAATCCAATGACTGGAAATATATTAGTGGTTGTGCGAGGCTAGAGGAAGAGAGAGATGGCAAGTGACTATTAACCATTATGGGGCTTCTTTTGGGGTGATAAAAATGATCTGGAAATATAGTGACAATGGTTATGTAACTGTGAAAATACTGAAAACCACTACATTGTACACTTCAAAAAAGTGGAATTTATGGCATGTGAATTGTGTTTCAATAAAGAATATATTTTAAAAGTAGCTGAACAAAAAAGTTGTGTAATAGATAAGCATATGTATTTAAATATAAAGAAACAGGATGAAAGATGCACCCAAAAACTGTTGATAGTGATAGAAGGAAGGGCAGGTGAACATATGAAATAAGATAAAAGGAGGGGTTTCTATTCTGTCTAGTTCTACATCATTTGAATATGATTTGAATAATTTACAATTAAAATGTTTTAATTTATTACTTTAGTTTAAAATAATAAATTGTACAATAAAAACAATAACAAAAATTTTTGAATTCAAATCAAGTAAGTAAAATAGACAATGTTTGATTTTTGTTAGTCAACTCACCAAGGTATTAAGATCAACAGATATCTAAAAAACTAAAAATAGAACTAACATATGATCCAGCAATCTGACTCCTGGGCATATATCTAGAAAAGACCATAATTCAAAAAGATACATGCACCCCAATGTTCACTGCAGCACTACTTACAATAGTCAAGTCATGGAAGCAACCTAAATGTCCATTGACAGAGGAATGGATAAAGAAGATGTGGTACATATATACAATGGAATATTACCCAGCCATTAAAAAGAATGAAATAATTCAATTCACAGCAACATGGATGGACCTGGAGATTATCACACTAAGTGAAGTAAGTCAGACAGAGAAAGACAAATAAATATCATATGATATCACTCATATGTGGAATCTAATTTTTTAAAAGTGATATAAATGAACTTATTTTCAAAACAGACTCACAGATTTTGAAAACAAACCTATGGTTACCAAAGGGCAAATGTGGTGGGGGAGGGATAAATTAGGAGCTCAAGATTAACATACACACACTACTATATATAAAATAGATAACCAACAAGGACCTACTTATAGCACTGGGAACTCTACTGAAAAGAACCTGACAAAGAATGAATATATGTATATGTATAATTGAATCACTAGGCTGTACACCTGACACTAACACAACACTGTAAATCAACTATACTCCAATAAAATTAATTGAAAAAAAAAGATCAGCTGGTATCATACAAATGAGAGGATATCAGAGAAATGTTTCTCCTTCTCAGTACATGTGGCCTTCAGAGGCTGAATATTTTCTTCTCCATGTTAAAAAGAATGACTTTTTTGGACTCATGAGTCTTAACATAATACTACATACACACACACACACACACACACCCCTACAGGTGCTGCCCCAACTCTCAAATAATCACACTGGACAGTAGAGGTAAGAATAATTGAAGCTCATGGACAACAAAGAACAAACCTGACACTGCTGTATTTTCTTACTTTTATTTCACCCAAGTACAAAATAAAATGGTCAAAATGCAACAGTGAGTAGCGGAAGCATTACTTATAGATTATATATGGTCATCTACTTAGAAAAACCAACATAATCTAAAGACAAACTACTAGAAAAAAATCAGAGAGCTTAGCCATGTTGTTGATATATGATTGACCTATAAAAATCAATAGTATTTCTCAACATCAGCAATAGCCAAGCAACAAACATATTAAATATTTAGGAATTAAGCTAAGCAACAAATCTCAATACCTCTCTAGAAAATAATTTTAAAATCCAATAAAGGACAAAGACGAGCGGAATAAATAGAAATTATAATAATTTTTAAAATGTAAATTTTCCCATAACTAATCTATAAATTCCCAATAAAATTTCAACTTGAACACCATTGAGAAAGTCATCATATTTACTCTAAAATTTACATGGAAGAAGAAAGGTCAATGCATATCTAAATCAACTATAAAAAAGAAAATTAAAAAGCTGGTCACCATATATAAAGACACAAAATAAAGCCATAATAGCAGAAAAATAGACCAATGGAACAGAAAAATTATCTTAAAAACCACAATCATGTGTATATGAATACCTCATATGACAAAATGCAAGTAAATATATTTGACAAGTAAATATGATATAAATAAAATGTAGAAGAGAAGGGAGAGGGAAAATGGGAAGGAGAATAAATTCACTGATGTTGCACAAATTTGGGGTTTGACCTCCCAAATCCTTGCACTTGTAAAATTTGAAAATCTCAGAAAGTTTTTATTTATTGAACTGTAGGTATCAATATATCCCATATTACAAATTAAAACTGAGAAGCTATTTGTTTACTTACAAATAACAATAAGCCTATTACATAGAAACATAAACAATACTTTTATGAAAAACAATGCTTTTCCCAAAAAATATAGTTAGAAGAGCGGCATCATTTCACATTTTTGCAAATCCCTTTAAAGGTCGGGCTTAATAGAAGACACCTGAATTTTCATATATGTTTCACACATTTCATTAGCTATCAAAGGGATAATATCATCACATATCATGTAGCCCCTGGAAAATGTTCATGTGCATTCATGAGAGAGTGAGAGTGGAAAAGCAAAGTAAAGTCTTAGTATTATTATGAAAACAGTTTTGATATCACAGACCCTTTGAAAGGGTTTCAGGGGCCTCCAGTGGACCACACTTTGAGAACATCTGTTGTACAGGTAAAAGGGAGGAGTCAAAGGATATATTAGAAACTGACACACCAGATAGTAAAGGTTAACTAAGAAAACAATAGAGAAGGGCATTTAAAAAGGTATAAGTACAGAGCTTATCAATAGATACCTAATCTTAATTTTTAAAAAAATGTTTTGTTATTAAAGACCAAAGCAAACAGGTCATGTAGAGAAACAGAGAAAATTTAATAAGAGGAGACAGTAATTATAATTAAAATAAAATGACAGAGACCCAACATAACAAGTATGTTAATAACTGTGAGTTAGCTTAACTCATCTTTTAAAAGAAAAATATTTCCAAAATGACTCATAAAGAAATATCGAACCTTTGATATACAAGAGCCACACCTGGGAAAAAAAAAAAAAAAAGTGACTCTGAATGGCTAAACATATAAGGATGGATACAGGCACAACAGGCAAATGAAATCAATACGAAAGCAGTGTTTGCAATCCTGATATCAGTCAAAGTAGGATGCAAGCCAAAAACAAAAAAATATTAATGTGACAACAAGGGCACTACTAACGCTAAAAGTGCAATTCAAAATAGAGCTATAAATTTCAGAAGTGTCTATGCACCAAATAACAGAGCAATCATCTTCACAGAGCTGAAACTACAAGAGAAGCAAGTAGAAGTACACAAAAATACCCTGATAATAGACTTCAGCAAACTACTCTCATTATAACACAGGTGAAGTAGACAAAACATTAACAGGGCTATAGAACACCTTAAAAACATTCTCAATAAAAAAGATCTTAAGGAAACATAGCAAACATTAAACCCTGATAATGAAACATACAATTTCCTCTCAAGCAGCACAGAACATTTACAAAATTGATCACTCAACTCTTAGGTCACAAAGAAAGCATCAGTAAGTCCTATGGAGAAGAAATATTACAAACAGCACTCCCTAATTATAATGCAATAAAATAAGCAATAAATTTTTCTCTTAAACAAATATTAAGTGAAAGAGGAAATACAGCTCCAAATTTCAAAACATCTAAAATATGATAATAAAACTACTACATATTACAATTTATGGAATACATTCAAGCAGTAATCACTAGAAAAAAATTGATTTATATGCTTATTGCAAACTAAACATATACCTTTTTAGAGGGAACTGGAGGCCCTCCACGATATTCTGAGGTTTACTCTCAAAAATTGTATTTTAAAAGAACAGTAAAGTTAGCCAAAATAAAGTAAAAAGAAGAAAATAATAGATAAAAGTAAAAATTCATGTAGTAGATACCCAAAGCAATCTACAGAGTCAATGCAATCCCTATCAAACTACCAATGGCATTTTTCACAGAACTAGAACAAAAAATTTCACAATTTGTATGGAAACACAAAAGGCCCAGAATAGTCAAAGCAATCTTGAAAAAGAAAAATGGAGCTGGAGGAATCAGGCTCCCTGACTTCAGACTATATTACTACAAAGCTACAGTAATCATGACAGTATGGTACTGGCACAAAAACAGAAATATAGATCAATGGAAAAGGATAGAAAGCCCAGAGATAAACCCCCACACATATGGTCACCTTATCTTTGATAAAGGAGGCAAGAATATACAGTGGAGAAAAGACAGCTTCTTCAATAAGTGGTGCTGGGAAAACTGGACAGCGACACATAAAAGAATAAAATTAGAACACTCCCTAACACCATACACAAAAATAAACTCAAAATGGATTAAAGACCTAAATGTAAGGCCAGACACTATCTTAGAGGAAAACATAGGCAGAACACTCTAGGACATAAATCACAGCAAGATCCTTTTTGACACACCTCCTAGAGAAATGGAAATAAAAACAAAAATAAACAAATGGGACCTAATGAAACTTAAAAGCTTTTGCACAGTAAAGGAAACCATAAACAAGACAAAAAGACAACCCTCAGAATGGGAGAAAATATGTGCAAACCAAGCAAATGACAAAGGATTAATCTCCAAAATATACAAGCAGTTCATGCAGCTCAGTATCAAAAAAAAAACAAACAACCCAATCCAAAACTGGGCAGAAGACCTATAGATATTTCTCCAAAGAAGATATACAGGTTGCCAACAAACACATGAAAGAATGCTCAACATCACTAATCATTAGAAAAACGCAGATCAAAACTACAATGAGGTATCACCTCACACCAGTCAGAATGGCCATCATCAAAAAAATCTACAAACAAATTCTGGAGAGGATGTGGAGAAAAGGGAACCCTCTTGTACTGTTGGTGGGAATGTAAATTGATACAGCCACTATGGAGAACAGCATGGAGGTTCCTTAAAAAACTAAAAATAGAACTACCATGCGACCCAGCAATCCCACTACTGGGCATATACCCTGAGAAGACCATAATTCGAAAAGAGTTAGGTACCACATTGTTCATTGCAGCACTATTTACAATAGCCAGGACATGGAAGAAACTTAAGTGTCCATTGACAGATGAATGGGTAAAGATGTGGCACATATATACAATGGAATATTACTCAGTCATAAAAAGAAACAAAATTATTTGTAGTGAGGTGGATGGACCTAGAGTCTGTCATACAGAGTGAAGTAAGTCAGAAAGAGAAAAACAAATACCGTATGCCAACACATATATATATGGAATCTAAAAAAAAACCACAAAATGGTTCTGAAGAACCTAGGGGCAGGACAGGAATAAAGAGACGTAGATGTATAGAATGGACTTGAGGACACAGGGAGGGGGAAGGGTAAGCTGAGAAGAAGTGGCACTGACATATATACACTACCAAATGTAAAACAGATAGCTAGTGGGAAGCAGCCGCATAGCACAGGGAGATCAGCTCGGTGCTTTGTGATCACCTAGAGGGGTGGGATGGAGACGCAAGAGGGAGGGGATATGGGGATATATGTATACATATAGCTGATTCACCTTGTTATACAGTAGCTACTAACACAACGATGTAAAGGAATTATACTCCAATAAAGATGTTAAAAATAAAATAAATTAAAAAGATAAAACCTTGCTGATGTTACAGACTTGTCACCCAGGACCTCTCATTACTGTCTCTGACGTCTTAAATGCAAATTGAGTATCATTTTTAAATAAAACAAGATGACAAATTAAAGTCCAGGCAGGTTCCTTTGCAATTACAACCTAACACTGCAACTGGTCCTTGTTAAAATGGTTCCATTAAATCCAACTGCTCAATTCCCTCTTTCAACGTATGGTATTTAACTGCTGCTACACAGTGAGGCCACACATTTATTACAAAAATAAAATGCCAAAAATCACAACCACTTTGGCCTTTTTTTCAAAAACGAGTTTTTATCGAGTACAATATAGTGACAAGTGGGCTGCTCAGACCTGTTTTTTGAGGAAAACATTTTTGTTTGAATGTATGTACTGGTGAGGCAGAAAAGATGCTAAGTGAATTGTGAAACGGACTGTCTTAACTTTACATCTCCCATACTCCTGAGCATAATATTTGTTAAATGAACACTAAAAAAAAGAGAGGGTGGCAGGTGGATAAGCAACTAATATGGAGATGTAATTCACAAAAGATATGTAAATGATCAGTATGAGAAAATCTCAACTGAAAGCTCCATGAGAGCAAAGCCTTTGTTCTGTGAACTGTTCTACCTCTAGGGCCTTCTTCCACAGAGTTTGGAACATAGTAGATGTTCAATATTTGCTGACAGGATGAATAAACTTTCCTGGTATTCAAATAAGTGCAAAACAGAACCATAGTAAGATGTCATTATTCATCTAACATAACCAAAATTTTGATTTTGTTTTTCATGATAAAACCTAATGTTGGCAAGGCACAGAAGGAGAAGATTTCAGGTATGATTCTATTTTGGAAATTATTTGGAAGGGGGAGGTGGGAGAAAAGGAGAGAGAAAAGGAGGGGGAAAAAGGAAAAGAAGGGAGAGATGAAGGATCTCCAAATTCATCTATTTCAACTCCCTCGTTTTACGAATGATGATGTCACTTATTTATTCAGGAGGGGACCAAATCCCTGCCCTCAGAGCTGTCAGATGGAGGGGACAGACAGAACAAAGTCATTAGAACGAGAAGTGCAGAGTGCTATGGGAAAGAGAAATGGAGCCCCAGCCTAGGGTGTAGACTCAAAGGGAGTTTCACAGAAATGACACTTCAGCTAAGACTTGAAAGACAGGTAGGATTGAAGTAGAGAAAGGAGCCCAATGACTTTGGACTCATAAAAAGTCAGCAGTAGTAAACTTCAACCCCTGAACAATGAACACTGGGGTACATGTGTCTTTCAATTATGGTTTTCTCAGGGTATATGCCCAGTAGTGGGATTGCTGAGTCATATGGTAGTTGTATTTTTAGTTTTTTAAGGAACCTCCATATTGTTCTCCATAATGGTTGTATCAACTTACATTCCCACCAACAGTGCAAGAGGGTTCCCTTTTCTCCACACCCTCTCCAGCATTTATTGTTTCTAGATTTTTTGATGATGGCCATTCTGACTGGTGTGAGGTGATACCTCATTGTAGTTTTGACCTGCATTTCTCTAATAATTCACCAGGACATGGAAGCAACCTAAATGTCCATCTACAGAGGAATGGATAAAGAAGATGTGGTACACATATACAATGGAGTATTCCTCAGCCATAATAAGGAACAAAATTGGGTCATTCGTAGAGACGTGGATCGACCTAGAGTCTGTCATACAGAGTGAAGTAAGTCAGAAAGAGAAAAACAAATATCGCATATTAATACATACATGTGGAATCTAGAAAAATGGTACAAATGAACCGATTTGCAGGGCAGGAATAGAGACACAGAGGTAAAGAATGGATGTGTGGACACAGGGGAGGGGGATGAATTGGGAGATTGGAATTGACATATATACACTACCATGTGTAAAAACGAGAGCTAGTGGGAACCTGCTGTATAGCATAGGGAGCTCAGCTCAGTGCTCTACGGTGACCTACATGGGTGGGATGGGGGTGGGGAGGGAGGTCCAAAAGGGAGGGGATATATGTATACATATAGCTGATTGACTTCATTGTACAGCAGAAATTAATACAACATTGTAAAGGAACTATACTCCAATTAAAAAAAAAAACTGAACATGATATACAAAACAAAACAAGAATGCTATGAAAAATGAAGAATACAAACCAACCAGGAAACTGGACACCCACATGACAACACTGCAATGAGTTTTCTGAATTTTCTCCGTGACATTCATATTTTAGACTGAGTGCTAGAGAAGCCAGCAACCTGGAAATGCCAAGAGGCACAGACAAAAACTAAAACAACAAACAAAAACAATAAAAGCCTTCTCTCTCTAGGCAGAGGACCAGGAAAGGGGCAGCCTAGCAATCACTAGAAGAAAAGGCTATACAAAGAGATTCACTCAAAAACACTGTATTGATAAACCAAACACGATTTCTAAAATGTGTTTGAATAACCCCAAGGAAGGCCCCCCCTCAAAAAGAACAAAATTTTTTTGAAAAGGAAGACTTAAGCCCTAATAAATCAATAATTACATTAAATGTAAATTATCTAAATCACCAATTAAGTCAGAGATTGGCAAAGCAAATTAAAAAACATGACTCAACTGTATGCTATTTATAAGAAATGCACTTAAAGTGTAATGTTAATAAAAAGAAATACAGGTACTCCTATTAAAGGTACTCTAGCTAAAGGAAACTTCAGGGCAAAGAAAATTATCAATGACAGAGAACAACATTATAAAATGATAAAAAGGTTAATCCAAAAAGAAGACATAGCAACCCTAAATGTGTTATGTACCAAACAACAGAGCTACAAAATATGTAAAGCAGAAATCTATAGACATAAAAGAAGGAACAGACAAATCCACAACTGCAGTTGGAGATCTCAATACCCTTCTCTCAACAATTGATAGTACAACTAGACAGAACATCAGATAGAATAAAGAAGAGCTCAACAACACCATTAACCAAGAGGAGCTAATCAACATTTGCAAAACACTTCCCCCAACAATAGCAGAATATCCATTCTTTTCAAGTGCCCATGAAACATATACCAAGATAATTTATACATCCTGTGCCACAAAACAAACCCCAGCAGACTTAAAGAGTTGAAATCATAGAGGTGTGTTCTCCAATCACAGTGTAAGCAGATTAAAATGAATTGCAAAACAGACATCTATTTTTGACTTACCTCACTCTGTGACCACCTAGAGGGGTGGGATAGGGAAGGTGGGAGGGAGACACAAGAGGGAGGAGATATGGGGATATATGTATGTGTATAGCTGATTCACTTTGTTGTAAAGCAGAAACTAACACACCATTGTAAAGCAATTATACTCCAATAAAGATGTTAAAAAAAAAAAAAAAAAGACATCTAGAAAATCCCCAATTGGAAGACTAACCACACTTCTAAATAATCCATGGGTCAAAAAAGAAAGTCTCGAGAGATATTTTTAAAAATTACATTGAACTGAACGAAAATGAAAATACACCATAGCAAAATTTGTAGAACACAGTTAAAGCAGTGCTAGGAGGGAAATTTATAGCACTAGATGTACACATTAGAAAAGTGGAAAAGTCTCAAAAGAATACTCTAAATCTCCCACCTCAATACCTATAAAAGAAGAGGAAAAATAAACCCTAAGCAAGCAGGAGACAGAAATAATATAGAGCAGAAGTCCATAAAATACACCAGAAAAGCAATAGAGAAAAATCAATGAAAGAAAGAACTGGTTCTTTGAAAAGACTGATAAAATTGACAAACAGAGCTTATCATTAAAGACCAGGCAGACATCAAAAAGATAATATGAAAATACTATGAACAACTCTACACACATAAATTTGACAATTTATATAATATACAGCAATTACTCGAAAAACACAAACTACCTCAACTCACCCAGTATGAAACAGAACATTTGAATAGCTCTACAACTATTACACAGACCACATTTGTCATTAAAAATCTCCCTAAAACAAAAATCTGAGGCCTCAATACTTTCACTGGCGAATTCTACCAAATGTTTAAAGAATTAATGCCACAGTCTCTTCCAGAGATTGCTGAGTGCTTACTATGTGTCAGGCACTGTTCCATTCCAACTGTTTTTACATGTCTGGAACTCATTTAATCCTTTCAACAACCCTATAAAATAGTCCCTATTATTACTCCATCCCATATGAGGAAAATGAAGCCCAGAGAGCTTATGTACACAGCTAGAACAGAGCATAACTAGGGTTCTAATTTAAACCTTGGGGCTATATTTGAATCCAATCAGATGCTCAGATTTCTTGTATTTTAATCTAATGCCAAATTTATTGTCAAATATCACTTTTGTGAAGGGAAATTCAGATCTGACCAGGATGTGCTATTTCAACAAAGAAGCTGGGGTAATACCAAAGTTGGCATTCTCAATAGAAATGTGTGTTTTGTAAACAAAAATAAAGGTTATTGCTGCTAGCAGCTGCCATACAATTTCCATCTACATGACAGTTAAAATACATCTGTAAACCAGAAAAGAGGTTTCTTATTGGAAATGATGAGAGCTTCACTATAGCAGAGCCAGTCACACCACTATAATTACAAGAATCAAAACACTGCTTCATTAATTTTTCCCTGCGTTTGTTATTTTACCTCATCAAGACTAATCACATCCCTTCCCATTGATTTTAACAAGCACCCTGGGTTAAACACTG
This sequence comes from Kogia breviceps, assembly GCF_026419965.1. Classification (NCBI taxonomy): domain Eukaryota; kingdom Metazoa; phylum Chordata; class Mammalia; order Artiodactyla; family Physeteridae; genus Kogia; species Kogia breviceps. Next base: position 122,431,371 of record NC_081313.1, read on the forward strand.
CAGACAGCCTGGTTAGAGAAAGCTGTGGTTTATAGGTGCATCTTAACTGCCTCTGTTTAGGAGAAAACAGTATGTGAAAAACATTATATTGACAAATAAAATTTTCCTGACTAATGTTTACCCTGAAAAAAAAGTGGAAACACAACTGCCCCCACCCAAAATTATAGTGAAAAATAATTTAAACTTTAATATTCAATAATTGCCCTTCCTACTTAAGTTCTTCCTTCTCAACAACTAAGAGACATTAACTCAGCCCTCAAAATAATCTGTGATGCCCCTGAAGGCAAGGTTTACCCAAGTTTACTGGATGTTTAACCCATTTTATATTACAAGACATTGGCAGACAAAGGCCACGCTGCTGGGAGGAAAGACCAACTCTGAGGGCCATGGGAATTCTGGGAGTTCCAGGGATTGGAGGTGGCCTACATCAGGGTTTCTCCAACTTTTCCAAAGAGGGACCTCTCCCCAGCAGAACAAGGCCCAGCAGTGTTTGAGGATGTACTAATTGCAAGTGCTTCTATCAGGCTGAGCATATGTAATTGTCATCCTTTGGTATTTCCATTATATTCAACCTAATATAACACCTGCTACGTACAATGCAGCTTTCTAAGCAGTGTCCCAAGCAAAATGTCTTCTACGTCTCCTTTTTTAAAAATTAAGAATCCATTCCAATCTTACCCTCTACGAAGTTATACATTTGTTTTAATAAAAATGTTTTTCCCACAAATCTTTGAGAAAAATGTTCTAAGAGGAACATTTTGCCCGTCTGTCTTGTGGCTCCACACCTCCCTCACATAGATGGCCATACATTCCCACTAGAAATACCCTGCTTTGATTATGGCAGGTGATACCCCAGGAAGAGGTTTCAGAGGCAGATCGAGGGAAATAAATGCCTGGCTAGCACTTTGCTATTCCCCAATTCTTCTCTGCAAAAGCTTTGCCTTTGATAAGGCCCCAAAACATTGTTAGCATTTATTTTTCCAGGAGGAAATGGACTCATACCACTTGACAGGACGATTAATACCTAAGGAAACAAGTTATAATGCTAGCTCTAACTTCACACAGACAAAAAAACTACTTCCCATACTGGAATCATTCTAATTGTATTCTGAGGCATAGTTTAATCCAACTTAAAACTGTAATTAAAAATCGTAGCCACATAGTGCCTCAGATGTGACTCCAAGTTTTCCAAAGGCTTTAAATCCAATCATCAAGATACCAGAAGAACTGTACTGAACTTTTTTCCGCTGTACCTATGGATATGTTCAGAAATATTTTTTTTGACACGAATTAAGGCTCTAAACTTCCATGCTCTATCCCCCAACTCTGAAATGTCACTTGGGAAAGAAATAGTCGGACAGTAAAGGTTTCCTGGTAGTCACCCTAATCAGTGACAGGCTTGTATATTTCTCCCCCTCCTTGCCCCCAATTCTGTTCCCATTTACAATAATGTTACTCTGGGGTAATTCATTCATTAAAATATTTCTGGCTATTTTAGTAAATCTCTTGTCCTGAGGACCAGGGGAATTTTTTTGGACTGACAAGAATGACTTTGGTTTTGACTACACTAACGACTACATCCTTAAACAAACACAACAGAGGAGCTTCAGCCCAGAAAATAATTTCCCCTAAACCTCTAAAGAAACTGGCAATGTGATGATTTCAAAGTTTGAACAATTTAAGGACTTCTGGATCTAAGAAAACGCCTAAACTCAAAATAGGAAAACAAAAACATTCAACTGAACAGTTAGCATTTTCCTTTGTCATCGGATCTAAATGTTCATCCTGGCACCGACACAAAGAAGTAATGATTCCACCAGCAGCCTAACAGATGGCAGGCACAAAATGGCTCTAACCTTCTCTGAGAATGCTGGAGAAGAGCTCCATGAAGTTTAATTTAGCAGGATGGGGGCTGCTATTTTCTCTCCGTTGCCTCCTGCACGGCATGGCTGTCCATAGCTCAGAGAACTACATCTTAAGGTCTGGAAGTACAGTTAGTCAGTTTAACCGTTTCAGACAAGTAAGCGTCTTCAGTTATTACGGAATCCTCTTTCTGCATGGGATTCTGTTCCACCAAATACAACCCAAACTTTTGATCATAACAAAGGCTGAGCATGGTGAAATATTTTTAGGCTCTCTTTTCCTCTATTAGCATTTTAGAGACACTGGAGCACCTTTTTCTTAGACAGTGAATTATATTTTTCTTAAGGACTAGAGGCAAAACATTAGAAAAAAAGAGTTCTCATATTGCAAACTCCTTCTACCAGCTAGCTTAAGGATAACCCCTTTTAGGAGAACAGACTTTACTTCTGAAGTGACAGAAATGCTGCCCATGGCATCAGAATCACCTGGGGAGCTTGATGCATTCCTGATGCAGGCGCTGCAGCCTAGAATCTCGGGGGATGGGATCCAAGCATCAGTATTTCTGAAGCTCCTCAGGGGGTTCCAATTGGCAGTCGAGGAATGTAAGAAATACTGCATGTTAAAAATTAAATACCGGGCTTCCCTGGTGGCGCAGTGGTTGAGAGTCCGCCTGCCGATGCAGGGGACGCGGATTCATGCCCCGGTCCGGGAAGATCCCACATGCCGCGGAGCGGCTGAGCCCGTGAGCCATGACCGCTGAGCCTGTACGTTCAGAGCCTGTGCTCCGCAACGGGAGAGGCCACAACAGTGAGAGGCTCGCGTACAGGAAAAAAAAAAAAAAAAAAAAGTTAAATACCTCATTTTAAATTTCTGTCAATTGTTTCTGTAAGTTAATTTTTATTCTGAGTCCTCACCACACTGGGTTTGTCATTCTTAGGACTCTATCCCTCTGCCTGCCTCAGTCTCTCCAAGGCTCGTGTTAAGGTTCCGGCGTTTGCAGGATTAGCCAGCACTAGTTAGCATGACCACCCAGACATCACGGAAACAAGACACTGATACTGCAGCCCTGAATTAAGGGACGTCCTCAGATCAGGCTGTAATAGAACAGTCTGAAAGTAAAAGACTTTTATGCCAGAAAAATCCTGCACCCTGCAATCATTGTGCACTGTGCAGCCCCTAAGTGGCTCAGATGAGAAGGTGGTCTCATGCAGGGCAGCTCCACCTTTCCGTATATAAGGCTGAGACTGGAGAGAACCCGTTATCTTCCAAAAAGGTATGAGGTGCCCCCCACTAATTCGGACATGATTACACAACCATGCAATCTGCTGGTGAGGCTCTGGGGCCATCAAGCTATACATTTTGTGCTAAGCTCTCCATTATGCTATGCCTCCTGTGCTATTTTCTACATTCTTTAAGCAAGAATGGTGTGATTTACCCAAGAGGTAAATGTGTCTGGTCTTACCATCAATTGGTGCCCATTACTGCCCTTTGTCAGTACAATGAAGGTGCAAGCCTCTTGGAAACCCACTGGATCAAGTCAAAAGAGAAGACAAATCCTGCGCTTCTCTTGCACGCAGTAGGTGCTCAGTAAGTGCTGGATGAACCAAGGACTCTACCCCTAAAGGCCCTCAGGCTCTAACAAAAGAAACGCATCAATAGGGCTTGGACAAGGCACTTTGGAAACCAGGCACAGAAATCCACTCGCATACATTCAAGTAAAAAGCTGACAAAAGGATAAAGGCAAATCTCACAGAAACAAAGTACAGAAGGTATAGCTGAGCCTCACAAGCAGGTCAACAAGCAGTTGCTCTGTCTCTCCCTCCCCCTTTGGGACCCCATGACTTCATGCCATTGTTTGTGCTTCATTTCTTCTTGCTCTGCATATCCTGGTCCTTTGTTCCATTCGCACATGGCCCATTCTGTCACCCAGTAAGAGCAGCTTCTGCTTATTCCTGGGAGAAACATTAACGGCTCAACTTGGGGGAAGCAGGGAGCTAACATCATCTGGCTGGTATAACACTCTTATCTGGGGCTGCTGAAAGGACTAGAATCACTCCTACAAATGATAAACACAAGCTCTGCCAGGTGATGTGATACGCTCAAGAAATTAAAATTCACACATAAATATTAGTTGTGACACCTTTATTTCAGAATGACGGCAGGATTGAATTTCACAGGTATACAACTAATTTATAGCTCTAAATCACAGTAACACTGAATCAAAAACACTTTATCTTGCACAGAAACTTGGCACAGAAATGTTCACTTGTAATCTACTTACGTTTCACATTATAGAACTGGACATATAAAAACACTAACACAGCTGGGGAGACAATAGCTTACAGATCTAAGTAAATCATTTGTAGCAATATCTCAGTTATCTTGAAATCACAGATCTGACAACTGCAGTCGAAGATGAGGAAGTTAGAGGAAGTAGCAGAGCCACTAAAATAATGTCACCAAGTCAATGCAGCAACGTTCATCCATTTCACTGCTTAAAAAAAGCCTCCCAAAGACTCACTCAGCTCCTGTTTACTGTTACTTGACATACAGTATGCAATTACAGCAGTTCCCAACTCCATATAGTAAAAGAGAGCAAAGTTCCTAGAGACAGGCAAAGTTAAGTAAGAGAGAAACGACAGGGAACAGCGACGGAAAAGAAGAAACTATGAAAACCATGGCAAAACTCAAAGAGCAAAGCCATTCAGTGGAGGGGCTTTAACAAACCTAAATAGGACCTGAAAGAATTCAAATCATAAATGATGACACTGAAATGATTTCATAATCTTCAATAGATTCTGTTTGCAAAAGCAGGGAAATGTATACTAAATTAGGAGGAGACGCAAGAGGGAGGAGGTATGTTATACATATAGCTGATTCACTTTGTTGTACAGCAGAAACTAACACAACATTGTAAAGCATTTATACTCCAATGAAGATGTGAAAAAAAAAAAGAGGAGTTCCGTGTAAATGGCAGAAATAGAGCAAAAAAGATGTGAGACTTAAAAGAATAACCTTGAGTCAGCTATACCATGCACCCACGATGTCTGATAAATGGGATATTACTACACAGGTACTGCTTATAAAATACACAAAGCAATTTATATCAAAAGAATATAGCACCTTTTTTATCCCCACGATTGAAACCATAAAAGCCCGTTCATGGTAAAAGCACCTCAATCATGTAGGGATAGCCTCAGTCAGCTTCTCTGTGCATGAGAACTTTATATTGTGTCCTGAGTGATCAGCTGTATTGATCAGTAGGCCCAACTGACTATAAACCCTTCTTAAATGATAGAAGACACAGAGGCCACAAACACCTCCCCCTAAATCACTGTTTCTCAAAATCTGGTCTGCGAAACAGCACAACCAAGACCCCTGGTGAACTTGTTTTAAAATGCAGATTCCCCGAGTCCCAAATGAAATTCCATGAATCAGAATCTCTAGGGGAGGCCCTAGGAACCTGCAGTTGAGCCCACCTACCCAAGGATTTCTGGTACAAGTAGAAGCCTGGGAATCACTGTAATATATCCGCACCTTCATGTGTAGGTTCAGCAACCCTGTCAGGAGACGGGCCAGGTCTGTGAATTAGCCCTTCCCACCCTTGTTCCTAATGTACCTAATAAGGCTATACTCCCGGTTTTGACATTTTATAGATAATCAAATTACATGTGGACTTCTAAATGTTTTATCACGGGAAGAAGATTCTGACACATAATAAAAATAAAGTTTAACAAGGTTTAACTAATTTTAAAAGGAGCATACGATTTCTAAGCCATATATGTGAAACCTGAAGACTGAGGATAAGTGTCTGATGCAAGTTCAGAGGATTGCTTGGGAATGGGGAGGAAAATACATGTAAAAGCAGTCTTGGAGGAGAGTCAGAAAGCAGCTTTCAACCAGAATAGGGAAACTCAAATCTCTTAAAAGTTGGCTGAGATGTTTAAGCTGGTCCTTAACACTCTCGAAGCAAAGGCTGGAAACTACTGGCAAACACGTTTTGTTTGGCCGGCACAATGTTTTAAACAATCCTGAATTCGTTGCCGACACATAAAGATTGGGTGATTTCTTTCTTTTTCTTTAATACTATCTTTTCCTGGAAAATTGGAAACTGAAAGAACTAGAAAAACCAGGCACTTGGCAACACTGTGCCGGAGCCTGGCAGCAGCTGCCCACCTTTCACCACAGCCACGTACTCCTGGGGTCTCCCCAGTGGCCGCCAGCCTGCTGCACGCATCAGATCACCTGCCAGACCCCTGCAGGCATTTGCACTGGCCATGCCAGCTTCAAGGAATTAAGGCAAAAACTTAGCCTCTCTGTGCTTCACTCTAACAATAATTCTTACTACAAAGGTACTTTCGTTTCCTACCTCGGAGATGTGAAGAAAGGAATCAGATAATGTCTGCAAATCACCCAGAACTGTCGTGTTTGCTGGCCATTGGAATCACCTAGGGAGCTTTAAAAAATACTGCTGACTGGGTTCCACCCCCAGAGATTCTGACTTATTGGTCCGAGATGTAAGGTAGGCAGCAGGAGTGCAGAAAGCTCCCAGGTGGTTCTAATGGACAGTCAAGGTTGAGAACTCCTGCTTTCACAGAATGCAAGTTGTTGAGTATGAAGGGTTACATTTATTCTTTTTTTTTTTTGGCTGCGCCAGGAGGCTTGCGAGATCTCAGTTCCCCGACCAGGGATTGAAGCCGGACCCTGGCAGTGAAAGCTTGGGGTCCTAACCATCAGGCCACCAGGGAACTCCTAGAATTACATTTATTCTAACGTCAACCTCCAAGTACAGATTTCTCACCTCTCACCTCTGTGATAATTCACATCACCTTTTATTTGTGTAAATGTGCTCTTATTCCAAAAGCCTACCAACTGCCATTTACAAACTGGAAAAAGGTCAAAGTGTGTTCTGGTTTCTACCGTTCATTTTCCCTCCAACACAACTGAAGAATGAAACACTAAGGAAATAAAGGGAAATTATCCTAAGACACAAAACTCAGGCAGCACAAACAGCTCAAATGCAATAAGAGGAGCTCACAGTGGCAGGCTTGTATTAAAATTTAAAAATAAGAAAATGAAATTTAAAAAAAACAATTGCTTTGAAATTCATCAATTCACTAAATGGAAAATTTTTCAAATATTAAAAAAATAATAATTTCCCCAAGACTTTCCAGTATTGGCCCAACTTGTTTTACCTTAAGACAATGAATTCCAAATTACTGCCCCTCTTCAAGCTTTCTTTTAGGTAGTGTGCATTTACATTTTGGCTTCGGATCATGGGGAATGCAAACTACCATTACCTAATTTTCAAACAATACTACTACATTACCTTACTTAGAAAAGTATATTTCCAAAATGGTTTCATGTACTAATAATAGCTTCTATTTACTTCTGTGTACCAAGTAGCACGCTAGGCACTTAATCACATGATCTCCAATTGTTCCAACAGCCTCATAAGGTTAACTCTATAATCCCATTTTACAAACCTAAAAAATGAATCTAGGAAAGGTCTTTAAGAAAGATTTTAAATTACATACATAATCACCGAGCTGCAGTGAGGTCCTGCTCAGATTCAAACCGGAGTCCGTCTGACTCCCAAACCTGTGCTTTTCATACCAAACAACCTTGTTTAATCATCACAAGTAAAAAGATCTGTGCCCAATTATCCCCATTTGCCCAATGAAAAAGAGAGGTCAGATAATCTGCTCCACATCCCAGAATGAGTTAGAAGGAGCCAAGATGATAGCCTGTCTCCCCACTCCCCAGGTTCTTTTAAGGACCAATCACAGTTCATGTGTTATATTATAAAAGCTAGCTGATGGCAGTTATGTAGTACTGAGGGGTAGAAATCAAATGCTCCTGCTTTCTGAGAATCTTCAACATTACTGTGAATATGGCTTAACTTCAACACAGGTATGGTATATTCCTGTCTGTTCCAGGCCACCTAAGAATCAGGCAACAGGCTTAAGTCCTTTATTCGTCCCAGAATCCTCTCATGAATCCTATGAGCAATGATGTAGAGAACAAACAGGCAAAAGCAGCATTTTCCATGCCTCTGGCCCATCCTTGGCTGCCCCAACACCGTCACCAGGCAATCAGCAGGACATCCTGAAGAAGGGCAGACATCACCTTCTATGGGATTTTTCCTTTATTTGTAAAACCGTAGAGATTATGCCATAAGAATCAGCCAGAAGGTCTCAGCTCCACGAGAGCCGCTATTTGAGGTCGGCTCCCAGGGGGAGTGTATCATGTCATATCCCAGCAGAAAGGTTTCCTCTTCTGTAAGCTGCCAACACCGCATTCTTATACCTGTATTTCGAAAACTGTGTCTTTGGATGTGTTGTGTCCGAGAAAAGATTCTCGAGCAAAAGTAGACACAACACAGCTTCCCTGCAAGAGAAAGCAAACAGGCTTTATCACCTAATAAACATGTCTCAACAATCAATACTTATTTGCCCTCTTTTCTGAAGCAACTCTTAAGAGTCACTTGAATTCGATCACTACGGATAATTCTTGAAGAAATTGCATTTCCGCCTCCTAATGATCTTCAAACAAAGCAAGCACCTCATTTTATTAATAAACTACCAACTGCCCAGAGGAGCTGGTTCAAAGGGGAGTTAAGATATAGCTAAAATTGAGGTCTTAATCATTCTGATGTGAAAGAACTTTACTGTGTTTTCAACCCTCACCAAGCCCGGTCTCCCAACTGCCAGCAGCAAGAACAAACAGATGTCAGGGCTATTTGTTTTCTTCAAAAATGACAGGAAATCAAAAATCTATCAGATGGATGTGTCAGCAGCAACACCCCAAGCCCACTGATTAGTGAGATTTATGCACCTCCATTTTGGCTCAGGACAAAATCACTTTCTAAGCTTTTTAACTATCAAACGCCCACTTAGATATACAGGCCAGAGAGATCTAGGGAGCATCTTTAGTGTGAGGTACCCTACACAATGTGGTCAAGTTCTATGTGACTTTAAATTATGCAAATTTGAAATGTGGTAGAATATAAAAATATTAAATAATGTTTCCTTAGGCACACTTATGCAGACCCCATGGAATGTATTTTTAAAACATTAAGAACTGCAAAATTCCAAAGCTCAAAATTTGAGTACACTGCACACGGCACCTACACTATTGCCACATCCCAGTGCTATCTTATCTGCTAAACAAAGTGCCTATATTCCTACCCCATTCGTGCACATGCATTGGAACTTTATGAAGCAATTTTAATGATCACTATTGCTGGTATCTTAACTTCCTTGTTGTGATCATTTTAATGCTTTTTTATGCCTTAAAATAATACCATCCAAGTGGTTATGTTGGCGCTAATGCAGAGAAAATAAACTCTTACACTATTAACTTTGGAATAGAGGTAAGATGTGATCAAATGCTACATTAAAAAAAGGCCAGGGCTTCCCTGGTGGCGCAGTGGTTGGGAGTCCGCCTGCCGATGCGGGGAATATGGGTTTGTGCCCCGGTCTGGGAGGATCCCGCATGCCATAGAGCTGCTGGGCCCGTGAGCCATGGCTGCTGAGCCTGCGCATGCGGAGCCTGTAGTCCTCAGCTGGAGAAGCCACGACAGTGAGAGGCCCACGTACTGAAAAAAAAAAAAAAAAAGGCCAAACCACCACGAGGCCACCTGATGTTAATTTAGGCAAACTCTAATCCCAGGGAGAGACAACTTTTTCTTAAAGGACCAGATAGTAAATATTTTAGGCTTTGTAGGCTATAAGATCTCTGTCACAGTTCTTTACTGGAAAAAGGTGAATGTCGCTGGAACATAGCCAGGAACATAGCTGTGTTCTAATAAAACTTTATTTACAAAAGGAGGCCACAGGCTAGATTTGGCCCCAAGGTCACAGTTGGCTGACCTCTGCTCTATGGAGCTAATCCCCACCCCAGCCTTTTCTTTTAATGTAGCATTTTACTGCTCATAAAAGGCAGTTCCCCCATCTACAAACATTCTCCCACTTCCACTAGATATAATTTTGAGAAAATAAAAAGTTCCATTAAAACAGGCGTATTTCAAACTTGTCAAACTTTGTAAAATCAGTCAAGAAAATGAGCTAAAAGGAATAAGCTGGCAACAGCAATGCCTCAAAATGTTCCATATCATGTTTTTCATGATGCTTACATAACTGTACATATGTGTCAAAATGTACCAAATCCTACATTGAAATTAGTCGTTTGAACTGTGCACAGATGATACCTAAATGAAGGTGATTTTGAAAAAAGCTTAAAGTCTCAGCAATAGCCCCTAATTTGCAGTAATTGTAGATACAAGTGGTAAGAGTATACACCTCCTACTTCATATTTGCTCCTGAGAAAACTGGTCATAAATTATGACAGTTCCAACTATGTAAATCCTTTGTGAGCTCCATTGCATTAAATGCATTAAATACACCTGTCCTGCACTAAACTCCTAGTTATCCAGACCTCAACTACTTGACTTCAGCGAGGAGGAATTGGTTGCCTTTTAGAAACAATACAGGGACTTCCCTGGTGGCACAGTGGTTAAGAATCCGCCTGCCAATGCAGGGAACAGAGGTTTGATACCTGGTTCGGGAAGATCCCACATGCCGCGGAGCAAACTAAGCCTATATGCCACAACTACGGAGACTATGTGCTGCAACTATGGAAGTCTGGGCACCTAGAGCCCGTGCTCCACAACAAGAGAAGCTACAGCAATGAGAAGCCCGGCACTGCAACCAAAGTAGAGCCCACTCACCTCAACTAGAGAAGGCCCGTGCACAGCAACGAAGACCCAACACAGCCAAAAATAAATAAAATACAATAAATTTTAAAAAGGAAATACAAAGCCCTGAGTTCATGACTTAGCTCTCCACCACAGTAAAAGCAAAACAAAAAAACAAAACCATGGGTCATTTAAGACAGGAGGTAATACTTGTTTAGTTTTCTCTTTCCCATTAGCAACACTTTAAATCACAAACACAAGTTGATAATTTCAAATACGAGTTGTTGTTGAATCTCAACTCTTCTTTTCAGTCATCTTTGCTCCACTGTGGAGCCTGTCAACATTCAAGCAGGGGGAAGAAAAGAAGAAAAAAAAAAAGAAAAAAGGGCAAACAAGCAGAAGCTGAGATGCTAAAATCAGGGAAAGGCCTCACAAAGAAAATCATTCCTCCTCTAATTAATCTAAAGTCAATGGAAAACGTGACAACAGTTTCAAAACCCCAGCTATTAGCTTTCGTGGGCCTTGCATTTCATGTCTCAAACTCAGAGATGAGAACTTTTTTAAAGCAATCGTTCTCAAAGTGTGGTCCATGGATCAGCCTCACCAACATCACCTGGGAACTGGCTAGAAGCACAAAGGCTCCCCTCCCTACAGACCTAATGAATGAGAAATTCTGAGAGTGGGACTCACCAAGCTGTGTTTACCAAATTCTCCAGATGATTCTGATACTCACTAAAGTTTCCAAATCACTAATTTAAAGTCTGAAAACCAATGTACACTTCTAAGTAGAGTTTCCTCATCCTCTCTTTTAACTTGGAGCTGACTTTAGATCACACCCTGCAGGATAAGATGGGCTCTGTGGTCAAGTGCACAAGTACTAGTGGTGCTTGTTGAGCCTCACAGGAGGACAGCCTGGAAAAACAGGGGGATATGGCCAAGTTCTTCTCCACAGCTTTTCCAAATACAGAGATGTGGGAGCACGCCACATTTAGATTCCATGCCAACATTTTTTGAGCATCTGCCATGTTCTGGGCTTGTGTTAAATGAAATTATCTTGCTTAGCCGTTCCAATAATAAATAAATGTATTAGTATGTGTTATGTATACAGAGGCTTGATATTAATCAGAATGGAGTCAAACCTGCAAACAAGCAGAAACCTTTATAATTCTCTAATTCTCATTCACAGGCCTGGCCTGCATGCTGTGAATGCTGAGGTTCAAGTACACAAATATTCCTTTTGCTTCCTCTTTGGTTAACTGTTCTCAAACTTTATTGTATATCAAAATTAGAGACCAAGTTGCTTATACAAAACCATGTATACTCTAGTTTTAAGCCAACATAAGGAAATTTGAGGAAATTCTGAACTACCCACAACAATGTGTGCTCTACTCAAAGGTTTTACCCTCTCTCAGACATTAAAAATCAAAGTCCAATAAATCTTGTAAGACGCAAATCCACTATACAAATTTATTTTAGGCTTTGAGTCTCTCAGATAATTTTGTTCTACCCTTTCCACCATGAAGACCATTGCCCTTGAGGCAGACAATAAAAACTTAAGGAATAAAAAAAGGAAGTAATTCCAAAATCCCCCTGCTTATCTGTTAACCCTACATCACTTGCCCTAAAAGTGGCATGTGCTCCAGCACAAGTGCTACATTCTTCATCCTGTGCCCAAGGCAGACATTACTAATCAATCATAGCACTCTTACCCAGAGCTGGAGAGTTATTCTCAAGGCCTTGGAATCCTTCTCAATAGCATTTCAGGCAGCATCGCCGCCCCCAAATTGGGAGGAGTATACATGACTGGTAAAATGTCTGTATTTCACTGGCCAATAAACATGCCCCTTTCTTGTTTTCTTTTAAACAGTTGAAGCAGTTTAAAGCTGCTCCAAACACAATTTTAAACCCCTCCTTTCACTGTTCTCAGGACAATAAAATTCAGCTTCAGTTAATTCTGAACTGCAGTCTCTACAAACCTATGCCACCTCGAGGGTGCTAATCATGGTGGATTGTGTTAAACAGTTTAAACAATTTGAGTGCAGTTGTAACCCAGAACGTAGTACAAAACTGCTTTGAAAATCAAAGAACCAAGAAAATAAAGGTACAAAATGGATAACAAAAACCTGTGAGGCAGTATTCCATGCATATAACTGGGAAATGTACAGCATGAATAGCCCAGGGAGGCTGATGCATAATACTCAGGCTTATAAGCATGAAGACATGGCTTGAGTAAATAATTCTGATTTTGCTTTTGGTACTCACTGATGATTCTTTATTCAGCTAAGGGGGCACCACACTGTTCCTTTAACAGCATCTCCATTATTCTAATTCCCTATGGAGAGAAGAAAGAAAAATCAAAATGTTACATTTCACGGACAAGCACTTTTACATTTACCACAACCTTTCCCTTCAGGGAATCCAAGCCATGGCCACATATTCTTTTCAGAAAAGGGTCGTAGTCATACTTTACATTTTTATAATATTCTACTCAGCAATTTCACATACATTGTCTTCACATGTGCTCAGAACTACTCAGGGAAGCAGGCAGAGCAGAACTGTGAATCTTCCATTTTAAATATAAGAAAGCCATCCAAGTGATGTTAAGAACTTCCTGAAAGTGGCCCAGTTACTAAGTGGCACTGCTAGAGCTGGAATAATCATGGTAATAGTTAACACTACAATAGTGACATTAAAAATCACAGATCACCATAACAAGTAGAATGATAACGAAAAAGTTTGAAATTACTAAAATGTGACAGAGACACAAAGTGAGCGGACGATGTTGGAAAAATAATGCCAAAAGACTTGCTTGACGCAGGGTAGCCACAAACCTTGAGCTTGTAAAAAAGTGCAATACCTGCGAAGTGTGCTAAAGCAAAGCATGATAAAACGAGGTATGCCTGTGTTCACCGAACACTTACAAATGTGCTAGACTCAATGCTAAGGTCTGTATGTGCATTATCTGAGGTAGTGGGTGCAGGGTGCACCACGGAGATACCCCCAGGACTCAGGCACTCCTCCCCCTTCTGCCAGCACCATAGGCTGGCACGCAGCTACCCTCAGCCAAAGGGAGATGCATTCCCTGAGGTCATGCCCCTCTGCAGGGGTGGCCCACATCTCATGGCTGGTGGGTATAGCATAGAAAGGCCCAGCCCCCGCCCACAATTCTGGACAACTCTGAATGGCCTCCCATCGCCACAGTTCCCCACGGGATCAGCTGGGACCTACATCACAACTGCATCACAGTTCAACATCACCTTCTGCCTAATCCTGCTTGCCTCGCTCCCTTACAAGAGTTGTTTCCAAGAGCCCTCTCCAATGACCCTCTGCATAAAAATGTCCAACCGAGTCTGTGTCCAAGAGCCGACTAGGACACCTTGTTTAATGCACACAAAATCTATGAACGAGTACTATTCTTACCCCTGTTTCACTGATGAGAAGAACAGAAATTCAAAGAGAGTGAAGTAATTTTCCCAACGTTATACAGCTATTAAGTAATAAAGCCAGGGAAAGAACAGACACTGAATTATGGTTTCAGAGGCACCCCTTAACCTTGCAAGGCTCACTCCATGACGTTTGTACGCATCAAGCTGTTTGTACGCGTCAAGCTGTTTGTACGCGTCAAGCTGACTGCCCACCCACACTAGCCAGTCAAATTCTACCCTGGAAGAAAGAGGAAAGCAGATACTCCCTCCTTCCTCCTTCAAGGACACATTCTGTGCCAGAGGCTGAAACTTCAGATGGAAAGGCAGGATTGTGATGTAATTATGAACTGGGGTGTTACGGAACTCAAAGCTGCATTGTGCGGAATGGGACACGATGCTCTCAGGGACAGGAGTGTGGATGAGAGGGAATAATAATGATCAACGCTAACTGAAATTACAGGTCCCCAGGCCCTGCACAGGAAGGCTTTGATTTCATAGGACTCAAGCAGGCCCCAGAGAGTTGTATCTTTAACAAGTACCAGCTGCTCCCCATGGTCAGGCAGGGCTGGGAGACACTGAGTGGGCCTACAAGTGAGAGGCAGCGACTTCTTACCTGGGGTTTGTTCTGAGCCACGGGAGGAGGATGCACCTCGAGAAGACAATAAAATATATTGAGTACTAAAGTACACTGAACAAAATCTAATGTTTCCTTGAGGTTTCTGAAGGTCCTTCAGATTCTAGCTGGCTGTCACCACAAATACTGCCACTAGCTTGAGAGGAGGAGGTATCAATGAAAGGATCTTGACAATGCCAAGGAGCATGGGCTGTGGGGTGAGCCAAAACAGTAGACTGTAGGACCAGGAGCCCTGTCGTCAGAGTCAAGAGACCTGGGATCTGGTCACGGCCCTGCCAATTATTCTGCTGGGTACCTTAGGCTAATCACTTTTACAAAGTTGTAACTTAGACCACAGAGCTAAGTGGACTGGGAGGTTGACTGGATAGTGCCGGCGCACACCAGAATTACTAGGGGAACCCACAAAAGCAAATACAGATTCCCAAGCCCTACCCAGACCCATTCAATCAGAACTTCGAGGGCTGGGGCATGGAATCTACAAATATTCCTCATGTGGTTCTGAAACACAACTAGTTCATATACTAGAATTTGTAACAGGCAGCTTGATACCACCTCTGCAAGCCTTGGGAATTGAGGAAAGCACTGTCCTTAATCATTTGTGAAGATACAGTATATACTCTTGTACTCTTACAGCTACTCACTTTTTTAAGAATTAGGGGGAAAAGGAGGGGTTGGGGGATGAAACAACCAATGGAATGAAATTTAACTTAATTCTTAACCTAAGAGCTGAATTGTGCTCCCTTCTGCTCTCTGCCACTCAACAACAGAACAGTTAACAAATATTTATTGTGTACCTGCTATGTGCACTGGAGATTAGGTGGTGAACAGACCTAAGTCCCTGTGTTCATGGAACTTACAGACTAATAGATTTCATTCCCCTTGTCTCAAGTTTTTTTGTTTGTTTCAACAAACCCCTGAGCAATAATTAAATGCCTTCCTTCTATTTTCAGGAAGAATAAAATTGGCCACGTTAATTCAGTTGCAAGCTTCTTTTTGCAGAGTGGGCCCATAAGTCTAGCCGGTATGTCTTTAAAACCAGAAAAGCAGACTCCTTCCTTGGGAAGTGAGCAAAGGTGAGCTCTCCCCATCTGTCTAAATTAAGAACACCACCATTTACTGAGCTGAGCACTAACTGATGTAAGTGAAGACGCTGGGGTTTGCCTTGGGAATTGAAAGACATTATTTATTGAATCAATTATGCTCACACTGTGACAGTTGATTTTCTTTCCCTTTTTTCCCCCTCTCTCATACCACTTTAGTCTTTTTAAGCAGAACAGTTAGAAATAGAGGTGGAGAACAGGGGCAAACAGAGAGAGACCTATAAATGAATTAAAAACAAAAAACAAAAAACCTACCAGGGAGGCCAAGCCATTATTTAGTCCATCTCTTTGGTAAGGAAGGACCAAATCAAAACCCAATTGATAGAGTCCTTTTGAATAGTTTCAATGCTTAAAATTCAACCCCCAAGAAATCAGGATTAAAGGGGCTAAATTTACACCACTTATCACACAGTGATGCCTGAAATGCAGAACAAACATTACGTGGATCCACCTTTATAGATAGAGCTTAACTTAAAAGCTTTTTGGACTGACAAACCATAAACCAGCTTGATTTTATTATGTCCTTCCCTTCTGAGAATTTTTTCTCCCTGTTACCAGGCCATCTTTCTCTATTTCCCAATGTACAGACAAGGGAGCCCTCCCAGGCTCATTTCTCTAATACCAGGGCTGTGCTGGCTAGACACGTTCCCACGGAGGAGTCCCAGAGTCACGTCTTTCAGATTCAAAACACTTCACCAATTCCCCACTCTAGAAGTGTCTGAAAAATAGCTGATTATTACAGAAACGAAAAGCTTGCCTGAAGAGAAGGCAGAATAAGTTGGAACTAAAGGTGGCTAGATCCAGATGCTATCTTTATTTTATTATCAAACTGATGCTTCCTTAAGAAGCTCTGATTTACCTATGAGTCCCTGAAGAGGGCTGCATGAAGGGAGGACCGGCAGAAGCTGCTGGAAGATGAATGGTTTGAATAAGACCCAAGCCTGGTTATGAGTGTGACATACAGGGCGAGGGGAAGGTCCAAGCAGAGGAGAAGAGAGTAATATTAGACGTTATAAAAATTACAAAGTTCTTGGGGAGTTCCCTGGCCATCCAGTGGTTAGGAATCTGTGCTTCCACTGCCAGGGGCCTGGGTTCGATCCCTGGTTGGGGAACTAAGATCCCACAAGCTGTGCAGCACAGCCAAAAAAAAAGAAAAAAAAAATTACAAAGTTCTAAAGCAGTTCTCAAAAGACACATACATAGGGAGCTCTTAACAAAAGAGAATTGCTCAGTTAGTTATCACAATGATAAAAGATTGGCCATAATTAGACGAAGAACAACTGTTTGTGTACTGAGTGTTTACCAGAAGCTAGGTACCGTGCTAACCAGATTAAGCACTGGAAGACCTCGCCTCCCGCCACTGAAAACAAGCTTTCTTTTGGATCATGGCTTTGGAATAAGTACGGGAAACAGTATCCGTGCCCATTGTGTGTAAAAGACTGCACCGCTGTTGTGAGGAATGAGATGTATATGACATGATGCTTCTACTCAAGAGGGCATCATCGGTCTCTTGGGAGGAATTAGAGGAATGCAAAATAACTGAAAAACAACACAGCCTGTGAGAAACATTGCCACACTTGAAAAAAAAAAAAAAAAAGATCAATGGAAGAAGGGAAGTAGAGACTGATCTTGCGTGAACGGAGGACCTGCAGAAGCTGCTGGAAGGTGAATGGTTTGTATAAGACCCAAGCCTGGTTATGAGTGTGACATACAGGGTGAGGGGAAGGTCCAAGCACAGGGATTAACGAAAGGCATGGGGGTGGGAACATCAGTTAAGCGTTTGCTGTCCTCAAGGGTGAGAAAGTGGACTGGATGCAGCACGAGACGAGACTATTACACTTCCAGTGTTTCCACTCCCCCGCAAACTCCCCACCTGCTCACACATGCTCTTCCTCCCACCTTAGTTCTGCTCTTTCCTGGAAGAGACAACAGCACATAAACATCTCACAAATAGCCCTGTAATTATGCAACAACACTCTTCAAAGGCTTTAGGGTTGAGTCCAAGCTAGCTGCGAAACCTTGGGCCTTTTACTTAAATTCTCTAACCTTCACCTGCCTCATCTTTGAATGGAGATAATATAGTAACATGGGTTTGTGCTAAGAATTTGTCAAAATAATGTCTGATCTGGTTACCACAGTACCTAGCCTCTGGTAAACACTCAGTAAATGGTTGTTCATCTAAATCTCTTTCATGATCATCTAATCCCACTAGAATTCAAATCCAATAAGGCTACGGGCCTTGTCTGTCTTGTTCAAGATGTAACCCCTAGGAAAACAATGCCCAGTACACAGGAAGGCATGCAGTAAATGTCTACTGAATGAACAAATGAATCTATCAATCAACCCATCAATCATCAGCTTACAAGTCTACCACACTAGATGGTAAGGTGCTCAGAAACAGGGAACAAAAGTTACTTACATTTGAATCCTTATTGTCTGGTGCAGAATCTGGCACAAAATACATGCTCAATATTGATGAATCATAAGACGGACCAACTGATACTTCTGAATGCCAGGCTGATGAGTGTGAATTTTGGAATTATAGTGTGATCTGCCCAGTAGTTGGCATCCTAGAAAGTGTGGTGAAAGGTCAGGATAACAGGGGCTGCCATAGGAAATGAAAAGAAACCAAACAAGGAAAGAATAAAGAATGAAAGATAAAAGGAAGGGAATGCTGTGGAAAGAACTGACAGCAAAGCAGGGACTTAAAATGAGTCCTGAAGAATCCCGATTAGCTGAGAGGAGTTAGAAAGTGACATAATCTCAGATGCTTTAGTGTGCGTTATAAAACCACTCACCTTTTGATAAAAAGGTACACATCGAGTTTACTTTAAAAATCTTACTTCCCTTTGGATTCTAAACTTTTTTTATTAAGTTGGTTTACATAAAACTTTCTCGGAATCTTTTCATTTACGTTATGTAGAATCATAACAGTATGAATAAAAGGTAGAAAAAGGAAAATGTCGCTCCCCTGCTTCAACGCTTCAACAGTGTTCCACTGCTCTTAAAACATAAGGGAGGGAGGAAGGGAGGAATCCGCATTCAGTTTTCTCATCAAAAGATAAGAGAAACACTGCTCAATGTTTCTCCAGGAAAAGATTCTTTGCCATAATAAAGTATCTTTTAATCTGATGCTGTCCAATTCTTTTAGATTTAGGATTTCTCGTCTATAAAACTAGGATAACACCAAACAACAGGAGTTCAAATGTACTGGCACATACTGTGTGCCAGGAACTGTGCTGAGTACTTCATCTGCACTGGCTTATTTTACCCTCCTATCTGCCTTAGAGAGTATTTTCTTCCTTTGGGTGAGACCCAAGGCTCAGAGAAATTAAGCATCTGGACCAAAATCACATAATAACCAAGAGGTAGAGCCTTGATTTGACCCAAGGCAATCTGGATTAAGAGTCCAGGATCCAGGATCTTACAATACTGGGGGTTGTAGGGTTTTAATGAGATTGCATGTGTGAAGACACCTACTATGATGCTGGGTACACAGCAAGGGCTTTCCTTCCCTTCCCTATTGATTATGTTCAAAAAGCCTGATACGTAAAGCAGGTATTTCAGCCCTACGCCCAGACTAAATGGCATGATTCTTAATATACAAATCAACATTTAATCGCATCTACAAATTATTTTAAATATAATGCTTTTCAAGTAGGAATATCCTAACAGACTGTATGACTTCAATATAATTTTCCCACAGGGGCTAATAAACTATTGAGTAAGATTCACTTTTATTTTGATAAGTAACTCAAAATCTTTAGGTGTAACCGCAGAACATTAAACTGATACAGTAATTTAGATGTCTTTGCTTCACATTATAAAGCTTCTTCTCTCCTTAAGGAGAACATTTAATCTCACAGTTTGTAAAGGAAAAGAATATATTCCAAAATAATAAAAATCTACAAATCGGAAAGGACATTATATTATCTAGTCCAGATAGGAAACTCTCAGCAAAGAAATGAAAGTGGGCCATCCAGTTTAAGGAGTTGTCCTGGGATTAAATATCACAATGGAAGATGACAAAGCCATTTCCATATTGCCAATTTGCAAATAAACCCTGATCTGACATGAACCTTTTGTTGGCTAAAAGGCATTTAGTCACTGGTCTCCCACCCTCCAGTGTGACTCAATAAGTCTATTTCCATTTTTAGTTTTTTTAAATGTGACTTGTATATAATTTCAGTTTTTCTGACTTAGACTTCATGCAAAATATGGCTTGTTCATGTGTAGCTGTTGGGTATAATTATCAGTAATATTTTTAAACATCAAAGCCAGCCTCCCATGCAGTGGTACCACATCCACCCATGACATTTCTGACAATTGTGATCTTGCTTAGAAACCTCCACGGATGGGATGCTTTATACTCCTTATTCCCTCTGTCTCAGGCCTAATTGTAAGACAATCTTCCTTACATTGAAGCAGCACTGGCTCAGTGCCTGGCAGCAAGGGGTCCTAGTACCAAGTTTTGTACCAACTCTTATACTACCAAACTAAAAAACAACAAGGTTCCTATCAATTCCCTTTATTAGCCATTTTTTTCACTATTCATCACATTTAAGCTCAGTCATAATTTCCCCTTGTTTCTTCCCCATTCTGAGAGAGAAAATGGTTAGCAGCATGCTTGTACATTTAATCAATGAATTGTCTCTAACAGAGTAAGTAAATCCAACTGATGTCTAGACAATAAACAAATCCAATGGGTGCCCAGATAATTCTCTTTTTAAGTTCTTAAGTTTGTATATACCCTATCAGAGAGGGGACAGAGATTTAAAATCAGGTGGGGTTGACTCCAAAACAGCCTCATTATAACCGCTAAACATTTGTCTATCATGTCATAATGAAAAAATTAAGTTTTTGCTTATAATTTCCTTGCATTTTTCTTTTTAAATAATAGTAACAACTGGGACTTCCCTGGTGGTCCAGTGGGTAAGACTCCTCTCTCCCAATGCAGGGGGCCTGGGTTGGATCCCTAGGCAGGGAACTAGATCCCGCGTGCTGCAACTAAGACCCGGTGCAGACAAATAAATAAATAAATAAATAAATAAATATTTTTAAAAGACAGTAACAACTGATCATTACTGTATGCCAAGTCGGCTCCTAAGCATTTTATGTATGTAACTCATTCACTCCTCACAAGTACTCTCTGACATAGGTTTCTATATTATCCTCAT
Source organism: Kogia breviceps (assembly GCF_026419965.1). Classification (NCBI taxonomy): domain Eukaryota; kingdom Metazoa; phylum Chordata; class Mammalia; order Artiodactyla; family Physeteridae; genus Kogia; species Kogia breviceps. Next base: position 122,452,268 of record NC_081313.1, read on the forward strand.
TTTACAGATGACAACAGTGAGACTCAGAAAATGAAACGGCTTGCCCAAGGTCACACAGCTGGTCAGTACAGGGTATGCTGCTTTCAGAGAGTGCAAGAGCAAAAGAACATAAATGGCTCTGCTGCAAATATAATTTAAAAACATTTATGTGCAGATAATACCTACTGAAAAACATTTTATATAAAATGATTTTTAAAATTCTGCTTAAAAACGGAACAAGTCTTTCTGGGGGGAGTGCGGCAATTTTTAAAATTATGAAATATTTCAAACATATCAAGAAGTGCAAAGAGTAGAAAAACTAGTGGGCTTTAACAAACATCAATGCTACATCCTCACCAAAGGCCAGCGATCAAGAAAATTTTTAATTATAGCCTTTAAATTCTTCTTAAACTGGGTATCAACAACTCAACTCTCAAAAACCCACCATTTTCCTTTACCAAGGAAATTCAGAAAAAAATAGTTTAGCCAGAATCTAAGAAAGAAAGCTAGACAAAGAATAAGCGGTCAAATCCCAGGCAGCAAACGGAATTCTGAGGATATTCGAAGTGACAAGAAATATCACTCCAACAAACCTGGGTTCATGAAATACAAGGCTTCTTTTCTCCTTAACAGGCAGACACCCCAGCATCCTCCCCATCATCTGCTTGGGGCTCTAGTCCCACACAGTGTGGGCACCCCAAGGGGTCCTTCAGCAAGAGATAAAGTTCTACCATACGGTGGGGATACAGAATAAGAAATGATCACTGACAGAACAGCTAAGAATGACCAAGAGGAACAGCTGGACACCTCAGAGAGCTCAAGGGGCATTTAATTGGCATGCTCCAGGGCTTAAGCACACAACTGAAGTTTAACTATTAGATGTACCTTCAAGAAATTAAAATAGCTTTGCAATTCAAGTTGCTCTGCCCAGAATTCTGTATTAATCCCTGGCCTTGTTGATCAAACTAACAGCCTTAATTTTGCACCAAGAACCTAGCTGAATCCAAGCCCAATCCTACAACAAATTTGATCCACCAAAGATCTGTGACTAAAACACTTAGTCCACACAAGCTGTGGATGCAGCCCCTATTTTTCTGCTATTTCAATGCAGCCCAGCCAGAGCTGTTTCAGGTTTCAATTCTGTGTCTGCCTTAGGTTTACATGAGGTACGTGAAGATTTATGGTGGCCACAAATTTCTATTTTCTCATTGTCTCTGAATTTAGCACAACAGAATACAAGAACGGGCTCAGAAAAGTAACAGACTGGTTGGAAATTCCATCCAGAACAGTGAGGAGAACATGGCTTCCAAATTTCCAAAGATTCCAGTCGGCTGTGAGCGTAAAAGAGCAACAGCAAAGCAAGTACAATACTGTACACTTCGAGTGTCTACTTCAAAGTCATATGCATACTAAGCTCTGTATACTGGCTGATGACACTGTACAAGTAATTTAACCTCCATGTGCCTCCACTTCCTCATCAAGGCCTGGCTCCTGGTAAACACTCAATAAATTATAGCTATAACTATTATTACTATAACTGGCTTTCTCCAAATTTTCCAGAAGAGTCTGCATTTACAGAAGACATGCACTGAAAACAAGCCAACATATCTATTACCAGGCACCAATACTCAAAGACATCTACAAGATTTACAAATCTTTGTAATATGCGGTGTATTCAGCTCACATGCATAGGATTTTAAAATGAAATTGGAACATCAGTACCACCTGCTTACTACCCTCTCTTGCTAATCAGTATTTTTTAAAAGCATGTGTATGGGAATTCCCTGGCGGTCCAGTGGTTAGGACTTCGCACTTTCACTGCCAAGGGCCCAGGTTCAATACCTGGTCGGGGAACTAAGATCCTGCAAGCTGCGTGGCATGGCAAAAAAAAAAAAAAAAAAGTAAAAGTGTGTGTCTTATTTTTAAATATTTTGTTACCAACACCTCAACCCTTGACCATCTACTTGTTACATGAATTACCCCTGATGCTCTTGGATCCATACTTAGCTTCAACTCCTGAATTTTTATGCAGACTTCAAAACTTTGTCAGACAAATTTAAAAATCTTATTTTAACATCTTTTTCGGGGTATAATTGCTTTACAATGGTGTGTTAGTTTCTGCTGTATAACAAAGTGAAACAGCTATATGTATACACATGTCCCCACAACCCCTCCCTCTAGAGCCTCCCTCCCATCCTCCCTATCCCACCCCTCTAGGTCATCGAAAAGCAAAGAGCAGATCTCCCTGTGCTATGTGGCTGCTTCCCGCCAGCCAACTATTTTACATTCGGTAGTGCATGTACGTTGATGCTACTCTCACTTCACCCCAGCTTCACCCTCCCACCCCATGTCATCAAGTCCATTCTCTATGTTTACCTCTTTATTCCTGCCCTGCAACTAGGTTCATTAGTACCTTATTTTTTTTTTTTTTTGGTTCTATATACTTGCATTCGCATATGGTATTTGTTTTTCTCTTTCTGACTTAACTTCACTCTGTATGACAGGCTCTAGGTCAATCCACCTCACTACAAATAACTCAATTTCGTTTCTTTTTATGGCTGAGTAATATTCCATTGTATGTATGTGCCACATCTTCTATATCCATTCCTCTGTCGATGGACATATGGGTTGGTTCCACGTCCTGGCTATTGTAAATAGTACTGCAATGAACATTGTGGTGCATGTCTCTTTTTGAATTATGGTTTTCTCAGGGTATATGCCCAGTAGTGGGATTGCTGGGTCATATGGTAGTTCTATTTTTAGTTTTTTAAGGAACCTCTATACTGTTCTCCATAGTGACTGTATCAATTTACATTCCCACCAACAGTATAGGAGGGTTCCCTTTTCACCACACCCATTCCAGCATTTATCGTTTCTAGCTTTTTTGATAATGGCCATTCTGACCAGTGTGAGGTGATACCTCATTGTAGTTTTGATTTGCATTTCTCTAATAATTAGTGATGTTGAGCATCTTTTCATGTGCCTCTTGGCCATCTATCTGTATGTCTTCCTTGGTGAAATGTCTATTTAGGTCTTCTGCCCATTTTTTAACTGGATTGTTTGTTTTTTTGATATTGAGCTCCATAAGCTGTTTGTATATTTTGGAGATTAATCCTTTGTCTGTTGTTTCATTTGCAAATATTTTCTCCCATTCTGAGGGTTGTCTTTTTGTCTTGTTTATGATTTCCTTGGCTGTGCAAAAGTTTCTAAATTTCATTAGGTTCCATTTGTTTATTTTTGTTTTTATTTCCATTTTTCTAGCAGGTGGGTCAAAAAGGATCTTGCTGTGATTTATGTCCTAGAGTGTTCTGCCTATGTTTTCCTCTAAGAGTTTCACAGTGTCTGGCTTTATATTTCGGTCTTTAATCCATTTTGAGTTTGTGTATGGTGTTAGGGACTGTTCTAATTTCATTCTTTCACATGTAGCTGTCCAGTTTTCCCAGCACCATTTATTGAAGACACCATCTTTTCTCCATTGTATACTCTTGCCTCCTTTATCAAAAATAAGGTGACCATATGTGTGTGGGTTTATCTCTGGGTTTTCTATCCTGTTCCATTGATCTATATTTCTGTTGTTGTGACAGTACTGTGCTGTCTTGATTACTGTAGCTTAGTAATATAGTCTGAAGTCAGGGAGACTGATTTCTCCAGCTCCGTTTTTATTTCTCAAGATTGTTTTAGCTATTCGTGGTCTTTTTTGTTTCCATACAAATTGTGAAATTTTTTGTTCTAGTTCTTTGAAAAATACCATTGGTAGTTTGATAGGGATTGCACTGAATCTGTAGATTGCTTTGGATAATACAGTCATTTTCACAATGTTGATTCTTCCAATCCAAGAACATGGTATATCTCTCTATCTGTTTGTATCATCTTTAATTTCTTTCATCAATATCTTATAGTTTTCTGCATACAGGTCTTTTGTCTCTTTAGGTAGGTTTATTCCTAGGTATTTTATTCTTTTTGTTGCCATGGTAAATGGGAGTGTTTCCTTACTTTCTCTTTCAGATTTTTCATCATTAGTGTATAGGAATGCAAGAGATTTCTGTGCATTAATTTTGTATCCTGCAACTTTACCAAATTCATTGATTAGCCCTACTAGTTTTCTGGTAGCATCTTTAGGATTCTCTATGTATAGTATCCTGTCATCTGCAAACAGTGACAGTTTCAGTTCTTCTTTTCCGATTTGGATTCCTTTTATTTCTTTTTCTTCTCTGATTGCTGCTGTCGCTAAAACTTCCAAAACTGTGTTGAATAAGAGTGGTGAGAGTGGGCAACCTTGTCTTGTTACTGATCTTAGTGGAAATGGTTTCAGTTTTTCACCATTAAGAACGATGTTGGCTGTGGCTTTGTCATATATGGCCTTTATTATGTTGAAGTAAGTTCCCTCTATGCCTCCTCTCTGGAGCGTTTTTATCATAAATCGGTGTTGAATTTTGTCTAAAGCTTTTTCTGCATCTACTGAGATTATCATATGGGTTTTATCCTTCAGTTTGTTAATATGGTGTATCACATTGATTGATTTGCATATATTGAAGAATCCTTCCATTCCTGGGGTAAACACCACTTCATCCTGGTGTATGATCCTTTTAATGTGCTGTTGGATTCTGTTTGCTAGTATTCTGTTGAGGGTTTGTGCATCTATGTTCATCAGTGATACTGGCCTGTAGTTTTCTTTCTTTTTGACATCTTTGTCTGGTTTTGGTATCAGGGTGATGGTGGCCTCACAGAATGAGTTTGGGAGTGTTCCTCCGTCTGCTATATTTTGGAAGAATTTGAGAAGAATAGGTGTTAGCTCTGCTCTAAATGTTTGATAGAATTCGCCCGTGAGGCCATCTGGTTCTGGGCTTTTGTTTGTTGGAAGATTTTTAATCACAGTTTAAAATCTTGGTAATTACACACTGGGGGAAAGGAGGGTGGTTTCGGAAAAAAAAAAAATCATACCATGTCAGAATTGAAAATGACATCCTAGTCCAATCCCTGATTTTACAAAAAATGATAGTGAAGTTGAGAATAACTAGTCCAAGCACCGTGGTCAGGACAGTGCAGCCAAGGCAGGGCCAGAGCTCAGATTTCCTGATTCCTGGCCCCTGTGCTGCACAGTCCACTGTGCAGGGACGTGACTTCTGATCACTATGCAAATAATGACAGAGACTCATCTCAAGCTCAGGAAACCACTTTCTATCATTTCAGGAAAGAGCTTAACTTCCCAGGTTTCATCTAATTTCATAGAAGATAATACCCCAGAATTTCAGCTGGCTGACTTAAGGGATTCCCAGAAGCTTTACCGCTGAGTAATCTATCACAACCATGATGAATTCAAATGAGCCATTGAGAGGTTTTGGATTCCTGAGTCTCACAGTCAAGGTAAAGGCATGGATTTAAACTTCGTGGAAGGAACAAAATCTGTTATCAGTTGCAGAATACTCATTTTCACTAAGATGTTTTCACTGCAAAGGTTACATTTCTCGGGACTAAAAACTCTAGAGATAAGAGCAGGCTGAGATGAGTTGATGGGGAGTGGGATATGAAAAAGAAAGCAGCTACTATTACTTAACTGATCCAGAAATAAGTTGTTAAAAATCAGAATCCTGGTAATATTCTCATGGTATCTAATGAATAAATATCAAGTAAATCAATCTATTTGAGCACTCAAGAGTGGGATTAAAAAGTATTATCAACAGATTTAAATTGAAAGCTGGGAAGTAAGAGGGACAGAACATATTTCATCAGTTCTTCAAGTGATTCAAGTAATGAAAAGAATCTTGAAAGAATTCACATAATCAAGCAGGAAATAGAAGTCTCTAATATATAGTCAGCAGAACATTACACTAGTGTTCTTATGTAATCTTTGTGAGTTTATTCTTTTGAATGACAGTTTTATTTGCTCTTTTCCTCTATCTTGGAATTATTACTGGGTTTTGAAATGTCTGCTCTTTTTAGGGTTGTGACTGCCATGCATGTGTGGACACTATATAGTTAATTCATAGATAAGGAATTGAGCAGTTCAGGGCAACTAGACCAAGGTAGCACAATTAAAGCCTTGGAGGAGGACTGAGGTCACACAACTAGTTAATGACAGAAGCATTAACTTTCACTGTCTTTGGAGTAAGAATCAGAAGACTAGAGCTAACAACTTCATTTCTTCTTCACAACAATCCCATGAGGATGGACTAATTAGCCCTGCTTTCCTAGTGACAAATGCAAGTTCCTAAGAGGTGGTGATTCATTCAAGTCATACAGCAAGAAAGCTGATAATACCCAGAGACAGCTGGTGGTGGAAGCTACAAATGGGCAGAATTCTTCTGGAAGCAAATTGGTGTTACATATCAAAGGTCTTTAAAATGTGCACGCTCGTTAGTCTAGGAAGTGATCAGAAATATACACAAATATTTACATTCATGGATTTACTATAATATTATCTATAATAGTGAAAAAATAGAAAACAGCAATAAGAACTATTATGCCAGTGGAATATTATGAAAGCATCAAAAATCATGTTTTCAAGGAATGTGTAATGACACAGAAAAATGTTCACAGTATGTCCATAAATGACAAGGTCAGGCTAAATAAACAGAACAATTCCAATTTTGTTATTCAAAAAAAATACATATACATACATATGCAAACATACACAAGGACATAGGGAAGGATCTATATCAAAATGTTAAATGTAGCTACAAGTAATAAAATTATGGATCTAAAAAATGATTAGAAAAATAATTTTTAAAGAAATGAAACCTCACCCATACTGCTGCTATGTAAAATTTTTGTTCGGATAAATATTTAAAAGCCTATTTACTTAAAAAATATACCTCTTATTAGAGAATTTCTCTTAATGCTAGTGATTCTTTAAGTTTTTCTATGTGCCAGACATATTTCATATATATGCCCTCACTTAACCCTTAAAATAACCCTGTGAAAGGTTATTATCACTCCATTTTAGAGGTGAGACATTTGAGGGTTCAAGATGTGAAACGTGACATCTGGAAAATAAGAAAACCAGATCATGTACCAAGGGGCACTTCTCTAAAGCTTCACATTTGTTAAGCACACAGGCAAAACTTTGTTTCACACTGAATAATCTTTCTAAAGGCAGAACATACTAGGCTTTTAGTTCAGGAGTTGGCATGTGGAAAACAATTAATAGGATGTCTATAATTTGCTTCAAAATATTTCAGCATGTGCAGCATAATGTTATGGTGCATGTATTAGTTCAAGTTATACACCAGGTAGTAAGTTACCCTAATGTAGGCTTCACGTTCCAGGCATTGGCTATAAGCATTCTAATCAGCAATCTCATTCTACAGAAACCTCAGTTATCTTTATCAGAAACCACCAGAGGCTTTGATAATTAGCATAAGGAATGTTAAAATAGTGAATTTTCACTGGCTTGCTAACTAGCATAATGGATATTAGAAATGGACTCTCATTACTTCAATTAGTAGAACTTAAGATATGGGGATTAGCTCAAAATTCTAGAGCAACACTCATCCTTGCAATGAGGATTTAAGACTATTTAGCAATGCCTTCACCTGACAACTTTAGGGAAGGTACCCACAGTTTACGACTAAATAGTCCTGTAGCCAGACACTGGATTGAAGATTCTGGCTACCTGATGCTATCTGTAAAATAGCTGAATCTTGCCTTTGGAATATCATCAGCTCTGCCTGCAGAGAACGAAGCACCCAGAAGGACGGAGATGTAATCAAACTCACAGAACAGGAAGCTACTTTGGGTCTCCTTGTAAATGATTAACAAAGCATCTGTATGCGTTGCAGAACTTTTTCATAAGCTGGTAGTGAGGTTATGAGGGTGCAGCTGACCCTCACCATTCCCAATAGGTACCAAAAAGACCTTAACAACTGTACATACAACCTGGCATACCAATCTACTTAGGTCAGTATGACAGGCAGTTGACACTGCTCCTAGTGATCCTGACCTCTTGGTATTTATGCCCTTGTATAACCCCTTCCCTTGACTGTGGGCTACACCTGGTGACTTGCTCCTAATGAAGAGAATACAGAAAATAAAGGGATGTCACTGCTGTGATTAGGAAACAAAAAAACTATGGCTTTTGCCTTGCTTGCACCCTCTTGCCCTCCCTCTTGCTTGCTGCCATGTTGTGAGATGCTGTATAGAGAGGCCCACATGGCAAGGAACCAAGGGAGGCCGGCAGAATCCTACCAGCAACCACGTGAGTGTTTGGAACTGAATCCTCTCCATTGAGCCTTCAGATGAGATCACAGCCCCAGCCAACAACTTGATTACATCCTTGTGAGACCATAAGGCTGAGCACCCAACTAAGCCACGCCAGACTCATGACCCACAGAAACTGAGACACAATGAACGTGTGCTGTTGCAAGCTGTGGAGTGTTGGGGTAGTCTGTTACACAGCAACAGATAACTAATACAGTTAGTTTAACAAAATGATACAACAGATTTTTTCAATGCCCATTTGGACTACATATATAGTACCTGAATATACTATACTATATACATATAGTGTATAGTGTGTGTGCATATATATCCATATATCCACATACATGCATCCAATATATATACACACACACAACATACATATATATATACATATATATACTAGTATATATACAAGAACAGTATCTTCTATCTCAAAGAATTATCTTCCATTATTAAAATGGATTTCATAAGGCTCAAATAAGCACACACCCTAAGGAAGCAGCATATTCAGTTCTCTTTAGTCATAACAAGTCTAGGCCAGACCTTCTTTGAAAAGATGCACAAGTTGTTTGACTTGCCCACATTGTTTCAGTGACAAATATTTCACATGCTGTTGAATTCAATCTCTCTCTGCTTCAGCCTCCCAACCAACACAATAAGAATAATGATGGAACCAATAATGGGGCCTTGCCAGGAGAGTGGCTGAAATAACAAATTATTTTATCACACATTGAAAATGTATTTCATAAACTTAAAAAACAATATCTCTGTGTGAGTACATAATGAAGGCCCTGCACTTCCGCAGCATTTGTAGTCATCCTGAAGTACTCAGACAACTGGACTAAAAAAAGAACACTTGCATGACAAGACTGTTGTCACCCATATTATCTCCTGCACCTCTCCCAGAAAAGTAAAATGTGGGATTTACAAGAACCACATGGGAGTTCACCAAAAAATTCTTTTGATTTTTGTTTGGAATTTGGGGGGTGGTGGGGGAGTGGGGGTGAACTGGTGATTGTTTTGTTTTGATTTGGAGAGATGGAGACAAAAACCACAAAAGACAATTACACCCAATGCAGTATAAAGCACGCTTTCTCAGCGGGGACAATATTGAAACCAGATGACGATGTGTTCATGGAAGTGAAAAATATCTTGCACTTTTTATATATGTAGCAAAGATATAATACAGTGTATAAACAGATAATTAGGATATTTATCATAATTATAGGATAATACTATAGGATATTAGTATTAACATTGGGTGGGGGGGACAATTAGGAAAAAAAAGTCTACAAAGGATTCTTAGTTGGGGGGTGAAAATGGAAAAGAGACTGAGCAACACTGGCCTGAGGGTTGCCTTCCAGAATTGGGGAGCACTTGCAGAGGCATGTCTGCCCCAGGTAATATCCTGATCTCTGTTTCCTGTTCTGAGGATCCCTGAGGTTAGATTTGGCTGGCCTGGGTTACTACCAGCTCTGCTTCACAGTTGCTGGCCATTCCCCTAGGCTGCAGAAATGTGTATGAAGCCTTACATGTTTCCCAGATTTCCACCAATCCCTATTTTCCTTCAGATCTTCCTGTTTCCTTAGTCAGTTTTTTTAGTGCTTGCTTACCTGGATGCATATGTATCTGTATGTATATGGCAAAATATGTATTTGACAACTAGCATACTACCTGTCCACAGTATGAGAAAAATACACAGTAATGATACTGTCCATTGCTGTCATGGACAAAGATAGACAGCTATCTCAAAAAGAAACTTTTAGGAAGTTTCCTTGAAAAATTAAACACAGAATTACCATATAGCTAGTGGGAAGCAGCCGCATGGCACAGGGAGATCAGCTAGGTGGTTTGTGACTACCTAGAGGGGTGGGATAAGGAGGGTGGGAGGGAGATGCAAGAGGGAAGAGATATGGGAACATATGTATATGTATAACTGATTCACTTTGTTATAAAGCAGAAACTAACACACCATTGTAAAGCAATTATACTCCAATAAAGATGTTAAAAAAAAAAAGAATTACCATATAATCCAGCAAAGAACTGAAAGCAGAGATTTTAAAAGATATTTATTCACCTTTGTTCACAGTAGCAACGTTTGTGTCAGAAAGGCCCCCGAATTGCAAGTCACCTCAAAGTGGTAAGGGGAAAAGAGAAAAGCTGTTGAACAACCTCCCAGAGGAACAAAAACAGAAGTGATCCTGAAACAAGAGGGAAGGGGGCAGGGAACAACCTTTAAAAGAATGACGGCCATAGGACATGACAAAAACTGGTGAAAACTAACTAGGTCCAAGATGGTGGAAGATTCGACTTCCAGTAGACCTTGAGCCTCAGGATATGCTCATTGTAACACATCAGTATGCTAAACGACAAACCCACAGGCACCATGACAGTTCCAAGGCTGACCATAAAAGGTCAAAAAGTGGTCGATGGTCCAATTCCCCACTCCTTCCCCGAAACAGCTGAAATACTCCTCCCACTCATCAGCCTATGAAATTATCTACCCCTATAAACACTGACAACCCCTGTGCCCTGGTGCCTCTCACCTTCTGAGATGGCCCACACTCTGTCTGTGGAGTGTACTTCTCTCTAAATAAATCCACTTCTTGCCTATCACTTTGTCTCTCAATGAATTCTTTCTGTGATGAGAATCAAGAACCTGAGTTTCATTAATTTCTGAGACCAGGTGTGTGATCTCAATTAAAAGACTGTGGGTTCAACATTCATTGCAGCTCTATTTACAATAGCCAGGACATGGAAGCAACCTATGTGCCCATTGACAGATGAATGGATAAAGATGTGGCACATATATACAATGGAATATTACTCAGCCATAAAAAGAAACGAAATTGAGTTATTTGTAATGAGGTGCATGGACCTAGAGTCTGTCATACAGAGTGAAGTAAGTCAGAAAGAGAAAAACAAATACCGTATGCTAATACACATATATGGAATGTAAAAAAAAAAAAAAAAAAAAAAAAGGTCTGACGGACCTAGGGGCAGGACAAGAATAAAGACGCAGACGTAGAGAATGGACTTGAGGACATGGAGAGGGGGAAACGTAAGCTGGGACGAAGCAAGAGGGTGGCATGGACATATACACACTACCAAATGTAAAACAGATCGCTAGTAGGAAGCAGCCGCATAGCACAGGGAGATCAGCTCGGTGCTTTGTGACCACCTAGAGGGGTGGGAGGGAGACACAAGAGGGAGGAGATATGGGCATGTATGTATATGTATAGCTGATTCACTTTGTTATACAGCAGAAACTAACACACCATTGTAAAGCAATTATACTCCAATAAAGATGTTAAAAAAATAAATAAGAAGGCACTCCATAACATCTCAAGATTAATCTCCTTCTCTCCCGTGGTCACATAGGGCACAATTAAAATCATTAAAGTAGAATGCATATATCCAAAAAAAAAAAAATGACCATGGGTTCAAGTCCCAATCTGGGTTTTGGCCAGGTTTGAGTCCCAGCACATGGGTTCAAGTCCCAATCTGAGTTGCACAGTTTCAATCTCACCTTGGGGGTCCATATCTAGGACTAGGTTTTAATTTATACACACAGATATATATATATACATACATATATATATATATATATATACTTAGTGAGCACCTAGTTTTTCTTTTTCTGGGAAAAATAACAGATCCCACATTCACCACTATTACCATGACTATTAGCCTGGAGCTCTAACCTGCCCTCTTTTTTGAAGAAAGGAAGTATTATATTGCCTTACAGGAAACCTCCAGAACAGAAAAACAAAAGGCCACCAGAATTGGTTAGAATGAGCCAAATCCAAGAAGGTGGAAGACCTGACCTCCAGTAGACCTGAGCCTCATTATATGCTCATGGTAACAATAACATGCTGAATGACACACCTACCAGTGCCATGACAGGAAGTACCGGACCACAGAAGGAAGAAAAAGAAGTGGCACCCAAGTTGCAGGAAGAACCCTGCATTTTCCCAGAAAACCAATGTATGTACACCCACCACCACCATTAACATTGCCTTTAAAAATCTTGCCTTGATCAACTCCCCACCCCCAGAAGTTGATTTGCAAACTAATTTCCTGCTTCTCCATTCTCTGGCCATTGAATAAAATTTGTGCTGTTTCAGTCACAGCATCGGTTTCATTATTGGCTGTCTGAATCCAAATGGAAAAAGAACCTTAGCCACCGAGGCAGGGGGCTTCTGCTGAGCTATGGTCCAACCATCAATTTGGTAACGTCCCCACTAAACAGCCTCAGGGATAAAGTTCTAAACTGAAAATAAAGTCACCTAAAACACTCTAATGATGACTTCTACAGAAACCACTTAATGCAGGCTCAGCTGTGAAGGTTTATCAGGAAGTCAGGCTGATACCAGAAAACATCACCACTTGGGTAAAAGATAAAAGACACGTAAGCATGAGTGGCTCCTAAAATTGAAAAGCTAACTAATTAAACTAAACCTCTTTAAAAAAAAAGTAAAGTCAGAAAAGGCAAAAGCTAGCAGGAAAAATATATTTTTCCTTCTGAGCATAAGTGGGAATTCAGAGGAATCACGTGGATTACTCACTTTAAAAATTTAGTCACTTGATAATTTCCAGATAACAGTCACCAGAAACCAGCTGTGGACCTTGCTGTGCATTCTATGTCCTTTTCACTCATGTCCACGTATATGTACTGAGCACTGTCCTAAGTAAGATGGTTGGGGGGACTGGGTGTAAGATGAATAAAATTGACTCTCTGTCATCAAGAGCCTAGTAGTACTGTTAAGACCATGCCAGAAAACTTTAGGAGTATTTACCCATTCTACCACCCCTTTCCCTGGGAACTAACACCCTAACGCTGATCCACGTAGTTGTGACCTAGGATTAGCCATATTTACACAACCTGGCTTCTCCCCTCCTGGCCATGTTTGACCTATGGAAGGCCACTGAGAGTTCCTTCCAGAGAATTTGGAAAGGAAGAAATAAGCAGTCTCTCTGTTGGCCAGAAATCTACATAACAGTACACTTGGACTGCGCAGGTCACACTATACAGCCTGGGAAGCAGAGAAAGCCAGACTGCATAAGAAGAGTATAAAGCCTATGCATATTCGTATGGACAAGTGCTAAAGAAGGAATACCACCTGGGTTCCTGGCAGCTCTCAGTTCCAGTGCAGACCATTCTGAAGCTGGCCAGCCTCGCCACCCTGTAGCTCTATCTCAAGCTAGCCTAAGGTAGTTTGTTATTTGCATCCAAAGAGCCCTAATAAATACAGAGGGAGTAGGACCACAACACAAATTCATCTAAAGCACAACATGATGCTGAGTTGGCTAGCATTCTGCTTCATTCATCTGAACACATCTTGAACAGTGAGTGGCACAGTAAGGGATAAAAGATGGGGATGTGAGTCCAGTCTCCACCCTTTGCCAGTCCTGTGACCTTGAGTAAATCCATTTAGCCCACACTCAACACAGTGCCTCCCACAAAGCGGGTACTCAAAATATATCTGCAAGAGGAAGGACTCTGGGCAAGCAGCCACCTACAGACTGGGTGTACTTACCTCTTCAAGACACTTCTCATCAATAAAATGGGAATAATAGTGTCTCTTTATGTATCTCACAGAATCAGAATGTACCCAATCACTGTGTGATTAAAAGTCATTAAAAGGTTCAGGATGATGGGCAGGTCAAATAGAGACCCACTCGGAGTAAACAAACAATATTTATTTATCTAAAGCAAGGGCTGGCAAACTATAGCCCACAGGCCAAATCCAGCCACCACCTGTGTTTGTATGGTCCACAAGATAAGAATGGTTTTTACAAATGAACACTTGCAACCAATTTGATGGTAGGGAATACTAATTTTTAACCCCAACTCAGGTAAATGTTATCTCCCCCCCAAAAGAATTCCATTCTTTTAAGAATTATATGCTTAATAGACTTTTATTGTAAAAACTATACTCAATTACTATTATTATAATTTTAATTTGTCAATAAAAAATGTGTGCACATTTGGTTCTCTCTTGTTACAAAGCACCTACAACAGTATCTTGATTTTGCCCACTGGCCCACAAGGTCTAACAAATTTACTATCTGGCTCTTTACAGAAAAACTTTGCCACTTTTAATCTAAACAATGTCCCTGGGAATTCCCTGGTGGTCCAGTGGTTAGGACTCTGCACTTCCACTGCAAAGATTCCGGTTCAATCCCTGGTTGGGGAACTAGGATCCTGCAAGCCATGTGGTGCGGCCATAAATAAATAAATAAACAAACAAACAATATCCAAGAAGTCAACTCAGTCAGGGACATAGTACCAAAGTTATTTTTCTCATCAGCACTACTATTTTTAGAGTGCAATTTTGCAGAACATGGGGCTTATGCATATTTTGCAATATAGCAGGGTAAACCCACAATAATGTCTGAGTAAGTGACAGTCACATCAGACCTTGCAGAAGCTCAACTATCCACTTCAAGCTCAGGCTTAAACAGGCGGAGCAAGCCTGGCAATGTGCTCACCAGGGTCAGGAACACATTATCAATATAGACAGTATGTCTATGGAGTACAGTATAGTACCAAATATTCATCCATCACCCTCAGCCTCCCAGATTAACACATTGTGGTCCAGGTTCATTCTTGAACCTAGATCTGTAAAACAAGAACCAAGGTCTATTACCCATAAAATCTCTAAGGTCATAATGATAGTTCTTTAGACCAGCCATTAAGCCTGTTCCACAAAACAAATCTAGGTAACATATGCATCATACCTGAGTAAACCCTGGAAATAAGTGATTATGTTCACCAACATAATTAATAACAATAATAATGACAAATAATTTTTAAATATAATAAATAAAATAAAATAAATACTAATAAAATAATTTTAAAATATTTTGGAACACCTACAATAGGCATATAAAGGTGCATAAGAAATGGACTTTCCTAGGCAAGAAAACAGGATATATCAATCTCATATGTAATGCTATATAAAACAGATGAAAAAAAGAATAGCACTACTTAAAACACAGGGTAACACAGGACCTTAGAACTTCAAGGTGGCCTCTGAATAACATTCATGGAAGCCTCAGCTCCCACAAGTATAGAACTTGAAAACCACAGTAAAAGACAATCAGGTGCTCCAGAACTCTGTGTCTTCTTTGTCCAGAATATCAGGACAACAATAACAGCTATTTCCAAGGTTTGCAAGCATTAAATGAATTAATGATTAAATATTCTTTTTAGTGAGTAGCACATGGTAAGCACTCCATAAATATTAGCTATTTATTATCTTTTTTACTAAATAGCTGTAATCACATTGTGTATACAGTAAATATAATTATTCATTCTGATAATTTCTCTTTATTAGACTATAAGTATTCCCATATTATCACATATTCTTCATTGGCATATTTTTAACTTAATGAGCCACAAATGGCACTTTAGTCTTACTTTGATTTGGATTTATGTAATAATTAGTGAGGGTAATTATCTTTGCATATATTTATTAATTATATTTTTTTCTTGTTTTGTCTGTTCATGAGCCTTGTTCAAGAGCCCAATGGGAATCTTCACGGTTTCTTAAAATTAATGTTGGTTCAGAGTGAAAAGAAGCTTACCTTCTGGGCACCCTGTCTTAAAAATGTGCTGGCAAAAGTTTCCAAAACGCAGTTGAGAAAACCAGCCCCTGTGATTGAAATCCTGCCTGTTTGAATGAACTCTGTCCTGCAAAAAACAAAAATATACATCTTTGTAACACAACATTGTAAAGCAACTATACTCCAATAAAAATTAATTTAAAAAAATATATATATATACACATTTGGTGTCATTGGTGTCACCTTTGGTGTCATTCTATATTTTAATATTTAAATTATAGGGATTTCCAACAGCATAATTACCACTTATAATCAACACAAAATAATATCCATAGTAAATTCAATAATTGCCTATTACAACAAAGACTTTATCAAAAGGAGACTTCCAGTTTATATAATATAAGCAACGTATTATATTCAAATTAAAGACTATTCATTACAAGTTGCTAAGAAAGTAGATTTTAAAAGTTCTCACCACACAAACTGTAACTATGTGAGGTAACGGATGTGTTAAATAACCTTATTGTGATAATTATTTTGCAATATATATATATATCAAATCATTACACTGTACATCTTAAACTCACACAATATTATATGTCACATCTCAATAAAGCTGGAAAGAAGAGAAAACACAT
The DNA here is from genome assembly GCF_026419965.1 of Kogia breviceps. Taxonomy (NCBI): domain Eukaryota; kingdom Metazoa; phylum Chordata; class Mammalia; order Artiodactyla; family Physeteridae; genus Kogia; species Kogia breviceps. The sequence continues at coordinate 122,468,656 of NC_081313.1, forward strand.
GGGTACATTATTCTGATTATAAAAACCGCAGAACACAGAATTTTTATTTATACCTAACAAATAATTCAATGATCAAACTGTGATAGTCAGGACAGTCAACGAGCTTTAAGAATCTCTACCTGACCCAAAATAAATTTAACTTATTCTAAGTAAATATATATAAATATATATATATATTTATATATATATTTCTCATTCCATGCTACAAAATGTCTTGTTAAAATTGAGTATGAGACAATAATCAGCTGTATGATCTCAGGTAAATTACTTAGATTCTCTTAACTCAGTTTCCTCCCATGAAAACTGGGAATAATTATAGTATCTTCCTTTTACAACTAGTGTCAGAAGTAAATGAATTAATACATACAACAGGAACATGAACAGTTCCTGACATAAAGTAAGAAACTTATTATATGTTAGCCACCATTACTAAAGAGAGATAGACAGACAGAGACAGGAAAGAAGCCTGGAATGACTTCTTTAATCTTTGATTAGAAAAGGAGGTGAGACAGATTATATGTGCCATTAACCTATTTAAAGTTCTACCAATATTGGGACTTCCCTGGTGGCGCAGTGATTAAGAATCCGCCTGCCAATGCTGGGGACATGGGTTTGAGCCCTGGTCCAGGAAGATCCCACATGCTGCAGAGCAACTAAGCCTGTGTGCCACACTACTGAGCCTGCTCTCTAGAGCCCGCGAGCCACAACTACTGAAGCCCGTGTGCCACAACTACAGAAGCCCACACGCCTAGAGCCCGTGCTCCACAACAAGAGAGGCCACCGCAATGAGAAGCCCATGCACCACAACAAAGAGTAGCCCTTGCTCGCCGCAACTAGAGAAAGCCTGCACACAGCAACGAAGACCCAACACAGCCAAAAATAAATAAATACATATATTTACTAAAAATATAAAAAATAGTTCTACCAATATTAATTATCTCCATTTCATAAAGCAAAGATTTGAATAACACTTGAGAGTGATGTCATAAAGATGGCAGGATAGGAAGCCCAGGCCCTCATTCCCCCAGAGAGACCCCAACTTATGGGCCAAGTTGCCTTTATGAGAAGTACACAAACCAGCTAAGAAACTGCAGCACCCCAGGCGAGTACAAAGCCAAGCAGAGCCACACTGAAGTGAACAAAAATGTTTGCTGCATTTACCTGCCACAGTCCCCATCCACCCAACACAGGGCACCACAATCAGGAAAAAAACCCTGACTCCTGGCTTCTCCTTGGAAGGAAAGAAAAGAGCGGAATGTACAGCTAACATTCTGACTTTACAGTGGGCTGTCCAAGGAACTGGTTCCTGTCTTGCCTGACTCAGAATGCTGAAGGGAACAGCAGCATACTTTGGATGTCTGGGGGCTGCTAAGAACAAAAGCAAGTATGGTGGCTTGTTATAGCGCCAAAGAATCTACAGTACCACAAACAGACACCAGGGAGAACAAGAGAATATGAGCTCTTGATAACAGGGGCAAACGTTCTAACTGGAAAATTACACACACAAGCCCCAAAGAGAAACATCCTCACAAAAGACATGAGGGCCCCCTACCCCAATCTCTACCCAGGCTAATGGGTAAAGGTCTTCCCCTGCACAAAGCCAGTCTGCAAGGGTGGGAGAGGTGGCTGTCTTTTCAAATGCCCAAGTCTCAACAAAAGATCACAAAGTAAACAAAGAAACAAGGAAACAAGGCCCAACCAAAATAACAAGATACATCTCTGGAAACCAATCCTAAAAATATAGAAATCTATTAATTACCTAACAAAGAATTCAAAATAACCACCTGAAAGTTGGTCAATGAGTTAAAAGAGAACAGAGGTAGACAACTAAATGAAATCAGGAAAATGAAGCATGAACAAAATAAGAATATCAACAAAGAGATAGAAACTAATTATAAGAAAAAGAAAAAAACCCAGAAATCCAGGAACTGAAGAATAAAATAAAAAAACTGAAAAATTCACTAGAAGGGTTAAACACTCGATTTGATCAAGCAGCAGAAAGAATCAGTGAACTTGAAGACAAGTCATTTAAAATTACTGAATCAGAGGAGAATGAAAAAGGAAAAAGAAAAAAGAATGAAGAAAAGTTAAGATGGCCTAATGGACTTATGGGACATCATGAAGTGGTCAATGTACACATTACAGGAGTGCCAGAAGGAGAGGAGAGAAAGAAAGAAGCAAAGAGCCTATCTGAAGAAATAATGGTAGAAAACTTCCCAAATTTGAGGAAGAAAATGGACATCCAAATTCAAGAAGCTCAATGATGCCAAAGAGGATAAATCCTAAAGAGACCCACGTCAAGACTTTCAAGTTGCAGACAATGAGAGAGAATCTTGAAAGCAGCAAGAAAGAAAGCAACTTGTCACATACAAGGGAGCCCACATAAAATTTTCAGCAATTTCTCAGGAGAAACTTAGTAGGCCAGAAAAAAAATGGTATGATATATTCAAAGTGCTAAAGAAAAAAAAACAAAACTGTAACTCAAGAAGAGTGTATCTGGGCACAAAAACAGAAATATAGATCAATGGAACAGGATAGAAAGCCCAGAGATAAACCCACACACATATGATCACCTTATCTTTGATAAAGGAGGCAAGAAAATACAGTGGAGAAAAGACAGCCTCTTCAATAAGTGGTGCTGGGAAAACTGGACAGCTACATGGAAAAGTATGAAAGTAGAACACTCCCTAACACCATACACACCAAAAAAACCTCAAAATGGGTTAAAGACCTAAATGTAAGGCCAGAAACTACCAAACTCTTAGAGGAAAACATAGGCAGAACACTCTAGGACATAAATCACAGCAAGATCCTTTTTGACCCACCTCCTAGAGAAATGGAAATAAAAACAAAAATAAACAAATGGGACCTAATGAAACTTAAAAGCTTTTGCATAGCAAAAGATACCATAAACAAGACGAAAAGTTAACCCTCAAAATGGGAGAAAATAGTTGCAAATGAAGCAACTGACAAAGGATTAATCTCCAAAATTTACAAGCAACTCATGCAGCTCAATATCAAAAAAACAAACAATCCAATCCAAAAATGGGCAGAAGACCTAAATAGACATTTCTCCAAAGAAGATATACAGATTGCCAACAAACACATGAAAGAATGCTCAACATCATTAATCATTAGAGAAATGCAAATCAAAACTACAATGAGATATCATCTCACACCAGTCAGAAGTGCCATCATCAAAATATCTAGAAACAATAAATGCAGGAGAGGGTGTGGAGATACGGGAACCCTTTTGCACTGTTGGTGGGAATGTAAATTGATACAGCCACTATAGAGAACAGTACGGAGGTTCCTTAAAAAACTACAAATAGAACTACCATATGACCCAGCAATCCCACTACTGGGGATATACCCTGAGAAAACCATAATTCAAAAAGACACATGCACCCCAATGTTCAATGCAGTTCTATTTACAATAGCCAGGACATGGAAGCAACCTAAGTGTCCATCAACAGATGAATGGATAAAGAAGATGTGGCACATATATACAATGGAATATTTACTCAGCCATAAAAAGAAATGAAACTGAGTTATTTGTAGTGAGGTGGATGGACCTGGAGTCTGTCACACAGAGTGAAATAGTCAGAAGGAGAAAAACAAATACCGGAATATATATGGAATACATATGGAATCTAAGAAAAAAAAATGTCATGAAAAGCCTATGGGTAGGACGGGAATAAAACACAGACCTACTAGAGCATGGACTTGAGGATATGGGGAGGGGGAAGGGTAAGCTGTGACAAAGTGAGAGAGTGGCATGGACATATATACACTACTAAACGTAGTGTGGATAGCTAGTGGGAAGCAGCCCCGTAGCACAGGGAGATCAGCTCGGTGGTTTGTGACCACCTAGAGGGGTGGGATAGGGAGGGTGGGAGGGAGGGAGACGCAAGAGGGAAGAGATATGGGAACGTATGTATAAGTATAATGGATTTACTTTGTTGTAAAGCAGAAACTAACACACCATTGTAAAGCAATTATACTCCAATAAAGATGTTTAAAAAAAGAACACTGTATTTGGTAAAAACTATCCTTCAAAAATGAAGGTTAAATTAATGCTTTCCCAGGTAAACAAAAGCTGAGGGAGTTCATCACCACAAGATACTGGACTTTGCCTCATTTATTCATTTGTTCAATACACACTGACTGAGTGGCTACTATCTACTAAGCACCTTACTGGGTACAAGAGCCCCACAGGGAAGGACAGTTTCTGTCCTCCAGGATCTCACTGACTAGTGGGAAAGACACATAGACAAAAGGGTGAGAGTCACACCAGCAAATGGAGGCAAAGCATTCCACCAGAGGAAAACCACAAGGATTCAGACAAGAAGGTGTGAAGGAGCAGAGAATGTCTGAAGAGCAGCCAGTTATCTGAAAATACCCAGTACTTGGTAAGGGGCTTGATCAATTTTTTTCCATAAAAATGACCAGAGTATAAGGTGGATGTGGGAGATGTTAGGAGATAAGGCTGGAAGGACAGATGGAGACCATATTGCAAACGGTATTCCCAGACTGAGGAGTTTAGACTTTACCCTGAAGGCAAGAAGGACTTCGTATCTGAGGCCACCAAGTAACAGGTACAGATGAACAGTTACATGTGCACCATTGACTAATAGGCTTGTTGCCATTCCTTAATGCTTTTAGATGACTTCCTATCCACCATTTTCAACACAGTGCCTACACTCAATGAGTTCAATGAGTATTTGTTAAATGGATAAATTAATATTAAATTTCTTTAAATCAAAAATATTCCGCAACAACAAAAAACTTCCCCCTACCTTCTTCTATCTCTAAGGAAAGGAAATGGGAACCAAATCTCCCATAGGTGTACTTGGGTGTATTTGTACATGTATATATGAGCACATTCACTAGGAAATATATTGAGAAAACTATGAATTCAAAAAGCTGTGATTTTGGTAAAAATAGCTACTATAATCTCTTAATTAGACCTTCTCTCTAATTCTCTAATAGCAGTAGCCTCTACATTTAGATCATGCATATCGTGAAAGGAAGTCTTCAGAATACTTCTCTCTCCCTCTCTCTCCCTCTCCCTCACCCTCTCCTATCTACCCTCTCCTCTCTCCCCTCTCCCCTCCCCTCCACACACACACAGTTATCCTAGCCAATCTGACATAAATAGTCTAGGCAACTAGTCAGTCTAAGCAAAGCAGCTTCCACCTCTTAGATTTAAGCCTATTTTAAATGATTTGCTCATGTAAAACTATATCCTGGTGACACTAATCTTTCCTGTCTTTGTTCCAGATTAGTCAGAGTAGAAATTTACAGTGATTTTAATATTTCAAAATGAAAAGTTGAGCAGTCTTACACTCTTAGGAGAAATGTACTCTTCAGTCTGCAAGGAAAATGTAGGTGAGGGAGTAATAAAAGTCTCACTTACATCATATTCTAACCAACATTTCTTTCTGCCACTTTTGGGAGAAGCAAGTGCTCAGAAAAGCACTCTCAGGCTTGGCCCACATATAAGAGAATAACAGGGCAGTAAAGCTGGGTTATGCCCTTGCCATCAATGAGATGAGAGTTTATCCTACTATATTTTAAGACTGCCAGAGAAGGAACTGCTGTGTTTTCTCTCAATAACTCATTGACAAAGCACATCAGACATTTTCTTCTTAATACACATAGCTAACCTAAATCGCTCATGCTAGATAAGCCTCCATTTAAGTTCCTACGCAAAACACAGCAGCTTACACAATTTACGGGTTTGATTTCAGATTTTTTTTTTTAAATTTGTTTATTTTTTAGCTGCATTGGGTTTTTCGTTGCTGGGTGCAGGCTTTCTCTAGTTACGGCAAGCAGGGGCTACTCTTCATTGCAGTGCATGGGCTTCTCGCTACGGTGGCCTCTCTTGCTGTGGAGCACAGGCTCTAGGCACGCAGGCTTCAGTAGTCATGGAACGTGGGCTCAGTAGTTGTGGCTCGCAGGCTCCAGAGCGCAGGCTCAGCTGCTGTGGCGCACGGGCCTAGCTGCTTTGCAGCATGTGGGATCCTCCCGGACCAGGGCTCGAACCCGCGTCCCCTGCATTGGCAGGTGGATTCGCAACCACTGCACCACCAGGGAAGTCCTCGGCTCTTTTTTAAGAAAAAGAAAGAGAAAAAGATAGGTGGATGGATAGACAGATGGACAGACAGAAAAATGGACAGAGCTGAAATATGAACAGACTCTCTGGGCATTAGAATTATAGGTGTTATTTATTTATTTTGTTCTTTTTACTAATTTCTGTAATAAAGATGTATTACTTGGCAATCACCAAAAAACATCACTAGTAAATCCTTGAGGATCATTTTTATATAAATAAAAAGTTATTCTTTAAAAGGCTCTGTGCTACCAAGAACCATTTTCAGCAAAGGGACATGCTAACATTTTTTTAAGTGTATATCCTGCCACTTTTTTTTTTTTTTTTTTTGGCCACGTTGGGTCTTCATTGCTGCACGTGGGCTTTCTTCTAGTTGTGGCAAGTGGGCTTCTCATTGTGGTGGCTTCTCTTGTTGCAGAGCATGGCCTCTAAGCGCACAGGCTTCAGTAGTTGTGACACATGGGCTCAGTAGTTGTGGCTCGGGGGCTCTAGAGCACAGGCTCAGTAGTTGTGGTGCATGGGCTTAGTTGCTCTGTGGCATGTGGGATCTTCCCAGACCAGGGCTCGAACCCATGTCCCCTGCATTGGCAGGCAGATTCTTAACCACTGTACCACCAGGGAAGGCCCGGGATATGTTAACTCCGGACTTATCCTTCATTTAAAGTCTCATTAAATCACCTCTTGGCTTTCCTTTTCTCACACTATGTAACTCCATTTCTTTGTGCCTTTTGACCTAAGACTTTCCTCCTGTCCCCAAGTTTTGTTTGATGTTTCACTCAAGAAATATATAAAGATGATTCAAGTTTTCCTACACCTGTCTTATTTCTGTTAAGCCTAAAGGAATGACTGCATCCATTTATGATGTTATATACTCAGGGTCACACTTATTCTTCAAAAAACTGTATAGTAACAATGTGTATTATGTATCAGACACTGTACTATATTCTGAGGCTGTTACTCTTAATATGCTTTCTCTCTTTTACACACGAGGAAACTGGCAAAGAGAAGTTAAATAACTTGCCTGAGGTCACAGCTTAATGTCATGCAGATTCATATCTACCACCTCAAAACCCAAGTCCTGCTCCTATCTCAGTGAGGGAGACAACCATCATCCTACTCTGTGAGATCAGAAATCTCAGCAACAGGTTAAATGGTTCTTTCTCTAATCAATCCAAACATTCACTCAGTCCCCAGATTGTGTTTATTTTACTTCTAATGTTCCTCAACAGTCCATGTCATTCTCTCTCTTGCTGCTGCTACTGCCTGGGTTTAGCACAGCACTTTCTTTCTCCAGGACCACCACAACTGCCTCCCAATGGGATCCTTGCCTCCAGCGTGGGCGCCTCATAACCCACACTGCCCCGTCAGCATCGTAAGCACACCCTGATCTTGCCACTGTTCACTAAGGCACAGGGAATTAAACCTGCATGCTCAGTGGAGATTCACCCGTACTGTTGCATGAAGCTGTTGTTTGTTAGTTTTCATTGCTGCATACTGTTCTATTGCTTGAAAATACTCCAATTATTTATCCACTCTACTGAAGATGGACATTTAATGTGGACTCAGTTTGGGGCTACTAATAGTTCTGTAAAGTAAATATTTATAATGCATCCAGCTACATATGTGCGTAAGTGTCTCTAGAGTGTCTAGTGGTCAAATATCTGGGTCACAGGACATGCAGTTTCAACTTTTAAAAAATGCCGGGACTTCCCTGGCAGTCCAGTGGTTAAGACTCTGCGCTTCCACTGCAGGGGGGCACAGGTTCAATCCCTGGTCAGGGAACTAAGATCCGGCATACCGTGCAGCGTGGCCAAAAAAATTGGTTGTACCTATATTTTTTTTCTTCTTTGCATCATTTCCAATTGCAATGACTTAGCACATGGTAAGAAATCAATAATGCATTAGGAGCAGAAGGGTGGAGAGAGGGGGGAGGGGAGGCGAGAAGCAAAAGAAGAGAAATTTATGGTACACCTCAGGGAAACTGAACCAAATGTCTCAGGAGGTCACTTGCTAGTGTCAGTAGGGGGCAGCCTTCACCTGGCTGAGAGATAAGCCAGCACAGTATCTGGAAACATGTTCAGAGGAGGCTCGCTCACTCACATGGTGCCTATACCTGAGTCACATCTATCGCTTTGTCCATGGGCGGACAGAATTCAACACAGAACACAATGGAATCATGACAGAGAGCACAGCTCAAAGCTAGGAACACCTTTGTGAAAGTGAATGACAGCTTATACCATCAGTCTCCTACTCTGGGGTCATTTAAAAATTTGTTTCCTTCTGAATTTGGGGAAATAAAAAAGTTCAGAGGAAATATGGATCAGGAATTAATCCCCAGAGCACACAGCCACCAGCTCTGAATCCTCAGAACGGCAGTTTCCAGAAAGCAAAAGCTCTTAATGAGCTTCTGTCCCTGAATTATTGACTGGTTGGGTATGGCAAATCTTGCCCAATTGTTTTCACGATGGGAATTTAATTCAAGCGTCTTTCGGAAGGAAAAATGGTTCCACGGATATGCTTGTTGTGATGACATCTCAGTTCTAGTCAGGCTGTTTTCGGCATTCTCCTGTAACCACACAGAGGGGTGGCCCAAGGGACAGACAGGGCCCAACACTGCTGCGGAGACTACCCTGCCCGTGCGTGCACTTCACCACGCCAGGACACGCGGTCCCTCCCCCCTGCTTACCAGACACACTTACAGAACTGTGCTTCCTCAGAGACCCAATTCAATTTACAGGGTCCTCCATCAGTGCTAAGCACTTTTTAGCCTTAACACAAACACACGTAATTATACATGTGCTTCTTATATTTTATATATCTGTATTAAATATGTATATCTTTACAGGACATGATTAGGCATATGGTTCCTGGAGTCAGATGGCTTGGACTCACATCTCCTCTCTAACACGGCATGGGGACCCGCCCACGTAGGCAAGTTCCTGAAGCCCAGTCTCCTCTGTAAAATGGGGTTAATCACACCTACTCAAACTTTGTTCCAAAGGTGAATAAGGTAATAGGTGTGAAGCACTCAAGGTAATATGCGTAAGCATTCGATACATGTTAGTTAATCATACTAACACTGGTAGTAATAATGCTATTTACCACTACCATCATTATGATTCCCATTTGTAGAAAGAAGAGCACGGTGTCTAGGAAGTTAAATGCCCACAGTACAAATCCAGCTCCATTAAACTCCAAAGTATTTCTACTTCACTGGCATCTAGATGGCACTCAATCCCCATAAACTACTTGGCAAGGAGTCCCGCCCTCCCCATGCTGACATTCACGGCCCCTGGACCTCCAGAACCCTCCATCTTTCCAGCCTTCCCTCCCTCCCTGCTATCACATGTCACACACCCAGCACAGCGGCCACAGAGACCAAACACCCTGCTGGTCTCTATAACCTTCACTCCTAAAGCCCTTCCCCTCTGAGCGGCTCTCCTTTAACCCATCTCAGGAACCACTGGGTTGCGGCCTAAATGATTAACCAGGAGCAGGAACAGGGAGAAAGTAAAGGGTGGATCTCAGGAGCCTAGCAGCCTAATGCGGGTAAACATTATAGGGCAGGGGGGCCCAGTCTCTTAAAACATAGCATTCTTTCTCACAATCTATCTTATTAATAGCCTATCGTGCAGAAGCACTGTATTGAGTCTTTTATATACACATTTCAGTTAATTCTCACTATCTATCTTATGAGGTAGAAAATATTAACCTCATTTTACAGATGAAAAAACTGAGGTTCAGAGTGGCAAATTTGCTAAAGTCACACAAAAGTAACTGGCATGACCACTTTTTGAATCCACACAGTTAACACCAGCTCCTGTGTCCCTTCCCACAATCCTGCCTCCTAGAAATGTGCCTATTCACATTTGCTTACTGACAATGTGCTTACTGGCATCCTAAGTGGTGGACAAAGCTTCAAAATACACACGTTTGTGAACTGGTCCAATTGGAGGCTTGTCTTGGGATATCGGGCCCACCAGCGCGTGTATCCCATTCAGGCTGACTTCAAGGATGTATGTTCTACGGGGTGGCACAGGGCTCAGCTATCAGAAGGGCTACACACTCAGCTGAATGCCCCACTGTCACTGTTTCAAAAATTCTTATCTTTTTTTTTTTTTTTTTTTCCTGTAGTATGCGGGCCTCTCACTGTTGTGGCCTCTCCCATTGCGGAGCACAGGCTCCGGACACGCAGGCTCAGCGGCATGTGGGATCTTCCCGGACCGGGGCACGAACCCGTGTCCCCTGCATCGGCAGGCGGATTCTCAACCACTGTGCCACCAGGGAAGCCCTCTTATCTATTTTTTAACAGGGACTCTGCATTTTCATTTTGCTGGCTCCTGCAAATTATGTAGCTCTTCCTGATCCCATTTCAAACATAAGTCTATACAACAACGCCAACTGCCAGGTCCCTGGGGAGTTTTATGAGCTGCTTAGGAATACATACTTCAGTTTAGCATTACCTAATAAAAGCCTCAAATACGTACAAACCCTTGGACCCATAACATCTACCTCTAACAATGGTTTCTGAGCAAAAAATCTTAGATGAGGGCATAGACCAGCCTACAAACATATTCATCACATCACTATCTATAAAAGCAAATAATCGCAAATAATGCAATGCCCAATAATTAAACACACTAGAATAATTTTATCCAATAAATATATCTGACCAGCCATTTTAAAAAATCATTTCAAAATGACACATTCACTAAGGAAAGACAGTCCCAAATGCAATGTTAAATTGTAAAAGTCAGAATACCATGTACAGTATGATTCCAAGTCTGTAAAAATTCAGCACAATGAGTAAATAAATTGTAGCAACTGCAGTATGCTCCTACCATGGAATGCTACACAGCAATGGGAAAAGAACAAACTAAACTGTTGATACACACAAGATGAAGCTCCTAGACACAATGCCAAACAAAAAACAACAATGGCAAAAAACTAATACAACAGAATACATACTATACGATTCCATTCTATGTGAAGATCAACAAGAGACAAAACTAATCTATAAAGATGGATGTCAGAAAACTGGTTCCCTCTGGGGTCACTGACTAGAAACAGCACTGACCTGAAGAGGGCATGAATATATTGTTTTTTCTTATATGTATCTTGTAACTGTCCTACAATGAACATGTAATACTTGTGAAAAAAAGAGGAAACATTACTTTTAAACATGATAATAAAGAATACTTGGAACAAGACTCATCCAAACAGGACCTACGTGAGGGCCAGAAGGTTTTCCTACCTTCAGAAAAGAGGCTGTTGAGTCTTCCCAGAGCAGAGCAGAGAATAAAACAGAACAAGCTAGGAATTACCACTTAGATTCCTCTCAAGACTACACCCCTCTTGAGGTCAGACACATATGAAATGGAACAGCCTCTACCTTCAGCACAGAAAATGTCGCAAAATGTAGCTGTGAATTCAAACCAGGAAAACGAACTCAGCTGGTCAATTCTTTTCCCATCTCTTTGCTTAGCTACCAATACTAGCCTTGATTAAAAAGAGGGCAAACGGCGCCCAGGCATTGACCTGCAACCTGATGGAGGAGGCAGACCCTTACACTGGGAGGACAGTCATCAGGCTCCTGGGTACTGTCCCAGGACCGTTAGGGTTTCTGCATGGCATCAATTCTTGGTTGGTAAAACATTCTAATTTTTAATACCCACACGTTTTATTTACTAGAGATGGATGGAGGAAGAGAAGGAAAGGGAAGGGGGGAGGGGAGGGGAGGGAGAAAGTAAAAAGGAAAGGAAAAAAAAATAAGAGAGAGGAAGGAAGGAAGGAAGGGAAAGAGGGAGGAAGGAAGGGAGGGAAGGGAGGAAAGGTGGGAGGGGGGAAGGGAGGGAAGGGAAGGAAGGAAGGGAGGAAGGGAGGAAAGGAGGGAGGGAGGGAAGGGGGGAGAGAGGGAGGGAGGGAGGAAGGGAGGAAGGAAATTAAACTGGCCTCTCTGCTCCATAAGAGATTCCAGAAGAGTTAATCCAAATTTTGCTAAACTTTTCAGCAGGGTGTTTCTGCCAAGAAGTGTTTACCGTTTGCTGGAGAGTCAGATTATCAACTGGTCATGCTTTATAAGATTAACAGGAACTTTGCAAAAAACAGAGCTCCAAAAGCAGTGCCAGCTGTATGTCTGTTTTCCACTGTAACCACAGGATACTAACTAGTTATCAAGGGTTCCCAAATCTGGAGGCTCAACAGATTCACCAGGAAAACTTTAAATATATTGACTCCCAGGAGCCAGCCCAAGCCGACAAAACTAGAATCACCACAATGAATCCACACATTTAAACTTCCCCCAACCCTTCACTAATACACAACAACCAAAGAGCAAAGGAGGATGGGAGAGGAAAAAAAAAAAAAAATCAATAGGCATTCACTAATATATTTCAAAAGCTCTTACTTGTAAATAGCACAGAATGCTCTCTTGGCTAAACATCATTGTTTCCAGTTCAATCATTACCTCCATTTTCAATACAACAGCTTACTACACTTGTTAGTAAGTTAGTACCTTTAAGGAAACACTGCACTTTGAAAACAGCATTTATTCACCGTTAGTTCCAGTGACAACCTATATTACCTAGTGCTTTATACTCCCCAAGTGTAGGGCATTTATTATCTTATTAAATCTTCACACCACTCTGTGAGGGATCTCAGGCCAGCTTTATCCCTTCTCCCAGAGTCCAACAGCATGGAAGCGACCAAGCAGCAAAAACCAGCAGAGAAGTATCCATATTACTGGGTTCAAGAGTCCCTCTACACCAAATTTCCTACCAAATCCTATCAGACTTCCCCAATCTGCATGTGCCCTTTCTTCCAGTCCCCTTTTCAGCCCATAAGAAGCATTATCTGCCATTCATTCAACAAACGGCCACGGAGCTTCCTCTGTAAGCCCAGCACTGTGCCAGATGCAGGGGTGCAACAGGATGGAAAAGCAGAGAAGGTTCTGATTATATGGACACAAACATATCTTTGTAGGGCAGTCTTACTGAGTGGAAAATAAGGCTCTTGCCCAGACGCCTGCCGTATTTACAGAAATGGCACTGGTGCTCCGTGTTCTATAACTGGCAGTACGTTCTGCTAATTATCTCATCACCCACTGGTGCATGGGAAATCAAGGTCAGTATAAGCACAGGGCATCCTATTTGGGGATGAATACAGTGGTTTTTATTCAGGATATTAGATAACAGCACCCTCAAGACCTTTATTATCATGATCGAGGCTCAGGAATCATTCTTAAGTAAAGGTGACAAAGCCAGAATATTTTAATACCTCAGTGAAAACAAGCTTGGAGGTCAACTAAAAAGGCTACTGCCAAATGCATGCAAGTCACCAAACTATCAAATTTGCTCCTGGGAAAAAAATACATCAGAGTACGGAAAAATCATACACAACAAAAAATGCCCAACAATTAGTCCCTTGAAAAATGCAAATTATACTATTTGTGAATCACCGAATGAATATTTGAGACTTGGGATGTTTTAATCCAGAAATTTAAAAATTAAAAATTAAAAATATTACATACCTTAACAGAACAAAGAATATTCATATGAGTCACTTCAGTGATAACGAAAACTTACTGAACTAAGAACAGCTGCTCATCCTAGTCATTTAATCTGTGTGTAAAGTTTGATTTTGGCTTTTTTGTTTCTTTTACTATATTGCAGGAGGGATTTTTTTTTGATATCTTATAAATGTTCAGTCAACATAACCAATGTTATTAACACACATCCTACTAGGCTAAACATCTCCAAATCTCAGAAATAAGGTTTGCAAGCCTCAATGGATAAACAGAAGCTCTTAGACACGGAAGGGTGAAGACATGAGCCATCATGATGCTCTATGCTCAGTATGGGATTATGGTCTTGTCACTGAAAAGCAAAACCTGGCTGTGTACCATCATGAACAGCATGAGTCTCCAGTGACAATGATAACTTAAATCCTGCTTCAAGATAACAGTTTTTTGTTTGTTTGTTTGTTTTTTGCGGTACGCAGGCCTCTCACCGCTGTGGCCTCTCCCGTTGCGGAGCACAGGCTCTGGACGCGCAGGCTCAGCGGCCATGGCTCACAGGCCCAGACGCTCCATGGCATGTGGGATCTTCCCGGACCGGGGCACGAGCCCGTGTCCCCTGCATCGGCAGGCGGACTCTCAACCACTGCGCCACCAGGGAAGCCCCCAAGATAATAGTTTTTATTTACCACCAAAACATACACAGTTATGGTGAAAGAGAAAAGCCCAGGAAAATACTTTTACAAGATGATTATCCCTTAGAATTACATTACTTGGATACAGTAAATGTTATTAAAACCAAATCCAGTGCATATCAATTACATTCCCACATAGTACAATAAAAATCTATTTATTATAAGGAAAAGAACCAGGATTGACAGATAAATACATTTTAAAGTCTAGAAGCAGGAAGAGCTTCAAGATGTCGGAGTAAGATGTGGAGATCACCTTCCTCCCCACAGATACATCAGAAATACATCTACATATGGAACAACCCCTAAAAAACACATACTGAACGCTGGCAGAAGACCTCAGACCTCCCAAAAGGCAAGAAACTCCCCACGCACCTGGGTGGGGCAAAAGAAAAAAGAAAAAACAGAGACAAAAGAATAGGGACGGGACCTGCACCAGTGGAAGGGAGCTGTGAAGGAGGAAAGGTTTCCACACACTAGAAGCCCCTTCACTGGCGGAGACTGCGGGTGGCGGAGGGGGGAAGCCTCAGAGCCACGGGGGAGAGCACAGTAACAGGGGTGTGGAGGGCAAAGCAGAGAGATTCCCACAGAGGATCAGTGCCAACCATCACTCACCAGCCCGAGAGGCTTGTCTGCTCACCCGCCGGGATGGGTGGGGGCTGGGAGCTGAGGCTCGGGCTTTGGTCAGATCCCAGGGAGAGGACTGGGGTTGGCTGCGTGAACACAGAATGAAGGGGGTTAGTGCACCACAGCTAGATGGGAGGGAGTCGGGAAAAAGTCTGGACCTGCCTAAGAGGCAAGAGACCATTGTTCCGGGGTGCGCGAGGAGAGAGGATTCAGAGCAATGCCTAAACGAGCTCCAGAGATGGGTGCGAGCTGCGGCTATCAGCATGGACCCCAGAGACAGGCATGAAACACTAAGGCTGCTGCTGCCGCCACCTAGAAGCCTGTGTGCAAGCACAGGTCACTATCCACACCTCCCATCTCGGGAGCCTGTGCAGTCCAGCACTGCCAGGGTCCCCTGATCCAGGGACAACTTCCCGGGAGAACATGTGGAGTGCCTCAGGCTGGTGCAATGTCACACCGGCCTCTGCCACTGCAGGCTCGCCCCTCATCCGTACCCCTCCCTGCCCCTGGCTTGAGTGAGCCAGAGCCCCCGAATCAGCTGCTCCTTTAACCACGTCCTGTCTGAGTGAATAACAGATGCCCTCAGTTGACCTACATGCAGAGGCGGGGCCAAATCCAAAGCTGAACCCCAGGAGCTCTGTGAACAAAGAAGAGAAAGGGAAATCTCTGCCAGCAGCCTCAGGAGCAGTGGATTAAATCTCCACAATCAACTTCATGTACCCTGCATCTGTGGAATACCTGAATAGACAATTACTCACCCCAAATTGAGGCGGTGGACTTTGGGACCAAAGATTTTTTTTTTCCTATTTCTCTTTTTGTGAGTGTGTATGTGTATGCTTCTGTGTGTGATTTTGTCTGTACAGTCTTGCTTTTACCATTTGTCCTAGGGTTCTGTCTGTCCGTGTTTTTCTTTTCTTGGGGGGGATTTTTTTTTTTAGGATAGTTTTTAGTACTTGTTATCATTGGTGGATTTGTTTTTTTGGTTTGGTTGCTCTCTTCTTTCTTTCTTTCTTTTTTTCCTCCCTTTTATTCTGAGCCATGTGGGTGACAGGGTCTTGCTGCTCCGGCTGGGCATCAGGGCTGTGCCTCTGAGGTGGCAGAGCTGAGTTCAGGACATTGGTCCACCAGAGACCTCCCTGCTCCACGTAATATCAAATGCTGAAAATCTCCCAGAGATCACCATCTCAACAGCAAGACCCAGCTGCACTCGACGACCAGCAGGCTACAAGTGGTGGACACCCTATGCCAAACACTAGCAAGACAGGAATACAACCCCACCAATTAGCAGAGAGGCTGCCTAAAAACATAATAAGGTCACAGACACCCCGAAACACACCACCAGACTCAGACCTGCCCATCAGAAAGACAAGATCCAGCCTCATCCACCAGAACATAGGCACTAGTGCCCTCCAACAGGAACCCTACACAACCCACTGCACCAACCCTAGCCACTGGGGGCAGACACCAAAAACAACAGGAACTACAAACCTGCAGCCAGTTAAAAGGAGAGCCCAAACAAAGTAGTTAAGCAAAATGAGAAAACAGAGAAACTGTGTTTCTCTGAGAAGATGAAGCAGCAAGGTAAAAACCCACCAGACCAAATAAATGAAGAGGAAATAGGCAGTCTACCTGAAAAAGAATTCAGAGTAATGAGAGTAAAGGTGACCCAAAATCCTGGAAATAGAATGGAGAAAATACAAGAAATGTTTAACAAGAACCCAAAAGAGCTAAAGAGCAAACAAACAATGATGAACGACACAGTAAATGAACTTAAAAATTCTCTAGAAGGAATCAATAGCAGAATAACTGAGGCAGGAGAATGGATAAGTGACCTGGAGGATAAAATAGTGGAAATAACTAGTGCAGAGCAGAATAAAGAAAAAAGAATGAAAAGAATTGAGGACGGTCTCAGAGACCTTTGGGACAACATTAAATGCACCAAGATTCAAATTATAGGGGTCCCAGAAGAAGAAGGGAAAAAGAAAGGGACTGAGAAAATATTTGGAGAGAGTATAGTTGAAAACTTCCCTAATACGGGTAAGGAAACAGTCAATCAAGTCCAGGAAGCACAGAGAGTCCCATACAGGGATAAAGCCAAGGAGAAACTTGTCAAGACACATTAATCAAACTATCAAAAATTAAAAACAAAGAAAAACATTAAAAGCAGCTAGGGAAAAACAACAAATAACATACAAGGGAATCCCCTTAAGGTTAACAGCTGACCTTTCACCAGAAACTCTGCAAGCAAAAAGGGAGTGGCAGGACATACCTAAAGTGATGAAAGGGAAAAGCCTACAACCAAGATTACTCTACCCAGCAAGGATCTCATTCAGATTTGACAGAGAAATTAAAAGCTTTACAGACAAGCAAAAGCTAAGAGAATTCAGCACCTCCAAACCAGCTTTAAAACAAATGCTAAAGGAACTTCTCTAGGCAGGAAACACAAGAGAAGGAAAAGAACTACAATAACAACTGCAAAACAATTAAGTAAATGATAATAGGAACATACATATCAATAATTACCTTAAATGTAAAGGGATTAAATGCTCCAACCAAAAGACACAGACTGGCTGAATGGATACAAAAACAAGACCTGTATATATGCTGTATACAAGAGACCAACTTCAGACCTAGGGACACATACAGACTGAAAGTGAGGGTATGGAAAAAGATATTCCATGCAAATGGAATTGAAAAGAAAGCTGGACTAGCAATTCTCATATCAGACAAATAGACTTTAAAGCAAAGACTATTACAATAGACAAAGAAGCACACTACATACTGATTAAGGGATCAATCCAAGAATGAAGAAGAAGATATAACAATTGTAAATATTTATGCACCCAACATAGGAGCACCTCAATACATGAGGCAAATGCTAACAGCCATAAAAGGGGAAATCGACAGTAACACAATCATCGTACGGGACTTTAACACCCCACTTTCACCAATGGACAGATCATCCTAAAATGAAAATAAATAAGGAAACACAAGCTTTAAATGATACATTAAACAAGATGGACTTAATTGATATTTATAGGACATTCCATCCAAAAACAACAGAATACACTTTCTTCTCAAGTGCTCACGGAACATTCTCCAAGATAAATCATATCTTGGGTCACAAATCAAGCCTTGGTAAATTTAAGAAAATTGAAATCATATCATTTCCAGTATCCTTTCCAACCACAATGCTATGACACTAGATATAAATCACAGGAAAAAAATCTGTAAAAAATAAAAACATATGGAGGCTAAACAATACACTACTGAATAACCAAAAGATCACTGCAGAAATACAAGAGGAAATCAAAAAATACCTAGAAACAAATGACAACGAAAACACGATGATGCAAAACCTATGGGATGTAGCAAAAGCAGTTCTAAGAGGGAAGTTTATAGCAATACAATCCTACCTTAAGAAACAAGAAACATCTCAAATAAACAACCGAAAGCAATTAGAGAAAGAAGAACAAAAGAACCCCAAAGTTAGCAGAAGGAAGAAATCATAAAGATCACACTAGAAATAAATGAAAAAGAAATGAAGGAAACAAGAGCAAAGATAAATAAAACTAAAATCTGGTTCTTTAAGAAGATAAACAAAATTGATAAATCATTAGCCAGGCTCATCAAGAAAAAAAAGGGAGAAGACTCAAATCAATAGAATTAGAAATGAAAAAGGAGAAGTAACAACTGACACTGCAGAAATACAAAGGATCGTAAGAGATTACTACAAGCAACTATATGCCAAAAAAATGGACAGCCTGGAAGAAATGAACAAATTCTTAAAAAGTACAACCTTCCGAGACTAAACCACGAAGAAATAGAAGATATAAGCAGACCAATCACAAGCACTGAAATTGAAACTGTGATTAAACACCTTCCAACAAACAAAAGCCCAGGACCAGATGGCTTCACAGGCGAATTCTATCAAACATTTAGAGAAGAGCTAACACCTATCCTTCTCAAACTCTTCCAAAATATAGCAGAGAGAGGAACATTCCCAAACTCATTCTATGAGGCCACCATCACCCTGATACCACAACCAGACAAAAATGTCACAAAGAAAGAAAACTACAGGCCAATATCACTGATGAACATAGATGCAAAACTCCTCTACAAAATACTAGCAAATGGAATCCAACAGCACATAAAAAGGATCACACCATGATCAAGTGGGGTTTATCCCAAGAATGCAAGGATTCTTCAATATACAGATATCAATCAATGTGATAACACCATATTTAAAAATTGAAGAATAAAAACCATATGATCATCTCAGTAGATGCAGAAAAAGCTGTGGACAAAATTCAACACCGATTTATGATAAAAACCCTCCAGAAAGTAGGGACAGAGACAACTTACCTCAACATAATAAAGGCCATATATGACAAACCCACAGCCAACATCATCCTCAATGGTGAAAAACTGAAACCATTTCCACTAAGATCAGGAACAAGACAAGATTGCCCACTGTCACCACTATTATTTAACATTGTTTTGGAAGTTTTAGACACCGCAATCAGAGAAGAAAAAGAAATAAAAGGAATCCAAATCAAAAAAGAAGTAAAACTGTCATTGTTTGCAGATGACAGGATACTATACACAGAGAATCCTAAGGATGCTACCAGAAAACTACTAGAGCTTATCAACGAATTCGGTAAAGTAGCAGGATACAAAATTACTGCACAGAAATCCCTTGCATTCCTATACACTAATGATGAAAAATCTGAAAGTGAAATTAAGGAAACACTCTCATTTACCACTGCAAGAAAAAGAATAAAATACCTAGGAAAAAACCTACCTAAGGAGACAAAAGACCTGTATGCAGAAAACTATAAGACACTGATGAAAGAAATTAAAGATGATACAAACAGATGGAGAGATATACCATGTTTATGGATTGGAAGAATCAACATTGTGAAAATGACTGTACTACCCAAAGCAATCTACAGATTCAGTGCAATCCCTATCAAACTACAAATGGAATTTTTCACAGAACTAGAACAAAAAATTTCACAATTTGTATGGAAACACAGAAGACCCCAAATAGCCAAAGCAATCTTGAGGAAAAAAAAACTGAGCTGGAGGAATCAGGCTCCCTGACTTCAGACTATATTACAAAGCTACAGTAATCAAGACAGTATGGTACTGGCACAAAAACAGTATAATATAGATCAATGGAACAGGAGAGAAAGCCCAGAGGTAAACCTACACACATATGGTCAACTTATTTTTGATAAAGGAGGCAAGAATATACAATGGAGAAAAGACAGCCTCTTCAATAAGTGGTGCTGGGAAAACTGGACAGCTACATGGAAAAGAATGAAATTAGAACACTCCCTAACATCATACACAAAAATAAACTCAAAATGGATTAAAGACTGAAATATAAGGCCAGACACTGTAAAAGTCTTAGAGGAAAACATAGGCAGAACTCTCTATGACATAAATCACAGCAAGATCCTTTTTGACCCACCTGCTAGAAAAATGGAAATAAAAACAAAAATAAACAAATGGAACCTAATGAAATTTAGAAACTTTTGCACAGCAAAGGAAATCATAAACAAGATGAAAAAACAACCCTCAAAATGGGAGAATCTATTTGAAAATGAAGCAACTAAGGATTAATCTCCAAAATTTACAAGCAGCTCATGCAGCTCAATATCAACAAAACAAACAACCCAATCTAAAAATGGGCAGAATACCTAAATAGACATTTCTCCAAAGAAGATATACAGATTGCCAACAAACACATGAAAGAATGCTCAACATCATTAATCATTAGAGAAATGCAAATCAAAATGACAATGAGATATCATCTCACACCAGTCAGAATGGCCATCATCAAAAAATCTACAAACAATAAATGCTGGAGAGGATGTGGAGAAAAGGGAACCCTCTTGCACTGTTGGTGGGAATGTAAATTGATACAGCCACTATGGAGAGCAGTATGGAGGTTCCTTATAAAACTAAAATGGAACTACCGTACCACCCAGCAATCCCACTACTGGGCATATACCCTGATAAAACCATAATTAAATAAGAGTCATGTACCACAATGTTCACTGCAGCTCTATTTACAACAGCCAGGACATGGGAGCAACCTATGTGATCATCAACAGATGAATGGATAAAGAAGATGTGGCACATATATACAATGGAATATTGCTCAGCCATAAAAAAAGAAATGAAATTGAGTTATTTGTAGTGAGGTGGATGGACCTAGAGCCTGTCATACAGAGTGAAGAAAATCAGAAAAACAAATACCCTATGCTAACACATATATATGGAATCTAAAAAAAAAAAAAAAAAGTGGTCATGAAGAACCTAGAGGCAGGATGGGAATAAAGATGCAGAACTACTAGAGAAGAGACCTGAGGACACAGGGAGGGGGAAGGGTAAGCTGGGACAAAGTGAGAGAGTGACATGGACATATATACACTACCAAATGTAAAACTGATAGCTAGTGGGAAGCAGCCGCATAGCAGAGGGAGATCAGCTCGGTGCTTTGCGACCACCTAGATGGGTGGGGTAGGGAGGGTGGGAGGGAGGGAGATACAAGAGGGAAGAGATATGGGGATATATGTATATGTATAGCTGATTCACTTTGTTATAAAGCAGAAACTAACAGACCATTGTAAAGCAATTATATTCCAATAAAGATGTTAAAAAATAAAAACAATTTAAAAGTCTAGAAGCAAACACAAAAGAGTAAGAAATTAATAAGCTTATCTTGGAAAGTAATGTTCCAGAGGGCAGAAATCATGACTTTTCATTCTGAAAAATCTAAAATAGTACACTCCTTTCCCCACTTCCAAGAGTAAATGCCTGTATCCTACTCTACATAATAAACAAAGCACAGGGCTTCCCTTGCAGTCCATTGGTTAAGACTCAGTGCTCCCAATGCAGGGGACCAGGGTTCGATCTCTGGTCGGGGAAGATCCCACAGGCCATGTGCCACAGACAAATAAATAAATAAATAAATAAATAAAAATAAAGCACGTTCCCATGAGAGCTGACTTCTGGCTTCTTTTTATTTCAGATTAAGATTCATTTTTCTATTCTCTGATTTGGCCCAAGTGTTCCAAGGCCAAGCTGTGCATCGTCCCCAGCATCTCTGACTCTGGAAACCCAGTTAGTTCCTCAGAGCACTGCACGTGACAGTCCTGGGTCTACAGCAGCCGTGGTCATATCAGGAGCCAAGAAGAGAACCCCAAATCCAGGAGAATTCAATCCATGCCAAACGCTTGCACTGACCCCTGCATGCTATGCTCTCCAGCACTTCAATCTCACTCTGGAACTAAAAGAAAAGCGTTCCTACTCCCATGACTCTTGAACTGAGGAGCTCATACCCCCAGAGACGGTGAACCAGGGGAATGCAAAATCACAACGTGGAACACCTCCCCGCAGTGTAATGGAAATAACCATAAACACTGTTTCTGTATTAAAATAGTACATGCTTAGGATTAGAATCAAAAGTCATGTGAATTTTTAAGAAGATGAGGATGACAAACAACAATAAAAGTCATGATGTTGAGCACTAACATTTATTGACCACTACGGTCAGGTGCTGCTCTAAGCTCTCTGTGTGTGCAAACTCATTTGATTCTCACAACAGCCCTCCAAGGTAGGGATATCATCCCCATCATACAGATGAGGACACTGAGGCTTAGAGAAGCAAAATAAATTGTGCAAAGGCATATAATTTTAGTTTCAGAGGTGGTTTCTAACCCCAGAATCTAGTCAGTTACTGTGACACAGGACAGGAGAGGCCCTGCACAGGCCTGGAGGAGCCAGGCGGGCTATGTAATGAAGTAGATCTGTATTTTGGACAATTGAGCCAGGTACGGAAAGACAAGAGACTGTGAGACTGCCTTAGTTCCTGGTTCCTGTCCCTTGGGAGGCCCAATGACTGGTACAGAGATATCCCTGTATTCACTTGCTGTAGTAAGTGTTTATCACTTCCAAAGCATAACAAAGACAACGGGTACCATGTTGAAGAGGAAAACCGGTATGCAGTGGTCCTTCTTACTATACTCTAGTGGTGCTTGTGTCCAGGCACCCACCCCTCTCCCATGCAGCCCATGTGTTTCAGAGGGAAGGGATCCCACCCCCAGCTCTAGGGGCAGATCCTGACTGGTGAGGGCCATTCAGCTGGCATCAGCCTCTGATCACTCTTACTGGTCCACGAGGGAGCGGGTGATCGAGGCTGACTCAAAGAAGATTCAGGGAAAGGCCTTTCCCCTCTTGGTTGGGATGGGTTCTCTCACTCTCACAGGTCTCTTTCCCTCACTAAATGAGGACAAAGATGTGTGCTACCCTAGTTGCTGCTGGCAGCCATGAGCTAAACAAACTTGAAAAAGAAAACTGGATACACAGGGAAAGGTGGAGCCGAAAGAACAACAACTATGAAACTGTACCCCACTTGGTTATGAGATAATAGAGCTCCTTACTAAGAGGAAGGACAGTGTCATTGCCAGCAGCATAGATTCTGGAGCCAAACCACCTGGGGTTTGAATCTGACTCTGACACTTACTGGCCATCTTAGCTACTGTAAGTTACTTAACTTCTCTAAGCCTCAAGTTGTAAAATGGGCATAATAATAGTTCCAACCTCATAGGGTTGCTATGAGAATTAAATGAATTTATATATATCAACTCATATATACACAAATACATACATATATCAAGCACTTAGAACAGAGCCTGGCACACAGTAAACGTACGTAAGTGATGGCTGGAATCACCTGAGTCAGGGTGTCTGTAATTTGCTGTGGAAGGCGGCCTGATGGGTATAGGAGAAGGGACAGAACAAGTATAGGAGGACGTCTCTGAGGCACGGAGTGCCAAGCTGGACTCTGGAAAAATCGAGATGAGTGCGAAACATCACATCACTCTAGCTTCTGAAAAGGATGTAAACTCCATTCCATAAACACTGCAGGGAAAAAATGTCCAATGAAGTTAATAAAGGAAGAAAGCATATTAGAAATACCCAGTTGTGTGATACACAGACAGAAAAAGACCAAAGGAGCTCTTGCCCAAGAAGGTGCCACAACTGCAGAGACGTAAGCAGAAAGCCAACGCTGGATCCATGTAAAGAGACACAGATCAAGGCTTGGCCAGATTCTACGGGAAACCCGTTTCAGTCCATCTCTGAATTGAGCCGATAGGCCACGCACAGGGACAGAATGACATCTGGTTTCCTGTCACACATCCACACCTGCTAACCAACACACAGCTTGAAGGTCTAATTTTAGATTCAGCAGCCGTGACAGCATTTTTATTTCTTTAAAAAAAGACTGTCCATATTTCATCTTCTGGGTGTAGTGGATAGCCCTTACTCTCACATTCCCTGCAAAGGAGGGGAATGGAAATCATAACGGGTCCTTTCTTTCATGTCCCCCCAAGATTACCCACTCATTTAGAATGTCTGCCTAAAATGCCTTTTAAATCCATGTCAAGACCTAAGAAAACATAAGTTTCCCAGAGCCTGAATCACAGCTGTCATTACATCATCCCCTGCTTAGAAACCTTTGTGTGACTGCTTGTTGCCGGAAGAACAAAACCCATTCTCCATAACCTGGAATCCAAAGCAACCTACAGTTTGAGATTAAGTCCATCCTTTAAAAATGTCCATATTCCTGCATCAACACTTTGCTCAAGTTGGGGTCACATATTGGCTGGGCAACTTAGTGACCATCTCTCTTTGGGTAAGTTATTTAACCTTAGCTTCAAAACACCTCAGGTGAAGGATCTAGCTTTGACCTTGACATTATAGGAGTCAATAAATACTGGCCTGCTGTGTCAATCATTTAAAAGAGAGTGTTTTGCAGAGGACAGGAACATAACAAACCAAAGAAAGAAAAAGGTGTAGTTGGTCAAACTTTTTTACACAGGAATCTGGTAATATGTATCAAAATATAAAATGCACATAACCTTTGAATTGACCCAGAAATCCCACCTATCCCATCTACCTTAAAAGGTCATTGAATAAGTGAGGAAATATGTAATCATAGGGATTTCATCACAGCATTGTTTATAATAGCAAAAAATTCAGAAACAATCTAAATGCATTAGGATTGGACCAAGAAAATTATGTAAACAGACACTGTTGTTAGATGATGAAAACTGCTTCTTTTTTCCCTGAATTTAGTGTTTTTTACAAGATACATGTAACATTTTTTCCAAAATCAGAATGACTATTTAAAAAATAATTTTTAAAAACACACAATGGAAAAAGGTCCTGCAGGACATTTTCTTGGATTCTCCAGGACAGTTATTATTTTACAAAGAACTGATGAAGGTTTAGTACTGCTTTTCAGGCCAGCCAACAGCCCAGATGAGGCTAAAATGAGGTATATGAAAGACTTCTGTGCTTTTTGCATAAAATCAGCCAATTCTGTCCTTTTACTACTTCTACAAAAAAAGAAAAAAAAAGCTCTATTTTTTACCCACAACTTTTATAGTTAATCCTAAACATCTATGTTCTATGTGAAGCTCTTGACATGAGAGAGACTAAGAAAAAAACAAGCTAGTGGGTGGTTCAGAGCAAGCCCACCTCAGACGCTAATAAGACTTGGCATTCATACTCACCCAGTGTGCTGCTGGAGCATTCTAGAATTATCACTATAGGACCAAAATTATGGGGTGCAGAAATGATTTGAACAAGTGATGGGGCATCAGACGGATTTTAGATTTCTGATTTTTAGTTATTTGGGTTTGAGGGCTTTATTTCCCTTAAAATGACAGGTAAATAAAAATCTCAAACCATATAGAACAGAAAAACATACAGTAAATTATCCTCTGAAATCATAGTTCACAGCAATAATCACTATTAACATGTGGTGCTTGTTATAGTTTGCTTTTGTTTGTAAACCTATTTCAAAGGAATTAATCATTTCTCACCCATTATACTGGCAAAAATAAAAACGTATGTTAATATTAAGTCCTGGCAATACTGTAGGAAATGAGCTTTCATGTGCTGCTGCTGAGAGTGTAAATTAGCTTATTAATATACTGGTGACAGAATCTGTATAAACTTAAAAGATGCATGTCCTGAGAACCAGCCACATAACTTTCTTTTATCGAGGAATAATTCATATACCATGAAATTCACCCCTTTAAGGTATACAGTTCAGTGGTTTTAGTATTTTCAGAGGTGTGCAACCATCAACACTAGTTCCAGGATATTTTCATCACCCCAAAGAGAAATTCCATACCCATCAGCAGTTCACTCCCTCTTCTCCTGTCCTCCTTGCCCATGGCAACCACTAATCTACTTTCTGTCCCTATGGATCTGCCTGTTACGGACATTTTAAATCAACTGACTCAAAAAATATATGGCCTTTTTTAACTGGCTTCTTTTGCTGAAAACAGTGTGTTCAAGCTTCATCCACGTTGTAACATGAACCATTACTCCATTTCCTTTTATGGCTGAATAATATTCCATTGTATGGATATACCACATTTGGTTATATATTCATCAGATGAAGGACATTTGGCTTGCTTCCACATTCTGCCTATTACGAATAACGGGGCTATGAACATTCCTGCAAATTTTTGTGGATTTTTTCAATACAGTGTAGAACTGCTGAGTCAAGTGGTACCTCTACATTTAACTGTTTGAGGCACTGAAAAACCATTTTCCACAGCATCTGCACCATTTACATTCCCACCAGCAGTGTGCGAGGGTTCCAATTTCTCCACATCCTTTCCAAAACTTGTTACTGTGTCTCTTTTTTATTATAGCCATCCTAGCAGGTTTGAAGTGGTATCTCAGTGTGGTTTTAATTTGCATTTTCCTAAACACTAAAGATGTTGAGCATCTTTTCACGTACTTATTGGTCATCTGTATACTTTTCTGGATAAATATCTACTCAAATGCCTTGCCCATTTATTAATTGCGTTGTCTTTTTATTACTGAGTTGTAACAGTCCTTTACATATGCTGGATACTAAACCCTTATCAGATATACAGTTTGCAAATATTTTCTCCCATTTGTTGGGCTGTCTTTTCACCTTCTTGACAGTGTCCTTTGAAGCACAAAAGTTTTTCATTTTGATGAAGTCAATTTTACCTATTTTTTTCTTTTGTTGCTTGGGCTTCTGGTGTCATATCTAAGAAACTACCCCCTATTCCAAGATCATACAGATTTACACCTATGTTTTTTCCTAAGAGTTTTATAGTCTTAACTCTTTCATTTAGTTATTTGATCCATTTTGAGTTAATTTTGTATTTGGTGTGAGATAGAGGTCCATCTTCATTCTTTTGAATGTGGATATCCAGTTGTGCCAGCACCATTTGTTGAAAAGAATACTCTTTCCTCATGGAATTATCTTGGCATATAGCTCTTTAAAATCTACCTGAAGTGTTCTGTAGCTTGATTGTGGCAATGGTTATACAACTATATGTGTGTGTTTGCCAAAACTCATTGAATTGTACACTAAGAAGAATAAATTTTGTATGTAAATAATAACTCAATAAACCTGACAATTAAAAATTCTCCTTTAACATAATACTGTATGTCAACTATAT
Source organism: Kogia breviceps (assembly GCF_026419965.1). NCBI lineage: Eukaryota > Metazoa > Chordata > Mammalia > Artiodactyla > Physeteridae > Kogia > Kogia breviceps. The sequence goes on from NC_081313.1 coordinate 122,496,139, forward strand.
TTCAATAATAAAATCAATTCTCCTTTAAAGAAACATTCACATATAGAATATACAAGGATCACATGCTTCACAAATATTACAGTACTGCTTATATATATAAGAGTAACTAGAAACCATCTGAACATCTGTCCAAAAGGAAAAAAGCTAAATAGAATGTAGTACAATGATAGGATTGAACACTATGCAGCAGTTCAAAGGAATAAACTAGATTTTATAGACATCAAATGGATAAAGTTTAGAAACATTCTACTAACGAAAAAGATAAGTGTACAATGATTTACACAGAATGAAAGCATGTATGTAAAAAAGATAATCAAAACCATACTATACAGGTTCTATGAGTATCTAAAGGTATCTCTTAAAGGTCTGGAAGAATACTCAATACACTGATAACACTCACTGCCTCTGGAGAAGGCAAAAAGGCACCAAATTGGATAGGATAGTCAGAAAGGAGTTGAGCTGTCATTTTTCCCCCAAAGGGAAATCTATTTACTGATTACTTGTGTGATTAAAAATTAATAGTATATAATTTATGTGAGTTGTAAACAGAGGTTATAAGTATGGAATCATAGCTTTTTAATATGCGTGCTCATGTGTGCTTCCCCGCACCCAACCTACATGCGCGCGCGCACACACACCACACACACACACACACACACACACACACACACACACACACACACAGAGGTGATCTTACCAATTTGGATTTTCTATACTTTCCCGGAAGACAGACTCTTCCTTCATAGATGCATATTGTGTCCACGTAAGGCAATGACTCCTTATAGCCATGTTCCTTTCCTGAGGATTGAACCATGATTCCTCTTCTAACTGGACATTAGGTATCTTTAAAATATTCACCTGTCCAAAAGACAGAAGATGGCTTTCTGAATTTAGGAAGAAAAAGCTACATAAGGACTGTGTCCAGAGTTGCTTTTAGTCTTGGGGAATTAATAGGACAAGTGATCCTGATATATGGATGATAGCTCACCAATGGCTGTAAGTCCTTGATAATCAAACATACTATGACCTTACTAAATGCTGGTAAGGACATGCAAGTGGCCCAGGATTTACACAGCCTGTATAATCCCTGGCCTGATTTCCCTAACTGCTAAACACTAAGCAAAGTATCAGCCTCCTTCGTGTCTCCTCTAGGTCTGGTTATGGCCTTCTTAAATTGACGGATTCTAATTGGGCCCACTTATGGGCTCACATGCAGGACAATATCAGATAAAATATTTTTTTCATTTTAAACTCTGCCCAATATCTAGAAATGTATGCTTTCCTAGGTGGAGGAAACATGCAAAGCTACAAAGGCAGAATTGTACAAGTCAGGGTGTTCTTAAATTATTTAAGAATGGAGATACAAGACAAAGTTGAATGCCTTTTTAAATAATAGATGCAAAGCATGTATACAGGGCAAAGGCAGGGTACATACTCTGTGGAAAAAGCCAGCAATAATTTGCTGCACATACTGCAACATATTATTATCTGGAAAATAAAAGAAAGTTCATTTTCACTGTCATATCAGCCTTCTTTACACTAAAGAAAGCAAAAGAGTCTTAACCCATGATAAGAAAGTGATGGAAGCTGCCGTGTTTTCTACATACAGCACAGCAAAGAAATTTGCAAGCTAACCGGCAGGACCCCCGCTGGGTTTTATATCACACACAGGATCACTTCCAGGTTGAAAAGACTGAGACATTTTTAAAAGTACGCAGCAAGACACTCTCCTCTATTTCCTAATGATTCTAAAAGGACTCATGTCAATAATCCCTCTACGGTTAAAGCAATGTGATTAAAAATTTCACTCACCTTTTTCCAACAATCACCAGAGTGCTCAAGGATTTCAAAGAGAGAAACAATTTGCTATCATGAAGATTTCATCATCAATACCATTACTTTATAGAAACACACGCAAAAAGACTTACAGAGGGTGCTGAAAACACTATACTCCCAAAACCATTCTTACTGACAGTAAAGTGGAAACTGAAGCTTTTCTCTTCCTTACTGAAGATTACACTTAATATTTACCATCTGCCCACTTCTGATCATTCTTACCTAAGAGTCATATCTAACCATGGACAGATTAGAAAAGATGGCCACTTCATGCAAAATGTCCAAAGTATCTTTTAAAATAATTGTAGCCCATCTCTATGTACATTAAGAGCCCTCCACAAAAGAGACAAAACAGACAGGAAAAAAACTATCTCTGGTAGCACCTGTCAAAACTGAGGTTGGATAGGAGACAAATTTCTTCCTTTGAAGGGCTCTGAGGTAGGAGAACTGGGGAAGTTCTAACACTCCTTCACATCAGAAAATGCTATCTCTTTCCATGACTATTTGGAAAACACCCAACGTTACACCAAATCTGATTAAATTTTGAAATGAATTTACCTTCCTTAAAATTTCTGGAACCACATTTTGACAGACTGCAATCCTCTTTCTATAGATGATCCCTGTGGACACATCTAGAAACAGAAAAGTTTTACGCTCAAAAAAAAACTCAAGGAAATGTATTCTTGTTTTAATGTCAATAAAACTTTTAATGTCAATCTCAATTTTCTATATGTAGAATTCCCAGAGAAAATATTTAACTCAAAACCCAGCATCCCTGACCACTTTTCTGGGCCAAATCCCTCCAAATATCTGTGAGCAAGGAATAAGGATAAAATAGCTAGCCACTCACACTGCACAGTCTAAATTCAAGGACAAAAGAATCATAAATCGTTCACTGCTCAGGACTATTAATGTCAACACTCCAGTGGCCATGCCCAATGACCCTCCTGCTCAGCTCCTACGAAGAGAATGTTTTAACAAAACGATGGAGAATCTGATTCTGCCACCTTCTGCACCAAACATGTTTTCAAGCACAGGTTTCTGGCTACAAATTTAAACCTATTATTAATTATATTGGGCATACTCTTCTCTCATAGGGGAACAGACCCCGCGTGGCTAGAACTATTCTATTTTGGAAAGAAGTTTACAGAATAGCACTAGGGACATAAAAAAAAAAACACAATAAATGTGAGTTGAGAAAAAAAAGGAAACCAAATCAGAGAAAAATATAAACTCTGAAGTGTTGTCTTTTGCTCTGTGAATTACTGTGACTCAGTCACATTCCTAGTTTCTCAAAGCTCTGGCTATAACAGCCCTGAACCTTGGTGCAAACACCCTGAGTGCCCAGAAGTTGTTGGTAGGGTGAGAAATTGGTTCATCTCCTCTGCCCACTGGCATGCCTTCGGCCATCTCATCCAATGTCTGCAGCACATGTAGTGAAAATGGATGAGCCACTCCCGGAGGCAAAGATGCCCCTGTCAGTGGTAGAAATTATAATTAACCACTTAAGAATATGCACAATGTTCTATCATTTGATCTTCTCAACAACCTAAAGGCAGGTTGTTATTATTTTCCCATTTAACGGATGAAGAAATAGAGCCTCCAAGAAGTTAGGTCGTGTAGATAGTAACAAAATCAGAACCTGAAATCAGACTTTTCTAATGCCATATAAAACCTTTCTCCTACGAGTGCAGGTACCTGAGAAAATGGTTTTTAATCATATTTACAGAGTTATGGAAGTGCAGGAAATACCCTCACAAAGACAGTTCTCTCTTCACCAAGCAGAGAGAAGGCCTCAGAGTCACGAAATGAACATCTCATACGTTTCCTCAGAAGGTTCAAGAGCATGGTAGCCCGAGGCTGGGTGTCTCCAAAGGTTTACACATTGATGATGTGCATCATTATAGCTTCCTTCATTGCCAGTTCTCGAGTTCAAACACTGACAGTGAAAACGCTTCTACCGGAGATGTAAATGACAGAGAACAGGAAAGACTCCTACACTCCAGTCCAAGGATCAGTAAACATCTTCTGTAAAGTGCCAGATGGTAAATATTAATATTTTAGGTTTTGTGGGCCCATACAGTCTCTGTTACCACACTCCATTGTTTTGATAAGGAAGTAGGCACAGATAACACATAAATAAATGGGCATAGCTGTGTGCCAATAAAACTTTATTTACAACAACAGGCAAGCATAATTTGTCAAGCCCTACTCTAGTCAATACTGAACCGTATTGTTAAGCAGTTTTGATTCCATAACCCAATCATTTTACAGTCACATCTCATATACATGCTATTAGTCATATCTATTTTGCCATCTATAAAATGATATATGAATATATCAAGAGACATAGCCATGTAACCTCATTGTTCTGAAGATTAAGTTAATAAAAGTAAGAGTGCCTGGCACACATTAAGTGTTCAAAAATGTAAACTGTCACAGCTGTCATCAATTCTTAATGGAGAAAGAGCATAAGGCAAGCCTTCTATGGCTGGAAATGCTGGGTGTTCTTTTCTATCAGTCGCCTCGAATACAGAACTATACCTGTTAATATACCTGTTTAAAATATAACAGGCCACACACACACACACAAAGACACACATCTTTACAAAGATCGGTAGCACTTACCTTTTTTTTCCTCCACAATTTTTACAGAGATGACATTTTTATCCATGGGATTTGGATACTAAATGAAAACACATAAAGAAAAATTACCATTCTTTTTTTTTTTACCAAAATGAATTACTTCATAGTAACCAGTTATTTGCAGAAACAGTAAATATTATCTAAGCAATCTCTAAGGCCAGTATTCAATCAAGAGTCTTAATTTTACTACTTCGGAATAGGTAAGGAGATGCTATCAACAACTGGACCTGTATGAAATCAGGAGAAAGCTTCTTTGGAGTCAACCTAGCTCTGGATGGAGAGGGGGAGGTTAGGTTAAGCCAATGAATAAATAATACTATTAATATTGAACCAGCCTTACATAAATCAAGCATGTTCTTTGTACGAGGCACTGCGTTGAATGCTTTACTTTCATGATCATTTTTAAAATCAGCCTCTCTGTTGTGATTGGGTCATGGGATATCATTATCCCATCTTTCAGAAACTAAATGGAAACTGAATAAAATCAGAAAGCTTAGGGTCACCCAGCTGGTTAGTGGTAGAGCCACAAAATTGAATCAGGCCTAGTATCAATACGTAGTGAATTCCTTCACTATTGTCCTTTACTATTGCCTGGTGGCTGGGTCAGCATCACAGGAGTATAATCACAGAAGGAATCTATGCCAGGTGCTCAACAGTTTATTTATGTATGTATGTGTATGGCTGAGTCACTTTGCTGTACAGAAGAAACTGGCACAGCACTGTAAATCAACTATATTTCAATAAAGAAAAAAAAACAAAAAAAATTTTTATTTATTGATTAAATTCCCCTGAAACACAACTTCATGTTAATAAAAAGCTGATAGGGCTTCCCTGGTGGCACAGTGGTTAAGAATCCGCCTGCCAGGGCTTCCCTGGTGGTGCAGTGGTTAGGAATCCGCCTGCCAATGCAGGGGACACGGGTTCAAGCCCTCGTTCAGGAAGATCCCACATGCTGCAGAGCAGCTAGGCCCGTGCGCCACAACTACTGAGCCTGCGCTCTAAAGCCCACACGCCTAGAGCCGTTGCTCCGTGACAAGAGAGGCCACCGCAATGAGACGCCCGCGCATGGCAATGAAGAGTAGTAGCCCCCACTCACTGCAACTAAAAAGAAAGCCCACGCATAGCAACGAAGACCCAACGTAGTCAAAAATTAATTAATTAATTAATAAGAAAGGAAAAAAAAAAATCCGCCTGCCAATGCAGGGGAAATGGGTTTGAGCCCTGGTCCTGGAAGATCCCACATGCCACAGAGCAACTAAGCCCGTGCGCCACAACTACTGAGCCCGCGTGCCTAGAGCCCGTGCTCTGCAACAAGAGAAGCCACCGCAATGAGAAGCCTGTGCGTGCACCACAACGAAGCACCACCCCTGCTCTCCACAACTAGAAAGGCCGCGTGCAGCAACGAAGACCCAACACAGCCAAAAATAAATTTATGGGAAAAAAAAACTGATAATAGCTACCATTTTTGTCCTAAGCAGTTTAATATATTATTTCAGTTTAATTCTCAAAACTATTCCATGAGTTACATTCTGGGGTTTTTGTTTTCCCTTTCACTTGTGAGAAATTAAGCTTGGATAAACTAAGTCATTTGCTCAAAATCCCCCAGCTAATGAGCATCAAGACTGTAATTTAGCCACAGATACTTTCTTTTGCCTTCAAGGCCTGCCCACCTAACCTACCTTCAAACACCTCAGTCACTCAAACCCCACCCTTTCCACTGCTCAGATGCAAAAAGAGACTCAGAGAGTAGAAGTCCTCAAAGCCAGAGGACAAGCAGGCTGCTGACCAGGCCTGCTGAGCGCCTGTCGGGCTCTATTCCCAGAGGTTTACTGCTTCATCATGAGATCTAATATGAAAGGAAAATTACAGGGAAGTCTTATCCAAAACACCATAAGATGCTGAGGGGGAGACGAGAGCAGCAAACAGGCTGGGAGGGACAGGGGACAGGGCCCTCCACTTGGTAAGCTTGAGCTTTAGGCCTTCTGAACCCAGGAAATGGTATACAAAACTCAGTGAGCAGGGCTCGATCCCCACCCCACGGCAGCTCTGTGTCTGCATGCATCAGTTTGTATAAGAGGTTGACTGAGTGACTGATTTTTCAGGGAAAAGGATCCATCACTTTCACACATTGTTAAAGATATCTGTGGCCCCAAAAGACCTGGGATATGATAAGAACACAGACTCTGCAAGAGCAGGAATTTTGTACCTCCACCAGCCAGCACAGTGTCTGGCACACAGCAGGCAGTCAATGAATATTTGCCGAATGAATGAACAATCTGGAAGATAAACCTTGCTGACCTCCAGGATCAATGTGGAAACTAAACCTTACTCCCTTCGAGGACCAGGGGAACCAATCTATGAAGTGAGCAGTGGCCTCAGTCCTTGGTGTCCTCAACACATCACACCCCATGCCGTAAACCCTGCCAGTCACACTCCCATCTGGGCAACTGCAATCTTGATAACAAATCAACAACTTGCCTTTTTGTTTGTTTGTTTGTTTGTGCCCACACGCTCGGCTTTTAGGATCTTAGTTCCCCGACCAAGGATCAAACACAGGCCCCGGCAGTGAAAGCACCAAGTCCTAACCACTGGACTGCCAAGGAATTTCCCAACATGACTGTTTAAATATTTATTTACTCATTCATTCATGTTTGCTCCAGAAAAAAATACTCAAAATTACAATGCTTGTTTTCTTGAAGTTTAATCTTCAGTATTTTTTTGAAGATAATGTCCATCACAGGGGGTCAGGTTTAGCTATTCTGTCCCTCAGCAAGAGGGCTTCACTTACACAACAACCTTGAAGTGAGGGAGCTATCTGAGACTCACACAGATGCCCTTAATTTTTATTGTGTGTGTGTGTGTGTGTGTGTGTGTGTGTGTGTGTGTGTGTATAGAAATCAGAACTTTTATACTAAGGTAAAACGAGAGTCTGAGAATATTGCCTCTACTACAGTTCTATTTTACTCATTTTATTATATTCATCAATACATCCTGACTGACTGAATATTATAAATACACTGTAAGTTATAGGAAGATGAATGAACTAAATTATGAAAGAGGTTGGAAACATAATCACCAGAGAAAGCTAATGATAAAAATTTCCCAAGTTCTGATTACTTCACAAAGTTATCAGTGAAATTCCTAAAGATTATAAACTCAAATGCTTTACTCAAGCTTTTATATAACTTTAATATCTGCTTATTAGGGTGAAGGGTATCGATTTAAATATTAGAGTAATTATTCTTCACTTAACAGTTTTCTGACTACCTAGGCACCATTCCAGGCACTAGGGATAGATTAATGAAACAAACAAAATTGTAGCCTCTTAGAGAGTTTACATGTTAGTCAGAAAAACAAAAAATAATATATATAAGGAGAAAATAAATCAGACTAAGGGATAATAGGGGCTTGGGAAATCATGAAGAGGAGCCATTGTAAAATACTTAAGGGTCACTCATTAGACAATTCTTGCAAATTACAAAGTAAAATGGAAGTTGTCTCAGCCAAACACAAGAAATCCTAAACTATTCACTCTAGTAAACTCATTTGCAAGATTCAAGGCATTTACCTATGCAACTACTTTTGGAGTTGAATAGACATGAGCCTCAAGTTTCCTTCCATACGAGAATGGAAAAAGAAATCAGAGGTTTATTTACAATAGCTAAATATCATGACATGAAAGGCATATATTTTAACTTTTTTTAAATTAATGATTTATTGTGCTGAGGCGCCCCCTACCTGGCATTATTCAAAATTTTCTGATACCATCTTGTGGTAACTTGAATATTCATGATTTAATTCACAAAAATGTATCTGAAGTCAGCTAATAAGGGGTCGAGAGAGGGAAGGCTGCTCAGAGAGGATCACCACCAGGAATGCCAATTGGGAAGACAGGAAGCAGGTGATCAGGTTTTTCTGGACACCTGTACAAACACAGTGTGACAGTGGAAAGGGTTAAGCTAGATCAGGATCAAGACTTAATTGCACATCTTTGCCAGTGCAAAGTGCTGTATTAGAGGTCACCATATGTATTATCTCGTTTTGTCCTCCTCAAAATGAGGAAATCTCTTAACAAGTGTTAAGATAAGGAGTCTCCATGTTAAAAACATAACGGCATAAGACCTGCACACGAGCTGGGCAACCCTGGGATCTTCCGGCCCCCGCTCCACACTAGTGACTTTCATGGAAGCAAAGTGGACTGATGACCCAAATATCTACCAAAAACCCTTGCCATCCTTGGACCTCACTCAGTGGATCACAAACTGCAGTGGCTAATAATTACTGCACAGGGCTCTGCACATTTGCCATACTTTCTGGGTGACACAAGGGATTTTTCAAGGTATATTTGAGTTCACTCTGAATTTACTTATAATTTTTACATTCTTCACAGAACGTATAAACTAATCCCTTCCCTTTCCCCAAGATATAAATGTGTTGCAAATATCACTGCTTATATTATATGTATGTAACAGTCTAACAAGGGTAAAACGTAGACTCTCCTACACTGTCATATACCTTGATTTCATGTGTTTTACATATTAAAAGGCAAGAGGCCAAAAATGTCAAAATAATGGGTAAAAAACAAAATACACATTAAAACAAATACATAGCTATGAAGAGTGATAGGTCAAGAAATAGAGTCCAGGGGCTTCCCTGGTGGCGCAGTGGTTGAGAGTCCGCCTGCCGATGCAGGAGACGCGGGTACATGCCCCGGTCCGGGAAGATCCCACGTGCCGCGGAGCGGCTGGGCCCGTGAGCCATGGCCGCTGAGCCTGCGCTTCCGGAGCCTGTGCTCCGCAACGGGAGAGGCCACAGCAGTGAGAGGCCCGCGTACCGCAAAAAAAAAAAAAAAAAAAAAAAAATAGAGTCCATCTAACTACAGGAATAACATTCAGTATATTTCTGGGAGTAGATCCATGAAGATAGGGTATATTTACGTTTCTTATTTACATATTTACAGGGGGAAAATATAATAAGCTTTCATAAAGCTGACTCTTAAGAGAGTAAGGAGTTATTAACATATCAACTTTCCAGGACTTCGGTGGTCCAGTGGTTAAGACTCCAAACTCCCTATGCTGGGGGCCAGGGTTCAATTCCTGGTCAGGGAACTAGATCCCGCATGCATGCCGCAACTACGACCTGGTGCAGCTAAATAAATAAATAATTATTTTTTTTAAAAAAAGAAAGAAACAGCTTTCCAAAACCTCAGAAGTCGATGCCTGCCTTTTATAATACTCCCACCAAAAAAGTCAATGACCTCCAAAGGAGCCATTGTTTACCAACTTCCAACTGGCATTATCCAAGGGAGCACGAGGAAGCAGTTAAGCTGATATATCTGTATTAGTCCTTCAAAGAAGGCCAAGGAGACCTAAAGTAAGTCTGGTATATTAACATATCAGTTTTATATCAGAATGGGAGAAAATATTTGCTAACAAAGCAACTGACAAAGGATTAATATCCAAAATTTATAAGCAACTCATGTAGCTCAATAACAAAAAAACAAACAACCCAATACAAAAATGGGCAGAAGAACTAAACTGGCATTTCTCCAAAGAAGATATACAGATTGCCAACAAACACATAAAAGAATGCTCAACATCATTAATCATTAGAGAAATGCAAATCAAAACTACAATGAGGTATCATCTCACACCGGTCAGAATAGCCATCATCAAAAACTCTAGAAACAATAAATGCTGGAGAGGGTGTGGAGAAAAGGGAACCCTCCTGCACTATTGGTGGGAATGTAAATTGATACAGCCACTATGGAGAACAGTATGGAGTTCCTTAAAAAACTACAAATAGAACTACCATAGGACCCAGCAATCCCACTACTGGGGATATACCCTGAGAAAACCATAATTCAATAAGAGTCAGGTACCAGCACTTTCACTGCAGCTCTATTTACAATAGCCAGGACATGGAAGCAACCTAACTGTCCATCAACAGATGAATGGATAAAGAAGATGTGTCACATATATACAATGGAATATTACTCAGCCATAAAAGGAAATGAAACTGAGTTATTTGTAATGAGGTGGATAGACCTGGAGTCTGTCATACAGAGTGAAGTAATTCAGAAGGAGAAAAACAAATACCGTATGCTAACACATATATATGGAATCTAAGAAAAAAAATGTCATGAAGAGATGAGTGGTAGGACAGGAATAAAACACAGACCTACTGGAGCATGGACTGGAGGATATGGGGAGGGGGAAGGGTAAGCTGTGACGAAGTGAGAGAGTGGCATGGACATATATACACTACCAAACGTAAAATAAATAGCTAGTGGGAAGCAGCCGCATAGCACAAGGAGATCAGCTCTGTGCTTTGTGACCACCTAGAGGGGTGGGAGAGGGAGGGTGGGAGGGAGTGGGATGCAAGAGGAAAGAGATATGGGAACATACATATATGTATAACTGATTCACTCTGTTGTAAAGCAGAAACTAACACACCATTGTAAAACAGTTATACTCCAATAAAGATGTTAAAAAATAATAAAATAAAATTTTAAAAAAATTAAAAATTTTTTTTAAAAATAAAAAACTTCTCACCTCAAAAAAATATATATATCAGTTTTATAAGCATTAAGGGAATCTCTGCCACCCAGGCTGTTGCCAAACATGTACACACAAAGAGATGGAGCTGCCGAAAAGAGATATGGCGTTTAACTACACAAAGAAATCACTGCGAGCTGTGCCAAATTCCCTTTATGAGCTACACACTATTGTCTATCTTAAAAGAAGAGCAAAGTTGACTTTATACCAAGACCAAATGATTAGTCAAAATGTCAATGACCAAAGACTAAACACATTTAAGTCAACAGACATTCTGAATGGCTGTTCATTGGCCTTCGCAGTAGGAGGATGAAGTAGAAGAAACAAAGGACAAGGGGGCAAGATGTGCAGACTGTGATGCTGTCATCTGTGAAGCCTGGGTGGTAGACCACCAGATGATCCTCAAAGGCCCTCCTGGTGGGACAAGTTATGATTCTAAACAAAGGCCAACCAATGTCACTTCACGCTCATTCATACCAAAATGTCCCAATAATTGGCAATGACATAATGAAGTTTTTTTGGTTTTGTTTTTTGTGGTACACGGGCCTCTCACTGCTGTGGCCTCTCGCATTGCGGAGCACAGGCTCCGGACACACAGGCCCAGCGGCCATGGCTCACGGGCCCAGCCGGTCCGCGGCATGTGGGATCCTCCCGGACCGGGGCACGTACCCGCGTCCCCTGCATCGTTAGGCGGACTCTCAACCACTGCACCACCAGGGAAGCCCAAAGTTTTTTAAAAAGAATCATTCATACAATTGTGACACCAAGGAAAATCCTCTTCCCTAAACATTAAATGCAGCACTATTTACAATAGCCAAGACATGGAACCAACCTAAATGTCCATCGACAGATGAATGGATAAAGATGTGGCACATATATACAATGGAATATTACTCAGCCATAAAAGAAAGGAAACTGAGTTATTTGTAGTGAAATGGATGGACCTAGAGTCTGTCATACAGAGTGAAGTAAGTCAGAAAGAGAAAAACAAATACTGTATTCTAACACATATATATGGAATCTTAAAAAAAATAAATAAATGATACTGATGAGCACTGTTGCAGGGCAGGAATAAAGACGTAGACATAGAGAATGGACTTGAGGACACTGGGACAGGGAGGGGGAAGGTGGGGTAAAGTGAGTGTAGCATCGACATATGTACACTACTGAATGTAAAATAGATAGCTAGTGGGAAGCAGCCGCATAGCTCAGGGAGATCAGCTCGGTGCTTTGCGATGACCTAGAGGCGTGAGATAGGGAGGGTGGGAGGGAGGCTCAAGAGGTAGGGCATATGGGGACATATGTATGCATATGGCTGATTCACTTTGGTGTACAACAGAAACTAACACAGTATTGTGAAATAAAAATTATATTCCAATAAAGATCTATTTTTTTAAAAAAATGCATACACAAACCCAATGCATTTAAAGTTACAAAGTCTACAAAATAACTAATCAGTACTCTTGGAAAGCACCATGGTCCAGAAAGCACTTAGGAACTGAAGAGGAGACTAAGATACAACAACTAAATGTAATGTGGGATCCTGAATTGAATCGTAGACTGAACAAAAATCGTATTAGTAAACAAGTGCCAAAATTCAAATAATGTTTATAGGACAGTTAACATGGTATCAGTGTTAATTCCCTGATTTTAAAAATTATATAGTGGTTTGAGGAAGTCAAGGACAAGAATTTTCTGTCTGTTTTTACAACATTTTGTAAGTCAAATTATTTCTAAATGAAAAGTTAAGAAATAAACGAAAGTAAAATAAAGACAGTCTGGGAAACAGAATGAGTTTTAGAATCTAAGAGACCTCAGTTGAAGCCCACCTATGGGAGTCTCAGGCAAATTATCTCAGTCAGTCACAGTTTTCTCATCTGTAAAATTAGAAAAACAAAAACAAAAAAAACAACAACAAAAATCTACATCAAAGAGTTGTTATAGGAATTCAAGGAAATCATTTTATGTAAAGTGCAACACCTGGCACCTTAATGGTTTTGCTACTAAAAAATGACTCAATATTTTTGAAAACTTAGTTTCAAGACTTCAGTCTTTATCTTGTAACTTACTGTGGTGTCCTATTAAGTAAACTATTAGTGTCCATTTGCAATCCAGATATATTTAAATTATTATTCAAAAATTACTAGAAGATATTTCTTATTTTCCTAGACTAGTAAAACCTCACAAGCTCATGCTTTACCACTGCAGAATTTGTAGAAGACACGACAAGGACTCCTTGACACATCCCTGCCCACTAGCATTAGGGAAAGCGCCACACTGGAGAAGAGAATAGACAGAATACTTACTTTTAAAAAAGGCAACAAACTCTAAGTATTCTAAAAGCTCTTACAGATTTATAATTAAAACATGAATCTTGCACCACACTGTATGTCTGTGATATGCCCCTGAGAAGGCACTTATCACAAAAATTAATTTATTTCCCTTTGTCCCCTTTGACAGTGAGCTCCTTGAGGCCAGGGCTATGTTTTATTTAGCTTTTCATCTCTCAGGGGCCAAATGATACACAGACCTATTGTGGATTTCTATTAGGAGACATATAATGAATGTTTAACTACTATACTTTGATAGTTAAAGTTTTCCTCTCTTTCAGGCACTGATTAAGCCACAACCTCTACTAGGTAACTTACTAAGTATGCTTTAATATTATTTAAATGACATTTTAAAAATAACTCAAAATTCAAATATACACCTTTATTCATGCTTACTCTCCCTTTAATTACTCCAAGTTGAAAAGATTTCTGCAGACTACTTCTCTCAGCTTTTTATTTTCAAGTTCATGGATTTACATGTCATAAATTATTTCTGTTAGTATTACTATAATGATTTTTAACAAGTACTTTAAAAGTACTTGTTTTGGGGCTTCCCTGGTGGCTCAGTGGTTGAGAGTCCGCCTGCCGATGCAGGGGACACGGGTTCTTGCGCCGGTCCGGGAAGATCCCACATGCCGCGGAGTGGCTGGGCCCGTGAGCCACAGCCACTGAGCCTGCGCGTCCGGAGCCTGTGCTCCGCAACGGGAGAGGCCACAACAGTGAGAGGCCCTCGTACCTCAAAAAAAAAAAAAGTACTTGTTTTAAACAAGTACTAAAGCACCTACTGTGTGGTGACATTAAACTATGTATATTGTATGCAACTGTGTGCATTATCCAACTTACTTTCCCCCAACAACTCCAGAAGATATTATTAATAATATTATGCAGATGAGGAAACTGAGGCATAAAAAAATGAACTGACTTGCCCAAACTCACACAGCTAGAAGCACCCCGACACCTGGCTGATGTCAGAGCCCACCTCTTCCTGTCTGCACCGTCTTCCCGTCGCGCCTAATTTTCTAGTAGAATTGAGGATAGGAAGATAAAAGTGAAGAAAGACTACTATAGTGTGAACAAAAAGATAAATAACCATTATGCTAACCCTGGCCTATCATTTTCAAATCACTTATTTTGGAAATACGGGTCCACTCCAAACATTTCAGGAGCTCTGTAGGGAGAGATGTTCCACACATGTGTCAGATATGCAAGGGAGAAAAAATAGGATCAGAAATGGAAACATTATTAATTACCCAATCAACTTTCTACTCTAAATGGAAATAGCCACTCATAAATCCCCTTTCTGAGTTTAAGGGTAAACATTCAAACCATTTTGTTCACAACATCAAGCTCTTGGCTAGAATAAATAAAATCTGAGGCCACTGTGTTGAAGCAAAGAAATTATTTAAATCTGTCCATTTAATTACAGTACCCAAAGTAAGGACATGTTACTGAATCCCACACCGGCTTTGGTCTGAAAGTACATAGGCCTAAATCCTGAAGAGAGTATTTCACTGATTCATTCAATAAGGATTTGCTGAGTACCTACTATGTTCCAGGATCTCTTTGGATACTTGAGATACATCAGGAACAGATGATAAAATCTCCACCCACGAAGCTTACACTCTATTCACAGTGACTCTTTTACCTACAGCATAACAAGAAAATCAACCTGAACAACTCTATGCTAAGAAAAACTGTAGCTTCTCTGGCCTCATTTAAGAATAAACAAGAAAAATCCAGGCCACATAATGGCCGTTTTTATGACTTTAAATTTCAGGTAGACAAAGTTTAGGAAGTCTTTTAGGAAGAAATTTTTAGAAAATCTAGGAATCCAGCTCATGCAAGGCAAGCCCATTAAACAGACCCATGTTAGCTTCCAGAGATGAGTAAGCCTATCAGCTGCTATATCCATCTATGCAACAGTGTGTTCTCTTTGCAGATGGTTTTAAGTAAAAGGAAGGAAACAGCTATAAATCATGAGAACTAGAAAGCTAAGAGTCATTCAAAGAAAGAAACCAAAACACACTGTCAAGAGCACTGACACTGTAGTTCATGGGAAGTACAGTTTAGCATCTGATGAATAAACCATTTTGGTTTTCACAGCACTCCTCCATGAAGAGTTCAATGAGAAACATTGCACTCCACGAACAAAGAGTATTGTGGTGTTTGTTTTCAAGGTGCCACTTAGCTTTGAAAGCATGTAGCTAATATTTTGCCTGTGGTATCCAACAGGCAGGTGTAAGAAGAGCAAACATTCCTCAGGTTTTAAAAATAGCAGGATATTATAACTTGGAAGGCAAGTCCTAACATACCAAAAGCCAGAGATCAGTAGACTCTATTTAAAATAGAACTTCCTCAGTGCTGTAGCACCTTCAAACATATCATTGTGCAAAATCAGATTAAATGCTTCCCAGAGATCCTATGATTGTCCCTTCTGCCACGTGCTTTCCTTTGAATAAAAAAAAAAAAATACGAAAAGACTAAAAGAAAAATAAAAGTGTATTTTGCCATTCTTACTACTTTATGCTTTAAAAGAAACATGCTTGTCAAACTGTTACACATCTGATCCTCACAACAATCCTGGGAGATTGGTGGGGTACACAGCATATCATTTCACGGATAAGAAATTAAGACAGTAGGGTTGTCTCATAAGGTTGTGCATGTTGCTCACTGCACAAGGTTTTCCAGTCAAGCAGGCCATTGGGCACCTAGAAGAAGGAGCACTTTTTTCTAATTTGCATAAGTAGCCCCACTACACCTCCCACTAGCCCCATTTACTGTGAGCTAATGGGTGTAGACCACCTAGATGATGCCTCTTTCTAATTTGCTCAAGGGCACAGTATAGGCTGGTGAAAACTGTTTCCCAAGGCCACCTCAAAACTGCTTTTAGGGGCTTCCCTGGTGGCGCAGTGGTTGAGAGTCCGCCTGCCGATGCAGGAGACGCGGGTTCGTGCCCTGGTCCGGGAGGATCCCACGTGCCGCGGAGCGGCTGGGCCCGTGAGCCATGGCCACTGGGCCTGTGCGTCCGGAGCCTGTGCTCCGCAACGGGAGAGGCCACAACAGTGAGAGGCCCGCGTACCGAAAAAAAAAAAAAACAAAAAAAAAAACTGCTTTTAATGAAGGAAGCACAATGATTGGAATCCAGGTCTACTGACTTCCAGTTCATGGCTTTAAATAATGTAAGGTGGGGACCTCCCGGGTGGTCCAGTGGTTAAGACTCCTCCCTTCTACTGCAGGGGGCACAGGTTTGATCCCTGGTCAGGGAACTAAGATCCCACATGCCATGTGGCCAAAAAAAAAAGAGAGAGAGGAAAGAAAAGAAAAAAGAATGAATAACGTAAGGTAAAAATTCTCAGAGCAACTGAATTTATTGACATCCTAGAGACAGTCACATAGTCCCATCCAGGGATCTCTGAAGGACTGCTTTGTGAATAGAAAGAATGGAAGTATAGTGTCCATAGAGATAACACTGTCCCATCCCTAGACCTTTTCTGCAAATGTTCTCCTCCACTTTCCCTAGTGTTACCTTCCAAAATGTCCTCCTCAGTTTTTACTTACTATGTGCCAGGCACTTTGCTAAGTATTGTATAAGAACTCTTCCAGATCCTAACTGAACCCAGCTAGAGAAGCGACCTCAGCTATATAACACATGGCACCTAAAAACTGCCCACCTGAGCCCAGTCAACTCGTAGAAATGTGAGAATTAAAAGCTTTCCATCCAAAGCTTACCATTGGTTTAGGCCACTAAATCACTAGGGTGATCTGTTACACAGCAGATAACCAAAACAATGTATTTTCTCACCCTCGCACCTTCAAAGCTATACCCTTAGACCAGGCACAACCAGTAGGAGATGAATAAACCCTGAGAGAAGACTGCAGGCAAAAGGAAACTGAGATTGGATAAAGAGCACACAAAGTAGAGTCTACAGCACTGTATTCCCTCAGTGATTATCTGAGTGTCTATTATGTGCAAGGCAGCACAGCCTGGTGATTAGGGGGTGTGAGCTTGGATTCAGATGTGTTGAAATCCTGGCTCTCCCACTTGATAGCTGTGGGAACTTGGAATCTGAACCTCAGTTTCTCCAGACCATGGAATGGAAGTAAATCATAACTACTTCCTGAAGCTGCTGGGAGGAGTAAAAGTGATAACGTATGACAGCACTTCCTCCCCCACCCCGCTGGCCTAGGAAACTCGTCTCATGTTTCAGCCATCACTACACAAATGTCACATTCTCTAAGAAGTCTTCCCTAATGCCACCCTCCGGGACTTCACAACACTGTGAACTTTCCCTGTGTAAATACACATCATCAGCTGGAGTTACGTGTTCACTTGTTAATCATTTATTAATGTCAGTCTCACCCACCGGAGACCATCAGCTCCATGAGAAGAGAGCCTGTCTGTGGTGCCATATACCCAGCGCAGAGCTTGGCACACAAGGTGTCTCTAAACACCTGCTGAACGAAAGAAAAGCATTTAGCCCAGAAGCTTGACACATGCCAAGTACTCTCTAAATGAGAGCTTGGCACTGTGCTACGTGCTTCTTCAGGAGTGAGACCCACTCCGAGGAAGGTTAGAGTCTAATGAGGGAAAAGATACATGCAATAGTAACTACCCAACACTGTAGAAGACGGTCGCTGAGGCCCAAAGTGTCCCTCCAGCTCTGACAAGGCAGAGATTGCCTCTTGATGAGGACAATCCAAAAAGGCTTTCTAAAGGGGCAGTGGCACTGGAGAATCCACACTCCAAAGTGCCAGCCCTAAAACAAAAGTGGGGTGTTGGCTTTTTCTCTTTAGGGCCCAGAAGCCTAGCCTAAGGCAAAGTCTACAGCACATCTGTAATTCATTTATTCATGCATTTATTCATTCATCATTCATCAGATTTATATTGAGTACCTAGTAGGTACCAGGTACTACATACAGGAGATAATTCACAATATTAACCAGCTGACATTCCCCCCCAAAAAAGGCCTCCATGGCAACATCATGTTAACCGGGGTCCTACTCACTCCTTTGTGACCTGGGCCCCCAACTGCATCCTCTAATGGAGGTCAGGTCTTATCACTTAAAAAAATCCATCCCCAGGCTTCAGGGTGGCACACCGGAAGCACCACCAGTGGCAGCTGTCCAAGGCAAATTACAATTCTTGCAAATCTTCCTCAAGATCTGAAAGCTGAAAGAAAATCTGCTACAACATTCATCTGTGGACAAAGAATGTCACCTGCCATTTCAGTAAACAAAGGATGTTGTGGCTGTAAGTCCTTCAGCCTCTGCAGCCATCCCCAGCGGTGCACCCTGAGGGGATTCAGGACCGAGAAAAACAGGATACAGGTCCTAGATAGTTAAGGCACTTATCAAAGGAATTTCAATGAGCCCAGACTCTTGCATCCTTCCATACACAGAAAAACACTAATTTCATTAACTTGAGATGTCCCGTTTTCTTTAATTAGCAGTAATCTTTGGATGGTCAACTATCCTTTTTTTTGTTTGAACTCCTATATATATATACTGGCCCCTCCCTTACCTCCTCAGACCAGTCCCAAGGAGCTATCTCAGAGGCTGTATCCAGGCTTAAGTCCTCAGCAAGTCTGCCCAATAAAACATAATTCTCAACTTTTAGGCTGTGCATTTTTTTAAGTGGACACATCTTAGATGCAGAAACTGAAGCCTAGAGAGAAAATGACCCTTGACCAAGGTCATCAAGTGAACTAACTAAAGGCAGAACCAGGGCTTCCCTGGTGGTGCAGTGGTTGAGAATCCGCCTGCCGATGCAGGGGACACGGGTTCGTGCCCTGGTCCGGGAAGATCCCACATGCCGCGGAGCAACTAAGCCCGTGAGCCATGGCTGCTAGGCCTGCGCGTCCGGAGCCTGTGCTCCGCAACGGGAGAGGCCACAGCAGTGAGAGGCCCGCATACCGCAAAAAAAAAAAAAAAAAGGCAGAACCAGACTAGAAAGAAATTTCCCATTCTACCGTTACGAGCCACAGTCCCAGGAGCAGCCCTTGAGATCAAGAGAGCCACTGAATATTGAGGCTACGGTGTACAGTTATAGTAGCACAAACAACAATATATTTTAAAGAACTTAGCAAGCATCAGTCACTGTGATAAGCACTTTATGGGAATTATTTCACTTGAATCCTCACAACTCCTGAGGTGGTACTATTATTTTTCCCATTTTATATATTACAAAACTAAGGCATGGGGGACTGCCCAAAGCCCCAAGCTGTTAATAAAAGAGAAAGTGGTGAGGTGGTAGATGATGGCTTCAGCAGCCTCCACTAGCTTTGAAGGAGTCAACGATGTACTAGAGAGATCGAGAAGCCCTGTGCAGCCTCACCGGGGCTCCAGAACTTGGGTTCCCCACGACTCTACCTCCAGCTGGGGCAGGGTGTGAACGTGATGCCGCGCACGGAGCCTTTCCCTCATCCTGGTGGGGGAGCTCTCAAGGAAATCCACCCCCGCCCTCTCCCAGCACATCCCAGAGGCGAAACCCGCAGTTGGAAGGGGAGACCGACCGAGGGGAGCCCGACCGTGGGTGTGGACCTCCGAGCTGGCAGAGGGGTGCAGAGTGGAGGTGAGGAGAGCTGCGGGCGCCCGCTGCCCGGAGCGCAGACCGCTGGGCCACCGGGGCAGGGCGGGAGAATGCGAGCCCCGGGCGAGATGGAGCGGGGCGAATACCTTTCGGAGGAAGCTGGCGACCACCTGCTCGAAGGGGTACTTGAACACCTCGTGCACGTCCACGGTGACCCCCATTCCGGCGCGCCTGCCCCGCCTCCGCGAGCACACTGCTGCTGGAACTCTGTATGTGCCGGGCCGCAGGGCGTCCACGCCAGGGTAGCCGAAGAGGCATGGGGGTTTTTTTTCTCCTCCTTCTTCAAACTTTAGAAACTTTATTGTCCAGAGAACCAGACAGTCAGTCATGCCCCCGCCCCCTTCCGCCAGCGTCCCGTCGTGCTGCGGGCGCGGGTGGTGCCGGGGCCCCTGGTGGTGCCGGCTGGAGGCGCCTGTAGCGGCCCGGCCCCGGCCTTGCCCCTTCTCGCGCCGGTCACGCCTCGTCCTGGCCACGCCACGCCCCCGACCACGCCTATGGACCCAAGTATCCGCCCGGGAGCCGCGGCACAGTGCCTCGGAGACTTGGACCTTGCCACTGCGGCCTTTGTTATCACCTCTCCTGGAGCCTTAAGACGCTCTTGGCAGCACTAAAAAAAAGTAATAATAAATACGTAAACTACCCTCCCTCCAAGTTGAGGGATTGTAATATAACCCCCCTTGTGTTGCCGAGTCCTGTGTGACAGAGACCAACAACTGCATTACTCACACTACCCAGGCAGCTGCCTCTGAGGCTTTAGGTTGCATCTCATGTATTTAAAATTTGCACGTATCTGCATCTGACTCCGTAAGGAAATCCTACGCTCATGAAAGGTTAAACACCATGGAGCAAGCAAGTGAATCCATTAATCCAATAACTTATCAAACATGTTACTTCCTGAGCACCTACTGTGTGCCAAGCACTGTGGTGGTAGGCACTGGATTCCGCAGTAAGGAAAGCACACACAGTCCCTGCTGTTAGATGATTTAACACCCAATAAACAAAATAGAAAAAGGAGCAGGATAATAGGTCAAAGTTACAGGCGGCATGATTTCAGCTCAGATAAATAAGGGAGGTCTTTGAGGTGGTGGTTTTTTCATTTAAAATTTTATAATCTCGCGTACACATAGTCATACTGGACTGGCAAAACCCTAGCCTCGGATAAATCCAGCTCTCCATTTACTCACTGCCTCACCCAAGCCACTGAAAGGGCCTGGAGGAAAACTATACACCCAGGCCTCTCTTTAGATTCATAACCACCAACCTCAAGGGGCCTTTTTAATGGTGCTTAGACAAAAACACTGCATTTCTCTAACCCACTTACTGTCCCAGGCTCCTCTCTCTTCAAACTTCCAACACATCCCTCCCCAGCCTTATTCTCAGGTGATTACCTTGCTTCCTTTTTCCCTTAGTAAATAGGAAACATCTCTCTACCACATCTATCGACCCACCTGTCCAAATGCCCTGCCTTCTCTCCTGTTCTTGTGGACAAACTGTTGCCACTTAGTTGAGGGCCAATCTCTCCACTTGTCCACCAAATCCAGGCATGGGCTGCAGATGGTTAACAAACAGCTCTCCTTTAAAAAACAAACCAAAACAAGGCCCTGATGTCTAATGGCTGCAATTTTTGTTATGTAAATACTACCACCGCGGACAATTTGAAATGACCAGCATGGTGTCTTTTCCATCACCCACTCACAGTAGACATAACTGCAAGAACACAGACCATGGTAAAGGCAGTAATGAAGTTAGGAAGAGAAGCTTTTTGAATATCTATTACCTTTTAAAATATTGTCTATTTACTAGTAAATTTATATAATTTAATATTTAATTACAGTTGTGTTTAACAAACAGCTGATGAGGTTCAGAACACAGTATCCTAAAACATGCACCTTAGCATACAGGATATTTTAAGCTGAAGGAGTCCGAGAAAACATCAGAAGCAGGAAGATCTCTCTGGCTGTCCCCCGCCCTTCTCCCCTGAAGCAGGTCATAAGACCCTCTTCTAACAGGTGCCCCTCTATACCCGGAGGAAAGAAGCATCTTTATTTCCATGAAGGGTCACCAGGAAGAATCTGAACAAACAGGCCTTGCCAAGTTTCCCCCAGTTTACTACACTTCCCTCGTACCCTTTGTCCTATCATATTTCTCCACAACTGCCCACTCTTCATCAAACCTAGAATAAAAACACTTAGGTTTAACCATTTCTTCAGGTCTTCATTTCCTGAGGAAGGCTCCAATGTCACTTATAAAACTTACAGTAAGTAAATGTGTATGCTTTTCTCCTGTTAATCTGTTTTTGTCAGTTTAATTTTCACATCCAGCCAGGGACCCTAAGAGGGTCAAGGAAAACTTTATCCTCCCCTACACAGCTCTACCACATCCCTAAAAGTTCTTTGTCCTCTTTCTGGTTCAATGACATCTCAAGCCATATCCACTCCCTCTTTTTTGCATCATCAGTTTTGCCTCTACTGGATCATTACAACCGGCATACAAGTACACTGTGATTTCTTCCATCTTAAAAAAAAAAATCTACTCTTAACCCCATATCTTCTTCCAGCTCTATTTCAACTCTCTTCTCCATTTTTTTCCTATAATCTCTTGAACCCATTCCAGCCAGTTCAGGCCCCTGGCACTCCACTGAACTTACTGCTGTCAAGGTCACCAAGGACCAAATTGCTAAACCCACTAGTTAATTCTTAATCCCCACCTTACTAAGCCTATGGGCTGCATTACCTTGAAATACTGAATGAGAAGTGGGGTGGAGAGTTAGGCACCAAAGCCATTACATGTTGAATGTATGTATAAAGCAACTCTACTATATCACCAACCTATCCTTGCCGGAAAAAAACAAACACAAGCAACTCTACTATATCACCAGCCCATCCTTACAGGAAGAAAACAAACACCAATGTCCAAGGGGAATTACACAGGCCTACAAAGGAGAGATAATTTACTTGTGCAGTTGATAGTGTCTCTAATCTGCCTCTGCAACCAGACAGCAGCTGGATACTGGGTGTGAAAGAGAAGCTCCTACCAGATTGGACCTGTGCCCACGCTCCACCCGGACCACCGATTTCTTCCAGAATGTATCCTTGGACAGCTGCTCACCCACTCCTGATTAACTAGCCACAAAAGGCCAAGGTTGTGTCCTGAAAGATTAAAGGACCCAGCACCTGTTGGCTCTACTTGGGCTGGCTGGCCAACTGCCTTGTGTAAGAACAAATGCTACCTGCCCGTTCCAAGGACATCAGGGCACTCTGAAGGTGAAAGGGGGTGCCAGGCTTGACAAGGGAGGCCACCTTCAAGCAGTCTTGTGGCTCAGAATCACAGCCAGTTTGCACAACTTACCTGCTGTGTCCCAAGGAAGAGAAAAGGGCTGTGAAACAAATTTCCTTTGCTTTGAAATTGAGTGGCTTAACCAGTCAGGGACTCGAGTTTGGAAATTTGCTGGCCAACCTCACAAGTTCATGACCTTATTTGGCCTGTAAGATACCAGACTCATCTTTGTATCTTCAAGGCAAGTCCCAGTAGAAGAACATCCAATACATTTGGATGGAATGAATGGATGATTGGCCCTTTATAAATATTGTGAGGTTTAAGTGGATGGAGAGCTTCAGCCCTGACCTTCTCTCCTTGCCCTCTCACCTCTGTGCTGTTCTCACCCTTTTCATGCTGACTGTCTCTCTGTCACTGATCTTTTTTATCCAGTCTTGTAATTGTCTGTTTATGTGAATTCTCCATTGAACTGTGAGGTTGTCCAGACTGGAAAGAACTGTGTTTTATTCACTCTTCCCTATTCAGTGCTGAGTAGGAAAAACCTCAGTCCACCTCTTGTGTTTCTTTTATTCTCACATTACTACCACACTCACACTTCTGACACGAGATGCGTAGGGGTTTCCCTCACATCAGGCAATTCTGTGACACCAGCTGGGTGTCCTCCAATTTAACTCAATTCTGACACGATCTATGTGGAGATAGCTTCAGACCCCACAGGTTAAGGGCCCACTCCCACAAGACTGCCCCTCCGTCCAGATGTCAAGCCCATGTCAAGGTGATTACCGGATGGGCTATAAATCAGAGGTTCCCACGGTTCAATTAATTTGCTAGAGCAGCTCACAGAACTCAGGGAAACAATTTACTTACTGTTTACCTGTTTATTATAAAAGGATATGACAAAGGTTAGAGATGAACATCCAGATAGAAGAGTTGCATAGGACTAGGTGGGAAGGGGCATCGAGCTTCCACGCCCTCTCCAGCCATCCCACTCCCCCAGCACCTCCACATGCTCAGCAACCTGGAAGCTCTCCAAGCCCCATACTTTGGAGATTTTTATGAAGGCTTCATCACACAGGATGAAGGCAGGATCAATCATTAACTCCACTTCCAGCCCATTTCCCGTCTCTGGTGCATGGGGGATGCGGCTGAAAATTCCAAGTTTCTAATCCTGGTTTGGTCTTTCTGATGATCAGCCCCCATCCAGCAGCCTACCCAGAGTTGCCTCATTAGAACAAAAGACACTCCTATCACCCAGAAATTTCCAGGGGATTTAGGAGCTTGGTGTCAGGAACAGAGTCAAAGACCAAATATTAGAACAAAATATGCTCCTAGTGCTTTTATCACTTAGGATATGACAAGGGTTTTAGGAGCTCTGTGCCAGGAGGAGTTTAAGAGGTGGGAGACGGGGGTGGTGTAGGGGGGAGGGGGGCAGAGACCAATATATATTTTTTCTATTATTCTACAAGTGCCTAGCACATAGTATATATTGAATAAATTCATAAATGTACTTAACATAGAATATGACCTTGAGCGAGTTCCTTCCTGCCCCTGCACCTCAGTTTCACCATCAACAAAATGACCACATGGGCCAATTTTATATCTAAATTCCCTTCTGGCTCCCTGAGATTTCAGATATAGACTAGAGACTCAGGGCAGACAGCATGGATACAAGGGCACAAAGCAGAAATCTGCAGGGAAAACAAGGCAAAATCGCAGAACAAGTTCACAATGTCAGGGTAAGTTAGACCCATGGCATCATTGAACCAGACTTCTTTTCCCCCAATTAAGGATGACACTGATCAGACAAATCGTATGGTCAGGCCACTCAGGATAGCAGTTCTCTTGCTCTCAGTACATCCCCTGCTTTAACTACACCTACTCACATGACTCACCTTCCCTCTAAATCGTAGAGGCTAATTGGTAAATGCCTACATACTTGCCCCTAGCCCCAACTAGTGATTGTGCTAATCTTTAGATCAGAACGATCTCCACTATGATAATTTATCAAAGGGGCGTGCCCTTCTGCTGGTTTCCCTGGTAACCTGACTTCAATTCCCCCTGCAACTGGTAACACATACACATTCCTCCGTAGCCAAAGACTTCTGCCATGCCCTGCCCTCCACCTGCAGACGGTGGCGTGACAGTGGGGTGTAGCTCCAGGACCTTGCTTTAGATGTGTAAGCTCTCCCATCCATTAAACCGGTGATGTCTCTGTCCGTGACTCTGGGCTCTTTCTTCAGTCTTAAGGCTGGGCAAGTAAAGGGCTTGCAGGCCTGAGGGTGCAGCTCAACACAAAGGAAGTTCAAGAATTTTAATCAGGCAGAGAAGAAACGTTCCAGGGCAAGGAACCAGCTGGTCCTCACACCATCCACGTGTTATAGAGAACCTAGAAAGTATTTAATTTCCAACGCAGAGCAAAATAAATATGTAAAATATCTGGTATTACACAAGTATGTGTGCTAAGGAGAAAAAGTGGAGAAGAAGGATGATAAATGGGGGCAGGGCAGAGGGGAAGACTTCCCAGACAAAGTGACATTTAAGTAGAAGATTTCAAAGAAGAGAGGGAGCAAGTCATGCTTGAAGGATGATCATTCCAGGTAGAGGGAGGAGTGAGTTCAAAGGCCCTGAGACAGTGCTCCTTTGCCTGGTGTATTTGAGAACTGAGGCCAGTGTGTCTGGAGCAGAGTCCTGGGAGAAAAGGTCAAAAAAGTAATAAGGATGTAGGTCACATAGAGTCTTCTAGGTCATTGGTGAAGATTTTGGCTTTATCTCTGTGTGAAATGGGAAGTTACCGAAAACTTTGAGCTGGGGAGGGACATGATAGGAACTATTGCTATCATGAAAATCCCGGTGGGTACATTTTCATCAGCATGTTTCATTGCTTTTTTAGAACAGAGTCCCTGAAGGGTAGTTACAGGGTAAAAAGATAGGACATTTTTTTAAGGACCATTATAACCCTGTCAACATCTTCATCTTAGACTTCCAGCCACCAGAACTGTAAGGAAATAAATTTCTTTCTTTTTTTTTTTTCTTGGCCATGCCACGCAGCCTGTGGGATCTTAGTTCCCTGACCAGGGATTGAACCCAGGCCCTTGGCAGTGAGAGCACAGAGTCCTAACCCTGGACCTCCAGAGAATTCTCAGGAAATAAATTTATATTGTCTGAGCCACACAGTCTGTAGTACTTTGTTATGGCAACCCCAACAAACTAACACATCATCTTAACTTGCTCATCTGTTAAAATTCTCTTTCCAAATAAGGCCACATTCACAGATACTGGGCATTAGGACTTCAATACCTTTTAGAGGACAAAGGTATCAACCCACAACACCAGACACAAGTGATCAGAGATCAAAGATGAAAAGAGGAACATATGAATGTGTATAGCTGATTCACTTTGTTGTAAAGCAGAAACTAACACACCATTGTAAAGCAATTATACTGCAATAAAGATGTAAAAAAAAAAAGAGAGAGAGTCTGGTGGAACCAGATTTCCAGGTCTAGTCCCTGAATCCCATCCATGAGTTGCCCTGTTTCCTGCAGCTCCTTGGGTTTTCTGAGTTTCTCCAGAATCCTAGTAAATCGCATTTTCTGTTTAACTTAATTTGAGTTTTCTAACACTTTCAACTGAGACTCCTGCCTAATATAATGTGGGGGAAAAATTTAGCTGTTATGAGTTCATATGCCAGGAAAAAAAGAAAAGAGAAAAGAATCCCTTATTGCCTGCCAGGCCTTATTCCATCTGCAAATCAACCCAACCCTTGATACCTTTGAATTGAGCTGCCTTTCACATTTATATTTTCAACTCTCTCTTTTTACTTTTTCCACCTTGATTGTTTAGAAATCTACTGAGAATTTTATTCATTTTGTTTGGTAAAACTGAATTCTTTAAGGCCAATTTACCTCATGATATTCCTACAAAAGGGGAAATTTGCTTTGTAATAGCGGTAGCAATTAATGGCATGAATTTTAAAAGAATCTAAGCTATTTCCTGTCTGAGAAGACCAATTTTAAAAGACTGATCTCACACCAGACTGAAAAACAGAAATCATGGAAGGGCAGTTGTGGTCATAATACAGGGAACAATAATAGTAAAACAAAACGCACACAGAGAGAATTTCAAAAGAATTGTAACTCAGAAAGCTAAAGGGTAACATATTCAGCCTCAACGAGAGTAAGTTTACCAAGTCTTTTCCCTTCCCACCTATTTTTCTAGGGCAAGAAGGTGTGAGCAGTGAGGTACTGGAGGGCTGGAACTGTTGGAGGGGAAAGAGGCAACCATGAAGAGCCCCAGGGCAAAATAAGAGTGAGTTCAGGGACAAATAACAAACTTAAGACAACTTAACTTTGCCTTGAGTCAGTTATTACTTTTCTCAAAGGACTATCGGATTGATGAGCTCAGGCAGAAATGTGAATGTCATCAGTCAATGACGTACAGGAGGATTGGGGGTGCTTTGGGAGATACAACCACAGGTAGTGAAGAATGCAAGATTAGGCAAAGAGATAATCTGCCCCAAAATATGGTTCCAACTGAGTCTCAGCCAACCCTATAGGAGCAGAAGCTCTGGTTCTGGGTGAGCCCCACTGAGGCGAGGGGCTGGGGGAGGCAATTCCCTTGCAGTGCAGTACAATTCCCAGTGAGGAGGTCGGCTTTGGGTTGGAGGTTGGAGGAAGCATAGGTCCTGAAGAGGGGATCTGGGTAGAGTACCACATCCATTATCATTCCTATCCACAGTTTACAGATGAATAAACTGAAGCTTGCAGAGGTTAACTCATCCGAAGGGAGTAGAATCCAGTCTCCCAAAACTTTTCTCTGCAGAGGTGTAAACTAATAGATACAAAGTCACTGGAAGAAAACTGGAATGACTTGAAGGCAGAACACAAAAGAGCGTTTAGATTAAAGGCATTCATAATTCTGAAGAAAGAATAAGCCAATCAAAAGAGGTATTGGTGACTTATGAAAGCATGAGAAAATAAAATTCGAGGTAAACATAAATATTAGAGAAATTACCCATAGAAATAGACGATTCATGCAAGGACTTTGAATAATTCTTTCCTCTTTGGAAAAAAATATTCTTTTCCTAGAACGGTCACATCAAGATTAACTTAAGCCGTCAAGCAACTGCCTTTGTTTGCTCACCAAGAAGGCTGATCTTACCAGTAAGAGCATATCTAATTAATGTGGTAGTGATGTCTCAGAATAAAGTGGCTCCTGACTTTGCTTTTAGCTCCCCCAAAGCTTAAATGACTATTGTAGATGATATTATGCAGTGGTTGTGTGTACTTGGTTACCCCAAGTCTACCCCTAAAATATGGATGCTGTCTTAGTTAGAGATGAGATAAAAGAGATGCTGGGCATGCAAGTCAAAGGGTTAATTCCAGGGATGTAACACATTTACCAATGTCACATGTACCTAACATTATTCTTACTTGTGACCAGGCATTAGACTTGCTTTTTTTTTTTTTTTTTTTTTTTTTTTAACTATAGTTGTTACCATTGTCATTACATATGGTGACTTAGAGGCTAGGCCGGGCTGTTTTTTCTGCATGAAGCAACATTCCAGTGAGGCTCTCAGTGTCTCTCTCTGGGACAACCGATTAAACAACAGTTTAAGGATGGGGAGATTATTCTGAGTCCTCCTAAGATGCTAATTAGTCCATCAACATCTGCTTCCCTAACCTCAGAGTTGGAATAAAGAGGGAGCTTAAATGGCAATTCCTCTGGGCACAAACCTTCGAAGATTGACTCATCTACCATGACATATGATACCAACCAGACAAAAGATGCCCCATGACCTGGGAGTGAATGAGGAACATCACAACTTATAATTAATCAATGATGGGGCTCCAAAAGGAAGGGTCAATCCAGACCTCCCCTCTAGTACTACTGGGACTAGATGGAACCCATGGTTATATTTCTAAGGGAAAGGGCAATTAAACAAGAAAGGACTGGTAATGCTAGTTCCTGGGACAAACATTTCTAGGACTCAGGAGGCTTATGTAAGGTGAATAAATAATTCTTCCTAGGTCTATTTCCTACCCATTCTTTCTGCTAGTATTTATTAAGCATCTTCTGTGCAGCTGGCACAGAATGTGTTAGAACATAAAGAAAAGTAAGATACAGTTCCCTCTTCGAAGGGTAGGCTGGGAATTGTTGGTTGTTTACTCTGCATTCATCCTGCCCTCTGCCTTCAGGATAGAACCCTGTTTTTCTTCAGGTGTTCACTCAACCCCTAGGTTCAGTGGTGGGCCTTACTGGCCTAGGAAAGATCTTCATTATCACTGATTGGCAGTAGAATGGGCATCTGACCCAGTCTGAACCAGTGAGACATAAAGAGAAGTTTACTGGGGCCACAGCCTTGGTTTGATGCCATCCCTGTGATGATAGGAAACAACAGATAGGAAAACCTAGGCCTTTCTTTTTTTTTTTTTTTTTTTTTTGCCGCACCACACAGCTTGCGGGATCTTAGTTCCCTGACCAGAAATTGAACCCATGCCCCCTGCAATGGAAGCGTGGAGTCCTAACCACTGGACTGCCAGGGAATTCCCAGTCTTTTTTTTTTTAACCTCAGCCTTAAAGTGAACACTATGGAACCCCTCGCCAATTACCCCCAATTAAACTACACTATTTTCATTGCCCCATACATGGGCTAACAAATCCACTTTGTAGTCCAAGCCAGTCTGAGCTGGCTTCTCTTACTTGCAACCTAGAGAATCCTAATTGGTAAAAAGCTGACAGCCCAAATTTAGCTCCCTTGGAGGGGTATTTTCTAAAAGCAAGCCATAGGATAAAGTACTTGGCTGGAACTCAATTGCAAATTTCTCAAAGATGGGACTGGGTCTTACATTCCTTTGTATCTCTGGCACCCTGCAAACACTAAGTGCTGAATCTTTCATGCAGTTCAGATAAGGTGATGTATAAATAAGTTCTCTGATAGAGGAAATTGTTATTCAAATAAAATAATAAAGGAACTAAAACACTAATACAAGCTTTTCATAATAATAGGTAACATTTCTTGGGCACTTAATATGAGCCAGGCACCGTTCTTTGTGTAATTGCTTTGAGTAATTTGCATGTGTTAACTTATTTCATCCTCACCACAATAGCCAGGAACTGTTATATCCACAGTTTACAGACCAAGAAGCTGAGGCCCGACACACCTACTCAGATACTTATAAGAAAGTTTGCTTAAGATGAAAATTCTCAGTAGTTAACTAATGACTAATAAAAAGAAAATCTTAAAGTCTCCATACGTCAACCAATAGGACTTACCTAAGCCAGTTCATAACAGGATTGTGTTTCATCTTCTAGACAGGATGAGAGGTTAAAACATATAGATTTGCTTAGTTTACAACACATTAATATGCTATGTTGATTTATAGATTCTTGGAAACTCATTTTTTTCATTTTGCTGCAGTCTAAAAGTTATTGTAGAAGCATTTGATAATCCATGCTATCAGTGCAATCTGTTAGCTGTACTGTCTTACTAAAATGCATCTTCTTGGACTTCCCTTGTGGTGCAGTGGTTAAGAATCCGCCTGCCAATGCAGGGGACACGGGTTCGATCCCTGGTCCAGGAAGATCGCAAGTGCTGCAGAGCAACTAAGCCCATGTGCCACAACTACTGAGCCTGCATGCCTAGAACCCGTGCTCCGCAACAAGAGAAGCCACCGCAACGAAGAGTAACCCCCCGCTCATCACAACGAAGACCCAATGCAGCCAAAAATAAATAAAATTTTTTAAAAATAAAATACGGGCTTCCCTGGTGGTGCAGTGGTTGAGAGTCCGCCTGCCGATGCAGAGGATGCGGGTTCGTGCCCCCGTCCAGGAAGATCCCACATGCCACGGAGCAGCTGGGCCCGTGAGCCATGGCCGCTGAGCCTGCACGTCTGGAGCCTGTGCTCCGCAATGAGAAAGGCCACAACAGTGAGAGGCCCGCGTACCGCAAAAAAAAAAAAAAAGAAAAAAAAGAAAAAGAAAATAAAATAAAATGCATCTCCTTGTTAACCTAGACACACCAGGCCATGTATCTTTGAGTCAAAATCCCCAAAATTCTGTTCCATGTCTTTATCTTAAAATCTGTAAGTATCCAATGGGTAGTGTTTGCTGTTATTTCTTTCAATAAATATTTTTTGGGAGCCACCATATACAGGCAGTTTTCCAGACATTGAGGAAACATCAATAAACAAAATAGATACACAGTTGACCCTTGAACAACACAGGTTTGAATTGCATGGGTCCACTTATAGGTGGATTTTTTCCAATAAATTAGTACCTATATTTTCATTTTATAGATCTTTAAATCAGCTAACTATGGGGGAAAGTTGTGTTCTATTAGAGATTACAGTATGAGGAATCAAGTTAGGGTTTGAGTTCTGAGGGGTGAAAAATAAAAGGTAAAGCATTCCAGTGAACAACTCATGTGAAGGGAAGAAACTGAAGTGGAGGTTGAAAATGGGGAAGACATGTTTTGAGGTTACTTCAGGGATCCAAGTAGGAGGTGATGTTGACTGGACTATGGTGAGGGTATGGAATATGGAAAAGAATGGAGAGATTCAAAATATATTTTAGAGATAGCAAATGATAGGAAATAATTTTTCTCTGCTAAGACCCCTTGCTTTCTCATTTTGACTTCATGTTTAACAGCCCAGGGGCAGCATTAAAAAATTAATGAACTGAGAGTTAGAAGACCCCAAATCTGGAGTTAAGTCAGTTAAGTAGGATGTGACTTTGGACAAGTCCTTTGCCTTTGCAGACCTTCACTTCTCATCTCTATAAAACAAGGGGGGAGTCAGGGTATCTCTACTTTTTCCTTTAAGCACTGTCATTCTATGGAGCCTGATCAGAGGAAACTACCATATCAAAATATTTGAATGGGATAAGTGTCCCCAACTCAATTAAGGAAATAAAGAATGAAAACTCAGAAGATTTTGTCATAGTATAGTTGCTTTGTGAATAGTGAAGGTAAAATAACACCCAGTGGCATAAGAAGGGCTGGAACCTTTTGATTATGATTTCATAATGATAGTTTATTTAACACAAGTATCTGAAAAATGACCCAGATGGCATATGTGCTACATTGTCAATATGACTCACTCTGATTTGGATTCAGACAGACTCTTCTACATTAAATGTGTTCCTCCAAATGTAACAAATAAATTGAGATGCTGGGAAGGTATGCAAGAAATATTGGACAAGGTGAACTTCACAGGCACTTTATCGTAACACGGTTCACTATAGCAGCATTTCCCAAAAGTTGTGCTTAGATGCTTTAACTCGATACATGGACAAACATGTATTTTTAGCAGTTATTTCCCCTGACTTTGTGTTTTATTTACAGAAATATCCATTAGCTTAATGTTCCCTGGCCCCTCTCTGCTCCCTTACTCATTCCTGCCTGATTGGTGAGTTTGGAGAAAAAATTAAGTATGGTAGTTCAGTCTTTCTCTCCTTACTTTTTGAATCTGTCTCCTTTAGGGAGGACAACTTCTGTGCTGTCCTTGGCTGTGAGGGAAATGGGGCCACACTGCAGGTCAAGCCTGTTGGTGGATGTGTCTGTCCAAGCCTGGAGTCCACTCTAAGGGAGGCTGTAATCATCCAGCTCCTAAGCAACATCCCCCAGTGCAGCCTTTATCAGTAATGAACCTCATATTTTGAGCTCTTTTTTCCTGAATTTTGTCTACCTTTCAGGTGGTGCTAAACTTGAGTGAGAAAGATGACATTTATTGAGTCCCCTCAAATTCCAACACTCATATCCATCTTAATAGATACTGGAAAAACTATATAGCCCATTAATGAAACCTTATATTTCCACAGATATTATTGCCTAATATGAATATCATTCTTTTAAGGGGGTCACTTTAATGTTGATTAAACAAAAATATTAAGAAAACAATAATATAAATGGTATAAAATTATAAACTTAGCAAATTTGTAAAAAAAAGTTTATGAATTATGTGACTGACAGAAGTTTGGGAATTATTGTACCAAAGAGCAGAATGTGATATAAAGCATGTCTTGGCTCCATCCAGGAGCTTCATCAGACCAAAAAGACTGTCAATTCAGGAGAAAGGCTTGTAGTTGATGAAACCTTATATAATACACAAAAAGTATGGAATAGCAATACCGTAAGTTAAATTGGAAATATCAGTGTGAAATAATAACCTTAATAAGTATGTTTTCAGCTCTCAGTGACCCAGTAGCAACAGCAATGCATTCTTGCTCACCACACATTTCCATATGCATCCCCAGAGCCCAGCTCCTGGTCTTTAGAATTATTTCTTATTAAAAGAAAACAGAATCCTTTGGAAGGTAGCTAATTTCATGGTTTATGATGGGAAAAAAAAATGTCAGAACATCTCTCCAACATCCTATTGTTGCCAAAAAGCAACAGAGTTTTCAAGAATATCAGGGGCAATGTATAAAGGATAAAGGAGTCAACATAAAGGGCCCCCTAGTGACCATACGATGACAGTTTTTTTAATAAAATTACTATTATACAAATAGAGCAAATATAACACACACACACAAATCAAATGTTTGCCCAGGTCAAAAAATAGAACTTTTCCACCTATTCCATAAGCTCCTTCCATGAACCTCATTCTGATCACATCCCCTTCCCCTTCTTCATATCCTCACTTTTATAATAATGACTTTCTTGTTTTTTGTTTTTTTGATTTTATCACCCAAATGTGCATCCTTAAACACTATAGTTTACTCTTGCCCATTTAAAAGAAGATACATCTCTTAGGATGAAGTTACAATTTGAGCATCAAAAGCACCGTCACCATCATCATCACCACCCCCATCACCATCATAATCATCATCATGGTTTACAGGTCAAGATGAGTTCTGTGAAAGACCATGAATTCAAAATGACTCAAAATAGAAAAGTTATTATGAAGCTTGCCCGAAAGATTACTGTAATAGAAAGTAGTGACTGTAATAGATCATGTTTATTTTTTATTGATTTTAATAATTAAGAGGGTTTGGTATTTCTTCTATGAATCTTATATGTTTATAAAGCACAGTCATATGTCTGCCTTATCTGTTAAGAATAAACACTGGACACTGTAAGTCAAATAACCCCAGAAAATGTACATGCCAAGAACAGGAAGGCCTATTCAGTTTGGGTGGGCACCCACAATAACCAACCAGAAAGGGGGTTCCACAGTGTTTGCCAGATGACCTACAGAGGAACACTAACTACACATACTTAATCTCTCAACCCCTAGGAGATTAAATCTCAACGCTAATAAGGGAGATGTAACTTTTTTTTTTTTTTTTTTTTTGACGGTACGCAGGCCTCTCACTGTTGTGGCCTCTCCCGTTGCGGAGCACAGGCTCCGGACGCGCAGGCTCAGCGGCCATGGCTCATGGGCCCAGCCGCTCTGTGGCATGTGGGATCCTCCCGGACCAGGGCACGAACCCGCGTCCCCTGCATCGGCAGGCGGACTCTCAACCACTGTGCCACCAGGGAAGCCCGAGATGTAACTTTTTAATGCTTAGACACAAAAATCAATACTTGATTATGACAAGATAATAGGTTACATATAACAATGACCAAGTGATATATATATTTTTTAAATCAGAGATAAATACTAGGTTGCAAAATTCAAACCCTAGGCATAAGATAAGGCCTGAAATAGTCGCACTGGAATTAACAGGTGTAATTTAACTATAGAAAATTATAGTTAATTTTTATAGTTAAGCTTCCATAGAAAAGCTTAATATAGAAAGGTAGTTTGGGTTAGAATCACCTTGAAAGAAACAAACAAGTATGATCAAGAATTAGTCAGTCAATAAACCAAAGTCCTGCAATCTAGGCAGTTCTAATAA
Source organism: Kogia breviceps (assembly GCF_026419965.1). NCBI lineage: Eukaryota > Metazoa > Chordata > Mammalia > Artiodactyla > Physeteridae > Kogia > Kogia breviceps. The sequence goes on from NC_081313.1 coordinate 122,531,211, forward strand.
GGTAATCTTTTCTTCAGGATCTGCTAAGAATTTTATGACCCAAGGAAAGGAATAAAATTAATAATGCTGAAACTCTGAGGGTATCTAAAAACAAATATAGAAAAATAAGAAGAGAAATAAGAAAGACATTAAACCTATGATATTGATGCTTTAGAGTAAATTAAGTGAAACTATAACAATAAGTTCTGTAGCGTTTGTTTTATATGTTTGTGAATTATGGTTTTGAAGTGTTTAAAAGGATCAGCTGTTCTAAATATATAATTAAAGTTAGTTTAAACTTTAAAATGATATGCTTAATAAATCTATAACCAATATTTAAAGGCCCCAAGAAAAAATTCATTTTCAGTTTGGGGTACTAGATTCATGAGTTTAATAAATTGAACATTAAACAAAGAACAAATGACTCTGGGTATTCCTCTCCATGGGAAAACCTTTTGGATTTAAATGATCTGTCAAAAAAAGAAAACAAAACCAAACCAAAGAAATGATCTGTCAATAAAGACCTAGAGAGAAGGTAGTCTTACTTTGTGTTAATTATCTATCCCTATGTAACTAATGGTCCCCAAACTTACTGGCTTAAAACAACATTTATTATCTCAAAGTTTAGCATCCCACAGTCCAGGGATCCGGGCAGGGCTTAACTGGGTGAATGTGGCCCCAGGTCACTCACAAGGCTGCAATTAAGAGGTCAGCTCTGGTTGAGTCTCAAGCTCACCTAGGGAAGGAGCCTCTTCCAAGCTCACACATGTGGTTGTCGGCAGGATTTAGTTCCTAGTGGTTGCTGGACTGAGGACCTCCATTCCTCCTTGGCTGTTGGCCAGGAGCCACCCTCTGTTCATGGCCATGTGACCTCTCTATAAAGCAGCTCACAGCATGGCAGCTGGCTTCATCAGGTGAGGAAGCAAGAAAAGCCAGAGAAAGAGTCATAGTCTTTTATAATCTATTCTCAGAGATGGCATCCCATCATTTTTGTCATAGCCTACTGTTTGAAGCAAATCACTCAGTCCAGTTCACACTCAAGGGGATGATTGCACAGGATGATTACCAGGAGGTGGGGATCATTGGGAGCCATTTTAGAAGCTGTCTATGTGTGAAATTTCCCAAGGCACAGGTCCATAGGGCAATACACTGAGGGCCATGAGTGTGCAACCACATGTCATGTCTCTGCAAACACCAAATCACCAATCATTTACTGAGCACCTTCTATACACCAGGCTTTGTAGGAAATGCTGGGGATACAGTGATAGATGAGGCACACTTCCTGCCCTTAAGAAGCTCATAGCTCAATGAAAGAGACCCACAGTTCAAGGAGAGTTAGCCACTCTCTCTTCTCTTCCTCTCCTATGGCAAATATAATTTTATTTTTCAAATATTTATTTAAATCTCTGGTTCCCTGTGAGACTATAATGTCCCTGAGAGAAGGTACTATGTCTGTTTCATCTTCTGGCTCCTCGTGTCTTGCACGTGGCCTGACTCATAGGAGGCCTTCAACAGCATAACACTTTGAACCTAAAAAGCAGCCATGGTCAATCAGCTACTAGCCATTCACACTTAAATGTGAATTAACGGCCCCAGTGTTCTGAGAATTAATCATTAATAGGGAAAGAAGGACTTGAGAGCTGGACAAAAGTGATGCTAAGGGGAATGTACAAAGAGGAATCTTGTCATGTTAAAGGCGATACAGGTTGATTCTAATTTTGTCAAGGCCTGATTTAACTTCCCCCTCCTACTTCCTTCCCCCACTCTCCACCCCCAAGCAATGAGGAAGTTCTACTGTATTATGGTTCCAAGTCTTCTCTTCTCTGGGCTGTACACATTCCTTAACACAGGCAGTAATTACATGCCACAATCTGACACTGACATAACTCCATTTCTCTCTCACATAATTGCAGGAATGCAAACTCTCTATAATTACTGTGGTTAATTAGAAAATGAGGAGACGCAACTAATGAGGACAGGTGATAAAAACAACTGTGAACATTTCTTTCAAATTTACCTTTAGCATAAAATTCACTCAGCTTAAGCTCTAGTGAACCACAGAAGTTTTTTATAAATTGTCACTGGCACAGGTCTAAATGAATATTTTACCACGGTGATTCGTGTTTTCAGAAGATTTAGAATAAAAACAACAGCTTCTCTATAAATGTAAGCTTAATTGATGTATTTGGAAAGGTAAATTATGTGGATTTCAAAAAGTATTTTAAATATGCAACATTCTCTTCAAGAGGAATCTTATCTGGAAAAAAAAAAAAGGAAGCCAAAATAAAAACAGAAAAATAGTAGAGTTATTCTAGGGGCAAAGGTTTCAGGAGTATGGACTCTTGCCCTCCTCACCCCACAGAATCCCCTGGACAGGAAGGGAAGGGAAGATAAGTCATTTCAAACCACAAGCATCTTCCAAGAAGGGTGGGGTGTGTGAAAGAAAACCCCTGGCCCTGCAGATCTTGGCCTGTGGAGAAGCAGATAGGCCTGAGGCTAAGCCGTGTTTGGGAATAGGGGCCATGAAGATGAGTCACTCTACCCAACAGATTAATAAAAACAGAGGGTGAACTAGAAAAGAAAGGAAGGACCAGCAGGATGGTTGCAAGTGGCCAGCACAGTCAGCAAAGGTAGTCTTGCTGAGTTAGGTTGCCTCATCACAATCATATAAGGTCAGCCCCCGTTTTCATACAGCTTATTCTTTTTGCAAAGGCATAGTGAGGCAGGACGTTTGTGAGGACCACAGCAAGGGCCTGCAGGTGTACAGTCTGGGTGGACGTGGCACCCAATGGAAAGGAACATCCTGTGTGGGACTGAAATCGAGCAGGACCCTGTGGGGCTCCTGGGAATGGAAGCCTTTCCGTGTCCCCCATTTCTTGTTTGCAGGGAATAGTTTCCAGCCTCCATGACCTTCCCTGAGATCCAAAGGGCAGATTCCAACAGTTGCTAATCAGGGAAGGGAGGGAATGCAGAGACACAGGCGGAGCCACCAAGAAACAATAGTGCAGCCTTGGAACAGGATCCTGGTTCCACCTCAAGGGATACACGACATAACAATATCTTCCAGCTCTTCTGCAGAACTAAAACCTCCACCAACTGGAGGATGTCCCAGAGAGAAGGTCACAGTTTGATAACCCCGAGAAGCTCATCAGGACTACCTGCGGCCACATTAAAGGAACCAGAGAAGTTCATCAGGAGGCCAGATGAAAGGAGTGCAGGCCCTGCACACACTCTGATCCTTATCAGCAACTCTGCCCTTGAAGCTGTGCTATAAAGCTCCTGACCAGGGACTTCCCTGGTGGTCCAGTGGTTAACAATCCGCCTGCCAATGCAGGGTACATGGGTTCAAGCCCTGGTCTGGGAATATCCCACATGCCACAGAGCAACGAAGCCTGTGCGCCACAACTACTGAGCCCATATGCCGAGAGCCTGTGCTCTGCAACAAGAGAAGCCACCGCAATGAGAAGCCCGCATACTGCAATGAAGAGTGGCCCCTGCTCACCACAACTAGAGAAAGCCCACGCGCAGCAACGAAGACCCAACACAGCCAACAATAAATAAATAAATAAATAAATAAAAATTTATATAAAAAAACTCCTTACCAAATCTCCCCAGGTTGGGACACAGAGCTTTGAGAGGCACAAACCCACTGTGGCCCCCTTTGCCTGGCAAAGCCATAAAGCTGCTCTTTTCTACGTCACCCAGAACTCTGTTTCCAAGAGTCCGTTCAGCACTGGTGTAGAGAGGCTGAGTTTTTGGCATCAGGACTAAGAGGTGATCCCTAAACTGAAATAATTCAATTGTTAGGACGATTCAAGGTGTTAGTAAATGTGGAGTGCTAAGAACAGTGTCTTGTGATGAATTGGGAGATTGGGATTGACATATGTACACTAATATGTATGAAATGGATAACTAATAAGAACCTGCTGCATAAAAAAAATAAATAAAATTCAAAAAAAGTATTATTATAATAATATAATTAAAATTTTGAAAGAAAAAAAAAGAACAGTGTCTTGCACACACTACAGCTGATATGTACTTGTTAAAATAAACAAGTAAATTAACTCTGCAATACAGCTGACCTGGGCCAGCACAGGAACCAAAAGTCACTGGAAGAAGTAGCAGAGGAGGCAACTGTGTCCTCCCCAAGCTGTAAGGCCAGATTCACTCATTATGCTGACCAGAGGTCCAAGATTATAATCTCATTAATGCTAAATACTAAGTGTATTTTCATCTTTGAATCCTCTACTTATTAATTCTTTATTAAATAGAAGCATGATTTAGGGCTTCCCTGGTGGTGCAGTGGTTGAGAGTCCGCCTGCCGATGCAGGGGACATGGGGTCGTGCACCGGTCCAGGAAGATCCCACATGCCGTGGAGCACCTGGGCCCGTGAGCCATGGCCGCTGAGCCTGCGCATCCAGAGCCTGTGCTCCGCAATGGGAGAGGCCACAACAGTGAGAGACCCGCGTACTGCAAAAAAAAAAAAAAAAAAAAAAAAAGAATGATTTAAAAGAGTACCCATAACAAACAAACAAAAAGAGTACACACAAAAGTCTATGAAACCAAACAGAAAACAAAAGCTACTAAGACTATACAAATACACTGTGATATTATATTATATATAATGTCTTTTATGTATAATATTTTTTAAATCTCAAAATAAGAAAGAGAATCTGATCTTGCTGGAATATAAATGAATGGATAGGTAGTGTGCCTTTTGAAAACATGTATTCACTGAAAACTTTTTGAGTTTTCAAAGGATATAGCATTATTTTTATTTTGACCACAGCATCACTATGATACTTTTCAACCCTCTTATTTGTCTCTAGCTCTGAAGGAATTCTCATAGTCTTAGGCATCCTGGTTGGCTAACCTTGCCCTAAACCTATCCCTGACACTGCCCAACCCACTGGTAATGCTTGTAGTACACAAATCAGAAAGTGGATTTTTGTGCAAACTTATCTCCACTAGTAAGCAAAGAACTCAGGAAAGTTTGTATACAGTTAAGTAGGTCACAAGCAATATTTCTGCATACAAAGGACAGTAAGTAGAACCTATATCTCTACCTTCAAAATATGTCCACAATCTGACCATTTTTACCACTTCCGCTCGAGCCACCCTGGCCTAGGCCACCATTAGCTGTCACCAGGCTTACTGCAGTGGTCTCCCAACTGGCCTCCCACTTTCACTTTTGCCCTGTAGCATCTTCCCTCAGCACAGCAGCCAGAGTAGCTTGTTAAAACGAAAATTAGATGGTGACCCTCTGCTGCTCAAAACATTTGTATCCGTCGGCATCCAATCAGGAAACCAGAAACCACTCTAGATCTCTCAAAGAGACAGGCTACGTATTATAAGGAATTGATGACAAAGAGGAGTAACTGCAGAAAGCCACTGCCACCCTCAGGCTGGAGGAACAAAGGGAATATGGTGTGACATGGAACCTGCAGTCAGAGCCACTGAAGGGACCGTGGCTGGAAGGAGCTGCCTGAGCCAGAGTCCCCACCTGCCGTTGCTGCTAGGGCAGCTGCCACGTGGGGAAGACTGCCAGGACCCTAGGACCCTCAGCTGGAAAAACAAGAAAGGCTCTTCCTTCCTCCCTTCTTCCAGTCCTGCCAGCACCTCCCAGGGCAGAACCTAAGAGGACACCAGCGGGCAAGGGACTCTGGGAAGTGTAGTCTGCAGGTCCCCTGCCCCAGCAGTAAGAGGAGGGAGCTGAAGGAGAGGGTGAGGGGTTTCAGCAAACGGCTCCCATACAGAGCAGCACCTCTCTCACGGTAACACCCAAGTTCTTACGACGGTTTCACAAGAAGGCACCGCCTGGTCCCGACACACACACACGCCTTCTTTTCTGACCTCCTCTTGTCATCTTGCTCACTGTGCTCCAGCCATGCTGGCTTCGTTGCTCTTCAAACACACCATGCTCTCCTTCCTGTGCTGTTTCCTCTGCCTGGAATAGTCCCACCCCAGATAACTTCGCAACTCCTTCATCCCCTTTCAGCTTTTATTTAAAGGACGCCTTCTCAAGGACACTTCTCGGAAAACTAACTTAAAAATGCAACCCCACCTAACTCCCGATCCTCACCAATGTTTTATTTTTCATCAAACATTTATCCTTCTCTTACACACTATATGTTATATACATACGTATATAGTTTAATCAGATAAGTATCTTTTTATTCTGTATTACATAGTTTTAGTTGTCTCTAAATACATATATTTTAGTTGGCAATATCACCCCACCAAAATGTAAGCTCCACAGGGACCAGGACTTTGTCCGTTTTGTCTAGTGATACATCCCCAGTATTCAATAAATACTTAACTGAATAAATGTAATCATTAGTAGATGTATTTATTATGAAATGAAAAGTATTAAATGCTCTTAAGAGCTTGGGGTAAGGAAAAGAAACCAACAGAGTTCACACCTCTTCCTCTAGGAAGCCACTCTAACCCCACTCAGGCTACATTAGGTGTCCCTTCTATGTGCTCCAAACGCTCCCTGGAATTCCCCTTTCCCAGAACTTGTCACACTATATTGTAATTATCTGTTTATGTATGTGTCTCCTCCATTGAAACTCTAAGTCCCATAAGATACCAAAAGGTGGTGCCCATCTGGGAAACACTGCACATCAAGCATCTGGTAATACCGTCCTGCATGTCCAACAAACAGTATCTGTGGTCGAATGTTCCTGTCAAAAAGCAGAAGAATACACTTAAAGGTCTTAGGATCTCTCGACATCACTCCTTCCTCTGATATTCTGGAAAGACAGAAGAGCCAATAGCTGTAAGAAAACATAAACAGAGTCAGGAAATAGTTAAGTACAGAAGCAAAGAAAGTTGGTGAGCAATAGTGCCATTGTTTTGGCTAAAAGAGAACAGGCAAAATTATCTTGGTCTTGAAAAATAGTTTAATATTTTTATTAGAAGTATGTATATTGTCTGAAGATCACTCCACTGTTGAATTATATTAACAGCTGAATATTAGAGAATAACAAACAAATCTTGAAAAAATTAAGTTATGAAAATCAAAATAATTACCATAGAAAAGCAATGCATATAAATAGATAACAGATTTTACAGTGTTATTCTCAAGGGGGAAGGGGAATGACTGTTAGAGCTGCAAAAGTTCATTACCAAACGTATTTTTCTAATTTTACAACCAACTTTAAGAGGAAAAATTATCCTTAGTATGCATATTCATAGACAGTAGAAACATAATTACTAAATATCAGCCTTGGTTAGTTTTTTTTTTTTTTTTTTTAGAAGTTTCCAATAGACACCTATAAAATATCCACAGTCTTTTATGAAGAGATCATGGCTATATCTTAGCCTTAAAATAAATGCATTCATTTGGTAATAATTTGGGGGCTGGAAGAAGTCGTTATCACACACACCCATATACTTAAGCACCAAATTTATCATAAATAGCTTTGACTTGGCTTATAACCTCAGTAGTGTAGAGGCACACAGAAATGTCTTATCTCATCTTGTCCTAAGAAGTAGCATTGCTCGTTGCCTGCATGCATATTACCCAAGCACATCACACAGGAGAGACTCAGGACTTTGAAAATAAGGGGCTCCTCAGCTTGCCTCTCTTCAGCAAGAAGCAAACACATCTTGTTTTGTTTTCAGTGGCCTGCTAGTGCATTCAACATTGGGCATCCCTTTCCTCTTCTGCTTAATTAAAAATGCAATTTGACCAATAACTGTGTGAAATGCATTATAAGCAACAAGAATGCAGTTCATCAGAAAACTGCCTTTTTTTATTCCTTTCTCTCTGCATAATTTGTCAAATAACTCCCAATCAGAAAATGACCTCAGCCTGCTGCCTGAATTGTCATTTATTTGTTCACTTGTGCAAGAAGAAACCTGAGCTAAATCAAGTGAGATACATGCACACGGTCCTGGAAGGATCATTTTAGAACCAGTTTCAAAGCAGATTCTAATTCAAAAATGCCTCTGCCACTTAGACCCACATGGAGATGTTACCGGCCTCACGAAATGTCATCGAGTAACTGAGTTGTGCCAGTGTTGGAAGTGATCGCAGCCACGGTAGCTTCCTTGCTGGGAGAGGGAGGAGAAGGTGGGGGAGGGGCAGTTGATTACAAATAGCTTTAGGGAGGATGCGATAAAAGCGGACCTACAAAGCCACGGGCTATTGATTGCAAATCTGGCAAGGCTGCAGGCCATTCTCATTGCAGGCAGGGCACCGCAGGGCCCGGTAGGACTCCTTAAATCTGTTGGCCAGCATCGAGAACTTGCTGCCGTGGCACAGAGAGCAGGTGGCACTGCCCGATCCTCGGCAGTGAAAACAGTTGTCCTCGGGAAGTTCCCCTTCCTGCAAGAGACAGGTCAGGGTTAAGTTACAGCAGCAGTTCAAATCCATCGTTCACACACAAGTCAAAATAGCACTGGGAACCTGCAGCGGCTAGGGCAGAATTAGGGGAAAATGCATCCCACACATGCCAAAGAGGGACCTGGCCAGAGGCACAGAATAAGCTCAGCACTTTATCCGAGATTTCCCTGATGGACCTCTCTAAGACAGCAACCCCTGCCACCAGGCCGTGCACTCCACAACTTGACCTTTTTCATCTCTCTTGTCACCATCTGACACGTTATTTCTGTGCCCATAATGGCAGGACTTAATGTTCCTCATTGCCAAACTAATAGTGAACACTTGTGAAACACCTGGGAGGTGTCAGGCGCTGTACCTGGGCCCTCAGCAGTGAGAGTGCGGAGTCCTAACCACTGGACTGCCAGGGAATTCCCTGGGCACTGCTCTAAGAGCTCTCTGTGCCAGTGGCCACACAGCTTGAAGAGGAGGCAGGCTTGGGTCCCAGGGGGTCGGGCGCCAGAGATCATGTTCCTAATGACTCCACATGCAGCCCTCATCGGAGTTGCCCAGCAGTAGGTGCTCAGGATTGTTCTGTGTGACTGAGGGGACGGATGAATGGATGTTGCAATCCTTTGGAGCGTAGCTCTGGATTCTTGCAGAACTTTTATCTTCATTCTCTTGGCGAACCATGAAAAGGCCCTGTGATTAAGAGCTTGGCTCTGGAGTCAGCAGCCTGCAGCTGAGGCCTGCCTCTGAGAAAAACTGTGCACCTGGGACGGTTCACTTAACCTCCCTAAATCTCAGTTTCTTTACCTGTGATCTGGGAGGGATATTGCTTACCTCTCTGAGTAGCTGGAATATTAAATGAGAGAGTATATGTAAATGCCCTAATATATTATCTGGCATATTATAGCTTCTCCATTAAAGTTAGTTTACTTCTAAGCCTTGTCCCCTCCTGCCAGGGACACCAGACTATGCCCCTCGGCTATCGCGGTGCTCTTCCCCTAAGACATCTCAAGGAAACTGGCAATTTTGCACTGCCATGCAATGACCGTGCACAGACCACGAACCTTCTGTGAAATAAGGGGTCATACCAGATCGATACCAGGTAGATTCAGCACCAATTCCTGTCCATTTCACCTTTAGAACATCTGTCAAATCTCTTCAGTTTCCCCTCCACAACCACAATGCCGATTCAAACGCCTATCTATTCTGGCATGAACTCAGCATAGTTCCTGCCTCCGGGCTTGTGGGATGTTCTCACCATGGATACCAATCTCACGAACCTACAGTTGTGATTGCCACATAGAAAGCACCCAAGAAACCTTGTAATGAACACCTGCCCACCAGATAAACTTCAGGATAAACCCAAACTCTGGGACTTTCCTGGTGGCTCAGTGGTTAAGAATCTGCCTGCCACTGCAGGGGACACGGGTTCGAGCCCTGGTTTGGGAAGATCCCACATGCTGTGGAGCAACGAAGCCCCTGCGCCACAACTACTGAAGCCTGCGCGCCTAGAGCCCATGCTCCGCAACAAGAGAAGCCACCGCAATGAAAAGTCCGCGCACCGCAATGAAAAGTCCGCGCACCGCAATGAAAAGTCCACGTGCCACAACAAAGAGCAGCCCCAGCTCACCTCAACTAGAGAAAGCCTGTGTTCAGCAACGAAGACCCAACGCAGCCAAAGATAGATAGATAAATAAATAAATAAATTTATTGAAAAAAAAAAAATCTCCTTAGCTTACGTACATTGTCAGTTACTTCTCTCATCAGGCTCTCATCCTTCGGTCTCTCTCTAGCTGGTGTTGAGGGAACTTTCCCCACTCTCAACCCAGCCAGCTCCTACCTGTTCTCAGATGTCAGCTTAGCAGCACTTCCTCCAGGAAGCCTTGCTCACCTGTACCTCTGGACCAGGAGTCCCACCCCGCCTCTACTGCCCCTAGCTTGGCAGGTCTCACACTCCCCTGAAAGTTCCTGCTGACTAGACAGGAAGCGTTCTGGGCTCGTGCCTCTCCCCATCACTTCCTGACATCTAGTATAGTACCTGGCACAATATTTGCTGTTCGCATACTTGCTGAATGAATAAACAAAGAAAACAATGATGTCTGGAGATCCCTTAGTGTTCTTACATTCTAGGAACTAACAAGACAGCTGGAGTTCACTGGGTGTCTCAACCAGCTAACACAGCTTTCTTTTGTAACCTAAGACTAAAAGTCATCTCTGAAAAGGGAGGCCTACATTCTAAAAATAGCCCCATCGCACTGCAAGGTGCCTAAGTAGGTATTAAACTTTATTTATTCTAGATGTAGGGAATGGAGGTCATTTTCCAGCTGACAAAATCCAGATGATGTCTATGCCCACTTTTGTTAATACTTTACTGATTGTTGCCATATTCTGATATGTTAACAATGGGGCAATTGGTTTTCTTCCCTTAAAGTATGCAGAATAAATATATTTGCCAAAATATTCTTAAAGCAAATTGCCATGGTCCATTTTTCTGCAAAATCCATCATGTTTTTGTTTTGCACTTGATCCCACTGAGATTTTAATAAGTCAATGTTGTCAAGGAAAATACAGTAAAATCCTACCATAATGCTATACATGTGATCCAAAAATTCATTTGCATAGAATGCCAGGCCAGATACTGAAAGATTAGGGAAATGACCTGGTGAGCCTGCCATAAAGAACAAGAACAAATCATCAATCAAATTTCATCTCATGTCACGTGGTTATATGACACATTGTTAGAGGTTTCCCTGGAGTTTCCATTCTTATCCTAAGTTACCACCCTTCCTCCAACTGTTTGCTCTCAATATGCTCTTTTTAATCATTCAGTTAACTCAACAGTTATTTATTGAGCCTCTGCTCTTTATAAGGCATGCATAATATCAGCATCTGTGTACCAGTCTCAATATTTTTAAAAATTCTTCTCAGGAAACATTTAGTAAGAAGATATTGAACAGCATAACTTAGGTTCTAGAACCCAACAACCTACCCAAACCACCTCTCAACTAGCTCCATGACCAAGAAAAGGGGTCTCAGCTTTCAGCAGAGACTCAAAGGCTTGTGTGGCCCTGAAGATGGTAACCAGCACCAATCTGGAGGCCGATGAGCAGAGTGATTAAGATCATGAGATTGGTAGCCAGATGGACCTGGGGTTGACTACTGACTCCGGTGACCTCTTGCGAGTTACTTAACTTCTCTGAGCCTTCATTTCCCCAGCTGCTGAATGAGACTACAGATAATACCCACCTCACAGAGTCCTTGTGAGAATGAAATGGATTACTACATGGAAAGCACTGGGCATGGGGCCTGGCTAACATGAACCCTCAAAAAATGGCAGTTGTTATTATTATTATTCTGTTTCAAAGGTAAGATCACATAAAGCATAAAGAAGCTCAGATGACTTATGGTCTCAAATCCACTGAATACAGGGTCAGATTTTTCCCCTTCTACTTTTCATTGTGGCTCAATTCAATTATTCCTCTCCTTTTCTTTTATAGTTAATACAGAGGTTCAAACATGGCCTGGCTTTTAGCCCTCCCTGCTCTTTCATCAAGGTCCTACTGTTTCCCTGTTCCATATAACACAACAAAGAGTCTCTTGGTCAGAATGGGCTCCTTGATGTTCTTTGACCCTCTGTTTTAGAATAAAAGTTGTCTGGGCATTTACTGCATGAGGGATGGGGCAAACAAATAGCAATTTAAAACAGAGCTTAGGGACTTCCCTGGTGGCGCAGTGGTTAAAAATCTGCCTGCCAACGCAGGGGACATGGGTTCGAGCCCTGGTCTGGGAAGATCCCACAGGCCGTGGAGCACCCAAGCCCATGCACCACAACTACTGAGCCTGTGCTCTAGAGCCTGCAAGCCACAGCTACTGAAGCCCGAGTGCCACAACTACTAAGGCCCGCGTGCCTAGAGCCCGTGCTCCGCAACAAGAGAAGCCACTGCAATGAGAAGCCCTTGCACCGCAATGAAGAGTGGCCCCCGCTCACCACAACTAAAAAAAGAAAGCCCGCGTGCAACAATGAAGACTCAATGCAGGCAAAAATCAATAAATCAATTAATTAATTCTAAATAAATAAATAAATAAATAAAATAAAATAGAGCTTAAAGGACAGGCAAGTGAAGTATAACCTTTCACAGCAACTTTCTGCTGCACACCTCTGTCTTGGTTTATGGCATTATAGCTAAAAAACACAGTTCTCTCCAAATTGAATTTAAAGGTTATTGTCATAGCAGGCTTGTTGTTGCTTTTTCATTCAGACCTGCAACATGACCTGCATTTCTGGTCCTCCTCTGAAAATGCATGCTCCAAGTTACAATATGGTATGGAAAAGGATAGAATTAATGAATTTTAAAATGGGACGGTAATGCTTTGGATCACAAAGTTTAGTTGTCAGACTGCTGCTATACTAGGCTCTGAATAGTGCTCTGTAGAAAGCGAGAGAAGGCAGAGGCAGAATATTTCTTATCAGTTGGCACTTTCGTTCCAAATTCCAGTATTCTTTCCACAAACATTTACCTAATATTTACTGAGCACCTATTATATGCCAGGCTCTATTTTTTTTGGCATTGGAACTACTATGTTACACCCAACATAAACATGCCCCCTGACCTAATAGAGACCAAATCCTAGTGGGTAAGGGCAAACATTAACCAAACAATCACACAAATAAATGTAAGATTACATGTGCAGGGGGAGGGGGAGGTGCCTTAAGGGGTCCATCCTTGTGGATTTTTATCCTCATGGAAACCAGGGGAGGCCTCTCTGTGGAACTGATGCCTCCACGGAGATCTGTGGGCAAGGAAGTAGGGAGTCTGGAGAATATTCTAGGCACAGGGAAGTTGCCTCTGGCAGGAAAGAGCAAAGAACATCCGAGGGGTAGCCAGATGGGCAGTGTGTCTAAGGCAGAGAGAATGCGTGGATATGTGTAAGAGATGAGGCTGAAGAAGCCAGGCCACACAGTGCTTTCTAGAACAAGTGAGGAGTTTTGGTTTTATCCCAAGTGATAAGAGCCCATTGAAAGTTGTTTTCTTTTGGTGGTGGGGCCCAGGGTAGGGGAGGGGGAGGGGCAGTAAGGGATGGCATGATCAGATTTGCATTTCAACTATATTTTATCAAGTGTGAGATCAGGTCGGAAAAAGACAGGAATTGTTCTGAGGAGAACTGGAGTCTGGTCATGGCTTCCTCATTCCCTTGACATCACTCAAGTGAGAGGAAGTCCCTGGCCCATTTTGTCACGCTAACCCATGGGAGGTTCAGCTTCAAGTCCCAAGAGATGGAATCTAAAAAGAGAAAATTCATTTCTGCTGCTTTCCAAGCTTTTACTCTCTTAGCTTAAATTCACCAAAATTGCTTTTCTCACCCTCAATCCCACACTGCGAACTAACGAATGTCATCACCTTCCCGCTTGTCTGAGCATGTCTGAACAATGTTTTTCAGGGTGGGGAGTGCACACCTCTGAAAGGTGTGGGGACTTTTTATCTAAAGAAAACAAAACAAGAAATTAAGCTTTAATAATATCTTCAAAAGAAACGGTTATATTGATTTTTAATAAACAAGGTGACACCAGCACCCTCACTAAGTTGGGCAGTCACTTAACATAGGTGGTACCCAAGGGACCTTGTTGTATACATGATGTAAAGTGACCTCACTTTACATAAAGTGACAATGACAATCCTGCTCATTCGTTCATTTTCAGCATATTACAACATGTTGTGGTTCACCAGTGTCTGGTCTAGTGGATTTACAGATGATATTGCTTAGTTTTTTATTTTTATTTTTATTTTTTTTTTTTTTTGTGGTATGCGGGCCTCTCACTGTTGTGGCCTCTCCGGTTGTGGAGCACAGGCTCCGGACGTGCAGGCTCAGCAGCCATGGCTCACGGGCCCAGCCGCTCCGCGGCATGTGGGATCTTCCCGGACCGGGGCTCGAACCCGCGTCCCCTGCATCGGCAGGCGGATTCTCAACCACTGCGCCACCAGGGAAGCCCGATATTGCTTAGTTTTAACTAAACTAATCTCCACAAACTCTAAAGACAAGTAGATTGATTAGATTTCTTCAAGGAAACTGGGGGTTGAGGATTACCACCGATAATAGAAGCACAAGCAAACCCATAAGAAAAGGACAGAGCTGATTTTTCTCCATCTCTAGAATGAGCTGTTCTAAGCCTCAATGCAAAGTGAAAACAGTAAGTTCCTAATCAGATCTAAAATAATTCAAATTATGAGTATTTGAAATATGGGCTTATAACTATTATGGCTAACAATAAAATGTGATAAACCACTAGAATATAATAAACTTAAAATTCCTCAACATATTTAACATTTAGACATAAGTATTCACATTCAAAAGTTCTTACTTAAATAGTGCACAATGAAAACAATTTGGAGACCACGGCTATAGGGCCAGCTCTGCGCAGGGCAGTGAACCGTTCTGACATACCTGTGGGTACTGGTTATGGGGGAAGGTGCCTCCCGTCTCTGCCAAAGGCCCATCGTTCTGGTCTCCATAGATTTCTTCTTTGCTCATCAGAGACTCTTCCTCAGCCTCCTCTTCCTTCTGGAGCATTTTCCTCATGAAATCTCTCTTGTCCATTGGAGTTCGAATGATTTTCAGGTTATTCGTGTAGATGATTATCTTTCCAAAATCTATAATAGGTGGGGACTAGAGAAATGAAGAATGAGCATGGTGATTCACCAGGAGTCACCAAATACAGGGCTGCAGAACCTCTTCAACATCCCAGGAAAGAGAGATATGGTCTGGCACTAGGGATCCCATCACAACCCAAAGCTACAGTTCATTCTCTGGTTTCATTGCTCTGTCTGAAAACCCTGAACACCAGCTTCTTTCTTGCTGTTGATGGTAACCAGCCAAAGCTGAATTAATCATGTAACTAGAATGTAGGACTCTGCAGGACAGGGTCCAGAGCTTCTTTTCCCACTACATACCATGGGATCTGGTGCAGGGCTGGGCTCAGTGAGCGCTTAATGCATACAAAGGAAAGCTTTTAAAAAATCTCTCAGCAACCAAATTATTAGTTATGCTTTTTAAAAAAAAATTACCAGTTTACATAATTAATCAGGGTGCCTTTTAAGTTCTAACTTTTTTTTGTTTATTGTATAATGCATCATTTGAAAATACCAAGGAAATATCTTTTTGTTTTTAATGATGCATGAATGGAAGTAATGCTAGTTGGCAGGATTTGATTGTAAGAAATCAATAAAGTAACTGTATTTTTAAAAAAATAAATAAATCTCTCTCCAACATTTTTATGCATAAATAAAAACAGTAGACACAATTTATTGAATTACTACTATTATTATTATTATAGCGGATAGCATTTATTTTGGGTCAGGTTTCATGCTAAGCATATTACAAACATTACCTCACTTCCCTCCCAAACATCCCTATGAGGTAGATGCTATGATTTCTACATTTTACAGAGAAGGAGACTGAGGTTCAGTGTGGTTAAGAGTCTTCCACTTTTACAGAGTTACTCAGGGTTTGTGGCCAGGATTCAAACCCAGGTCTGTCTCACCCTAAGGACCATATTCTTAACACCTATACTGTAGTATTTACAAACATTCCCCACCACCACCAGTTAAGATATATATATATATATATATATATATATGTATGTGTGTGTGTGTTTTCATTATTCATATAATATGAAAATCTTTTTATGTCAATAAAGGTACTTCTGTAGCATCATTATTAATAGCCTATGTTCCCTTGTATGGATTTATCATGTGTTACTTCATCATTTGCTGAGAAACAACTTGGGCAATACTACAGTGCAGTAGAGAAGCCTGGGGAGGAAATGTTTCATAGAGCTAGGATAGCTTGGGGGCAAACACTAGATTAACTCCCAGTTCCACTGTCCACCAGTTGTGAGATGGGGAGAGCCATTTGGCCTCTCAGAACCTGTTTGCTCACGCAAATGGGTTGACATCCAACTGATGGGCGCCACCAGAGGCAAACTACTTATTAAAATATATGAATATTTCCATACTGGGTGGTAATCAGGTGCTGTCCCTGATACTCCTGAGAGCCTTCCTGTTTCCCCAGCCTCTCTCCTCAGGGAGTCTCTCACATCCCCAAACCCAGCAATGTAGATATTAATGCTTAGGACCCCAGGTCTCAGGACCCTGCCCCAGCACTCTGCTGGCTTCCGTGCTGACTGAGCAGTGTTCCTGTGCTTAAATATTTTGGCTCTAATCCCTGAGGCTAATTATATCAACGTCTAGGGGCGAGGGTGCAATAAGAATATGTAAGAGTTTGCAAAACCTAAAGATACTATGCAAGTGATGGGCATTGTTACTGCCATTAGTATTAAAAACTTCTTTAGTAGTGCACGTACAATCATGCTACACAACTACATTCCCCAGCATGAAATATTTGGCCCTGCTTTTACAGAACTGTATAAACCAAATTTACTTAGATGCCACAGTTAAGCAGTCTCCTATTTAAAGCCATCAGGCATTCAGTCACAACCTGGCTTGAGCAGGACTTCAATCTTCAGGCCCCCTTCCTTGAAACACCCATGGAGTTTTCAATAATTATTTACGGAGCCACAAGCTTCCTGCCTGGCCCTGTTTTCTCTCCCTCTCTTCAGGGGATCATGTGGCAGCTTCCATTTCCTACTGTTTGATGCATGCTGGGTTCCTGTTTCACACTCTGGACTATCAGTTTCTGAGCATCAGAAGATAAAGATGGTGGCACTTTTGGAAGGTTCCATATCTCTTTCCAGTAATAGCCAAAGAGGTTCAGTTACTAGGAAGCTTTTTTCACACATAGGTCTGGGTTTTTCAAGGCAAAATTCTCAATATACAAAAAAAAAAAAAAAAAAAAAAAAAATTGCAGTCATCTGGTCCAACCTCCTGCCTCTAAGCTGGTCAGCATCTGAGACACCCAGGATAGTAAATTAATTTTTAAGATACTCCAAAGATGGAGGGTCCCAAATCACCTTTAAGGTGTGTTTAAGTTTCAGCCACCCTGACAGCCAAGTTCTTCCTTGTGTCTAAGGAAACTCTCTGGGTGTAACTAAAGTTCACATTATCCAGTTACACCCAATTGCCTGTGAGGAATACCCACTCTTACATTATAGAGGACCAGGATGGAGCCAGGAATTTTTTGTGTCCTTCCAATGCCCGGAATGGCAACTTATGTGATTAAACATTCATAAATACTCTGATGTCAAAAGCAACAGGACTGGGAATTGCGATTCAGGGACCATGAAACCTTTCCACAGCTCTGTGTTTAAATGCAGACATGCCTAGTGGGTACTAGAAACTCAATGGGCTTTGGAGGTAGGCAGATCTGAGTTCAAATTTTAAATCTCTCAAACTGTGTGAGAGTTACAAGTTTTTTTAAGCCCTATAAACTTGTTTTTCCAATTTGTAAAACTCTCACAGAATTACTGTGAAGATAAAATTGCATAATTTACACAAAGTACCTGTTCAATAAATGTTACTTTCCTTCTTCCTTTCCCTTTCATTTTTTTTAATGAAACTTATAAACTTTAGTCAGTTTCAACCCCTTAAAATATCTGATTGTTTATAACCACTTTCTCTATCCATCACATAAAATTTTAAAAGACTCCATATTTCCTAGATAAGAACCTGTTCATTATCACAATGGTAGGTAACATATACTGAGCATATACAATGTGCCAGGCACAATGCTAAGTACTTTTAATGTCATATATTTTTAATCATCATGATAATCTTGAAAGTAGGTACTTTTATTATCACAAGGTTGAGTGGCTTGCTCAAGCTCACAGAGTAAGTGGGTAGAACGGACATCAAGTCCAGGTTTAATTGACACCAGAGCCTTGCTTTTTATGATTATTATTTTATTGTGGTAAAATATACATAACATAAAATTTACCACTTTAACCTTCTTAAGCTTCAGTTCAGGGACATCAGTACATTCACATTACTGTGCAACCCTCTCCACCACGCATCTCCAGAACATTTTCTTATTCCCGCACTGAAACTCTTTAGTTAAACTCCACCTTCTCCTCTCTCCAACCCCCGGCAAACACCATTCTACTTTCTGTCTCTGTAAATTAGACTATGCTAGTACCTCATGAAAGTGGAATCATACAATTATCCTTTTGTGACCGGCTTATTGAACTTAGCTCAAGGTCTTCAAGGTTCATGCATGTTATAATGTGTATCAGAATTTCCTTCCTTTTAAGGCTGAATAATATTCTATTGTATGTATATACCACGTTTTGTTTGTTCAGTCACCCATTGATGAGTATTTGGGTTGTGTCCACCTATGGGCAATTGTGCT
The DNA here is from genome assembly GCF_026419965.1 of Kogia breviceps. Classification (NCBI taxonomy): domain Eukaryota; kingdom Metazoa; phylum Chordata; class Mammalia; order Artiodactyla; family Physeteridae; genus Kogia; species Kogia breviceps. The sequence continues at coordinate 122,549,828 of NC_081313.1, forward strand.
GCTATGAACACTGGTGTACAAATATCTGTTCAAGTTACTTTTAATTATTGTGTTTAACTGCTACCCAGTGTTGCTGCAAAGCCGATATTTACTAAGGGTTATTTTACAGTTGGATTCACTATTGAAAAATCATGACTTCCCAGCTCTCATTTCCTTATTTTTCCTAAGTACCGCATTGACAAACTGTTTCAGGGGGTGGAGCAGCACGAATCCACCCCGACGACTCTCACACCAGAGGCGGGCTAGCAGTGGGATGTGGCATTTTTTGAGGCAACAAAGAAAACATGGATGACCAGATGAAGCAGAAATCAAACCCTGAACCTTGTCTCTAGAGTACTATGTTTAAAACCACTGTGTGGTGCTGCCAGGAAGACTCCGGTAGCTGGTTTTATCAAGTCCATGCCTAATCATACTTTTACATAAATGCCAAGTACAACGCATGACTGATGAAGGTCAAGCAGTCCAATATTAAAAACCATGGCCTTGTACAAGGTTCGTATAAACTATGACTTTATAAATTCTAAAGCTACAAATGAGATTTAGTTAAAAAGAAATACTGTAAGTACAGGATATAACAAAGTACCTAGGACATAATAAGCACCTGATAAATGGTAACTATTATTATCATCATCATCACTATTATGAATGGCCTTGTTCTCTTAAAAGGAACATTCCATAGGGCCAAGGGCATGGGGAATCAGAAGACCTGGGTTCTTATTCTGACTCTGCACCTAATGACCCTATAATATTGGCTGGGTCCCTTACAATTTGGAACTCAATTTTCCTCACTTGCAAAATGGAAATGACCATATTTTGCCTTTCTCCTCAAGGTTGTGAAGAAGACTCAATGAGATAGAATGTGATAGTGCTTTACAATGCGTAAGTCACTCCACTAACATGAGGGGTTGTTCATTCCAGCCCTCTTTAATATCAAAAAGAAACATGGTATTATCTTTGATAAATGTGGACATGCCCATAATTACACTTTTACCAGTGCCAGCAAGGCCAATACATTTGTCTGCTGTAGATGTATAATCTGTTCCCTTAGGAAACGAACAATAAGAATGATTAAAGAGTAATTATCTGAATTTCACACTTTAAAGATGAAAACATATCCTGGTGTGCTATTTATTAATAACCTGGTACATTATATCATTGTATTTACTCTTTTTTTTTTCTAAGGCATTCATGGCCCTACTGGCAGAGAGCATATACACATCTCCTATTAGTTTTTGAAAATCAGCGAATATTTTCCAGGTTCTTCTAGCTTCAAAGAAGATCATGTATGGGCTTTTGATTATCCATGGTACTGGAGAAGATAACTGAAATTCACAGATAAAAATACATGTTTCAAGTGAAATATTAGCTCAAATGTCTTCCCATGTAACATTTCCTCTGGCTGATTTGCTATTCACCATTTCTTCCCAGGACTCCAACTACCCACCATTCATGTTAACAAGCAATGGCAAGGCAAAATAAATAAATAAACAAACAAAAAAGCAGGCAGCAGGAGGGAGATAAGAAATAAAAGAAGACATGGATAAACCACAAGCTGAATAACTGGCTGGAATAAAATAAGCACCTTCAAACACTTAACTCTTTCAGGAAAAAGAACAACTCGTTGCCGCATAATTTTCTAAAACGGCAGACTGGCAACCTGAAATCCGCTGAGTCTCTATTTCATTTACTTACCAAGATTACCCAGGCAAAGACCCAATTACAATTTGCTACCCTGGATAGAATTTGAATACTAGCTATGCGTATTGCACTTTCCAATAGGTAGTCAACAAGAATGTTATTTTCATCCCAGAAATACTATTCTGAGAGCAGCTTCACATTGGGTGCACCTATAGCTCTGGTCGGTACCAGGGTAGAAGCAAGATACAAATCTGAACAATTCAGGTGTTTCTCTAACCACATTTTAGTCCTTAAAGCTTATACACCATGGGCAATACCAACCTTACGGTCATTCGCCTTGTAATCATTGAAGAAAGGCTGGCTGCTCGCCAAGGTGTAGGCACTACCCTCTCGAAACACGCTGATCCGCTGAGCAGTCAGCTTAGGGGAGTACGACTGGGGTTTGGGGGCTTCCCCAGACCCATAAACACCATCCATTGGTTCAAGGGACTCTTGGAGGAAACTGTGAGGGTACTCCTCCTTTGGCGACTCTAATTCCTGCCCATCCTCAAAGACCTGCTTCAACACCCGGCCACTGTAGGAGGAAGAGATTTTAAATCGTACTTTCCGGGGTTTGCCGTCACTCTTCTGCTTCAGCTTCTTCTCAGGGTCCTCCATCAGCAGAAAGTTCACCTTGTGGTTTCCAGGCTTTGGTGTAGCCAGTGAAACTTGGGGCTCTGAGAAAAAGGCATTTTATTTTCTCTCCTGCATATAATTAATTCAAGCTGGTGCTGGGGTATGCTCGGTTTACAGCAACTGACACCTGCACATTAAATATTGATAGGCCTTCATGCAGAGGCAGGCTACTGCGGGTTTATGGAGTGGATGGAGCATAAGACAAGACTGGGTCCTCTCAGAATCCCAAACTCACCCATAACTTCACCCCAACCCTGGCATTTCTTAATATGAGCATGCGTGGGTTTATTTAGACTGAACAAGTAATCAGTTCAGCAGGGATCAGTTAGCAAGGGTCTTGTTATTCTTACCCACAACTATGACCTAGTGAGCATTTAATAGGTGCCAGAGATTTTTACATGCATTATCTTACTTTGTCCTCACAATAAACCTACAATGAAACTATTATTATCTGTGTTTTACAGAGGGGAAAGTGAGGGCCCGAGTAGTTCCTCCATTAGTTTACTCTATTCCAGCAAGTAAGTGACAGAGCAGGGATTCGAACTCAGTTCTAACTGATTCCAAAACACATGTCCGGTCCACCAAGCCGAAAGTTTTCAAACCGTGTCTCATGGAGCCTTAGACAGGAAGAAGCCGTGGGTGCTTCTGAGCCTTCTACCCCTGCATTAACCAATGCACCTTCACTTTATATCTATTTTACATCTCAGATTTCATCTGCAAGAACAGCTTGAGCCCCAATGCCTGCTGAAGACAGCACCTAGTAAATGCCCACACGGTGAGGTAGTTGCTGGGATGAATATCAGAAAAGCACAAGACGTGAGGCTTGAGAATGACAGTCCTATAATTTAGTTTAGGAAACAGGCCTAACATATGAAATAACAGCATCCTGCTTAGGGAGCAAACTGTCCACTGCCAACTGCCAGAACAGCTATTCTGGGAAGACAGCAGTCCCTCAGGAGACAAGGATGGAAGAAGAAGGCTTATAATGGAAGGGCCCTTGGATGGGCCAAAAAAAGAACGAGTTGGGGCTTCCCTGGTGGCGCAGTGGTTGAGCATCCGCCTGCCGATGCAGTGAACACGGGTTCGTGCCCCGGTCTGGGAGGATCCCACATGCCGCGGAGCGGCTGGGCCCGTGAGCCATGGCCGCTGAGCCTGCGCGTCCGGAGCCTGTGCTCCGCAACGGGAGAGGCTGCAACAGTGAGAGGCCCGCGTACCGCAAAAAAGAAAAAAGAAAAAAAAGAACGAGTTGGATTTGAAGAGCTGACAGGGTGGAGGTTAAGACTTTCTCCCAGTCTTTGCTAACGACATCATCGATTTAATTGCCCAAACTGACTTCTCCCGTACTTCTGCAGCCATTCCCATGGATTCTATCACCACTGCCTTCTTCCATCCAGCCCCACCTCTCCGGCCCCAGCTCAAGCCCTCATCACTTCTGTTTTCAGAGCTGTGGCAGCCTCGTGGTGACCTCCCCACCCATCCACAAGTCCATTCTCCACATAGATGCCAGAGCTATGCTTCCAAAGCACAAGTCTGCAGATGCCACTCTCCTGCCTAAAACGTCCTAACTCTTCATGCAGCAGGTAAAGGTCCTCAAAACCTAACTCTGTCTTCCTCTCCAGACTGGTCCTCTGTCTCTTCCAGGTGCTGCCTGGAATTTGTGTCCAGGCATACTGACAATCTCACCTATTTCTCAAAACCACAGATTTCTGTCTCCTATCCAGTACAAACTCTGTTTCCTGATTAAAATGTCAAACTTTCACTCATCCTTCAAGTCACACCTCCAAAGTCACAGTTCCTGGGAAGCCTTCCCACCTGTCCCAAGGAGAAGGCCATGGGACTTTGGACCTACCACCATTAACTGCTTCTTGTTTTTCTCTTACCATTCCTGTGTTCTCCATGAAACTGTGAACACATCAGAGTTAGGAGCTATCTTGACCATTTATTTACGCCTAGTTTTTATCAAAATGCCTAGTATTTAATAAAACTCAGTTAATAATTATTCAATAAATGACTTCCAGGTGAGATAAATCAAATAAATAAAACTTTTGGAACAGGAGATGAGCACATTTTCTGGAGAACAGTGAAAAGGTGAAAGTTGTCAAGAAAAACATCTACATTTCTACTAAAAAAGGGTTTCCCAGTTATAAGGTCTCTGTGTAATCAATGCAAGGAATAGATTAAACACACACACACACACACACTCACACAGAAACATTTTAAAACAAGAAAGAAAGAAAGATATGTCTTCATACTATCAGAAGATACATGCCTATAGGTTCCCTAGGATGCAGAGCTGGCTGTGATATGCCATGAATGGATGACAGGAGGCTGAAACATTGACCCCTCAGCCCTCAGGACAGCCAGGTGGGGCCCCAGGTTCCCAGGTGGTCACCTCGGATGACATCAGCCTCATCTATTTCCTCCAGTGTAAAAAAACAAGTACCATTATTTTCTAAGTATACCATGCCATGAAAAAGACCAGGAAGCCCTAACTAGAAGAACATTTTCTTCTATCCATCCCAGGAAACAAGTATTAGTAAAAGACTTATAGCCTATCTTCATCCAAAGGACCAGTGAGTGGACTTTCATGGCTACCTGGTAAATAGGCATTCTCCACTGAACACGGAATAAACATCATTAAAAAGGTAGACTTTCAAAAGGGTAGATTTCAACCAGAGTGTATACATTGATGCATTTTGCACGATTGTGCTTCTGCTACCTTGAAAATTCGTTAAGCTTAAATTAAGATGGAATTATGAACACAACTGAATGAGTTGGATAGGATTCTCACTATGAAAAAAAGAATCCTTTAGTTATGTGCAGAAATCAAAAGCTGGCAATGAGTTTTCCAAGTAACATTTGTTTTGTACTTTTTACACCCATTCCCACATTCACAAACAGACTTTCAGCAAGCCAGACCAAAATCATGGAAGTTTTGAAACAATCATGCTTACTTGATAATTTTTAGATGTTAGTGATTTCAGGACAGTCACAACTTATACACCTCCAGATGGAGCATACATTGATAAAATGAAAACAGTGTTGGCAGTATTATCCAAAGCTTTAAAAATGTTCACATCCTTGAACCTTACTAAAGAGAAAATAATCGCATAAATCAGAAGAAATAATGTCAAAACATTAGCATGAGTTGCCCCCAGGTAGAAGACTCTCAATGACTATTTTTTCCTTCCCAGTTTCATTATATTTTACTTGACTATGATAAACGTATCTTACTTTAATAATCGGGGGAAAATAAATGAAAAAAAATTCATTACTTTCAACCCAATAATTTGTCTTAAGGAGATGATTTTTCTTTTTAATTTTAAAAGTTCATTTGAGCAAAATTGATTTGAATCAGGCAGCACCAATCCAGAAGTGGTTAGGAGTGCTCCACCAACAGGGGCTTGGGGAGAGACTTTTATAGACAAAAGGCAGAAGCAAAGTAAGGCAATCATTGTTTGGCAACAGCTCAAAGTCTAGTTGTCTGTTTGTGACTAGTCAGCTTTAGGGTTTTGATTTCATAACCATGAGGCATTTACAGGCTTAGACTTTGATTTGCTTACATAGGCCACCACAGCATTAAAGCTACACCAATTTAATAGCCTCCTTGTTTAATTAATTTAACAATTCCCCTCTTTTTGCTATCTTCTCATACATGAGAGACTGACCAAACATTTGCTATTAGTGCCTCTCTCAATCACCATCAAAGTTAAGTTGTTCTTGTCTCATTGTCTCGCAGATTATGATGTCAGACCCACAGAAGAATTGTTTTTGCTGTTCATCTCGTTGTTCATCTAGTTTCTGTTTCTCCAAGTGCAGCAAGACCATTTGATGTACTGCTGATGGCTACAAACATGCATTTAAGCCCTTTGATAGAAAATAGCACTCCAGGGAGACGATAATGATAACTATTAGGAGAATAATACCAAGAGACTTAAGTATACTCCTTAGTCAGGGACCCCGTGAACCAAACCAGTTGATATCAAATAAATCAAAGAAGGTACCTGAAAGGGCATCAACCTGTTTTAGCCAACTGGCTTACTTGTAATTTCTTGTATTTGCTACAATACCAAAGGTGTTGATCTAAGAATAGCAGAAGGTATTTGCTATGGCATAGACTGCTTTTTCAGCCAAGTAATCTAAAGCAATTCTATCATGTAAAACTGCCTTAGCAAGAAAGTCTAGGGACTTCTGTTGTGCAGCTATGGCCTTATCGGTAGATTCTGTGATAGTTGCCAGAGTTAAGGAGCATTGTCTTCCTATGCATTAACAGAGAGGAAAAGCAAGTAGTAAAAATGCAAAAGGAATAAAGTTTTCACACTGGAGATGAAGATCTTGATCCGTGATCTTGGGAGAACTGTCCACCTCAAGATGCCGTCTGCTTCTGGGAAGTAACCTCCCTAGTCAATTTTAATTTTAGATCTCCAGCTGGTATGCAGTTCCAAGAGTCTGGAGAAGCCCTTTATAACTGGGGGATGTAGACCCAAGGTTCAAGTCCCTAAAATTCAGCCGCCATCTGGGTACTGAGGAGGACCTGGTATGGTCCCTTTCAAGGAGATTCAAGGGCAGTCTTTGTTCTTAGTGATTCCACATCAGAAGGGTGGCAGAAAATTGGAATCATTAGTTTGGACAGTTGTAGCCAGATATTTGAGGAAACTAGAATTAAGGATCCAGTCAGTTTACTGGTATATAATAAAAACTCAAAGACAATGAACAGGGCTAGAATCCGATATCCACAAGATTGTGTTATAATTTTCTATGAAATATAATTATTTCCTCTATAATCACCCTCATTTCTGTCAAAGATAATCATAGTAAGACAAATTTGTTTGCAAGTGTAGTCTCATTAAATTTGGCCTGATTATTCAGATAAATGCAGCAAGAATAGTGATGGACCATATAGATTCTCTTTTAAATCTGTTTTGCGGGAACTTTTCATAAGGAATCTTAGATTGGACTTTTAAAAGCCTCTCCAGGCTAAGAAACCAGGCCAAGAACTCAACATTAAACTTCACCTGGAATACCTACAACATTAAACTTCACCTGGAATACCTACAGATGTCAGTGAATTCCTCTCTTTCTGAGGGTACTCTAAGGTTCTGGGCTTGCCAGGAAGTGGGTTTCCTTATTCACCTGGAAGGGCTTCCAGGAATCCTTAAGCAAGGTAAGAGGCCAGTTTTCCAAGGGGCTTTTATTGGCTCCATAGAATCCACCTGAGTTCCTTAAAAGTATGAGGTCAAATCTGATTTTATGCATATTTTCAAACATGACATTCTAGTCAAAGCTTTGGTAATATGACCAATGTTTCCAGTTATATCTTATTAAAAGAAGAAAATATTCTTATTGAACTTATGCAAATAACTATATTGCTATGAAAATAAGAATATGCAACAAATTTCTAAATTCTGGAGGGATTGGGTAGGGAGAAAAAGTAAATGTTCCAGTTCTGTTTATAAAGGTATACTTTACAAAATTACTCTAAGTCATAGATAGGTTAAGAGAAAAGAGAAAAAGTTTTCCTTAAATCTGGGAGGTAGAGGGGAAAGAATATTAAAGATCCAACAATGTTTCAAAGAAAAAGTTATAAAAAAAATTATAATCATCCTCATCAGTTCATTCAATCCCATGTTATTAATTCTTGTTCTGCTGAATACAGTTTTCCCATTAGTTCTGGAAATTCTCACCCAAGTCACTTTTATGGTCTTTATCACAAACTTATATTCTAGAGTACTTGTCAGAGTCCTTCCCATGAATCTCTCTAAAGATGAAACACCTTTGCAAAAGCATCACGGTAAGACAATAACTGTTTGTAAATGATAAAAAAAAATTTTTTTTTAATGGCCATGGACTAAGATCTGATGAGAGTGCATTTGATAAGGAAATGTAGTTATTTCTATAGTATACAATAATTTAGGATAATAATTGGACTATTAGAGCGCTAACAAATTTCTAGAAACTTTAAACAATTTCTAGAATACCTATATTAGTAACATATATCCAAAAACATATAACCTAAGAAGGTTTGTCATTACTTACTATTTGACAATGCACCCCACATAATTTAACATACCAAATAAACATAATTAGTTTAACATCTCTCTTTTACAAGGTGAGAAACAAATCCTTTGAGATTTTCCAGGCTTCCTCTGGGAAATTTCAAAGTTACTTTGAGGTCAAAAAGACTGCACTTATATTTTGATTTTGGGAAGTTGTCAAAATGTCAAAAGGTTTGAACATTTGACTAAGTAGGATCTCATATCATTATGAAATAACACTTAATTATCAATTTAACTAAATTGACAATAGAAGATTTTAAAAGCAAACACAGAAGATTACAAAGCTGTAAACAAAACTTAGATCTCTTAATATTGAGAAGACTGGGTTTTCTTAAGTAATCAAAGACCTGATAAAGACAAAGTAAAGCAAAATAAATTATTTTGGAAGACACCAAATCTTTGCTTTCCAGGTAGATTACCCCAAAAGTTAAACAACAACAACAATAACAACAAACTTTCACAATCAAGAGGAAACCAACATTCCAAGAAAACTCTGTCCTTTTAACAGAGAGAAAGCCAAATTCTAATTCTGTATCAGTGTACTTCTGATATTAAAACTCATACTTTAAAATTTTAATAAATCCATTCTCATTTTAGTCAGCTTAACCACACATAAAATTCCTTTTCCAACATTCTTTTCCACAAAACTTTTACAACTTTTTTTTTTTTAATATCCATTGAGGTTTTGTCCTACATTTTTCTCTTCCTCATCTGGAACAACCAGTCATTTTACTTTCCTTACCTACTTTTCACACAGTTGTTTCCTTTAACTTTTCTAAGTAGTTTTAATTACATTTATTGATTAGAATTCTTAACCCTTAGAATCCTTTATTCCTAATAAAAACTAAGAAATAAGCAATTGTGGACTGTTACAAGTAGCATTCTGTGGATTGGTCAATTCATAAATATATTTCACAATTTCTAGAAGTATATTCTTCCTCATAGTAAAATTTTCAATGTGTTATAAAACGTGTCTACTAATAGATCCAAATATCTTTAGTTCCTCTCTAAAAGGAAGTCAGAAGTGGATAAACCTATGTCAGTAATTTATGTTTCAGTACTTTATTTGTAAATGATCTGGCCATTCAATGAATATCCATCAATTAACTGATCTCAACATAACTTTAAGGTTTCAATTTATCAAAAATATTTTGGAAATTATTTTTAAGTAGACATACCTTAAAGCATTATTATTATTATTTTTATTTTGTTTGCGGTACGCGGGCCTTTCACTGTTGTGGCCTCTCCTGTTGCGGAGCACAGGCTCAGCAGCCATGGCTCACGGGCCCAGCCGCTCCGCGGCATGTGGGATCTTCCCAGACCAGGGCTCGAACCCGCGTCCCCTGAATCGGCAGGCAGACTCTCAACCACTGCGCCACCAGGGAAGCCCCTAAAGCATTATTATTGTTGAAAAGTTTATTTATAAGCTTTAACCTTACTTACCTCTATTTAACTTACTTGATCTTAACAATTATGTTTAGATTACTCATGAAAATTTCATGAGACATTAAACAGCTAACCCTCATCTTAAGTTATCTTTCTTGCTGACAAATTCTGTAACAGAGAAGACATGAGCTTATTTGACTTTTAGTGAACCTAGGTAGAATGAAAGCATTCTATTTAATACTGTAACTCTAAAGACATGCCTGTTTTAATTAAACAAACAGGCTTAAACTAGCTTTTATTTGTCAAAGATTATCCTAGATCACATGAAATTGAAAGACATTTGGGTTAGTTTCTATATTTCTGAGAGGATACTTGATTTATATAAATGTTTGTTTGTCTTTAAGCCAATTAAATAGAGCTCTTTACCAATTAATTTTGGCAATACCATTAGGAGGTAGAAAAATACCACATATCTATAACATACATACTTAGACATACATAAACATACAGAGAAATGCAGAACTCTTATAGCTTTCATTTTAAAATTTTAGCCATGAGACAGGTACAATAATATAAAACTCACTAGTTTATAAAAGAACATTTGGATACAAATTGTGTTTCTGGTGAATACAATAAGTTAAGGTTATCTCTCTGCTGGCTAAGGCTCTTACTAATATTTGTGGTAAAGACTTAAAGATTTTTAATTCAGCTAATTTCAAAAAAAAAAATTTTTTTTTTCTAAATCAGGATTACCTCCTTTAAGTTTGCATCTCAAAAGATGGCTGTAGGTTCCTAGAGAAGACCAGGTAGAACATTTACATCTCAAAGGCACAGAGAAAGGACGGGCTATCTCCAAAAAAGACTCTTTTTCCCCCTAATTCCAGATCTTCCACAATATCAGCAAGGCTTTTGAGATGAATAGGGGATATTCTGGGACTGGATTAAAAAAGGATAGGTGGCTTCAAATTGTTTCTAAAGCCGAATTTCTGTTCCTGTCAAGACTCAAATTTGTAAGACAAGCACAGTTGTTTTTAATTCCTTAACGAATTGGGTTGCACAATCAAGAGGTTGACCCACCCACCCAGCTACATCATCCTCAGTTTGCTTGGTTATATCAGGGAGAAGATCTTCAACTAGGTGGAAGTCAAAAGATTCCTATATTATAGCTTGAGAGCCATGTGTCTTTGAAATGCGTGAGTAAACGCTTCCACAAGGGCTTCAAAATGTTTTCTTTCCCTCTAGATACACAGTTTCATTTTAGTCTAGGAGAGAAGGCCTAAAAAAAAAAGTTCCTACCAGGCTCTGAATATCAACTTCTAATTTGGCCAACTTCTGACCACAGAGCTATTAAACACACACACACACACACACACACACACACACACTCACACAGACACACACACACACCCCACAAAAAACCCTTTTGAATGTCTTGTTAGCTTTCAATCAGGGCAAATAGTAAATTTTCCTGGCAGTATTGAAAAACCCCTTGGATGAAGAGGCATTCCCCAAAGAGGGTGGAAAAGATACGATCCTCCCAAAACTCAGGACTCCTCCCAAAGATAAGCAAGACAAAGAAAGACTTAGAAAATTCCCTTGAGAGCTGACAACAGTCGGTAGGACCCTAGCTGCAAATGGAGTGCAACCCATAGTCCTGAACGGTCATATTTTGGGGGCCCCACCTAACAGATGTCAAGCCAAGTTCTCAGGACACAAATTGAGACAAACAAGCAGGCAATAGATGTCCCTGGGAAACCAAGGATTGATAACTGTTTTTTCCTGCCAATCTGGATTTGGAAAGGAAGGGACAACGTGAAATTTTGCCTTCCTCTCTTGAGCAGACACCACAGAGATCTGGGAGAGCTGACTTTGGTAAGGATTCTTACCCCTTGCGGGCTTCTGCCAGTTTTCCCAGGATGCCATCTGCAGGCCCTGGAGAGAGTGGGGTGTCCCAGTGGGACTCCTCCTGGTCACCAGAAACTGAGGCTTCACCCTGGACCCAGTCCAGTTTAAGTCAGAACCAGTCCAACCCTGGACCCAGTCTGGTTTCTCAAGTAGACCCAGGCCAACTTCAGCAGTTTCCAGAAAAAAATGTTCAAATAAAGTCTGAAAACTCATAATACAGAAGCTGTGGATAGAGGATGGAGGGACCTCACCCACCACCTCCAAAGGCAGCGAGAAAGCAGCAACGCAAGGGGCTCTGCAGGTACCTTCACTGCTGTTGCTCCTTGTTCCTGAGGGCCTTCAGGGGTCTCCTTGGGTTCCCTCTTATGTCATCAGACCTGTGAAAAGATAAACTGAGGCATATTAAAATTTTTAAGAGTTTATTTGAGCAAAACTCAATTCAAATCTATCAGTGCCAAACCGGAAGTGGTTAGGAGCACTCCTAAGGAGATAATTTCAAGTGGAGAAAAATATTTGTATGGATAAATTATTCACAGTAGGAAAAAAATTTGAAAACAACTTAAATGTTCAACATAGGAATGCCACAAAATGAAAGATGATGTAGTCATTTTTAAAAGATTTACAGAGCTTGAAATAATATGGAAAAATACTTATGAAACAAATTAAGTGAGAAAAGGTGTAACAAAATTTTTTGTTCTGTGATATAGACTTTACTATGTAAAATATATGAGAAAAAGACAAAAGTACATCCATTAAAATGTTAAAAATGGTTCTGTCTGAGAAGGTAGTTAGGGGTGATTTTTATTTTCTTTTTTATATTTTTCTGTATTTTTCTAAATTTCCCATAATTATCTAATATTGATTTTAATATTAGGGAAAAAACAGATTTTTTAAAAGTAAACTGTACCTAACATTTTAAAATACAGATGAATTTATGCAATTGGCTGGAGCAAATTATATCTTCAACCACTGCCATTTTTCTTCTGGATGAATTCAACTAATAGGAAATCATATCATTTTATTGTAAAAATATATATGTTTCATACCATTTTAACACAAAAAGAAGTGATTTTAACTTAAGTCAAACTTAAGGTAGAATCAATTACTCATGATTGTACCCAGATGCAGAAAATTTTGATGGGTTATTGAAAGTAGAGATGACTTACATAATAAAATCAATCAATTTATAATCTCATTATGGGGCTCATTAATTTTTAAAAGCTCTGATGGACACCTAACCAGGTGATTAGACGTGGTGTCCCTAATGGTGGGACAAACTGACATTCTGTGTCTCCTAATGGGATGCTTCATTTACAGATGGGGTGTCCAAACCAAGAGGTTCTTGACACTGAAAGGCACTATTTATAGTTACACGGGAACAGGAGACAAATGGGAATAAATGATCACCCTACTGATGAGGTATTTTGGCCAAAAATATTTAATATTTATGTAATCAAGACTTTAGACCTAACTTTTCATTTACAAGAAACACAGGTGATGGAAGTATGAGTGAAATGACCCCAAGAGGAAACAGATGGACAATGCCAGTATGTGGGACATCCTGCAAGACAACTGGTCTCACCAAAAAGTCAATACGCTGGGGAAAAATGTTGGGATGAGTGGGACATTTTAGATTTAAAGAGATAAAACCATGAACCTTGGTTGGTTCCTGGAGAAACTTGACTCTAGAGATGGTATGAGAAGAACTTAGAGAATTATTCTTCATTTTCATATGCAGGATAACACTATGTGATTATGTGTGAGAATGTCCTTTTTGTAGGAGATACATGCTAAAATATTTAAAGTGAAATGTCATGATGTCTGCAATTTATTAAAAAAAAGCTTATCCCCTCAGAATATATGCATACTTAAATACATATGCATATATATAAAGTTAAAAAATGGAAAAAATATTAACAATTCTTTACGGCTGTTTATTATACTATTCTAATTTTCTAATGTTTGAAATGTTTATGATAAAAATTGGGGGCAAATAATGCTCTTAGAAAAATATTCACAGATATCTATGTTTGCTTGTATGCATTTTGATTTATACCTAGTGTATTCTGAATCTTCTTGGAGTAGAATTTTTATCCTATCCTGTCTGATGTCATTTACTGGACTTTATTTTTATGTGTGCTTTGGGATTTGGGAGATTATATTAAATATGTGTCTTGATGAAAGAAATGTGCAATTATTGCAAATTGAGTATAAACATTATCCTTTAGCGATCTTTCCACATCTATCTTTTCTAATCAGAGTAGGGCTTATAAATTAAACATATCCTTTTAATCTGCTCATACATTACTACACAGAGAGAGTGTGTGTGTGTGTGTGTGTGTGTGTGTGTGTGTGTGTATTTAAACCCGTCTGGCATTTCCTTTTGAAATATTGTTATGGCAGAACATTATTATAGTTATTGATCATTCCAAGAGAGTTGTGAGGGTTCATGCAATTTTATAAAAACCATGAAAAACAAAATCTAATTTTAGAGTTACCCCTACTCTATCACAACCAAAATATAAATTTCCAAGGCAATACTTCAAGAGACTCATATCTCACTATTTTTTTTTTTTTTTTAAATTTTACAAGGTTGCCTAAGCTCCCACAGGAATGAGTTTTTCATTACGGACCTAGGTAATATGGAAAATAGTCTGGTGACTTGTCTTCCCCCATATCACAAGACAATCTGATGAGACCAGCCCATCCAAAGTATGAGATCAAGGGCTCTGATTAGAGGGTAAGACATTTTCTTCCATGCCGTCATTTCCCAAAGTGTGACCGAAAGAGCTAAAAGTTATTTCTTGGGAAAAAAAATCCTAATAAAATAAGTTTGGGAAATTATGGGTTAAGTCAAGTTAAACTAATTTCTTTACTGCAGAACTTCTTAGAATGTTAAATATACTAATGTACTTTGTCGACGTCCACCAGGGGATACACCATTTCCAAAATGTAGTGCCCACAAAACTCTTTTTATTGTTGGAATTCTATTTCAGGAAACCAGTGTTCTGAGAAAAATGTCTCAGAGATGCTGTTAGAAGATGCTTATCTGCTTAAAAATTCTCCCCACCTCTGACTCTCACCCTCTTCGTAGTGAAAACAGTTACAGCTTATTAAGCATTTGCTATGTGTGAGAGAGGTATTTCACAGGTAAGAAAACTGGAAACTGAAGCTCAGAGAGGTTATGTTATCTGCACAGGGTCCCAGAGACACGAAATGTCAGTTGCTATACTCACCTAGGTCTGACCCCAAAGTTCATGCTTCTCTTACATCATCAAATTGACCACTTGGGGGAAAAAGTTCAATTCTTTAAAAGTGGGATAGAGGGGACTGCCCTGGTGGTCCAGTGGTTAAGAATCCGCCTTCCAATGCAGGGGATACAGGTTCGATCCCTGATCAAGGAACTAAGATCCCACATGACACGGGGCAACTAAGCCCGCGGCTCTAGAGCCCACACACGCCACAACTAGAGAGCCCACACACCGCAACTACTGAGCCCGTGCACTCTGGAGCCCATGCCCACAACTAGAGAGAGTGTCACGTGCCACAACAAAAGATCCCTTGAGCCACAACTAAGACCTGCTGCAGCCAAATAAATAAATATTTTTTTTAAAAGTGGGATAGAAAATAATTTTAAGAAGTCTAGTCGTAATCTAAAACCCATAATAGACTTTTGAATATATGACCAGTGAGGCCTCTCTGTGGCTGGGATGTAACTTAGCCACCAGTGTCGTTGGGTCTCTATGTTCTGTCTCAGAGGAGACCCCATAGTTTGTTTTGAAATTTAACCACCTGCATTATCTGTAATTCACCAGAATGGACAGATAGGCCATCTTCCTTGCACTTTGAAATGCCTTTTCCTCATCGCCTCTGAGCAGAGCTGGCACAAGTCTTTGCATCACAGGCCAAAACCCCCATGTCAGAAGGTAAAGGGAAGGTTCCCAGAGGACCGAGCAGAGGGTGAGTGTAGTGGAAAAACATCAACCCTGCCAGAAACCACAGGCCAAAATCTGGGACTTCATTAAAAAGTAATAATCTCTTGGGATTATTCTACCATTGCAAATACCCTGTCCCTAGGGCCCCTGGTTTGCCAGCTAGAGAATAAGGAACTCGTTTTTCTAACTCCTCTCTCACTTCTGACTTACTGTGCATTCCTACCAGACAGAAAGCAAGAAGAGCTCTCAGAGGCTGCAAAACGGTCCTGAATTTTCTTGATCTCAGCACCCTCCAGTAGAAATACACATATGTATGTAACATAACCCACATATATATATATATATATATATATATATATATATATATATATATATTTTTTTTTTTTTTTTTTTTTTTTTTTTTGTGATATGCGGGCCTCTCACTGTTGTGGCCTCTCCCGTTGCGGAGCACAGGCTCCGGGCGCGCAGGCTCAGCGGCCATGGCTCACGGGCCCAGCCGCTCCGCGGCACGTGGGATCTTCCCGGACCGGGGCACGAACCCGCGTCCCCTGCATCGGCAGGCGGATTCTCAACAACTGCGCCACCAGGGAAGCCCAATATTTTTAAATTTTACACTAGCAACATTTTTAAAAGTACAAAGAAACAAGTGAAATACTAGAAATATTTGATCAGTATTCGAATTTCATAAGACTGATAGTTGATGAAGTAGATTCACATACCCAAGTAGTTCCAATCACAATAAAAGTCTTCCAGTAATGGACTTGAGCATCAGTTTAAAAGTATATGTGTAGCGAGTCAAGATGGCAGGGTGGGAAGACACAGAGTTCGCATCTCCCCATGACTAGGGTGCCTGCTCGATGCTAGGGGGGGACCCTGACACCCAAGGAGATGGGAAGAACCCCCAAGCAAACCGGTAAGACGTGGGGGGACTGCTGGGGGAGGAGACATGGAGGCCATACAGGACTGGCACCCCAGAGGGGTGGCTAAGATGAGAGAGGGGTTCCCATGCCAGGAGGGACCCTCAGGAGCTTGGATTGAGGGAGAGCGCCCAGCATTTCCCCTGCCCAATTGGCTGGGGAAGTCTGCCTGGCTCTTGGGCTGGGTCCTACACCCTCAGAGGTCCCCTCTGGGCCAGGTTGGTCCTGGAGGTGTAGGAGGGAGGCCAGGAGAGAACAAGAGAGGTAGGCGGGAGGGACCGAAGAGCTGGAGAGGAGCGGAGAACATTTCCTCCACCTACTGGGGCACAGGGAGCCTGCTGGGCTCCCAGGCTGGTCCCTTGCCCTCCAAAGTACCCTCCGAGCTGCGTGGGTGCTGGGGGCATAAGAGGGAGGCTGGGGAGATCAGCAGAGGCAGGCAGGAGGGGCTCTCCAGGATGAGAGGAGCGGGAGAGGAGTGGACGCCATTTGCCCCACCCACTGGGGGCCCGGGGAGCCTGCTGAGCTCCCAGGTGGGGTCTCCCTGCTCCCTGAGACCAAAGGCGGGAGGTATGCCTGGGCCCCTTCTATTCTGTTGAGCCTAAGCCCCACCCCCCCACATCCCCCAGGGCCTTTTGCAGCCCTGTGGATCCTAAGCATAGGCCCCCCACCTCCCAAACCTCACCCTGCTTAGGCCCAACCCTTCACAGCCAAGGCCTTTTCCACCTTTTTTTTTCTCCTCCTCTTTTTTACTATTGTGGTTCTATTTTACCTTCCAGTTGTTGTTTATCTATATTTTTATATTTTTTCTAATATATCTTTCAGTTTCCTAGTCTAATTTTATTTTTTACTTTGTTATTGTTCCCCCCTTTTATTTTCTGCCCCACACAGCTTGCAGGATCTTGGTTCATGAGCCAGGGGTCAGGCCAAAGCTTCTGTGGTGGGAGCTCCATGTCAGAACCACTGGACTAACAGAGAACCTCAGACCCCAGGGAACATTCATCAGAGTGAGGTCTCCCAGAGGTCCTCATCTCAGCACCAAGACCCAGCTCTACTCAACAGTCTACAAACTCCAGTGTTAGAAGCCTCAGGCCAAACAACCAGTAAGACAGGAACACAAGCCCGCTCATAAAAAAAAAGGAAAAAAAAATGAGACAGCAAATAAATATGTCACAGATGAAGGAGCAAGGTAAAAACCTACAAGACCAAATAAATGAAGTGGAAATAGGCAATCTACCTGAAAAAGAATTCAGAGTAATGATAGTAAAGATCATCCAGAATCTCAGAAATAGAATGGAGGCATGAACTGAGAAAATACAAGAAATGTTTAACAAAGATCTAGAAGAACTAAAGAACAAACAAACAGAGATGAACAACACAATAACTGCAATGAAAAATACACTAAAAGGAATCAATGACAGAATAACTGAGGCAGAAGAACAAATAAGTGAGCTGGAAGACAAAATGATGGAATAACTGCAGAGGAGCAGAATAAGAAAAGAATGAAAAGAATTGAGGACAATTTCAGAGATGTCTGGGACAACACTAAATGCACCAACATTCAAATTATAGGGGTCCCAGAAGAAGAAGAGAAAAAGAAAGGGTCTGAGAAAATATTTGAAGAAATTATAGCGGAAAACTTCCTTAATATGAGAAAGGAAATAGTCACCCAAGTCCAGGAAGAACAGAGAGTCCCATACAGGATAAACCCTAGGAAAAATGCACCAAGACACATATTAATCAAACTAACAAAAATTAAATTCAAAAGAAAATATATTAAAAACAGCAAGGGAAAAACAAAAAATAACATACAAAGGAATTCCCATAAGGCTAACAGCTGATTTTTCAACAGAAACTCTGCAGGCCAGAAGGGAGTGGCAGGATATATTTAAAGTGATGAAAGAGAAAAACCTACAACCAAGATTACTCTACCCAGCACAGATCTCATTCAGATTTGGTGGAGAAATCAAAATCTTTTCAGACAAGCAAAAGCTAAGAGAATTCAGCACCACCAAACCAGCTTTACAACAAATGCTAAAGAAACTTCTCTAGGTGGGAAACATAAGAGAAGAAAAAGACCCACAAAAACAAACCCCAAACAATTAAGAAAACGGTAATAGGAACATACATATCAAAAATAACCTTGAATATAAATGCATTACATGCTCCAACCAAAAGACACAGACTAGCTGAATGGATACAAAAACAAGATCCATATATATGTTGTCTACAAGACACCCACTTCAGACCTAGGGACACATACAGACTGAAAGTGAAGGTATGGAAAAAGATATTCCATGCAAATGGAAATCAAAAGAAAGCTGGAGTAGCAATACTTGTATCAGAAAAAATAGACTTTAAAATAAAGGCTGTTACAAGAGATAAGGAAGGACACTACATAATGATCAAGGGATCAATCCAAGAAGAAGATATAACAATTATAAATGCTTATGCACACAATTTAGGAGAACCTCAATACATATGGCAAATGCTAACAACCATGAAAAGGGAAGTCAACAGTAATACAATAATAGAAGGAGACTTATCACCCCACTTACACCAATGGACAGATCATCCAAACAGAAAATAAATAAGGAAATACAAGTTTTAAATGACACAACAGACCAGATAGTTTTAATTGATATTTATAGAACATTTCACCTGAAAGTGGGAGAATACACTTTCTTCTCAAGTTCACAGAACATTCTCCAGGATAGATCACATCTTGGGTCTCAAATCAAGCCTTGGAAAATTTAAGAAAATTGAAATCATATCAAGCTTCTTTCCTGACCACAGTGCTATGAGATTGGAAATCAATTACAGGAAAAAGACTGTAAAAACCACAAATACATGGAAGCTAAACATTGTGCTACTAAATAACCAAGAGATCACTGAAGAAATCAAAGAAGAAATTTAAAACTACATAGAAACAAATGACAATGAAAACACGACGACCAAAACCTATGGGATGCAGCAAAAGCAGTTCTAAGAGGGAAGTTTATAGCAATTCAATCTCACCTCAAGAAACAAGAAAAATCTCAAATAAACAATCTAACCCTACACCTAAAGCAGCTAGAGAAAGAAGAACAAAGAACACAAAGTCAGTAGAAGGAAAGAAATCATAAAGATCAGAGCAGAAATAAATGAAATAGAAATGAAGAAAACAATAGCAAAGATCAATAAAACTAAAAGCTGGTGGTTTGAGAAGATAAACAAAATTGATAAACCCTTAGCCAAACTCATCAAGAAAAAAAGAGAGAGGATGCAAATCAATAAACTTAGAAATGAAAAAGGGGAAATCACAACTGACACTGCAGAAATACAAAGGATTGTAAGAGACTACTACAAACAACTATATGTCAATTAAATGGACAATCACGAAGAAATGGACAAATTCTTGGAAAGATACAATTTTCCAAGACTGAACCAGGAAGAATTAGAAAATACAAACAGACCTATCACAAGTAAAAAACTGAAACTGTAATTAGAAATCTTCCAACAAACAAAAGTCCAGGACCAGATGGTTTCACAGGCGAATTCTATCAAACATTTAGAGAAGAGCTAACTCTGATCCTTCTCAAACTCTTCCAAAAAATTGAAGAGGGAAGAACACTCCCAAATTCATTCTATGAAGCCACCATCACCCTGACACCAAAACCAGAAAAATATATCACAAAAAAAGAAAATTGTAGAAAAATATCACTGATGAACATAGATGTAAAAACCCTGAACAAAATACTAGCAAACAGAATCCAACAACATATTAAAAGGATCATACACCACAATCAAGTGTGATTTATCCTAGGGATGCAAGGATTCTTCAATATACGCAAATCAGTGTGATACACCATACTAACAAATTAATGAATAAAACCCATATGATCATCTCAATAGATACAGAAAAAGCTTTTGACAAAATTCAACACTGATTTATGATAAAAACTCTCCAAAAAATGGACATAGAGGGAACCTACCTCAACATAATAAAGACCATATATGACAAACCCACAGCAAACATCATACTCATGAGTGAAAAACTGAAAGCATTTCCACTAAGATCAGGAACAACACAAGGATGTCCACTCTTGCAACTCTTATTCAACACAGTTTTGGAAGTCCTAGCCACAGCAATCAGAGAAGAAAAAAAAAATAAAAGGAATATAAATTGGAAAAGAAGAAGTAAAACTGTCACTGTTTGAAGATGACATTACACTATACAGAGAAAATCCTAAAGACACCACCAGAAAACTACTAGAACTAATCAATGAATTTGGTAAAGTTGCAGGATACAAAATTAATGCACAGAAATCTCTGGCATTCCTATATACTAACAATGAAAAATCAGAAAGAGAAATTAAGGAAACAATCCCATTTATCATCACAACAAAAAGAATAAAATACCTAGGAATAAACCTACCTAAGGAGGCAAAAGCCTTGTACTCAGAAAACTATAAAACACTGATGAAAGAAATCAAAGATGACATAAACAGATGGAGAAATAGACCATGTTCTTGGATTGGAAGAATCAATATTGTGAAAATGACTATGCTACCCATAGCAATCTACAGATTCAATGCAATCCCTATCAAACTACCAATGGCATTCTTCACAGAATTAGAACAAAAAATTTTTCAATTCATATGGAAACACAAAAGACCCTGAACAGACAAAGTAATCTTAAGAAAGAAAAATGGAGCTGGAGGAATCAGGCTCCCTGACTTCAAACTATGCTACAAAGCTACAGTAATCAAGGCAGTATGGTACTGGCACGAGAACAGAAATATTGATCAATGCTACAGGATAGAAAGCCCAGAGATAAATCCATGCACATACGGTCACCTAATTTACGACAAAGGAGGCAAAAACGTACAATGAAGAAAAGACAGCCTCTTCAATAAGTGGCTCTGGGAAACTGGACAGCTACATGTAAAACAATGAATTTAAAACACTACCTAACATCATACACAAAAATAAATTCCAAATGGATTAAAGACCAAAATGTAAGACCAGACACTATAAAACTCTTAGAAGAAAGCATAGGAAAAACATTCTTTGACATAAACCACAGCAAGATCTTTTTTGACCCACCTCCTAAAGTAATGGAAATAAAAACAAAGATAAACAAATGGGACCTAATGAAACTTAAAAGCTTTTGCACAGCAAAGGAAACCATAAACAAGATGAAAAGACAACCCTCAGAATGGGAGAAAATATTTGCAAATGAAACAATAGACAAAGGATTAATCTTCAAAATATATAAACATCTCATGGAGCTCAATATCAAAAAAACAAACAATTCAATTAAAAAATGGGCAGAAGACCTAAATCGACATTTCACCAAAGAAGACATAGAGATGGCCAAGAGGCACATGAAAAGATGCTCAGCATCACTAATTACTAGAGAAATGCAAATCAAAACTACAATGAGGTATTACCTCACACTGGTCAGAATGGCCATTAAAAAATCTACAAACAATAAATGCTAGAAAGGCTGTGGTGAAAAGGGAACGCTCCTGCACTGTTGGTGGGAATGTAAATTGATACAACCAATATGGAGAACAGCATGGAGGTTCCTTAAAAAACTAAAAATAGAACTATCATATGACACAGCAATCCCACTGCTGGGCATATACCCAGAGAAAACCATAATTCAAGAAGACACATGCATTGCATGTGCAATCTTCATTGCACCACTATTTACAGTAGCCAGTTCATGGAAGCAACCTAAATGCCCATCAACAGTCGAGTGGATAAAGAAGATGTGGCACATATATACAATGGAATATTATTCAGCCATAAAAAGAAACGAAATTGAGTTATTTGTAGTGAGGTGGATGGACCTAGAGTCTGTCATACAGAGTGAAGTAATTCAGAAAGAGAAAAACAAATACTGTATGCTAATGTATATATATGGAATGTAAAAAAAAAAAAAAAAAAGGTACTTATGAACCTAGTGGCAGGGCAGGAATAAAGATGTAGACGTAGAGAATGGACTTGAGGACATGGGGGAGGTGGGGGAAGCTGGGGTGAAGTGAGAATAATGTTGACATATATATACTACCGAATGTAAAATAGCTAGTAGGAAGCAGCAGCATAGCACAGGGAGATCAGCTCGGTGCTTTGTGACCACCTAGAGGGGTGGGATAGGGAGGGTGGGAGGGAGGCTCAAGAGGGAGGGGATATGGGGATATATGTATGCATATGGCTGATTCAACATAAACTAACACAGTATTGTAAGGCAATTGTACTCCAATAAAGATCTATTTTTTAAAAAGTATATGTGTAAGTTGAATTAGATTAAAAGTTTAGTTCTTTAGTCCCTCTAGCCACATTTCAAGGCTCACTGGCCACATTCTGCTTGTGGCTACCCTATTAGACAGCACAGCTGTGCAAGAGTTCTTAATGAGGCCAGCAGTGCCCCCTAAGGGGCATAATGGAAAAGTGTGGAAACATTTCTTTTTCAGTACTGTACTCACAGTCAGTGGGTGGGAGGCCAGAGATGCAGACATCCTGCAATATAAAGGGCAGTTCTGCACAACACGACATTGTCCCACATCTCAGACTCCCATATAGGTTAAACACCTGTTTATAATTATCTGAGCCTAGAACCTGTTTGTTTGTTTTGGTGAGAGCAGTATGCTTAGCTTTAATATACATTTTGGGGGACTGAAAATATATATAAATTAAGAGAAGTTTGTTTTATGCAGAGTCCTACCAAGAATTACATAACATTTTGAAAAATTGCTTCACGGATTGAAATGTCTCTCCTATATCAGACAGCACCTGTAGCTGTGGCATTCACAGGGGTCCTAGACACAGGTAAAGCAGCTGACTACTTCATGATATCTTTTAGGGAAATCACACCCAAGCATTTGCTATTAAAATACACAGCATTTTATAATCAATTACTTTCCTTTATTTCTCTTTATATGAGAGCAAGGGCATTGTATGGGTTTTCAAAGTTATATTAGTAGGAGGATTATTTAATCTAGTAATTTCATTCCAGAATAGTAAAGGGGTGTTATGAAATGTGTTACTGAAAGCACGTAGAGCCATTGTTCTAGGAAGAAGCCTGACTGGCTCAAGCCGATGAAGACTGCCACCTGCCGGTGGGAGAGCAAACTGAGGCTGCATCCCACCGCAATTAAACAGCTACGTACTTTGCATCTCCCAAGTCCAAAGCACTGTGCTAGAAAACAGGGCTATGGCAGTGACCCAAACAATTAGGGCTCTGCTACCAAAGAGCTCACACTCCAGGGTGGGAAAGTACGTGGGTCTGGTGAGGGGGGATCAGGTCAAGTGGGCACAAATAATCAGCTGGTCAGAGATACCCCCATCCATTTCAATCCTCTCTGTTAGCAACCTGTTCAGTTTAGTTGATCCAGGAAGATATAACAAAGTGTGCTAAATTTTCTGCACATATATTTCATATTGTTTCAAAATTTACATCAATTTAGAAAAATATACACAAGTAATCCATGAATACAGCCTTTTAGAGGATAAATCTTTTAAATTAGAGAGGAATAAAGAAGAAAATAAAAGGTCTCCTTCACTCTTCTTAAAAAGTAACTGTTACTAATACATCTAGAATGTGGCCTTCCCAACATTTTATGCATTTATATACATATGTATGCAGATACAAATAGATGGTTTTGTTTTCTAAATGTAAATGAAGTTAGAATACATATGTATACAGATATATATTATAATTTCATTTATGTTTAAATATATATATTAATAGCTTTACAACTTGATTTATTTAATTTAAAAATATATCTTGGAGATCTTTCCATGTCAATACAGATAGATCCCCCTCATTGGTTTTATGATTCCATACTAACTCATTGTAAAGAATTCATTCACTCTTCATCAAATATTTATTAAGTACCTACTACATGCTTGAAAGTATTCTAGGTGCTGAGGATGTAGCAGTGAACAACAAAAGCAAAAAAAGAAAGGCAAAAACACTTGCCTTCATGGAGCTTAAATTCCACTGGAGAGAAAGAGGCAATACACTTAATAAATAAGTTAATAATATATGCACATGAAAAAGTGATAACTGCTATGGAAAATATAGAACAGGATAAAGGAGATTGGGAATACTAAATTCAGAGTGGGGTGGATTGCAACTAAAAACAGGGTAGATAAGCAGGCCTCACTGGGAAGCAGGCTTGAGTAGATGAGAAAGAGAGCTACGAGGACATTGTGGGAAAGAGTTTTCCAGGCAGCAGGAACAGCCTGTGCAAAGGTCCTGAGATAGGAATGTAAGTAATAGGTTCAAGAAACAGCGAGGATGCTACAGCAGCTGGAAAGGGCAAGTGGAAGCAGAAAGACTAGGTCGAAGGTAACTGCAAAAATCTATGAGCGATGACAGTGGTTTAAGATCAGGGTGGTAGCAGATAATGAGAACTGGTCAGATTCTGCATATATTTTGAAGGTAGAGTCAACAGAATTTACTGATGGTATTCACATGGGGAGTGAGAGGGAAAAAAAGGAATCAAAGGTGATTTATCCTAAGCACATGGAAGTACTGAACTGCATTAACTGTGATGTACCATAGCTGATGTAACCTGTTCTTTAAAAACTAACATTTAGGTTATTTCTAGGTTTTCTCTATTATAAATGATCTTGCAAAGGTTATCCTCTTACATGTACCTTTATGCACATCCAGGTGGCTTTCCCAGTGAACAGTTTCACTCATCTCTCACCTTTGAAATGAGCTGATCTACTCTAATCCACCAGGGAGGACAGATGTGTGCTCAGGACATGCAAAGGAATCGGTGCGTGAAGCCAAATTAAGCATGAAGAAAAGGTCATCTTTTCTCTTTTACACTTTCTCTTCTTGCATCATCCCATTCCCCAATTAATATTGTGCATGATAAAATCACCTAACAGCTAACAGTTTTGAGCACTTGAGTGCCAGGCACAGTGTTAAGTGATCGACCAGCATTTTCTCATTTTTACCCTCATGACAACACTATGAAATAAATGTTTATGTCCATTGTATAGATAAGAAGTAAAATAAGATCTTTCAGGGGACAAATGCACCCCAAAGGTTGAACACACATAACTGATGGAACTTGGATTTTAACCTGGCCCTGAAGCTCACATCCTCAGCCATCTGCCCTGTGCAGTATTTAATATAAATAAACTTCTATATTACCCTGTGATTTTTTTTCCTTGGGACAAAATACCTTCAATTCCATTTACAGTAAGGACTATGCCTGCCCCCCTAAAAGGCAGTACAGGGTAATGCAAAGGACACAGGCTATGGAATCAGCTCTTTCTGACTGTGTGATCTTGAGTAAACAGTTTAACCCCTCTAAACCTCAGAGAAGTGGGTCAGGACCCAGAGAAAACAAAACATAGCATGGCTAATTCTCTATGGGGACTTGTGAGTATAAAAACCTCTTAAGGATTTAATATCCAAGTGTCCTGTTTGTGGCTAAAGACAGACATTGAAGTCCAGAGTCTCTACTGGAGAAATCTGGATCATTCTCTCCACTCCCTGTGGTCCCCCTGCTACAAATCAGTTTCCTTGGAAACGCAGCATCCTCCCTATCTCCCTTCTTCATGACCAACTCTCTATCCTGGGTCAGACCTGCCACCAAAGTTACCAAAAGATTTCAGGGCTGTGGAAAGAGGATTTGCCTCAGACTCAGAAGCTGAGAGTCTAGTCCCAACTCGATCCATAGAATTGCTGTGTAACTGGAACAAGCCCTTAGCCCTCTTTGAGCCTGTTTTCCCATCTCTGAAATCATCAGTAAACCAAAGAAACTCTAAATTATCTCTCAGAGTGAACATCCTACAACTCTGTCTCCAGTGATGGGAAGGAAGAGAATTATGGATGCAGTGAACACGAAGAATCTTGCCTCCTACCTCTATTTATTGATTTGTCAGAGGCCACAATTGATTGTCTTCCTCTGGAGCAGACGCTCAACTGCTGTTCATGCAGCAAAAGCCATTTTTTGCCTGAGGAAACAAAATGTTCTGGGAAATTTCACAAAAATTGATCTTAAGTTGTCTAAAGAGCCACAAATTCATATCAAACAGGGCGTTACATGAAGCCTGAGGTCCCAAATGTTGTCTGGAAGTACTTCCCCCGCTATGAAAATTTTACAGCACTTCAGAGATGTGTCCTGGGCTGCCTGGCTTAACGATCAGCTCTGTTGGTAAAGGCTGAGGAGCAGGGGTGACTGGAGCTGAGCTGGGTCTGACTCACTCCAGATCCAGGCAGCCGATTTGTGTGTGAACATGGGTCTCTCTGGCCAGAGGGGCAACTGGGAGCACACGGAGCTCTGGGAGGATCACATCGCTCCCCCTAAACCCCCAGCCCAAGGCCCCTCCAATCTACCCCATGTCAGATTCCCACACACTCACCCCACCTCTACCCTGCCCCTGCCAACCATTACCACTGAGGAAACCTGAGGCAACAGAAAGAGACCCAGAGGAGGAACTGGAATACTGGGCCTCTGGCCTGATGACTGGTAGATCTTGACCCTAGAAATGATCTTCTCTGGGCCTTAATTACAGTATCTGTAAAACGAAAGAACTGGACTTGAACTTGTTAACTCAGACAATCTACGATTCCGGGATATGAAGGACCTCCACCTGTTCCCCTAGGAGCTATGCTGGCTTTCTGCAGTCTCTACCAGGCTCCAGGACCTACACTTGTTGTCTCTTCTGCACAGTTTCCCAGACCTTCTGTGAGGCTCTCTTCCCCTGCCCTATACGGTCCTCGAGGAGGTACAAGACTCCACCACCATGGCCACGGTGACTGGTTCAGGGCTGGGCAGGTGAACTTGGAATAAATCAGTCGCTTGCCTGATGCTTCTGTTACCTATTGCTGAAGACCAAGCTGTCCTGAAACTTAATGGGTTTAAGTGACAACCATTTTACTCTCCCTCCAGGTTCTGTGGCTGGAGTTGCAGTCAGCTGGAGGTTGGCCTGGGATGGACCATCTGGGACACTCACTGCACCCAGCAGACTCACTCATGCTGGCTATTGGTGCTGAGTGGCTGCTAAGGACTCAGCCGGGGCTGTTGCCTGGAGCATCTTGCTTCTTCTACCCCATGGTCTCTGCATGTGGCTTGGGCTTTTTAGGGCATGTCAGTTGGGTTCCAAGAAGGAGCACTCAAAGTAGGCAAGTCCCAATTTGCCAGCAATTTATCAAGCCTCTGTTTACATCATGCTTGCTAAAATCCCATCAGTCAAAACATGTCACATGTCCAAGCTCAGAGTCACTGAGGGATGGCTGGCCCTACACAAGTGTGAGTACCAAAAAGCATGGTTCTTGGGGGGCCACCAATTAACCAATAAATTTCCTATTGTACTTAAGCTGACTTGAGTTGCTCTCACTTGTTGCCAAAATAGTTATGACTGACACAGAGTCAAAGATTTAAATTCAATTCTTGTCCTTACCACTGTGCAGCCAAAAAGTTACCTGACCTGAGATTCCGTTTCTTTATCCTTAAGATAGAGATAATATTCAGTTCAGAATCCCATTATAAAAAGTAAATAAGATGAAAATCCCTAAAACATTAAAAAAAATCCCAACATGCTATACAAATAAGATGTCCTATACAAATAAACATATTATAAATGATGATGATAAAAGTGATGATGAAGCAGGAGAAACTGAAAGTTTAAATCGCTTCAGTTTGTAATTGATTCATTTCACAAACAGTTCTTAGATATCTACTATATGTACAATACTATTATAACTGGCTGGTTGTATAGTGGGAGGAGATGTCCAAGCCCTCAAAGAAATTAGAGTCCAATAGGGGAAACAGGTATATACACACACACACATATATATGTATATATATATAGGATTGGCCAAAAGTTTATTTGTTTTTCCCAAAAGATGGCTCCAGTAGTGTTTAGTTGTCCTTAACTTCATTCGAAACAATTTTGTTAGACTGTATTGTGACAGCTGTCATATCAGCGTGCATTTGAAAAAAAACTTATCAAAATTGGTGGATTTTTGTGCAACCATTTTAATACTGAAGATGGAAGAAAAAAAGCAACATTTTCAGCATATTATGCTTTATTATTTCAAGAAAGGAAAAAACTCAACTGAAATGCAAAAAAAGATTTCTGCAGTGTATGGAGTAGGTGCTGTGACTGATCGAATCTGTCAAAAGTGGTTTGTGAAGTTTCTTGCTGGAGATTTCTGAAACTTTCAGAAAAAGTTGAAAAAGAAAAACTTTCAGCTGAAAGTTGATAGCGATCAAATTGAGACATTAATTGAAAACAATCAACTTTATACCACACGGGAGATAGCTGACATACTCAAAATATCCAAATCAAGCACTGAAAATCATTTGCACCAGCCCGGTTGTGTTAATCGGCTTGGTGTTTGGGTTCCACGTAAGTTAGGTGAAAAAAACCTTCTTGACCGTATTTCTGCATGCAATGCTCTACTTAAACTTATCGAAAACATTCCTTTTTTTAAAACAAATTGTGACAGGTGATGAAAAGTGGATACTGTACAATAATGTGGAATGGAAAATATCGTGGGGCAAGTGACATGAACCACCACCAACCACACTCAAGGCCGGTCTTCATCCAAAGAAGGTGATGTTGTGTATATGGTGGGATTGGAAAGGAGTCCTCTATCAGGAGCTCCTGGAAAACCGAACGATTATTTCCAACAAGTACTGCTCCCAGTTACCAACTGAAAGCAGCACTCTACAAAAAGCATCCGGAATTAGTCAACAGAAAATGCATAATCTTCCAACAGGATAACGCAAGACCACATATTTCTTTGATGACCAGGCAGAAACTGTTACAGCTTGGCTGGGAAGTTCTGATTCATCTGCCGTAGTCACCAGATATTGCACCTTTGGATTTCCATTCATTTCGGTCTTTACGAAATTCTCTCAATGGAAAAAATTTCACCTCCTTGGAAGACTGTAAAAGGTACCTGGAACAGTTCTTTGTTCAAAAAGATAAAAAGTTTTGGGAAGATGGAATGATGAAGTTGCCTGAAAAATGGCAGAAGGTGAATACTTTGTTCAATAAAGTTCTTGGTGAAAATGAAAAATGTGTCTTTTATTTTTAACTTTAAAAACCGAAGGAACTTTTTGGCCAAATATATATATATATATATATAACATTAACCTAAGGCTAAAAAAAAAATGTTGCCTCAGGAGAGGAATAAATTTTTCTATGGCGAGAGATGGAGGGAATAAATCATTCTGAGCTGCATGATGGGTGGGGGCGAGAAGAATGAGGACATCTTAGAAAATATGGCACTTAACCTAGGCCATAAAGAATGTGTTGGCTTTTATATACATGGAGGAAGCAAAAGGCATCCTGGAGAGCGGTCACCAAAAGTAAAAACGCTGGGATGCATACAGTAGGTGCTTCATGAGAAAAAGATAGATAGATACAAGTAAGTGAATAAATGATGTTCCAAGGATAGCACAGAGTCCAGTGCTTCTTCAGTAAAGGGAAGATGGGAGGGAATGGTGAGACAAAACCAGAGGTATAGATTGGGACCACATTATGATGAGCCTTGAACACCAGTCCAAGGATTTTTGCATTTATTTCAATAGGGAGTCAGTGAGGATCCTGGAGCATACTAATGACAAGATCAGAACCATGTTTTGCAAAGATCAGTCTGGTAATAATGAGGGATGAACCTATACTTCCCTTTACAGAAGCAGCCCTCCGTCTGTCTCAGTCTACGGATGTTGGGGGGCCTGGTGCCGCTACTCTCTCATTCTACTCCAGGGATGCGCAGATGATTCGACTTGACCAATGGGAACATTTCATCCCAGTGGCTGGTTCAGGGAGAGGTGTCTGATTCAAGCTAGGTCAATGAGATTGTCTCCTAGGACTTAGAAGTGTTGGGAAAGACATGTTTGTTTTCTCCCCACTGGTACTGCTAACGTAGTGTTATGTAAGGCTGAAGGTTATGGTGATCAAGAAAGCCTGCTTGAGAATGAGGCTAACAGGGAAGAAAAAGAGACAATAGACAAAGGAAGCAAGTGACTATTGGCTTCATTTGAGTTCCTGGATAGAGCTGCCCTGAAAGTAATGCACCCCTGAATTTCTATCCCATTGGAAGTGATCCAATCATATTCCATTTGAATTGGTTTTCTTTTTGTAATGAAATGATTCCGGACTTCATACAGTCAGGCACTATGTGAATTCCTTAACAGTCATCCGTTCACTTAAGAAATATATTTAAGTGCCTACTCTGTGCCAGGCACTATTCTAGGCATTGGAAATAGTGTGAAAAAACAGACAAATATTCCTGGCGTCAAGGAACTTACATTCTAGAGTGGACAAGCAGGGTAGATCAAATGAGATTAGAACAATAATGGGGGAGGGGCACCCTGGAGGGCTTAATAGGCCATTCTGAGGATTTAACTTTTGTTCTGAGGACAGGAAGGCATTAGAGAGTTTTGAGCAGAGGAGGGGTATGCACTCGTGCAGATTTCAAAGGATCACTCTGGCTGCCACACTGTGTATGAAAAAGGGCACGAGTGAACGCGCAAGGCCAGTTAGGAGACCATGGACATCAGGAAAGAGAGGATGGTGGCTTGGTCCATGGTGACAGCCATGAAGGTGGTGAGACATGGTCAGAATCTGAATCTAGTCTGAACGTGAAGGCCAACAGGTGTTGCTGATGAATCGGACATGGGTCCCGTCAGGGAAAGAAAAGTGTTGGGGAGACTCCAACATTTTCCCTCAAGCACCTCAAAGGATAGAGTTGTTAGTAACAGATGTGGGGAAGCCCCAGAGAGGAACCAGGTGAGGGTGAAGGTCAGGCATTTGTTGTTATCTTGTTAAACTTGAGTTGCCTGTTAGATTTCTAAGTGGAGACACGGAGTAGGTGGTCAAATATTAGAGTCTTTTGGGCTTCCCTGGTGGCGCAGTGGTTGAGAGTCCGCCTGCCGATGCAGGGGACACGGGTTCGTGCCCCGGTCTGGGAAGATCCCACATGCCGCGGAGCGGCTGGGCCCGTGAGCCATGGCCGCTGAGCCTGCGCGTCCGGAGCCTGTGCTCCGCAACGGGAGGGGCCGCAAGAGTGAGAGGCCCGCGTACCACACACACACACACACACAAAAAAAATATTAGAGTCTCGACCCCAGAGAAAACATCTGGACTGGAGTGACACACCTGCACCAACCTCAGAGAAAGATCAAGGGAAAGCTGCTCTGGCTGCCTTACTTTTCCTCTATCACTGCTCCCACTTGTAACTGTAATTGCCTGGCCAGGCAGTGAGCTCAAAAATGCTTTCCTCTGGTCTCAGTGGATCTCCTATATTCTAACAGTCCTCTCCAAGAAGACTTTTTTTTTTCTTAAGTTTTTCAAGTTGAAAGTTCAGCTCTAGAGATCCAAGAACATAGGAATAACCATGTGCAAAAAAAACAAAAACAAACTCACTGGGAACAATGTTTCCTACCTGAGAAGTCTCAAGGAGACCTGGAATTCCTGGGCTGTACACAAGGAGGAACAATACAGGCACCGAGAGCAACGTCTGGGTGACAGGTGGTAGAGCGGGTGTCGATTCAGAATCGCGGTGGCTTTCATCAGCTGCTGAATACTGAAACGCTTGGGGGATTTTCTTTAGCTCAAAATAGGAACAATGAATATGGAGGGATCTTTTAAATATTAATAGAAGCAGTATTAAGGGAGAGAATTGAACCTATTGTTTCGCAAACAGCTGGATCCACTGAAGCAAACTCAGTGTGTATTTCTGAGGGTTCCTTTCAAAATATGCTTAATTATAATAAGCAAAAACGCCAGGGAGTTGCGCCACGGGGAAAAGACCGGTGGATTGGGAATCAGATCTGGTTTCCAACCTGACGCCAAATCACTGACTTCTGAATGACACATTCTAAAATGCAGGTTCTAAGATCGCTCACGGTTGCTGCGAAGTGGAAGAAAGACAATGTGCGTAGTAATGACACTTAGGAGCGTTGAGAGTCACCACTGTCGGCACTGGGCGAGGTACCTGATGGGTGCTGTTCTAAGACTGCTAAATCTGGAAGACACAGCGGGTAAGGCTGAGGACTTCGGAAGAAGAGTGCCTGGGTTCAAACTCCCACCCTGTCACTCACTGGCTGGGTGACTTGGAGCAAGTTGCTCACCCTCTCTGTACTCAGTTTCCTCATCTGCAAAATGAGGAACATAATATTAGCTTCTAACCTTATCAAGAAGGTTAGCAACAAGATTAAATGAGCTTTGGTAAACGAAACGCTAAGCACAGTGCCCGGCACATAATAAGCACTCAATAATTATCAGTACTTATTACCATCACATGTAAGTCTCATAACATGGCCAGGAGGTGTGTAGTCATTGCTACTGCTATGTTATGGCTGTCAAATTAGAGTCATGAATACCTTGTCTAAGGTCACACTGCTGGTAAGTAATGTGTCACTAGTAAGTAATAAAGAATGTGAAATTGTTCATCATTTGTATTTTAGTATGTGGCAGGGATTGAGAGACCTTTTGGTTTTCTCCCTGATGTTGAGCTCATTTCACGGCTTCTCCTGTTCTGTTCCTCAGCTGAGCCACTAGGAACTTCCATCTCCGAGCAGCTGCCTCCACCCAAACATCTGCTTTTCATTCCATGTCACATGTTCAGAGAAGCCTTTTCTGACCATCAACCTAAAACAGTCCCTACCACCCCACTCCGAGTACCAGCCTATAACGTGACCCTGTTTTATTTTCTTTGCTAAAGTTACTGATTAACTTGCTCATTTGGTTGTTGTCTATCTCTTCCCACCAGAATGTAAGCTCCCTGGGGGCAGGGACTTCAACTGGCTTCTTCACACTCAATCCACATGGCCTCAAATAGCGCTCAGCACATAGCAGATGCTCAATAAATGAAAGATGAATGACTGACGTTCTCTCCACTTATCTGAGCCTTCGGATGGCAGCCTCATTTTACTTCTATAAATCCTTCTCAGTTAGTCTTCTGTCTTAGATCCACCAGCAAATGATCAAGGAATTGGGATAAATATTCCTGCTCCCTTTACTGCACCCCATTAATACCTCTCTCACACTCATTTATAAGACTAACAGGACAGTTCGATCAGATGTGTTTTTCTCCTCTTCCTGAGGCTGGTGCTAAATTGTGAGCATTAATGAGATTCGCATCGCTCTCACTCATTCTAAGTGTCATGCCATGGCTGAACCAATATTGGGACTCATATAGTACATCGGAGTTCATTTCGTTCCTAGGCTGTTGTATTTGCAAGCACAGTCTCTGTCAAATTGGTTTTAATAACAGGGTTCCAGAGAAAATGCCAACTGAATTCACTACTAAAATAAATTGAAACTACATGAGCAGGCTGGAGGGGAAGAGGTATCCAAGAAACTTTATCTTTTCAAACTCTGGGGCCAATCATAAACTGACAATCAGTAAAACACACACCACCTCTCCTTGGGAAATAATTTCTCTTGGCCGGCACCCCCAGACCACGACTTGACTTTGTAAATCTAAATTACCCTCTCCAGTAACCAAGCAAAGAGGACCTTGTTGCCCAGAGATTTTCTTTTTCCTTCTTTCCAATAACTCCCCACGGTCCATAAAAATAATATAAGTATAAATAATGGCATAATAATATAGCAACTCTATACTATCTGCTGTTGCAACATCTGGGATACAGTGGTGCCAATTAATTACACCACCTATCTGCACTCTGATGGTGGAGATGACACAAAACATCTGTAAATCACTTCATTATAAACTGTGATAAGTGCTCTGGCTGAGGCCAAGGGACCTACTTTAGATAAAGCAGATAAGATCTAAGCTGAGATTGAAAGGGTAAGAAGATCAGCTATGTGAAGTGTGTGTGCGTGTGTGGGTGTACACGTGGGCATGCATATGTCCATCAACATCCACGTCCCCGTCCTGTGGATGAGGAGAGCAGGGCTCTGGGAGGTTACATTTCCTGCCCAAGGTTACTCAGTCATTACAAGGCAGGGTTTGGAAACCCATGTAACCCATTCTAAGGCTAGGCAGTGACGATCCAAAGATGAATGAAGTGGTCAGTGACTGGTCTTGTCCAAAACAGGGTTCACCTCAGACTCCCCAAGTTAGCCAGCAAGTGTCTAAGCCAGAAGCCCTAATGAGTTCCACTGTTGTTGAATGCCCCTTTGTCCCAGGTGTGTGCAAGCTCTAAAAGTGCAAAGGTGGATCACATCATTCTACCCACCAGAGCTCAGGGCCTCGTGGAGGACACAGAGGGCCAACAGGCAGTTACAACCCAGTTGGGCAAAAGCTGTAGGAGAGAGAAGTGCAGGAGGCCGTGGGACCAGAGGTGGGGAATCTTATCCCTGAGCAGCGGTCAGGGAGCCTTCCTGGATGCAATGTCCCTGTTTTCTTTCCTTCAACAAATAATTAGAGAGCCCCTAGTAAGTGCCAGATGCTACTCTAGGTGCTGAGGATCCAGGGATGAACAGTAAACCCTGGTCCTCATGGACCTGACATCCAAAGGGGAGGGGAGACAATAAACAAATAAATACCAAGGAAATAAATCATTTACGTAATCTGATAGGTGGTGTTAGGTGTTTTGAAGAACACAAAGCAGATTGAAGTGAAGGACAGTGGCCGGCAGAGAAGCTACGCTAGAGTGGGTGGGCAGCAAAAGTGCTGGAAAAGAGCCCCAAGTATCCAGAGCCAGCCATGCGAACATCTGGTGGAAGAGGGTTCTAGACAGAGGTGGTGCAAAGGCCTAAGGCAGTGACAAGCATGGCCTCGTCAGGAAACTGCAGGAAGGCCGCTGTGACTGGAGTAATCAAAGGCAGAGTGGACAGACCAGAGATGAGGTGGGAGATACAGCAGGGCTGGTTCCCGAGGTCCTGGTATAGGTGTGGGATTTGATTCCCAGGGAAATGGGAAGTCACTGAAAGACTTTAAGAAACATACTGATATGCTCTGATTTACATATCCAAAAGGTAACTTTGATCAAATGGAGTTTTGAGCATATGGACTGTCAGCATATTTTTCTAATAAACTTTTTATTTTGGAATAATTTTAGATTCGTGGAAGAGCTACAGAAATAGCACAGAGATTTCCTATACCCTTCACCCGGTTTCTCCTACCGCTAACGTCTTACATAACCATGGTGTAGTCAGCACAACGAAGACACTAACAATGAGAGATTACCATTAACTAAACTACAAACTTCATCTGGATTTCACCAGTCTTTCCACTAATGTCCTTTTTCTCTTCCAGGATCCAACTGAGGATAGCACAATGCCTTTAGGCCTACCTTCTTTTAAGTAGTCTTTCTGTCTTTGAGGAAATAGCCAGGTCAGCTAGAATCCCCTTGTCTGGATTGTAACTGAAAGTCTTGACAGATAGTAGGGGGGAGGTGGGCTCAGGCAGGCTACTTCTGGAGGCTACTTCAGGCTTCTAGGCAAGAAATGCAGGAGCCTCCCCGAAAGAGGCGGGCGTGGAGTCAGTTAAATCAATATGGTCACATCTCTTGCTATCACCTCACAGAATAGAGGTAATTTTAACACACCCAAATTAGGAAGAACATAGTCTCAGAATAGACAGTCTTTTAAATTTAGCTTTATGAGAAACTTAATACACTGCCCTAAAGTTTTGCATGTTTGTCTGAGAAGAGTGCAACTTTATATGGACTTATTCTGGTCCAGCCCACAGAGTCTCATCTGGAGACAACCGCTCCTCAAAAAATTGTGGATGTACAGAATTACAGTCACTTAATCAACAAACATTTATGGTGCACCTTCTATGTTTCAGGCGCTACACTGCTCTCTCAAGATGCATGTGTTCTCCTCCTAGCAGAGTCCACAGCCTTTGTGGGCATCAGAAAAGCTCTGGCTTTAGAAGCACGCCATGGACCAAAGAAAATGAAATAACTTATTGCAGAATGACATGTTCTGAGGTTTCTTACTAACCTGATAGAGCAAATGATTACAGGCCACTTAACATTGACAGATTGGCTGTAAACTGAGCATAGCAATGGGAGTGCCCCTGCAGGAGATTATATCTGGGACGGGACAGGTAGCCACTCCTCTCCTTCGGAAAAAGGCCTTCTGTGGGAGGTGGAGCCTCCAGCACAACTTAAAGAGGGAACCAAGCTGGGGGCAACTTCAGTTGTGTCTACACCTAAACATGCAGCTGTCTTTATAACCTGTCTCTAGTGCAGGATCTCTTCCCTACTTTTTCCTGATCATTTCAGTTGGTCTAAATGGGCAGTCAAAGTTGGTCTCTAAATGGGTTAGAGAATCCCTTGGTAGGAGATATTAGACCAGAAGATAAAAATCTTAATCCTAGTTAAGAAGATTAATAAATAATAATAAATATTATTGAGCTCCTACAATAAGCACAGCAGATAAAGATGAACAGCTCCTCAGCTGCATCCTCCCCAGCAACAGAGGTGAAGGGTGAAGAGCAGAGAGCAAGGACAACCAAGTGATGCTGGGGTCCCGGGAATACAGTCATGCTCTCGGGCATTTGTGAGAGATTGCTCGGGGCAAAATCAGGCCCCTGACCTACAATTGCATTTTGCTTCCTTGTCCTAATGCTATTGTCTGAGAAGCAGTGGTTACTTTTAAATAGCGGGTTGGAGACTTCTTGCATCAGGATCACCAGAGGTGCTTGGAAAAATGAAAATTCTAGGGCCCTCTCTCAGGCCTCCTGAATCAAAATTTCCAGCATCTGGATTTTAGATAAGCTCCCTAAGTGATCCTGACCCATCTGAAACCTTAAGAACTGCTGTCCTTAAGGTCACCCTACCTATCCATAGATGGCTGTAATGACAGAAGTGTGGGGAAGGTGCAAATGACGGGGAGGAGGTCTTGTAGGAGGTGACAGACGGAGACAGGTGCAGGGGGCCATTCGCACCACCATTCCTGCGCTCTCTTTACAGGGAGAGAATGGTCAGGTTTTGGTTATCTTAAACTGTCTGTGGATGTTCTGTAAACCCCTCTAGTTATTGTTACTGCTTGACTTGACCTTTCCGAGGTTACTGTCCACCTTGATTCTCTAGGGCAGGGGTCCCCAACATCCAGGCCATGGACAAATACTGGTCCACGGCCTGTTAGGAACCGAGCCGCACAGCAGGAGGTGAGAGGCAGGGGGGCAGGAGAGTGAGCGAAGCTTCCTCTCAAGGCTCTTCGGTGTTTCACAAGGAAGTTTCCAGAACAAAACCTAAGCTGTTGAGTCCTGCTGGTTAAGAAGATAGGCTCTAGACTCTAGACCCTAGAGGGCTATGTGTCCTTGGACATCTTGTGCCTCAGTTTCCTCATCTGTACAGAGGGTTTACCACCAGGACCCTCCTCCTTGGGATGATGTAAGTAGCAAATGAGATAATCCGTTCAAAGCTCTCAGCATGTGCCTGGAACAAAGATCATACATGATACGTGTTAGCTCAAATATACACCCTGTCGGAAATACCGGGCCCCCAGGGGCACACCCAGCTGACAAGTCACCGTGGAGGGGTGAATGATGGGTGTGGAGAAAGACGAGCTTACTCATGGGAACTCAAAGAGCTGGGTGGGA
This sequence comes from Kogia breviceps, assembly GCF_026419965.1. Classification (NCBI taxonomy): domain Eukaryota; kingdom Metazoa; phylum Chordata; class Mammalia; order Artiodactyla; family Physeteridae; genus Kogia; species Kogia breviceps. Next base: position 122,587,839 of record NC_081313.1, read on the forward strand.
GGGAGGCGGGGGGCGGAGGAAGAGGCGGGATGCTGCCCAGACGCCTGCTTGCACTGGGGCGGAAATCACGTGTGACGGGAAAGGAAAAGAAATGAAGGGAAGTGACAAACTCTCTGTGCGTGTGTTTGTCATCCTGGATGAGCAATAGACATGATAAGAACCCTCAAGACCAGGCTGCATCATCAGATGAAGAATAAAAAAGCTTATTATTAGGGGAAATTGATGCTCTGCGAAGCAAGAGCTTTGAGAACAAAGAGAATCTGACTGACATTTTGTGAGGCTGGGGAAGCATGTTTCATTCATGACTGGTTACAGGCCTTGGGGCTGAACCCTGGGGGTGGGAGGGGGCGCTGTCTATAAAAAAAACCCTTGAAGGGAGGTGTTGGGACAGGGAGGATTTCTTGTCAGGAAAATACACACAATCTTTATTTTGAAGGGCTTTATTTGAACTGCCTAGAAAATACTTCAGAGGCAAATCTGTACAACCTCATCAATAAACTCAACCTTACACTTTTCAAAGGAGGCAGTTCAGGGGGTGGAGGAGGGCATGGATGTAGCTTTCAGGCTGGGATTCAAACATGGTTCAAATTAAGTTGACTGGCTGTGTGACCTTGGGGAAATCGCTTAAGCTCTCTGAGCCTCCACTTCCTCATCTGTAAAATGGGGTCATGGTTGTCACTAATCTTACAGAATTGTTGTGAGAAATAATAAGGCAGGGTGGTGAAGGGCAAGCCCTGAGAGAAAGGGCACTGTCCACATTGATGTCACTGTTGTTACTATCCATAAGAGGTTTGGGGAGCAACAATGGAAACCAACATAAAATCAAGATGTTCCCTGGTTTAGAATCATAGCAGCATTCAGGAAACTCACAAAACACCTGTTTCAAACCTAACAACAATGGGAGTCATTTCCAGATTTATTTTGTCAGTTCCCTGTTCTTCTTAAAAGGCTCCTATTTCCAGGGCCAGAAGTCTTCAGAGCCCACATCTCCTTCAAGTTACAGAACAGAATTATTGTGTCAAGACAGGCGAATTCTCCACAGAAGATGCCTGCTGCCGCACCCACGCACCCACCACCAGCGACCAATTTCCAAGTCTCCTTTCTTTCCCAGAGTTGATCCCCAAGGCACAAAGAGCTCAGAAAGGAAAGCAATTCTTATTGTTCTTCCTCAGCTTTTCCTGTTTTCTCAACCCATGAATTTGTGTTTCCATGTTCCAGTCTCCCCAGAGCTGTGGATTACTTTAAGGACATTTCAGAAAGAGAAGCAGCCTAAGAATGAATGTGTGCAGAATACAGACAAGAACCGTGATCCAAAAAAAGGAAACACACCCTCTCACTCACTCACTCACTCACTAAATCGTTCCATAAACTCTGATGGAACGAATCGCCACTGAGTGGCAGGCCCTGTGCCAGGGGCTGGACAATGAAGAGAAGAGAACTTGGTCCGTGATCTAGAAGTGCACAGTCTAGAAGGGAGACAGGGATACGTGACCACGGCAGGGGAGAGAGGAGGGGCAGCTGTCGCATCCTCAGCATCGCCCCAGTGATTGATACCTCCTGATGAGATTATTGGATTCGTGTCCCACAGACCAGTCTCAGGAGTAGGTAGTGAACACCCAGGGGTATCCCCAAACACCTCCCCATCCCTCACCTGTCTCCACGCCTGAGTTCCCTCATGAGTCTTCATTTTGGAATAAGGCACCATCCCGTTGGTCGAATGCCAGTAGCCCTAGGAGCTAGGGCTAGTCATCATCAGCCAAACCAAAACCACTTTCCTTAATTCCCTTAAACAGAACTTTACAGTTTACAAAACATTTTGCATTTATTATCTGGTGGTAGGGCAGGCAGTTTTGTCCCCACTGTACAGAGGAGGAAGTTAAATAATTAGCCTATGATCTCAAAGCTCAAAGGTAACAAATCTGGGGTCTGAACCAGGTCTTCTGCCTCCAAGTCTAGGGAGCCAGCCAGGATCATCAATATTTCCTACTACCTAAGGCCTAAGTTACTCTTTCCTCTCAAAAGTAGATATTTTGTGGTTGTGAAGGAGAAAACTGACTTAGTATAGACTTAATAATACCCTACTCTGGGGCTTCCCTGGTGGCGCAGTGGTTGAGAGTCCGCCTGCCGATGCAGGGGACACGGGTTCGTGCCCCGGTCTGGGAAGATCCCACATGCCGCGGAGCGGCTGGGCCCAAGAGCCATGGCCGCTGAGTCTGCGCGTCCGGAGCCTGTGCTCCGCAACGGGAGAGGCTACAACAGTGAGAGGCCCACGTACCGCAATAAAAATAAAAATAAAAAAATAATACCCTACTCTGCATTCTCCAAAGAGTTCCATGGAAAGAGGGGCTAAGAATTCTCATGTCCTTCAATACTCAAGCAGACCTTGCCCGGGGCCATGGGCACAGGGCAAGGTCAGGTGGCAGGAAACAGCTAGGAATAATGACCAGTTCCTGGATGGTTACACTGTGCCCAGCATTCTGCAGCAGACTTCAGCTACATCACCCGAATGTCCCTACTCCTCCCCTGTTCCCACCTGTGTCACTTCCACACCCATTATTTAGGGATTTCCCCGCACACAGGAGAACCTTCCGAACAAGTCCCCTTGTGTTCTTCATTAATAACTACTACCCACTCACAAGTCCCCGTGGGAATTACTTTGTCATCTCCATGGATGCTGTGGCCTCCATGAAAACACTGCTTTCCTGCCCAGGATGCTGACTGTTGGGACCTCAAAACTTTGAGAGGAAAATAGACCCAGGTTCCCTCGTGTTTTCACTGCACCCTTGGCGCCATGTGTAAGCCCTTTCCCCAACTCTGCATTTTGTCACCTTGGCCTCTGAGCCACTGAGTGTCCCACACCACCTGGGAGAACAGATCCTTCAGCTTATGGCTCTAATCCCTGCCTTACGGGGGCTGAGCCACAGTTCCTCGGGTCAGGAAGGGTCACACTCCCCACAGGCGATCCTCTGTCCCTGTGTCCCCATTTCTTTCCCCTTCTCTTTCAATCCAAAACCATATAAACAAATTGGAGAAAACGGAGAATCTAGCCTCACAAACCAACTGAACATTGCTGGATAATTCTGTAAACGTGACAGCTCAGGGGGGCATGCAGCTGTTGGTCCCAATCCTAAACTCTTAAATATTGCCCCGGGAGTAACAATAGCTGTCATTTATTGGGTCCTCACATACTTATCTAAATAACCCTCACAAAGACTCTTTGGAACAAGTACTACTATTGCCCTCAATTTAGATAAGAAAATGGAAGTTTAGAAAGCCATCTGTTAAGGTCACCCTCTCCAAGTCAGAAAGTAAAGAGATGGGCCCCATCCATCTGACCCCAGAACCTAAACTCAACGTGACACTGAGTTCCCCACCTTGGCTGTGCTTGAAAGGCTCAGGTAGAATTTCTTATGACTCAATTGCTTCTAGAAACAATGACAAAGGAGAGTTTAAGTATTGGGTTGGTGGATGCGGGAGAAGCTGTTAATTTTAGATCTGTAATTCAGGCTGCTCATGAAGTGACAGAGGTGTCACCATGCCCCTTATCTTTGCCAACCCCCTTCTAAAATAAAAGAGTCAGGGCCCATGATTTCCTCAGTGGGAAGATCCATCTTTATGTACTTAAAAACCCTAGGGATGATGGGTTTTGTTTTTTGTGTTTTTTTTAACAAGTTACTAAAAGAAATTCTGGCCTGTGGAACTCCCCTGTCATTTTCCAGAATTTCCCTAAAACGTGCCCTTAACACCTGGTAGAGAGTCTTGTGCAATAAGAGAATGTTCCAGAAATGTGTTTTTTAATCCAGACACGTCCCAAGGGGTCAAGGCTGATAAAACTGTATTGACGCCTGGTCAGTCCACGCCCCTCCTTCTTGTGTCTGTGTCACACAGATGTCCTCAGCAGCAAAGGTAGATTCCAACCCCCTAGAAAACTAACTTTTTTCTCCTCACTGCTTATATTAGTTAAACTTAAATTCAAAATTAAGCAATTATTTGCCATAGCCAAAATAAAGACCCCATAATTAGAATAATAGCCAAGTGGTGGCAACTACTTTATGACCCCTACCCCCAAATACAAAAGGTGATGGTAGGGCTTCCCTGGTGGCTCAGTGGTTGAAAATCCACCTGCCGATGCAGGGGACACGGGTTCGTGCCCCGGTCCGGGAAGATCCCACGTGCCGCGGAGCGGCTGGGCCCGTGAGCCATGGCCACTGAGCCTGCGCGTCCGGAGCCTGTGCTCCGCAACGGGAGAGGCCACAACAGTGAGAGGCCCGCGTACCACAAAAAAAAAAAAAAAAAAAAAAAAAAAAAAAAGGTGATGGTAGCTCACATCCATCTGGTATTGACAGGCTGCCCTGTTGTCAAAGTGTGACCTGGGACCACCACACCAGCACTGTCTGGGCACTGGTTAGAAATGCAAATTCTCAGCCTCCCCCAAGACTTCAAGAATCAGAACCCCTGGAGATGGAGTCTAGCGGTCTGTTTTAACAAGATGTCTGGGTGATTCTGACTCTCTAAGGTTTGGGAGCCCTGACTTACTTCACTGAGTCTTTACAATGACTGTGGAAGATGTAGGAAGTATTGGGCATCACTGTTCCCATTTCACAGAGAAGAGACCTAAGTCTGAAATTACTGAGGGATTTCCCTGGTGGTGCAGTGGATAAGACTCTACACTCCCAATGCAGGGGGTCCGGGTTCGATCCCTGGTCAGGGAACTAGATCCCACCTGCACGTCGCAACTCAGAGTTCACACGCCACAACTAAGGAGCCTGCCTGCTGCGACTAAGACCCAGCGCAACCAAATTAATGAATTAATTAAAACAACAAAAAACAAATACACATTACTTTAAAATAAATTTTAAAATAAAATAAAAATATTGAGTCACCTGTCCAAAGCAAGTAGTAACACCAGGATTGGAATACAAGGCATTCTGCTCCCAAAGTTCCCACTTCTCTGAACGTGTGTTTCCTTACTGGTAAAAAGTAAGCAGGACAGAGTGTCCGGGAGACAAATGGCTATTCCTATGAACACCAATTAAAAGTAACTTTAGTCCAGGGTCGGGAGAGAAATTGACATCTATTGAACATCAGGTATGTGCCAGTCACTGTACACAAACATCTCATCCCATTTAATTGTCACAGAAACCCAGGCTACCTGGGCACTCTGAAATCAGATCAGGTAGGGTAAACAACTTTCCCAGGCTCTCACAGCTAAGTAAGTTGCAGAGGAGAATCTGAATCCTGTTTAGTCTGCCTCTAAAATCCTTACAGCCTCCCTGGGGCACACTTCCATATTCAGCATATGCATGTGTCCTCATGGCAAAAAGACAAGGAAGCCATGGATGAATACATAGGCAGCAGCAAATGAGATCACCCTGCTCCAGGGGTGAAAAACCACCTTGACAGCAATTGTGGGGCTTTCACAGCGTCACCAGTCAACCCAGTCTGTTCCTCCCTCCCCTCCCTTCTCTCTCTCTCAAAAACCACCGACTTTTCCCTTTCACCTTGTGAGACAGGGAAGTCAAGTTATTACCAGATTAAACATGTTTATTCGCTTCCTATTAATTGAGAATTCATCTACCTTTCTGGGGAAGCATGGCCTTTTGTGGGTAATGGTGCCAGAAATGGCATGAATTGCCAGTTGAAATCCTAGCAATATTCAGTAAGGATTATAATGTTATGGATGCCTTTAACCAGCTCCCCACTCAGAATACATACACACCCTCGAAACTGGTTTGAAATTTACCAACAACCTTCCAAGTTGATGGGTTAATTAACTTGCAGGCAATGTATGACATGTCATAAAACATCTAAAGTCAAGCAGCACAGAAGGTATAAAACTTTCTCACCCATCATTTTGCAGAGTATTTTTTTTTTTAAAAAAACACTTGTTTCCTTTCACTTAATAAAAACAAAAACAAAAACAAAAAACCCCAGTATTTCCCACCCCACACCCCTTGGTTCATAGAATCAAGGGAACACAAAATGAAAACTCTGGGTGAAAATATTTGTTGACTTAAATATATAAGACAGCCCCCAAATCTCCCTAGCTTAAAATCACTCACTGTCTTTCACGTTCTTTTAGGATGGAGCCCAGGCTGCCCATGCTCATCCCAAAGCCTGACATCTCCTGCCACAAACTCAGTACTCAGGCTCCACAGAGTATGGGCTGTTCCCAGAAGGTCCCAGGTCCTCTCCTGCCTTCATGCCTTTACACCTGTGGATCTCTCAACAGCCCCTTCCATTTCTTTCCCAGGCTAACTCCTCCTGCCCACGTCTCCAAACTCAACCCAGGTGCTACCTCTTCAGGCAAATCTTCCTTAACTTCCACTGGAGTCTCCCGAGGCCTCAGGTGCTGACCCTCACCACACTACGTTTCACACGATTTTACATCAGTCTATTTTTTTGGTGCCACCTCCAAAGCTGGGAACTCCATGCAAATCTCCCACTGCTATCAAGACCCAACAAAGGGCCAGATACATAGTAAGCACTCAGAACATCTTTGTTGAATGAAAGATGATCACTTAGCTATTCATTTTCCCACAAACTCTGGGCACATCATGGAAATTGAGAGAGATGATCATTCCCTTCCTTAAAAGGCTGCATCCACCCCCAAGGACCCATACGGTACAACATAGCCAGAAGTATCTCAAGGCTGCAGAAACCCTAGTCCAAAGCAGTATCCAGATGAGCTCATGATCTAGATGAGCCCAGGGATATCCACCAAACTCAAGATACTTGCGATCAGTAACAAAAGCAAAGCTAGGCCAAAATCCTGAAAATGGCTCCAGTCTGAAATGGTCTGGAAACTCACTTTGGTTCAGACCTTTCTAGAGTAAGGCCAGTGTAAGTATGTTTGTGTGTTTGTATTCATCATAAAAGCAGTAGATAGAAAAGAAAGGTCCACCACTCTAAAGCCCAGCTGTCAGGAAGGGGACGGATACGTGCAGCTGTGAGCTCGAGAGCTACCTGGAGTCCAAGAGCAGGCCTAGGTCCCAGCACCCTGCGTGCACCAAGCCTCTATGCTGGACCATGGGAACCCCAAAGCCTCGGATCCTACCTTGGCCTGTGCGGCAACTGGGCCTGGGGTAGCTGTAGGGCGTGGCCTGCCTGGACCAGAGCCACACGTGCCTCTGCATCACTTTGAAGAATGGTTTGCGGCAGGATGCCCAGCAGGAGGACTTCCGCATCTTCCAGCCTGGGCCAAGGCTAGAGGTCCTAAAGCACTGGGAAGGATAAGCCCAACGTGCTGACCCAGAAGAGGAATTTCCAGTCCACCCTAAACCAGAAGGAAGTATTTTATTGCATTTGGCCTAGGACAGAGCAAGGACCCCCAGGATGTGCACTAGAGCTACGAGTTTGTGACCTCAGGAGTAGGGGACTTGCCTGTGCCGGATAGCTCTCCAGACACCAGTGGCAGATGTGGTATGTCTGAGACCCAGGAGGAGTTCCTGAGTGACATGGACTTGGCCCCATTACCAGATGGGGGCCCTCGAGCCTGGTGCGGACCCTGAGCACCCTCCTCAGCGTTTGCTGAGCCCCACCTTAAACACCTCTGTTTCCTGCCCTAACTCGGACCCCTGCTCCCACTCCCCAAAACCCACTGAGGCAGCTCGCCTGAGGAAGATGAGTACCAGCTGTGGCATGGGAGGGGCTGGAGCTGGGGTGATGGCCCCTTACGCTCTCTCATCCCTCTCTCTTAATATTGCTGCTATCACTGCTCAAAGTGGAAGTTCAAGGGGACCACCTCCTACCTGGGTACCAAGTCTTCCAGCAGACTGTCTTCTGCCCCAGGGACCTGTGGCTGGTGGGGTCAGATGCAGGGGACAGGATACTGCTTGGGCAGCCAATAAGACTGTCAGACCCCAGGGTATGACAGGCTACACAAGGCTGTGCTGAGCTGCCTTGCAGGGGGGTGGGGGGAGGAAGTGGGGAGCTCTGCAGAGAGCTTGGCAGCAGCTATGGGCCCAGAGGCTGGGGCACTGCCACTGGTACTGGGCCATGGGCTAGACCGCATTCCTGATGGTGGGCACCAGCACGATGGTGAGGTCCCCAAGGGCAAGAAAGGAGGCATGTTCCACCTGGAACCTTTTGTGGCAAACCTGATCATCTTCAGGGAAGGAAGCAGACACCATTTATACCCTGTAATTCTCCTGCTGGGGAGTCATGGTCCCAGGACCAGCTGTCTATCAAGAGGGTCCTGGTGGTCAAGGTTGTTCCCATGTGCCTCAGCACCCTGCCAGATATGGCCCATTTAGAGGGTACCTCCTCACTGGGGCATACCTTGGACCTGTACATTTCCAACAGTCACTTACTCTCCCTCACCTTGAACCAGTACAAGGCTTATCTCCAAGACCTTGTCAAGGACATGGATTTCTAGGTCACTGGGAAGGCCTGAACCTTTGCTCATCATGGGTATAGGCCTCTCAGCCCTCACCTCGACCAAGAAATGGGTTTTTGAGACAGGCCCCAAACCCCTCAAACAAAAAGCAATGCATAGAGAGTGGAAATTGGCCCATAATATGATTCTCCAGAGACAGCCATTACTAAGAGTGTTTTAGAGGGTGACATGCTGTGAGCCCGCAAGACAAAATCCAGTTTAAAATATTTTTAAAAATATTTCTATTAGTTGCCACAAAATAAAAATCAAAAGGTTCATGTAACTGAGATATTTTTGTGGAGCTCCGAAGGTGGCAGAGAAGGAAATAGACTACCACAAAGTAGCACGAAAAGTTACAGCTTTTCTTGGAAAATCCAAAAATCCACCAACCCATTAGCAATGATTATCTGAAGCTGAGTGGCGCCAGTTGATTTCACATAGGGTGTGCTCTCAAGGTTGTCACAGTACCTACCTGACCCATTTATAAAACTAGTCTGGCCCCCATATGCATTTGAGTTTGCAATCATTGATGTCTATCCTTTCAAAACCCTTCTGTAGTATGAGTATTATGAACACTGCCTACAATTTTCTCTTTTTTAGTGTATCTATCTATGCATTCCTCTGTATGACCACATTATGGTATATATAAAAAGTTCCTCCCTGATGGATATTTATCATTAATTACAAAGAAGGTAACAATAAAAACGCTTAGATGTATATTTGGGCATTTCTCTTGAATAAACTTCTAAATGTGAAATTACTGAGTAAAAGGGAACACATATTTAAAATTTCAATAGATAATGCCAAAATACTGAAGTTGGTTTAGAATCCAAGCCATTTTTTGCCCCAAGCAAGGAGCAAGGAGTAGTTGAGTTTAGAGATAGGCACCAGAGATGAACTGTCCAACTCACAGACATAGAGAACAGATTTGCAGTTATCAGGGGGAGAGGGGTGGGGGAGGGAAGGACTGGGAGTTTGGGATTAGCAGATGCAAACTATTATATATACAATGGATAAACAGCAAGGTCCTACTGCATAGCACAGGGAACTAGATTCAACATCCTGTGATAAACCGTAATGGAAAAGAATATGACAAAGAATGTATACATATGTAACTGAATCACTTTGCTGTACAGCAGAAATTAACACAACACTGTTAATCAACTATATTTCGATTAAAAAAATTTTTTTAAAGAGATGAACTGTCCAACATGTGAGCCCTCTTCTTCAATAACCGTACTCCTATACTCCTAATCTACCCATAGATGATTTCCACAAAGATAATATTGCAAATGGAAAAGGCAGATGCAGCAGGACAAATATATTTTAGAGTTCTAGCTGACAAGTTATTTCACAGTCATAAACTGGGTGTGAAAACAAAATGAGATAATAATTCTGGTTATATTTATGGAATTCTCCATTTGTTGTTAAAAACAAAAGGAATTTTTATCCAAATATATTGACTAGTCTTTAGTTTTTGGCACTTCCCATTGTTTCATCTAAAAAAAATACCCCCTATATTTTCTCCATTTATGTTTCAGGCTTATTTCCATTTCTGTTCCTTGTAGATTAATCCGATGTTACTGTGTGAAGGCTGCTTATGTTTCCAAGGTTTGGGCTCTACTGAGTGGAACTAAAAATAAAAATCTCGGATCAAAATTACAATAAGGAATTGACAAAAATAGCGTCTTTTTTTCTATGATAAATGTAGCAAATGGGATGACCTGAAGGTTAAGAGTAGAGATTGCCTGGGCATAAGTCTTGACATTCCCCCAAGCACTAGCTGGGGCAAAACATAAACCTCTCTAAGACTGTCTCTTAATCTATTAAGATTGGGGTAATACTAGGGTTATAGTTCTTTGTGCAGAATCTGGCACAAAATAGTGTTCATTGTTATTGTTTATTGTAACATAATAGCAAGCCCCCACCCCCTCTTAAAGTCTATAAGATGCTACAAAGCTCAAGACCACTGCGGCTACTCTGTGAGTTGACAATCATGTAATGACCAAATCGGAATGAATGACTCCTTCAGGAAAAAAAGAAGCCAGGAGTTGGTCTCAGTTTTAAACTGTACTTTAGATGCAACACCATAAATGATAAGAGGCCTGGTAAGAGGATAATGGCTAACCTTTACTTAGTACTTACTCTGTGGCACACTCTTTGAAGCATTTTATAAGCATCTTCTCAGTGTATGCCTATGGAATGAGCGCTATTATTATCATCCCTGTTGTACAGACGAGAAAACCAAGTACAGAGTGTTTAATCAACTTGCTCTAAGTAATCCTCTTATTTAATAAGATGGCATAAATCAGAAAGAGAAAAACAAATATCAGATAATATCACTTATATGTGGAATCTAGAAAAAGGGTACAGATGAACTTATTTGCAAAGCAGAAATGGAGGCACAGATGTAGAAAACAAAGGTATGGATACCAAGGAGAGAAGGGGGAGATAGGATGAATTGGGAGATCGGGATTGACATATATACACTACTATGTATAAAATAGATAACTAATGAGAACCTATTGTATAGCACAGGGGACTCTACTCAATGCTCTGTGGTGACCTAAATGGGAAGAAAATCCAAAAAAGAGGGGATATATGTATACATATAGCTGATTCACTTTGCTGTACAGCAGAAACTAACACAACACTGTAAAGCAACTATACTCTTATAAAATTTTTTTTAAAAAAGATGGCATTGGCCTCTAACTTCAGAGCTTACACTCTTAACCACTATAGTAAGTCAGAAACAATGGCAGAAAGAGGCCAGTTACAGCTAGGACAAAATGAGGAATTCAGGTATTGTCAACTAATATCTTTCAAGCAACTACTCTGGACCAGATACTGTTCTAAGGCTACCAATGCATATTAGGAGGTTTATTCCTTATGCCATGCCTGAGAATTACATATTACTGATATCACTTTTGCCAATGGGGCTTAGAGCTATTGAACACCTGGGGTCACAGAGCTGTTAGTGGCAGAGGTGAGTTTCCAAAACATGTCTGCAGATTCCAAGTCCCAGGCTTTCTCCCTAGGATTGCAGTAAGAATTCCAAGCACAAATGAGTCATCCTCACCACTCAGCAAATATTTATTAAGCACTTATTTGTCTCAGGCACAAATGAACAACACAAACATGGTTCCTGCACCATGAAACAGGGATTATTTGGAAGAGAAACAATTTACAGGGACAAGTAAGTAATATTTTAAATAATTAATATATAATCAGCACCATCACAGGGCCCCCAAAAATGTCTAATTGGTTTGGCAAATATTTACAGTCAGTTACAGAAAAATAATTCTAATTCTCTCTTTTAAAAAAAGAGGAAGATAGGGGACTTCCCTGGTGGCACACTGATTAAGACTCTGTGCTCCCAATGCAGTGGGCCCAGGTTCAATCCCTAGTCAGGGAACTAGATCCCACACACATGCCACAACTAAGAGTTCACATGCCACAACTAAGGAGCTCACCTGCCACAACTAAGACCCAGAGCAACCAAATAAATAATAAAATTTTTTAAAAGAGGAAGACATTTGTTTATCATGTATTTTCATATTATCCTAGAAGACCTACCTATGAAGAAAGGCATGTAGGACTAATCGGGGCAAGTAAGGAATTACTAAGTTTTGCAACTTTCCCAACTGTGATCAAAAGTACAAGATCGTGGTTACTCAATAGCCTAGGCAAATAGTCAGCTCTTGCACAGACTTGCCCTGAGTTTAATAAGTATTAAGGGTGCATCCTGCTCATGGTTTTGAATCAAAATATTTACTGATTTCAGCAGAAAAGAAACAGTAAAGGAAGCAGAGAAAGACTGGTTGTGAGTGAAGTAACTGACCACAGCCCTTTTCTTTTGTAGTGCACAGTATCTGTTGTGGATTAACATCTACATACAGCAATTTCAGAGCTTTGTGATTATTTTTCTTTTCAATGGCTATCTTATCAATTGTAATGCATAGATTATTAGTGTTACAGGATTTAACTCTGTTGTAAATGTTTTAGTAAATCTATAATGATTTAAGCTAGTTTTATTATCTTTGAAAAATTTATTACACTAGTAACATACGTTCATTGTAGAAAACTACAAATACACATGAGCAAAATAAAAAAATTAAAATCAACTGATAAGTCCAGTGGCCAGAAATAACTGTCACTGACATTTGGGCATACATTCTTTTTTTTTTTTGCGGTACGCGGGCCTCTCACTGTTGTGGCCTCTCCCGTTGCGGAGCACAGGCTCCGGATGCGCAGGCTCAGCGGCCATGGCTCACGGGCCCAGTCGCTCCGCGGCATTTGGGATCCTCCCAAACCGGGGAACGAACCCATGTCCCCTGCATCGGCAGGCGGACTCTCAACCACTGTGCTAGCAGGGAAGCCCTGGGCATACATTCTTCTAGTCTCAATATTATATATCTACATATCATTCTTAAATAACCTGGGCTCATATGGCTTGTAAGTTTCTATATTCACTTAATTGTGAATGTCCTTTATGTCATTAAATATACATCTCCACTATAATTTTCAATAGTTGTAATATTTATCTATCTATCTATCTATCTACGCCACCATTTATTTACCCATTCCCCTATTGTTGGACATTAAGGATGTTTTCAAATACCATAAATAATTATATGAGGAACATACTGGGGTATATACCTGTTGCATTAGTATAAATTTCTAGAAGTGGTATTTCAGGGACAAATAAGGACATACTTGTAAGACTTTGGCTAAATTTTTACTGGTTTCTTTTCGTTTTGTTTTTGTTTTTTTTTTTGAAATAATTATAGATTCACAAGAAGTTGCAAACATGAAAGTAGTACAGAGAAATCCCTTGCACCCTTCACCAGTCTTCCCTTAATGATAACATCATACATAACAATAATACAGTATAAAAACTAGGACATTGGCATAATACAATAACTAGACTACAGACTTTACTTGGATTTAACCAGTTGAATTATTTTTTTAATATTAATAGAATGGTAAGATGCATTCTCACTTTCCTACTTTCTCCTCTCACACAGCTGCCTTTAGCACTCCCTTCAAATCCTATGTAGAGGAAAGACTACAACTATGTTTAGTAGACTATTGTCTTTTTTTAAAAATTATGAGAAAAAAATGCAAGTAAGACTTTCACCAGATGCAGAAGTGGTTGAACCAACATTTATGACACAGAAAATGCATAGGATTCTGCCCTCCTTTTGGTTCTTTGCATCATTCCAGTTCCTTTATAATACACTAGAACAAAGTTTTCCAAAGCTGAGGGTACCCCAACACAAAGCAAGTAACAGTGAATCACACAGTGAGAAAGTGATTCATTTCTCCTTCACTCCTTTGATGACATCAAGGAGAGAGCCTCAGTTTAGGGCTAGTCTTCAATGCCTCTATAACACTTACTAATTCTCCCTTTTTAACAAATTGCTTATGCCTCAAGTTCAGACGTAGGCGGGCAACATCATTTAATTGGAATTCAATGACATTTTACTGTTTTAACGAAATGTACTTTTGCTTTCAAATTGCAGCAGATGAAACTGGTTTTCCATTTACAAGAGTATTTTTTAAGTTTCCTTTTAAAATAAATTTAATTAAAAAAGTGATTTTATTTAAAAAAAATTTAAAAAAAAAAAGCGCAAATGGGTTTCCCTGGTGGCGCAGTGGTTGGGAGTCTGCCTGCCGATGCAGGGGACACGGGTTCGTGCCCTGGTCCGGGAAGATCCCAAATGCTGCGGAGCGACTGGACCCGTGAGCCATGGCCGCTGAGCCTGCGCATCCGGAGCCTGTGCTCCGCAACGGGAGAGGCCACAACAGTGAGAGGCCCGTGTACCACAAAAAAAAAAAAGCAAAAAGATGGAATGCAAATGGCTGAGCTTAGTGATACATTGTGTTAGAGCATTTTGGTCAATAAAGAACTGACCAGCTAAATGGCCCGGCATATTCTTCCTTGGGTTGAGTTTGGGTGAGAGTGAGAACCACCTGGCTTCTGGTTCTCTTCTGGGATCTGCTTACAAAAACGAAATAGATGAACAGAATCCTACATCTATTAAGCACTTATTGGATGCATCGTTTCATAGACACCCCAGAACAACCTGATGAGATAGATTTCATTAATAACGTCATTTTAATCATGAGAAATCCAAGGGACAGAGGACCTGGCAGGGCTAGGATTCAGACCAGGTGACTGCTGGTTCATAATGTTTCTCATTAAACTTAAAGACCATTAGTCATCTCTAGAAAATTTGGGATGACTCTTTATCCTTGCCAGGACTTTGGGTCACTGTGGGTTTGGTGCTTGCATAGGAATTCCCTAAAGTACATTCCTGACCTGATTAGACAGACATACTCCTGATTAGAAAGGAAATCTCACAGTACTTCATTATGGGCCTGCATCTTTCAAAGAAAGACAGAAGGTCTAATAGCCATTCAACGCCTGCTGTTCTACTTTCCTACACATTTCCACTATTGGAAACATGCCCACTTTTCTCCAATCATTCCTCTCCTTGAATAGTTCCAAAGGTTTCCCAATATCATTAGAAAACCAAATCACAGAGGCAAATTCAGCATCATGGAAACAGATAATATAGCTCAATTTAAATATTTAAAACCTATATCCAAATTTATACTAGGTACTAAGGACAGAGAGCAAAGAGTTACAAAGCATGGGCTCTGCCAGCAAGAGTCCGGTGACAGTCAAGAGAGTCTTCGTGACCTTTCATTTATAATGCCTTAGATTTCCAGTGACCTGAACTCCTTTGATGGACTTATGGATTGGTTTATGAATGATAAAGCTTATGGCAAAGCTCCTGAGACCACCAAAGTGTTAAGAGCAGGTCAAATGAAAATAGCACACCTCTAATGTTATAACTCGAAAAAGTAAGTAAATTTGATTAACAAAAACTGTCTGCGGGAGAGACCTTCAAGATGGCGGAGGATTAAGATGTGAAGATCAACTTCCTCCCCACAAATACAACAGAAATACATCAACATGTGGAACAACTCCTACAAAACACCTACTGAACACTGGCAGAAGACCTGACTTCCCAAAGGCAAGAATCTCCCCACATACCTGGGTAGGGCCAAAGAAAAAAGAAAAAACAGAGACAAAAGAATAGGGACAGGACGTTCACCTCTGGGAGGGAGCTGTGAAGGAGGGAAAATTTCCACACACTAGGAACCCCCTTCATGGGCAGAGACTGCGGGTGGCGGAGGGGGGGAAGATTCAGAGCCACGGAGGAGAGCGCAGCAACAGGGGTGCACAGGACAAAGCAGAGAGATTCCCACAGAGAGGATCAGTGCCAAACAGCACTCACCAGCCCCAGAGGCTTGTCTGCTCACCCACTGGGACGGGTGGGGGCTGGGACTGAGGCTCCGGCTTCAGAGGTCATATCGCAGGGGAACGACTGGGGTTGGTTGCATGAACACAGCCTAAAGGGGGCTACTGCGCCAGAGCTAGCTGGGAGGGAGTCTGGGAAAAAGTCTGGACCTGCCTAAGAGGCAAGAGACCATTGTTTCGGGGTGCACAAGGAGAGTGGATTCAGAGCACCGCCTAAATGAGCTCCAGAGACGGGCGTGAGCCGCGGCTATAAGTGCGGACATCAGAGACGGGCATGAAACACTAAGGCTGCTGGTGCAGCCACCAAGAAGTCTGTGTACAAGCACAGGTCACTATTCACACCTCCCCTCCCAAAAGCCTGTGCAGCTCACCACTACCAGGGTCCCATGATCCAGGGACAACTTCCCCAGGAGAACACACGGCATGCCTCAGGCTGTTGCAATGTCATGCCGGCCTCTGCCCCCACAGGCTTGCCCCGCATTCCGTAACCCTCCCTCCCCACAGCCTGGGTGAGCCAGAGCCCCCTAATCAGCCGCTCCTTTAACCCAATCCTGTCTGGGCAAAGAACAGATGCCAGAGGTTGACATACATGCAGAGGCGGGGCCAACTCCAAAGTTGAACCCAAGAAGCTGTGCGAACAAAGAAGAGAAAGGGAAATCTCTCCCAGCAGCCTCAGGAGCAGCAGATTAAATCTCTACAATCAACTTGATGTACCCTGCATCTGTGGAATACCTGGATAGACAACGAATCATCCCAAAATTGAGGCGGTGGACGTTGGGAGCAACTGTAGACTTGGAGTTTGCTTTCAGCATCTAATTTGTTTCTGGTTTTATGTTTGTCTCAGTTTAGTATTCAAAGTTTATTATAATTGGTAGATTTATTTATTGATTTGGTTGCTCTCTTCCTTTTATATATATATATATTTTTTTCCTTTTACTCTTTTTGTGAGTGTGTATGTGTATACTTCTTTGTGTGATTTTGTCTGTATAGCTTTGCTTTTACCATTTGTCCTAATGTTCTGTCTGTCTGGTTTTGGGGGTTTTTTTTAGAATAGCGTTTAGAACTTGTTATAATTGGTGGATGTGTTTTTTGGTTTGGTTGCTCTCTTCTTTCTTTCTTTTTTCTTTAATTACTTTCAAAATATTTTACTTTTTAATAATTTTAAAATTTTTTATTTTAATAAATTTATTTTATTTGATTTTTCTTTCTTTATTTTTTTCTCCCTTTTCTTCTGAGCCATGTGGCTGATAGGGTCTTGGTGCTCCAGCCGGGTGTCAGGCCTATGCCTCTAAGGTGGGAGACCTGAGTTCAGGATATTGGTCCACTGGAGACTTCCCGGCCCCACATAATATCAAATGGCAAAAGCTCTCCCAGAGATCTCCATCTCAATGCAAAGACCCAGCTCCACTGAACGACCGGCAAGCTACAGTGCTGGACACCCTATGCCAAACAACTAGCAAGACAGGAACACAACCCCACCCATTAGCAAAGAAGTTGCTTAAAATCATAATAAGGTCACAGACACCCCAAAACACACCACTGGACGTGGATCTGCCCACTAGAAAGACAAGATCCAGCCTCATCCGCCAGAACACAGGCACTAGTCCCCTCCACCAGGAAACCTACAAAACCCACTGAACCAACCTTAGCCACTGGGGACAGACACCAAAAACAACAGGAACTACGAGCCTCCCACTTGCGAAAAGGAGACCCGAAACACAGTAAGATAAGCAAAATGAGAAGACAGAAAAACACACAGCAGTTGAAGGAGCAAGGCAAAAACCCATCAGACCTAATAAATGAAGAGAAAATAGGCAGTCTACCTGAAACAGAATTCAGAGTAATAATAGTAAAGATGATCTAAAATCTTGGAAATATAATGGAGAAAATACAAGAAATGTTTAACAAAGACCTAGAAGAACTAAAGAGTAAATGAACAATGATGGACAACACAATAAATGAAATTAAAAATTCTCTAGAAGGAATCAACAGTAGAATAACTGAGGCTGAAGAACAGATAGGTGACCTGCAAGATAAAATAGTGGAAATAACTAACACAGAGCAGAAAAGAAAAAAGAATGAAAAGAACTGAAGACAGTCTCAGACACCTCTGGGACAACATTCAATGCACCAACATTCGAATTATAGGAGTCCCAGAAGAAGAAGAGGAAAAAAAAGGGACTGAGAAAATATTTGAAGAGATTATAGTCAAAAACTTCCCTAATATGGGAAAGGAAATAATCAAGTCCAGGAAGCATAGAAAGTCCCATACAGGATAAATCCAGGGAGAAACACACCAAGACACACATTATGAAACTATCAAAAATTAAATACAAAGAAAAAATATTAAAAGCAGCAAGGGAAAAGCAACAAATAACATACAAGGAAATCCCCATAAGGTTAACAGCTGATTTTTCAGAAGAAACTCTGCAAGACAGAAGGGAGTAGCAGGACATATTTAAAGTGATGAAAGGGAAAAACCTACAACCAAGATTACTCTACCCAGCAAGGATCTCATTCAGTTCCAAAGGAGAAATTCAACCTTTACAGACAAGCCAAAGCTAAGAGAATCCAGCACCGCCAAACCATTTTTACAACAAATGCTAAAGGAACTTCTCTAGGCAGGAAACAGAAGAGAAGGAAAAGACCTACCATAACAAACCCAAAACAATTAAGAAAATGGTAATAGGAACATACATATCGATAATTACCTTAAATGTAAATGGATTAAGTACTCCAACCAAAAGACATAGACTGGCTGAATGGATACAAAAACAAGACCCATATATATGCTGTCTACAAGAGACCCACTTCAGACCTAGGGACACATACAGACTGAAAGTGAGGGGATGGAAAAAGATATTCCATGCAAATGGAAATCAAAAGAAAGCTAGAGTAGCAATTCTCACATCAGACCAGAGACTTTAAAATAAAGACTATTAAAAGAGACAAAGAAAGACACTACATAATGATCAAGGGATCAATCCAAGAAGAATATATAACAATAGTAAATATTTATGCACCCAACATAGGAGCACCTCAATACATAAGGAAATGCTAACAGCCATAAAAGGGGAAATTACAGTAACATAATCATAGTAGGGGAGTTTAACACCCCACTTTCACGAATGGACAGATCATCCAAAATGAAAATAAATAGGAAACACAAGCTTTAAATGATATATTAAACAAGATGGACTGAATTGATATTTATAGGACATTCCATACAAAAACAACAGAATACACTTTCTTCTCAAGTTCTCATGGAACATTCTCCAGGATAGATCATATCTTGGGTCACAAATCAAGCATCAGTAAATTTAAGAAAATTGAAATCCTATCTAGTATCTTTTCTGACCACAATGCTATGAGACTAGATATCAGTTACAGGAAAATATCTGTAAAAAATACAAACACATGGAGGCTAAATAATACATTACTAAATAACCAAGAGATCACTGAAGAAATCAAAGAGAAAATCAAAAAACACCTAGAAACAAATGACAGTGAAGACACGATTAACCAAAAGCTATGGGATGCAGCAAAAGCAGTTCTAAGAGGGAAGTTTATACTAATACAGTCCTATCTCAAGAAACAAGAAACATCTCAAATAAACAACCTAACCTTACACCCAAAGCAATTAGAGAAAGAAGAACAAAAAAACCCCAAAGTTAGCAGATGGAAAGAAATCAAAAATATCAGGTCAGAAATAAATAAAAAGAAATGAAAGAAACAATAGCAAAGATCAATAAAACTAAAATCTGGTTCTTTGAGAAGATAAACAAAATTGATAAACCATTAGCCAGACTCATCAAGGAAAAAAGGGAGAAGACTCAAATCAATAGAATTAGAAATGAAAAAGGAGAAGTAACAACTGACATTGCAGAAATACAAAGGACCATGAGAGATTACTATGAGCAACTATATGCCAATAAAATGGACAACCTGGAAGAAATGGACAAATTCTTAGAAAAGTACAACCTTCCGAGACTGAACTAGGAAGAAGTAGAAAATATAAACAGACTAATCACAAGCACTGAAATTGAGACTGTGATTAAAAATCTTCCAAGAAACAAAAGTCCAGGACCAGATGGCTTCACAGGTGAATTCTATCAAACATTTAGAGAAGAACTAACACCTATACTTCTCAAAATCTTCCAAAATATAGCAGAGGAAGGAACACTCCCAAATTCATTCTATGAGGCCACCATCACCCTGATACCACAACCAAAGATGTCACAAAGAAAGAAAACCACAGGCCAATATCACTGATGAATACAGATGCAAAAATCCTCAACAAAATACTAGCAAACAGAATCCAACAGCACACTAAAAGGATCATACACCATAATCAAGTGGGGTTTATCCGCGGAATGCAAGGATTCTTCAATGTACGCAAATCAATCAATGTGATAAACCAAATTAACAGATTGAAGGAGAAAAACCATATGATCATCTCAATAGATGCAGAAAACGCTTTCAAGAAAATTCAACATCGATTTATGATAAAAAACCCTTCAGAAAGTAAGCATAGAGGGAACTTATCTCAACATAATAATGGCCATATATGACAAACCCACAGCCAACATCATCCCCAATGGTGAAAAACTGAAAACATTTCCACTAAAATCAGGAAGAAGATAAGCTTGCCCACTCTCACCACTATTATTCAACATAGTTTTGGAAGTTTTAGCCACAGAAATGAGAGAAGAAAAAGAAATAAAGGAATCTATATTGGAAAAGAAGAAGTAAAGCTGTTACTGTTTGCAGATGACAGGATACTATACACGGAGTATCATAAAGATGCTACCAGAAAACTACTAGAGCTAATCAATGAATTTGGTAAAGTAGCAGGATACAAAATTAATGCACAGAAATCTCTTGCATTCCTATACACTAATGATGAAAAATCTGAAAGTGAAATTAAGGAAACACTCCCATTTACCACTGCAACAAAAAAAAAGAATAAAATACCTAGGAATAAATCTACCTAAGGAGACAAAAGACCTGTATGCAGAAAACTATAAGGCATTGATGAAAGAAATGAAAGATGATACCAACAGATAGAGAGATATACCATGTTCTTAGATTGGAAGAATCAACATTGTGAAAATGACTATATTACCCAAAGCAATCTACAGATTCAATGCAATCCCTATCAAACTACCAACGGCAATTTTCACAGAACTAAAACCAAAAAATTCACAATTTGTATGGAAAAACAAAACATCTCGAATAGCCAAAGCAATCTTGAGAAAGAAAAATGGAGCTGGAGGAATCAGGCTCCCTGACTTCAGACTATATTACTAAGCTACAGTAATCAAGACAGCATGGTACTGGCACAAAAACAGAAATATAGATCAATGAAACAGGATTAAAAACCCAGAGATAAACCCACACACATATGGTCACCTTATTTTTGATAAAAGAGCAAGGGTAAAAATGGAAAAAAGACAGCCTCTTCAATAAGTGGTGCTGGGAAAACTGGACAGCTACATGTAAAAGTATGAAATTAGAATACTCCCTAACACTATACACAAAAATAAACTCAAAATGAGTTAAAGACCTAAATGTAAGGCCAGACACTATAAAACTCTTAGAGGAAAACATAGGCAGAACACTCTATGACATAAATCACAGCAAAATCCTTTTTGACACACCTCCCAGAGAAATGGAAATAAAAACAAAAATAAACAAATGGGACCTAATGAAACTTAAAAGCTTTTGCACAGCAAAGGAAACCATAAACAAGACCAAAGGACAACCCTCAGAATGGGAGAAAATATTTGCAAATGAAGCAACTGACAAAGGATTAATCTCCAAAATTTACAAGCAACTCATGCAGCTCAATATCAACAAAACAAACAATCCAATCCAGAAAAGGGCAGAAGACCTAAATAGACATTTCTGCAAAGAAGATATACAGACTGCCAACAGACACATGAAAGAATGCTCAACATCACTAATCATTAGAGAAATGCAAATCAAAACTACAACGAGGTATCACCTCACACCAGTCAGAATGGGTATCATGAAAAATTCTACAAACAATAAATGCTGGAGAGGGTGTGGAGAAAAGGGAACCAACCCTCTTGCACTGTTGGTGGGAATGTAAATTGATACAGCCACTATGGAGAACAGTATGGAGGTTCCTTAGAAAACTAAAAATAGAACTACCATACGACCCAGAAATCTCACTACAGGGCATATACCCCGAGAAAGCCATAATTCAAAAAGAATCACGTACCACAATGTTCATTGCAGCTCTATTTACAATAGCCAGGACATGGAAGCAACCTAAGTGCCCATCAACAGATGAATGGATAAAGAAGCTGTGGCACATATATACAATGGAATATTACTCAGCCATAAAAAGAAATGAAATTGAGTTATTTGTAGTGAGGTGGATGGACCTAGAGCCTGTCATACAGAGTGATGTAAGTCAGAAAGAGAAAAACAAATACCGTATGCTAACACATATATATGGAATCTAAAATTTTTTAAAAATTGGTTATGAAGAACCTAGGGGCAGGACAGGAATAAAGACGCAGACGTAGAGAATGGACTTCACGACACAGTGAGGGGGAAGGGTAAGCTGGGACAAAGTGAGAGAGTGGAATTGACATATATACACACTATCAAATGTAAAATAGATAGCTAGAGGGAAGCAGCTGCATAGCACAGGGAGATCAGTTCCATGCCTTGTGACCACCTAGAGGGGTAGCATAGGGAAGGTGGGAGGGAGACACAAGAAGGAGGAGATACGGGGATATGTGTATATGTATAGCTGATTCACTTTGTTATAAAGCAGAAACAAATACACCATTGTAAAGCAATTATACTCCAATAAAGATGTTAAAAAAATTGTCTGCATACCTATTTTTTGATTTAATTTTAAATTTGAGGGACTTCCCTGGCAGTCCAGTGGTTAGGACTCTGTGCTCACTGCCAAGGGCCTGGGTTCAATCCCTGGTCAGGGAACTGAGATCCCACCAGCCACGTGGCGCTACCAAAAAAAATAATAATAATAATGAAAGAAACTATCTTAGCCTGAGACAAAGGCTTGCTGGCCTGAGGTAATTTATTTGGGGGCAAGGGTTAGGGATGAAAGAGTGTTACAGGGAATGAGGGAGAGATAATATAAGGATGCATTATTGTATTAGCCACCCAACGATGAGTGGAACTCGTCCCACAGAACCTTCTGAAGAGCCTTATGAAATCTCAGGACTGCCCACTCCAAAGGATGAACGGAGGAAGCATTTATCCATAGAGTCCCCATTAGTGAAAGGTGGTCCACAGTTTCGGATCATGCCCTTGTGACTGGAGAGCAAGTTCCCATGGGTGTCCCTATTGCAACGTCAGGGAAGCTGATGGCAGGAAGCAAGAGGTTCATGGCAGGGTCCCGACAGCACCAGGTGTCCCTATTGCAACATCAGGGAAGCTGACGGCAGGAAGCAAGAGGTGCATGGCAGGGTCCCGACAGCACCAGGTAGCATTCTCCTGAGTCTGGTGAAACTTCTTAGCATTAGAGGTGAGGCTGAGAACATTCCAAGTGGCATCCAAGAAGTCCCCAATATAAAACCGTTATCATCAGTATGATGTACGTCTGCCCAGACACAGTTTTTTAAGAACACCATTCATTCATAAACCCATTCAACAAACATCTATTAAGCATCAACCACATGCCGGTGACTATGTTAAGTACGAGGGATACAGTAGTTTGTCTATCATAGGTGCTTTGCTCTCTTGGAACTTGCAGTCTATTTGGGGGAATCAGGCATTTAATAAATTATTATAACAATTAATGAATTACAATTGTGATAACTATCATGAAGCGTAGGATGATAAACTTTCTAGTCATGAGAATCAAGGAAGGCTTCCCCGAGGAAGTGGCATTTAAGCTAAAACTTGCAGAGGAGGAGGTGAAGAAAGTAAAGTAGGGGAGAATAACTAGAAAGCGTGTTGCAGGCAGAAGGAAGAACGTGAACAAATACCCCTTGGCAGAAAAACTTAAACTGTCCTGAGTAAAAAGAAAAGGCCAGGGGCACTGGAATGTGTGAGTGAGGGGGAGAGGCAGGGGTAAGTTGATGGCTGAGCAGGAGCCAGATCACGTCCGGCCTGAGAGGTCAGAAAAAGGATTTGGATTTTATCCTAAGATCAGTGGGCATCTACCGTAGGATCTTGAACAGGGGAATAGTTATAATCAGATTTGGGTTTTTGTTTTGTTTTACATAAATCAAGATACGCTTGTAAATACAAGCAGCAGAAGCTCATAAATATCACACAGGTATTTAATAAGAGCACCGTCTGTAATCGCTATGTAACTGTACAAAAACAAAGAAGAGTATTGATGAGGTGGGAGCAGTGGGGTGGTGGCCTGAGCCTGGAGTCTGGGAAGGCCTGCGTAGTTCACTTTTTCTGTGTTTTTGAGGACTACTTCTTCGTCTGATTTGTCACCAGGTTTGCATTTGGGTAAGACACGATGAAATCCCCACTGAAAACTCTCCCCCTTCTTCAAAGCTGCAAAAGAAAATTTCTCAAGTTTCCACTAAGACTAACCTCATATGTGGGTGGTGGTAGGGACCACCTATAGGATGTGACTCAAAAGGTGCTAAACACCACTCCTATTCAGTGTAAACTTTCTATGCCCTCTGCTAGTGTCTAAAATTCTACCATCACCATGCTATTCTGATGAATGTTCAACTGTCAAATATGGTAGCCCTGGATCTATCCTGCCTTCCTGGAACGGAGCTGGTTTTTTGTGTTTTCTCGGGGATGGGAGGATTTGAAGCTTTTTGAGATCACTGGCCACACAGAGGCAGGGAGGGGCCATGAGACTGGGTAGGTTACAGAGAGCGAGAGTGAAAGGAGCTTGGGCTCGTTTGTAGGTAACGGATGGATACATAATGTTGCATGTGTATCTTTACATAAACTTAGGTAAACATAGACGGGTATACTTATGGCATATACGTGACTTTATAACACAGGAAGCAATAATGGAACATGGGCCCCGGGATTAGACCAACCTGGGTTCAGAGCACAACCTCTGTGACTCCAGGAAAGTTGTAGCACCTACCTTATAGGGTGGTTGGCAGGATTCAATGAGATAGTCTGTTTAAAGTCTTAGCACTGCTCTGAGGCATAAATGTTACGTTACTAAGATGATGAGTATGTTTGTCCTTGTGCAAACATGTGTGTGCGGGCACGTGTAGGTGCAGATGTGGGTATGTAAGGGAAAGAGAGTATGTCTAAGAACAGGAGCTGGGGGGACTTCCCTGGCCCTCCACAGTGGTTAAGGCTCTGCGCTTCCTGGTGGGGAACTAAGATCCAAAAAAAATACAAGACAGGGTAAGAGGGAGAATGTTGCCCACTCCTGCAGGTGGAGTTCCCACTAGAGTGGCCCTTTCTATGGGGTGAGGGGACTGAGGGACAGCTCACAGAGGAGTCAGCTCAGCTTTACCAAGCGGGGACACCAAAGGGTCTGGAACTACAGGGCCTTCCTGATAAGCACAGAATCTAAAATGGAAATTAGTTGAAGGAAACAGGCAACAGAGTGGGATGTGATGCTGAAGCTCAAAACACCTTACATAAAAGAGAGATGAAAGAAAAGAAAAAAAAAAGAATTGAAAGTGATCTCTGGAATTGACATGTATCCAAATTAGGCCTCTGTGCTTGGAGAACATATGACTTCATCTGCTCCGTCCTAAAGCTCCCCCCTGTTTTGAGCCTCATGCATGTTTGCTTTTTCAGAAGTGACACAGAGGAACTTTGAAAAGCATGTAAACCACTGTGATCTGTTCTCAGACCTCTTGGTTCCCTCTTATGATTTTTCCCATGGAGTTATAGCTAAGTACTTTCTTCATGATAAGGAATTGGCATTCCTGTGTTTGAGAGAGAAGATACAGTAAAAGCAGAGCACCCAGTATCTAGTCCCAGTTGTCTCTCTGGGCACAGCTGCCTCATCTGTCACAGAATTTGACTGGTCACTTTGGGTCATTATCTTTTGACTTCCTGCCATCCTAGATGAGGTTTAGCTCCCCTCAAACATCTCTCCTCCCCTTAAAGTTGTATCACCATATGACATGGTGGTTAAGAGCCCAGACCACCTGCCTCTTGCTAGCTGTGACTCCTAGGATGAGTTATTTAACCTCGAGTCTCCATTTCCTTCTCTGTAAAACGAGGGTAAGAAGAACATAGTGTATCATTGGGTTGCTAAAAGGATTAAATGAGTTAGTGCAGGTAAAGTATTTAAAACAGTGCTTGGCACAGATAAGGGCTACGCTACTCTGGTGTTATGTAATAATAATAAGATTATTATTACTTTATTGGGTAACTTTGTACTGTTAAAAGAAATATACTATTGATAAATCAAGAAATAGAAGTATAAGCATTATTTGGAGCTATAAAAGGCTCCAGTGGGTAGGGTAGGGGGGACCTGGGACATTGCTTTTCCTTTTTCTTTAAGCCCTCCTGTGCTTTGACTTTTCGAGGATGTGTCTGGACCACCACAGGACTGTTTTTTTAATTTCAAAAGATTGAGCAAAAAGATCACTCAAGTCCCTCTCAAATCTCACAATTCAACGACTGACTGTGATTTTTAGGGAACAGTATTTTTTAGGTGGCCGGTTTATCTTTGGAATCATAGCTACCATTAATATATTTGAAGTTTTCAGGAAATCCTCATAAAAGTTTAAAATAAACACAATCACCGGGGCATGTTTATAACTGAGTGTGTTTCAGCGTCTGGGAAAGGAGCGAAAATGAAAAAGGTGAAAATATAAACTTTGTAAATATTTGGCCTTATGAGCTAGCCAAATATTTTGCCCCCTGTAATCTTTTCCCAGAAATCAACTCCATTGCACAAAGGAAGGATCAGTAGCAGAGAGTAAGCTCAGAGGAAAGCACTGCCGGCTCCCGGCGCTGAAAGCGTTAACAGGGCTGAGTAAGGCGATCCCTGAAGTAAGGCTCGAGTTGTAAAAGTTTGTAAAGCAGCTGAAGCGGCAGCTCCCGGGGAAACGGAAGCCGGTCGAGGGAGCCTGGCGGAGCGGGAGCCGAGAACCGTGCTGAGCTGAACTCAGCCGGAATTACAAGCTCAAGGTTAGTGGCCCCCGCACATCTCCCCGCGCTGACATCTTTGGAGAGTTGTATCCGCAACGCCGGCGCCGGCTCTCAGGCTGGTGTGTCCCGTCTGCTTTATTCACCGGTGGGGCCGCCGGCTGTCGTGCCAAACCTCTCGCTAATGCGTTCGCCCAAGCCCTGGCGCTGTGAGGGCCCGGGGACCTCTTCCCTGGAGACCCGCCTAAAGGGGAGACTTCTTTTCAGACATCCGAAAGGAAACTGTTTCTGGGACAAGGATGATTTTCAGAATACACACACACACACACACACACACACACACACACACACACACACACACACACACACACACACACACACACACACCCCTGTATATGCTGTTTCTGGGACAAGGATGATTTTCAGAATACACACACACACACACACACACACACACACACACACACACACACACACACACACACACACACACACCTGTATATGCTGTTCCATCTTGGTTCTTGCAGGCTGTGACCACAATCCAGAATTCCTATCTGCTTCAGTTGAAACTGAGAACCATTGTCAAAGTAACAAAACAGGCTGTGCAACTTTATCTTATGGGAGGGACATTGTCTCTGAGGCTAAGATAATCAAGGTGAGAAAAAAGAGAGAGAGGAAAGAAAGAAAAAAAAAAAGAAGAAACTTCCAAGCCATATGGCCTGGAGTTGACAAAAGAATTTTTGAAAATTAGTTTCTAGTAGAAATTTTTCTTCTCCCTTGCTAGAACAAAATAATGGGGGAAGATGTATTGTGAAGGAAAGAATTCTACAACTACATGAGATTCAGATACATTTACCTATGTAAACAATTTGTTATAGTGTGGTGTAAATAGCAGATAAACTTAAACAAAGGGGAAAAAAAAAAGAGTAAATAGCTTCAGAGAAATTGCATCCTGAGGGGCCTTTCATTTGAGACCCAGATGGACTGCCTGAGGGCTTTCACCCTTGGAGACCTGGCTGAGAGAGAGGGGTGGCTTTGTCCCCTCAACAGGCCAGTTCTGTTTCCCCCTCTTGCCTTGCACACGGAGAGGCAATGAGTAAGTAGTCAGTGGCTGTGCTGACTGCTCCCTCACATCCGCCAGCAGGCAGGAGTCGAGGCTTATACCTGCTAGCACTGAATCAGAATGAGTCATCTGAAACTTGGGTGCGGGAGCAAAGTCCTTGCAAACTGCCTTATGAGACGCTGGCTGGATGTAGGTGGGATACACCTCTCCTGAGCAGTCACAGTTTTTTCTTCTCTTCCTTTCTCCTTCAAACCGGCAGGCATCCGGACACTCTCAAGAGGCAGTCTCTGCCCCTTTGGCTCAGCTGACCTGACCATGTGGACTTAGCCCCTCCGGGTCACGACTGGAGTTTTAAAATAAAATGGATGATGTGACGTTACTTGATCTTCTGGAGTGCCCCGTGTGCCTCGAAAAGCTCGATGTCACCGCCAAAGTCCTCCCTTGCCAGCACACCTTCTGCAAACCATGTCTGCAGAGGATTTTCAAGACCCACAAGGAGCTGAGGTGCCCCGAATGCAGGACCCTGGTGTTATGCAGCATCGAGGCACTGCCGGCCAACCTGCTGCTTGTGCGCCTGCTGGATGGCGTGCGCTCAGGACAGGGCTCGCGGGGAGGGGGCTCCATCTGCAGGCCTGGCGTGCTGACCTCTCAGGACAGCAGGAAAAGCAAGACTCACCCCCGAGGTCTGCAGCGCAGCCCTTTCCAGCCGGTGCCCAACATCAGAATCCACATGGATGGGGTAAGAAAGATCTCATTTGTTCCTACTGTGTCCACTTGGAGGTTGGGCTTGCCTGCACCAGCAGTTGGGGCTTCTGTTCTTTTAGTTACATTTCAAAGAGCCCCTGCGGAGGATTCCCTGGGGATAAGTTTCTGTGGGCAGTGATCGTTGTACTGAGACTTGGCGGAATCCTGAGCCTATCTGATCCACCCACGAATTCTTAGAATTGTTAAAGCTTCCCAGGTTCTCCCTGCCCCTAGTCCAGAAGGTGGTAGGACAAGGAAAGCTTTCTTGATTATATTTTTGGTCTTACATTTCTGCTGTTCTGAGGCCAAACCAGGGCACGGGGAAGTGCACAGAGGATGGGAAAAAAGGAAAACAATTCTAACTGCTTCTTGCTTTTAAGATCTCAAAGAAGTTTCCAAATGTTAGGTTTTGTTTGCATTTTACCCCGATCCATCCATCTTTCCATTCCCAGTCATAAAGTGCCATGATGACAATGCTCATTCATAATGGTTCAAAGTTATCAAGACACTTAACTGCCCAAATTTCACGTGGGAAGGGAGCGTATATGTGGGTGGGGAGTGACTGACAGGAAAGGCTGGCTGTGAAGTACAATAGATATGTATAGGAGACCCGCAGGTGTGTCTTACTTTACAAAATGAATAAAACATACACAAAGTGCACATCAGAGGCTGCAATAAAAAAAATGAAGAGCCCCAGGAGAGCCCTGGGAGATCACCCAGTAATGCTTTCCGTGTTTTTAATGTGAATCGTTCTCTCCAGCCTTGTGGGCACATCCTCAGGACTTTATCTGACCTGGGTATGGGAAGCTGGGTAAGGGGACATTTCAGGAGAAGAGCGTGGTCCTTGTGGCTCCAGGAGGATTATTTGCTGTCACCCTTGCAGTCAGTGTGTCCACGTGGACATGGCAAGCTGTGGCTTGGGTGGTTGGCATACTTAGAAAGTCTCAGCTGTATTCTGTGAAGTCCCACCTGAAGCAAGCTTTAATACTGGCAGCAGTCTCACGACTCCCTGCTGTGAAGAGCAGAAGAGGGTGGGAGGGTCTTCCCCGGACTCCTTCCCACTGAAGGAGAATAGCCTTGTGGTGTACATTCAGAGCAAGTTTCTAAAGTATTCCTTCCAACAGCTCACCCCTCCTTGGGTTCCCTGTACCTTTAGGCCACCCATGCAGTAGGGGTGTGCGGAAACATTCCAAAATGAGAGCGGGAAGAAGCAGGGCATTGGTGTGATTTCTTCACTGCAGACATTTTAGTGCCATTGGGCCTGTGTGCGTGAACACATTCCCGAAGAGGGCTTGGCGCCCTTGTTTAAGGCTCCTTATTAGCCCTAGGTCTAGTCATCAATCAGAAGCCACAGGCCTGGAAAAGGCGGGGTCAGGGTTGAGGAGCCAACTTTCTGAGGCAGGCTGTGTTTATAGAGCATTAGGTTCTATCTTGGGTCAGCAAATCTCCCTGTGAATTCCTAAGGCCCAGCAACCTCTCCCCTCCCTTGTGCTGCAAAGTCTGACTTGCCTCCCCGCAGGGCAGAGTATCATCGATCACTCAGAAAGTGTCTCGGGGGACAGGGAGAAGGCAAGTCCCCTACCACCTTCACGTTTTTGTTCATGCTTTCATCTTTTTTCGATGTTGCTAAGAAAAGGTAGCAACAGTTGGATCCACAGCTACCTACTTTCTGAACCACAGAGGATTCCCAGGCCCCTCCCGGCATAGGGAGTTGTAGGAACTAGAGCTGGTCCAACGGAAGAGACAACCAGTAAGATGCTGCGTGTCCCTGGAACTCTTTCACAAGGACCTGTCACTTCAGACCAAGGTGCGGGTGATGGGGTTGTGCTCATCCTCTGAGCTGCACTGGAGTCCTGCCATGAGGCTGAAAAGGAGGACCAAGCCGCTGAGGGCTCCTGCTTTCAGGCAGGACCTGGTTTAGTGAAGACTCTCTACAAGAGAGCAGAGCTGGCAGCCAGCCCGCAACTGCCCCTGTTTCCTTCATTTCCTGAGCCTACCTTTCTCCAAGTGCCTCGTGTCATCCCTTTTGCCTCTCTCAATGGGGATATGAACAAACTATTCCTGGATGTAAATACAGCTGTAATTCTGCAACCTGTTCTACTCCCCCAAATACAGCTACCTTTCCTATAAGTGTGAAAGCGATCGGGTGTCCCTGGGTTCAGAGAATTGTGGATTATCTGGGAGGCCACACTGTTCTGAGAGGCGGAGGGTGGCCTTGCATCCTCAGTCAAACCCTCACCAACCTACTTGCCCTCTCAGCCTCAGTTTACCCAATCCAGTCAACACTTAGTAATACTTGCTACCCCTCTTCCTCCAGGATAGTGTAAAAATTATCTTTACAACATACTCATAGCACCTTAGAAAACCCATGCAGTGTAAATGCAAAGTATCATCATTATCATTAATTTAAACTGGCTGTATGTCTTTGGGCAAGCCACTTAAGCTTGCTGGGTCTCCATTTAAAATTCTGTAAAATGGGAAAAGGTATTATAAAAACAGAGAGCCACTGTGAGGCTTAACTAATGAGTGTTTGCAAAGCACTTTGAGATCCTTAGATGAAAGGCATTAGGAAGCTCATTATCATAGTAAGCATTATTATTGACTGTTTAGTGTGCCCTGCCGTGCATGAGGCATTCTACAAAATACAGCAGGAATGATAGCCCTGGCAGGAGAGTGTAATAGGTGTTATGATTGAACTTGAGTCTATGATGAGTCCAGGCCAGGATAATACTAAGTATCAAGTACTACCCTAATACGGCATAAATAACCTGTTGTCACAGGGTACCATTTTCTAAAACACCTCTTCCAAAGGACTCGATGGTAAGGTGGCACTCTCAAAGAGTTCATTTAACTTCCTGTCCAGCAGCTTTTTAAGCCCAAAGTCTGTTCTGCTCTCCTAAACTCACCGAAAACACTAGCTCATCAAGATGTTTCTGTTGGCTCAAAGAGGCCTGGTACTTTTTGTGCCAGCCAGTATACTAGGGTGGAACCAATAGTCACACTTCACGGTGCCAGCCCAAGAGACAAAAAAATAGTCCATTGTGCCTACCTGTCTAAAACCCTCCTAAGCCGATTGTGTAAAAAGAGAACTTGAGAAACAGCTGTAGGTTTCTACAGCACGCAATTATTTCAAACCAACAGGGGAGATCAACAGACTCCTGGAGGGCCCATGGCAGTGCAAATCCCACCGGCTCTTATTTCTCCCCATACTGCAGGTGAGCCAGAGGAACTCTGCAAGCCTTCGAGAAGATTATGGGCTTCTGTATAGCTGATCTCTCTTCCTCCTCCCTCTGTTATCCTTTAATAATATTTCTGAAATAGAACAGGCAAGAGGGGCTTCCCTGGTGGCACAGTGGTTAAGGATCCACCTGCCAATGCAGGGGACACGGGTTTGAGCCCTGGTCCAGAAGATCCCACATGCTGCGGAGCAACTAAGCTTGTGTACCACAACTACTGAGCCTGCGCTCTAGAGCCCGCGAGCCACAACTACTGAGCCCACATGCCACAACTACTGAAGCCCGTGTGCCTAGACCCTCTGCTCCACAACAAGACAGGCCACCACCACAGTAAGAAGCCCGCGCACCACAACAAAGAGTAGCCCCCGCTCGCCACAACTAAAGAAAGCCCACAAGCAGCAACGAAGACCCAATGCAGATAAAAATAAATAAATAAATTTATTTTAAAAAAAAAAAAAAAGGCAAGAAAGCAGTGAAGATAAAATTTGCAAAGTTAGGTTTGAAAAATATCAGAATTCAAATCCTGATTCTGCCCCTTGATAGTTGTGTAATTTGGATGAATCACTTAAACCTCGGTGCCTCTAATTCCCCTTTTATAAACTAGAGATAACAGTAGTATCTACCTCAGAGCATCATTGGGGAGAAATAAATGAGACTGTTAATGTCAGTTAGCTCGTAGCACCACAACTGGTTCCTATTACAAGCTCAATAAATATGAGCTGTTATTATTATTAGAGCGACTCAAGACTTTCCAGTCTAAATTACACAACATCTCTCACCCCCTTGTTAATTGAGTGTCCTCCAGAGATGGTCCTGGGTACCCTGATTTTTGGTTTGCTTTGTGGGTCTCCAAAGGATCCCGGGCCATGATTCAGGTGTGTGATTTCTCCCAGCATGCACTGCCTTGGCAGCTCACTTCTAAGACCCTTTAGAAGCTAGGAGTTGATTCTAGGAGAAAACGTGCTACCCAGCGTCACTTCCCCAAATGGAAGGCTCAGCAGAACACCATACAAAGGGCAACAACCTGGTCCACCTCCACAGCATCACCAGTTCCTCATTAAGGTCTATCTTTCCTTTCCCCTACATGTCTCTATCCCCAATACAAACGTTGCCGCCCTGGTCCTTGCAGGGCCGGACTCTCTCCCTTCTTTGTTAAACAACATGCCAACCACACACATTCCTGTCTCATTTGCCCTGTCTCAGCAAGAACACACCTGCCACCTACAGTACACAGACAAGGTGGCCGTGTCCTAGAAACTTTTTCAGCTGGTGTTGCAAGCAGCTGAGATGGCAAAATGAGGTCAGAAGGCACATGAGGGACTTGACGCTGGGTAGAATCCAGAAGGCGCCCAGCCCCTTTTCCTGGGTTTCAGCTGCTGTGTCCTATGGCAGAGCTGTGACACAGACGGTGGTTTCTGCTAAATTTACAATGGGACTAAAACCATCAAGACCCTGAAAACAGCAGGCAGATGCCACTGGGTCAGCAAGGCCGGGATGCGGCAAGTGGAGGAAAACATAAAGGTAGGAGCTGAGGTTGAGAAGTCAGAGGAGACCCAGAAGTTTCCCCAGCTCCACCCACATATGCAAACCTTTTAAAAAACCACATGGCCCCAAACTGGCTTTGCTCCCAACCCTCTCTCCATGGACCTCCTTCCTAGTTACATTTCCCTCCCTTTTACTGATTAGTGTTTAAGGATTGTGGTCAAATGGAGCTGGGTTTGTGCTAGGATTCAATTACTTGTGAGCGATGAGGCCTCAGGCAAGTCACTTAACCTCCCTGACCCACAGTTTCCATATTTGTATAAGGGGGATAATAATGGCATATATATATCAGAAGGCTATTGTAAGATTAAAATGAGGTAACGTATGTGAGAAGCTTAGTATAGTATGGTACATAATAGATGCTAATAAATGTTAAATAACAAAATTAACAAGAGAGGAGAAAGTTTGGGGCATTGGATTTGCACCCACTCATAAACATGCAGAGACTTCTGTTAAAAAATTAAGCAAAGGGGATAGCAAAAGGACAGGGGGTTCACGAAAAGACAAAACTATAGTGATGAAAAATAGTGGTTTTCAGTGGTTACCAGGGGTTCTGGGTTGGGAAAGGATTATAAAGGGATAGCATGAGGGAATTTTATGGGATGAAGGGGCTGTCCTGTATCCTGTTTGTGGTGGCAGTTAAATAAATCTGTGTATGTGTTAACATTCATAGGAACATATACCAAGAGAACAAAAAGTCAATTTCACCGTATGATGATGTTTAAAATAATATTTTTAAAAATGAAAGGGAGCTCTCATACATTTCTTTGAGTCTCTGCCTCATTTTTACCGGTCCCACTCTGACGGCCTTTCATCTCTGTGTGTACTCGGTCAATGCTATTTCCGAGAAGGATTTTACCATCATTTAAACAATCAGGGTAATTCCTGCAGGTGGGCTTCTCTCTGTTTTAGCAAACCATTCTATTACCTGCTTCCGTTTTCTCATCAGTTAGAGGTATCTGGCCAGTAGACAAACACAGCGGCTCAACCCCCAGTGGATGGCCCAAGCAGATGGCTGGGATAGAAGGTTCTCCTCACTCAACCTCAATTATCCAGCACATGCACTGAGGCATGTCACCTAAGCGATCAGTCAACGCATATTTTGTGTCATTTTGTTGCCTCTTAGGAAAGGTTGCCTTCCCACATGTCCCTTCATACTATAAAGAGATTATGAAATGAGGGAAAGTGCTGTTCAGCCCTTGACTCAGAAAGAGCATCCTCATCCATCCCCTTCCAGGCACCATTACATAGCTTTGGGCTTAGCTGGACCCAGCCCACATACAGCTCTCTTCAATCTCATTATCTTCTCCCTTTCTTTCTTATTTTTAAATTCATGCTTATATGACAGTCTTTCACAAAGTGTATTCTGTAAGCTATTAATGGATGTTCCATAAAGCTCCAGGGTCAAACAAACCTGGACTGAAACAGAGCCAAACATTTTTTCTTTGCCGCAGGACTTTTCAGCACTTTTAGCACGCTAATGAGCTGTGAATCTCTAAGTGGTAGATAGTAATAAGAAACGTCCCCCAAATTTCTGTAACAGTGGTACTCCCCTCTCCCTCCTTTCATTAGTACCTTGAGTAGTGTTAATTGTCATGGAACAAATTTGGGGAAATGCTGTCTCATACTAATGCAGAGGTAGCTAAGCCCCCAGAGAGAATCTTTACTGTGGTTAGAGACTGTTGACTCATTCCAAGAAGAGTTTTAGGCAAGCTCTTGTCATTAGAAGATATTTTTGGAAAAGTGGTTGAAACTCACTATCACCACCTTCTGCAGTATTTATTTAGGTTCTATCAGTAGTCAGCTATAGGTACACTGGGAACCCACACAGCAAAGTAAAGATTCCACCTTCCCAGTGCTTACCGTCTAATGGTAAAACCAACTAGTTAGATACATGTGTCTAAGCATATATATATGTGAATATATGTGTGTATATATATATATATATATAAAACATATCCCTGATTTAAAGATATTATCTATTGTAAGATATATTATATAGTTATAGCTCTTAAGGGAAAAGAAACATTACCATGTTAGATGTTCACTGTAAGATACATCCAATTTTAGAAATGTTAAGATATGAAAAAAGGAATGTCTTACTGAAGAGTACATATTGTGTGATTCCATTTATATAAAATTCTAGAAATGGCAAAACTATAAACTATAGTGATTTTTTTGGGTAATGCAAATGTTTTATGTGGTGGATATAGGTTTGTCTAAATTCATCAAACTGTACATTTTTAAAAAGTGCATTTTTGGTATGTAAATTATAACCCAATAAAGTGATTAAGACAAAGAAGTCTTAGACACAAAAAATGATGGTTTATGAAAATGTCAGGTGAGAAGGTGGTTCAGTTTAAGGGAAATGAAGTTTGGCCAATAAAAAGAAACTTCCTACAAAAAATAGGTGTTTCAATGGTCGGGAAGGACATGGTCAAGGAATGAAAAAGCAGAGTCTACTCTCGGCATGTGGGTGCTAGGAAAGTCAGGGCAGGACAAGGATATCTTGAACAGAATGGAAGTTGGAAGAGAGGGAGAAGGAAACAGACGGAGTGGAGATGGGTTGACCGGTTACCTGCTTCAACACCACTGCTAGGTAGGCATGTGTCAGTTACTCTGTAATAAAGTCTCTCTGCAGCCAAACTGCTTACCTGTCATCATGTGGCCTGATGGATTCAGTGCAGCCAAACAGGATATCTCTGCTCCAAGCAGATGGCTGAGCTCACTGGGTAACTGAGCAGCAGTCTCCACTTCTCTGGCAGACAGAGCCACTCTTTTCCATTGAAATGGTCAGGTTACCTGACAACCCTAGCATGCAGGAACATGAGCCAGAACACCCAAAGCCAGGAGTAGAACACAGGACAAGGAAAGACAAGTCCATCTGTCGTGAGCTGCTTCCTACAACTTAGGTCTGTGTCCGCCCCCAGGGTCACACCGTTCTAGATCCCCAGGTCAGAAGCCAGGTCATTCAACAGACTGCTTCTAAATGCCTGCTACGTGCCAGGCTGTGTCTTGAAAGCTCACACCATTGAAAGCCCATACCAGGAATGCTCATGGTCTCAGACTCCAGGACTCAAATAGCAGCTGAGTTCACCTCAGATCTCTGTCATTTTTCCAATCTTTTTTCCAAACACCAGCAGAACAGGCAACTTGTCCTGTGTCTCAGTACTGTGCTTGGAGTACCCAGCCTACAACCTGGCCCAGATTAGAAGCCCCCAAATATTTTTCGAATGGATGAATAAATAATGAATGTATTCATGTCTCCGGTAGACTTCGTGGAATCATGGAATAACCCCTCATAATGCAGAAATGAACTCTCTATGGATAGAGCCATGACAAAGCTATGTGAGGAATGGGCAGCTTATTATAGTAGGCATACTGAAATATTCTAGTTGGGAATCACCTAATTAAATACCTTTTTGGGTGACAAACAGTACTGTCCAGAAAACACAATGGGCCAGGTTCAAAACCACTTAGCTCATGAATTGCTAACCCTAAGAAGATAGGACAAGCCTCTCCATATATGGCCAAACTCCTGCATCAGACACCACAAATTCTATGTGCTCCTTAGATCATGGGGGAAAGACTTCATGTTGAGTTAATTTACACTTAGACCCAGGGATACCAGTGACAGAAAAGATAAGGCACTAGAAGAATTTGCCCCTGAGTTGTGAGCTAAATTGACCTGGCCTCCTGCATGAAGGGAAGGCAGTATTTCAGGTAGGAACATGGCCCCTGCACCTCTCATGCTGACAAACCTACATCACACATGTATATAATGTATATAACATAAAGGCCGCCATGTTAGCCATTTTTATGTGTATAGGTCAGTGGCATTAAGTATATTTACATTGTTTTGTAACCATCACCACTATCTATCTCCAGAACTTTTCATCATCCCATACTGAAACTCTGTACCAATTAAACAATAACTCCTCATTGCCCCCTGTGTGTGTGCATGTGTGTGTGTCTACATGTATGTGATTGTATATATATATGTATATACATATACACACACACACACATATATATTTAAAACTTTTTTCTGAGTAAGAGGAGTAGGTGTTTTAGTATCATTTTTAAAATATATATTCCAGTTTTCTGCTGCTTCTGACCTTAGACTTCCAATGAGATAAGCAAAGAAGATAATGTTGTGATTCAGGACAAAGGCTCTTCATAAATGTATACTGGCTGTGTGCTTCTGGGCAAGTTACTTAGTAATTCTGGGCATCGCTCCTATAAAATGAAAATAGGAAACTTAACTCATAATGTTCTTGGGAGGAGTTAATGAGGCGATTCTTATAAAGTGCTTGGCACAGGGTCTGGACAAAGTAAGCTCCTAGTAAAGGTTAACTGTCTGCCTGCACTCATCCAGGTAGGTTAATCTCATAAAGTACTACTACACTGACTGCGGTCAGCCTGCTTACTTCACTGAAGACACGGGGGTAACGGTGACCGTGGCATCATTTGGAGGATAAGTCAAGATAATTCTTGTGAAGTTCTTAGCACAGGGCATGACACATGGTACTCCATGACAGTAAGTGTGAGACATTATTATTTTTTCCTATGCCTCATTCATTCAACAAGCATATACAAGGATACCTTTTATGAGTAAGACCCTTTGCCAGGCTCTAGTGAAGAACAAAAGCAAATAAGATGTGATCCTTAATAACATGTAGACAGGGAAGAGACCCAGGAAAACTGACTAATTCACCAAAATGGCTGAAACCCTCCCTTAAAAAGCTCATGGTCTCGGGGCTTCCCTGGTGGCACAGTGGTTGAGAGTCCGCCTGCCGATGCAGGGGACACGGGTTCGTGCCCCGGTCCGGGAGGATCCCACATGCCGTGGAGCGGCTGGGCCCGTGAGCCATGGCCACTGAAAAAAGAAAAAAAAAAAAAAGAGCTCATGGTCTTTCGGGAGACATCCACGTAAAGTAATAATTATGATGCTGTTAATAAATGTTAAATAAAGGACTTACTATGTCAGGCACTGGGTAAAGCACTTTTACCTACAGAATCTCACTTAATTCTTTCTACAACCCACTGAGATAGGTGCTACCATTTTATCTACCTCACAAATAAGAGGCTGTGCTCAATAAATGTTCATATAAGAAAACACAATGGGAGAAAATGGCTGCAGATCAAACTTGAGCATTCCTGTATTTGTGTTTGGGGCATTTTTTAAAAATGCAAATGGTCTGATTCTTAACCATTCATAGAAACCCACAACACTGAGGATTGCAAACCTCAGAATACACTGAGAGGCATGTACATTGGGTGGTGAGTCCTGGCATCTTGGTCCCAATGCTGCTGGTTTGGAAAAATGTGCCTTTTGGCTGCCATTTGCACGCACAGCACGGAAAGCCAAGTGAAGGGGTGAGAGAGCTTGAATCATTCACTGTTACTCTTCCCTGAGAGGCTAACAGGAAAACTTTAGTCTGGAGACAGAAGAAATAAGGCAAATACTCTCGGGGTGCCTGAAGCAAACCACCCCAGCTGAGGGTATCAGCCACCTGCCAGTGTTAGAGAAGTCAAGTATGGAACCATCTGCCTAACTGGGAAACTGGCCCACGTGGCTGACTGCAGCCCATCCTCTGGTCTCAGTGTAGCCTGCACCCCTCCAGGATGTCAGCCCTCTGTCCCAAATCCCAAGCAAGCCGGCCATTTGTTCCTCCTCAGGCTCCCAGAATCCCCAGTGCTACCCTCTGGCCTCGTAGCACACATAAGGTCCATGAGGTCAAGGAAGTGTCTTGTCTCCCCTGTACTCAGCACAGTGCCTGAAATGCAACCAGCATTCAAGAAATATTGAAGTAATGAATGCATAATGTTGGCGATATTGCAAGACACTGCAGTTAGATTCAGAATCTTCAAGGCTGAGGAGCCCCTGATGTCTCCCCCTGAGGCTAGAGGAGACATCCCAGCCATCTCGTCCCCAGGATCCCTTCCAGCCCCTGTCTTGTTGACAAGGGTGTTTCTTGACTCGAGGCCAGGTGTGCTAGGAATGGCACGTAAGTGCTTGCAGGGGATTCAGAGGTAATTGGGAGGTGAAAAAAGAAAGCAGAGCAGAATGGAGCCAGAGAGAGAGGAGAACACCAACTGACTGGCAGGAGCAGCCCTCTGAGCAGGTTGCCCTGGATTCGCGGAATTGAGGATGATACGGCCGCACACATAGAAGTGTTTTATTTGGTTGCCAAGGCAACGCAGCAGAGTCAGTGGGCATGGAGCAGGAATAGATCTCTGCAGAGCTGTGTTCCGGAAGGGTGTTTGGCTGTGATATTAATGAGCTGCCTGGATAGGAGA
Source organism: Kogia breviceps (assembly GCF_026419965.1). Classification (NCBI taxonomy): domain Eukaryota; kingdom Metazoa; phylum Chordata; class Mammalia; order Artiodactyla; family Physeteridae; genus Kogia; species Kogia breviceps. Next base: position 122,627,492 of record NC_081313.1, read on the forward strand.
AAGGCAGGGCTGACATAAACCTTATTTGGGACTTTTGCTTAATAAACAGGAATGGCAGAGAAATGGAGGGGCAGAAGAGAAAACTTCTCTTTCTGGCTTTCTGGGGAAGCAGGAGAGGTAATCTTCTGGACTTCCAGTTTCTCGTTGGAGTGCTTCCATGCTGGAAGGAAGGCGGAAGGGGATGATTGAAGAACAAAAGGAGATGGCAGAGTTTTCTTCCCCTTAAGAGATTATAAAAAGGATGCAGAAGCCCACATTTTAACCAAAAAAACATTTTCCATCTCCTCCTTTTACTTCCCTTTGTGTGAGAAAGGAAAAGAATTTGCTGTTTAACATGTTTCTTTTTATTTTGTTTTTATTTTCTTAAGTTTTTGAAACACTAAGATTTTTTTTTTTTCACGATCATAAAACTTTGTGATTGAGACAGGTCCTGGGTTTTCTAAATTCTCTGTCTACTTGCTGTCCTAAAGCCTCGAGAATCAGGCAAACTCCAGCATGCAGAGTGCTTGTCCTGATTGCCTGGGCAAGGAGGGTGGGACCAGAAGAGAGAGAAGCCAGAGGGGAGGTAGACATTATTAATTAGCACCTTAATAACGACAACTGTCACATAGCACACACCGTGTGCCAGACACTGTGTGAAATAAGCATGGTTTTCTTGAGTTCTCCCAACAGCCTTTGGAAGTCCATGGTGTTTTCTCATTTTACAGTTGAAGGAACTGTTAGGAAGTGGCAGAGACAGGATTTGAACCAGGTTTGCCTACATCCAAGGACTGGGCTCTAAACGAGATCGGTCAGGGTGACCAAGACAAGTATAGTGTTCCCTTGGCACCTCAGGGAGCCCTGCACCATCTGTCATTGCTGGTTGGCTCCTGTTGGCACCAACACCACCATTCTAATGTGGTTTATAAGCCTTCCAGAGCATGATGTCGTCTGTAGCCAATCCAACTCCATGTGCACAATATGCTGTCTTAACTGGATGCCACTTGGTCATAAATTTAAGGGTTTAAGTAGTAGAAATTAGTCTAAGTGGATGGAGAGGGAGACAAGAGAGGAGGAAATGGAGCCAGAGAAAAGAGGAGGGTAGGGATAGAGAAAGGCAGAAAAGACACATGGGAGATGTAGACGGGGCAACAGAAAGCAGGGAGGAAGGAGGAGGAAAGGGAGAAGCTGATCAAGGAAGCAAGTGTGCGGGGGAGGACAACTTGGGGAGATACGTTATCAGGAGATATGGCAGGCTCTGAGCCAGAGCTGGTCTGCTTTTCTCGAAATATAAACAGAGTTAGATCAAAATATTTATGCTCCATTCCTTTTGGAAACCTGTCATCGGGATAGGCAGAATGGTCTATTAAAGGTGGAGAAAAAAAGAGCCTGAAATTCAGGAAAGTCAGCTTCTAATCCCATCTTAGCTGAGACCCAGCCCGGCGACATGAAATGTATCTCAGTGTTTAGTAAATGTAAGCAATCACTATGGCTAGAGAAAAAGTCTTAGATTCTCTGAGTCTCAGAATTCCACCGTCTCAAATATTTTACAGAATATGCAAATGATACAGAAGTATTTGCATTTATTTTTTTTAAATCTATATAAATTTAAAGATTTTCAGAGAAATAGTTACTGGTTTTGAACCTTTATGGTCTTCACAGGCCTGGGCTAAATTCCTGCAAAAGCTTATTTAAACCACAGAGCAACATTGTTTAACAGCAGAGGAAATTGAGGTTCAGGAGTACTGAGTGGCTTGCTCAAAGTTACTTGTGTAGACTAACTCTAAGCCCACATTGTTTTTTTTTTAATTTTTAAAAATTGAACTATAGCTGATTTATAATATTGTGTTAGTTTCAAGTATATAGCAAAGTGATTCAGTTATACATATTTCTTTTCAGATTCTTTTCCTTTATTGGTTATTATAAGATACTGAATATAGTTCCCTGTGCTATACAGTAGGACCTTGTTGTTTATCTTTTTTTTTTTTTTTTTTTTTTTGGCGGTACGCGGGCCTCTCACTGCTGTGGCCTCTCCCGTTGCGGAGCACAGGCTCCGGACACGCAGGCTCAGCAGCCATGGCTCACAGGCCCAGGCGCTCCGCGGCATGTGGGATCCTCCCAGACCGGGGCACGAACCCGTGTCCCCTGCATCGGCAGGTGGACTCTCAACCACTGCACCACCAGGGAAGCCCTGTTTATCTATTTTATATATAGTAGTTTGTATCTGCTAATCCCAAACTCCTAATTTATGCCTCTCCTACCCTTTCCCCATTGGTAATCGTTTGTTTTCTGTGTCTGTGAGTCTGTTTCTGCTTTGTAAATAAGTTCATTTGTGTTATTTTTTAAATTCCACATATAAGTGATATCATATGATATTTGTCTTTGTCTGATTTACTTCACTTAGTACGATGATCTCTAAGTCCATCCATGTTGGTGCAAATGGTATTATTTCATTCTTTTTTATGGCTGAGTAATAATATTCCATTGTGTATACATATCAACATAGCTTCTTTATCCAGTCATCTGTTGATGGCCATTTAGGTTGCTTCCGTGTCCTGGCTATTGTAAATAGTGCTGCTACGAACATTGGGGTGCATGCATCTTTTCAAATTAGAGTTGTCATTTTTTCCAGATAAATGCCCAGGAGTGGGGTTGCTGGATCGCACGGTAACTCTATTTTTAGTTTCTTAAGGCACCTCCATACTGTTCTCCATAGCGGTTGCACCAATTTACATTCCCACCAAGAGTGTGGGAGGGTTCCCTTTCCTCCACACCACAAGCCCACATTCTTGACTATCGCATTATGCTACCCTGCAGCACAGTAGCTCTGCTTTCCTTATGCAAAGAGTATATGTAGCACATATCTTTTGTATATATTAACATGGCGTTAGTAACTTCCTCTCAAGTCATGTTACCTGTGTAAATCTTGTCACTCCAGAACTACATGGTACCAACCACATGTGCAGGGACTGAGTGAGTCTTCTAATTCCTTTGTATTCTAGAATCTCACACCTGCAGGAGATCTTAAGTCCTCCAAACTAGCCAGCCACCTCTCCTATGCTTCAGTCCTCTTTGACTTCCCACAGAGACACCCACTTGAATGTTGCCTTCAGAACTCCAGAGTGGGGGAGTTTTCTGTGCCTGAACCTAGTCTATTCCCTCCATTTCTTGCCAGCAATCTTAGAAAAGTCTTTCTGAGATTGAGCCACACAAAACACACCTGCTCTCTCTTTCCATGGGAGCCTACAGGTCTTTGAAGGCAACTCTGGAGGGTTGCATCTTATTTTTGTATTTCATTTTCGATCTTACTTTCTACAGGCTAAAGTACTTCTCTTAGTTCACCTGGATAGCTGGTTTAAGTATTCCTAACTCAGGGGGCAAGATGGAGGAATAAGAGCAGAGGCTCTGAAGTCATGAGAGCTGATTTCAAATCCCAGTTCTACCTCCTGTTAGCTGTATGAACTTGGGTATGTCACTTAACCTCCCTGAGCCTCACTCTCTTTACCTGAGGATGAGGTAACATCCAAACTACCCCACACAGTGGTTCTGAGGATTAAACAATATGACACATATGACACACTCAAGGACTGGCCCATAAGGGCACTTAGTCCACGTTGGTGATTTTTTTCTTCTTTTTTACTGAGGTATAGATGATGTACAGTATTATATACGTTTCAGGTGTACCACATAGTGATTCACAATTTTTAAAGGTTATATTTCATTTATAGTTATTTTTAAATACTGGCTATATTCCCCGTGCTATACAATATATCCTTGTAGCTTATTTATTTTATACATAGTAGTTTGTTCCTCTGAATTCTCTATGCCTATACTGCCCCTCCCCCTTACCTCTCCCCACCCTTTTGTTATCTATATCTGTGAATCTGTTTCTTTTTTTTATATTCACTAGTTACTGGTGGGTTTTTTTTTTCAGATTCCACATATAAGTGATATCATACAGTATTTGTCTTTCTCTGTCTGACGTATTTCACTTAGCATAATACACTCCAGGTCCATCCATGTTGTTGCAAGTGGCAAAATTTCATTCTTTTTTATGGCTGAGTAATATTCTGTTGTATATATAAACCACATCTTCTTTATCCATTCAACTGTTGATGGGCACTTGGGCTGCTTCCATATCCTGGCAATTGTAAATATTGCTGCTATGAACATTGTGGTACATGTATCTTTTCAAATTAGGGGTTTTGGTTTTTTCAGATATATACCCAGGAGTGGAATTGCTGGATCATATGGTAGTTATATTTTCAGTTTGCTGAGGAACCTCCATACTGTTTTCCATGGTGACTGCACAAATTTACATCCCCACATGTTGGTGATTTTTTTATTCTTTAGTATTATTATTGTCCCTCTCCCTGCGTAGTTGTCCATCTTATTTCACTGGGAGCACCTGGTCCAGGATCCAGTTGCTTTTTGCTTAAACCACCCACAAATAAGCATAACAGAGTCTGTCCCAGAAAAGACCTCTGAAGTATCTCCACACTGGGATTTCAGGAAGAAATGCCACAGTCCTAGAGAATGTCTCTTGGGATCTCCTCCCTGTAAAGAGCCTCTAGCCATAACAAAACCTTGCTAAAACAATAACAGGAATGCTACTCCTGAAAGCACTATAGAAGACAAAATCTCTCTTTTTTTATACTGTGTGTTTGGGAGGGCGCACGTAACATTCTGTGGGTGCAAGGTAGGCTACTGGTATAAACTAAACTCAATGAAAGGAAAAAACACTACATTCCAGTAATAATACCACTAGTAGGTACTCATTATACAAATATATATCGAGCGCTGTCACTATGTACCAGACAGTAAACTGGGCAGCAGGATATAATAATGAACAAGATAGACATAAAATGTACACTCTACTGGGATTGATAAAAGGAAGAAAAAAGCCATGGTCTTAGTTAGGTTCCCCCCGAATCAGACTCTGACATGAGGATTGAGTGCTCATAGATCATTTGGGAGGAATGAGGACATCAGTTGGGGAATGGGAACATCATACAGGAGAGGGAGGTGACTAGTTAAGGTGTGTTTTGAAGCCACTCACCACAGTGGGCTACTGATGCTTTACCCCTTGGAAAAGCTCTAGGAAACAGTGTAAAACTCAGACTGAAGAATTATCCTGGCCAAGAGGTGAGAGATCTGGGGCATTTATACCTCTATACCTGTCGGCCAGTGGTTAAGAGCTACCCCAAGGGGCAAAGTATGTTCTAGAAGCTCAAGGGAAGGCTTCCAACAGAATTGCAGGTGCTGGCTATTGGAAGTGAAGTTGAGTTGCACAGAAATGATAAAGGGATCTGAGAAGATATGGGTAGAACACCAGTCATATCACTTACATACATACAAAATAACCAAGATAATCACAAATTGTGCTGAGTGTCTGCTGTATAAACTAACTCTTATCTATACAAGGATATGAAATAGAGGATAAAAGGGAAGATCTTTGATCAGGGGAGGCATTGATGCTGAGACCTGAGTGATGAGAAGAGGGCAGCTCTGTGACAAGGGAAGAACTGGGTTCCAGTGATGGAGGACATCTTGAGCCTGATCCCAGATGGAACTCTCTGAGTTTAGGGAACCAACTGAATGCCCACTTTGCTGAGGGGTGATAAGCAATGAGGTGAGACGCATGAGAATAGACTGCAGAGGAAGGTCTAAAGGGACCAAGAAACCATGGTCATGAAGGGAGCTTGGATCCTAGATGCAATGAGAAAGATTAAAGCAGGAAAATCATCTGACCTGATTTTCAATTTAATATATTACTTTGGCTCTTGTGTGGGAAACGAATTTCTGGGGGACAAGAGTAGAAACAGAAGATCAATTTTAAGTCTTCTGGATGGGTGGCCTGGACTAAGAGGGCACCTGTGATGGAGAGAAGTGGATGAATTTGAGAGCAAACTTGGAAGTAGAAACAGTAGGACTTGCTGCATTTGGGCACACAAATTGGACCCTCTATGTGCCACTAGCCTTACTGAAAACTCACTCTGCCAAGCACTTCCATTTAACTCTTGCAAATTCTGTGTGAGGCAAATATCATTACCTTCATCCCATTTTACAGGTAGGGAGACTGAGGCTCAGAAAGATTAATTTGCTCAAGGTCTCACAGAGATCAAGAGACAAAGCTGGATGTGGCCATAGCTGGTGACCTTAAGGTGCTCTACAGTCTCATTAAACCCAAGAGGAGATGGGGATTGGCCCACATCACCCTCTTTGAATGTGTACCTCACTGTTCAACGGTGTTAAACCTGCAGGATGTCAGTTAGGCAGAGGGAAAAGCACAGGCATTAAAACCAAAAGACCTGAGTCTGAATCCCAGCTCTCTCACTGGCTACTGTCACTAGAACTCTCTGAGCCTCAGTTTCCTCCTCAGTAAGGTAGTAACATCTACTTCAAATGGGGGTTCTTTTTTTTTTTTTTAATTTTTATTGAAGTACAGTTGATTTACAATGTTGTGTCAAATGGTTGTTCTTGATATTATAATAAATGGAAACTTGTAAAGGCTGAATCACCAGGTTGTCCAGACCCAACTTAGACCACCTCCCTGGGTGCCTCCAGCCAGGAACAGAATTGGGGCTACATAAGGCCTCCGTCCTTGGGAGTTGGTTCAGGAGACTTGACTCTCAGGACTCAGAGGGGCAGATTCCTTCAAAGGGGAAACTCATCCAAACAAATTCCTCCCATGACTCTGCCTGAGGCCCAACCTAGACTGGATGTTGCATAAAAGGCAGTCCTAACCCAAGTTCATCTCAGGCTTTCTTTAAAAATGCCACCTTGTAAGGAATCATAAAACACAGGTGCTGGGCTTCCTTGGTGGTGCAGTGATTTAAGAGTCCGCCTGCCAATGAAGGGGACACGGATTCGAGCCCTGGTCTGGGAAGATCCCACATGCCGCAGAACACCTAAGCCCATGCGCCACACCTACAGAGCCTGCGCTCTGGAGCCCATGAGCCACAACTACTGAGCCCACGCGCCACAACTACTGAAGCCTGCGCACCTAGAGACTGTGTTCTGCAACAAGAGAAGCCACCGAAATGAGAAGCCTGCGCACTGCAGCGAAGAGTAGCCCGCGCTCGCCACAACTAGAGAAAGCCCACGGGCAGCAACGAAGACCCAACACAGCCAAAAATAAATAAATTAAATAAATAAATTTTTTTAAAAAACCACAGGTGCTGAGAACTGAAAAGGACCATAAAAAACCATCTGGCCCAATGTCTTCCTATGCAAATGCGGAGTCTGCGGCTTAGCTAGAAGAAAGGACTATCCAAGGCCACACAGTTTGCCGGTGAATAAACACTAGGACCAAACTCCGGGGCATTCTGAGTCTTGGCCTGAGCACTCTGTATTTTAACTGCCTTGCATCTTGCCCAGGCCATTGTAGTGAGTTTGTTGGGCTTGGGTCAGTGGCCTCCAAACCAGATTTCAGCATAAAGAACTCCTTTAGAAACGTGAGCACATTCAGATCATGTGTAGTGTTTTGCAGCATGGCCTGGTGAGGGCACTTTCAAACCTCTGGCCCTCAACGGCAATCTGGGCTGAAAAGCATATAAGCATTTACACGGTCTCACGGTTTATGCCAATTTTGAGCCTCAAAAGGCAATTTCCAAAGACTCAGGGGGAAGAACAAGGGACAAGCTATACAGAGAGACATAGAATAAAACTAGGATGACAATGAAAGAAAAATCTTTCCAATGTAAAACAAAAGGTATGAAAGAGATGAGCCTGGAACTGGCATCGAGTGGCTCTAATTTCATGGATATTGTTCTTTAGAAGCACTTTGTTATGCAACCATTTGCCCAATCCCACCTGCTATTTCGGTTTTGTCTTTTAAATATTTTAAATTATTTCCAAAGAATAGAAAAGCTATTGCTGGCTCAGAGGGGATGAATATTTTTGAGACTCCTGATACGTAATGTTCATTTGCTTTCATCTGTGTTTCTCAGAAGTTTCACTTGCAAGTGACAGAAATTCACCTCAAATGAGTTAAAATAAAAGTGGGAATTTGTTAGCTCATGAAATGGGAAGTTCAGAGAGCTGATCTCAGGGCCTCTAAGGACCCAGACTGTCTTGCCAGTTTGCTCCTGTATCTTAACTCCACTTCTTTCCCTATATTGGTATTATTTGCCCCAATTACAAATAACATTCTCCACGATGGGGTTGGAAGAAGGTGCATCCCCCAGTTTCCAACAGAATCTACTGCAATTGATAATAATAATAATAATAGGGATTTCCCTTATGGTCCAGTGAGTGAGACTCTGCGCTCCCAATGCAGGGGGCCCGGGTTCGATCCCTGGACAGGGAACTAGATCCCACATGCTGCAACTAAGAGTTCGCATGCCACAACAAAGATCAAAGATCCTATATGGCACAACTAAGACCCAGAGCAGGCAAATAAATAAATAAATAAATATTTAAAAATTTAAAAATGATAATAATAATAAATTAATTAAGAAGAGGCAGAATTACTAAATTTACAGAATTTCTGGGAGGGCTGCAAAGCCTGACTGGAGGCTACGCCGCCAGGAACACTACCTTAAATGACCAAGTCCTGACTTCCAGGGCTGACATTGCAGGCTCTGAACACGGAGGCCTCCTGCGGCCCCACTCCTGTTACTGCAGTTGGAGGTCACGGTTGCATTAGCCCCTACCACTTTCCCACAGAAGAAAAGATGAGTCTTCCTGGGTCCCCTCTTTGTGTCACTAACTTCCAGTTTGAAGTTCAAGTCAGATCTCTGTCACTGACAGAGCCTAGACCCCTAGTTGAAAGCAGTACTGATAAAGCTGGTATTTTCAGCTTCTTAATTTTGAGGCAGTTTCTGCCACCCACCAAAATTCATAAGGTGGGTGAGTTCCCAAACATAGAAAGTGGGTTCAGATGCATGGCATTCAAAAGAATCATGAACACGTACTACACAAAACACAGCAACAGACAGCTCAGATTTATATCGCTCTAGCTCCACCACCCCAGAAAAAAAAGAAAGCCTCTTTCAACACTACCTAGTTCAGTGCCTGGCACATAGTAAATACCTGTTGGACAGAAATGATCCAGAAGCGTTCACAAGTAAGACCTGATTCCAAATCCCAAGACTCCTTTGTCTGATACTGACAAAACGAAGATGAAATTAAAGTCCTGTGTCCCCCTAGTTTCCTTATATCTAAAGTATTTCTTCCCTGAACTTTTGTTTAAAGGTGGGCAGGTTGACCTACCTCACTTGTGTCTAACTTTTCTGGCTGTCTGATTTCTTTTTGTGGGGGGAAAAAGGGGGATGTAATATTTCTGATAAATGGAAACTTGACATTTTTACCAATGGAAGTCTACTGAAATAGAAAATGAGATTCTTACCTAGGAAGAACATTAACAGCATGTAAAATTGCTATTGGCACTTAAAGATGCATTAGGAGGGTCAAAACTGGGATCAAAAAGAACCCAATAGGAAAGGCAGATGACAAACACAATTCTCAGTTGCATTGAAAACAGGGCAGGAAGTTAACATGCAATCCCTCAAAGAGCTTTCACAGGTAGAGTGATATTTGATAGCAGCAAGCAACTGATGGAAATTTTTATACAGATGCTGAAATTAGCTTTGCTAACACTACTCCTACAGTGAGCACTACCCCGCCTTGACTCTTGGCAAGTTGCCTGTGGAGATAAAATGAAGAGGGCAAACTGGTATCATTTTTGAAGACAGTAGGATTTTTCAGGAACCACTGCATTCCCACGTCCATCCTCATTTTTTTTTTTTTTTTTTTTTTTTTGCCTCATGTCAATTCAAAAGTTTGTAGTAGAGAAGAATACTGAGGGAGTTATCTTTAGTTGTCACTTGTAACAGTCTTTCCCTAATTTGGTAGTAGAAATAAGCACATGTTGAGTCATTAGAATTTTCTCATTTCTCAAGAAAGCACATTGACTCTTCTCCAGACTATACTGCCTCTTTTTGCCTGTGGGGAAGGAGGGAGCCACAGAGAGAGATAACCTTTCAGAGGTGGATGAAGTAACACTCATAGAATCCTGGGTGCAGACAGGGAACTATTTCAGGATTCTCTGGAATGAAAGGACTCAAGTACCTAAAATACATGAAATAATCAGTGATTCATGGTTAAAAGAATTTTGTGGTTTTGATCTAAAGTTTGAAGTCCAGGCATCTACTTGGCCATTATTATAACCACAGTGGTTTTATCATTTTAACTGAAGTTGCTGATTGAGGCCATCAATTCATCAAGAAAGAAAAGTGGGCCAAGCCAGACGTCAGCCTGAAATATCAATTTTTATTAATACTGTTTAGACTAACTTATCCAAGAAAATTTCCCTTGTGTCAACACAGTTTATCAGCTCTATGTGTGAGGTCGTTTTCAGTTTTAATTTGCAAAATTCCTTGCCAAACTAGCTTAACCAAAAAACAATAATAATAATTGGGAGAGGGTGACTAGAGGATTGGTGGTTTCACGGAGAGTTGAAGAGCAGATTTTAGGAGTAGCAGGATCTATGAGTTCACAGTAATCTAATTCTGCATCTCTCTGTCTCTCTGCTCTGCCTGCTACTGCTTTCTTCATTCTTAGGAAAGTTCTTTCCAGGAGAAGGATATTGGCAGCCAAACTCTACTTCATTCTTAAGGCTCTTAATCTTAGAGAAATTGAGGGCATACTCCTTGACAGCTCTGCCAGAGATGCTAATTAGCTTGCCTTAGGTCCTATGTGCATCTCTGAGCAATTGCTGTGGATGGGATATAAGGAATACTCTGGTCAGGACTAGGTCACGTGGCCATACCTGAAGCCAGAGGGCAGGGCAGAGTCAGCCCTCCTGCAACACAGGGACTGGGCAGAATTGCTAGGGGATAAAGGAGAGGTGGTTGGTTCACAAAAGGAAAAGAGCCTGTGCAGACAAATGTCTCAGTAAGAATACATTTAAATCCTGGGCACATTTTTAATATTATTTAGGATTAACGGCCATGCATGGCAGTTAAAATCAAAAAGGAACCAAAATACCAAGTACCTCCCAATGTTTTATTATTTCCTGAACTATCTGACTTTCCATACAACCTTTTCACTACCCCACGGTTCAGTGTATCAAAATCCTGCCTACACTTTTTAAGGTCCTGTTCAAATGCCACTTCTTTATTTTTTTTAATACTTTTAAAAATTGAAGTATAGTTGATTTACAGTGTTTCAGGTGTACAGCAAAGTGATTCAGTGTATCTGTGAAGTATCACCTCACGCCGGTCAGAATGGCCATCATCAAAAAGTCTACAAGTAACAAATGCTGGAGAGGGTGTGGAGAAAAGGGAACCCTTCTACATTGGAATATATATATTCTTTTTCAGATTCTTTTCTATTATAGGTTTTTAGAAGATATTGAATATATTTCTCTGTGCTATACAGTAGGAGCTTGTTGTTTATCTATTTTATATATGGTAATGTGTATCTGCTAATCCCATACTCCAAATTTATCCCTCCTCCACCCCCTTCCCCTTTGGTAACCATAAGTTTGTTTTCTATGTCTGCGAGTCTATTTCTGTTTTGTAAATAAGATCCTTTGTATCATTATTTTAGATTCCACATATAAGTGATATCATATAGTATCTTTCTCTATCTGGCTTACTTCACTTACTATGATAATCTCTAAGTCCATCCATGATGCTGCAAATAGCATTATTTCATTCTTTTTTATGGCTGAGTAATATTCTAGTGTGTGTGTGTGTGTGTGTGTGTGTGTGTGTGTGTGTGTGTGTGTGTATACACATACACACCATATCTTCTTTAGCCATTCATCTGTTGATGGACATTTAGGTTGCTTTCATGTCTCAGCTATTGTGAATAGTTGTACTATTAACATTGGGGTGCATGTATCTTTTTGAATTAGAGTTTTTGTCTTTTCCTGATATATGCCCAGGACTGGGATTGCTGGATCATATGGTAGCTCTATTTTTAGTTTTTTAAGAAACCTCCATACTGTTCTCCATAGTGGCTGCACCAATTTACATTCCCACCAACAGTGTGGGAGGGTTCCCTTTTCTCCACACCCTCTCCAGCATTTATTGTTTGTAGACTTTTTGATGATGGTCATTCTGACTGTTGGGAGGTGACACCTCATTGTAGTTTTGATTTGCATTTCTCTAATAATTAGCGATGTTGAGCATCTTTTCATGTGCCTGTTGGCCATCTGTATGTCTTCTTTGGAGAAATGTCTATTTAGGTCTTCTGCCCATTTTTTGATTGGGCTGTTTGTGTTTTTTTGATATTGAGCTATATGAACTGTTTGTATATTTTGGAGATTAATCCCTTGTCAGTCACAAAGTTTACAAATATTTTCTACCATTCTGGAGGTTGTCTTTTTGTTTTGTTGATGGTTTCCTTTGCTGTGCAAAAGCTTCTAAGTTTAATGAGGTCCCATTTGTTTATTTTTGCTTTTGTTTCCTTTATTGTACAAGATGGATTGAAAAAACTATTGCTGTGATTTATGTTAAAAGTGTTCTGCCTATGTTTTCCTCTAGGAGTGTAAGAGTGTCCAGTCTTACATTCAGGTCTTTCATCCCAAATGCCACTTCTTTAGAAAATCTTCTCAGTGTGTCCCTGTCTGAGATTCTATGTCCCTCTTTAGTTCCCATAGCCTCACCTGGCAGTTCCCTCGCCCGGCCTCCATGTGTCTTATATATGCACGGTTTTGCCTTAGGTACCACCCCCTGACTGCCACCAGAATAAAACTCAGAAGGTACTTAGAAAGGAAAAGATTAAGGGAGCAAGAGAAGGAGGAAGATAAGAAGCAGGCTAAGTCAGGATCCCCTTTGGACTCCACACTTCCCCCTTTATCTCCTTTATTGACATGGATTTCTTGTCTCTTTCTCCTCCTGGACTCAGTTCCTTGAAGGCAATGACTATGTTGTTCAATTATTCCTTTTTTTTTTTCTTTTTTTTTTGTGGTACGCGGACCTCTCACTGTTGTGGCCTCTCTCGTTGCGGAGCACAGGCTCTGGACGCACAGGCTCAGCGGCCATGGCTCACAGGCCCAGCCGCTCCACGGAAGATCTGTGGGATCTTCCGGGACCGGGGCACGAACCCGTGTCCCCTGCGTCGGCAGGAGGACTCTCAACCACTGTGCCATGAGGGAAGCCCCAATTATTCCTTTTTTTATAGCTTGCACAAAATAAATACTGGATGCATAAATGGATGGGTAAATGAATGACTTTATAGAGTTAGTTGCAGGCTGACATAAACCTTCCCCTTCTCCAATAAAAAAGAGGTCCAAAGAATGAAGGGATTAAGATCAGCTGAGTAAGCAACCAAAAACTTTATACTGGAAGGTATCATAACCACATTAAACACAAAAGGAACACACACATACACAAAAAGAAAATAAATGGAACACAATACATTAAACTATTGCACAAGAGAATTAGTTTTAATATAATGAAAAACTACCCTCCTGTCAGGCTGATTAAACACCAAAACCCCTCCTACCTTCACTTACTACTTTTCAAGTGCCCTGAACACAAGGGGCTGGATTAAATGACATCAGGTGACCTTCTTCAACCCTCTCCTTCACCCCCAGCTCTTTGATTCCTTGCAGTTCCCCTTAATTGTTTGGAGTGTTTTATTGCTGTGTCTCCGTATCATTAGAAAGTCCCCAAAGTGCAGTTCTAGTTGAATTCTACTTACAACAAAACGAGAGGAAAGCATGTTGTGGACGTGTGCCCTGTGTCAGTTTTGACCATGGATCCTTAAGTGATCTGCTCCAAGGCTCCACTTTGTTCCCACAAAAACTGCTCCAGTAGGAAGACATTTTCTTGTATGTACTGAGAATAATCAAATGAAGTGGCCAGCTCATTTTTGAGGCTTTTGTTATTTCTGACAAGGTTGTTCAAAAAGCAAAACCTAGAAGAGCCCTATTTCAGCCAATTGCAGTTTTTCAGTTTTTTTCCTAGAAATGGCATTGCCCTGTTTTGTCAGTGATGTTTACCCTCAGGCTCTGTCTGATTCTGTAGGTAGCTATCAAGTAAAGAGTGATGTGAGTTCGCTTGTTTATCTGGGGCTGTATTAGCCCGATATCAATGGTCAATTGACTCTCTGTGTTACAAATCATCGTAAGACTTCTGAGCAATCGTCATTTTGTGATCTAGAGCCATCACCGTTTTGGACTAGGATGACGGCTGTTAAACTACGAGAAGGAAAAGAAAGTTGAAATTCAATTGTATTCGTTTCAACTAACATTGCTTTTGCACAGAGAGCGATAGACTGGGCATTGTGGGGTTTTCAAAGTCGAAAAGAGGTAAGATAATCAGTGTTTACATGAACTACTCTAAATGTCATTTATCCTTTCAACAAATATTCATTTATCAGCCACCATTTGCCAGACATACTGCTAGGCTGTTGAGGGGGTAGAGTGAAGAAACATGTAGATGCAGTTTCCCCTCTTATGGAGTGTGCATCTCATCGGAGAGATGTTAAGTAGTCAAACACACAAATATGTATAAAATTTTGAGGTGTGATGGGTAATAAGAAAAAGACCTGAAAGCTCTGGCCTATTCTTGAGGAGGGATATTTTAGACAAGAGTCGATGAGGGAGACTTCATTAAAATGAGAATCAGAGATGAGAAAAAGGTACTTCCTGAGGGAGTGAAGGATAAGTTGGGATGACCCAACTAAAGAGTTGGGCAGGAGTATCTGAGGCAAGGGAGTAGCTTGTGCAGAAGTCCCGCAGAGGAGAAAGGAACTGTTAGAGGACCTGCCCTCAGGCTTTGTAAAGAAGGGGAGAGGAATCACAGGTAGAGGAGAGGGAGGCAGAATCAGATTTTAAATGCAATGGGAGGCCACTGAAAAGTTTTAGTTGGGAAGGATATGATCTAATTTACATTTTCGAAGGATCTTCCTGGGTGAGGGCAAAGGGGAAGGGGGTGACTATGAGGAAAGCATGGCAGAGAGAGATGAGAGTGGAAGTAAGACAGAGAAGTGACATAGTTGAGACCTATTTTGGAGACTCAATTCCCTAAACTTTAAAGTGGAATCGATAACACCTATACCTTGGGGTTGTGAGAAAAACGGAAGACAATGTATGTAATGGTTTATAACAATGCTTGACACATTGTGACTGTTCAGTAAATGTTAGCTATTATTGTTTGCATAATTTTCAGAACAATTTTCAGAATGACTTGAAAAAAAAAACCTCTCTCCTCTGTATTGAGAACCTTCTGGAAAGGGGTTCTGGTTCACAAGAATTAAAATACACATTCTGTATCCAGCCCTGTACCAAATGCTGTAGGGAACACAAGAGACAGAGGAGATATGGTTCTTGCACTCAGAACAATCCAGATTTGATGGATGGGAATGAAGAGATGATAAGATGCGTCCTCATGAAACAAATAGAAGTAATACTTTATAAATAGGGACCAAAGACCCTTCAAAGAGTCTTTTACCCTTTAGCTTTTATCCTTTAGGTGAAAATCTGCCAAGTGGAACCATGATTTTGGAATAGGAGTCCTGGTATAAGTTGAATACTGTTTAAGTTGTTCCTATTTAGGCAGCTGCTTCAAAATAATAGTTTTGTGTGGAGAAAAGGTGCCCACTGTTTAAGTAAACTCAACATAGACACCAGTTCACTCTTCTAATTCTCCCTTTTATGACTCCTGCCCCAGTCAGTCACTGACCAATGACTGAGCACTGAAAGCATTGTTAACTCTGTCAGTGGAACAAAGATGCCTCAAGATAAAATCATTCAGCAGAAGTGCCAAAAGAGAAGTAATATTTATTTAGTGCCTGCCATGGGTCTGACCCCATGAGGTAGGTAGTTTTCCCCTGCTTCATGGAGGAGACTGAGGCTGTGTGAGCTTAAGGCATAAGCCTCAGAGTGGGGCTCTGAGCCCAAGTCTGCCTAACACTGGGTGGGGAGTCTTGACCACTATATGGGATTGTCTCTCTCTTCTAGTCAACAGTCAGGACACTTAGAAGCTAAATTTATGGTGAAGTGTTTCCCTAGAAGTAGACATCTTAGCTTTGATTCCAGGAGATCCATGAATTCCTGACACCCTATGGAAAACCATATGGATGTTTACCTGTGTGCAATTTCCAGCAGAGAGAGTCCATCAGAGAATCCATCAGATTCTCAAGAGGGGTCATGACCCCCAAATGTTAAAAGTTGGCTTAATCTATCAAAATTTAAGGATGTGTGTACTTATTAATTTAATAATCTCACTTGTGAAACACTAGTGAAGTGCTTAACAATATTTTTGTACAGATGCTCAAACTCTGCATCACTGCTTATAAAAGAAAACACTGGAAACAACCCCAGTTGTGAGAAATGATCACATAAACAATGGTCTATCTATGCAACAGAATATTTATTGCCATTTTAAAAAATGAAGGTAACTCTTAATATACTTATAAAACTTGTCCACAAAGTACAACTAAATGAAAACAGCAAGTTGCAGAACATATCTACATGTGCTATTTACATACTTTTGTTAAAAATTATGTTTACATATGTGTTTGTGCATGTATGTAGGTTTGTGTATGCATAGAAAAAAATCCTACAACATTATTCCCTAATATAATGTGAGCCATGTATGTAATTTAGCTTTTTTTGTGGCTGCATTAAATAAAGAGAAAGGTGGAATTAATTCTAATAACATATTTTATTTAATCCTATATATCAAAGTATTATCATTTCAACATGTAATCAATATAAAAATTATGAGATATTTTACATTCTTTTTCATACTAAGTCTTTGAAATCTAGTGTGTATCTGCAGCAAATTAAATTTGACTGGCCACATTGTAAGTGCTCAGTAGCCACATGTGGCTACCATTACTGGATAGTGCCAATCCAGAAGCATATACATCAAACTGCAGACAGCAGTTGTCTTGTCCAGGAAGTAGGATAGAGGAGAGAGCAAAAAAGGGAGCTATATTTTCTTTATACGTCTTATAGTGTCTAGGTTTCTGTATAAAGATATATTTCTTTTTTTACTTCTTAGTTACATATATTTTAAAGAACTATTAGGAGCAACAAAGAGGTACCTGAATGTGCTTCTCAAGTCCAGCTAGATATCCACCTGGGCTATAACATACTTGATGTCAAGGGTTCATGACCAATATTTACATGCTGCTGCCAAGCAGATAAATCAAGCCATCAAGTGTTTATTAAGAATATACAGTGTGCTGGGCTTCCCTGGTGGCGCAGTTGTTGAGAATCCGCCTGCCGATGCAGGAGACACGGGTTCGTGCCCTGGTCCGGGAAGATCCCACATGCCGCGGAGCAACTAAGCCCGTGAGCCATGGCCGCTAGGCCTGTGCGTCCGGAGCCTGTGCTCCACAACGGGAGAGGCCACAACAGTGAGAGGCCCACATACCGCAAAAAAATAAAATAAAATTAAATTAAAAAAATAATAAAAAAGAATATACAGTGTGCTGTCAAAATGGCTATCATCAAAAAGAACACAAATAAATGTTGGCAAAGATGTGGTGAAAAGGGAGCCCTTGTACGCTGTTGGTGGGAATGTAAATTGCTAACAGCCCTATGGAAACAGTATGGAGGTTCCCCGAAAGACTAAAAAGAGAGTTACCATAGGATCCAGCAATCCCACTCCTGGGTATATATCCAAAAAAAAAAGAAAACATTAATTCGAAAAGATACATGCACCTCAATGTTCGCAGCAGCATTATTTACACGCAGCAAGATATGGAAGCAACCTAAGTGTCCATCAACAGATGGACATCATCAGTGTCCATCAACAGATGAATGGATAAAGAAGATGTGGTTCATATATACAAAGGACTACTACTCAGCCATAAAAAAAGAATGAAGTCCAGCAGCAAGGCGGCTGGACTTGGAGGGCATTATGCTAAGTGAAATAAGTCAGACAGAGAAAGACAGATACTGTTTGATATCACTTATATGTGGAATCTGAAAAATACAACAAACTAGTGAAGATAACAAAAAAGAAACAGACTCACAGATATAGAGAACAAACTAGTGGTTACCACTGGGGAGAGGAAAGGGGAGAGGGGCAATATGAGGATGGGGATTAAGAGGTACAAGCTATTAGGTATAAAATAAGGTACAAGAATATATTGTACAGCACAGGAATATAGCCAATATTTTATACTAACTATAAATGACTATAGCCTTTAAAAATTGTGAATCAGTATATTGTATACCTGTAACTGACATAATGTTGTACATCAACTATACATCAATTTTAAAATGTACAGTGTAAAAAAAAATCTCAGTGAGAGCTAAACCCCATGGAGGTTGTGAAGAATAAGGAGGCACAATTCCTGCCCTCAAATTTAGAATTTTGTTGGAAGAAAAGACTTATTTATGGAAAAATTGTAGAAAAAATTCAAGGTTGAATGGCATCAAGTAGGCAGTGTAGGGGTGACGGTACAATGGGAATTCAAAGAAATGGGAGTTGGTGGGAAGTGGGCAGGATGGAAGGATGGAAGCGAAGGATGTGAGAAACAAAAAATGCCCATCGTGGGTGTATCGGAGCAGGAGTCCAGATTCGCTGTGTCACTGAGTAGTGATGGAAAGGGATGGAGGGCAGATACCAACACCTCCTTATTCTCTACCTGGTTTATGTAGTGGCTACAGAGATGAGAGGGTAAAGCAGCTTAGAAAAAAGGAGGATCCTAGCCGTGAGTTGGCAAAGAAAACCAGGCAGATTGGATGGGGTGGTCAGTATATTCTCTAACATGAGTGTGTGATTCCCCGGATCCTGGAAGACCCAGGTTGTGCTGTAACATCACATATGCTGAACACATTCTCCCAGAACTCTGCATTTATTCCCTCCCCATCCCTTTAATCTGAAACTGCTGTACTTACCAAGAAAGAAGGGATTCATGTGCAAAAGAATCTACTCATACTGCCTAATAATAATAATGGCTAATCATGACCAAGCCCTAATTCACATTGGCTACACATGTATTAACTCATTTAATCCTCACAGAAACCTTGAGCAGCTGTACCAAACATTGAGCATCATCCCATTTTAGATACTGGAAACTGAGACTCAGGAACATTAAGTGGCTTGTTTGTCCAGGTTCCCACTGCCATTAAGGGCTAGAACTGGCATTTGATATAATCTGAACCCAAACCAGCATTCTCCTACCACCCCCAGTGGTTTGTTTTTGGAGGTAACATTGATTTATAACATTATATAAGTTTCATGTGTACCATATTATATTTCTACTTCTGTATGCCCTACAGTGTGGTCACCACCAAAAATTTACTTTCCATCTGTCACCATACAGTTAATACCCTTTAACCATTTTGTCCTCTTGCCCTACCACCCACCCTTTCCCCTCTGGTAACCACTACTCTGTTCTCTGTATCTATGTGTTTGTGTTTGTTCAATGACTTTGTTTTTGTTTGTTTATCAGCTTTTTATATTCCACATAGGAGTGAAATCATATAGTATTTGTCTCTGTCTGACTTATTTCACTTAGCATAATACCCTCAAGGTCCATCCATGTTGTTGCAAATGGCAAGATTTCATCTTTTTTATGGCTGAGTAGTATTCCATTGTGAGTCTGTGTGTCTGTGTGTGTGTGTGTGTGTGTGTGTATACACACACACCCACATCTTCTTTTCTTCTTTATCCATTCATCCGTTGATGAGCACTTAGGTTATTTTAGCATCTTGGCTATTGTAAATAATGCCGCAATGAACACGGGGGTGCAGATATCTTTTTGGATTACTATTTTTCATATTCTTTGGATAAATATCCAGAAGTGGAATAGCTGGATTATACAGTAGTTTTGTTTTTAATTTTTTGAGGAATCCCCGTACCACCTTCCATAGTGGCGGCACCAATTTACATTCCCACCAACAGTGCATGAGGGTTCCCTTTTCTCCACGCCCTTGCCAACACTTGCTATTTGTTGCTTTTTTGACTACAGCCATTCTGACGGATGTGAGCTGATATCTCATTGTGGTTTTGAATTGCATTTTCCAGATGATTAGTGATGTTAAGTCTCTTTTCGTGTGCCTGTTGGCCATCTGTATGTCTTCTTTGGAAAAGTGTCTGTTCAGCTCCTCTGCACATTTTTAATCAGGTTTGCCCAACCAGTACTCTTGACCTCTGTGCTATATTTGCTTTCCCTCCTACTGGGTGTTGACTGGGCCCCATCTTACTCTAGTAAATGAAAGGAACATCAGCATAAGAAAAACATTCTCTCAATTTTCCCAACAACCTGGGAATTCAGAGCTTTGTGAATTTTTTTAAAGAGGGATGTGAACTTGGTGTATATCAGATGTTCTGACAAATAATGAATGTGTAATTTTCACTGACATGATTAGAAATGCAATTTGATCTCCACATTATTCTCAGAGCATTTGAAAAGAAGGGGGAAAATCAATCTCTTCACAAATCTTTGAATCACAAGGAATATTAATGGGAACCCAGTTCCAAGGCCTTCCAACCTTAAATAGTCTCTAGTTTTGAGGTTTCCTTTGCAGTGGGCTGGTTCTCCTTAGACCAGGGCTCTGCTTTCTCTCTTTTTAAAAAAAATAAATTTATTTACTGTATTTATTTAATTTTGGCTGCATTGGGTCTTCGTTGCTGTGCATGGGCTTTCTGTAGTTGCGGCAAGTGGGGGCTACTCCTCCTTGTGTTGCACGGGCTTCTCATTGCAGTGGCTTCTCTTGTTGTGAAGCACGGGCTCTAGGCAGGCCGGCTTCAGTAGTTGTGGCACGTGGGCTCAGTAGTTGTGGCTTGCGGGCTCTAGAGTGCAGGCTCAGTAGTTGTGGTGCACAGGCTTATTTGCTCCATGGCATGTGGGATCTTCCTGGATCAGGACTCGAACCTGTGTCCCCTGCACTGGCAGGCGGATTCTTAGCCACTGTGCCACTAGGGAGGTCCCTCTGCTTTCTCCTGCAATAACTTAGAAATTCAGCCCCAAACAACCTATGAATATTACTTGCATGGCTGCATCTGGACTTGAGAACTCTGCAAGAAGCCATATTTGTTCCACCTACAAACTGAGCGCTTGGGTTTGGAAACTTTTCCTACCAGTCAAAAGCTGACAACCAGGCTTTATTGGTTTGTAAGTAAGTGAAGCAATAGGCCAATAAACAGCAGTCTGCCTCTCTCCTTCCTTCTGGATCCCTGCATCAGAAGGTGACTGCCCTAGTTATAGGAGCTTGTTGAGGGAAGAGGAGAAGGGAGCAGCTCATGTGGGGCTTCTCTCACATGTGTCATTTCACCTTTACAGTGACTGTACAAGGTGAGAATTATTATTTCCACTTGACTGACGTGGAAAGTGGAGATTAGAATAGGCAGGTTATTTTTCCAAAGTCTCCCAGCTGGCAAATGGCTCTGAAGACTGTGTTTATTCCTCAATACTGTGCTGTTTTCCAGGATGGGGGAGGCAAGCATCCAGGCTTGAATGAATGATCAAGATGCCTACTCTGGCCAGCCATGTGCTAGGTGCTATGGTGGGTGCTGAAAAAGAAAATTACATGGTCTTAGCTGACCCCAGCAGTGTTGATAAATAAGACTATCAACCTGGAATGGTCAGGCTAAGATTAATCCCCAAAGTTAAGACACAAGACAAAACATGAAGTTTGAAATAGCCAAGAAGTGAAAACAACAATGATAATGGTTAACAATTTTGAGCATTTACGAAGTTCTGAGCATTGTATATGGGCTATCTCCTTTAGTCCCACAACGACTGTATGAGGTTGGTGGTATTATCATCCTCGTTATAAAGAGGAAGAGACTGGGCCAAGGTCACTCAGCTAGGAGTGGAAAAGCTGGGATATGAACCTATATTCTCTCTTCAATGAATATACTTCTTGGAATTTAGAACCAGAGAGACTTTGTTTTAATCCTTACTAGACCAGTCATCTGATGAGCTTGAGCATGCTATTTAACTTATCTTGCTTGCATCAATTCATCTGGAAAGTAATAAATAAAACTAATGATACCAAAAGAGGGAGGGAGGGAGAGAGGAAGAAAAGAAGGAAAATAAAGAAGGAAGGAAGGGAGAGAGAGGTCATGCTATGAACCATAGTAGGTAGAGAGGACAGGGACTATTCCAGCCTCCTACCAGAACAGCAAAGGCTCCATTTCTACTCTTCAGGACAAACTGGTTTGCTGCCTTCTAAGGGAGTGAGCGCAGAAGCTACGGCATTAGGAGGATGTGGGAGCCCCCCCCTCCCCACTACCCACCCCAAATACTTGACTTGCTCCCTGCTGATCATGCTCCAGAGTGTTAATCACAAGGTAATCACTAGTGACTGCTCCAAGCCATAGAAGGGGCAATGGACTGGATGTGAAGTCCTCTCCCAGCCTGAACACTGCCTCAATGTGTGAGTGTCACAGGAAGCGCAAGTATCTGGGGCCACATGACCCCAGAAGGAGACATCTGCTCTGCAATTGCTCCTACATCCTTTGCACCCTTCCTGGAGATCCAGAGGCTACGTAAATTATCTTTACCTCTGATGATCTAGCACCATGGCAAGTCACTTGGCTGCTTTGGTTGAGGGATTTTGAGAGTATAACTGGGGCCAAAGTGAAGCTGAGGCTGGCAATGTACATTACCCTGATCCTACTTTGAGCTCCACGGAGGTGGAACTTTGTCCTATTTGCTGCTTTAGTCACAGTGGTAAGCACACAACAAGACGTGAGGGATAAAAGAGGAACCTACGTATGAACCCTGCCCTTAAGTAACTCATGCTTCACTGTAGTTAGACAGGCATGTGAACATGGAATTAAAATGTAGTATAGTAAGAGCTATGGTTGGGGTAGTAAAGGGTCCCCTGGAGAGACACCTGACTTGTGCTTGGGAGTCAAGAAAGCCTTTGAGTGAATGACATATCAACTGGGACTTGAAAGATAGATAAGAGTTAGCCAGTAAAAGAATATGGCAAAGAGGGTTCAGAGAAGAGGGACAACACATTCCTCCAGGAGGAAGGTTCTGAAACAAGAGATCTAGGAACATCAGAGGAAGAAAGAGGAACAATGAAGGTGAAGAAGTTGACAGTGGCCTTTAAGCCATGTTAAGGACTCAGGACTTTATCTCGGGGGCAATGGGGAGACTGCTGAAGAGTTCTGAACAAAAAAATGATATGATCATTTAGGAGCTGGGCATTTTCAACATTATCTTCCACATCATTCAAGAAAGACAGTGGATCTGAAAGCAGTCGTGCTTCTCTACATAATAAGTCTTTTGAGTCCCTTTCATTATTTCAAACTTCTCATCACATATGTAGTAGTTGTTGAAATGCCCCAAAATAGATTCATCCTTTTAAGAAGGATAAATTGCTGAAATCTCTATTGATCCATATAGGAGGAAAGAGATGCTGCTTTTATTATGCCAGAAAAAATAACTGCAGCTTCCCTAGGTCTTTCTCCAAGGATACTTGAGCCCATTCAACCCAACTCAGTTTGTTCTTCTTGATTGTTTTTTTCTTTGTTTTTGTTTTTAACCTTAAGTCAAAATTGCCCTCTAAATATTTCAGCAAGGGATATATGGATATGGTTCTACTGCATTTTCCACTTGAGACATATATGTGGCAATTATGAAAGTCATGAAGTAGTGAAAAGGAAAGTAGAATAATTGAGAAAGAAGGGCATATCTATGCTGTGTAACAAATGTGCACAAACTTAGAAGCATAAAACAACACACACATTATCTCACAGTTTTAGTAGATCTGGAATTCAGGCACAACCAGCTGAAACTTCTACAGTCAAAGCCTCTAGCAGGGCTGAGTTTTCACCTGGAGTTTCGACTGAGGAAGGATCCACTTCCAGGCTCACCAAGGTTATCAGAATTCATTTCCTCATGGCTGTAAGACTGAGGGCCCAGCCTTCTTGCTGGCTGTAGGCTGAAGGCCACCTTCAGCTCCTAGAAACTGCCCTCAGCTCCTGGCCATAAGGACCTGCTAACATGACCACTTACTTCTGCAAAGCCAGCAAGGGATAGAACCACTAGCAAGATGGAGTCTTATACAAATGAAGTAATCACAGTAGGGACGTCTCAACACCTTTGCCATCTTCTGTTGGTAGAAACAAGTCACGGATCCCACTGACACTGAAGGGAGGGGATGAACACATGCCTCAAAGGCATGAACACATTCGTCCATGGTGGGGAGTCATGGAGTCATAGAGTCTGTCTGCCACAGAAGGATAGCGAAGGAAAGGGCAAGAAAAGAGCAAGGAGAGGAAAAGAAAAATGGAAGGAGGAGGAAAAAATATCTACGTATATGTAACATTTATTAACCATGTATTGTGTGCAAGTTCCTATGCCAGTTACCTTTACATTCATTTTATCACCCTGTGTAGTAGGTGTTACTAATATCCCCATTTTGAAAAAGAGAAAACTAGGGTTCAAAGAACTTAAATACATTTCTCAAGTTTACGTAGTGTAAAAAGTAAAACAAGATTTCATAATCATTTCTACTAGATTCCTCAGTCCAAGCTTATAACTACTATTCTGTGTTTTAAGAGAGCAGGGAAGGAGAGAGCAAAAGAGAATTAAAGACAATGGAGCAATAAGACAGGACAGAGTTTCCAAACAAATGCAAATTTGTTCCTAAAACAGTTGGCAATCAATGAGGAAATCTTAGGTCTACAATATATTGGATTGGTTTCAGCAAGAAGCAGCCAATTAGAAAACCATGAACTTGAACTGAAGCTGGTGGGACCATTGATGAGTCTCAAGCTTCTGAACCCTTTTCTGGCCCACCTGGGTTTTTCAGAACCTAGAGTGAAGCACTACAGCCAAGCTGCGCTTGGGACCTTGGAGACGCCAGCTCATACAGGCAGCGTCCTACACCCAAGTTCTGCCGAATTTCTGGAGGAGCACATCTGGGCCCAGGTGCTGGGCCAGAGCCTGGGCTTGTTTTTCATGACTCATTTGCAATGTCCCGTTCTATTCCTGGGCACTCTGTCCTTCCCAAGTGACACTGGAGCTCAAGTTTCCCAATAGCCACTTTACCATGATGGCTCCAAAAATGCCGCTCAGCATCTACCTGCCTCATAGGCTGGTTATAAAGACTGAATAAGATATTACATCTAAATGCACTTTAGCCTGGTTCCTGATCCACAGCAAACACTAAATGATAAGTAATGACTTTCATTCGCTATTTTATAGACTAATGGAGTTAAGAAAGGAAAACAAAAAGGGATTTTCAATTGAAATGCACTTGCTAAAGGCTAAAATCACTAACTCTTAGAAAACACCTAGCTCTAGTTTCACTCGCTAAATTGACAGAAAGATTGCCTTATTCATGCTTGACTGGGAATTTGAATAGCCTTTTTCTAACTGGAAAAGTCAGTGAGAAGTGAATGATATTAGTCAATGACTGATAAAATATCTGAGCTGGATAGACTCTTAGACCAAATTGAGCAGAACCGATTTCACCGCTGTAACCCAGTTATCCCAAGCAAGCCTAGAACATGAAAGAGAAGCTCACATGCCTAAGCCATCTAGTTGACAGCGAGGCTCTCCATCCAGTTCTCCCCATGGTTCTCTAAGTTGAGGTCATTTGAAACAATCTAAAGCTGACCCACTGTGTGATTCTGGGCAAGTCCTGTCATTTCAATTAGTGTTTTATAAAGCATGTTAGAACAGAAAGTCACTCTAAGACTCACCCACTCACCACCTTCCAGAGTCTGGCTCATACCCTTTTGCCTTTACACAGACTAGGCAAAGCAAGAACTTGTTCAAATGAAGTACATTCATGTCATAATACCAGCATGTGACCTAGGCCAACCCACACCCTCATCTCAGTCACAGATGAGAAAACTGAGGCTTGGTGAAGGTCACTTGGGACAAGCAATGGGTGAGCAGGGGCCAGAACCCAAGTCTTCTGATTACTAGCCCAGAGCTCTTTTCCTTAGGTCAAACTACCTCCCGCACCTACTATAACAAAAGGAAAAACAAGATAACTTACGGTTGCCCATCACCTATACTTTGTTCTGACTTTCCCACAGACTCCGAGGAAGGAAACTAACAGTTATTGAACACCAACTATGTACTGTAGATGCCTTGCTTGCATTAAATTCTCATCATACACCTACAATAATGAAAGACAGCATTTATTGATTAAAGATAGCCAGCTGCTCTTCTAGGAGCTTTACATGTTTTTGCACATGGTACCCAGCCAAGGAGGTATACCGGAGGCTGAATCCAACCTCTGCTTACCAAACCCTGAAATGCGACCACATCAGCTGCTTGGTAGGAGTGCCTCTTTGTGTAACTTATCTGCCCAAATATACACAAAGGCATGCATAGATATGTGGTAGAGGGATCTTGACAGCATCCCCATATGGCTGGTCCTATTACCGTTCACTTGCTGAGATGTCACAGCTAGTTAGTGGTCAAGGCAGGATTTGAACCCAGGAACTCTGACCCTTGTCTCATATCTGGGCTCTGTGAGAGGCAAATTGAGATAGGGGCTCTAATATTACATACACCTTGAGGACAGAAATTCTGGCTGCTTCGCTGATGTGCCCCAGTGTCCAAAACTGTGTCGGCACACACAAGCACTCAGTAAATTTCATGGACTGATTGACCTCCATTTTACAGATGAAGAAGCTGAGTGTCAAAGAGGCTAAATAACTTGCTTAAGGTCACACAGAGAGTTGGAGATATAGTTGGGATTTGAATGCAAATTGCTCTGACTCTAAAGCCTTTGTTCTTTCCACAATAACATTCTGTCACTCGTAAGCATTTGTTGAGTGCATTGAACTCTAACTATGTGCTCAGGAATATGGAGCTACAACGATTAATAAGATTTACTGCCTACTCTCAAGAAACTGGGATTCCAACTGCCGGCAAGAATTCATATTCCCCTGAAAAAGAATAGAGATATGTATATGTATGGTGGGGTCACTTTGCTGTACATGTGAAACTAGCACAACATTGTAAATCAACTATACTCCAATACAAAATTTAAAATATTTAATAAAAAGAATTCATATTCCTGGAATCATATTGCCTGATTTCCTAATTCAAAGCAAATCTAAATGGTATAAGCCCATGGTACATTTTAAGGCAAGAGGATCTGTCCTGTCTCCCAAGCTCAGGATTATAAAAGTGGCCCACCACGGTCCATTGGCCTGGTCTATTTCCTTCTATACACCACTGGCTGGTGTGTCCACAGAATATCGTTGCCGGGAGAATGAATTAAATATGTGCAAACTTGGGATAGCCAAATCCCCATCCTAGCTTCTCTAGATTCCTTTGAAGTGATGTCCACAGGTGAGTTTTTATATGTAACTCCATGTCCTCTTGCTTTCTCCCCCACTTACCAAAAACTGAATACTTAAGTTAGAACATTAGGCTAGGAAAGTTATGCTTTTCTAAAAGCAGCAATCCTGTTTTGATCGGGAACATTAATTCAGGATTTACTTCATTTTCCTTCCTGGTTTGGTTTTCTATCATATTTAAGAGGCAGGAAGTGGTTAGAAGAGAAGGGTGGTTTAACAAAAAAATCTCTATAAATTCATTAGTTGAATTCCACAGGGCTGTGTGAGCAATCTCTTAATAATCCTACATCAATACCAGAGAAGTTGTAACTAGTTCACTTAGTGTAATTATAGGGCAGCTTTCTGCCAGGCTTTAAAGATAGACTTTGAAATGTTTCTTTTTTCATTTGCCTCCCGCTGTGTGTGGGGAGCAGCTCAGGTTCCTGGGATACCTGCCAGAGCTAAATGGGGGCCAACTGGAGAGAGAGGCACCAAGATTTGGTTCCTGTTTTCTTGTGCTCAGACTGCTGGGAGCACAAATATCTTACCAAAATGGTCTCCTGTAGAAAGCTCTGGGCCTAGAACCACTATCTAAATCCTCCCATCTTTAGAACAGAGAAGAACTGGTAAAGCCACTAAGATTACGGCAAGATATATAGCACAAAGCTTCAGAGTTTGCACTAGAATAGTAGTTCCCCAAGTACGGTCCCCAGACCAGCAGCAACAGCATCACCTGGGAACTGGTTAGAAATGCAAGTTATTGAACCCCACCCAAAACGCATAAGAAATTCTGAGATCCCCAGCAATCTGTGTTTCAACAAGCCCTTCAGGTGAATCTGAGGTGCCCTAAAATTTGAGAACCACGTTTCTAGGAACATGATATTGAAGAGCATGATCCTACTAGCTTTGTCCAGGAGATGGGAATTCTAACTCATAAAGAGAGATTTATTCAGACAAGGCATATCTAAACATTAAGATGTTTGGAGTTGCGTAGAGCAGGGCTCCAATCCAGGCTCTGCCTCTCACCAGCCATGGGGCTTAGACAAGTTACTTAACTGCTGTAAGCAATAGTGTGCTGGTAAATGTTTAACAAAGAGCTCGGTGGGAAATGTAGTGTTTGCCAGTTTCCATGGTGTATACTCCCATCTCAGCTAATTTCAAGCTACTCACATTATGGTCAACTAACTCAAAAAATTCATGAAAATTTAAGTTAATTCTCATAAACCCATTCAAGCTGATGCCAGCACACCACTGTTTCTAAGACTCAGTTTTCTCATCTGTCAAATGGACGGATTTAGTATTTACCTTGTAGGGTAAATGGAATGTTGGAATGTTGAAGTAAAAAAATAATGAGAACTTATACGTACCAGGCACTTAATATGCATTATCTCACTCAATTCTCATACCCATGAGTTGGGTACTATTATTCTTTCCATTTTATATATGAGGAAACAGCTGAAGGAACTAGTCCAAGGTCACACAGCTAGCAAGTGGGAGAGCCTGTGAATGAGAGACTTCTTAGCACTTGTGTGTAGACTTCTCTGCACGACGCTGGACACAGGGTGTCGCTCAGTAACTGGTAGCTATTATCACCATAGAAATGAACTTATTAAATGCCTCTCCACTTTAGAAGGAAGGATCAACAGCTTGTGCTGAAAGAAACTTCTCAGTCAAAGATGCTACATTTATTTTCTTCTGGGAGGAAGGGCCAGTATCAGTCCATGCAGGCTGCTATAACACATACCACAGACCACGTGGCTTATAAACAACAGAAATTTATTTCTCACAGTTCTGGAGGCTGGGAAGTTTAATATCAAGGTACCAGCATGGTCTCATTCTGGTGAGAATCCTCTTCCTGGTTCATAGTCCCTGTCTTCTCACTGTGTCCTCATATAGCAGAAGAACTAGGGAGCTCTGTGGAGTCTTTTTTACAGAAACACTAATCTTGTTCATGAAGGCTCCATCCTCGTGACACAAGCACCTCTTTAAGCCCCACTTCCTAATTCTATCATCTTTGGGGGTTAGGATTTTAACATATAAATTTGCGGGGGACACAACATTCAGACCAGAGCTGCCAGGTTGTCTGCTGGAAGAGCCAGCTGTTCATTATTCGTAGGACAGATATAAGCTCCTCCCCTCCTCAATTTGGCAAACTTTTTTCCCAGGCTTTCTCTGTGCTTATACACTGATATATGTACACATACACATATGTCTTTTTATACTGGGTCATTTTTTTGCAATTTTCTTTTCTTTTTAACCTAAGAGTATATCATGGACATCTTTCTGATGGCAGTCCATACCAATCTATGTCATTCTCTCTCAAGCTTTTATCACTCACTCCACAGTGGCTACATACCAGCATTTATTTAACCACTTCATGACTGAAAGACATTTAGGCTGTTTCCAATTCTTCACTCATATAAATGATTTCCCACTCCACAATCTTTTATAGATTCTTTCACATGTCTGAAGGAGAAATTCCTAAAACTAGGATTTCTGGGTCAAAAAGAACACCTAGTTTAAATCTGGATCAGACTACCCAAACTGACTTCTCAATGTGAAATTTAAGCCCGCAGCATTCAAGAAGGAAGGTGCCTCATGAAAAGATCCCTGATATTGCTAATTATTAGAGAAATGCAAATCACAAATACAATTAGGTATCACCTCACACCGGTCAAAATGGCCATCATCAAAAAGTCTACAAATAACAATGCTGGAGAGAGTGTGGAGGAAAGGGAACCTTCCTACACTGTTGGTGGGAATGTAAGTTTGTACAGCCACTATGGAGAACAGTATGGAGGTTCCTCAGAAAACTAAAAATAGAGTTGCCATATGATCCAGCAATCCCACTCCTGGGCATTTACCCAGACAGAACTCAATTCAAAAAGATACATGCACCCCTATACATGCAGCACTATTCACAATAGACAAGACATGGAAACAGCCTAAATGTCCATTGACGGATGAATGGATAAAGAAGATGTGGTTCACATATACAATGGCATACTACTCAGCCATAAATAAGAGTGAAATAATGCCATGTGCAGCAACATGGATGCAACTCGAGATTGTCATACTAAGTGAAGTCAGAAAGAAAAACAAATGCCATATGATATCACTTACATGTAGAATCTAAAATATGACACAAATGAACCTATCTACAAAACAGAAACAGACTCATGGAAATAGAGAACAGATTTGTGGTTGCCAAGGGGGAGGGGGTTGGGGGAGATATGGAGTGGGAGTTTGGGGTTAGCAGATATAAGCTATTATATGTAGGATGGATAAACAACAAGGTCCTACTGTATAGCACAGAGAACTATATTCGATATCCTATGATAAACCATAATGGAAAAGAATATAAAAAAAAAGAATGTATGTATATGTATAACTGAATCACTTTGCTGTACAGCAGAAATTAACACATTGTAAATCAACTATTCTTCAATTTAAAACAAAAGAAGGAATGTGCCTCTTGGTCCATACTCTTACCAACATTGGCATTCCTCTGATAATTTTTAAAACTTTTTATTAGGGCTTCCCTGGTGGCGCAGTGGTTGAGAGTCCGCTTGCTGATGCAGGGGACACGGGTTTGTGCCCCGGTCCGGGAAGATCCCACGTGCCGCGGAGTGGCTGGGCCCGTGAGTCATGGCCACTGAGCCTGTGCGTCTGGAGCCTGTGCTCCGCAATGGGAGAGGCCACAGCAGTGAGAGGCCCGCGTACCGCAACAAAAAAACAAAAAAACCCACTTTTTATTATGAAAGTTTCTTGATATAAAAAACAAAGAAAATAATAATACTGAACTGCTATTTAGCCATCACTTGGCTTCCACAATTATCAACAATTTTAAGGCAGAAATAGAGACACAGATGTAGAGAACAAACGTGTGGACACCAAGGGGGGAAAGCGGAGGGGGCGGGTGGTGGGATGAACTGGGAGATCAGGATTGACATATATACACTAATATGTATAAAATAGATAACTAATAAAAAAATAAAGAAACTAATAATAGTGAACTGCTGTGTAGCCATCACTTGGCTTCCACAATTATCAACAATCTTATTTCATCTATACCCTACTTTCTCCCTCCATTAGATTAAATTGAGGTAAAGCTCATATATCATCCTCTTTCATCTGTAAGCAACTCAATAGGTACCTTTTAAAAGATAAGTACTCTTTTTTAAAAAATATTGATCATTTTTTAAATTTTTTTTTTGGCTGCGTTGGGTCTTTGTTGCTGTGCACGGGCTTTCTCTAGTTGTGGCGAGCAGGGGCCACTCTTTGTTGCGGTGCACAGTCTTTGCGTTGTGGTGGCCTCTCTTGTTGCAGAGCACGGGCTCTAGGCACGTGGGCTTCAGTAGTTGTGGCTGAAGGGATCAGTAGCTGTGGCTCGCGGGCTCTAGAGCACAGGCTCAGTAGTGGTGGTGCATGGACTTGTTTGCTTGCGGCATGTGGGACCTTCCCAGGCTAGGGATCAAACCCATGTCCCCTGCATCGGCAGGTGGATTCTTAACCACTATGCCACGAGGGAAGGCCCAGGATTCTTTTTTTTTAAACATAGCCTCAATACCATTATCACATCTAAAAATTCCTTGATATCATCAAATACCCAGTCAGTGTTCAAATTTCCCCAATTGTCTCAGAAGCTTTTATTGTTTTGTGTTTTTTTTTGTGTGTGTGGTACACGGGCCTCTCACTCTTGTGGCCTCTCCCGCTGCGGAGCACAGCCTCCGGACGCGCAGGCTCAGCGGCCATGGCTCACAGACCCAGCCACTCCACAGCATGTGGGATCTTCCTGGACCGGGGCACGAACCCGCGTCCCCTGCATCAGCAGGCAGACTCTCAATCAGAAGCTTTTAATAATTGGTTTGTTTGAATTGGGATCCACCAAGGTCCACACATTACACTTGGTTCATATGCTTCTTACATGTCTTTAAATCTCTCTGTTACACACACACACACACACACACACACACACATACACACACATTCTCTTCTTTTATTCCTTGCAATATACTCATTAGAGGAATTGGGTCATTTGTCTTAGAGTTTCCCACTTTCTGAATTTTTCTTATTACATCCCTGTTGTGTCATTTGTTTGTTTTTCTAGGGGGGTGTCATTTAATACGTCTTCAGTCTTCTGTATATCTTGTAACTGTTAGATCTAGAGCTATGCTGTACAGTGTAGTAGCCACTAACCACATGTGGCTATTTAAATGAATTAAAAATAAATAAAATCTAAAATCCAGTTCCTCCATCACATTAGCCATATGGCAAGTGCTCAGTAACCATGTATGGCTGGTGGCTACTGTATAAGACAGTACAGAATAGCACACTTCCATCATCACACACAGCTCTTTGCACAGAATGCTTCTAGAGGCATCATGAGATCCTCTATGATTATTAAATTAGTTTTTCCTCATCTGTGCTCAAGAGCAAAGATGAACACCCTAAAGTCTGTGTTACTAGGTAGGCTCAGGTAATATAAGGGAGGTCACTCACATGTGTCAGACTACCCCTGCCTGTTTTAAGTGGCAGCCACCTGTGTTTACAGATGATGATTAGATGTTTGTGATGAGTGCCACAGGTATGTATGAGATTCTGTGATGCTAAAAGGTCAGCAGCTCCCAGCGTGCAAGCAGCCCTAACCCTTTCCTGCCTCCTCAGAGGGAAATTGAGGGAATCAATGCTAATTCAGAAGGCTCAGTCTTGTAATTATGGGACATGCTGGTTCCAGAATATTCCTAAACATTCCTCCTCTCCCAGAGGTGCAGGTGTTTCTGGCTGGAGCCTTCTTCTTGCCTGTGTCTTTGTCATGGCATGTGTGTAATGAGCACATTTCGGTCCACACCAAATAGGTTTCTCAACTTACTTCTGTGACACTTGGCAAAGCCCACCGGGGCCACAGCAAGGCAGGGGAGGGGAGCAGCCACCACCGACAATGGAGCCGTCTGGCTGGCTGTGCATTCTAGCAGAAACCTCCCCAGGTTCCTGAGAAAACCTCAACCAATCTATGAAGAAATGTATTCTTTGGGGTCCTGATAGGAGATAGTATAAAAAAAAAAAGCATTCTGTGAATTTGGGGTTAGGAGACCATCATTCATGGATTCATTCATTCTAAAAATACTTATTGGGCCAGACATTGTGTTTGGCACTAGGAACAAGGTGAGCTCATTAAAAGTATCTGCTCTCACCAAGTTTACAGTCTGATGGAGGAGGAAGATCCATAAACAAGTCATTTAACAAATACCATGCTGGGGGCACGGGGGTGGGGGCTGTTCTAGACAGTTTCATTAAAGTACCCAGAAGAGATCCCTGCCCCTGACATGGACACTCAGGGACATACTGTTTAAGCTGAGACTGAAAAAACAGGTAGCAGTTGGGCAGGAGAGGAAGAGGGTGGGATGCTTAAAGAACATTCTGGAAGAATGTAAGAAGTAGCCATGCGTGAGGCATTGGTAGTACAGAAAGATGTGTGGTTGGGCTGCAGTGGGCAGTGTGGTAGGAGAATGACTAGGGTTAAGAGTGGAGAGACAGGGCCTGAGCAAATCCCAGCTCTCAGAGCTGAGTCAAGTCCTAGCTTCCTGTGCCTCAATTTCTTCCTCCACCAAATAGGCATAGTAATTCTTACCGTGCAGTGTTGTGCTTAGAGCCCAGTGACCCAACAGATGCAGAAGTATTTTACAAACCATATCCTAAAGTCCAAGTTGTAAAAAGACAACTGTACTGTTCTGTACAATCTTGCACCGCTTGAGCGAGTGTGAATTAGGGAGCTGTGTCACGGTGTCGGACCTGGTTCCTGCGGGCCCACGAAAGGCAATAACATCTCCTGTCTTCCCAACTCCATATTCAGCAACGCCAGGTTGGTAGCCCAGGTAGGAGTAGTTACACCATGGAAATTGGCAAATACTACAAATCAGAGCCCTTTTTTTCCCCTTTGTTGGAGAGCTGGTTTACCAGCACACCACCAAGTGAGAATGAAAGGAACGGAAAGAGGAGGAGCCCTGGGGCAGCAATTATCAAGGAATATCCATCCACAACTAAGAAGATTTTTCACAGAGTGAGTCTATCATTTTTTCTGCCATCTGAAACAGGCCCACCCAAAGCCAGTCCTCAGGGAAGAGGACAGCAGGGCCATTCCTTCATGCCAATCCATTCCCAGATGCGCCTGAGGAGTGCCAGTGACACCTGGGTCACAGAGATGAGCTTGGAGCCTCTCAGATCAACAGCTGCTAGGAGCTGCATTCTTTGGCTCGTGTGGCCAGAGAGAGATTGGATTTCAATGTTCTGAATAGGCAGAAAAAGAGATCTCCTTGCCTCCTTCCGCTCCCTTTCCTGGCACTGCCAGCTGGCATTTTTTGTCACTCATCATGGCTTCCTGTAGTGGAAATCAGACACTTGATGAAGAGGACATGTAGGCAAGAAAAAGTCTTCAGCAGTGGGAGGCTCCGAGGCAGGTATCCGTTGGAAAAATGGGGATATGGACATAGCTCAAAGCACATTTTATGTAATAGGGCCTTTTTAAAGGATGACCTATAAAAATACTATTTTTATCTGTGGCTAGCATGCCTGGATATGCCCCAATCCTGGAAAAATAACTAGTTGGGCCTGTTGGAATTTTATGTCAGCAGCAGAGATGGCAAAATATCAAAGCTGGAGTTGAGTTTAAGTGGCATGGTGTGGCTTAATATTCATTCATTCATTCATTCATTCTTATACATTCATTCATTCAATACTTACACTGAGTAAGTATTTGCTCAGTAAATACTTACTGAGTTCCTACTAGGTGCTGCTAGAATGTAAATCCCATAAAGGCAGAGATTGCATCTGTATGATGTGCTGTAGGCATTCAGAATATTTGTGTTGAATGAATGATGCCATTGCTTTGCCACATGTGAGTGGTATAAAGATGGACAAATCATAGACCCTGCTGTTGCACAAGTTCAAATCTGGTGGACAAGCAGATAAGTAAACCAGCAATTACAATACAAAGTGATGAGTGCTGTGTCAGGGGAAGTGTAGGGTGCAGTGGCTCACTAAAAAAGGAAGCCCAACTCAACCTTATGGGAAGAAACAGCAAAGACTTTCTAAAGACCAAGAAGCAGAAGACGGAGACAATGACAAAGATATTGGCACCTATCTGGATAAGACCTTACAGAAAAAAGGAACTGTCCACATATTCTGCAGTATCTCATATTCCTGGGAGGACTAGTGACTTTATCTCATTGTGGAATATGATTGCAAATAGCTGCTGTAATACTTCTATGGCTTAATCCTTGGAAACAGTTTCCATTTCTCAGGGACTTTCAGAGGGTTTCCCTCAACTCAAGATTTCCACTGGAACAATCCTGTGCTCAGTGTGACAGATGACATGTGGCTCTTTAGTATCTCTCTGAAGTCCAGCCACTCATTCCTAAAATGGGGTCCAACTCTATAGGCAGGCAGGGTACTTCTCCTGTAAGTTCACTTCTGTTCCATTTGGTGTAAAGGAGAGGCATGCTCTGAATTTTTATTTCAAAGAGGCAGATATGTTGCAGATTTGAAGGAGGTCCTGGTATTGACAATCCCGTCTCAAGGACAGCTGAACTGAGAGGGAAGATTTCTAACTTCCCAGGGCTTGCTGTTTTCAACAAGAGTCATGTAGACTTTTTCTTTGGGTACCACCAAATTAAAGTGCAAATAAGTATAAAAAGGCACACAGACACAAACACTCAAGTCAGAGAGGAGGAGGCTGTTTAAGAAGTAAAACATTTGAAGCTCTATTTACAATAGCCAGGACATGGAAGCAACCTAAGTGTCCATCAACAGATGAATGGATAAAGAAGATGTGGCACATATATACAATGGAATACTACTCAGTCATAAAAAGAAACAAAATTGAGTTATTTGTAGTGAGGTGGATGGACCTAGAGGCTGTTATACAGAGTGAAGTAAGTCAGAAAGAGAAAAACAAATGCCATATGCTAACACATATATATGGAATCTAAAAAAATGGTTCTGAAGAACCTAGCGGCAGGACAGGAATAAAGATGCAGACATAGAGAATGGACTTGAGGACACAGGGAAGGGTAAGGGTAAGCTGGGACAAAGTGAGAGAGTGGCATGGACATATATACACTACCAAATGTAAAACAGACAGCTAGTGGGAAGCAGCCACACAGCACAGGGAGATGAGCTCCGTGCCTTGTGACCACCTAGATGGGTGGGATAGGGAGGGTGGGAGGGAGATGCAAGAGGGAGGAGATATGGGGATATATGTATATGTATAGCTGATTCACTCTGTTATACAGCAGAAACTAACACACCATTGTAAAGCAATTATACTCCAATAAAGATGTTAAAAAAAAAAAAAAGTAAAGCATTTGAAATCCAGATGTAACTTCTGGACAGTAGAGGACAAGCCCACCCACTTCAGCTCTCCTTTCCAAAGTCACTTTCCCCACGGTTCTGGGGCACTCACGTCCCTTCACTCCTCACCACAGCCTGTCCTGAGGTGGCACATTTACTCACCAGCCATTCTAGGAGGACCACGTGCACAAGAGCAGAAAGAGTAGTGGAATAAACTGCCTCTACCCATGACTCAAATCTCAATGATTATCAATATTCTGCCAGTTTGTAGAGACGTGGATGGACATAGAGACTGTCATACAGAGTGAAGTAAGTCAGAAAAACAAATATCATATATTAATGCGTATATGTGGAATCTAGAAAAATGGTACAATGAACCAGTTTGCAAGGCAGAAAGACACATGTAGAGAACAAATGTATGGACGCCAAGTGGGGAAAGCAGGGGTGGGGGTGGTGGATGAATTGGGAGATTGGGCTTGACATATATACACTAATATGAATAAAATAGATAAGTAATAAGAACCTGCTGTATAAAAATAAATAAATAAAATTCAAAAAATATATTTTGCCAATTTGGTTTCATCTCATCCATCACCCTTATTTCTAGCATATTCTAAAGATACTCCTGGAGCTCCGATCATTCACTTAATATCCCATTATCATTAGCATTTGAAGGAATGGTAAAATTCACCTTCTTCACTTTGCAGTTGAGGAAACCGAGGACCAGAGCAGTTCAGTGCCTCTCTCACGGATCCAAGTCTGTAAGTTGTGTATTACATCTAGGGGCCACTTCCAGTCCCCAGACCAGATGGCTCCATTATCAGAAACGTTCTCCTGTTTGCCTGAATCATGTTGTCACCAGTCATTCCTCCTTCAGCTCCAGAAACCTCCACATGGAGGTGAAAGAGAGAAACAACTTGACAAAGAAAGCCAGTGTACATGTGACCACAGTTTTTTCCCCCTAAGTCAGAAAAGTGGTGGTGATGGTGGTGGGAGGGTCCTTTGACTCATCTTCCCTCCCTCTGCATGGTGGATTTGGCTCAGTTTCTCGAGCCATATGGAAAGAGACTCATCCACCAAGTGCCACACCTACAGGAAAACTCTCTCTGGGAATGGAGAAAATGGAAGGGGGCAGAGTGGCCTCCCAGGAGGAGTGAGATGGCTCCTTCCTCTGTCCTTCAGGCTCCCATGCACCTCCAGCCCTTCCTCACAGGTGCCCTGTACCCTCCTGTTAGAAGAGATGGCAACCAAAATGCTTTGGTTCCCTGGAGAATTCAGTGTTCCGCCACTGAACAACTCCAGGATCTGGCACCCAGCTAATCTCAAATGCAATCCCAAACTGTGTGTTAAAAACCAGCTTATGTAGGTAGCCAAGAATATGGCCATGAATATGTCTGGGATTACCTCCTGTGATGGGGGAATGAAATCACCCCAAGGCGATCTCAGAGAAATGTCTGGAAGGAAAAACGAAAGCATGCTAATGGTGACCCTGAAAAGAGGCTGCTGGTTATGAATGGTTCTTTCTCTGCCCACTGGCGTAAATCCTGCTTCCTTCCCCCTTTTCCTGCCTTAGGACCCCTGATAACTCAGGAAGGAGGCAACAGGGACCAGGGGAAAGAACGCTGGCATATTCCCGGTGCCTGATTTATATTTGATTATGAGAGGAAGGAAGGAATGCCATGCCCACTGACCCACAGTGGCAGGAGATAGATAAAGAAGGAAAATGGATGGACAAAGGATTAATCTCCAAACTATATAAACAGCTCATGCAACTCAATATTAGAAAAACAAACAACCCAATACAAAAATGGGCAGAAGACCTAAATAGACATTTCTCCAAAGAGACATACAGATGACCAAGAGGCACATGAAAAGCTGCTCAACATCACTAATGATTAGAGAAATGCAAATCAAAACTACAATGAGTTATCACCTCACTCCAGTTAGAATGGGCATCATCAGAAAAATCTACAAACAACAAATGCTGGAGAGGGTGTGGAGAAAAGGGAACCCTCTTGCACTGTTGGTGGGAATGTAAATTGATACAGCCACTATGGAGAACAGTATGGAGGTTCCTTTAAAAACTACAAATAGAACTACCATATGGCCCAGCAATCCCACTACTGGGCATATACCCTGAGAAAACCATAATTCAAAAAGAGTCATGTATCACAATGTTCATTGCAGCTATTTACAATAGCCAGGTCATGGAAGCAACCTAAGTGCCCATCAACAGATGAATGGATAAAGAAGCTGTGGCACATATATACAATGGAATATTACTCAGCCATAAAAAGAAATGAAATTGAGTTGTCTGTAGTGAGGTGGATGGACCTAGAGTCTGTCATACAGAGTGAAGTAAGTCAGAAAGAGAAAAACAAATACCGAATCTAAAAAAAAAGAAAAGAAAAAAAAAGTGGTCATGAAGAACCTAGGGGCAAGATGGGAATAAAGACACAGACCTACTAGAAAATGGACTTGAGGACACGGGGAGGGGGAAGGGTAAGCTGGGACAAAGTGAGAGAGTGGCATGGACATATATACACTACCAAACGTAAAATAGATAGCTGGCGGGGAGGAGCAGCATAGCACAGGGAGATTAGCTCGGTGCTTTTTGACCAACTAGAGGGGTGGGATAGGGAGGGTGGGAGGGAGATGCAAGAGGGAAGAGATATGGGGACATATGTATATGTATAACTGATTCACTTTGTTATAAAGCAGAAACTAACACACCATTGTAAAGCAATTATACTCCAATAAAGATGTTTAAAAAAAAAAAAAGGAAGATGTGGCACATATATACAATGGAATATTACTCAGCCATAAAAAGGAATGAAATTGGGCCATTTGTAGAAATGTGGATGGACTTAGAGACTGTCATACAGAGTGAAGTAAGTCAGAAAGAGAAAAACAAGTATCATATATTAATGCATATAAAGATGGTACAGATTAACTGGTTTGCAAGGCAGAAATACAGACACAGATGTAGAGAACAAATGTGGACACCAAGAAGGGGAAAGCAGGGGGGTGGGGTGTGGGGGGTGGGGGTGGTGAGATGAATTAGGAGATTGGGATTGACATGTATACACTAATATGTATAAAATAGATAACTAATAAGAACCTGCTGTATAAAAATTAAATTAAAATTATTTTTAAAATCACACACACAAAAAAAAAAAGGAAGGAAAATGGAGAGCTGTGCTCTCCCAGGTCTCTACCTAGGACTAGAAGAAGAGAGGCTGAGACAAAAGGCTGGAGGGAGAGAAAAAGGAGAGAGATACATGACAAAAGTCACAGAACAGAATAGACTTTTAGATATAGGTATAAGGCCAATAATAAGAACCTTTCTTGCACTGGTTCTCCTTCCATCCCTCAGCGTCTCTCACCTCCCTATTCTTCTCCTCTATAACACTTACTCCAACTTGTAATTATGTATATACTCATTTATTTATAAGTTTGATCTTTGTTTCACCAGGTAGACAATGTCTGGCATGGTTGGCACTCAAAATGACTCCAGGTAAAAGTCTCTCTGGTCAGGCAGGCTATTCCAGGGGCTTAGAGATTCTGGCCCAGGTCAAGGGCCAAAACTTCCATTGGAATCTGCAGGATTTGGGTAACATAGACTTGCTGAGTTTACTGCATAAAGAAATATTAGTATTAGCCCCAATTTGTGGATAATCCAAACTAAGAATCAGGAAGACTTAAGTGATTTGGCCAAAGTTACAAAAGCCAGAATGCAAACCAACACCTTACTTGACTCTAACATCTGTGTTCTGTTGCACCCTAGTACCACCCCTGAACAAGTAAAATTCTCTATGAAGGAAAAAACTCACATGGTATGTCTCATAAGCCTCGCCTCAAATTTGAATGTCCAGATTCAGACCTTCTGATGATCTAAAGCCTTTGAATGTCCAGATTCAGACCTTCTAGTGATCTCAAGCCTTTGAATGTCAGGATTCAGACCTTCTGGTGATCTCAAGCCCCCAAGCAGCAGATGGTCTGGGATTTGTCAAGGCTTGATAGATCTGATGCTGTTGAGTGAGCACTGAAGTGTTCCCCCTCCTCCCCAGAGAAACATGAGCACAAGGGCCAGCCAGCACTTTCTAACATATGCTCCCTTGCCCCCGACATCAGATCCAAAAGGGTTGCCAACATGAGGGAGAGATGCAGGATGGCTCAGTTGTCTAAGCAGCAGCTGGGAAGTTAGGACCCAGGACAGTTAGCTGGCCCTTTGCCTCACGAGTGGAATGAAATCACAGGGGAAGTCACATTTACTTTACCCAGCATTCCCCAGGCCCATTCTGCTAATCCTGCAAAGTGGTCCAGATGCAAATACAAGGTCACATTAGTGGAGTAAAACTTCTGAGAAGCCAGTCAGCAAAAGAGCCTGTGTGACTTTGTTCAACTCAGTGATTCCTGAGCTTATTTGAGTATGGAAACTTTTTGAGTATGTGTAGCATGAAATTGTTAAAATTCAGGGCAATTTGGAAAAGAGGACCCAAACTCTCCTTTTTTATTTTCTAGCTTATGCCACTAGATCTTTCCAATAATTATTATCAGTCATATTTATTAATCTCATATGCATTCTTTTCCTCCAGGAATGGCAATTCCTGGATGTTTCTTGATTAATTCACAAATTCATCCGCCAAACATTTATGAAACACCTGCTTGTGTCCAGGGCTCAGAAACAGAGTTTCAGAGGTGTTTCAGACACAAATCCTAAACTCTCGGGCAGAGAATTCATAGCCTGGTGAATGATAACCTGAGCCAAAGGCCAGGATGTTTTCTCTTGGCTCCATTCTCCTGTGATGGGCCATCTCATGACCAGCTAGAGAGGTAAGCAGTTAGCTCAGCATGTTGGTTTTGGCCCCATCTGATGCCAGGAGTAGAGAACCAGGCCTACTTCTTTCTAAACAAGTGGGAGTGCCACTCATGCATGGTGAACAGTTCATTACACAGGAACAGGTCAAATGCTCACTCCAGCTCGGCTTTTTCCCTTGTCTCATCACTGTGATGATTCCAATCTTGGGCTCCTTTTCTCTTACCCTGTTATCAATCCATATGCCGCCTTCTTTATTTTCCAATTGGAAATAAGCTCAGAGCTCATTGGCGGCTAGTCCTCCTGCTGTTCACTGTTATACAGTTTTGTTGCTTCTGGGTTTTTAATATGTATTAATCAGGACTTTTTCAGCTTCAGGGGTCAGAAAATAACTCCAAGCAGTTTCAGTAATAAGCAATACATTGAGGATATCATCTCATTTAACTGTGTATCCTTTAGGCACAGTTGGATATAGACATTCAAATTTTCTTGTGAAGTCTCTATCCATTACTTACCTGTTTATCTCATAATATCTCTAGTTCTGCTGCCTTCTGCAGCTTCACTCAGGAAGGTGTGTCTGCTGGCTGGGAAATATCACCACTGGTAGTCCAAGGCTTACTGTCTCCAGGCTCATGATCCAAAAGAAACACTCTTTTCATGGGTGTCTATATATCAAACGTCAAAGAAGATTCTAACTGACCCTATTTGGGGCACACTCCTACCCTGTACCAAGCTTTATGCCAGGAGGATTTGGGCACTCTGTTACCGAGCCAAACTTGGGTCCACTCACCTGCACAGTAAAGCCAATCTACTGACATCAGGTTGTGGTGAAGGAAAGTGCAGCGTTTACTGCAGGACACCAAGCAAGGAGAATGGGTGGCTAATGCTCAAAAGACCAAAACTCCCTGAAGGATTTCAGGGAAGGGTTTTTCAAGGCAAGGTGAGGGAGAGGGTTGCAGGGTGCCAGATCAGCTCATGGACATTTTTCTGATTGGTTGGTGGAGAGGTAACTGAGTGGTATTTGGGGAGTTAACATCATCAACCTTTTGGATTTAACTAGTCTGGGGTCTACATGTATGTGGTCAGCATGCAGCTAACTTTTTTCACTTGGGGAGGGCTTTAGTATCTGTAAAACAACTCAAGGACATGGCTAAAATATTATTTATAGTCCTTAAGGAGGAAGTAAAGGTCCCTGACTTTGTATTATGGCTAAACTATTAGCTTGTCTCGCTTGACTGTTTTTGTTTCCACATTTTCTCATTTTTGATTGAATTTGTTCTCTGGAACTCAGGGAAGACCTAGGAGGCTAAAGCTCTTTTAAAACAGGAAGCAAGGGACATGGTGGGGGTGGGTGGGGGTGCTTCTGTCCCCAGAAAGGCCTTCACAGGGCCTTGCTCGGTTATATAACTGGCCAGCCTGGGCCACATACCCATGTGTATGCAGTGTGACCAGAGTGAATAACATGCCCATAAGAAGATGGAGAGCAAATGGGTGGATCCTCAGAGAAGGGATGCCTGCCATTTTATTACCAACACACATAACTACTACAACATAATTTTACCACTCATGTCTCTGCATACCCCCGGCTTCCTTATTTCAGGGTTCTGTGCTTTATCTTCCATCAAAAGCATAGACCTCATGTGGCTTTCACCTCACCCTACTGAGGTGACAAATCAATAGACAAATTACAGGCACATAGAAGTACTAATCCTTTTGAATCTCAGAGAAGGAAAGCTTTGTAGGCACACACACAGCCTTCCACTGGACTATCTGGCTTTCTGAAAAACACCAGGAGAAACATTTGGTAATGACCTGGCTGTGAGACACACTTAATCCCCATTCTCCCTTCACCGGCCGAGACAGAAAACAATTGGGGTGGTGTTTCGTTTCACCCAACAAAACAACGGGTGATGGTTGCTGCAGAACTTGGAGTAATTTTCCCTTGAGAGAATGAACCATTGCGGACTGGACAGAATCAACCAGCTGAGTCCCTTCAGGCAGGTGCTTAACTTTTATGCGAGGGCTCTAGAGTTCAATAATTCATGCTCATGCAGCCAGCAACAAGCAGATGGCATTCAAACTCTATTCAGATTTTGATTATAAAACATCACCCCAAATGAGTTTTATGATGGAAAAACATACTAGGTGACTTCAGCGGGATGAAAGAGAAATCAGGGCTTTGACGTCAAATGAACGGAAGTCAGTCTCGGGGCCGCTGTACATTGGCTGTGTGACTTTGCCTGAAGGTTGAACATCTCAGAACTTCTGTTTCTTCGTCAATAAAATTAAGATAAACCTACTTCACAAGGCTTTGAGCTCATATAAATGAGATAGTATTGTACATGGAAAGTGCAGTAGTGCAATAATGTAAGACAAATTTCTATGGCTTGCCAGAAACACAACAAATGTTAATTTCCTTCCCCTCTTCAGATTCTTTCTCTTTCCTTCCCCATCCCTACCCTCTTTACAGCATGGAAGCCAATGTTTTCTATAAGTATGAATGTAGAACTGAGAGTAAAAGGGGAGAATGAAGAAAAAAGGTGATGAAAAGAATCTTCATGTTAAAAATAGAATTTACAGTTTGCTTCCACAATAGTTTATCTCAACTGAAGGGAGACAGAGAAAAGATGAAGATGGTCAGGCAATTAGTACTATCTCAGGGTTTCAAAGTTTATGCCTCTTCAAAGAGATTTAAGCATTTTGTGCAGTTTTAGTCTAATATACTTGCTCAGTAGTCATTAAAATACATCAGCCACCTTGTATGGGAATATCTTCCAGAAAAGAAAGTAAAAAAGCAGCTCAGCCATTTACAAAACTACATCAAATCTCCATTTTCATTAGAATAAGACATAACTCAGACCAGTGGCATCAAACTTGGATAGATGGGAGAGCTTGATAAAAATGCAGCTACTTAAACTTCCCTCTAAGAGATTCTGGTCAAATTGGTCAGGGATGGGGTCCAAGAGTCTGCATTTTTTACATTTCCCAAGATTCTGATCTAGGTAAACCACAGACTTCATTTTGAGAAACACTGGTTGAGTGGTTAAGAGCTTGGGGTTGAGAATAGACATACTTGAGCTCAAATTCTAAAATCTACCACTTTCTAGCTTCATGAACTTTGGCAAATTTTTAACCTCTCTGATCCCCAGTTTTCTAATCACAGGTTGCTGTGATAATTAAATAAAATATACTGTGGAGTGCTTAGCACAGTATCTGGTACATAGGAGGAAGCACTCAATAAATATTAGCTATTGATATTATATTATTATGCAAAGTCAAAGGAGCTTCAATTCCTTTTTTCCTAATTTTTTCATTCTTCCTTGCTTTTCTTTCTTTTCCTTTTATGAATCCAAAATAACAGTGTATTAGGCAAGATGGAAGTTTATTTAGATTTCAGACACAAATCTGGAAGTA
Organism: Kogia breviceps; assembly: GCF_026419965.1. Taxonomy (NCBI): domain Eukaryota; kingdom Metazoa; phylum Chordata; class Mammalia; order Artiodactyla; family Physeteridae; genus Kogia; species Kogia breviceps. The sequence goes on from NC_081313.1 coordinate 122,672,246, forward strand.
AAGTAGTCCAGGACTTGCCTGGCAGCTCTGCAACCCAGACTACTTTGTCCCCTTTTTAGGTGTGACCCTTATCCTCATTGTTCAAGATGGCAGCTAGAGTGTCAGCTCTGCATCCCACATAACAAAATGGAGGGAAGAAAAAGAAAGTCAGTCTCTCTCAGTAGGGACACTTCCTAAAATTTGCTTATATCCCATTGGCCAGATGTAGCTTCCAGCGAGCCTGGCAAATGTGACCAGTGTGTGCCAGGTGCTCATATACCCATAAAAATGTGATTTATATCACAGTGTAAAATTGGGAGAAGGCTTAGGGACAATTATTATTCCCTGATATGTCTAACCCTGGGAGTCCAACAGATTCAGATCATTCCCCAGAAATCCTCTGTTCTTGATCTGCTTCCACCTGCTTCTCAAGTAAGGGAGAAGCTTCTCCAAAAGGTAGTCATGTGGTTTGTTGATCCCACTCAGCTAGGCTTATTTTCTTCCTAAATTCCTCCCATGACTTTCACTTCTTATCCCCCAGCTTCATTCATTTTCTTTTTATTATCCAATTGTAATAGACAGTACAATTTTTTCATTGTAGAAAAGTTAGAAAATACTGCAAAGCACTTAGGGAAACTTTTTTTTAATATTAAAAAATCTCATCACTTAGAAATAACCACTCTTAAAATGTTAGTATATAGCCATCTAGCATTTTCCCCAGGTAAAAAATATATATGTATATTTACAAAGAGAGCCTAGTCTATATAACTGTTTTTAATCTCTTCTATTATACTTAACAGTATATTATGAGTAACTCTCAGTGTTATTAATTATAGATCAACATCACCAGTTTTAATGACTGTAGGGTTTTCTATTGTATGGTTGTATCATAATTTATTCAACTGGTTCCATTTATCTACAACAGTGTGTTAAACCTCCTAGCACATACATCTTTGCTCATTTGTCCACCAGTTTCCCAAGGATGAGCTGTGTTCCTGTGGTTTTCTAACTCCCCAGGGACCAGCAGAAAACCATTGCTCTGCTGCTGTCCCATCAGCAATATGATGCTGTTCAGGTCTTGTCTCGACCCTGAGGCTGCTTGAAATTCCTTTTCAAATGAACACTGCAGACTCTGAAGGTCCTTGAAGGTCCCAGCAAGACTGTCCCCAGCAGGGGGGAATACTCCACCCAATGGCCAAGGAAAGCACAAAATACAATACAATCACAGGTGACACTGAAGGGCTTTCTATAAAACCTAAGTTACTAGAACTTTCCATTTGCCAAACTGACCTCAAACAAGACCAAAGTGAGGCCATTTCTCTGTGGAGAAACCAGTTTCAATCAGGAAAAGAAATGCATTTGACTGAAATAATTATTTAGACTGACAATTGATTTGACAAATGACAATTCTTTAGCTGATTTCTTTTAGGTGATGATTGATTTCTGACTGTTAACTCATCTCAGTTGTGCTTCCTAAAGATCCAAACACACATGAGGTTTACACTTTCTAGACAGGCTGAGGACAAATTATAATGCATCACTCTCACATAGCACTTTCTATTTTCAGGGGGTTTTCACCTCAATTTTCTTGCTGTCAACACTGAGCCCTACATTACAGGTGTTAATTCTAAGAGGTGTCATTTATTGAGCACATACTATGTACCAAGCAATACACAGAATGCATTATCAATATTTTTTAGTCCTCACAGCAACTCTAATGAGGTAGACATTCTGTTATTACCCCATTTTATAAATGAATGCGGTTTAAGAAAGATGAAATAGCTTGACCACAGTCACACAAGAGCAAAGAGGTGGAGCCAGAATTCAAAATCAGTATTCAGATCCCAGAAAGAGTCACAGCCTCACTCAAGTTCACATAGTTGTGGAGTCAAGTCCAAAATCCTGTCCCCTGCATAGTGATTAAGAACAGGGTCTCTGGGCTTCCCTCGTGGCACAGTCATTAAGAATCCACCTGCCAATTCAGGGAACACAGGTTCAAGCCCTGGTCTGGGAAGATCCCACATGCCGCGGAGCAACTAAGCCTGCGAGCCACAACTACTGAGCCCACGTGCCACAACTACTGAAGCCCGCGCCAAGAGCCCGTGCTCCACAACAAGAGAAGCCACTGCAATGAGAAGCTGGCTCACCGCAAGGAAGAGTAGCCCCCGTTCGCCACAACTGGAGAAAGCCCACGTGCAGCAACAGAAACCCAAAGCAGCCAAAAATAAATAAATAAATAAATGTATTTTTTTTAAAAAGAACGGTCTCTAAAATCAGATTGTCAGAGTTCAAACCCCATATCTGCCATTTCCTAGCTGTGTCACCTTAGGTAACTTCCTAAACCACCTTGTGCCTCAGTCATCTCATATTAGAAAGAGGAATAATAGTGTCTATCTCAAAGGTTAAACAAGATGACCCACGTACAGCATTTAGTACATAAGAAGTGCCCTGTATTTAGTAATTAATATGATCCCTTGTGTCCCTCCAGCCTCTAAGCCATACATGTTTTATTGATCTGTGACACTGCAGGTGCCGCGAGCAAAGGCCTTGTGCAACTACCGAGGGCAGAATCCCGGTGACCTGAGGTTTAATAAGGGAGATGTCATCCTCCTCCGGAGACAGTTGGATGAGAACTGGTACCAGGGGGAAATCAATGGAGTCAGTGGGGTCTTCCCAGCCAGCTCCGTAGAGGTACTCAAGCAGCTTCCCCAGCCACCCCCACTCTGCCGGGCCCTCTACAACTTTGACCTCCGCAACAAGGACAAGAGTAAGAACCAGGACTGCCTGACCTTCCTCAAGGTAAGATTCTGGGCAGCTACCAAAGTCACCAGTGACCACATAAAGACTGGCAGAACCTCGAGTTGTTTGTTTAATATTTGCTGATTGTTTTAAATTATATTTTATCTATAAATGTAGAAATGTGTGCCTATATATGTAATGTGTATGTATAATTCAAACATATGGTAGTAAAGTTGCCCGAGAAATCTAATAGGAGTTTGATGGGAATCCTCAAACCTTTTCTATTGCAACTGCAAAACTAAGTATCTGTACACTCATTCATTCATTCTACAATCACTTTTGAGCACCTGTTCTTTGCAGACACTGGGGAGACAGCATGAACAAGTCACAGCACCTACCCTCAGGCAGAGTAGTGAGAAACAGACACTTGGACAGAAGATTACAGACACAGTTTAACAGCGTGCTGTGTAGAACTACAGATCTTACCTCTTCATTGTGTATCTGCAGGGGTGTTCTCACTGACCAAGTTCTCATCACCTGGTACTACTCATTTACAACACTCTATTTTGTTTGTAAACATTGCATTCAAAACACTCCAAACAACACAATAACATAATAATATCTTTACACATAAATCACCTCTTACAAGATATATTTTCCAAACTCATTAGTTACCCTAAGGTTTTTTCCCTTTCTTTTTTTTTGGATGATTCTTCAGCATTTGCAAGTAAGGACAAGTCTACTAAAGTCTAGAGTACAACCATCCCTCGGTATCTGAGGGGGATTAGTTCTAGGACACATTGATTCCTGAAGATGCAGAAGCCACGGACGTGGAGGGTCGACTGTACTTTAAGTCATCATATTCAGTACTTATTATTTGGTAAACATTTGAATTCTCTCTTAGAAACCAAAGTTGGGGTGATTTTCATTCTTTGCTACTTATGATAAGTAGATCAAATACAAGTACAAGTGGCACTGCTACAGTAGCTCAGGAAAGGTCTTGTTTTGTAAAACATTTTTATTCCATCACTACTGGAAATGAGATTTACTTAAGATTCATTCAAACTGGATAACCCCACTGTCCTCCACATTTTGAAATACTGATCTTTGTTATGTCTTAGCACCTCAGAGTGAGTCCCCTAAGGAATGTCATTCTGTAGCTGACCTGTAAATTTTATACTTTGACTACAGCTGGAGAAGCGCAGTTCAATTCCACAAGCGTTTATTGAGTATTTACTTTGTGCCAGGCATTTGACACTAAGCTCTAGGGACACAGCTGGACGAAGACATAGGCAGGAAGCAGTACCTGCTTTTTTGCCCTTTTCTGGGAATTTGCAAACTGGGGGACACTTACCCACCTGCTTGTTCATTCATTGAATCCATCCATGTGCCAAGCTGTCCACTGGAGATAAAGTGATGAGTCATTGTCCCTGTCTTCACAGAGCCAGCAGTCTAGTGGAAGGAACAGACACATAAATGGGAAATTAGGACAGAGGACCCAGAAGAGAGGATTTGATCCCTTCTGGAAGGCTATTGAAGGCCAAGACCACACTAGGATATCTCATGGCCTTCCTAAATTCAGCATGTCCAAAAAAACTCAAGATCTTCTCTCCAGAAGCTTTTATTCCTAGTATTTTCTACCTCAGTAAATTTTCCAGTTTATTTACACATGCATTTATTCATTCACACATGCATGCATCAAGAAATATTGATGTTTAAAAACTGTGAATCACTATGTTGTACACCTAAAACTTATATAATATTGTACATCAACTATACCTCAATTTAAAAAATTTTAAAAAGAATGATTGGTTGACTGCTCTAGGTGAGCTGCTATATAAGGTCCTAGGGACAAAAATGAACAAAACAGATACAGGCCCTGCACACATGAAGTTTATGGTCTGATGGGGTGGACAGGCACTAAAGGAATCATAACCTATAAATATGTAATTACAGGCTGTAATAAGACAGAGAAATCTAAGAAAGGGTACAATGCAGTAATGGATTTAGATTTGGATTCATCTGTATTACTAAGGGGCATAGATCAGAAGATCAGAGAGATCATTGGATGAATATTTAGATTTAGATTGAAAACAGGTACGGACATGGAAAGGTATTCCTGATGTGACATTAAGTGAAAACTCAATGTATCCTATATGACTTCATTTGTAAGAAATGCCAAATGAATGTATTTTGCTAGGAGTCAGAGTAGTGGTTACCTCTTGCTATGTGACAGGAAAGAGTACTAAAGAGCCATCTTGGTGCTGGAAGTATTTTATATCTCTTACTCTGGGTTGGGGTTTTGTGGATATATTCAATTTAAAAAAATCATCAAGCTTTACATCTAAAATGTTTGTACTTTACTGTATGCCTACGTACATTTTCTGAAAAGTTTTTAAAAATCAGTGTGTCTCTATGTACATATATTTTATCCTCATAGAAAAGAGTCTGGGAAAAAAATGTGTCAACCAAGATGTTAACAGTAGTTGTATCTATATTGTGATAGAATTCTTTCTTTGTTTTGCTTATCTGTGTTTCCAAATGTTTCTACAAATCTCCATATAACCTTTGGTAATAAGAAACATTCAAATAAAAAGCCACTTTATGTTTGATACATTAAAAATTAAATAGGGGCCTTCCAAGGTGGCACAATGGTTAAGAGTCCGCCTGCCATTGCAGGGGACACAGGTCGAGCCCTTGTCCAGGAAGATCCCACATGCCATGGAGCATCTAAGCCCGTGCATCACAACTACTGAGACTGCATTCTAGAGCCCCCGAGCCACAACTACTGAAGCCCACGCACCTAGAGCCCATGCTCTGCAACAAAAGAAGCCACTGCAATGAGAAGCCCTGAGAAGCCTGCGCACTGTAACAAAGAGTAGCCCCGGCTCGCAGCAATTAGAGAAAGCCCACATGCAGCAACAAAGACCCCACGCAGCCAAATAAATAAATAAATTTATTTAAAAAAATTTTTTGAACACTGAAAAGTGTTCAAAATCAGAATGCAATTCATTTTTCCTTTTGCTAAGCCAAAAGTCTATCTCCCTACCTCTTCCATCTTGGTTTCTCCATCAGAATAATTTAACTGAAAAGCCCAGATTCTGCTGGTGATGGAAAATTAGAGACATTTCCAAGTTTTCCTATTGGATTTCTTCAATGCTCCAAATTATTTCTACTCCTCTTTTGGCCTTGGTGACCCAAATACTGCCCCTTATGGAGAAAGATTATTTTAGCAGAAGATTTTGTAAATAAATTGTGAAAGAGTTACATTCCTTGCACCTTACACCATCTGAGACTCCAAGCTGATCTCCACTGAAGGCTCTCAGCACCTGAAAACTGTAAATGCTAACCAGGAGTAAATGCTAACCAGGAGACTTTCTCTCTTTCAGGATGATATCATCACTGTGATCAGCCGAGTGGATGAGAACTGGGCAGAAGGCAAGTTAGGAGATAAAGTCGGCATCTTCCCAATCTTGTTTGTAGAGGTACGTGACTATCGAGTCTACATCTGATTTGAGCTTACTCATAATTATACATGTGCTACAGTGAGTAATTCCTATTTGATATGAGGCTTACTTCAGAACTAACTAAAGTCTTGAAAGAAAAGATGCTAGATGATAATACCCATTTCTGGCAAGAGTATGGGAAAATGGGCCTTTTCATTCTGCTGACAGGAGTACAAATTGGTGCCGTCTCTCGTTTCCAGACTCAAAATCCTATCAAGGATGTTGAAAATGTACATCTCCTTTGAGTCATTAATTCCACACCCGAGAGTTCATTATAAGGAAATATTAAAACAAGTGTGCAAAGATATGTGTACAAAATATGCAAAAATGTTCACTGTAGCATTGTGCATAGTGGTACAAAACCAGAAATAATCTAAAACTCAACGATACGGATTTAGTTTTTTAAAATTACAGTGATGGAGAAATATATACCCATTAAAAATAATGTTAAAGGAGAATACTCAATATCATGGAGTATCTGGTATTATAGAAATATGTTTGTGATTTATTGTTAAGTAAAATAAAGTTTAATGAGTATAAAGTTTCAGATTTAGAAGATGAAGTTCTGGAGTTTATTACAATGTGGATAAAATTAACACTACTGAACTGTATACTTAAAGATGGCTATTATAGTAAATTTTGTTATGTGTTTTTTACCAAAATTAGAAAAAAAATTAACTGCTTGAAACTAGCTTTGTAAATACATGTGTATATATAAATAGATAAAGGGCTAGAAGACTTTGTACCAAGATATTAACAGTCGTGATCACCAGATGGTGATATTCTAGCTAATTTTCATGTTCTTCTGCTGACTTGTATTTTGTAAATCTTCAGAAATGAGCACATATTACTTCTATTGTTTTTTTAAAATCTACTTTGAAAAAAATAGAAAGAACACATGCTAGGCCATCTACCTATTTCTCCAGTATAGTAATATAACCTATAGCCCCTAACCTCTCTAGCCATCAGTCTCACCCCAGCTTGAAGCAGATCATTACAAATTTAAAAGAGAGGTTTCATTGTTTAACTGCACTTATTGGGTGCTTACCAAGCATAAAGCATTAAAAGCGAGCAGTGCTGAGCTATAAAAGAAGTAGAAGGTATGCTCCCTGCCCTCTAGGAGGGTGGGATGAAACAGAACAGAGGCAGAGTTGGAAAGAAGGGAACAGTTCTACCATTTGTAAGAGCTGAAGCGGGTTCTGAAGTGAATGGTGTGCCCAGAACACTGCCCAGCTGTCAAAGTTCCCTCACCCTCTCATCTCAATCTGTATAGAAGGAATGAAAGACAGAAGGGAAGGGAAGAGGAATGGTCCAGAGAGGCTGGTCCTCCTACTCTCTCCACTAAATGATCGTGCTTTTTCTCTTGTTGAAGCCCCTTCCAGGTACACCCACCCAACTCTCTCTATGCGTTCAACTTCATTCATTTTAGGAGGCTCAGCTAGAAATATTTTTCCATAAAATTCCAGCAACTAGTTGAATACTCAGTTGTCTCTTTCTTCTCAGAACACCTGATGGGTGTGTGGCTTGTACTTCACAGGCTAGCCTAACACAGAGCAGGTACTTCATTAAAAAAATTAGCTTTGGCACCTTTTCCCAATCACATTTCCTGAGATCCTCCCACCTCACTGCTTTTTCATTCTTTATGACACAAATACCTTGCCTTCAGGGAGGCAGATTCCAGATTCATTCTCCCATTTCATTCCATGCCTGTCTTGTGAATAAACCCTCTCTTTGCTGTAGACATCTACATCTCACTGTTTTGGCTTAGAGGATGTCAGGCAAGAGCAACCTGGTTTGGTAAAAGCTTCGTAGATCCTGTCTTTCAGCTGCCCAAGACAAATCTGGCAAGGAATCAGATCCAGAGAAGAGACTTCGTTGAATCACAAAACTGCTGTGTGGATTAAAGGCTCTTGGTGTTCCAGCCAGGTGTCAGGTCTGTGCCTCTGAGGTGGGAGAACCAACTTCAAGACACTGGTCCACGAGAGACCTCCCGGCTCCACATAATAACAAATGGTGAAAATCTCCCAAAGATCCCCATCTCAACACCAAGACCCAGCTTCACTCAACAACCAGCAAGCTACAGTACTGGACACCCTATACCAAACAAATAGCAAGACAGGAACACAGCCCCATCCATTAGCAGAGAGGCTGCCTAAAATCATAATAAGGCTACAGACACCCCAAAACACACCACCAGACGTGGACCTGCCCACCAGAAACACAAGATCCAGCCTCATCCACCAGAACACAGGCACTAGTCCCCTCAACCAGGAAACATACTCAACCCACTGAACCAACCTTAGCCACTGGGGACAGCCACCAAAAACAACGGGAACTACAAACCTGCTGTCTGTGAAAAGGAGACCCCAAACACAGTAAGATAAGCAAAATGAAAAGACAGAAAAACATACAGCAGATAAAGGAGCAAGGTAAAAACCCACCAGACCTAACAAATGAAGAGGAAATAGGCAATCTACCTGAAAAAGAATTCAGAATAATGATAGTCAAGATGATCCAAAATCTTGGAAATAGAATAGACAAAATGCAAGAAACATTTAACAAGGACCTAGAAGAACTAAAGAGGAAGCAAGCAATGATGAACAACACAATAAATGAAATTAATAATTCTCTAGAAGGAATCAATAGCAGAATAACTGAGGCAGAAGAATGGATAAGTGACCTGGAAGATAAAATAGTGAAAATAACTACTGCAGAGCAGAATAAAGAAGAAAGAATGAAAAGAACTGAGGACAGTCTCAGAGACCTCTGGAACAACATTAAACATACCAACATTCGAATTACAGGGGGTCCCAGCAGAAGAAGAGAAAAAGAAAGGGACTGAGAAAATATTTGAAGAGATTATAGTTGAAAACGTCCCTAATATGGGAAAGGAAATAGTTACTTGAGTCCAGGAAGCACAGAGAGTCCCATACAGGATAAATCCAAGGAGAAACATGCCAAGACACTTATTAATCAAACTATCAAAAATTAAATATAAAGAAAACATATTAAAAGCAGCAAGGGAAAAACAACAAATAACACACAAGGGAATTCCCATAAGGTTAACAGCTGATCTTTCAGCAGAAACTCTGCAAGACAGAAGGGAGTGGCAGGACATATTTAAAGTGATGAAGGAGAAAAATGTACAACCAAGATTACTCTACCCAGCAAGGATCTCATTCAGATTTGATGGAGAAATTAAAACCTTTACAGACAAGCAAAAGCTGGGAGAGTTCAGCACCACCAAACCAGCTCTACAACAAATGCTAAAGGAACTTCTCTAGGCAAGAAACACAAGAGAAGGAAAAGACCTACAAGAACAAACCCAAAACAATTAAGTAAATGGTAATAGAAACATACATATCGATAATTACCTCAAATGTAAATGGATTAAATGCTCCCACCAAAAGACACAGACTGGCTGAATGGATACAAAAACAAGACACATATATATTCTGTCTACAAGAGACACACTTCAGATCTAGGGACACATACAGACTGAAAGTGAGGGGATGGAAAAAGATCTTCCATGCAAATGGAAATCAGAAGAAAGCTGGGGTAGCAGTTCTCATATCAGACAAAATAGACTTTAAAATAAAGACTATTATAAGAGACAAAGAAGGACACTACGTAATGATCAACGGATCTATCCATGAAGAAGATATAACAATTGTAAATATTTATGCACCCAACATAGGAGCACCTCAATACATAAGGCAAATACTAACAGCCATAAAAGGGGAAATCGACAGTAACACAATCATAGTAGGGGACTTTAACACCCCACTTTCACCAATGGACAGATCATCCAAAATGAAAATAAATAGGGAAACACAAGTTTTAAATGATGCATTAAACAAGATGGACTTAATTGATATTTAAAGGACATTCCAACCAAAAACAACAGAATACACATTTTTCTCAAGTCCTCATGGAACATTCTCCAGGACAGATCATATCTTGGGTCACAAATCTAGCCTTGGTAAATTTAAGAAAATTGAAATTGTATCTAGTATTTTTCTGACCACAACACTATGAGACTAGATATCAATTACAGGAAAAGATCTGTAAAAAATACAAACACATGGAGGCTAAACAATACACTACTTAATAAAGAAGTGATCACTGAAAAAAATCAAAGAGGAAATCAAAAAATACCTAGAAACAAATGACAATGGAGACACGACAACCCAAAACCTGTGGGATGCAGCAAAAGCAGTTCTAAGAGGGAAGTTTATAGCAATACAATCCTACCTTAAGAAACAGGAAACATCTCGAATAAACAATCTAACCTTGCACCTAAAGCAATTAGAGAAAGAAGAACAAAAAACCCCCAAATTTAGCAAATGCAAAGAAATCATAAAGATCAGATCAGAAATACATAAAAAGAAGTGAAGGAAACAGTAGCAAAGATCAATAAAACTAAAAGCTGGTTCTTTGAGAAGATAAACAAAATTGATAAACCATTAGCCAGACTCATCAAGAAAAAAGGGAGAAGACTCAAATCAATAGAATTAGAAATGAAAAAGGAGAAGTAACAACTGACACTGCAGAAATACAAAAGATTATTAGAGATTACTACAAGCAACTCTATGCGAATAAAATGGACAACCTGGAAGAAATGTTCAAATTCTTAGAAATGCACAACCTGCCAAGACTGAACCAGGAAGAAATAGAAAATATGAACAGACCAATCTCATGCACTAAAATTGAAACTGTGATTAAAATCTTCCAACAAACAAAAGCCCAGGACCAGATGGCTTCACAGGCGAATTCTATCAAACATTTAGAGAAGAACTAACACCTATCCTTCTCAAACTCTTCCAAAAGATAGCAGAGGGAGAAACACTCCCAAACTCACTCTATGAGGCCACCATCACCCTGATACCAAAACCAGACAAAGACATCACAAAGAAAGAAAACTACAGGCCAATATCACTGATGAACATAGATGCAAAAATCCTCAACAAAATAATAGAAAACAGAATCCAACAGCACATTAAAAGGATCATACACCATGATCAAGTGGGATTTCCTCCAGGAATGTGAGGATTCTTCAATATATGTGAATCAATCAACATGATACACCATATCAACAAACTGAAGGAGAAAAGCCATATGATCATCTCAATAGATGCAGAGAAAGCTTTTGACAAAATTCAACACCCATTTATGATAAAAACCCTGCAGAAAGTAGGCATACAGGTAGGTAACTTTCCTCAACATAATAAAGGCCATGTATGACAAACCCACAGCCAACATCGTCCTCAATGTTGAAAAACTGAAACCATTTCCACTAAGATCAGGAGCAAGTCAAGTTTGCCCACTCTCACCACTATTATTCAACATAGTTTTGGAAGTTCTAGCCACAGCAATCAGAGAAAAGAGAAATAAAAGGAATCCAAATCAAAAAAGCAGAAGTAAAGCTGTCACTGTTTGCAGATGACATGATACTATACATAGAGAATCCTAAAGATGCTACCAGAAAACTACTAGAGCTAATCAATGAATTTGGTAAAGTAGCAGGATACAAAATTAATGCACAGAAATCTCTGGCATTCGTATACACTAATGATGAAAAATCTGAGAGTGAAATTAAAAAACATTCCCATTTACTATGGCAACAAAAAGAATAAAATATCTAGGAATAAACCTACCTAAGAAGACAAAAGACCTGTATGCAGAAAATTATAAGATACTGATGAAAGAAAGTAAAGATGATACAAATAGATGGAGAGATATACCATGTTCATGGATTGGAAGAATCAACATTGTGAAAATGACTCTACTACCCAAAGCAATCTACAGATTCAATGCAATCCCTATCAAACTACCACTGGCATTTTTTACAGAACTAGAACAAAAAATTTCACAATTTGTATGGAAACACAAAAGACCCCAAATAGCCAAATCAATCTTGAGAATGAAAAATAGAGCTGGAGGAATCAGGCTCCCTGACTTCAGACTATACTACAAAGTTACAGTAATCAAGACAGTATGGTACTGGCAAAAAAACAGAAATATAGATCAATGGAACAAGATAGAAAGACCAGAGATAAACCCACACACATATGGTCACCTTATCTTTGATAAAGGAGGCAAGAATTTACAGTGGAGAAAAGACAGCCTCTTCAATAAGTGGTGCTGGGAAAACTGGACAGCTACATGTAAAAGTATGAAATTAGAACACTCCCTAATACCATACACAAAAGTAAACTAAGAATGGGTTAAAGACCTAAATGTAAGGCCAGACACTATCAAACTCTTAGAGGAAAACATAGGCAGAACACTCTTTGACATAAATCACAAGATCCTTTTTGACCCACCTCCTAGAGAAATGGAAATAAAAACAAAAATAAACAAATGGGACCTAATGAAACTTAAAATCTTTTGCACAACAAAGCAAACCATAAACAAGACCAAAAGACAACCCTCAGAATGGGAGAAAATAGTTGCAAATGAAGCAACTGACAAAGGATTAATCTCCAAAATTTATAAGCAACTCATCAGCTCAATAACAATAAAACAAGCAACCCAATCCAAAAATGGGCAGAAGACCTAAATAGACATTTCTCCAAAGAAGATATACAGATTGCCAACAAACACATGAAAGAATGCTCAACATCCCTAATCATTAGAGAAATGCAAGTCAAAACTACAATGAGATATAATCTCACACTGGTCAGAATGGCCATCATCAAAAAAATCTAGAAACAATAAATGCTGGAGAGGGTGTGGAGAAAAGGGAACCCTCTTGCACTGTTGGTGGGAATGTAAATTGATACAGCCACTCTGGAGAACAGTATGGAGGTTCCTTAAAAAACTACAAATAGAACTACCATACGACCCAGCAATCCCACTACTGGGGATATACCCTGAGAAAACCATAATTCAAAAAGAGTCATGTACCAAAATGTTCATTGCAGCTCTATTTACAATAGCCAAGACATGGAAGAAACCTAAGTGTCCATCAACAGATGAATGGATAAAGAAGATGTGGCACATATATACAGTGGAATATTACTCAGCCATAAAAAGAAATGAAACTGAGTTATTTGTAGTGAGATGGATGGACCTGGAGTCTGTCATACAAAGTGAAGTAAGTCAGAAGGAGAAAAACAAATACCGTATTCTAACACATATATATGGAATCTAAGAAAAATGTCATGAAGAGACTAGGGGTAGGACAGGAATAAAACACAGACCTACTAGAGCATGGACTTGAGGATATGGGGAGGGGGAAGGGTAAGCTGTGACGAAGTGAGAGAGTGACATGGACATATATACACTACGAAACGTAGGGTGGATAGCTAGTGGGAAGCAGCCACATGGCACAGGGAGATCACCTCGGTGGTTTGTGACCACCTAGAGGGGTGGGATAGGGAGGGTGGGAGGGAGGGAGACGCAAGAGGGAAGAGATATGGGAACATATGTATACGTATAACTGATTCACTTTGTTTTAAAGCAGAAACTAACACACCATTGTAAAGCAATTATACTCCAGTAAAGATGTTTAAAAAAAAAATTAGCTTCACAAGTGAATGAATGAAAAAAATATTTGGGAGGTTGTCTGACTGACCAGGAAAGAAATTCAGAGAACAAACCTTTCAACGTAACCCTCTCCTAAATATATATTCAATCATTCAACTTATTTTTCATTGAGTGCCTGCCATGTCAGTTCCTGTGATAAGTTCCAGTGATACAAGACAGGTATGAGTCCCTACTTTCAAGGATTGTAGGGTCAGACATGAATAAGTAATTATAAGTGTGATGAATGATGCCAAGAGTGAATGAGAGGGAACTATTGGGGAGAGGAGAGTATGATGTTCAACTTACCTGGGTAGGGTGTTGGCAAATGCCTTGTAAGCCAAGATCTGACAAATGATGAGGAGCAAGCATGGAGGGAAGAGTGTTTTAGGGAATGGAGGTAACATGTGCAAAAGTCCTGCAGGATGAGGAAGTGTGGTGCCTCCAGAGGACCAAAGAATACTAGAGCTGGAGCTTAGAGAGTAAGAGAGAGACGAAAAAAAAACAATGAAGCCAGGGAAGCAAATGGGACACAGACCACAGGAGACTTTGTAAACCTTCCTGCATTAGTCAGGATGAGCTAGGTTATGCTAAGGTAATAAACAGCCCCTGTAACTCAGTGGCTTCACAAAGAAAAAGTTATTTCGAATCCATATTACATGTTCAGCACAGAATGGTGAGAGGCTGTGCTCACACAGTCACTGAGGAACCCAGAATGATGAGGCTGGGCCATCTTGTAGCCGTGCCATCTGGAACACATGGACTTCCTAGGTTTCATGGCGGAGAAGAGTAAAGAAGAGTGAGTTGTGTATCAGCAAAGGCCTCAGCTCTGTGACATTTGTCACTCCCACTCATAGTCCATTGGCCTGAACCAGTCACATAGTCCCACCTGGCTTGAAATCAGCTGAGAAGTATAGGGGACTACTTGGAATATTTGCTGAGCATCATCAGCTCTGCCATATCATAAGAAGTTCGGACTTGACCCAGAAGTCAGAAGACACCACTGAAAAATTTAAAGTAAGGCAGTGACTCCATCAGATTTGGGTTTCTTAAAGATTGCTCTGGATACAGTGGGAAGAATAATTTGAGGAGGAGGGATTTTAAAAAAGCAGAAAGATCAATTAGGAGGCTACTACATGGCTCAGTTAGAAAATGATTGTAGCTTTGACTAGCAGATTGGAAACAACTGGACAGATTCCAGGAATTTTTAGGAGGTAGATCCACAGGAGCAGGGAATAGGGGTGAGGAAGTGGTCAAGGATCACACCCCACTTTCGGATTTGTGTGTCTAGGTCAGTGGTAGAGCCATTTGCTGGATCAAGCAACATATGCTAAAGTGGAACAATTACGATGTTTGGGAGATAACCGTTAAGTCTCCAAGGACAGAGATGAGCTACAACTAATCCTAGTTGGATACATAGGAGGTGCTTAAATTTTTGCAGATTAGAGCTTGCATGGTCCCCTGTATTATTTCAAGAAGCTTCTTCATAGGTCTGGGGAAAAAAAGGCATCACTGATTTCATTACCTATTTCTGATATCCTTTTTTTCCAAAACTTCTACATTTAATGATTATTCATTTGGATACTCTCCCCACTACTCCACCTGTAAAATTAGTGATTACAAGAACCCTCACAATCATCATCAAACTAGGGTCCTGTTCTCCTAATTGCTAGGAGGGGAAAAGATAATCAAGTGGTTGCTCTAATCTGGGAACCTGGTTTTCAAAAATTACTTGACATCTAAATTGAGCTTTTTAAAGCAGTACTTAAAATTTGACTCCAGTCATTTCATTAAGACCAGCACTTGCTGAGAACCCTTTTAATGAGTTTTGAACTACCAGCGCCATGCAAAGCAATTGGAAGGAAGCAGAGCTTTCTTCTGAGACTGAGGTGGGCTTTTTGGCATAAACAGGATTTTTCTTGTTAATGTATCGTTTGACTTATTGAATTACATCCTGGATAAAAGGTGGTAAAACAAACGCGGAGCTTAGGCCCGATCTTGTCAGGACTTCTCCAGCGGGGCCTGCCTGGGTTATATGAACCTCGCTCAGCCCAGTGAACCTCAAGGATATTGTTTCAAATGAGTGGGTGCAAATTGAAGAACTCTGCAGTCCTTCCCCAGCTGAGCTATTAATCACCCTGGCAGAGGACTGGAAAGACCCTAGAGTCACACGGGGTTCTTTGTCTGTGTTGCTGATGGAAACACTCGTGGTATTGCTCACCTGTGGGCAGAACAATTAGGTGAAGTCAGAAAAAAATTAACTTATTTCATCGTGGCTATGAATGACCAGAAAGAACTTTACTCATGCAACTCAGAGAGCGTGTATTATCGTCTTACTGGGTGAACAATGGCGGGATGGGTGCTCTGGGAGAAAGTGAGACATGGTCTAGGCTTCCATCAGAAGCACCCTAAATAATTTCAGTAACTTCCCAGTTGATCTCCCTCCTTCCAGTCTGGCACTTCTGAATAGCAGCCCGAGTGAGCTTTTTATGTTTGTTTGTTTGTTTTTTACATACAGTAAAATTTGCTCTTTTTGGTGTCTCTGCATTCTGATAAATGCATCCAGTATAACCACACTACCATCAAGATATAAAATAGTTCCAACACCTGCCAAAAAATACGAGGGCAGGCTGCCTCTTGGAAGTCCGCTCCTTCCCTGACCACAACCCCTGGCACCTACTGATCTGTTTTCTGCTCCTGCAGTTTTCCTTTTCCAGAATGTCACAGAAATGGAATCATATAGAATGTAGCCTTTGGAGTCTGGCTCCCTTCACTTAGCATAATGCCCTTGAGGTTCAACCATGTTGTTGGGTGTATTGGTAGCTCGTGCCTTTTTGTTGTTGTTGAGTCATAGTCCACGATGCGGATGTGCTGGAGTCTGTCATCCATTCGCGGATTGAAAGACATTGTGATTGTTTCCAATTGTCTGGCAGCTATCACTAAGCAGATATAAACATGAGCATACCAATTTTTGAGTGAGCCTGAGTTTTCATTTCTCTTGGGTAATTACCTAGCAGTGGGATTGCTGGGTCAGATGCTAAGTAGGAAACTGCCAAACGGTAGCATGAGCTTCTAAATAAAAGCATACATCAGATCATGCCACCCTTCCACCTAAATCCTGCCAAAGGCTTCCTATTACACTCAATAAACTCAGAGCCTCCCAGCCTTATGCGATCCAGCTCCTGCCTGTCTCCATGGTCTCCTCTTTACCACCTGCTCCTCACTCACTCTGGTCTCCTTCTTTCTGGTTCTTTCCCATCTTTTTCTCAAACAGGCTGAGCTTTCTCCCTCTTCGGAATATTTCCACTAGCTTGCGGTCCCTCTCCTGGCATATTCTCATGCCTGTCTTCACATGGCTGGTTCCTTCTTGGCATCTGTGTCTCAGCTTGAATGTCACCTTCTGAGCAGGTCTTCCTTGACAGTCTCCCACCCATCTAAAGTAGCCACCTCCCTCAGTCACCCTCTGACACATGAGAGCATTTATTACCACCTGGTCTTTTCTTGTTTGGTTGTTTACATGCTGGCTCTGCCATTTATGTCACCCCTTCAGCTCTCTTTAAAGTGGGCACAATAATGCCTCTTCCCCTACTTGATGGTTTCTTTTCACAATATTACAAGCTTCTGGCAGCAGGAACTACATCTTTTTTAAGATTTTCTATCTCAACTATATTAATCATCTTAATCATCCTCACATTGTTATTAAAAAGTTCTTAAATGAAGAAAAAGTTCTTAAAGGAGCAAACTCCCTTTTACCTCTATAGGTGAATCTCTAAATTAGAATGAGACACATGCTTTTAGAGGGCAACTGGTGACAATCATCTGATGGAAATTTAAGTAAGTGTCCTGGAAAGTTTATTCACACAATCCCCTTTGTCAGCATATTTCCAATTTCTGAAGGACACGAACTCACAGGGCCCTTGGTGGGCAGGGTACACACAATACAATACAGTCAGTGGTGGTGCTAGAGGTGGCTGGAGCTAGATGGCAAGGGCTGGGTGTTAGGTTTTCAGGAATCTTGCTAGCCAGTTGTTAAACCATTGGTAGATCTTTACACCACAGAGATTGGTAAACTCTACAGATCGGGGTGAGGGGGGTCATTTGTTTGTTTGTTTTGTTTGTTTTTCTGATGTACCAGCACACCACTGATGATAAGAGGTATGGAACAAGAGAGAATGGTGATGAGGTAAAAGTATTTAAAGGAAGTAGTAAAAGGTGGTCTTAGCCTTAGGTGATCTGGATTTACATTCTGGTTGAACACTTATCAAACGTATAAACTTGAGCAGCTTCATCCACTGATTATTGCACAAACACTCACTGAGCACCCACTCTGGGATACAGCAGAGAACATGTATATAAGGTCTCTGCCCTCAGGCAGCTAACAGTCCAGCAGAGGAAAGGAAGATAAATGATTACCATGTGGAGTGGGAAAGCATGGGGGCTGCAGGAACATGGAGAAGGGCAAACAGCCAAGTCAAGGGTGGAGTGGGGGATTCAGGGGTGGCTAGAGGAAGAGGGAAGGGTCCCCCAGGTAAAGGAGGCTGGGATGATGCTGTGAGAGAAAATCAGAGCAGAGTACCATGGATTGTTTTAAATTCTTCAGACCTCAATAAGAGTCATACCTACGTTGCAGGACAGTTGTGAGAATTGATTGATATACTAAAGGAACTGGGATATATTGATAACAGATGGAAGCTGACCAAGGAATGACAACTGAGGCGGTGGCATCTGAGCCGACTTCAGACTAGCCTGGGTAAGACACGGCCACTCACACGAGATCAGGATGACTAAATTCTCATCGGACCTTTTGTCTTTTCAGCCAAATCTCACAGCAAGACACCTCCTAGAGAAGAACAAAGGCCGTCAGTCATCCCGCACAAAAGGCATGTCCCTGGTGTCATCCTCCAGAGGCAAGGCGACCAACACACCCACACTCCGAAGGGGCCCGGGGTCCAGGAGGAAGGGGCCCGGGCAGTTCTCCATCATGACAGCCTTGAACACCCTCAACAGGATGGTGCACTGTCCCTCGGGGCGCCATATGGTGGAGATCAGCACCCCAGTGCTCATCAGCTCCAGCAACCCCTCTGTGATCACCCAGCACATGGAGAAAGCGGATGCTCCTCCCAGCCCTGTGGGGCAGGTAGGGAACAAACCCCTGGGATAAGGGTACCTTGGAGTTGGGCAAGTGACCCACACCGTGTCACAAGCAATATTGGATCTTTAGTACCTGCTAAGCCCCCATAATGCATTAATAATAACTAATGTCATTATGTGTCAGAGCTGTCTATACATGATCTCATTTCATCCTTGAAACAGTCTGTGAGCTAGGTATTATTATTGTTGTTGTTACCCCCATTTTACAGATGAGAAAACTGAGGTTTAGAGGAGGGGGGTTTGCTTTCTCTTGCTAAGAGCCATGGCATGGTTCCTATCCCTTAGAGAACTTCCCTCCAAGGAGATAATGACATCTGTTTTCTGGGATCACAGTTTAACATTCACTGTTCCATCCTCCAGTAATGTATCAGGCATCACGTGGAAGGGAAGAAAAAGAAAGAAAAAGAAACTACGGGTTATTGGGTGTTTTCAGGACTAGCTATATGCTTTGTAAGGCCCAGTGAAAAATGAAAATGCAGGTCAAAAGTGATTAAGAATTTCAAGATGGCAACAGCAGAGACCAAGTGAAGGGCCCTTCTGAGCACAGAGCCCTGTGTGACTATACATGTCACACACCCTTGAAGCCAGCCCTGGTGGTTTTCATATGGAGCATTTAATAAGATGATGTATGTAAAGTGCTTAGCACAATGCCTGGCACATAATGAGTACCCAATAAGCATTAGCTCTTAATACTATTGTTATTAATACAACTACTGTTATTATTAAGCCTGGCCACTGAGTTGCCAACTGAAGGGAGATAAGCCAAGCGACAGTCCTGGCAATCCAGAAGGAGAACTACTTCTAACAGCATGAGGCTATTTAGGTTGAAGGATGCTTTAAAAGATGAAGGACCAGAGGTACAAGGCAAAGTAATTAAGAATTGCATGTCAGGTATTCTGCTATAAACACTCTTTGGAACCATGCAGGTGACAGCTTGAAAAGACAAACCTCAACTTGCTCTGATGTAATTTTTATTAAGCTCTAAATCTTGTTTTTAAACATGAATCTCTACCTTGGGATTAAATGACTTAATTGTACTCTAATCCCTTTTTAACAAGACAAGGAGGAGGAGAAAGTCAAGGGTTCCTCAAAGACCTGTGTGCTGGTCTAAAAGGAAAACAATCACCTGCTACAGCACTTCAGACCTTATACCACTGTCTGCATCTCTAGGAGGCTGGCTGTTGATGTCATTCTGCCCGCCCCTTGCACTACATACACACTCACACACAGTTACACTCTCCCCTCCCTATACACTCTCCTTGCATTAAAAAACTGTGAAATTCCCTTCCCTTCCTACACACACACACGCCAAACACTTTTTTACAAGTACATACACACTTTGTGCACCAAGTTTTACACCCTGTACACACGCATACATGCTCCAACATGGGAGCCTAGTGACTCACAGTTAAGCGAAAGACTAGCAGAATTTTTCTGAAACCACTCTTTCTAAATATATAGACATAGGTATACGAAGTACAGCCCACACTCAGTAGATCTAGGCTAGCTCACTCAGCTATAAGTTGGCTTCCCAAAGGATTTAACCAAGAGTCACTTTCCCTGTGCCTTTTTCATTCTTCTCCCTGGTCATTTACCTCATCAACAGAGAGGCTGGACTGAAGCAGAGAATTCTAGTAGGATTCAAAACAAGTAGTATTCCTTCCTAATGTTCACAAATGGTGAGAATTCCAAAGTGTGGGATTGGCACATCCTATCCCCAGGGAACCACTGCACAGTACTGATAGCCTTTTCTCAATTCACATGGTGGTGGATTATAAGTATTTCTACATGTTTGCCCAGATGTTGTCAAAAACACACTCTTAAAATGCCCCACTGGGCTTCCCTGGTGGCGCAGTGGTTGAGAATCCGCCTGCCGATGCAGGGGACACGGGTTCGTGCCCCGGTCCGGGAAGATCCCACATGCCGCGGAGCGGCTGGGCCCGTGAGCTATGGCCACTGAGCCGGCGCGTCGCGTCCGGAGCCTGTGCTCCGCAACGGGAGAGGCCACAACAGTGAGAGGCCTGCGTATCACAAAAAAAAAAAAAAAAAAAAAAAAAAAAATGCCCCACTTATGAGCTACATCTAAAGATGAGTGGAAAGTTGAGCAAATGACAAGATCTCCTGCTTCCTTTTTGTCTAACATCCTTGAGAGCTGTGGTTGGGTCTAGCTTATCAAACTCCCCCTCCTTCCCCATCCCAGCACCTTTCATAGTACATAGTCCCTAGTAGGTGCTCAGTAAATCAAGGAATCAAGACATTTGGCTTAAACATCTGGGTAGATGGTGGTGACATATACATAGACAGGGAAGAATGGAGAAGGAATTGTTTTCTATAGAAAGATCACAGGTAAGTGTAATTCTTTCAACCAGTAGACATCTGTTGAGTGCTTACAATGTACTAATTACCAGACTGAGTCCTGGGGATTCTACTACCAAAACATCAAGAACAGCAATAAAAATCTCAAACATTTATTGAAAGTAAAAGAATTGATAGGTAGAAAAGGAAGGAAGGAAGGAAGGGAGGAAGGAAGGGAGGGAGAAAGGAAGGGAGGGAGGAAGGGAGGAAGGAAGGAATTCTTTCTTTGTTGCCAGTGTCCTTCCTGCGCTCCATCCTAAAATATGGTAAGAGCCTTTGTAGGTGAGGTACTCTCACCACTTTACAGCGACGTAATTAAGGCCCCCAAAGGAAAATGGTTTGGCCAAAGTTCCTATAATTAGTGAACAGTGAGAGTCTGTTTTGATCGTAGAATTGTGTGATTCTGGCCCATAAGCCCTTGTCACTATGCTTCGCCATTAGCAGAGACGTCATCAGGCAACACCGTTACATCAATGTAGTTTATCTTGAATGTCTGTAGCCTCCCTTTTCTTGCACGTCTTCACTTGACTCCAAGGCTTTCCAGCATTCTCTTCCCTGCCCACCCCTCAGTAAAGAATTTACCCTAAGTCTTCTGCACCTCGAGAAGGTTTTCATTTACTATCACTTTGTTCCTTTATGAACTACCAACTGTGTCCAAGCATTGTGCACGGTACTGAAGGCACCAGGAGTAAACTTTTGCCCCCAAGGAACTCACAGTCTAGCAGGGGTACAGAAAATAAATGACTGACTATAGTGGAGTAAGGCTTCCTAAAATGAGATGAGCACCCTGATGGCACCCACACTGACTTAGGTGGTGAAGATACTTGGAATTTTACGACAGAACTGTCAACAGAGAAAGTTACTTCCTTTCCAACTTTCCCCAAGCCTCTTAGTGATATCAGAAAGTCTTAGTTTGGTGCTAGTCTGTCTTTGACATCCTCTATCAGGTTTTGCTAATCTCCCTCTGTCAGGAAGAGAGAACAAGGCATCAGGCTCAGAGCTTTGGGCAAGCAATTGCCCATCTCTGAATTTCATAACACTGTATGTTTTTATCATGTTGTTGGATGGTTATCCTCCATATCTTACAAGTGATACCAGTTCTTGTTCACAGAAGTCTATGAAAAAATTTTAATACTTCATTAAAGTGTTAAAGCTTTTTTTTTAAAGAACAGTGAGTTAATAAAGGTACAAGTGATATGTGGATATGGCAAAAACCATGACGATGGGAAGCAATGCAGTTTAGAAAGCATCAATCCAGAGTAAATACATGCATAATTAGAACGTGTAGGAAGTGCTACAGAAGCACTGTTAGCTTCAGTCATGTTCCCTGAGAGAGGGATATTTGAATATTTGAACATTGGCCCTTCAGTGACTGACGTGTATAAAGTCCAGGACAATTTTTTAGGGAAAAGCCTCTTTAAAGAATGCTCAGTCCCCACCAACTAAACAGAGGGGGCTTGGAGGAGCAAGGAGTAGATTTTCTGAAAACACCTCTAAAGAAACAATGAAGAGGTGGATTATCCTTCACCTCTTAAACGCCAAAGGGTAGCAGTTCCTATCTTCTCACAGAGAGGAGCTAAAGCAAGGAATTCTGTTTTCCTGTTGTCATTGTGTCCTCCCACCCTTGGGAAACCACCTGACACATCTGGCTGGAACGTCAGGAAGTGACCTTAAGGGTGAACTTCGGACTAAAAACAATTGTGCTTGAAAATAATTCAGGATTAGACCTGAAGACACTGAGTAGGTTCCGTGGGAAACTGCACTGGAGGAGATTAAGGAGGAGGATTGGAACCAATGTATTTGGCCTTTGGGGGAGTCCGGGAGATTAGGTCTGCACTGAGGACGGCCATGCCTTAGAAGGAGAAGGAAAGTCAACTGCATTGGACACGAGTTAGAAAGAAGTCCGTCAGTAATGCCTCTTAAGGGAAGCCACAGTGCCAGGCCCACCCTGGAGATTCCAAAACTGACTTGTTCAGGATGTGGAGTCACTTTGTCCCATCTCCCCACTCACAGCACCAAGAGGTGCTCTTGTTTTCTGTAACTCTATAGCCTTCCCAAGACATTCTGCTCCCCCAGTCTACACACCCTCCCTGCCCAGGGAACTCAGCCTCTTCCTCCCTTCCCCCTCCCGCCACTGCCAACCCCTCCAACCCCCTCCTTCAGCCGGCCCCTCCTCCTGTATCACAGGCCCAGGTGAGTGCAACTGCAGTGCAGCTATATAGCAAGCCTGTCGTCATTCCAGAGTTCTCTCTTTCCCTCACCTTCTACATCCAGTTCATCAGCAAGCTCAGTTTGCCACCTAAATTGCAACTGTATCTATTCATTCCATCCCACTGTCTTAGTTTTGGTCCCCATCACTGCTTCAGCCTCTTCCTGGTCTCCCAGAACCTTGCTCAATCTCAACCCCTCCCCCTGCTGACCCCCTCACCCCTACCCATTCTCCCAATCACAGCCTCCACACTCTTGCAAACCCAAATCCGTTTGGCTGCCTCTCCTCCTCAGACCACCAATGGTCCCCTGCAGTCTTCAGAAGCGGCAAGACCTGACATTAACTAAGTGCCCACTAAAAGTCAGAAACTATCACTATGAGATGATTTACAGACATGATGACTATTCTCACAACTGTTCAGAGTAGGTGTTCATATGCCCATTTTACCAAACAGAAAAGGTATGGGACAGAAAAATTAGATAACTTGCCCAAAGTCTGAAAGCTAGAAACAGACCCAGGATTTGAGGGCAGACCTGTGCCCTCTCTCCTAAATGAGTGAAGGCATTCTAAACCCTCCCTGATCTGACTGTAGCCTTCCAGCCTCCCCCCAGGTCCACCCCCACACACAGGCATACACACAAGTTGCAGTGACCTACTCAACATTTTTAAGCATAGTGTATACTAGACCGCCTCTTGGCTTTTTGTCCTTGTAGCCAGCATAGTGCCTGCATTACTCTGGGCAATGAACAAATGTTTGTGGAATAAATAAATGCTGTTCCTCCTCGAATTTATTTTTGGTTCATTTGCCTGTCACAGTCACATCCATACCCCAAACCATTTCTTCAAGGAAACTTCTGCCACCCCTCTTCTGCAGAATTAATATCTTTCCCCTGTGTTCACATCACATTGTTTACACTTGTGTTCTTTGTACTATAAGCACCCCATATTTATCTTATCACCAGGCTCACTAGATTGAAAACTTGTTGGGGCCAGGGGTGGTGTTTTATTCATCTATGTTGCTGCTGACTTTCCAAAGCCCCAATAAAGTTTTCTAATAACATATTTTTCCTCAAGAATCAAAAACAAAGACAGAGGCCTCTGACTTACTTAAATAACTACCAATCCCTTTCCCCTCTTCTGATTACCCAGAAAATAAAAGAGGTAAGATAGAGAGGGGAAAGACAGGTCACTGAAATCATTCCTTATGATGTGATTCCCTCCCCCCAGGCCTCCTCCATCCCATCCCAGGATGATGATGGCAAGTTCAAGCATCTTTCCTGGGCTCCTGGGAAGATGAGCTGTCATGTGCCTTAGGGAATCCTGAGGTCTGTAAAGCTGACTCTCCTTTCGATCCAATATTCCAAATACTCTGAAGAAAGTAATTTCTAGGAGCTTCAACTATAAGTCCAGATCTCCTGTGTCCCTTTGTCTCCATCTTTTGTAGAAATCTCCCAACCCAATTTTATGGTACTCAGGATGGCCATGAGAGATGGTTTTTACTGAGTAGTGAGATAATTTTTTTTCCTTTGGACACAGTGTCAGTGCTAATGTATGTTTAAGATTCTTAGCTAATCCTCCTTCTAAGGTAATTTACAGAAATAAACTTCCCCTATGCTTATATTCTTATTTTGATTATCTTCCAATATAAATTTTTATCTTTACAATTTTCACGCAACAAACCCCTGCTCACAAGTGAAGCTGTCAGAGCTCTCTTGAATTGGCCGGATTGGCCCCAAAGAATCATGAGTGAAAAGTGGGGAGGCTCCACTAAATGAACACCTGTCCCCTCAAACTGTTCTGTTCCATGTCATAATTATCTGCCCCCAAAATACCTTCTATGGGGCCTAACAGGTACTTGAAATATGTTTATTAAATTTTCAAGAACATACCCCTTGGGTGGAGACAGCCCCTTAGACTGTTCTCATATGTTATCAGTTAATGCCTTAGCAGGAGTTCCCTGGCAGACATCTGAAAGCAAAAGAAAAAGACACAGGGTAGAACCAGAGGGCCTCTGCTGCCCTCTGCTCTGCCAGATCCCCTGGGTAAAGAGCTGTCAGGAGCCACCTAGAGAAGCAGTGTTATGTCCAGGGGAAACCACTCCAGCCTTAGACCCAGACACCTCTCCCCTGTCTCAGCAGTGAGACTTCTGACAAGTCCGTAGCCACTCTAAGCTTCAGTTTCCATCAAAAAAGCAGGAATAACCCCTACCTCACAAGGCTGTCAGGAATATCAAAGATGTAAAGTGGGTGTAAAGTGCTTGGCTCCCATTTTTATTATTTTTGTTATTATTAAAAATGTTAGCAGTCAAAATTTCTTAGTAGTCAGTTGCTAGATTTCTCTTCAATCACTCTCCTCCAGGTTTTCTGAACGTTTTTGTAACAGAAAATTTCAAACACATATAAAAGTTAAGAGAAGAACACAGTGAATCCTCCTGTACATATCACCCAGTCTCAGCAATTATCCACTCATAGGCCAATCTTATTTCAGTTATACCCCCACTCATGAACCTGCTCCTAATTGAGTTATTTTAAAGCAAAGCTCAGACATAATATCATTTCATCCATACACATCTCAGTATCTCTTTAAAAATTTCAGGGAGTATTTTCTTCCAAGAGTTTAACATAAGAGTGATCCCATTATCACACACTAGAAAATGGAAAATAATTTCTTAAAAACATTAAGTGTTCAGTGTTCAAATGTCCATATTTGCCTTATAAGTTTTTTACAAGGTGTTTTGTTTAAATGGCATCTAAATGAGGTAAACACCTTGCATTGAGTTGATATGTCTTAGATTTCTTTTATTCTACAGGTCCTCTTGCTTTTGCTTTCTCTCTCTGTCTCTCTCTGTCTCTCTCTGTCTCTCTGTCTCTCTCTCTCATTCTTTGCCATGGACATGTAAAAAAAAGTCAAGTCATTTCTCCTGTTGAATTTTCCACATTCTGCATATTCTGGGTAGTACTGGTTGAGCCTATGCAATGTTAACACATTCCTCTCTGCCATTCATGAGGAACCATTCATGACCATTTATTCGGGGCTGCAAAATGGTCACATTCCAAACCTGTCATCCCTCCCGAATTTTTTTTTTTAATATTTGTTTGTTTGGTTGTGTCAGGTCTTAGTTGTGGCAGGGGGGCTCCTTTAGTTGCAGCTTGCGGGCTCCTTAGTTGTGGCATGCGAACTCTTAGTTGCTGCATGCATGTGGTATCTAGTTCCCTGTCCCGGGATCGAACCCAGGCCCCCTGCACTGGGAGTGTGGAGTTTGAACCACTGTGCCACCAGGGAAGTCCCGCTCCTGAATTTTTTTAAGCTGCAATGCTTCTGTAAGATTGACTACTACCTTCTAAGAGCTGATGTTGTAAGATCCTATACTGTGAGTTTTAACTAAATTATTTCACAATGATCTCCAAACTTTCATATCATATGCCCTCAGCATATACTGGGGAATCCAAAGTTCATGTCTTAACCACTATATTCTCTCCCCACTCTCCCCGTGTCTCTCTCTCTCTCTTCCTTGTTTGTTCCTGGGCGTTTCCCTAGTTCAAAGACAGGACTCATTTCTCACCACCTTCTCTCCTGGCATGTTTGCCATCACTGAACTGCTACTCCTATTTCCACTGGCCGCTGCCAGCTGGGCTAATCTCCCCTGCCGGCCTGTGCCAGTCTCCTTGTTTACATCCTTATCACTGCCCTCAGGCCGGCCTCCTCATCCTGGCCCCTTCAGCCATGTGTTCACCCTCCTGCCCTTCCTGAGGACTGGTTCCCACAGCTGTGCTAAGATCAGGAGGAAAAGACCAGGTTTCTTCAGCCCGGAGAAGAAAGGGCTTCAGTGTTGCTGTGGGAATAGGAGTTGACTTTATTTTTCCAAACTTGGGCTTATAGACTGGTTTTGTGTTCCTGTGTCTGGAAGAGGAAAAGGAACATAAATCAGCACATGAAGGATTTCATGAGGAACAGGGAGAAATCTCTCCCATCACATAGATTGTTAGAAACTAAGTACTGAAAATGCTGAAGGAGCCTATGGATGCTGCTGTTGGATTTTGGGGTGGTTTTTATTTTTCCCTGTAGAGGAAGGCAGCTTAATATAAATAGAAGGGCTCTGAGTCAGGCTAAGCTTCATGTCACGGCTTTGCTACCTAATAACTAAGTGACAGTGAACTAACAACCTTACCCCACTGAGCCTCAGCATCATCTTCTGCAAAAGGGGTAGGTCCTTCCATGCGAGGTCTTTTCAGGGATTAGCCATAACTCAGTAAGCTGCTGCCATTGCTCTTACCTGCTTGCTTCCAAGCAGAGTGTTTAGAATATATCATCATTGGTGTGACTGAGGAGAACCCCTGGCTTAAACCGGGCATTGAGCCAGACATCTTCCAAGATCCAGGTGACCCTTCCAACCTGAATTCCCTAAGGTATATATATATAGATAGATAGATAGATAGATAGATAGATAGATATTTTTTTTTTTTTGGCGATACGCGGGCCTCTCACTGTTGTGGCCTCTCCCATTGCGGAGCACAGGCTCCGGACGCACAGGCTCAGCGGCCATGGCTCACGGGCCCAGCCGCTCCGCGGCATGTGGGATCTTCCCGGACCGGGGCACGAACCCGTGTCCCCTGCATTGGCAGGCGGATTCTCAACCACTGCGCCACCAGGGAAGCCCTCCTAAGGTATATTTTTCACAACTCCTGGCCAACATGGGGGTGATCTTGTCTCATTTTATATGTGAGAAAATTGGCAGGAAAAGGTAATTCCATAACAGAGTCAACGTCTTCCTCCAAAATCAAATAAACTAAATGTGGTTTAAGATCAGACTAAGAGTCCTTTTACTGCATCACTTAATGCCTCATCCGTGAGCCATGTGGTCCCAGGCTGCAAGAGTGATCATTAGTACAAGACAGGTGCCATCACCACCTGATGTGCCATGATGTCACCAGTTAGGCCTAAGAATCTGATCTGAGTGTTCCCTCCCATCAGCAGCACGACCCGAGAGAGGCATTTTGCCTCTCTACGTCCCAGTTTTCTCATTTTCTAGGTGGAGCAATAAAACAGACCTGGCAGACTGTTACGTTGCTCAGTTAGCAAATAGCACACTCTGAAGGTAGATGACACCAGGAAGAACAGCTCCTATTTTTTTTTTTTTTTTTTGGCGGTACGCGGGCCTCTCACTCTTGCGGCCTCTCCCGTTGCGGAGCACAGGCTCCGGATGCGCAGGCTCAGCGGCCGTGGCTCACGTGCCCAGCCTCTGTGCGGCATGCGGGATCCTCCCGGACCGGGGCACGAACTCGTGTCCCCTGCATCGGCAGGCGGACTCTCAACCACTGCGCCACCAGGGAAGCCCCAAAACAGCTCCTATTATTTAGTTAATGATGGTCATGGTTGTGATTGCTCTGGTCTTTTCTCAAGCACACTTTCACACATGAGTTCTCTTTCCTTTCTGGCTACTGCAAAGCTTTCTCAGCCCCAGTAGGTGTCAGGTAGAGTTCTCCGCTAGGAGCTTTTTAACAAAGAGCTTCTTGGCACTTTAGGGAGAAACAGTATAGTAAGAAGATAAAAATAAGAGCTTTGGGGTCAGCCAGCTCGCACCCTGCCTCTTACTGAGCAATATAACATTGGGAAAGTTACTTAATCTCTCTGGACCTCTGTTCTTCCATCTGTAAAATGAAAGTGATGTGGTGATTTTTTTTTTTTTTAAACCTCTTAAGATCGCTGTGAGGATAAAATGAGGTGATGCATGTACATGAGATAATGGCCAGGGTTTGGCAGTGGTAAATGGCCCAGTAAATGTTCACTGTATGATTAATGTTGGGTCGGCTCAGGAAGCTATGACCTGCCCCCATGCCCATGCCCCAGGGCTGGCCTGTGCAAACAGGCCTTGCTAAGAATGCCATCCACCAGCAGCACGCTTCAGAAGGATGCTCCATCAGAGCCTGCCTGGGGTGCAGAGGCTTCCAAAAAATGTCCCTGTGCTTCCCTGATAAGCAGTAGCAATTCTGGAAGTAGGGAAGGAGTATGGCTTTGGGCCTGTATCTTGCGGCCCCTTGGGGCAACTGTACTTGCTCAGCTCAGACCCTCGGCTGTAATCCCAAGAGGAACCTGCAGGAGGGAAGCCAAGAAAAAAGACTTTGGACAAAGGAGGAGACCAGGGTGGAGACTGAGGCAGGGCCGTGTTTCCACCATCTTTTTTTGGCACCTTTCAGCTTTTTCTGTAAGCCACATCCTCATCTGGTCTAGTTGCCCAAGCCCCTCACAGCCCACCAGTGAAGCAGTCAACAAAGAGTTGTTGGGTTCCCCCAATGCTCCAGGCACAGGCAATACAGTGGACCAGGCAGACCTGGTCCCTAAGCTCGTGGAATCTCCAGACCAGCAGGGAAGACAAATACTAAACAAAGTATTATAAATATCTGATACAAAATTGTAAGTGTGCAAAGTTCTGTCAGGTTGAAGGATGGGGAATGAAGAGAGTCTGAGAGTGGTCAGGGAAGCCTACCTGCAGGAAGTGACCTGCAGGTAGAGAGAGACCTGAAGGATAAAGGAAGTCAGCCTGGGGAAAGAAGGAGGTGAAGTGAGACCCTCTCCTCAGCCCCAGCAGCCCAGTTCGCTTTATACTGAAGTTACACCAGAAAACGGCAGTGCTCCTGGAGTACCATGAGGCCTGCAGTGCATAGGTCCCTGCCCTGCCCAGGCTACCTGAGGTACTCTGGGGAAAAACCATTCTTGTTTCTGGCGACCAAATCAAGTTCAGTCATTAACCCAGCTTGCTTCTTTGATTCAGCATTTCTTCAGCAAGAAGTTAAACTTTACATCATCATTCTGCCCAATTAATCCTGGCAGGTGAGCCACTCAGGAGCCCCAGTCCTGCCAGGGTTGAAAAAGGGAGCAGCCTGGCCTGCACCACAGACATTTTAACACAGACTCTTTAGCCTTGGGAGCCAGGAACAAGGGTGACAGATACCCAAGGCCACTGGGGCCCTTAACACACACACGCGCGCGTGCGCACGCACGCACACACACACACTCACAGAATTCAGCATGAAGGAAAAACAGGAGAGGAAAAATAAAATAGAAGGGCAAGAGAAAGAGAAAAGAGGTGTACAGGGCAACAGTCAGGGACAAGGAAGGTAGTATAGAGAAGGGTAGTACAGGAGACATGGACATTCCTTAATGGTACAGGGACCTTGTCCATGTGGCTCAAATTTGCAAGGACTCAGTAATAGCACCTTTCACACAGACCTGTTAGGAAGGTGAATGAGATATTCACATAGAGAAGGATTTGTCAACCTCAGCCCTGCTGACATTTGGGGCCAGATAACCCTTTGTTGTGGATACTGTCCTATGCACGGTAGGGTGTTTAGCAGCATCCCTGGCCTCTACCTACTAGATGCCAGGAGCACCCACCACCTGGTTGTGGCAACAAAACATATCTTCAGACCTTGTCAAATGTCCCCCAGGGTCAAAATTAGCCCCAACTGGGGACCACTTACGTGCGGGAGATAGCACAGGGCCTGGCGTACAATACGTGTAGAATAAACGGCAGCTGACATAAGGTCTGTGCAAGGCAAATGCCTTTTCTGAATATCAGACCCTTCTTCCCAAACACATGCCAAGAATATAAGGGCTTTGGAGAAAAACTGGAACTTTCTGTAGGTGGGATGGGTAGACTTGCCAGTGCCATCACTGGAAATGTGCAAACAGACTCGTGCACAGGGATGGAGAGGCTGAGGGACCTATATATTCACTGGATTGTTGGAACAGGTCCACTTTCCACTCTGCTCATCTCAGAGGGAAAGGAGCTAATTTTGTGGCGTGGGTAGCAGGTGCCAGGCCCAGTGCCAGGGTCTTACATACAGACCAGCCTCTGTGAGTACCGTGAATAGATGTTATTATTTCCATGTTAGATGGAGGAACTGTGACCTAGAGAGGCTCAGTAACTAGCTCATTGTTACTCAGCAAGTACATTTCAGGATTTGGGTCAGAACCCAGGTCTGACTCTCTTCCAAGCCCATGCTCTTTCCCCACCCAGGTGGCAGGAGTAGGGCTTCTCATATGCTGACTTGATCATTCACAGTGAGAGTTTGAGAGCAATTCGAAGGCAGCAACCAGGCTTAGTGGCAAGGAATGATGGGATTGATTAGCAATGTCTGTCATGGGCCCAGGAATAGGAAAAGGAGGCAGGTGTGCCAGGTGATTGCCATCCTTGTACAGACCCATAATCCAAGATTCAGTGATTCTGTATCATCCTAGCTGGTGTTTTCTGGGGTCTACACTGGACTAGGGGTACATCTCGGTTTGTTCAGCAAATTATCTGCTTTCATGATTTCTCGGGGCATAGCTGAAAATCAAGTCTTCTCCATAGGTGAGGGTTTCTACAGAGGGCACAAAGAGCTTATTCTTAACACATTGTTCTCTTGGAAAAACAAGGTAAAAGCCTCTATCACAACCCTTTGTTAATGCTTGAGGAATTTTATTTTTGATGATTAATAATGTTCTCAAGAAAGAAAAGGAAAGAGAAACTTCTGAGGAAATGGGCCATTTTTTTTTCATAGAAAAAAATGTTTGCTGTATTTTCAAAGCACAAGCTTTGGAAGATGCAATATCCATCCTTCTCCCTCTCTTCCCACTCCAAAACAATCCAGCCCTGGTGGAAAACTGCACAAGTAGATGCATAATAAAAACTGCTTACATGTGCAAAGAACATTGCAAACACCAGTTCGTCTGTTTCCAGACACTTCGGCTAGGGAAACGTGCTTTCTCATGACTGAGTCTAGGGCAACCCTGAGGACAGAGAGGGTAGAGTCAGAAATGGGAACAGATCCTTCCCTCCTGCTAGACTTAGTTCAAGCTGCCTAACTGAGCTCTTGAGCTCTTGTGCTGCCTTGGCCTTGACCTTGATCTGAGCTGGCACTGATTAGGGAAGGCTCCTTGCCTTCAAGGCCCTGTTCACAAACACAGCGTGCCCACCACGTGCCAACCAACCATTCATTCAATAAAGATTTACTGATTCCCTGTCATGTGCCAAGTTCTGGGCAAGCACTGGGGAGACCAACCCTAAATATATTTGAAGCAGCATGTACCAGGTCATAGAGAGCAATCACGATTTTAATCATTCTCTTGCATCCATTTCAAGTGGGTAGGACATGAATGAGATTGGAGAATGTCTACCCTTGACGTTCGAAGTCATATTCCCTATGCCTGGGATTAGGCCTTTACTGGGCCCTCACCTCTCTGTGCAAATAGAGAAAGCAGTCACCAGGGGAAGGACTATGCACTGCAAACTATTTCTGCTATTGGCACCTGGAAATTATCCACTATTCATTTATTTGCTGGGGAGGTGCTACAATAGGAATGGCAAACTACAGCCCACCAGCCAGATGTGGGCCTCAGCCTCATTTTGCATGGCACAAAACTAAGAAGGTTTTTTGTTTTGTTTTGTTTTTTGTTTGTTTGTTTTTGGTACACGGGCCTCTCACTGTTGTGGCCTCTCCCGTTGCGGAGCACAGGCTCCGGACGCACAGGCCCAGCGGCCATGGCTCACGGGCCCGGCCGCTCTGCGGCATGTGGGATCTTCCCGGACTGGGGCACGAACCCGTGTCCCCTACATCAGCAGGTAGGCTCTCAACCACTGCGCCACCAGGGAAGCCCCCTAAGAAGGTTTTTACAGGTCTAATTGGATGGAGGGTAGGGGGGAATCAAAAGAAGAATACTCCATGACATGTAAAAATTCCATTTTCAGTATCCAAAAATAAAGTCTTGCTGGCACACGGCCACACTCATTCTTTCCGTATTGTCCATGGCCGTTTTCACACCACACAGCAAAGCTGAGGACTTTCAAAAAGACTGTATGTCCCACAAAGCCTAAAATATTTACTGTCTGATCCTTTACAGGAGAAGTTTGCCAACCCCTAGGTGAAACCTTGCGCACTTGCGCTCGCTCTCTCGCTCTCTCTCTTCCTTTAAGATGCAAATACTTGCTGGCCTAGCGACATCTGAGGTTCCTAATGCCTTGGTGAGAATGCATGTACCTGGTCACTTGCAACCCTGCAGGGAAGAGGTAGCAGCAGATGCCGGGGAGGCACCAGCTGAGCCCCCATAGCCATTCATATCTGCCTCTGGGCACACAGCTGTCACTTTACACCTTGTTTTGGCATTTGCCTTCTTACCCTAAACTCCATAACATCGAGGTAACTGGTGCCTCCTGACCCCCTCCAGGGTTAATCCTAGTTGAGCCTGGCATGGGGAAATATTTAGTAAATGTTAGTAGATGTCTGCGTGAGGAAGTGAGTGAAACCCAGTGAGTGTACCAATGTGTCAGAGTCAACAAACGTAAACAAGAGACTGAAGAAATGGCTGAATTAAGGAATGATCAAGTGATCTAGGGGTTAGATGAAAGACAGGAGACATGGATGAGTGAGGGAATGCTTGTAAGAGTGAGGAACTGAAGAAAGAAATAGGCATACAAGTGAAAGTGGGAGATGGGCTCTCTACAAATGCCGCGTAAAGGAAATGAAGGGTGTCACCGCCAAGCTCTTCTGATCCCCTCATTTTGCCTTGCTGGTTCATGCCCTGCCTGCCGTGGGGATTTTGTGCTCAATCAACACCCTCCCTTGCTGAGGGTGTGCCCATGCTTTAGTGCTTTAGTGTCTAGGGCTTCTGTCAGAGGACAAAAACACCTGCGCCCCTGAGCGTGGCCTCAGGGGCGCACGGCCCTGAGGCCATACATGTCCTCCCATGTATGGAAAAGATACGCCTTCAGCTGATGCATCCTCAGCCCCATCCCTTCTGTGCACCATATGGGAATAGGACCTACCCCAAAAGCTGAGGTTCCCACAAAGGCACAGTTTCCCAGTGCAAGGGATGGGCAACATGTTGATTTGGATGACATTCATGGACACGGTCATCCTAACCAGGTGGGAAGATGTGGAATCAAAAACACCCTCTCCACCCATGAATTGAATCCCCAAACAGAACAGAGAAAAAAAAAAAAAAAAAAACACCCTCTCCAAAGCCAGCCCCTCCCGGTATTCTGTTTCCTTCCTAGCACATATTTTTTAGTCTCTTTCCTTGTTTTTTGTTTTGTGTATGCTTATTGTTTTGCCTGTTCGCTCACTAGAATATAAGCTCCCTGAGGACAGAGCCAGGCACATGGAAGTCTCAATAAATACTTGGCTAAAATGAGTGAAACATAGTCTGGAAAAAAAATCATGTAAACCAGCCGCTTGAACCAGCTGCCAAGACAGGACCCCTCTCCCAATGGGGACCTGAACTGACTGCCACCAAATCCCACATGTGACCTTCAACATGCCATTTCGCCTCTTGGAGGCTCAGGAGATTAAATTAGACTATCTTTAAGGTCCCTTACAGCTCTCATATACTACAGTTCTAAAGCCAAGGGGAGTGGGCTTCAGAGTTTTCAAGATACATATATAGTTAGTTAATAAGAACCTCAGTTCCCTGACCACAACTCTAAAAAGGAAAAAAAAATCTTTGATTATTGCATAAGGGAAAGGCATTCCATCTGGCTCAAGATGGAGATAAAGTGACACTGGGTGTGGTAACATCTCTGTTTTGGCCAGCGGCCATCTGAGCATCAAGTGTGACTATCCAAACGCAGCCATTCCTCTCCCTTAGGCTTTGCTGAGCCTCTGCACAGAGCCAAAGCCTGGCCTGACATCCTGCTGCCGGTGCCTTATGAAAGCCATAAAAGTGCACCATGAAACCCCAGGGAGAGAAAGGACTGGGAAATCTCTTCTCAGCCATCCTTGCAGGATTCCCAGAAACCAGGCATACTTGCCCTGGCTCAGCCCAGCAAATAAGGTACAAACATTGGGAGAGGACTTGTCTGAGGGCTCCAATCCTCACAGACTCCTGGACTCTGAGAACCCTCCAGCCCTGACAGCTTTTTTTTTACCCTTCCCCATCCCCATATCCTCAAGTCCATGCCCTGACAGCCTCTTGATCCAACCTCCAAACTGCACACACTGCTTTGCATACCATAGGGAGTTCTGAGAGGGTCGGCTCTCAAGTCAGGATGTTTACGTTTGAATCCCAGCTCTGCTTACTTGCTGGCTCTATGGCCTTGGGTAAATCACTTTCATGGGTTTTGCCTTGACTTTCTCATCTGTAAAATGGGAATGGTGATGATAATAATAGTATTTAGCTCTTTGGTGTGTTGTGAAGATGACATGAGCTAATATGGTGCTTAGGAATGGATGATCCCTAGGAAGCATTCAAATATTAGCCCTTGTGGAGGTTGTGATTTGCAGAATCTGTGGATGGTGTTCCCCATCTTATCTCAGTGAGATTATACACTCCTTAAGGGCAGGGACTACACCTTCCTCTCAACCCCATCCCCACATTGCCTCATCCAAGGCTGGGAACACTCAGAATGCTTGTCAATCAACAGGCATCAGACATTCATTCTCAAATGTTATAGAAGTCTGCTAGTCAAAATCCATGGGCACTGGCACCTAGCCTTCTTCTGAGAAAAATGACATAGGTTGTGAGAAGAGGCTGAGCTAAGGAACATCAAGAGAAGGTAAAGAACAGAAAGTAAAACTATCCACTGCTCCCCCCCAAAAAATATATATATATAAATATATATATATATACCTTGTTTGGTGTTAAAAAAATTCTTAATGCCAACAGAAGAGAGAATGGGAGGATAGTCTCTTCACATCTGTCCCAGATTGTTCAGACACTGACCTTCCTGGAAGCAGATTCAAAAGACATTTACTGAGTGCTGAGCTACTGTTCTACAGGCTGGGAAAACCAATAATAAGTTTACAGTTGTTCTAAGGATGGCCCTCCTTCTTAATGCAAGTCCATGGTTTCATTCCTTCTGAGCACAATGAGATGAAAATATCACGACACCTGGAAACGAATTTGTCTGAAAAGTCGTGCTCTCCCTTTATTTCCTATCCCATGCAGTGCCCTGAAGGGTGCGATGTACCAATTGTACAAACGGCCTGGGAGCTCCAAGCTGGTGTGGTTCACTCAGTGACAGGAGAAAACAGTAAAGGGCTTGCTTCAAGGGCAGTCAAACCCTCAGGCACCACAGACTGAGCCCTCTGGGCAGGCAACCAAAACTATTTAAATCTAATTTGGGAGACTAGTGGACAAGCTTCTGATTTCTGCAGAATCTTATAAAGCCTGCAAGCACACTATCCAGAAAGGGGCTGTAAGTCCTTGCTCTGGAAATATTACATGTCTTTTCACTCACTGTAGATCCCTGAGCTTGTCTCAAGAAAGGACCCCCAGATCTTGGTGGACTTTACGACCACACCCTATCAACCCTATGGGAAGTAAAAATTGTTAGGTGACAACCACATCAGAGGTCTCCCAAGGGTCCCCTATAACAATAATCCAAAAGAGGAAGGCAGACTTGGCAACAAAAATACATCAGGCAGTGTTCCAGGGTACCATGACAGCTCCACATCCTAGGTTTGTGAGATTGTAAATCATTTATTAAGGGGACTTATTACTCAAAAGGAGCAGAGACCGCTGCTCTGACAACGTGGAGGGGTGGTGTTATCTTTTTTCTCTTTTTAAAAATGTCTGTTGGGGTTGCAGTGATATCCTTCGAGAAATTTTTTAAATAATGAGACAACAAATAAGTGGCAAGAAATTAACTTTCTGAAGATACCAATGAACTTGACACTGTCACATGATTTCTGGGCTCATTAAATTCTTTTTCTGGCTGTGCCACGTGGCTTGTGGGATCTTACTTCCTTGACCAGGGATTGAACCTGAGCCCTCAGCAGTGAAAGCACCAAGTCCTAGCCACTGGACCACGAGAGAATTCCCTTCACTAAATTTTTTAGGAGGGAATTTTTTTTTTTTTAACTTTCCTTTAAGCCTTGCTTCAGTTTGCTTCTCCAGCTACCTCCCTCAAAGTAAAAGCCACAGGCCTATAAAGATTGATAGTCCTTAGAGAGAAACCTATTAAACCTCAACTAAAACAGATGAAGGAATTTAGGACCAGGTAGGTTAATTTAGGACCAGGTTAACGTCCCCGGGGTCACCTGGTAAAAGAGTAATAAAGCAGGGAGCCATACCTAGGAAAATCTGAATTCAGAACTCACGTTTTTAGCAATTATGCCATATTGTCTCTTGACTGGTTTTGGTTTGCTGCTTTCCCCATCCAGCTCTCCCTGTGGGTCCATTTTCCTTAGTTCAGGAAATAACTGTCAGCCCCACTCTCTCTGCCATAAAAAGCCACTTTCTAAGTCATGGAGTCTGTATCAGAGGCCAGTACAGCATGTGAATTTCTAGATGTTCAGAAATGACTCCTCTTTGGGTTGCTCATGTCTGGAAGATGTGCAGGCAGGACCCAGGTTCTGTCGGGTCTGAGACAGAAGAGTTCTCGCACAGTCTGCGCTATCCTGGTGAGCAGTGGCCTTCATCATCAATCCCCAGGACCTAGCACAATACTCGGGTCTCCGTAGATGCATGACAAGCATCTCCTGAGAATAAATGCCACAAGAGGACCTACAGCAGATCAAGAGGAACTTTGCTTATTTCGATTTTTATGGCCCCTAATGAAGCCCAGTGAGAGGATTTAATTATATTTATTGCCAAGCAGTTACTTCTTCAAATGGACCATTATGACTAGGAGGGCAAGGGTTATAATTAAGGTTTTGGTATACCGTGGCATTTCAAAAAGCACTAATAGCAGTCAACTCATGAGATTCTGCTTTGGTACAAAGTCCCACCTTGCAGGCAGCAGGCTGTTAGGCTCAGGAGAACATGAGGTCGAAAATGGAAGGGGGAGTGGCAGGGCTGGGGATACTCTTTGCCCAACCAGAGGACCCAGCTTAAAGAAGGGGATTTTGCCTTTCTGGTTTGAGGTGTGGCCTTTTTTCTGCATTTTCCCAAGAAGCCAGTGCAGAGCACAGCTACAGAGAGGTGCCGGACCCCATCCTTCACTGGAAGCCTCAGGGTACATGAGAAAAGCCCAGTCTAGTGTCAGGAAAGGACTCCTGAATACATGTCCCACACACAGGGCTAGTTGCCCGTCACTCAGTCTTTCTCAAGGAGAATCGGGACTACTGAGGCCCTTGTGTCCCAGAGAATGAGTATTTCCTCCTTAAAATCCAATCTCATGTGAAGCAACTATACTCCAATTAAAAATTTTTTTAAACAAAAATTTTTAAACATCCAAATCTCATTGAGAAAGTCCTATCTTCTCCTGCTTCTCACACATCTGCTTTGTATGTCTCCCCTCTTGTAATAGTAACAATGTTACAATTTGGGGGGTATTTCATATGTGCCAGATGTTGTACAAAGTACTCTGAGTGTATGTTCTGTTGAATTCTCACAAGAATTCTAAGGGAGAGCTACCGTTATTGCCCCCTTTTATAGATGAGGAAACTAAGGCTCAGAGGAATTATGTCTGAGCCTCACACAGTTGGTTACAGTGTCAAATCTCAAACTCAATTCAGAGGGCCCCCAAAGTCCATTCTCTTAGCTGTGCTGGCCTAGTGTTTCAAGGATTTATAGAAATCCACCAGATCAGTGACTGGCCCCATGCAGTTCTTCTTGAGTAATGCCATGGGACCCTGGAGACGCTAAGAACTTGAACTGATGGTGTGGTGGTCCACATCACCTGGGGTTTTCCAAGCTTCTGTACAGATATTCCAGGCACCACCTTTTCTCCCCAACGGAGGCCATCAAGCAAATAAATTAATCAGAAATGTATCTTCAGCAAACATGGTTTACGAAAAACATTTTACATCTGGGACACAGTTCTTGGCAACTCTTTAGGATCATATTATAATCGTTAAAGAAATTTACAATCTTCCCACAAAGAGAACCCCAGACAAAGACAGGTTGACAGGTGAATTCTTTCACGCTTTCAAGGAGGGGATAATTTCACTTTTTACAAACTCTTCTAAAGAATGGAAGAAAAGAAAACATTTCCCAACTCATTTCATGAGGCCAAGATATTCTTAATATCAAAAACCAGAAAACAGCAACATAGGAAAGGAAATTTTGAGTTCTACTTCAGTCATAAACATAGATGCAAAACCCCTCAAGTGGCTATTAGCAAACCAAATCCAGAAATGTAGGAAAATAGAATATACCATGATTGAGTTGGGGTTTTCCCAAGATTTGAAAGGTTAATTTAACATTATGAAATTGTGTAATCTATCACATTAACAAATTAAAGGAAAAAAAGATATTTTCAATAGATAAAGAAAAAAGTTTGATAAAATTCTCTACCCATTCATTACACATATTTTAAAAGTCTTAGCAAACTAGGAGTAAAAGGGAACTTCCTTAACATGATAAATGGAACCCATGTAAAATCTACAGCAAACATCGCACTTAATGGTAAAATGTTGAAGGCATTCCCTTTAAGATTAGGAAAAAGAAAAAAATGTCTGTTATGTTTCTACTCAACACTGTCCCTCCCAGAGTACCTGGCCAGTACAGGAAGATAGGAAAAAGAAGTAAAAGGTTAAGTATTTGAAAAGAAGAAACGTAGTTGTCACTATTTGTAGATGATACTGTTGTCTATATAGAGAACTCAAAAGAATCCATAAAAATGTATTAGGAATAAATAAGAACTTAGCAAGGTTACTGCATACAAATCAATACAAGAAAGTTAATTGCACTTCTGTACTTTAAAAAGAAAACAGAGAATTCCCTGGCAGACCAGTGGTTAGGTGGTGCTTACACTGCCAAGGGTCCAGGTTCAATCCCTGATGGGGGAACTAAAATCCCACAAGCTGCATGGCATGGCCAAATAAAATAAAATAGAATTATTAAAAATAAATAAAAAGAAAATGGAAAAATAATTTTTAAAAAAGATACCATTTACAACAGCAACTCAATTTTTTAAATTCAACAAAAGATATGCAAGCCCTTTATGGAGAAAATGTATCAGACTTTACTGAAAGACATTAAAGAAGACCTAAAACGGTGGAGGAGGGAAAGATTGGGAGTTTGGGGTTAGCAGATGCAAACCGTTATATATAGAATAGATAAACAACAAGATCCTCGTGTATAGCACAGAGAACTACATTCAATATCCTGTGATAAACATAATGGAAAAGAATATGAAAAAGAATGTATGTATGTATAACTGAATCACTTTGCTGAATAGCAGAAACTAACACAATATTGTAAACCAGCTATACTTTAATAAAATTGAAAAGAAGACCTAAAATAAATGAAGAATTATGCCATGCCCTTGGATAGAAAGACCACTGTCTCGCCAATTTTATTTATAAATTAAAATCCCAGTGGGT
Organism: Kogia breviceps; assembly: GCF_026419965.1. Classification (NCBI taxonomy): domain Eukaryota; kingdom Metazoa; phylum Chordata; class Mammalia; order Artiodactyla; family Physeteridae; genus Kogia; species Kogia breviceps. Next base: position 122,712,958 of record NC_081313.1, read on the forward strand.
TCTTTGTGTGGAACTCAAAAGGTGATTCTAAAATTCAAATGGAAGGACAAAAAGCCAATAGCCAAGATGCTCCTAAAAAAGAAGATGGAATTTGGTTGGGGTGAAGAGTGGGACCTACCCTATCAGATATCAAATTTTATTTTAAGGCTATAATAATTGATGGCACAAATTTAGCATAGGGGTTCTATTAAACCAATGGAACATACTGGTGAACCTGGAAACAAACAACATGGAGACTTGATTTATGACAGAGCAGGCTTTGCAGATCAGAAGGGAAGGATGAACCATGGTGCTGGGCTAATTGGGTATCCATGTGGAAACAGATGAAATTGGATTCCTCCCTTGTCAAAAAATCAATCCCAGGTGGATTAAAGACTTAAATGGGAAAGACAAAACTATAAAACTTTTAGAAGACAACATAGAAGTATATCTTTATGACCTTGGGATAAAAAAATAAAGTATTCAAGATTCTTCAAAAATATAAGCCATAAGGGAATATATTATAAATTTGACTATTAAAAATAAGAACTCCAGTTCTTCAGAAGACACCACAGAGTAAAAATACAAGCTACAAAAAATTCATATCCAAAATATTAGAACTCCATAACTTAAGAGGAAAATAACCCAAGAGAGGGGTGGAAAAGCAGACAAAGGAAATGAACAGGCATTTCATATAAGAAACAAGAATGGTCCATAAACATTTGAAAAGAAACCCCAGCTCATTAGTACTCAGAGAAATTAATTTGAAACCACAATGAGATATCATTTCACACCCACCACAAACAGATATTAAAAATCTCAGCATTAACACACACTGGCGAGACGGTGGGGTAACATTCACTGTTGGTGGGAGTGTAAATTGTTACAGCCACGCTGGAAACCAGTGTGTTATTGCCTAATAAAACTGAGCAGGCGCCTACCCTATGGCCCATCAATATTACTCGTAGGTGTAGATCCTGGGGGAACTCTTGTACATGTGCAGGGGGAACATATACAAGAATGTTCATAGCAACATCCTTCAGGACAGCCCCAAACTGAAAATCACCCAAATGACACACAAATGATAGGATGGTTAAATGGTGGTAGATGCATACAATGAAATACAGGACAGCAGTGAAAACCAACCACGACAACTTAGTGTTAAGGGGAAGATGCGAGTCACAGAAGAACACACGCAATGTGAATCCATTCACACTGTGTTCAGAAACAGGCAGACCTCAACCACATATGATTTAGGGATGTATACCAACATTGTTAAAAATTACATAGAAAATCAATGGAACAATTAATTAAATTTCAACATTGTAGTTAGCTCTGGGAGGAGGGAAGAGATCTGATTAGAGAGGAATATGCAGAGGGCCTCTAAGTACAGTATTCAATTCCTATTTTTATTCTGTTTCTTGAGTTGGGTGGTATGTATGCAAGGGTTAGTTTTGTTATTCTCCTTTAAATAACAAAAAATTATATACACTTACTTCTATGCCTACTGTATTTATAATTTAAAATGTCAATAATGAGGGGAAATAACAGAGTGGAGATGGGGGTAGGGGGCATGGAAAGGGCAGGGGTGACAGAAGCAGTGTGACCTGCTCAAGGAGCTGAGAAAAGACCCCACAGCTGAAGGAAGTGAAATGGGGAGGGAGAGGGGAGGAAGGGGAGGCTGGAGAACAGGGCAGGGGCTAGATCACAGAGCATATTCAAAGCTTCGATGACTACCTAGAAAATGGAGAAGTAGTCGGCTTCACAGCATTATATATTACCCCTGCTGACCTCACGGTGTACTTTAGAAGACATTTTTTGAGGTGGACCTAAAGGGACCTGCTGCCAGCTCATGATCGAGTTTTCTTTTTCAGACAACGCTTTTACTCTCAGGGCAAATCAAAGCACTTGGACGGTGGCTCCCTGCTCATCCAGAACAGGGAGGCTTTGCAGGCCAGAATGGTTCTGAGACAGGCTTAGAGAAGGAAGGAGACAAGTCTGGCAAAAGGAGCTCTGACTCTGTTGGGACATCGCTTTGGCCAGGGAAGGAGGAAGATAAGCAACAAAACAAAAATAACTTCATATTCAACCTCCCTCCAGATCTATTGTATATTACAGGGGACACTGGCCAGGGATGGTGGTTGTCATGAACATGACATACCTGTGAACATAAAAACAGAAAGCTGAATTTGGCTAGACAGCTTTTTCCTGGGATACACAAACATGCCTCACATACGTGAGCTGTCTAGCCACATGGAGTTAAGTGCTAACCTTGGTGACTCACAGAATGGGCTCCAGGCCAGGGTCCTTGCTCCTGGTGTCAACTTAACCAGTCACTTGCTGGCCATCTCCTGAACATCATGTAATCTTTCTATCTTGGCTTCTTCATCTGTAAAAATGGGAATTGATGACAGTGAGGTCTGTGTATCACAAGTTAGTGTTGGAATCGTAGGCTGTATGTGAAATACCTCTTGGAGATCAAGGCAAGCATCTCCCAGCAGAGCCCAGAGCACCTTGAGCCCCACCCCTCAGCGGCGCCAACTTGCACCATGTTTACATAACTGGGTTTAAGTGTCTTCCCTGGTATACATGGTGAGGTCCACCTGAGGAAGGAGCTCTATGTGTCTTGTTCGTTACATTAACTCCAGTGCCCAGGACCAACTATGGCCCACACATTGCAATTGCTGACTGTGGCTCTTAAGCCTCTTTTTTATTTCTTTATTTTTTAAACATCTTTATTGGAGTATAATTGCTTTACAATGGTGTGTTAGTTTCTGCTTTTTAACAAAGTGAATCAGCTATACGTATACATATATCCCGATATCTCCTCCCTCTTGTGTCTCCTTCCCTCCCACCCTCCCTATCCCACCCCTCTAGGTGGTCACAAAGCATGGAGCTGATCTCCCTGTGCTATGCGACTGCTTCCCACTAGCTATCTATTTTACGTTTGGTAGTGTATATATGTCCATGCCACTCTTTCACTTCGTCCCAGCTTACCCTTCCCCCTCCCCATGTCCTCAAGTCCATTCTCTAGTAGGTCTGTGTCTTTATTCCCGGCTTGCCCCTAGGTTCTTCATGACCTTTTTTTATTCCTGGCTTGCCCCTAGGTTCTTCATGACCTTTTTTTTTTAGATTCCATATATATGTGTTAGCATACGGTATTTGTTTTTCTCTTTCTGACTTACTTCACTCTGTATGACAGACTCTGGGTCCATCCACCTCACTACAAATAACTCAATTTCGTTTCTTTTTATGGCTGAGTAATATTCCATTGTATATATGTGCCACATCTTCTTCATCCATTCCTCTGTTGATGGACACTTTGGTTTCTTCCATGTCCTGGCTATTGTAAATAGAGCTGCAGTGAACATTGTGGTACATGACTCTTTTTGAATTATGGTTTTCTCAGGGTATATGCCCAGTAGTGGGATTGCTGGGTCATATGGTAGTTCTATTTGTAGTTTTTTAAGGAACCTCCATACTGTTCTCCAGAGTGGCTGTATCAATTTACATTCCCACCAACAGGGCAAGAGGGTTCCTTTTTCTCCACACCCTCTCCAGCAAGCCTCTTTTAATTAAAGATGAGAATGAATTTTTTAACTTTATAAAGTCCAGTGGTTGACTCTAGACTATCCATAGTGTTGGTATAGAAACTACCATATAATACTTAATTTTCTGTCTCTAAAATGCAACTCTTCTCCCGACCCTGAGTGAACACTCTGTAGGTTCAGGCCCTTGTTAGCTCCTGGGAATACTGAGATGTAAGACCACAAGGTCTTGGGATTAGGTCACACTCTGTTGAGGAAGATAGTACCCCATGCTCACCAAGCTACTGAAAGGCATAAGCCCCAGAGGAAAGAGCTGAGTGCCATAGCATGGGGTTGGGGTGGGGGGAACAGCAAACTTACATTTGGGAAAGCCAGGGACCCGAAAACTCCTCTAGAAGAGGAGGGCTGCTTACTGCCGTCCCCCACTGCATTCTTGGGTCCTGCTCTCGGTCCAAGACCTTGCAGGGCTGTCGCATAAAAGAAGCTGCTCAGCCCACACCACCCCACCCTGCACAGCAGCTAATCTCTTGGTAGATCAAAATAAGTAGTATTGGGCTTCCCTGGTGGCGCAGTGGTTGAGAGTCCGCCTGCCGATGCAGGGGACATGGGTTCGTGCCCCGGTCTGGGAAGATTCCACATGCCGCAGAGCGGCTGGGCCCGTGAGCCATGGCCGCTGAGCCTGCGCGTCCGGAGCCTGTGCTCCGCAACGGGAGAGGACACAACTGTGAGAGGCCCGCGTACCGCCAAAAAAAAAAAAAAAAGTAGTATTTAATTAATAATATACACACTACTATATATAAAATAGATAATCAAATCTAAAAAGAAATGATACAAATGAATGTATTTACAAAACAGAAATGGAATCAGAGACTTAGAGAATGAACTTTTGGTTATGGGGGTGGGGGGAGGGGGAGGGAAGGGATAGTTAGGGAGTCTGGGATTGATATGGACACACTGCTATATTTAAAAAGGATAACCAACAAGGACCTACTGTGTAGCACAGGGAACTATACTCTATCTTGTAATAACCTTTAATGGAAGAGAATTTTGTAAAATAATATATATATATATATGTATAACTGAATCACTTTGCTTCACACCTGAAACTAACACAACATTGTAAATCAATTATATTTCAATAAAAATTTTTTAAAATAAGTAATATTTATTGAGCGCTTACAATGCGCTAAATACTGTACATGGATTCTTTTATTTAATCCTCCTAACAACTCTATGAGAGAAATACCATTACTGCCCCCATCTTAACAGATGAGGAGGTGGAGGAGCCATAGTGTTCAGTCCTTACCCAAGATCACATACCCTGGAAAATGCTAGAGCCGCATGCTTGAGTACTAGGCTAGACCTGCCTCCAGACTCCTGGACGGGAGCTGACTCTGTGCCCACGTGGCTGGCACAGGGCCAGTGGAATGTTGCAGCAGCTCTGTGCCAGACGCCATGCCCCCTTCCTCCCTCACTTAACACCTCGAGACGTGAAAACACCCAGAGGCCACACAGCCGTGGATTCTTCCGTTCCCTATAAAGACTTCTTTTAAATGAGTCATTTCCTTCAAAAAGGAGGACAAAATGTTTTTAGATCACAGCAGTAATACCCACCCCTACCCTCAAGTACATACTCTTTCCCTGATCCTCAGATCCCCAAATCCTATCCCAGGAAGCACCAGATACTAGAGGACCTCGCATGCAACCTCACAAACCCTTTGTGGCATGGGGACCTGAGGTCACAACTGACCTCAGGAAACCACCCACCAGAGGCCCGTTCACTCAGACAGGCTGGGCGTCTGTCTTGGATGCCAGTGACAGGAACAGACTTGCCTCCTCAGAAGTTGGTCGTCTACCTGGTTGTCTTCATTTACTGGGTGGCACCTTTGTTTCTGTCTTGTTCTGTCTGTCTTCCTTCCCTGCCTTTATCTACCTTGCTCTCTTTTCCTATCACTCCATTCATTCATTCATTCATTTTTGTTTTCACATTATTTACTGAGCTTCTGTCTGATGCATAAGTTTCCACCTTTGATTTCTCTCCTATTCAGGTGGCCCCCTGCCATGAGGGCCACTGCCTAACTGTCCACTGTTAAGCTGAGCCATCACCCTTATCTCCTTCACTGACCAATTCCAGAGCTTGGGCTGGGTCAAGCTATGGCCACTTGGATGTTTCCTGCCAACTAGATAATATATTCCTATTTTTTAACAGCTTTATTGAGCTATAGTTATATAAAGTTCAACGATTTTAAGCATACAGTTCAATGACTTGGCAGATGTAAAAAAGTAATGACTAACAAAATCAAGATATAAAACATTTCTATCACCCCCAAAAGTTTCCTTGTGCCCCTTTGCAATCAATCATCTCTCCCCATCCCTGGCTCTTGGTAATCCTTAATCTTGCCCTCACTATAGTTTTGGCTTTTTTTAGAATGTTACACAAATGGCATCACAGAATATGTAATTTTGTGTTTCATGCTTCTTTTACTTAGGATGATGTTAAGATTCTTCCATGTAGTTGCATGTATTCCTGAGGAATATTCCACTGTGTTTGTACCACAGTTTGTTTATTCATTCACCCATTGATTGGCATTAGGGTTGTTTCCTGTTTCTGGCTAAAATAAATAAAGCTGCTATGAACATTCATGTAGAAGTCCTTGTATGGACATAAGTTTGCATTTCTCTTAGGTAAAAACTTGTGAGTAGGATGCTGAGTAGAGTGGTAAGTGTATATTTCACTTTATTTAAAATGGTCAACTTGTCCTGTGTGGTGGCACCGTTTTACATCTCCATCAGCAACGTATAAGAATTCTAGTTGCTCCACATCCTCACCACCACTTGGTATGGTCAGTTTTTAATTTTAGCCATTCTTATAGGTGTATAGTGGTATCTAATGGTGGTTTTAATTTGTATTTTCTTGATAATTGTTGATGTTGAGCACTTTTTCATGTACGTACTGGCCACTCAATATATCTTCTTCCGTGATGTCTTTTGCCCACTTTTTAATTGGGTTGTCTTCTGAATGGGTTATGAGTTTCCCCAGTCTTTTCTTAATCTCCCTTTTCTTCTTCTTTCCTCTATCCCTCTGGATCTATCTCTTTCCCCCACTGTGTCTCAGCCTCAGTTTCTGACTCTCTCCCCAACTTTCTGAGTTGTCCACTATCTCCCTCTCTCCCTCCTCCTCCTTCTCCATTTGTATTCTTCCTTCTCCTCTCAGACACCTCAAAATCTGAGAACCTGTCCGCATTTCCCATTCCACATTAGAAGGAACTCCATCACAAGCCCAGTAATTTCAGTTCTGGCAGGGTTCCATGTTACAAATAGGGGGAAAGACCCCCTCTCCAGTCGAAGACCTAGAGAGGTAAAAAGCCTGGCATAATGAAGGGATGACTTTTTAACATGCCGGCATCTTCCTCCTCCCTAAGTGATTAATAGTGTTTATGGATGGCAGGGCTTTTTACTCACACATAACACTGGAAAGTCACAGGTGTTAAGTGAGGTTCATCCTGCTTAATCAGTGGTCCAACAGCCTACACAAACATAAGATTAGTTGTTCACACAACAAGGCCCTCCCTTGGCACATCTCCCAATCCCAGCAGGGTTTTATCTTGCCCAGTTGTGGGAAAGGAGATCCTAGCCCAAAGCCAGCAGCTTGTTTAAGGGAACCAGCATGACAGTGTTTGATTGCAAAGCTCAGAGCACTTTATGCAGTGTTAGAGGCCTTCAGATGGATAACCATGGAATAGTCTTTGGGGGTTTTTTTAAATACAATTTTTAAAAGTCACACTCCATTTACAGTTATTACTAAATATTGGCTATATTCCCCATGTTGTAAATACATCCTTGTAGCCTATCTTATACACAATAGTTTGTACCTCCCACTTCCCCACCCCTATATTGTCCTTCCCGCCTCTCCCCACTGGTAACAACTAGTTTATTCTTCATATCTGTGAGTCTGCTCTGTTTTTGTTATATTTACTTGTTTGCTGTATTTTTTAGATTCCACTTATAAGTGATATCATACAGTATTTGTCTTCCTCTGTCTGACTTATTTCGCTTAGCATAATGCCCTCTAAGTCCATCCATGTTGCTACAAATGGCAAAATTTTCTTCTTTTTATGGCTGAGTAGTATTCCATTGTATATATATACCACATCTTCTTTATCCATTCATCTCTTGATGGACACTTAACTTGCTTCCATATCTTGGCAATTGTAAATAATGCTAATGTAAGCATTGGAGTGCATGTATCTTTTCTTTTTTTTTAATTTTTTAATTTAATTTTATTTTTTTTATACAACAGGTTCTTATTAGTCATCAATTTTATACACATCAGTGTATACATGTCAAACCCAATCTCCCAATTCATCACACCACCACCCCAACTCCCCTGCCACTTCCCCCCTTGGTGTCCATACATTTGCTCTCTACATCTGTGTCTCAATTTCTGCCCTGCAAACCAGTTCATCTGTACCATTTTTCTAGGTTCCACATATATGTGTTAACATACGATATTTGTTTTTCTCTTTCTGACTTACTTCACTCTGTATGACAGTCACTAGATCCATCCACATCTCAGCAAATGACCCAATTTCATTCCTTTTTATGGCTGAGTAATATTCCATTGTATATATGTACCACATCTTCTTTACTCATTCATCTGTCGATGGGCATTTAGGTTGCTTCCGTGACCTGGCTATTGTAAACAGTGCTGCAATGAACATTGGGGTGCATGTGTCTCTTTGAATTATGGTTTTCTCTGGGTATATGGCCAGTAGTGGGATTGCTGGATCATATGGTAATTCTATTTTTAGTTTTTTAAGGAACCTCCATACTGTTCTCCATAGTGGCTGTATCAATTTACATTCCCACCAACAGTGCAAGAGGGTTCCCTTTTCTCCACACCCTCTCCAGCATTTGTTGTTTGTAGATTTTCTGATGATGCCCATTCTAACTGGTGTGAGGTGATACCTCATTATAGTTTTGATTTGCATTTCTCTAATCATTACTGATATTGAGAAGTTTTCATGTGCTTCTTGGCCACCTGTATGTCTTCTTTGGAGAAATGTCTGTTTAGGTCTTTGGCCCCACTTTTGAATTGGGTTGTTTTTTTAATATTGAGCTGCATGAGCTGTTTATATATTTTGGAGATTAATCCTTTGTCCATTGATTCATTTGCAAATATTTTCTCCCATTCTGAGGGTTGTCTTTTCACCTTGTTTATGGTTTCCTTTGCTGTGCAAAAGCTTTGAAGTTTCATTAGGTCCCATTTGTTTATTTTTGTTTTTATTTCCATTACTCTAGGAGGAGGATCAAAAACTATCTTGCTGTGATTTATGTCAAACAGTCTTCTTCCTATGTTTTCCCCTAAGAGTTCTATAGTGTCCGGTCTTACATTTAGGTCTCTAATCCACTTTGAGTCTATTTTTTGTATGGTGTTACAGAGTGTTCTAATTTCATTCTTTTACATGTAGCTGTCCAGTCAGTTTTCCCAGCACCACCTATTGAAGAGACTGTCTTTTCTCCATTGTATATCCTTGCCTCTTTTGTCATAGATTAGCTGACCATAGATGTGTGGGTTTATCTCTGGGCTTTCTATCTTGTTCCACTGATCTATATTTCAGTTTTTGTGCCAGTACCAATTGTCTTGATTACTGTAGCTTTGTAGTATAGTCTGAAGTCAGGGAGTCTGATTCCTCCAGCTCCACTATTTTCCCTCAAGACTGCTTTGGATATTTGGGGTCTTTAGTGCCTCCATACAAATTTTAAGATTTTTCGTTCTAGTTCTGTAAAAAATGCCATTGGTAATTTGATAGGGATTGCATTGAATCTGTAGATTGCTTTGGGTAGTATAGTCCTTTTCACAATATTGATTCTTCCAATCCAAGAACATGGTATATCTCTCCATCTTTTGGTATCATCTTTAATTTCTTTCATCAGTGTCTTATAATTTTCTGCATACAGCTCTTTTGTCTCCCTAGGTAGGTTTATTCCTAGTTATTGTATTCTTTTTGTTGCAGTGGTAGATGGGAGTGTTTCCTTAATTTCTCTTTCAGATTTTTCATCATTAGTATATAGGAATGCAAGAGATTTCTGTGCATTAATTTTGTATCCTGCAACTTTACCAAATTCATTGATTAGCTCTAGTGGTTTTCTGGTGGCATCTTTAGGATTCTCTATGTATACTATCATGTCATCTGCAAACAGTGACAGTTTTACTTCTTCTTTTCCAATTTGTATTCCTTTTACTTCTTTTTCTTCTCTAAATGCTGTGGCTAGAACTTCCAAAACTGTGTTGAATACTAGTGGTGAGAGTGGACATCCTTGTCTTGCTCCTGATCTTAGAGGAAATGCTTTCAGTTTTTCACCATTGAGAATGATGTTGGCTGTGGGTTTGTCATATATGGCCTTTATTGTGTTGAGGTATGTTCCCTCTATGCCCACTTTCTGGAGAGTTGAGGGTTTTTTTAACCATTTTTAAAAATATTTATTTATTTATTTATTTGGCTGCATTGGGTCTTCACTGCTGCAGGCGGGCTCCCCACAGAAGCGGTGAGCAGGGGCCACACTTCATTGCGGTGTGCAGGCCTCCCACTGTGGTGGCCTCTCCCACCACGGAGCACGGGCTCCAGGTGTGTAGACTTCAGTAGTTGTGGTACACAGGTTCAGCAGTTGTGGCCCGCAGGCTCCGGAACACAGGCTCTGCAGTTGTGGCACACAGGCCCAATCTGGAGAGTTTTTATAATAGATGGGTGTTGAATTTTGTCAGAAGCTTTTTCTACATCTACTGAGATGATCATATGGTTTTTCTTCTTCAATTTGTTAATATGGTATATCACATTGATTGATTTGTGTATATTGAGGAATCCTTGCATCCCAGGGATAAATCCCACTTGATCATTCTGTATGATCCTTTTAATGTGTTGTTGGATTCTGTTTGCTAGTAATTTGTTGAGGATTTTTGCACCTATATTCATCAGTGATATTGGTCTGTAATTTTCTTTTTTTGTAGTATCTTTGTCTGGTTTTGGTATCAGGGTGATAGTGGCCTCATAGAATGAGTTTGGGAGTGTTCCTTCCTCTGCAATTTTTTGGAAGAGTATGAGAAGGATGGGTGTTAGCTCTTCTCTAAATGTTTGCTAGAATTCACCTGTGAAGCCATCTGGTCCTAGACTTTTGTTTGTTGGAAGATTTTTAATCACAGTTTCAATTTCATTACTTGTGATTGGTCTGTTAATATTTTCTATATCTTCCTGATTGTGGATTGGAAGGTTATACCTTTCTAGGAATTTGTCCATTTCTTCTAGGTTGTCCATTTTAATTGGCATAGAGTTGCTTGTAGTAGTCGCTTAAGATGCTTCGTATTTCAGCAGTGTCTGTTGTAACTTCTCCTTTTTCATTTTTAATTTTATTGATTTGAGTCCTCTCCCTCTTTTTCTTGATGAGTCTGGCTAACGATTTATCAATTTTGTTCATCTTCTCAAAGAACCAGCTTTTAGATTTATTGATCTTTGCTACTGTTTGCTTTGTTTCTATTTCATTTATTTCTGCTCTGATCTTTATGACTTCTTTCCTTCTGCTAACTTTAGGTTTTGTTTGTTCTTCTTTCTCTAGTTCCTTTAGGTGTAAGGTTAGATTGTTTGAGATTTTTCTTGTTTCTAGAGGTAGGCCTGTATAGCTATAAACTTCCCTCTTGGAACTGCTTATGCTGTATCCTGTAGGTTTTGGATCTTCATGTTTTCATTGTCATTTGTCTCTCAGTATTTTTTGATTTCCTCTTTGATTTCTTAAGTGATCTCTTGGTTATTTAGTAACGTATTGTCTAGCCTCCATGTGTTTGTGTTTTTTATGTTTTTTCCCCTGTAATTCATTTCTAATCTCATGGCATTGTGGCCAGAAAAGATGCTTGATATGATTTCAATTTTCTTAAATTTACCAAGGCTTGATTTGTGACCCAAGATGTGATCTATCCTGGAGAATGTTCTGTGTGCACTTTAGAAGAAAGTGTAATCTGCTGTTTGGGGATGGAATGTCCTATAAATATCAATTAAATCTATCTGGTCTATTGTGTCATTTAAAGCTTCTGTTTCCTTATTGATTTTCATTTTGGATGATCTGTCCATCGGTGTAAGTGAGGTGTTAAAATCCCCTACTATTATTGTGGTTACTGTCAATATCCTCTTTTAGAGCTGTTAGCAGTTGCCTTATGTATTGAGGTGCTCCTATGTTGGGTTCATATATATTTATAATTGTTATATCTTCTTCTTGGATTGATCCCTTGATCATTATGTATTGTCCTTCCTTATCTCTTGTAACATTCTTTATTTTAAAGTCTATTTTATCTGATATGAGTATCGCTACTCCAGCTTTCTTTTGATTTCCATTTTCATGGAATATCTTTTTCCATCCCCTCACTTTCAGTCTGTATGTGTCCCTAGGTCTGAAGTGGGTCTCTTGTAGACAGCATATATATGGGTCTTGTTTTTGTATCCATTCAGCAAGCCTGTGTCTTTTGATTGGAGCATTTAATCCATTCCCGTTTAAGGTAATTTTCAATATGTATGTTCCTATGACCATTTTCTTAATTGTGTTGGGTTTGTTTTTGTAGGTCCTTTTCTTCTCTTGTGTTTCCTACTTAGAGAAGTTCCTTTAGCATTTGTTGTAGAGCCGGTTTGGTGGTGCTGAATTCTCTTAGCTTTTGCTTGTCTGTAAAGATTTGATTTCTCCATCGAATCTGAATGAGATGTTGCCAGGTAGAGTAATTCTGGTTGTAGATTCTTCTTTTTCATCACTTTAAGCATATCATGCCACTCACTTCTGGCTTGTAGAGTTTCTGCTGAGAAATCAGGTGTTAACCTTATGGGAGTTCCCTTGTATGTTATTTGTCATTTTTCCCTTGGTGCTTTCAGTAATTTTTCTTTGTCTTTAATGTTTGCCAATTTGATTACTCTGTGTCTTGGCATGTTTCTCCTTGGGTTTATCCTGTATGGGACTCTCTGCTCTTCCTGGACTTGGGTGGCTATTTCCTTTCCCATGTTAGGGAAGTTTTTGACTATAATCTCTTCCAATATTTTCTCTGGTCCTCTCTCTCTCTCTTCTCCTTCTGGGACCCCTATAATGCAAATGTTGTTGCATTTAATGTTGTCCCAGAGATCTCTTAGGCTGTCTTCATTTCTTTTCATTCTTTTTTCTTTATTCTGTTCAGCAGCAGTGAAATCCACCATTCTGTCTTCCACGTCACTTATCCATTCTTCTGCCTCAGTTATTCTGCTATTGATTCCTTCTAGTATATTTTTCATTTCAGTTATTGTATTGTTCATCTCTGTTTGTTTGTTCTTTAATTCTTCTAGGTCTTTGTTAAACATTTCTTGCATCTTCTCGATCTTTGCCTCCATTCTTTATCCGAGGTCCTGGAACAATCTTCACTATTATTCTGAATTCTCTTTCTGGAAGGTTGCCTAACTCCACTTAATCTAGCTGTTTTTCTGAGGTTTTATCTTGTTCCTTCATGTGGTACATAGCGCTCTGCATTTTCATCTTGTCTATCTTTCTGTGAATGTGGTTTTTGTTCCACAGGCTGCAGGATTGTAGTTCTTCTTGCTTCTGCTGTCTGCACTCTGGTGGATGAGGCTATCTAAGAGGCTTGTGCAAGTTTCCTGATGGGAGGGACTGGTGGTGAGTAGAGCTGTTGCTCTGGTGGACAGAGCTCAGTAAAACTTTAATCCACTTGTCTGCTGATGGGTGGGGGGCTGGGTTCCCTCCCTGTTGGTTGTTTGGCCTGAGGTGACCCAACACTGGAGCCTGCAGGCTCCTTGGTGGGGCTAATGGCAGACTCTGGGAGGGCTGACACCAAGGAGTCCTTCCCAGAACTTCTGCTCCCAGTGTCCTTGTCCTCACCGTGAGCCACAGCCACCCACCACCTCTGCAGGAGACCCTCCAACACTAGCAGGTAGGTCTGGTTCAGTCTCCCCTGGGGTCACTGCTCCTTCCCCTGGGTCCTGATGCACACACTACTTTGTGTGTGCCCTCCAAGAGTGGAGTCTCTGTTTCCCCCAGTCCTGTCAAGTCCTGCAGTCAAATCCCACTAGCCTTCAAAGGCTGATTGTCTAGGAATTCCTCCTCCCATTGCCAGACCCCCAGGTTCAGAAGCCTGATGTGGGGCTCAGAACCTTCACTCCAGTGGGTGGACTTTTGTGGTATAAGTGTTCTCCAATTTGTGAGTCATCCACCCAGCATGGGATTTGATTTTATTGGTATTGCACCCCTCCTACCATCTCACTGTGGCTTCTCCTTTGTCTTTGGATGTGGGGAATCTTTTTTGGTGAGTTCCAGTGTCTTCTTATTGATGATTGTTCAGCAGTTAGCTGTGATTCTGGTGTTCTCACAGGAGGGAGTGAGAGTACGTCCTTCTACTCTGCCATCTTCATTCAGGCTCTCTTGTCATCTTCTACTTGTTGGTCAAGTTTCTCTAGGTCAGGAGTGCATGTATCTTTTCAAATTAGTTTTTTGTTGTTGTTGTTTGTTTGCTTTGGACATATACCCAGGAGTTTAATTACTGGGTCATATGTTAGTTCTATTTTTATTTTTTTGATAAACCTCCATTCTGTTTTCCACAGGGGCTGCACCACAGTGGCTCCCACCAACAGTGGACAGAGGTTTACTTTTCTCCACATCCTCACCAACATTTGTTATTTGTGTTCTTTTTAATGATAGCCATTCTCACAGGTGTGAGGTGATATCTCATTGTGGTTTTGTTTTGCATTTCCCTGATGATTAGTAATGTTGAGCATCTTTTCACATGCCTGTTGGCCATCTGCATTTCCTCTTTGGAAACATATCTATTTAGACCTTCTGCCCATTTTTAATTGGTTGTTTGTTTTTTTGATGTTGAGTTGTATGAACTGTTTATATATGTTGGACAGTAATCCCTTATTGGTCACATCATTTGCAAATATCTTCTGTCATTCAGTAGGTTGTCTTTTCATTTTGTCAATGGCTACATTTGCTGTGCAAAAGCTTTTAAGTTAATTAGGTCCCATTTGTTTATTTTTGCTTTTATCTCCTTTACTTTAGGAGACAGATCCAAAAAAATATTGCTACAATTTATGTCAAAGAGTGTTCTGCCTATGTTTTCCTCTAGGAGTTTTATAGTATCCAGTCTTACATTTAGGTCTTTAATCCATTTAGAGTTTATTTTTCTACATAGTATTAGAGAATGTTCTAATTTATTTCTTTTATATGTAGCTGTCCAGTTTTCCCAGCATCACTTATTGAAGAGAGACTGTCCTTTCTCCATTGCATAGTCTTGTCTCCTTTGTCATAGATCAATTGAACGAAAGTGTGTGGGTTTACTTCCGGGCTCTCTATCCTGTTCCATTGATCTATGTGTCTGTTTTTGTGCCAATACAATACTGTTCTGATGACTATAGATTTGTAGTATAGTCTGAAGTCAAGGAGTGTCATTCCTTCAGCTCTGTTCTTCTTTCTCAAGATTGTTTTGGCTATTCGGGGTCTTTTGTGTTTCCATACAAGTTTTTAAATTATTTGTTCTAGTTCTGTGAAAAATGCCATTAGTATTTTGATAGGGATTGCAATGAAGCTGTAGATTGCCTTGGTTGGTATGGTCTTTTTTTTTTTTTTTTTTGCAGTATGCGGGCCTCTCACTGCCATGGCCTCTCCCGTTGCAGAGCACAGGCTCCGGACACACAGGCTCAGCGGCCATGGCTCATGGGCCCAGCCGCTCTGCAGCATGTGGGATCCTTCCAGACCAGGGCACGAACCCATGTCCCCTACATCAGCAGGCAAACTCCCAACCACTGCGCCACCAGGGAAGCCCCAGTATGGTCATTTTAACAATATGGATTCTTCTAATCCAAGAACACAGTATATCTTTCCATCTATTTGTGTCATCTTTGATTGCTTTCATCAGTGTCATAGTATTCAGAGTGCAGGTCTTTTGCCTCCTTAGGTAGGTTTATTCCTAGGTATTTTATTCTTTTTGATGCTGTGGTAAATGGGATTGTTTTCTTAATTTCTCTTTCTGATCTTTCATTGTTAGTGTATAGAAATGCATCAGATTTCTGTATATTAATTTCATATCCTGCAACTTTACCAAATTCATTGATGAGCTCTAGTAGTTTTTCTGATGGTGTCTTTAGGATATTTTACTCATAGTATCATGTCATCTGCAAATGAGCAGTTTTACTTCTTCCTTTCCAATTTGGATTCCTTTTATTTCTTTTTCTTCTCTGATTGCCATGGCTAGGACTTCCAAAATTATGTTGAATATAAGTGGCAAAATTGGACATCCTTGTCTTGTTCCTGATCTTAGAGGAAATGCTTTCAACTTTTCATCATTGAGTACAATGTTAGCTGTGGGTTTGCAATATATGGCCCTTACTATGTTGAGTTATGTTCCCTCTTTGCCTGCTTTCTGGAGAGTTTTTATCATAAATGGATGTTGAATTTTTATCAAATGCTTTTACTACATCTATTGAGATGATCATATGCTTTTTGGCATTTTTTAAAGCTTATTAAAATATATTTCACATAACATACATTTAAGCCATTTAAGGTGTGCAAGTCAGTGGTTTTTTAATATATTCACAGATATGTGCAACAGTTTTCACTACAATTTTACAATATGTCATCACCTCAAAAAGAAACCCTGTACCCTTAACTATTATTCGTATATCCCCCTATATCCCCAACCCCTGGAAACCACTAATCTACTTTCTATATAGATTTGCCTATTCTGGTCATTTCACGTAAATGGAATTATGTAATGTTTTTTGTGTCTGACTCCTTTAAATTAGCATAATGTTTTCAAGGCTTATCCATGTTCTGGCATATATCAATACTTCATTTCTTTTATGGTTGAATAATATTCCATTGTATGGATATGCCACATTTTGTTTATTCATTCATTAGTCAATGGACATTTGGGTTATTTCCACCTTTTGTCTATTATAAATAATGCTGCTGTAAAATTCATGCACAAGCTTTAGTGTGGACATACGTTTTCATCTCTCTTGGGTATTGGACTTACTGGGTCATATGGTAATTCTATGTTTAGTCACTTGAGGAACTGCAAAACTATTTTCCAAAGGGCCTGAACCATTTTACGTTTCCACCAACACTGTATGAGGGTTTTGATTTCTCTACATTCTTGCCAACACTTGTTACTATCTGACTGGAATCGTTTTCTGATCCTATACCTGGATTGAAATGTCACACATACATACGCAGCCATACATACATTTACACAGTCATTGGCACACACACAAAACTATAACCATGCATATTTGTACACACTTCTAGAGTTTACATACATATACACAGAATTCCAGATAGACATTTACAACCATACATACATATAATCACACAGAGTATACATGCTTATCAATCCACAGACCCACATATGTGAACATAATCAGACATACAATAGACCAGTGCCATCATACATATACATACAATTGTCATGGGTTCTGGAAAAACATAAGCAATTGTAGAAAGAACCAGAGATACATGTACTCGGTAATGGATTAGCAACTGTCCACACACACATATGCAAATAATAGTTATACCCACAAAACCACAGTCTTAAAAAGGCACACATATGTACATATAACTACAGGCACACATAACTACACATATGAAGTTACCACTGCTTATGATTCAACAACTAAAGACAGATTGAATGTATTTACTGGATGGCATGGAGATGGTTGAGGTTTCATTAGTCCTTGGTGGACTGGGTAGAAAGATATTTTTGTTCATTTATTCATTCTTTAAGCTACAAGTACATATTGGGCACATAAGAAATACAATGATGAATAAGACATAGTCCCTGCCCTCATGGAACTTACAGTCTAGTGATGGGGGATGGTCAGTAACTAAACAAGGAAACAATCACAGCCTGTGATATATGCCAAGAAGGAAATGAGCAAGGTAAGATGTTAGACAACAGGCAAGGTGCCAGGATAATAGACAGTTTCCAGATATTTTTAGCATTATTGCTCCCTCTTTCCCTGGAAAAGTAAAGAGGATGCAGATTTACCTTCCTTAAGTCAATGGGTAAACTGGTGTATAAGTGTGAGTGTGAGTGTGAGTGTGTGTGTGTGTGTGTGTGTGTGTGTGTGTATGTGTGTTAATATTGATGGTGTGGGCTCAGGACCTAGACAACCCGGTTTAAAAGTTTGTTTCATACTAGTTAGGTAACTTTTCTTTCCCTCAGTTTCTCATCCAAAAATAGGGATGATAATAGTCCCTTTAATAAGAATTAAATTAGCTGACACTTGTAAAGTTCTTAAAACTGCATGGCAAGTGTTAGTTCTCAGCATTAGCCACTGTATCATTTTATGAGAATAGGTTTTCATAGAGGGAGATGAGTGCAGTGGGAGATGGGTAGGGAGGGGCCCAGGGAAGAGATCGAGGATCCTGGCAGTACCCTGTTGACTGTAAACTAGACAGGTCTTCATCCTCTGCCCTCTCTGAGCAGTCTTTTGGATTGCAACCCTCGCATGCCACCCCAGCAGACCATAAACCAATCTACCACCACTCGGCTCTGCCCACAGCCCCAAACCACAGAGAAGACACATGCTAGGTGTTGCCGGGCGTGGCCCTTGGTTTTTGGTTGCGTCAGGCTGCAGCAGCTCTGCTGTGGGCCTGGCTGGTGATGTTCACTGGTTCCGCCTGGCTTTTCTGTCTGTGTAGGTCAGCACTTATCACCCTGCACCTGCCTCCCCAGGACATTCCACGGCCATCATCAGTCTGCCCGGCTCCCAGCAACACCTCTCAGCTAACATGTGAGTAAAAAAAGCTCAACCCTCCACTCCCGGTCCTGGCATAGAGGGGTCATCTTTGCCATCCCTCTACCATCGAGCATCCCCCGTCCCCAGCCAACACACCCAGAGAGATAATAGCTCCCCTTCTTTTACAACCTCCAAAGGGAATAATGGTGAAAAACACAAATTACCAAACCACATCATCCTGGCTCATTATTTTACAAAAGTAGAAAGAGACTGGAAGATTATATACCAAAACATTGCAGGAAGCTTGGGTGGGTACTGAGCAATTTCTATTGTCTTCCTTGAGATTCACAATGCTAGGTCATCAATAGATGTTGCTCTAGTAATCAGCAAGAAATAAATACGGCATTTTAGAGGGGAAAGGAACCTTGCAGATGAGAACACTCTCCTAGCCCCTTTGATAAAACCTTTCAGTGTCTCACAGTCCATAGAGTCTAGAAGGACTTCCTAACATCCAGCCTGAGGCCATACACTGGTAACCCCGAACCTGGCAACCCAAAGTGGATTATTTTTAATGCCTTTAGTCGGGCAGTTATTCTCCTTCCACAGCCTCACTATTCCACAGGGTCTTCACCCCCTGGTTCATACCTCGATGTTACCTGCCCAACTCCTGTGTGGACTTCAGACAGGCAAGTCACTGCTCTAACCCGAGAACATTTCTACCATGTTTCAAGCCCATCCTCCTCCACGCCAACATGCAGCCAGTATTCCATTGCATGCCAAATACTGAAATTAACACCCGCCTCCCATTTTCCCATGTCCACCTCCGACCTACATTAAGCTAAGCTCCTCGGGCCATTCCTGGGGGTCAGACATGTCCCTACCCTCAGGAGAGGGAGTGGATCAGAGAGGTTTCTCTGCTGACCCCTCAGTTCCCTGAACCTTGATGGCTGTGACCATTGTCTTGGGGGATACTCTAAGCAGTGTGAAAAAGCATCCTAGATAGAGAACCATCACTTCCAGGTTTGAGACCCAGCTCTGCCACTGATTCCTGGTCACCAACTCCTTTCTCTATTCTAGACCAGTTTCCCCATTGTCAAAGTGCTGATGTGACCTAAATGAGTGATTTGCAGCTGTGGGGCACTCTGTGGACGAGCAGGGAGAAGGAGGGGGCAGGGATCTGGGCCCCTCCACTGCTGCTTCAGCCAGGCTCCACCACTTTCTTCTGCCTTACATAGTGAGATTTCAGTTCTTAAAAGGTGTTATTGCTAAAGACCGGGCAGGTGGGCTCTGAGTTTTCCTCTCGCTTCACCCTTCACTGGTTCCATGCCCTCCTCTCACCAGCTTCCTTTACCAGTTCCTTGTGTCTCCCCAGGTTTGTAGCCCTGCATTCCTACTCAGCCCATGGACCTGACGAACTGGACCTGCAGAAGGGAGAGGGCATCAGGGTCCTGGGGAAGTACCAGGATGGCTGGCTCAGGGGCATCTCCTTGGTGACCGGGCGAGTCGGCATCTTCCCCAACAACTATGTCATCCCCATTTTCAGGTGGGTCCTCTCCAATCTCAGGCATCAGAGGGTCAGGTCACCTAGGCCAGGGGCCATCTGTGGATTGAATCTCTGAAGGACTCAATGCCCTTTCAGAGTAAGGGCCAAGAAACAGCTTTTGCTCTGGTACCATCCTAACACTTAACTTAAAAAAAAAAAATAGTAGAATAGTTATCTTCTAAATAGCTCTTCACATTTTACTAGCACTTTTGCATCTTTTAACTCATTGGCTACGCTCAAGAATCTCGTTTAAGGTAGATGTTATTTTACAGACGAGGAAATTGATGTGCAGAGTTAACCAGTCTGCTCAAGAACTAGATTTCAGGTTTTCTACTATATAATCCCCTCCAAATCGCACCTCACACCCTGCACCCTGACACTTCACAATCATGGCACAATGAGAAAACACAATGATCAGAAGACCTGTTGGAGCACCTTGGGAGACTTCCCAGGAAGCTGGGCCATTAGGCAGGGTTCTTGTGACTCAGACCACTACCCAGCCATCCACACCCCAGGTCACATGCTAGTTACCCTGAAGATCTTCTTCCCAAACAGCTTTTCCCAATGTTTTTCATTCTCTGGCACATTCATCAATTTCACTGGCATACAGTTTGTCCAGACACCTCATATGACCACAAATACACAAAGACCCCAAAACTATCCATGGTTCCTCTTATGCCCACCCCCATAAGTCCAGGCAAAGCCTGTCACAAGGCAGCAAGACCATCACCACACAAACACTCTGTCTTTATGACATACCAGAGAGTCATAACTCCAAGGAAAGGGATAATCCCATTATATTCTACGGGGGTCAGAGCTAGAGTCATATATGGTCAGTTTGGGGGACTTTCATGTAGGTGGGGCAGTGTGGCCAGCGGAGGGCAGCAATGGTGAGGAGACAGAAACTACATCACTGGAGAAACCTATAAAGAAAGTAGCATTATTTGAACTGCAGAACACAAGGGTCAGAGTGACCATAACAGACTGTGTAGACCAGGAAGTAGATTTGTTCCATGAGGAGACAGTGAACCAGTGAATACAACTTAGAAGGTTCTGGTTCAATAAAAGACTGCACTTTCTACCCACAGATTTTTCTAATCAGTCTGGCTGCTGAGGTGGTGGATCCCCTTTCTAGAAAGACTACAGGCAAAATGTGGGTTCTAACAGATCCAGGCAAAAAGATTTCTTCACATGCCAGAAAATTGGAGTAGAGGATCATAGTTACTCCTTTCAAATGGAAGGTTCTTAGAATTTGTTAGAAAACCGCAAAATCTCCAAAGGCAAACTAAGGATGTCTACAACTGATGCTTTAATTCATTTATTCAACAAATATGTATTGAGCACTATATGTCAGGCACGTTTTTAGATACTGAAGAAACACCAGTGAATAAAGGACACAATATCCTTGCCCAGTGGAGCTTACATTCTAGTGGGACAGACAGACAATAAACAAGACATATAAGTAATATATGTGGTGTGCTAATGATAAAGTCTAAGAAGAAAAAAGAAGTCAGGACAGGGGGATAGAATTCACGTGGGGGTGATTACAATGTTAATAGCTTGGTCAGAGATGGTCTTACTGAGCGGTAAGAAGGTAGAATGAAGGAATGAGGGAGGTGTGTTCCAGGCCCAAGGAGCAGCAAGTACAGAACAAAGGCCCTGAGGGAGGAGCACTCCTGACATGAAGGCCAATAGGACTGGGTTAGAGAAGTGAGAGGGGGTTAGTAGGTGATGAGGTCAGAATAGTAACAGGGATTCAGATCACACAGAATTTCCTCGCTTGTAATGAGGAATTTGGCTTTAACCGTATTGTAGGGCTTTGAGCAGAAGCTTAACATGATCTAACTCATGTTGTAATCAGAATCCCTCTAGTTGCTGGGTTGAAAGTAAACTATAGATAGGAAAAGGTGGAAGCAGAGAGACAAGTTAAGCAGATATTGTAATAATCCAGTTAGGGGAGGGGGTGACGGTGAAATAAACCAAAGCACTAGCTGTGGAGGGAGGGAGCAGTGGTTAGATTCTGGGTATATTCTGAAGGTAGAGACAACAGGATTTTCTGACAAATCAAATACTCGGTGTAAAAGAAGAGAGGATTCATGGTGAGTCCACTTTTTTTTGCCTTGAGTAACTGGAAGAAAGAGTTGCCTTTTACTGAGATTGAGTTGAAAACCAAAAGAGGAACAAAGAGATTTTGAGGTGTTGGGGGGAAGCAAAAGCTTGGTTCGTAGAAGATTAAGTCTCAGATGCCTTAGTATTCCGCGTAAAGACATTGGTAAGTGGTTCAGTATACACGTCTAGCATTTAAGAAAGAGGTCCAGCCTTGAGATGGTATTTAAAGCCCTAAGACTAGATGAGATCATCATGATAGGATCCATTGAGGGGGAGAGAATGACAGTAATCCAGGAGCTCAATTCCTCAAGGAAAGAGGGGAAATGATGGCTCCATCACGGCAGGGTGGTAGGTGGTGGAGTCTAATCATGTGAACCCGAGCTGGGAAGTCTTGAGAAGAGTGGGAGGATGGTCCAGAAGTGACAACAAAGAGCAAGGACCTACCCTAACTCATGAACCGTCTTCCATGGAATCTTATCATGAACCCTCTAGGGACCATCTCTACTACTGGGGCATTTGCTTATGCATCAGGCCTTAGCCCAAAGTCCTGGATATTCCATGAAAAAAAAATTAAAATAAGAGTGACCATATAACTTACCATCCAAACTAGGATGCTTTTGAGATAAAAGAGGGACACTCTACCAGGAGAGCAGGTGTAAACTGAGACTCTCCCGGGAAAACCTGGATATAAGGTCACCCTAACTAGAATGCATGTAGTACTCCATTCCAGTGTACTTCAAGGCTCCAGCTTCCCGTTCTCTCCTCTTGGCTTTTCTCCAAGTTAGATCTGTTCCTGGGCGAGTCATGAGCATCTAGACTCACCCGCTCCATGATGGCCACGTGTTAGGCAGTGGATGGAGTTTCAGCACCAGCATAGTTTGCCATGAGTCCATCCCCACCCCCAGCTCATAGAAACCTGCATATGTGCATATACTGAGATGCTACTTATGCTGATGTGTGTGTTTGCTTCTAGGGAGCCAGCATTTCTAAACAGGAAAGTCCCTGTCACAGTATAATCCCCTGAGAGCTATCAGGTGACAGCAGATCAAAGCTCTCTGGGTGTATGTGTTTTCCTTGACAGCATCTCAGATGCAGAGAAAGTTCCCATCCCCAAAATCTTGGACACAGATGACATGCTGAGTTTGTCTATCTGGGGGCAGCTCAACCTTGTTCTTAACAAACCTTCCCACTGTGGGAGGTTTAATTCCGCCCGCTTCTCAGGGCTGAATGATGCCATCCTTTGTCAGCTGAGTTTTTCCTACTGAGTGGGTTGGACTACGTGCGCAAGGCCCCTTTCTGTTCTAACATTCTGTGTGTGTGAGAGGTTTTGCCCCGTTTTTGTTGTCTGTTTGCAGTGATGGCTCTGCACTGCCACCAGCCCCCTTGGTGTACAGGGCTGCCTTTTATAAGACAGCCAGACCTCAAAGGTGTGAAGTGCCCCCTGAGTGTTTGAACCTCTGCTCTTACTAGCATCATCTGCTAATGAACTGAGCCAGCCAGAGTTTGGGGATCAATTAGAGACCAGAGTTGACCAAAATGCCAGGGTTTCGATTTACGATTCAGCAAGGGAGCCTTCTAATTACTGAGAGAGGAAAGGCTGCCATGCTGTGTAAAGCTCCAGCCCTCTGTGCTCGATGGTGCCACCAGCCTGTCCGGCTGTGCCAACCACAACTAAATATCTGCCACCACAACCTAGTTGCCATATCCCAGAGTTATCCCCTGGCTCAGGTGGTACAGAACACTTGTCACGTTTTCATTCAAGCCCTTCCTAACAGCACCTACATCCCTTTGGTTTCCTCTTCTATGCACAGTCTCGGTAGAGGCATAAGTTTCCTCCCTTTTCAGAGGCTGCAGAAGCCAACTCCTCCCCTCTCCCCTTCCCCTCCTCAACTCATCACCACAGGTGAGGGACAGGCTCAACCTCTTGGGACTTGGAAACGTGAACAAGGAAGGAACAAGGGAGGAAAGAATGCGGACAGAGTTGAAGGCCATTCATGGCGGGGACTCAAGGAGCAGCACCTGATCAGACTCTTCCCTCCTCAGATCCCTGCTGCCCTGCTCTCGGCAGCCTCCCTTGGATCCTGTCTCCAAGCTCTTTCTACTCCCTCCTGTCCTCCCAATAAATGCCCTTCTGCCCAATAAGCCAGGATATTTCTCTTTCTGGCAACCTTCACTGGACACATATGCCATCCTGATGCCTAAGAGGTGGAGAAAAGTGACACGAGGGCCACCATTCACTTTCCTTTAACTGTCTACATAGAACTATGTAAAGATTGTCATGGTCCAAGCTTTTGCCTTACCAGGAGGTTACTGGCAGTGCTGAGCAGGATAGAGCCACTGTGTGTCATGTCCCTTTCAAATATTGTGCAAGTTCTTAAGGGCTCCTGTCTCAGGTAGAAAAGGGGACACAGGGACCTGCACACTCAAAGCAGCCCAGTGGAGCAAATCAGAGGCAACACACACAGCTCCCACTTAAACCCAGAATGTCTTTCAGTCTCTCCATCTAGAAAACAGGGATCATAATATCTGCAGGTCTGGGGTGTCATGGGGATTAATGAATATATGTTTGCAAAGTGCTTTGATGCTAAAAGAACGTGCTAAGCTTTTTGCCAAAAGACATAGAGGGACTCAGTGTTGGATGGGGGACTTGAGATTTAGGAGTTTCTGGAATCCGGCCTCATGCTGGGTCCAGAAAAATGAATTTGCACCTTGGTCTGTAAACAGTTGTCCAAAGAAGGGACTGGTGGAATTAGGCTGGCTTGGGCCTCATGAACTAACTGTATTCTGTCTAGGCTGCTGCTGCTGCTGGCAACAAATTTGGAACCTGTCTTTCCTGTTGCCAGTCCATTTTGCAGCATCCAACACTTTGAGGACTTTGTTTAAAACACAGGTAGGGGCTTCCCTGGTGGTGCAGTGGGTAAGAATCCACCTGCCAATGCAGGGGACACAGGTTCAAGCCCTGGTCCGGGAAGATCCCACATGCCGCGGAGCAAGTAAGCCTGTGCGCCACAACCACTGAGCCTGTGCTCTAGAGCCCGTGCGCCACAACTACTGAAACCCACGCTCTAGAGCCTGCGAGCCACAACTACTGAAGCCCACACTCCTAGAGCCCATGCTCTGCAACAAGAGAAGCCACCGCAATAAGAAGCCCACGCAGTACAATGAAGAGTAGACCCCACTCGCTGCAACCAGAGGAAGCCCACGCAGAGCAACGAAGACCCCGTGCAGCCACAAATAAATAAATAAATTTATTTTTTTAAAAAATAAAACAGGTAGATGCAGACTCTGCCAGGCAAGCCAGTGCTGGGGAGTTCTCTCCAGCCCAGCCTTCATCTCCAGAATGTAGTCTGAGCTCTTCCTGGTGTACAGCCCACTCCGCCTCACTGACTGCATCCCCAGGGGCCAGAAGCAGGCTGAAGGCTGTGGACAGAAGCCCCTCTCTGCAAGCATCAGTTCCCAGCGCATTTGGCTGCATATGCTTCCTGGGCAGAGTTGGCTGCATTACATGATGCCTTTCCCATCTTGTACAACACTGGTGGCTCAAAATTAAACTACACATACTTTTTTAAAGCAAGACAGGGAGAGAAAAGGAGAAATGAGGGGAAATTACCTAAAGAGAAACCTGGAGGCATTGACAGGAAGGAAAATACGGGAGGGCATCTCTGTGCCGGGGTCTTGGTTGAACCGGTTATCTCCAGGGAATGAGCAGGGGTTATTTAATCAACAGAGTAACAAGGGGATTCATGGACTACTCGGTAGGGGCTGTGATGTTGGGGCGGGATGGTAAAAGGGCAAGAAGGGCATGTAAAATGACACCACTCCCCATGGGGTTCAGGGAGTTAAAGGCTGGAAACACGGACAGGAGATTTGCTGTTTTACAAAATATTAACACTGTTCTTCAAAATCAGAGCCTAAGGCTGAAGAATTCGGTCTTATGGAGGCATGTGTAGGGCCTAGCAACTCCTTTAGTTTGTTAATTTTCAAGTAGGATGCAGGGTTTTTCAAATGATGAATGCTCTAACTAGCCAGAAGGTAGGTAGCTTAGTGGTAGAGCGAGGGGCCAGCCTGAACCTGGGTTCAAATCTCAGATCTATTAATTGCTTGGACAAGTAACGGTAAATCTCTATTTTTTAACCTACAAAACAGTAGCACTAATAGTACCTACCTCAGAAGGTTGTCGAGAAGAACCTGTGAGATGATGTGGGCAAAGTGTGTGGCCAATGCTGGGTGTTACAGTGGGTATACAGTAAGTGCTTACTATGTGTGAGACAAAATGACTGGTTTCAGTGCTAAAAGCATCATGGCAGCCATTCAACAAACATTTATTAATAAACAATATGTGCAGAACACAGAGGCTATAAAACAAGTCATATAAAATCTCTGCCTTCAAAGCGTTTAGGATCTGGTGGGAAAGTCACTGAAAGAACAAGAAATCGCCCCTGCAAAGCGAAATGAACACATACAAGATCTTGTTCTCTGAACTGAGGGCTGAAGGGACACTGGGTGAAGAGTGATCAGAGCTGAAGTGAAAGATGATGATATTCAAGTCTTCTAGTTCCACCAGGCCTCAGTATGAGACCCTCTCCCCTTCCTCAGCATACCCACACAGTTATCCAGGTGTGGAAGCTGAGGCCTCCATAGTTAAGCCTGTGGTAAGACAAGTATAAACATATATATATATATATATATATATATATATATATATATATATATATATATATATGGGTAGGAATAGGATGAGGAGAGACCACATGTGCTATACAGTTGGGAGCTGATCATTTTTTTAAAACAGGACTCTTGACTGAACCTTTTCTTTCTCTATTTCTTCTCTTTCACACACACAAAAAAAAGCACAACCAGAAAGACATCTAGTGTTCCAGACTCCCGGAGCTCTCCTGTCTACACCACATGGACATTATCCACCTCCTCTGTGTCCTCCCAAGGCAGCATTTCAGAAGGTGATCCCCGGCAGAGCCCGCCCTTCAAGTCTGTCTTCGTACCCACGGCCATAGTCAACCCCGTGCGGAACCTGGCCGGTCTGGGGACCCTGGGGCAGGGTTCCCACCGCAAAGGGCGGAACAGCATGAAAAAGAGTAAGTGGTGGCAGAGAGGTACGTGCCTAGAGCAAGGGGATGGGGGGATCTCACACTGGCAAACAGAGTGCTTTTTGCAAAAACAAGGATCTTGGCTTTAAAACAAGCCTCTGTGAAGGTTGCTTTACACTTCCCAAATAGTGCATTGTTTTATCAGATGAAGCCACACAGACTCAAGGTCCCAGCCCTCAGTCACTTCATACACGCACGCTGACTGATTGGGATGATACCAGCCCTGAGTGCCGACATGTAATTAGAGCATGGCCAAGGTGGATGCTGGTTCTTATTAAGATAGAACAACTAAAGCACTTGCTGGATCAATGCTTCTTAAACTGTGCTCCACGGAACCCCTCAGGAGATGCCAAAAGGGAAACAAGGGGAAGAGGAAAAGAGGAGTCATTGCTAAGAGCCCCTGAATCCCAATTTGTTTAACTAATATATAAACAAGGTAAAAAAATTATATTGTACAAAAGTACATTATATTGTACAAATGTCTCCTTCATATCCTTCCCCCCGAGTCCCAAGTTCTCGTCCATGTACATGCATACCTTGTGATCTTAGTACACTGTTCTGCACCTTGGTTTTATTTTTATATAACATCCACATTGCACACATGGCAATTACATAGCTCCTTCATCTTCAAAGCCATGTTTTTATCTCCTAATATATTGAATTTCTGCGTAAGGCTTCATTTTCAGGTGTTCTAAAAAAGTGGTTGAAACCCATTGTTCTATAAAACATCAAGCCTCTATATTGGTACACCTCTCTAGAAGAAGACAAAAAGCCAAGCAAAGTCAACTTGCTTTGTTCTACATCCCCTGACGTAAACTGGGCTCTGCCAGCCCTCCTGCTACCTTAAAAAATGATTAAAGGTGAAAATGCAGTTCTAGTCAGAGCAAAAGATTCACGTGTGGGACAGTATGCCACACAGACATTAAAGCACTTAGTGCCCCAAGACAATTAAAGCAATTTTCTTAGTTCTACCCTTTCTCAGTGCTTTCTGATCATCTGCTTGACCACCAGTCCCACCACTGCTGCTTCTTAATTCTAGCCAACGGTGCCTTCCTCCTCACCCTCTCCTCTACCTTCTCCCCACAAAACACACATGCAATAAGTTATCCCACCACAACAGCCTCGGGCAAGTTACTGACCTCTTCGGCCTTCAGTTTTCTCATTTGCAAAATGAAAATAAAAATAGTACCTACCTCATCAGGTCATTAAATAATTCATTTAAGACTAATGGCCCAGTGCCTGGCACATAATAAGCTCTCGAGAAATGTTAGCTATTTTTATAGTATAGCATTTTATCAGTATCAGTATGGCTACGGCAGCTAAGCAGATCATGTTGGGTCCCTCCAGAATGCGAATGTAATTCACTTCACTTGCGTTGAAATGTGCACATAGTCTAGACCACTTTTGAATACCAAGGAGAACAGCCCCTCGGCAATTGTTCACACTCCCTCTCTATCTTTGTGTAGATCTTGATTGGCTTGGAGTTTTGACCGCTTGCATTATATGCACATGTAATAAGAAAGCATTAAATCTCTTGGAAATTAGGAACCCGACAAGATAAGTAGATAAGCCGGTAAACTGATTTTTCACCCATTTCCGAGAGCCTAAGGACAGGTCTGCCTAGTGCTTTCTCTCTCTCCCTTTTCCCAAGGTGAGGATGGTCAAGCTATCAATCTCCCCAAAGCAAAGAGAAATGACAGAGAATTGACTGTATGCATCTCACAGGGCTGTCAGTGGAAAAATAGACATTGACATTGAAAGGTCAGACTTGTGTAAGTGGTGGCTGGGTTGCCGGTGGCAGCTGAGAACGCCAGCGGTGTTACAGTGAGCGTCTGCTCTTCATGTTCACACCCGGCTTGATAAAGAGTCATGACACAGAACATGGCCTTGGCTCAAGGCTTCTGTGCTGGACACAGATGACTTTGATTCACACACGTGTCCATAGAGTGTCACAGAGAACTAACATCTCTGCTGGATGTCACCTATAGCTCTAAATTCTGGGAGACCCTTATGAAGAAATAGCCCACAATGCCTCTCAGGGTGTCTCCCCCACTGCCCCCACAGAGCACAATGAACTCTCGATTATTCTCCAGGTCACCCACAGGACATATGCTCAAAGGATGGGGATCTCCTGTCTTCCAGAGAATTTGAGGGGAAGGAATGGCTTCCTTTTACTGAGGGAGGACTATCTCAGTTAAAAAAAAAAAAATGAGCTCAGGGAAATGGAAGGAGCAAAACCAAACTCCTGGACCATGCATTTTTAGAGTTTGCTTCTCCTTTACCTAAAAACACACACAAAAAGTTTTAAAACATGGGGCATTTATTATGTTCCAGGCACTATCCTAACATTTCGCACACATCATAAAATGTAATCCTCACCCCAGGCCATGAGGCGTTGTTATTAGCTCCAGTTTACAACCAGGGGACCGAGGAGCAGGGAGATGATGTGACTGATGTGCTCCTGGCTCCCTGGGAGGAGATCTGATTCCAGAGCCTGTGTCATGGGACTTCACAAAGCTTATCTGCTCACATCCCTAACCTGGGAATAACCTTTCCAAATTTCTTTCCAGCTGCTGTCACATTTGCCTGGTACACACAGTCCCTAAATCCCACTCACCCTTCCTTCCTGCAGACCCGATGAAAAGCAGAGGTCCCACCACCACAGGCCTAAAACTTCCATCAGAATTTTCTTTAAGTAGCTGGTTGGAGTCCTCTGTGCTCTCTCCTGCCCTCTCTCCCTCCACTCATGCCTCTCCATTGACTCTCTCTTGAGTGTCTCAATTTCTGCTGTCTCTTTCTTTGTCTCAGCTTTTGTTTCCTCTTTGGTCTGCATGCCTTTATGTTTATTTCTCACTGCGAAGCTCTCTCTTTAGGACTGTCTTCTTCACTTTCCATCTTAAAGGCCTGGAGGGAGAAAGTAGGTGTGTGTGTGTGTGTGTGTGTGTGTGTGTGTGTGTGTGTGTGTGTGTGTGTGTGTGTGTGTGTGTGTGTGTGTGTGTGTGTGTGTGACAGAGAGAGAGAGGGAGAGGACAAATAGAGGTGATATACCTTCTGACGCCACCCCACCCCCAGTATTCGCCTAGCCAGTCATTTGCTGCCAGCATCAGCAAACAGCACTAAAAAAAGAATAAGGTCACCTTTGAAAGACCCTGGGAGAATGTGAGCACAGTCAAATTGGGAAAGCACTTAACTATTCTGGGCTATCAGGACACACTGCTTACCCAGCTCCCACCCAAGCTGCTGTCAGCTGTCCCATTGCTGATATCTCTGTCATACAATTCCCCAGATGGATCCCTGCAGAGACCCGTCCAGTCAGGGGTCCCCACCCTCGTGGTGGGCTCCCTCAGCCGCAGCCCCACCATGGTCGTTCGGCCTCAGCAGTTCCAATTCTACCAGCCACAGGGCGCCCCCTCCTCAGCTTCGGCGGTGGTGGCGGAGATGGGACCCAAGCCCACTGCCACTGGGGAGCCTGCCCTCATGTGCGTCAGCAGGGGCAGCGACACCAGGATCCACTCGGCGGCCAGTTCCCTCATCATGGAAGTCAAAGAAACCCCCGTCAGGAGTGAGCCTCTACCAAAACTGCCTGCATCTGCCCCGCCATCCATCCTGGTGAAACCAGAGAACTCAAGAAATGGCAGCGAAAAGGTAGGAGTAGGTGACATTAGGGGGGCCTGATTCTTTACACCCCTAACTTTGCACAGTGTCCCAGCTCCTGAGATTTCATCGTAAATGGACGAGGAATAAAAATTGCAGCCTCCAAAGAATCCTCACACACAGCCCCCCTTCCATATCCTCACATCACCCGCACCCTCCCCAGACATGTTACTGAATCTCCTTTATGCTTCCAGAAGATTTTATACATCCTTCTTTCGAGGCCCAGAGGCAACTTGGAAAAAACACAGCTTTGGCATCAGACACAATCTTGATTTGAATTCCAGCTGTGCTGCTTGCTAGCTGGTGACTCTGGTTAAAACACTTCACCTTTCTGGGACTCTTTTGCCTAATCTGTAAAATGGCGGTAAGAAGAGTAATAGCCTCAAAGGATTGGAGTTAAATGAGTAAAGTACTTACATAGGGCTTGATACGTACTCGTTCGCAGTATAGAAGAAGCAACTGAGGCACAGGAGAAGGTAAGTGACTTAGTAAGGTCACAGTGAGTTATAACTCCTCCAACAACTGTTATCGGGACCTCTGCGGTTATCGGTTCTAGGGCTTTTCCCACTAGAAGTCATAAGAGTTTTTGAAAAAGTGTAATGTTCTCAACAATATCCTTGAGGCAGGCATGGAGGAGGTGACGTGAAGAAAATTAGGTGACTGTTATCTTTTAGTGTATTGAACATCACACCACCACCATTACTATCACTATCACCACCACCATCACCACCATCACCCATTTCCCTCCAAATGGAAAGATGGTGTGGTTTCCTCATCTTTGTTAAGCATTTGCTGAATGCTAACGACCTAGCAGGTGCTGTGCTGAGTACTTCACATGTCCTATCTCATTTAATTCTGACAACAACCTTCCGATGTAGCTATAATTATTATTGTCATCCTCATTTAAAAATGAGGACATGAAGGCTTATGGAGTTAAAGTACATTACCCAAAAGCACACAGCTGACACATATGATTGTCTGGAGTAGAATCGAGATCTCACACAAAAACTCATGCTCCTACTGTTAAGCTATAAGCTTGCAGGGAGAGGCATTTGGAAAAAGTTAGTGTTAACTGATTTAAATGTTGAGAGTTCTTCTGAATTACGGTATTCAAATAACTCAAAGTTTTCCAGACCCCACTTGTCAATTACCCCCAAGCCATTAGATGCAGCCCTCAAACTGTGTTTAGTAAGTGCCCAGACCTCTGCTGGACATGGTAAGGGTCAAAAGTATGAAGACATTTGGTCTCCCACTCACCTTTCAATCCCAAGACATTGGGATTGAATTTCACAGGAAAAAAAAAAAAAAGATTTCTGAGCAGTAGCACAGAACACTTTATTAAGCTCTAAGACAGGGAATGGCCAAAGTAAAACTAATACACAAGATCTATAACAGGCTAGGAAAGAAGGTAGAGAGGAAAGGCTTACGCAAACATCAGATCATTGACTCCCACATAAAGCAGGGCCTGCTAATCAGCTCCAGCCAATTGCTGCCAGAATGGGGCACAGGCCCCAGTGTGCCTGCACTTTGATCATCCTAAGGGACATATAAAATGCTGATTTTTATATGCATCTCCCAACTTTTATGTGTTAGCAACTAAATCAAACTCCCAGACTTTCTGCAGACTATATTCAGTCAGCAGTGTCCAGTTGGCTAACTCAGCTCTGAGGGTTTATGAAGGAAATGTCTGGATGGAGTCAGCAGGGAGGCCTTACTGGCAGGTGGAAAGGAGAGAGGGGAGGTGAAGGACCCTATTCTCAGGTAGGTGGTTGTCCCCCCTATTTCTCGTAGCTAATTCCCAGTTGTCCTTGAGTTCTCGACTGAAATAACTCTGCCTCTAAGAGACCTTCTCTGACAAGGCCCATTCCAGCTTCAGCTGGATACTCCTCCGCATTCCTAAGCATCTTCTGCTTCTCCCACGGTGGCACTGGTCATCCTTGTCATTTGTCAGGGTGGTTTTGTTCACTCTTGGCTTCACAGCACCTGACAGAGTGGTGATGCGTGGTCGACACTCATGACAGACACAAGTATTTGCTGGATGAACACGTGAATGAAACATTCCAGGAAGGGACAAGTGTAGAGAAACAGCATGAACCGAGTTCCAGGGGGAAATAGCACAGGTCTCCCACTCACCTGTGTCCCTTTGCTCTCCTCTGTCTTACAGCAAGTCAAAACCGTGAGATTTCAGAATTACAGCCCTCCTCCCGCCAAACACCACACCTCTGGGAAGCCTGAACAACCAGCTACCCCGAAGGGGTCCCAGCCTGAAGCAGCCCCCTTGGGCCCAGAGATGACCGTCCTATTCGCCCACCGAAGCGGCTGCCATTCTGGACAGCAGACAGACCTCCGGAGGAAGTCAACCTTTAGCAAAATCATGACCCCAGCGCCCCCTGCCTCGGCCACACAGACCGTGTTTCCCAGCAAATGAATCTACAGGTGGCTTTTCCTAGACCCCAAAGAGGTGAATTGCATTGAAATACAGTATGCCTCCACTGAGGGCGTCCTGCCATTCTTTGGGGACTCAAGCATGGGTCCTTGTTCTGCCCATTTTACCTCCAGGAAAGGGCAGGTGGGACTGGGGATTCCTGCCCTGGCTGGGAAGGCAGACTAGGTGACCTTCCAAACATAATGATTCAATGTAGCAAGGCCACTACCCAGACCAAGGAAGGGGAGCCCATCCTGCCTACTCTATTTCCCAGTGTGGAGTGTGCAGCCTCTCATCCTCTGGGTTCTGTGTAGAATTTCTATGATGTTATAAAAGGGGCTTCAGCCAGTGGGGTCACAATGGTGGAATGCTGGCATGACTTCTTCAACCTCAACATCTTAGAACAGCTTCTGCCATCTCCTGGGATCTAGACACCAGCCACTACTGGCCACCATATCTTTGTCCCTCCATCAAGTCATAATCCTGGCTGCCAAGGGAGAATTTCTGGGAAGGGTGTGAGACGGATACATTGAACATTCCAAGAACCCTCTAAACCAAAGAGAGGCAGCTTCCTGGCTTTGCTCCCAACAAGGTCAGAGAGAAAGCTGACTATTATCATACTTTAAGCTTCTTAATCTGTTTGCCCACATATAATCCTACATGATAGATAAGCAGGAATCACGTACTTGTGGAGAGGGTCTTGTATGGTGTTACGGACAATTCATTCATCCTGGCTCTAGTCTGACTTCCCCAAGAAAACACAGCATGCTTAGAAACTTGGTAAGGGGTTTGAGTTTAGATATACATTCTGTTTGCATTGCAACAGTCTTTACTTTCACTGATTTCTTCTATTGGGGGCAGACTAGCTGTTTCACCAGGTTGCAGAATAAGGCAATGTCATTGAGAAGACGCCAATCCACGGCTGTGTTGGGGGTGCCTTCTAGAGGAAAGTTTCTATAAAAAGGAACTAGACAAATAAGGTTGGAGAGGAAAAGTGGGTAAGAAGGGGGAGAAAGGGAGAGTGAAGAAAATATGGAGGAGAGAGTGGGGAGGTGATGAGAGTGAGAGAGAAAGAGGATTAGGGGAAGTGTCGGGCAAGAAGATAAAAGAGTCGATGAGCAGCCTTGACATTCTTGACAGGTGGGGAAAGAAGGATGGAGTCTGCAAAAGTAGGTGACCCCACTAAGATGGGGCTGAAGTGAGCGGGACCAGCCAGGCAAAGCCTTGTAAACGGGGGTAGAAGAGCATCCCAGGGAGTGGAGGCAATGATGTAAGACAAATCATTAATTCTCATTTAACTTAATTGTTGTGATTTAACATTTATTGCATGCCCATCAATGTGGGCACTTTAGTGCATAAATGCCATTTGCTACTAAGCCTGGATGTCATTTAAAAAAAAAAAAACAAAAAACGACAGGCAAGTCTAATTAGACCTTCTCCCTGGACAGTTCTTGAAGATCCTGGGATTAAAAACATCCATATTTTACGTACCAACCACACACTTGGCAAATTGCATTGTCAAGACTTTTTCAGACCTTAACAAAACAAAAACAAAACCATAATCCTGCCAAGGAATACTGCACCTGTGTCAGACCTTTGGGGTTGGTAGAGCCAATGTGGTCACATGCCCTGGTGTTTCTGTGTGATAGTGACCCACGTCTATTCCACAAAATCGTTAGGCCCAACTGCATGCCTCAATGAGCTGAATATAGTAATCCAGATGGAGAAATGGGGAAAAGTCATAAAGACAGGCAGGCATTGTATGATTTGTCAAAATATGAGTACTTACACCTCGTATTTACCCCAAAAAGCACTCTCAGTGAGTTAACGAGTTTAGCGATCTACACCCAGAGTGGCAGATACATGGCATGCCCAGCCAACCAAACATTTAGTCTGTGCCTCGGTAGCAATGGAGCCAGTTAATGTTTAACTGTTGTGGCTGAAAAGCAGGTTGTTTGGGCTTAATGAAGATACAATCCATACCCTCCAAATGAAACAGCATATTCTTCCCATCGACAACGATCTCTATAGAGTAACCTCTCTGAGAAATGTAAACAACGCCAGAGGCTGGCCACCGCCATTCCATCCAGCCTTCTTCCCCCATGCCCCACATCAGACTCACTCCCTCCCAAACCAAATCCCATCTCTGAGGAGTCATATGAGGGTTTGAAAGGAGCAGTACAAGTTGAACTCACTTGGCACTGCCCATCATTTATTCCACCACCATGTTTCAGATATTCCTATGAGCTGGGTACTGCAATGAGAACAAGAGATACATCCTCTCCTATAACGTCCACCATAACCTTATAAGGCAAGTACAGTTGTCCCCATTATAGAGCCAAGGAAACTGAGGCTTGAAGGGTAACCACAGACAGTGACAGAGCGAGTTTGATAGCTGCCCTCACCCTGAGTTCAAGCTATCTAACTTCAGAGCCTAACTTGGGACTATGCCACATGAACCAAGAGACCATCCTTGATGTCAGGTCACTGACTTCAAACTGCAAGGAGGTGGCATAATGCAGTGGTTACAATTGCAGGCTCTGCTGCACAAAGACTGGGTCCAAATCTTCACTTACCACGTGCTAGCTATGTGATGCTGGGCAAGTTACTTAACCTGTCTGAGCCTTGTCTTCTTAAATAGGAACAATAATAGTGCTAACCTCACTGGGCTATTGTGAGGGTTAACTGAGATAATAAAGTGACTGGAACCATGCTGGCACATAGTGAACACCTGATAAATGTTAGCCTTGAATGTTTTTCAGGAAGCAGGCCATCAAAATTGCAGGTGAGAAAGTCTAAATCAAGGGTCTGCCCAGGGCTGTGGTGCTAAAAGGAGACCAGGTAGCCCAGTCATGGAGGTCACAATACAGTCTGAGTCCTGAAGGACAAGAAAGAGTCAGGCAGACAAAGGGGTGAGAGAAAGGGTGACCAAGCAGGGAAAGAAGCACTTGGCAATGGGTTTAAATGTAGCAATCAAGCCAAGTTCTCTTGTACCTAAATACAGAGGAATCTACTCCTTTGTGGAACATTCCCGGGACCCCAGTTGGATCCCTAGCACCTCACGTCTGAAGCCAGATATTCCATCCTGTGAGAGCTCCATCCCTCAGCTAAGACTCAGAGTCCCTAGAAGAGGTGCTGATCAGACCTGACACCTCAGTGCTAGGAAAGCTGCAGAGGGCAGGCTCTTCCCGGGGGCGGGGGCAGAGAGCAGGGGAGACATCTGAGAGGTGAAGGAAGGGCGCAGCCAGCTGAGGACAGACTCTGAGGGCCACACCTAAGGAAATGGTGGAGTCACACTTGACTTGAGCAGCATCAAGGTCCTCACTTAAAACTTGTCTCCTTCCCTTCTCTCATGGGACCAGCTACACCTCCTCCACCCTTCCCCCTCCCACAGACAGAGCTTCTGGAGCAGGAGGAGTTTAAAGCAATGCCCTACCTATGACTTGGTGAGATGCAGAGCTGACTCACTGACTTCCAACTTCCCTTGACAATTCAGAAGGTACGTCCACACCAGGCCTGCGCTCGTGACTGGCAGCCATCTGGTGGGGCTGCAATTGCCGTGAAATGGACATGCGCTCTTCAATTTGCCACGCAGCCCCAGTAGCCTGCTTCACTCACTCACACCACCTGCACCTGAACTGGGTGTGTTCCCCTAGAGACTGTGTGCTTGACTTCATCTCCCAGAGACATCATAAACCCCTTGAAAGTTAGAGCTGGATCCTTAGACATCCACTGATCCAGGCACACAGGTCTCAGGAGCATAGTGGGCCAAGCCAGGGCCCTACAGGGTGTCATTCAGTAGTTTTGAGGGGGGGGGGACTAGGCATCTGTGCTTATAACAAGCTCCCCAAGTGATTCTGAGGCACGTAAAGTACGAGAATCAAATTCACCTTTCTCATGTGGTATAGCAGAGCTGACATTTGGATCTGACATTCAGCAGGAGTATGACCTCACTGGTTGTTAATATATTGACATCGTCCTGTACTGATAGGTGAATAGTAGATGCTCTGGGCTCCCCAGGGCCTCTCCCCCATCCCACACCCTGGCCCTTTCTCCATATCATCCTCCCCATCGCTCTCCCATCCAACAGCTAAAAAGCTAAGGCCAGCTGCAGCTGAGACATCCGGCAATAAAGCCCTTCTTCAGCTAATTGGCTAGAGCCTATGCCATACTGATTATTAATATCTTGACTGTTACCCTATTATAGAGAACAAGGCCCAGAGGTTGAGAGCACTGCTGTCAAACCTGACACTCTTCCCAACCCCCACCCTGGCCACTGTTCATATCCCTCGACAAGCACCTTCATCAGGCCCCTAGCTTAGGAAAGGAGCCGACTTGGAGGATGAGCATTTCCATGCCTATTCACCTACCTTTTTCAGCTAAGAGTTTCATAGGCGTAAGTAATGCACTTCAGCTTCCCAGCTTCTCTGGCATCATGTTGGCAGGTATGGAAGCACATAATTTGCTTCAATAAGATGAGCAGGCCTCCATCTTGATCCTCTCCCCAGCCCCTATTCACACGGGCAGCCCCACAGCCTCTGACTCCCTTCCCAGGAAGTGAGAAGCTGAAGCAGGTAGAATAACGAGGGCCTCTCAAACCTCTCCAGCTGGGAGCAAGTGCTTAACAAGCTGGGCTCTCCTGGGGCAGCAGCTGCTGCCACTGATGCTTCTCTTCCTTAGTCTTGAGAGTAAAGACTCCAGTTCCCCCTTGGGCTAAGTGAAAGGAGTGTTAGCACTTACAGAAACCTCTTAGGTGAGCCTGAAAGGTGGTCACCTAGGGAAATGTGTTTGGCAGGCAAGACTAAGACAGAGGAGTTAACTCCAGAGAGCCCTGCAGCAGGTTGGTGTCCCTGAGGATAAACCTCACAAGGACGTTTTGCTTGAAATAGAGCAATGGTAAATGATGATCAAAGCCACCTGCTGTTGGCCAGGCCATAGTATTGTGTCCTAGACCAGAGTAGAAACAAAATGTTCCCATGAAGCCCTTCTGCCTATTGACCTATACTTTGACAAATGGAATGCAGCAGAGGTGAGATCAAAGATGATGGGATGGAGGAGCATTAGATTCACCCATCCAACCATCCATCCATCCATCCATCCATTCATTCATTCAACAATAGTCAATTCATCACGTACTCTGGACCAGGCTCTATGAGAGGCAACAGAAATAAAGTAGTTACCAGGATAGATTAAAATACATATAGCCCTCACAGAATGTTGTTTCTTATTACTTTTTTCTGGATTTGGGGCTCCTTTCTGCTTTTCTCCCTTTTTATAATTAAATGTTCTATAGAAATATATAGGATCATAAAACCAATAACCATATACCTACCACCTAGCTTTTTAAAAAACAATTGAAACCTGCTGTGTGCTTCTCCCAGTCCCATTCCTTCCTTCCCTACCTCCCCACTTCCATCACAACCACTATCCTGAATTCCATGCTTATCACTCCCTTGTAAATTTCCCAATCATGTACCCTATGGAACTCTGAGAGCAGTTCATAGAGGTACTCAGTAAGCGCTAGTCAAAGCAAATATTGCAACCTGGGGCCATAGATACCCTGCCTGAATATTTGAACTCCCATCTGGCTTCTGTCACTGGGACTCTAAAGCTTTGATTCATTGCTGGGAATTGAGATTTTGATGCACCAGCATGTCTGGTTTTGAGAAGTTTGAGTTTAAAGGGGTTTTTACAAGAATTCTTCCAAATACAGCTGTTTTAGGAGACCTTGTTGCTCCTGAATAGAGAAAATATGGGTTGTGGCTGTGCCTGCATTGTTTGAGTACAGGGTTTTCTACCTAGCTCTCCTCTGGGCCTTACCTGGAGCCTCTGGGTAGCCAACTGCAAAAACCAGAGTAGCTCCTCAACTTCTGAAACTAAAACAGATCTTGCTGCTGCTGCCACCAAATTCTTATAAGAACCTCGTGAAGAGTGCAGAGAAAAGTTATTTTTGTCCCCAGACTACAGATCAAAAAACTGAGACTCAGGATGTTTCAATGCCTTGATTAAGGTCACATAATTAGTTTGAGATGGAAGGGAGATGACTGTTTCTTCATCCAGCAATAACTGTCACCATTTACTGAGCACCTACTGTTTACCAAGCACTGTACATGCATTATGCCATCCAATCCTACCCAACCCTATGAAGGCAGGTACTGCTATTATTCCAGTTTAGGGATTAGAATTATGACTCAGAGGTCAAATGACCTGTCCAAGGCAACAAGAACTAGAACCCAGGACTCTAAGTCCAGACCTTAATCTTAAATCACCACATCTCTCTTCTTCAATAGCAACTGTAAACACATAATATGGTTGAGGTTGGAGAGGTTGCACAAATGTGTGTGTGCTGCTGAGACCACAGGGATGAGGATGGAGATGGGGGTGGGGGAATGGTTTAACTCAGGGGGTCAAGCCCTCCCAGAGAATAAGTATTGGGTTGGCCAAAAAATTCGTTCAGGTTCTTCCATAACATCTTACAGAAAAACCCAAACGAACTTTTCAGCCAACCCACACAAGGGTCTTATCATCCAAGAAGTAGGGGTGGGAAAGAAGGTGACTGAGAGTGTTCTGTACAGAGAAATCCAAAACGCAAATCTACACCTGCTGCAAGGGCGGCCAGACACAGCCCAGCAACTTGAAAAGGAACCAAATCTTGCAATGTGGTTCTGGATCATTAACATCAAAATACAATGATTATTTTGCATTCCCTAGATCTCTCCCTCTTCTTGAGTTTACTTCCGATTTTGCCTGTCCTCACTCTAAAGGATACAGAGTCCAGAAGAAGGGGAATATGATTTCCAAAATGACCCCCACTTTCATCTTCTCTGTGGGAACAAGGGGGCTCAGAGAGCTGATACCTTCCAGTGTTCCATGCTTGTATTATTCCGAAGTTCAAAGGCAATTGCTTTTGGGGGTGGGGGTGTGGTAAATACACACCCACAGATGCAAGCTAATTATGCAGATAGGGTCACTGCTGGATGGAGAAGAGCTGCAGCCTGGTAAGGACTAAAAGGATGTCAGCCAAGACCCAGGGAGAAAGGCAAACTGCATTCTCAAAGACCATTTTGTGTATCCTTGGTTAACGCTGTTAGAATCAATGCTACCGTGACCGACCGACTTGATGAAGGCCACTTGCAATGTCAGAGTTTGACTGCTGTCAGTCGCACGTGTCCTAGAGGCCAGAGCCATCCTAATGTCCTTCCCATGAAAACAACTCCCTGGACCATCTGAGAGGATTGTGAGAACTATTTGCAGTCAGGAGACTCTCACAAATAAGCAAAAGCAAGCGTGAATCAAAACATAAGGAGACAGCAAAAACGCCTGGAGGACCATAGAGGAATTCAAACAAATATCACCTTCAAAGGGTTGAACCTGGATCCCTACCCCTTCCCCACCCAGTTCCTTGGGAGATGTTTTCCATCTCTGTCTAGGAGAGAGCTGGAGGACTGCACTGCCTGAGGAGAACATGTCAGTCACAGCCCGAGAGAGATGGCACCAGCTTCCATGACAAAGGACAGAGCAGTCAGACAGCCGGAAGGCGCCATACCATTTGGAACGGAAGGTTAATTTTAGATATCAGAACCATATTTCCAAATATTCCATCCTGCACATTCTATTTATAAACTGAATTCTTTTTTAAGCTTACATTCTTTTTAGATTTGGCAAATTTGATAGCTTGGACCTTCTTCATGGACACCTCCAGTAAAGGACTAAATTTTAAAACATCAGTCAACAAGGATTTGGGGGTAGCTATTCTAGCTGTATTCCCAATCCACTAGAACTTTACAAGATATGGAGAAACAATATAATATAATAGCTAGGGTGACAGGTTTTGGAACCAAATCATCTGGGGTTTGGTCCCAGCTTGTCACTCACTAGTTAGGTTTCCTTTGGCAAATGACTGAAGCAACTTGAGAAAGTTACACCACCTCCCTAAACCTGCTTTCTCATCTGTAAAATGGGAATCAGAACCTCCACCTCATAGGGTTCTCAGCGGGATTAAACGAGATCATGCATGTACAGCTCTGATGGTGATACGGGGTACGTCAAAGTGTTCAATAAATGGTAGCTATTACCCATAAGTGGGCATGGAGGCACAATTCAAAAACAGAGTACAAGAAAGAGCTAGGCTCAGAAGCAAGGGCAGGGAGTAATGAAGGAGTGTTTCAGCTGTCAGGAGAGCTCCACTGAGGCAAAACAGATTCTGAAAGA
Source organism: Kogia breviceps (assembly GCF_026419965.1). Lineage (NCBI taxonomy): Eukaryota > Metazoa > Chordata > Mammalia > Artiodactyla > Physeteridae > Kogia > Kogia breviceps. Next base: position 122,754,282 of record NC_081313.1, read on the forward strand.
TGGCAGCATGGAGAAATGAAGAGGAAACCACCTGGGCTCTGGAATCACACGTCCCTGGGCTCAAATCCTGGCCCCACCACTTCTTGGCTGTCTGACCTTGGACCAAGTTAACTAACCTCTCTGAGACTTTCTTTACTCATCTGAAGAGTGAAAACAGGGCTTCCCTGGTGGCACAGTGGTTGGGAGTCCGCCTGCCGATGCAAGGGACACGGGTTCATGCCCCGGTCCGGGAAGATCCCACATGCCGCGGCGCGGCTGGGCCCGTGAGCCATGGCCGCTGAGCCTGCGCGTCCGGAGCCTGTGCTCCGCAACGGGAGAGGCCACAACAGTGAGAGGCCCGCGTACCGCAAAAAAAAAAAAAAAAAAAAAAAAAAAAAAGTGAAAACAATCATCAACACTTCACAGAGTCATTGGGAAGATTAAGTAAGACAGACAGGCCAGATGCTGGCGTGCAGAGGGGACCCTAACAGTGAATTCTGCAGTCATGACAAAGGCAGGTGATCAGGAGAAATGCTGAAATAAGAACAGGATCTTCTAACTACCATTCATTACACGTCTACTAAATGCCAGGGACTGAGCTAACCCCTTAGAGGGTCATTTACAGGGTGGTTAAAAGCACAGTGAGTCAGATGACCGGGATTCAAATCCAGGCTCTGCATTTCCTCCCTGTGTGATCACGGGGAAGTCATTTAATCTTCCCAAACTTTAGTCCCCTTGCTTGCAAAATGCAGGTTCTAACTGTGCTTTCCTTGAGTGGTTTGGTGGGGATTAAAAGAGATAATGGGCATGAGGTCATTAGCACAGTGCCCAGCTCTTAGAAAATGCTCTGTGACGTCAGCTATCATGACTGTTTACATGGCTTTTCTCATTTAACATTCACAACAATCCCATGAGTTGGGTGTTATTGTCCCCTATTTATGGATCAAACAGATCTGAGGCTCTGAGGATAAATCACTTGTCTAAGGTCACAGAAAGGAAGCAGTGGGGCAGGCTCTGTAAGACTAGAAATCTCAGCTTCTTTGTTCTCTTCACTTTTCAGATCAGCTGGTCAGTGGCACCAGGGCTGAGGAAATATGACAGTTATTTTTAAATGTATCTCATGTCATAACCCTCATCAGTCTTTTGTCTTCTGGTTGTCCCTATCACCCCACCTCCTCATCTGTTGAAGGTTTGAGGTTTAAGGTTGTCTGTGACCCTGAATGCAGCCGGTGAGCACTTTGGTGCTGCCCCTCTGGGGACTTACTTGCAGCTTCACAAGGTTGACAAGGTTTATGAAATGTCCATTCTGATTTGCAAATAGGTCTGACATGGATATGCTTCCAGCTGGCTGGTGATTTCGATAACAACCCCTCCTCCTTGGTGCTAATTAACAGAAATTAAATGTCCCTGGCACACTTTGTAATTCAGAAAATGCATGTGCTGATTAGTTAATCCCCAGCTGGACACACCACTATGACCAAGAGGCTCCAGGCCAAAGTCCAAGCTCTCACTCCATCTCCATTTAAAGTCACAGAATGTTTTCTTCCTGGGTAGAAATCAGTGTCACCTCATTCATTTATTCATTCATTTGCATTCAACAAATATTGATTGAGCATCTACTGTGTGTGAGGTTTTGTTCCATACAGTTGGGATACAGCAGTGAACAAAGCAAGTAATGTTCCTGCCTTCATGAACCGGAGTAAATGGTAAACCATTAAACACACAGGATTGTTTCTATATGATGGATGTTATGAAGGAAACAAAGAGGTGGGACGGAGAATGGCTGGGGGGTATGCACTATATTGGGTAGGGTGGCCGGGAAAGGATTCTCCAAGGAGGTGAGATTTTCAACTGAGATTTGAAGACTGAGAAGGAATCAGACATGCAGCATAGTGAGATAAAGAGGTACAAGCTCAAAGCGTCAAGGAAATTCATTCATTTGTCAAACATTTTTGATCATACATTCAATATGTGTTGAATGAACAATTGGAGAATAAATGAATCCTCTTTTTCCTGCCAAGAAGGACCTTCACAGGAAAGATGAACCTATGGGTGATGCCACAAGCTTAGAGGCAAGTTACTTCTATTTTCTCCAGCCCCGTTTCACCTCTCAAACAAGGGGCTTGGCTCAGGCACTAGCATTCCAGGACTGCAGGATCTTAAGTACTCACCTTCCAAAGGGACTGGCCCTCACAGCTCTTTAAAGCCATGACTCTGCAGCAAGCAAAAAGCAATCTCATTTTTCTAAGCAGTCAAAATGGTTGTTTCAAATTATGTAGACAAGGCATAAAACGTCACCTGCTTTGTTATCATTAGGATATATGTATTGAATTCCCACGGCCACTTACTCATTCCAAGAATATTATTATTAGTTGTGAGTCTCCGTCTCCCCTTCCCTCCCTCCCTCCTCCTCCCCACCACCCCCCACCTCCTTCATTCTCTTCCGCTCAACTTTCTCTGGCCTAGCAGTGGGGAGCCCAGGCTATAGAATCAGAACACCCATTGTACCTCAAGTGTGACTCACTGTGTGACTTTGGGCAAGTCACTTCACCTCTTTGAGTCTCAATTTTCTCACCTATATAATAGGAAGAATAATAGAGGCCCTCTCAAGACAATCATACAAAGTAAATTCTGAGCTATTGTTATCCTCATTTTGTGGATTAGGATGTAAAATTTTAAGAACCCTATTCAGGTTTTTAAGGCAAAAGAAACTCCAGTAATTAGTGTGACCATGAGCCAGTTTAATGATCTGTATCCACCTGTAGGGTTTTCCATTCTTTGAGATAATCAAGAACCAGTAACATAATAAATAGCCTTGAAGAGGTCTCTTAATTTATAGTAATACTTTTGAGCCAGCAATGATAGACAGACACCCTGCCTTGTGCCAGACACTTTTATGTGCTTTACTTATATTGACTGATTTTAAAATCTCACTACAACCTTACAAAGTAAATACTAATACTATGCCCAGTTTACAGGTAAAGAAACTAAGACCTAGAGAGATTAAATCGTTTCCATGGGGTCATACAACTGGGACTTGGTGGAGCTTGGGAATAAACCCAGGCAATCGGACTCCAGTGGATGCTGCTAGCTGCTTGCCCCCTCATTTAAGATGAGACACAAAAGCTTTCCTGCAGATATCAGGGTTTTCTACTTCAAGCAGACCTGTCCCCTGGGCACTCAATAAACAAAGCATTATTACCTGCCTAATCCTAAAACCCCTGGCCTGTAGACACAGGACTGATAAGAGCTGCTACCCAGTACTATACAACGCCAGCCATAGGTAAATTCACACCTCCGGCCACTGATGGGATCTTTGAGTGTCCATTAAAATGTCAGTGGATCTTAGAGTTGAAGTTCTTTCTACGTCATTTAGCACAACCTGGAAGATCAGATTCATGTGGCCGCTGGCCTTCCCTTGGCAGTTACTTCCTTATTACTCCCCTGTCCCTGCACTCACCCTCAGAAATGCTACATCACAATAAAGGTAGTTAAAGAGCTAACAGACCACCACTACTCCCTTGAGATCCAGAAGCAGTTGTCTCAAATCACCTTGCCTCCAGTCTCGGAGGGATATGCCCCCAGCTGCTGATGCCAGGCCTGATGTGCAGATCAAAGCAGCCATTTCCAGGCCCTCTGTGATAACAACGGCTTGACCCATCTCTAAAGGCAGGTGCCCAGCATCAGTGCCGGTACTCACTTAGGCACAGGGAGGAGAAGCAAACTATGTCTAACACAGGGCTAAAATTTGTGAGTAGCAGGCTGAAACTCCTGCCCATGTTTGGGGGTGTACGATGGAGACAGCATAACTCCAAATCCTGTGTAACTTATTGTCATGATGGGACGCAGAATGCGTCCTCATAATCACGGGCTTTCTATTCATTCCTGCTTCTCCCGTTGAAGAGGAAGCAGCCACCTGGAGCCTCCAATGGCTCTTACTTGCTGTTATTCTGAGTGGAGCATGCCCGCAAAAGATTAAGTCCTGTCTTGCACTGGCAGGCCCTGAGAGCGCGGAGAAGCTCAGTTGTTAGTCCAGATGTGGCTGCCTGCTTGAAAGCTCAGGATCCTTCAGTATACTTAGTCTCTGTAGCCACGATTCATGCTTCTGCCTTTGGAGAGTGGGTTTTGGTCAGACTGCCAAAACCGATACTTCCCATAAACTTTGCTTGCAAGATCCATCTGTCCTGTGCCACCCCGCAAAGAATGAAACTGTCTGTGATTATCACTAAAATTTCCCCAAAGACAAAACTGGCCTGTTAAATCAGCAGGAGTTGTTGGATAGAAAAGGAATCAGGCTCCAAATGAAAGACATTGGGCAGGAGATAGAAAACTCCCTCTCCTACTTATTTCCTGTTTTACTGGGTTTTCATGGGAATTCACTTGTGGACAAACTCCAAGCCTGAGCCTTTTAGAAAGCAGATCTTTTTAAATGTTATTGGACCAATTTCCCATCATCCTTTTAGCTTTCTCCTGTCCCCCTTCAGCATGGTCAGTTGGGACTTCATTTGCACTCAGAAGGGCCAAGAGCCAAGCAGTGGCAGCAAAGTCACAGAGAGCAGCCAGCTCCTGTGATGCCCATCCAAACCGCCTGCCCTCACCTGGACAAGGGGCAGCTGGAAGTGTTGGCTGCACTTCCTTCTGAGACTCCTCAGCCTCGGGAAGAGAAAAGGCACCAGGGGCTAGGCAGGAAGGGGAGGACATTGGCTACATGTGTGGGGATGACAGGAATGCAGGTTGGGTTTGGAAATCAAAAATAAAATATTTGAGGCTTTGGAGAAATTCTGGGGCCTCGTGCATTTTAACTTTATTTTTTAAATAATTTCAGACTTTTAGAAATGTTGCTAAAATAGTACAAGGAATTCCTGTATACCCTTCAGAACTAGGTTCCCTAGATATTAACATTTTACTATGCTTGTTTTGATCCTCTCTTTTATATATGTATGTACATATATATAAATTAATTATTAAATTAAAATTTAATATAAATTATATATATAATTTTTCTGAACCATTTGGAAGTAAGCTAAAAATCAAGTGCCCATTTTCCCCTAAACATTTCAGTGTGTATTTCCTAAAAACAAGGGTGTTACATAATCACAGTGCAATTACCAAAGTCAGGAAATTAACATGGATATAGCATTATTAACTACTCTACAGATCTTATCCAATTGTCCTATTCTTTTCCTCTACAGAGAAAACAGATTTTGATGTCTTGTCTAGGATCCCATCTAGGACCACATATTGCATTTGTTATATCTCTTTAGTTTCTTTTAATCTGGAACAGTTCCTCAAGATTCATTGTCTTCCGTGATCCTGTCATTTCAAAGAATATAGGCCATTTATTTTACAGAATGTCTCTCAATTAGGCTTTGTCTGACATTTCTTCATCAATAGATTCAGATTATTCATTTTTGGCAGTAATGGATGATAATCCTTACAAATAATCAAATAGGAATCCCTGAGTCCATACTATATAAAGAAATGAGGGAGAAGGAAAAGCTCTTCCTTACAGTAGAGGGCCAACTAAAAAATGTAGAAGGAATGATGGAATTTTTAAAATCCCAGTCTGACAACCACTACAGTAACAACTGGTTTGAGCAAAAGTCATCAATGGATTAAAACTAGTGTATCAGAGTATCTCCTCAAAAGATACTTATTAATCACAAAGGGAAAAATAACAATTTTATAGTGAAGAAAGCTGGTAGACAACCACCTTAACCAAAAGATCAAAGTTAGCACCCCCAGTAATGGGGAAGTAGATAGTGTGTACCTCCCAATATGACGAATGGAGGACGCGACATCTCTTTTGTGAAATGAAAAGACAAATTCCTGCCCAAAAGACTTAAGAATTTTAAAGAACCATAGTTCTAACCAGGCTGCATTCACACACAATAGATTCTGAAATCCTTTTCACCTTCACAGACCCCGCCTTGGAAATCTTCCCAGGAGGAGCCAGCAATAACCGGACACTGAAGAGAACAAATCGTCTGCTTGAATGGAAACCACTTGGTACAGAGCTGTGGACCATGTGATACTCCTTGGACATCAGGGATGGTACAGGAATACCAAGTAGACTGGCCTCCAAGACAGCAGGGTAATACGAGAAAAAGCAAATCTGTCTTCCCACAGTATCAATGGGTGGCGGGCCAGGTTGGAGAAAAGCACGTGAGTCATGTGCCGCTACAGGTTACACCAGACTCCTGGCCCTCCTGTTATTCTGTTCTGCTTTCAAAGCCAAACTTTATCTTGCCAATTTCTCACACCTTGGCACCTAACTGACAAATGAAAAGACCGGACATCAAATGCCTCCCAGCACTGTGCCTGGCCTATTGCTCCAGTTCAGATTTAGAGCAGTACAGGGGATGGCATAATAGTCTCCTCTCAGGTGTCAAGCCAGAGAGGCTAGTGCTTCTTCACAATGTCCCCAGCCTTCACTCCCTCCCCCCCGGACCGTGCATCCTGCATCACTCCACCACATCCACATTTTTTTCCATTCTAATTCCGTTCTGTCTTGCCACCGTGACACTTTCTGATCCAGAGGGTTCTTGTTAGAATATACCAATCAAGGAAATAAGGACTTAGTACATAAATAATCTCAGACAAGAAACGTGCATGATGTTATAAGAGAGATGCCACAGACTGCAGTGCTTACTGAGAGGCTATTTCAAGTTTAAAGATATAAAAATCAGTTATAACCATGCAGGCTTTTTTGTTCAGAAATAAGTCATCTCAAACAAGTCAAAAGAAGATATTCTACCCCTATTTTTTCAAAAAACTATAATTTAAAATAGCAATTTTAAATTATCTGTGCTAACCTGAGAGAGAGATTGTACAGATAAATGAAATACACAAATACCCCCAGACTCTTTGAGCCATGTGTTTTCATCTTCTCCCCCATCTTAAGACATCAATAAGAGTTTCATTTCTAAAAGCACATGCCACCTTGATTATCAAAGACAATGATAGGAATGCAGCATGATTTGGATATGTATCGATTGATGGTTTTGAAGTTCAGTATCATAATTTTGCACTGAAGCATCCCCAGTCTTTCATCCAGTCCTGCTGGTAAGGAGGCAAGCCAAACCATGTGCTGAGTAAGGACTGTATTTGGTGGTTACAGAAATGTTTTCCTCTGGGTGAAGCTATCTCTTGCAGGGCTGAAACTGGCACCTGTGTCTTAATGGGATGACTAACTTAATGGACTTCTTAATCATAGCCTTCTCTTGGTTAACCCCAAGGGAAGGTGATAACAGGTAACAAGAAGCCCCACAGCATTGGCTTTATCTGCCAAGAGGTGAGTGAGAAGCAAGAGGTATGATGAGACCACAGAAGGGCCAATGCAGTGACAACATCTCCTTCTTCCATGTGGTCCATGATGGTACTGCCAATTGTCGGTCATCCCTTTTCTCTGAACTACTGTGACTAAATGTTGGTTCCATTTCCTCTGGGATGAATTCGGGTTTGGCTGGCTCCTCATTAGCCTCAGGAGCAATGAATAGAGAGATGCTGCCTTCAGATTCTGGCATCTACTTGTTACAATCATTAGGCCTTACAACCCACCTATAGATAGGTTTCAAAGACTTCACTTGCCAGGGCAAAGTCATAGAGTGTCAGAGTTGGAAGGAATTTTAGTTTCATAGGTGATACACAGAAAGGTTAAGTATAGGAAAGCACAAAAGCAAGTTGTATAAGCTGGGTGGGGATGGGGGAACAATACAACTTTTGATGCCCAGAAACTATTAGACCACATTGGCTAATTATAGCTTTGTCCCCCAAGGCCCTCTTGCTCAGACTTTCTTCTTCTTAGACTGGCTTCCCCCTCTCACATTTAGAATAACAGGAAACCACCACTCCTAATTTTTACACTTGCTGTTTTTTTTTCTCTGGGAACTTTCCATGTCTTATAGTTTCATGGAGGGTTTTACAAAGATTTAGATTTCCTTTGAAACTGCTTAGCCAAATAAACAAACTATTTTTTTCTAAAGCACAAAATGAAGACTATGATTCGTTCCCACCCAAACTCAGAAGCGTAAGAAAAGCTCCCCCATTTTGCTAAAGTTTTCATCTCCAGACTGTGAGCTCTAGCACATATATTCCAAATTGTTGTGGGTCACAAAGTGCTGGAGGTGGTGGGAATGCAGCCAAGGATGAAGTAGAATGATTACAATGAGGTCAGCCCAGAAATGCACTGGAGAATAGTCTGCTAACCATGAAGTCTGAGTTTCATCTTCTGAAATTGTTGCTTCTTATTACTGCCTGCTGGGTCAGGGGGAGAGGGTGTTGTTTAGGGGGAAAAAGAAGGAAAGAGAAAATGAAAGAGGAGAAAAATTCACTCCTCCATGGATATATCAGCAGAAAATCTATAGACCCTTATGTCTCTGCTTCTTTTTTCAGTAAAATGTTTTTAATAGACCAAAAGACAATCTTTATGATGTAATAGGTATGTGAATAATGTTTATAAAAAGGGTATATATAACATGTTAGTCATTATCAACTATTGTATAAATAAACCTTAGATATGTAAAATATATAAACATATAAAAATTATTTTATAGGGCAGTGGACACTTTTCATATCTTTGTTCCAAAAAATAGAGAGTTCCAGGGCTGGCATCTTATCCTTCATTAGTATATTGCACTGTAAAGCCAAAAGGTTTGGTGGGGTTTCATTTGTTTGTTTTCTGTTTTTGTAATTTATAATAATCTGAATGGATTACTTTGAAATGTCTGTTGCATATGTGTTGGTATTGTTTGCCCACATGGAGTCATCAGAGATCTGTCCCACATTTTGCATCCTGGAAAATCAAAAGGAATTTTCTAGTGAGAAGAAAAACACAGAGAAGCCTCCACTGTTGGGTGACTCAAATTTGTACCAGTGACAGCTTCTTGTAAGTCTGAGGAAATGGGAAGTTTAAGATCAAATTTGTTGTCTCTCACTTAAGCACTGGTTGTTGGATAACTTTTCTGCTGGGAAGGAAGTACATATTTTTGTTAAGTTCTTTCTTCATGGACTTGACATGTTCTAGGGGAAACTAGAAGTCATGGCCCTAAGCCACCTTTCTTCAGGACCACTCTCCACCATCTGTTTTCAAAGAACCATCCACATATTAATTCTCTGGTGTTCCGTGATTCATTGGCAGACTCAATGCTTTCAGAGCCCAGAGTTTTATTTGTTTGGGTTTGTGGCTCTAAAGAAGTGTTAAGTTTGCTCTACCACCGAGACTGATCAGAAGAAGCAAAGGGGAAAAGGGAGCTCCCTTGCTGGAGAGGTTCGCTTGCACCTCTGACCACCTCTGACCACAGCCAAGAGAAGCACTGGGTCAGTAGCCGGTGTGTGAAATGCCATCTATTCTTCACACAGTGAGGGGTCATCGTGTGAGAGTGGAGAGGTCACCCAAGTCTCCTTTGCCAAAAATGCATATTGTTCCCAGCTGTAAGCTTGTGAAGCACAATATGTGTTTTTGCATGAAACAATAAAAGAGGTTTATTTTCACTTAATAGACCCATCCCTCAGGCCTGGTGTTTTCAGTAGCTGGCTTGGAGCAGGGAGTACTTTATCATGTATTAAATGTCAACATTGCGCATTTTATTGTTCCCAAAGAGCTTTGGCCCCTGGCAGCTGCCCTGGACATCCAAAAGGAGGGCTGAGAGGAGTCCTTCGTCAGACAGGAATTGCTTAGTTTCAGCGGGGACGGCTGAGCGCAGGGGTGAGTGACACTTCCCCTCAACACTCACCAGGCTGAGTTCGCCTCCCTAGAGCAAACTCCAGTTTGTGCAATCACGAGGGCCCAAGAAGGCCTCTTAGCCAGAAACTTTCTCTGCTTGCTTAGCGCAGGAGTTAGTAGCACAGCCTCAATAGCCTGACTGCCTGTCACTTACCAGCTGTGTGGCCTTGGGCAAGGTACTTAACCTCTCTGTGACTCAGGTTCTTGTCTGGAAAATTGAGCTGTAATAGCTCCTTCCTGAGGGATGTTAAGGATGAAATGTCTTAAAACAAGTAGAGTGCTTTGAACAGTGCCTGGCAATACAAGCACTCAATACAATTCATGTTTTACCACCTTCATAATGTTTGCCCTATCCACCAACCAATTATATTATTATTTACCTAATGTTCTTCTTTTAATTAACTCAATTTTAACCTAAAACTTCATAGAAAACTTTATATCCCAACTGTAAATGGAAAATTATATCATTTGCTGCAAATATAAGGTAACAGTAAATAGTAATAATAGCTGATATTTACCAGGTCCTTGCTCCTTCCCAGCCATTGTGCTAAGTGTCTTGACTTGTTAAAATACTCACAACCCTATGAAGACAGTACTGGCATTTTACAGAGGAGGAAACTGAGGTACTGACAGATTAGCAAATTTGCCTGTAGTTACACAATTAGTAAATGAAGGAGGCAGTTCAGCTTCAGACCCCAAGCTCCTCAGCATTGCTCTGTGCTGCCACGCTAACAAGAACAAAAGTATTCTATTCCCTTGGTAGATGGCTGGTGAATTATCTTCCTAGGGCTGCTGTGGTAACAAAGCACCACAAACTGGGTGGCTTAAAACAACAGAAACTTATTCTCTCACAGTTCTGGAGGCCAGAAGTCCAAAATCAAGATGCTGGCAGGTTAGTGCTTCCTCCAAAACCTCTAGGAGAGGATCTTCCCTTGTCTCTTCCAGCTTCAGGCAGCCCCAGCGTTCCTTGGTTTGTGGCAACATCACCCCAATCACTGCCTCCATCTTCACATGTCTGTCTTCCCTCTGTGTGTCTACCTCTGTGTCTCTTCTCCTCTTCTTGTAAGGACAGCTGTCATGTTGGATTAGGGCCCACCCTAATGACTTCATCTTAATTACATCTGCAAGACTATTTCCAAATAAGGTCACATTCACATATACGAGGAGTTAGGACTTCAATAGCTCTTTTGTGGGAAGGGGTTGGGGGGGGGGCATAGTTCAACCTGTAATAGTGGCCCACCTAAGGCTTTGAATCTGGGGCTGAAAATTTACAAATGCTGGAGAGCTGTTCATGATCAGCAACAAGCTGAGACTTTCTCCTTTATGCCAGTCAGGACTGAAGGAGTCAGGACAAGGGAAGGACAATGGTCCTTCATTACAGTGATATTTAGGGCCCAGTTCAGGTGCTAACTGATTCACTTTGCTGTACGCCTGAAACAAACCCAACATTGTAAATCAACTATAATCCAATAAAAGTTTTAAAAATAATTAAAAAATAAAATAAACCGTCTTCTGCCCCATCACTGGTACTTTGGGAAAAGAAGAGGCTTAGCTTAGCCATTTAATAGTTCTTCCAGCTTCCCAGACATCTCTTGTGAAAGGGGAAGATGGGGGAAAATGCAGCCTTCCAAAACTCCAGGCAGGGTGGTGGAGGGCAAAAAACTCACCTCTCGAATCTGCCTAATATGGCTGGGCTGGGATAGCAAATTCAGACAAATAACAGAGTCTTCATCGGGGGTACGTGTAGAGAAAGGACAACAGTAAAGACAGTAGTGGGAAATCATTTATTTTCATACTATTTCAGTGAAACCTTAAGAACAATCTCTCTATTAAGAGGGATTTGAGAGGAGTGTATGGGGAAGTGAGGAGGAGGAGATTTCTTGCTCTGTCAGATAAGATTTTCCTTAGTCGAAGGGGCCGCATAGATTTCATAGAGTTGGGAGGTCCTCATCTTGAGTTCCCGGGCCACCTGGCAGATGGAAAAAGGCCAGCAGCAGTGCACTGCCAGCCAGTCCTCGCACAGCGTGCCCTAGGGGAGACCAGGTCTCTGTTCTGGCTCAATCACACAGGCTCAGTTCCCTTTCCCAGGGACCTCCGCAATATTACCCCATGGCCCATCCCACCCACTGCCCCCAAGATCCGCCACCACTCTGAAGTCATTTTCCAGGGACACAACTCCACCAGGTTACCCAAGTGCCAAGCAGCTCGACTGCTAATCAATCCTTGCAATTCAGAGACCTGCCCTCAAGACTTCATACCTGAAACCACTGTCTCACTGACAGAAAATTCTCTGTCAACATCTTTTTATTTCCTCTTAGAACTTAATGTTTATAATTATTTTATTTACTTTTTTGGAGTAATAAATACACATGGTCCAAAATTCCCACAGTAAGAAGGGATAGGAAATAAAAAGTAAATCCCCCCCCTTCTACAGCTCTCATCAGCCACCCAGTTACCTGTCAGGGGGCTACCATTGTTGGTAGTTATTATATACACGTCCAGATAAATTCTATGTCTAGGCAAATATATAGATACCTATAGATATATACACATTACATTTTACATACATATATATAGTCTTTTTAAGTAAATCATTACATACTATATGCCTTGCTCTTTTGTTCACTTAAAAATATATCTTAGGGATCATTTCACATGAACATATAAAAAGATGCTTTAACTAATGAGAACCTACTGTACAGCACAGGGAACTCTACTCAGTGCTCTGTGGTGACCTAAATGGGAAGGAAATCCAAAAACGAGGGATATATGTATACGTGTGGCTGATTCACTTTGCTGTACAGCAGAAACTGACACACCAGTGTAAAGCAACTATACTCCAATAAAAAAACAAATAAAATAATAAAAAGATGCCTTTTTATCTGTCCACATCTTAGTAGGTATGAATGTCTGTCCTCAATCTCTCATTGTACCTCAGTCTCGGCTGAGCTGGAAATTGTCTGGCTCTTTGAAAAGTCCCCAGGGAACCCACAAAGGGAATTCTGTATATGTTGATGGGCTACATTTTAAGTGAGATTATCCCAAGTGTATCCTCCATATTTGGTGCACTTCTACCTATCATCTTCTCTGGATGTAATAAGAGACAGAAACAGAAGTGGCCAACGATATACATTATAATAGGTCCCCCCCTTGGAAATACCCTGCACAATGTGGCATTTTAGTTAATATACATCCTAGTAACAAATGAAATCAGAAATTTCTTCCCTTTCCTTTCTCAAAGTATTCCACTAAGTGTGGTGTTTTTAAGCATCCTCACCCACACCTCATTTTTCAAAAAAAAAATCACAGGTTTGAAAGGCATCCAGGTTCTCATACAAATCCAGCTTCACATATACATCCAAACACACTTACCCGTATTTTATGCCTCTCTCTGGTGCCAATTCTTAGTGCAAAGGTGGACCCAGGTAACAATGGCCAACAAAAACACTCTCCATAATGACTGGCGATGTCACACTCAAGACACATGGGACAAAAGAGACCACAGAAACCTGTCAATAACCACATAAAAGCAAGCTCAGGTTCTCAGTTGTGCTTGGAGCAACTTCACATCTCAAAGAGCATTTATAGCTCTATGCCATCAATTTAATATTGCATTGTCCCCCTGCAATCAGGGACTGAGAATGAATAACCAATTTGTAAAACTCACTACATAAGAATTGCCATAACTGAGCCACATCAAAATTGTCTTCTTTTGTTAAACACTGGCAAAGCTGAACCTGCTACAATTCTGTTAACGTTCACTACAGTAATTGTTTTTCCTGTCAAGAGAAAATCATTAAATAATTTTTTATAGTTGAAACATAACTGTTGCTTCTCTTATCTTCATCTATCTAATTTCAATATTTAAAATAGACACAGTATATGATACTTTTGAATAGCAGGTGTCTTTTTCTATAAAGGTGATTGAAAGCTCTTATATGGTACACTGATTCTGCCTGCTATTCTTATAATGACTTTATTCTATTTCTCAGGCCAGAAGGTTTCTCTAATGTTTGCAGTTTCATGGAGCCACTGACATCTGCCAGTTTTAATCTGTAAACTAGCAGAGGCTTGGTTCCTTGAACGTCAGCTGGAAACAGTTGGTCATTTATTCATTCATTCATCTTTAACTACTGATATTGTTTCCTACACATCCTGCATGAACCATTAACACAGAGGTTCTCTTTTAAATATGTTTTGGGTCACGGAACCTTTTGTGAATATGGTGATAGCTATGAACTTGTTCCTGAAGGGGAGAGAAAAATACATGAACACAGACATGCAAAATTGTGCATTCATTTTCACGGGGTTCAAGGATCCACTGAAAACTATCACTGGACCACAAGGTTAAGAACGCCTGGTAAACAATTAAGATGCTATATCATTGCAAAAGATGACAACCTTGACGAATACAAATAATTTGAACTATGAAAGAGCAAAATACTAACCATAACCTTTAAAAATGTATTCAATAAATATGTGATTGAGGCATAATTTATAAACAAGAAAATGCACAAATCATAAATGTTCAGTTGGATGAGTTTTGACAATCATATTCACCCATGTAACCAAACGTGTAGAACACTGTCATCACCCCAGAGGGTTCCCATGTGCCCCTTCCCAGACAATCCCAGTCCTCCCACCCCCACTCCAGACATATCACTATTCTGATTTCTATTCCCACAGATGAGTTTTACCTCGATTTGGACTTCATATAAGTGGAATCATGTTTACTTTTGTATCTGACTTCTTTTGTTCAACATCATGTTTCTTGAGATTCATCTATGTTGTTATGTATATCTGCAGTTTGTTCCTTTTATTGTTGAGTAGTATTACCAATGTATAAATGTTCTGCAAATTGTCCATTCTCCCACTGTTTATTCCATTTTTTGCTATTATGAATAAGCACTGTGAATATTCATATACAAGTCTTTACATGGACAAATATTTTCATTTCACTTGGGTGGATTCCTGGAAATGGAATTGCTAGGTCATGGGGTAGATTTATGTTTAATTTTACCAGAAATTTACAAAGAGTTCTCCAAAGTATTTGTACCATTTTACCCTCCCACCAGCAATGTATGAGAGTTTGTTGTCCCACATCATCACCAACATTTGCTATTGTCAGTCTTTTTTATTTTATCCATTCTAATGAGTGTGAAATGGTAGTGTTCATAGCCTTCTAGTGCACCAGACACAAAGGCTCACATACCATGTCACTAGCATACTAGAAGAATTCCTTGTCAAACATCTGTCTCTGTTGCCTCATCCTTCCCTCCCTCTTCAACAGTGAGGAGTGCAGAGTCCCACTCCCAAATTCAATGACAAAGAAGCAGAAATCTAGGAATGCTGTTTTATTTTAGAACCTCCAAGGGATGTGCCTGGACTCTGGACTTCTCCAGTTTCATATAAGAGGTGAGGTAGCACATGTGCACGAAGGGCATGAGGACTGGATGGGGGAGGAGGACAAGGAGCAGCCTATCTTTGAGGAACAGAACATCTATTTCATCAGGAATCTTAAGAAAATCACTAAATCATGTATTATAGGCATCACTTGGCCCAAAACAAACACTAAATTCAGCCTTGATTAAGTCTGGGATGTTTTGTCCCACATTTTAAAAAAATCATTACTCCTAGCGAGATCAGTAGGTCCCATTCAGCACTGACAACTGGTATAAACAGGTCAGAGGACAGCAAATGGCCCATGAACATAAAGTGAGTTCAGAGTGGTAATATTGTATGCAACCCCGAATTAGGGGACTTTGAAATCATGGCACATAAAAATCAATCAAAACTTATGCATGAATTACAAAATACTGTAGTGTATATCCCTGCAAATAAAAAATTAATCAAAATTTGCATAATTATAAAGCTAGCAAGCTAAGTGAGTAATAAATTGTGTTTACACAATTGCCTGAACTGCACCACTTTAACTGGCAGAGGGAAATGCCCACCATCCTCAATAAGCATATTGTAAAGAAGTTATTTTGTGTACTGACTTATTTTTATGACTCATATAACACATGCTGTTAATTTTATTTTTAAGCTTTTCCATTTGTATATCCATGTTATCTAAGTGTTCATTATGAGGCAGTACTAGATACTGAGGAAACACACCCAAAATTCAATTACCTTGGGACAGAAGTCAGATATGATAAAAAAAAAAAAAACACTATAAAAGCCAAAGTTTTTTTATATAATAGATAATATTTATACAGATTTCACCATGTGCCAAGCCCTGCTAAAAGTACTTTTCATTTACTAACTCATTTAATTCTCACAACAATCCTATAAAATTTACTATTATTAGGCCCATTTTACAGATGAGCAAACTAATGCCCAGAGGATTTAAGCCATTTGCCCAAGTTCATACATTTGTTAAGAAGCAGCAGAGGTCACGTTTGAACTCAAGTAGTCTGGCTCCAAAGTCTTAACTACTACACATTCCACATATGCCCAAATGTTCTCATGTTTTATGTATTTAACTAGTAAACAATTGTGGACTTGTGTGTTCTAAGACAGTGTCCTCACTACCACTATTTGGTATTTCTTCCTGTGGAGAGTCTGAAATAATGCAGCTTCTTTAGGAAAGATCCTTGGGTCAGGTGTACTGAGATGGAGTGCTGTGGGATAAACAGTCCTCAACAAGAGATGCACAAGGGTAGGATGATGGAATCCTTTGTCTTCAGGGGGCTCTAGGAGGAAATTTCACTAAATGAATCACAGACCAAGGGTAAGTATCCACAACGTACAAAGAATTCCTGCAAATCAATATATCAAGGATTAAACAGAAGAAGAAAATGAACACAAGACATGAACAGGTAAAGAAGAAGTACAAATGGCCAATAACAAACATGAAAACTGCTTAATGTTGTTAGTAATCAGGGAATTGCATACTAAGACGATCAGAAACTAAAAGAATGCCAAACTTTTCTAAGGTTTTTTTAAAATTTTTGTTTTATTTATGTTTTTATACAGCAGGTTATTATTAGTCATCAATTTTATACACATCAGTGTATATATGTCAATCCCAATCGCCCAATTCATCCCACCACCCCCACCACCACCCTGCCGCTTACCCACCTTGGTGTCCTTATGTTTGTTCTCTACATCTGTGTCTCAATTTCTGCCCTGCAAACCGGTTCATCTGTACCATTTTTCTAGGTTCCACATATATGCGTTAATATACGATATTTGCTTTTCTCTTTCGGACGTACTTCACTCTGTATGACAGTCTCTAGATCCATCCATGTCTCAACAAATGACCCAATTTCTTTCCTTTTTATGGCTGAGTAATATTCCATTGTATATATGTACCACAACTTCTTTATCCATTCGTCTGTCGATGGGCATTTAGGTTGCTTCCATGACCTGGCTATTGTAAACAGTGCTTCAATGAACATTGGTTGGGGGGGGGTGTCTTTTTGAATTATGGTTTTCTCTGTATATGCCCAGTGGTGGGATTGCTGGATCATATGGTAATTCTTTTTTAAGGAACCTCCATACTCTTCTCCATAATGGCTGTATCAATTTACATTCCCACCAACAGTGCAAGAGGGTTCCCTTTCCTCCACACCCTCTCTAACATTTTTTGTTTGTAGATTTTCTGATGATGCCCATTTTAACTGGTGTGAGGTGATACCTCATTGTAGTTTGTTTTTTTTTTTAACATCATTATTGGAGTATAATTGCTTTACAATGGTGTGTTAGTTTCTGCTTTATAACAAAGTGAATCCGTTATACATATACATATGTTCCCATATCTCTTCCCTCTTGCGTCTCCCTCCCTCCCACCCTCCCTATCCCACCCCTCTAGGTGGTCACAAAGCACCGAGCTGATCTCCCTGTGCTATGCGGCTATTCCCACTAGCTACCTATTTTACGTTTGGTAGTGTATGTATGTCCATGCCACTCTCACTTTGTCACAGCTTACCCTTCCCCCTCCCCATATCCTCAAATCCATTCCCTAGTAGGCCTGTGTCTTTATTCCTGTCTTACTCCTAGGTTCTTCATGACATTTTTTTTTCTTATATTCCACATATATGTGTTAGCATATGGTATTTGTCTTTCTCTTTCTGACTTACTTCACTCTGTATGACAGACTCTAGGTCCATCCACCTCACTACAAATGACTCAATTTCGTTTCTTTTTATGGCTGAGTAATATTCCATTGTATATATGTGTCACATTTCTTTATCTACTCATCCGATGATGGACACTTAGGTTGCTTCCATCTCCTGGCTATTGTAAATAGAGCTGCAATGAACATTGTGGTACATGACTCTTTTTGAATTATGGTTTTCTCAGGGTATATGTCCAGTAGTGGGATTGCTGGGTCATATGGTAGTTCTATTTGTAGTTTTTAAAGGAACCTCCATACTGTTCTCCATAGTGGCTGTACCAATTCAAATTCCCACCAGCAGTGCAAGAGTGTTCCCTTTTCTCCACACCCTCTCCAGCATTTATTGTTTCTAGAGTTTTTGATGATGGCCATTCTGACCAGTGTGAGCTGATATCTCATTCTAGTTTTGATTTGCATTTCTCTAATAATTAGTGATGTTGAGCATTCTTTCATGCGTTTTTTGGCAATCTGTACATCTTCTTTGGAGAAATGTCTATTTAGGTCTTCTGCCCATTTTTGGATTGGGTTGTTTCTTTGTTATTGAGCTGCATGAGCTGCTTGTAAATTTTGGAGATTAATCCTTTGTCCGTTGATTCATTTGCAAATATTTTCTCCCATTCTGAGGGTTGTCTTTTCACCTTGTTTATGGTTTCCTTTGCTGTGCAAAAGCTTTGAAGTTTCATTAGGTCCCATTTGTTTATTTTTGTTTTTATTTCCATTACTCTAGGAGATGGATCAAAAAAGATCTTGCTGTGATTTATGTCCTAGAGTGTTCTGCCTGTTTTCCTCTAAGAGTTTTATAGTGTCCAGCCTTACATTTAGGTCTCTAATCCATTTTGAGTTTATTTTTGTGTATGGTGTTAGGGAGTGTTCTAATTTCATTCTTTTACATGTAGCTGTCCAGTTTTCCCAGCATCACTTACTGAAGAGACTGTCTTTTCTCCATTGTATATCCATGCCTCCTTTGTCATAGATTAGTTGACCATAGGTGTGTGAGTTTATCTCTGGGCTTTCTATCTTGTTCCATTGATCATTGTTTCTGTTTTTGTACCAGTACCATATTATCTTGATTACTGTAGCTTTGTAGTATAGTCTGAAGTCAGGGAGTCTGATTCCTCCAGATCAGTTTTTTTCCCTCAAGATTGCTTTGGCTATTTGGGGCCTTTTGTGTCTCCAGACAAATTTTAACATTTTTTTGTTCTAGTTCTGTAAAAAATGCCATTGGTAATTTGATAGGGATTGCATTGAATCTGTAGATTGCTTTGGGTAGTATAGTCCTTTTTACAATGTTGATTCTTCCAATTCAAGAACATGGTATATCTCTCCATTTGTTGGTATTATCTTTAATTTCTTTCATCAGTGTCTTATAATTTTCTGCATACAGGTCTATTGTCTCCCTAGGTAGGTTTATTCCTAGGTATTTTATTCTTTTTGTTGCAATGGTAAATGGGAGTGTTTCCTTAATTTGTCTATCAGATTTTTCATCATTAGTGTGTAGGAATGAAAGAGATTTCTGTGCATTAATTTTGTATCCTGCAACTTTACCAACTTCATTGATTAGCTCTAGTAGTTTTCTGGTGTGGTGGCATCTTTAGGATTCTCTATGTATAGTATCATGTCATCTGCAAACAGTGACAGTTTTACTTTTTCTTTTCCAATTTATATTCCTTTTCTTTTTCTTCTCTGATTGCTGTGACTAGGACTTCCAAAATTATGTTGAATAATAGTGGTGAGAGTGGACATCCTTGTCTTGTTCCTGATCTTAGAGGAAATGCTTTCAGTTTTTCACCATTGAGAATGATGTTTGCTGTGGGTTTGTCATATTTAGCCTTTATTATGTTGAGATAGGTTCCCACTATGCCCACTTTCTGCAGAGTTTTTATTATAAATGGGTGTTAAACTTTGTCAAAAGCTTTTTCTGAATCTATTGAAATAATCATATGGTTTTTCTTCTTCAATTTCTTAATATGGTGTATCACCTTGATTAATTTGCATATATTGAAGAACCCTTGCATCCCTGGGATAAATCCCACTTGATCATGGTGTATGATCCTTTTAATGTGTTGCTGGATTCTGTTTGCTAGTATTTGTTGAGGATTTTTGCATCTATATTCATCAGTGATATTGGTCTGTAATTTTCTTTTTTTGTACTATCTTTGTCTGCTTTTGATATTAGGGTGATGGTGACCTCATAGAATGAATATGGTAGTGTTCCTTCCTCTGCAATTTTTTGGAAGAGCTTGAGAAGGATGGGTGTTAGCTCTTCTCTAAATGTTTGATAGAATTCACCTGTGAAGCCATCTGGTCCTGGACTTTTATTTGTTGGAAGATTTTTAATCACAGTTTCAATTTCATTACTTGTGATTGGTCTGTTCATATTTTCTATTTCATCCAGGTTCAGTCATGGAGTTTAAACTTTTCGAAAAATTTGTCCATTTCTTCCAGGTTGTCCATTTGATTGGCATAGAGTTGCTTGTAGTAATATCTTAGGATGCTTTGTATTTCTGCAGTGTTGGTTGTAACTTCTTTTTCATTTCTAATTTTATTGATTTGAGTCCTCTCCCTCTTTTTCGTGATGAGTCTGGCTAATGGTTTATCAATTTTGTTTATCTTCTCAAAGAATCAGCTTTTAGTTTTATAGATCATTGCTATTGTTTTCTTTGTTTCTATTTCATTTATTTCTGCTCTGATCTTTAGGATTTCCTTCCTTCTGCTAACTTTGGGTTTTGTTTGTTCTTCTTTAGTTCCTTTAGGTGTAAGATTAGATTGCTTAGTTGAGATTCTTCTTGTTTCTTGAGGCAGGCTTGTATAGCTATAAACTTCCCTCTTAGAACTGCTTTTGCTGCATCCCATACGTTTTGGATCATCATGTTTTCATTGTCATTTGTCTCTAGGTATTTTTTGATTTCCTCTTTGATTTCTTCAGTGATCTCTTGGTTATTTAGTAAGGTATTGCTTAGCCTCCATGTTTTGTGTTTTTTACGTTTTTTTCCCTGTAATTCATTTCTAATCTAATAGCATTGTGGTCAGAAAAGATGCTTGATATGATTTCAATTTTCTTAAATTTACTGAGGCTTGATTTGTGACCCAAGATGTGATCTATCCTGGAGAATGTTCCTTGTGCACTTGAGAAGAAAGTGTAATCTGCTGTTTTTGGATGGAATGTCCTATAAATATCAATTAAATCTATCTGGTCTATTGTGTCATTTAAAGCTTCTGTTTCCTTATTGATTTTCATTTCGGATGATCTGTCCATTGGTGTAAGTGAGGTGTTAAAGTCCTCCACTATTATTGTGTTACTGTCAATTTCCTCTTTCAGAGCTGTTAGCAGTTGCCTTATGTATTGAGGTGCTCCTATGTTGGGTGCATATATATTTATAATTGTTATATCTTCTTCTTGGATTGATCCCTTTATCATTATGTAGTGTCCTTCCTTGTCTTGTGTAACATTCTTTATTTTAAAGTCTATTTTATCTGATATGAGTATCGCTACTCCAGCTTTCTTTTGATTTCCATTTTCATAGAATATCTTTTTCCATCCCCTCACTTTCAGTCTGTATGTGTCCCTATGTCTGAAGTGGGTCTCTTGTAGACAGCATATATATGGGTCTTGTTTTTGTATCCATTTAGCCAGCCTGTGTCTTTTGATTGGAGCATTTAATCCATTCATGTTTAAGGTAATTTTCGACATGTATGTTCCTATTGCCATTTTCTTAATTATTTTGGGTTTGTTTTTGTAGGTCCTTTTCTTCTCTTGTGTTTCCCACTTAGAGAAGTTCCTTTAGCATTGCTGTAGAGCTGGTTGTGCTGAATTCTCTTAGCTTTTGTTTGTCTGTAAAGATTTTGATTTCTCCATCGAATCTGAATGAGATCCTTGCTGGGTAGAGTAATCTTGGTTGTAGGTTCTTCCCTTTCATCACTTTAAGTATATCAATCCACTCCCTTCTGGCTTGTAGAGTTTCTGCTGAGAAATCAGGTGTTAACCTTATGGGAGTTCCCTTGTATGTTGTCGTTTTTCCCTTGCTGCTTTCAATAATTTTTCCTTGTCTTCAATTTTTGCCAATTTGATTACTCTGTGTCTTGGCATGTTTCTCCTTGGGTTTATCCTGTATGGGACTCTCTGCTCTTCCTGGACTTGGGTGGCTATTTCCTTTCCCATGTTAGGGAAGTTTTTGACTATAATCTCTTCCAATATTTTCTCTGGTCCTCTCTCTCTCTCTTCTCCTTCTGGGACCCCTATAATGCAAATGTTGTTGCATTTAATGTTGTCCCAGAGATCTCTTAGGCTGTCTTCATTTCTTTTCATTCTTTTTTCTTTATTCTGTTCCACAGCAGTGAATTCCACCATTCTGTCTTCCAGGTCACTTATCCGTTCTTCTGCCTCAGTTATTTTGCTATTGATTCCTTCTAGTGTAGTTTTCATTTCAGTTATTGTATTGTTCATCTCTGTTTGTTTGTTCTTTAATTCTTCTAGGTCTTTGTTAAACATTTCTTGCATCTTCTTGATCTTTGCCTCCATTCTTTTTCTGAGGTCCTGGATCATCTTCACTATCATTATTCTGAATTCTTTCTGGAAGATTGCCTATCTCCACTTTATTTAGTTGTTGTTTTTCTGGGGTTTTATCTTGTTCCTTCATCTGGTACATAGCGCTCTGCCTTTCATCTTGTCTGTCTTTCTGTGAATGTGGTTTTTGTTCTGCAGGCTGCAGCATTATAGTTCTTCTTGCTTCTGCTGTCTGCACTCTGGTGGATGAGGCTACCTAAGAGGCTTGTGCAAGTTTCCTGATGGGAGGGACTGGTGGTGGGTAGAGCTGACTGTTGTTCTGGTGGGCAGAGCTCAGTAAAACTGTAATCCACTTGACTGCTGATGAGTGGGACTGGATTCCCTCCCTGTTGGTTGTTTGGCTTGAGGTAACCCAACATTGGAGGCTACCTGGGCTCTTTGGTGGGGCTAGTGGCAGACTCTGGGAGGGCTCAAACCAAGGAGTACTTCCCAGAACTTCTGCTTTCAGTGTCCTTGTCCCCATGGTGAGCCAAATCCACCCCCGTCTGTGCAGAAGACCCTCCAACACTAGCAGGTATGTCTGGTTCAGTCTCCCCTGGGGTCACTGCTCCTTCCCCTGGGTCCTGATGCACATACTACTTTGTGTGTGCCCTCCAAGAGTGGAGTCTCTGTTTCCCCCAGTCCTGTCAAAGTCCTGCAGTCAAATCTCACCAGCCTTCAAAGTCTGATTGTCTAGGAATTCCTCCTCCCGTTGCCAGACCCCCAGGTTCAGAAGCCTGATGTGGGGCTCAGAACCTTCACTCCAGTGGGTGGACTTCTGTGGTATAAGTGTTCTCCAGTCTGTGAGTCACCCACCCACCAGTTATGGGATTTGATTTTACTGTGATTGCACCCCTCCTACCGTCTCATTGTGGCTTCTCCTTTGCCTTTGGATGTGGGGTATCTTTTTTGGTGAGTTCCAGTGTCTTCCTGTCGATGATTGTCCAGCAGCGAGTTGTGATTCTGGTGTTCTCACAAGAGGGAGTGAGAGCACGTCCTTCTAGTCCACCATATTGGTTCAGGGCTGTCCACACTCTAAGGTTTTTAGAGCATGTCAAATGCTGTGGGGCACCACAGAGAATTAGGTGCTCCATACCCTGATGGAGATGGAAATTGGCACAGTCACTTTGGAAAGCAACTTGGCTGAATCTCATAAAATTTTAAATACTCTGGGAATCAGTAACTCCACTTGTTAGCATCTACCCTAGAGTAATGCTTACACATGCACACAAAGAGGCCAGTACAAGGATATCCACTGCAGCATCATTTGTGGCTTCAAATTTAAAACAAGAGTATATTAATAGACGAACATGTAAATAAACCATGATGGTGCAGATCATACTAGGGAATAATTAAGAATGCAGTGAAAGATCAATTAAGTACCAACAGAGATAAATCTCTAAGACATATTTTGAGTTTAAAAAAATCAAATTGCAGGGCTTCCCTGGTGGCGCAGTGGTTGAGAATCCGCCTGCCGATGCAGGAGACACGGGTTCGTGCCCTGGTCCGGGAAGATCCCACATGCCGCGGAGCAACTAAGCCCGTGAGCCATGGCCGCTAGGCCTGCGCATCCGGAGCCTGTGCTCCGCAATGGGAGAGGCCACAACAGTGAGAGGCCCGCATACCGCAAAAAAAAAAAAAAAAAAAAAAATCAAATTGCATAGTGATATTACAGCATAATACCATTTACGCTTTGTTTAAAAAGTTACGAAGCAATAGTATATGTTACTAATAGATGCATATGTAAATACAGAGAAAAAGATCTGGAAGAAAACACTCCAAATTGATTTAATTAAAAAGAGTGACATGGTTCTCTTTTCTGTAATGTTTCATTTCTTTAATAAAGTGAACATATTCATGTGTTATTTATGAAGTAAAAAAATATATATATATGCAAGTATGTGTGTGCGCATGTATGTGTGTGTGTGTGTGTGTGTGTGTACTTTTTTTTAAAAAAGAAGCTCAGGCTCAAGAGAGATCCATGCCATAAATTCAGCCTCTTCCTCTTATGTCCAAAGGCCTGGTGGTCATGTCAGCTCCCACAGCCTAAACATTCCTGGCCTATTCTCTAACATGAACTCCACCCTCAAGCATGGAATGTGGTTCATTATTCATCCCTCTAATTCACATGGGGAGTCGAGATAAAAAGAAGAAGGCTACAAAAAACCACAGTGTGGAGCCCCAGAAAACAGAAGTAGGAAAGGTGGGTGGAAATTGCAGCAAGGCACATTTCAGATCATTTATCACAAAAAGGCAGAATCTAACAATAAGAGGTGCTTAAAAATGAAATGAGGAGCTTCCCTGGTGGCACAGTGATTAAGAATCCGCCTGCCAATGCAGGGAACATGGGTTCGAGCTCTGGTCCGGGAAGATCCCTCATGCTGCAGAGCAACTAAGCCCGTGCACCACAACTACTGAGCCTGCATTCTAAAGCCCGCGAGCCACAACTACTGAAGCCCGCGTGCCTAGAGCCCGTGCTCTGCAACAAGAGAAGTCACTACAATGAGAAGCCCATGCACCGCAACGAAGAGAAGCCCCCACTCACTGCAACTAGAGAAAAGCCCACGTGCAGCAACGAAGACCCAACTCAGCCAAGAATAAATAAATAAATAAATAAATAAGGAATGGGGCATGCTCATACATTGTGGGTGGGAGTGTAAATTAGTACAACTCCTAAATGGAGAGAGCCATTTGGCAACATCTATCAAGATTTAAAAAGGTATGTACTATCTGACCAGTAGGTTTACCCCTCAGCAATTATCCAACAGATAACACACGCACATACAAAATGGCACCTATACAAGAATACTCACAAAGCATTGGTTTGAATAGCAAAAAGTCTGGAAACCACATAAAGATCCACTAATAAGAATATTGGGATAAATAAATTATGGTACATTCATACAATGGAATCTATGCAGCAATTTAAAATATTAGCTTCAGAAGTGCTGATATGGTCTGCACAATATGGTCACCTATATTGTTAAATTAAAACAAAATAAAGATGCAGAACTGTGTGTGTTTATAATTCTATTATTTGTGTCAATTATATATACCACATATACAGAAAATATCTAGAAGGATAGATACCAAAATATTAACAATGTATATCTCCGACAGCTGGGATTACAGGATACTGCTTTCTTCTTTTATAGCCTTTTGCATTTTTCTTTTTTACCATGATTATATGATACTTTTATAACAAGTAGATTAATCTATTTTCATTAAATTTTTTTATATATTTATAAGCAATAGACTATATTGGGGCTCAGGTAAGAATGGTGGCCTCTGAGGAGAACTGGGCAGGGCAGGAGAGCAAGGATGGAGTTGCTGCTTTTCATATACCTAAGGGGTAGGTACTTTTGAATTTTGCATCACGTACCTGGTAACCTATTAAAAATCTTTTTTTTTTTTTTTAAAGCACTAAGATGGCTCCAAGGGAAAGGAGCCCTCCTCCCCAGAAATGTTCAGAAAGCCAAGGCTGTCAGGTCCTTACCAGGCTTGCTACGGAGGGGACTTAGACAAGCTGGTGAGGGGCCAGACCAACTGACCCCAATATCCCTTCTGAATCTAAGTCTTTATGATTGTTTCAATGAAGTGCAGGAAAGAAGGAAGCAAGTGAGAATACAGGTTAAAATTCATCCATAGATGTGTCGTTCAGGAAATATTTATAAGTGCCTTCTATTGGTCAGGTGCTCCACTGGGCAAGACTAGTAAGCAGGACCAGTGGTCCCTGCTTTCAGACTGCAGTGTACAGTGTACAGTTTACCCAAGATACAGTTCAAGGACACGAATCCCAGTCTGAGGCCTTTTCATGCCTCCTTCCTCTTCCAGAAAACCAAAGAAACTCTTGGACTGCTTCACCCTACCCACGTTGGGCCTCTGATGGCTCCTTGTCCACACAAAGCCCTTTACTGCCTGGTGCTTGTGGTGCCTCCACAGGAAAGGTGATTTTAGTGGCTGGTTCTTTCCCATCTCTCCAGTATCAGCTTAAGTCAGTTCCTCAGAGAGGCCATCCTTTGCCCCCTGTAATTTCCTTTCAAAACACCTTGTTTATTTCCTCCACGGCACTCAGCACCACTGCAATTACTATGTCTATTTGCTTATTGCCTATGTCCTCTCAGAGACCGTCTCTGTCTTAGTCACTATTATATCTGTAGTGCCTATCACATGGCCATACATAGGTAGGAACTCAGTAAAGGCTGGCTGAATTACAAACCAGTGTTGATTACACCTTCCACATAAACCTCCTCTGGGGCAACATCACAAACATCCCCAGCTGGAACAGCCAGCCTTTCACCCACAAGGCCATTCCACAGCCACTTATTTCACCTCCGCTTCAGTTTCACATCTGAGCTTTCAGAAACCACATCCTCAAAGGACACAAAAGCACCCATTTCTCATCCCAGGACAGTGTGAAGTCAGATGAAAGCACAGAGGTGGGAAAAGGGTGGCAGTTTAAAAAACAGAAGTGCAATTAAATGAAGCAAAATGTGAAAAATAAATGGAAATTATCACTCTTCAAAATGTACCCTTTGCTTAATGGATGACAAATTGTAGCAGTAATTCTCAACATTTAATGGTAAACTATCCCAAGATGGGAATCTGACGTGAAACAAAGTCATGGAAAGAAGATGTCCCTTTTGTTTCCAAGTTTGTCACAACTATTGTCACAGTGATTTGCTTAAAATAAAACTTTGTGGTTGAAGTAGCCCTTTTAAACAAGGAAGGAAAAAAACCCAAGACTCATAGCACTCATACTCCAGCTGCATCCTGGGAATCATGGTGCAGATCACCAGTGTATAAGTTGATACTGCCTATAAATTTTTTCTTGTGAGACCATTAGCTTAGAGATACTATGAGCAGTCACAAAATAGAGGCCCATCCAGGGAACAACAATTAGGACACAGTACATTCAAGATCACCCGGTACTGTATATCCACGGCTTCTCCTCCACAGATCACGTCCAGCTGTAAAGAATATTGTATTCTCCACACGTCATTCCTTCTTGCCCCTAGAATGGGCTCTCCAATGGACAAGCAGGGACCCAGAAGACCCGTGTGGTTGGTCTCCTGAACACTGATGGGGGTGAAGCGCAGAACTAAGCAGTGAAACAATGTTTAAGGCTGAGGGGATGGCATGTGGTCCTTTCTTTGGTCAACTTTTTAGGTACTCTTGAGATTGGGCAGCAACCAATCTAAGTCTCATGATTCTACTCTTTGCTCTCAACATTCTGGAAAATAAAAATTTATAACAACAATAACATTAATACCTAAGATTTGGGGCTTCCAAATCTTGGGGCTTCCCTGGTGGCACAGTGGTTGAGAGTCTGCCTGCCGATGCAGGGAACATGGGTTCGTGCCCTGGTCCGGGAAGATCCCACATGCCACGGAGTGGCTGGGCCCGTGAGCCGTGGCCGCTGAGCCTGCGCGTCCGGAGCCTGTGCTCCGCAACGGGAGAGACCACAACAGTGAGAGGCCCGCGTACTGCAAAAAAAAAAAAAAAAAAAAAAGATTTACGAAGTGCATTATTGTATACTTGTTGTAATTTTCACAGTAACACACCCCAAACACACCCCAATAGTAAATTTAGGAATTTAGCCCTTCCCTATTGTGGGAAATAAGAGAACTGTCATTCATAATGCCCTGGCCTAGTCAAGCAGTAGTGATGACCTAGGCTAGGCACATTGGGCTCCATTGCTGAAACAGCAATTCTCAGACAGGAAAGCAAAAGGATTAAAATGTTTGGAGTTGACCAGACTTTCAGCTATCTCCTGATAATGCATCTTGTCCCTCCTAAGCTTAGCTTTTAGTTGATTTCCTGATTTTGTGAGCAACCCCATAACCTTCTAATGAAATCCTATGTTTGCTTGTGTATTAATTTCCTAGGGCTGACATAACAAAACACCACAAACTGGACATCTTAAAACAATAGAAAGTATTCTCTCATTGGAGAATTCTGGAGGCTAGAAGTCTGAAATTGGCGTGTTGGCAGTGTTGATCCTTCTGGAAGCTCTGGGGGAAAGTCTGTTCCATGTCTCTCTCCAAATTTTTGGTGGTTGCTGGCAATCCTTGGCATTCCATGGCTTATTGATGCATTATTCTAATTTATGCCTGTCTTCACATGGCCATCTTTTCTGTGTGTGTGTCCAAATTTCCCTCTTCTTAACAAGAACACCAGCCACTGGCTTAGGGCCCACCCTAATCCACTATAACCTCTTTGTAACTTAACAACAGTGCAAAGAACCTATTTCCAAATAAGGTCGCATTCAGAGGCTCCAGGTGGACATGAATTTTGAGGGGACACTATTTAACCCAATATAGCATGCAACCAAAAAAAAACTCTAATCCAGTTATGTTCCAAACCAGTGTTCTAGAGTGGGTTCTATGCATTATCTGCTTTAATCTTGACAATCTTTAAGGTGGGCACCTTTATTTACCCCCATTTCAGAGCTGGAAAAATGAAGGCCCTGAGAATTTGTTCAAGGTCAAATGGCCAGTAAGAAGCAGAGTTAAGATTCAAGGCAAGTTCTATATCCAATACAAATGTGCTCTCCTAACCACTACATTATGTTCCAGGCTTTGCTCTACTTGGAAATGCATTGATACCCTCACCCTCACCCCTCCAATCAACAACAATAAGCTATGAAAGGAAAATGGTCCACTTCCCAAACTGGGGCTAGGTCTCCACATCTCCACGTAGCTATTCTGCCTTCTCTGTACCACAGTACTGGGAGACAACTAAAGTCAGAGAATGTGGACAAGAACCAGGAAGAATCCTGAGTGATTCAGAGAACAGCTGCCATAATTGTCTGGTCAGAAGTACACATGGGTAGCTGTGGCAGGAAGAAATCTGCTGAGCTCTGGGTCAGATGGTCAAAGGGACAGCGATGGAGGGTAGTGTTTGGTGCTGGGCAGTCTCTTCTCTGTGAGGCCCAGGCAAATAGTGAAGGCTCAGGCTTGGATGATCAGAGCACCAAAAATTTTGTTAGAGTTTTTGCCTCAGCAAGACTCAGCTGAATAAGGACATGGATCAGGTAGCAGCTCAGAGCTCTCTGGTTGATCCATCTTGTGAGGCTTTAGGATAAATTCAGGTCTTGCCAGACCCTCTAAAGGGTGGGGGAGCCATATTCTTCAAAAATAGCAGATCCAGAGTCTGTTGAACTTAAGAGACTAGCCCTCATCCATCAAAAAGGACAGCCCCCCACCTCCTGGCAAAAAAAAAAAAAAGAAAAAAGATTCTGTGATCGAGTTACTCCCTAGGGCAAAAACATCAGGTCCTGGAAAAGGATACTAACATGTGGCACCAGAGATGGGTCAGAATGTCCTAAGGTAAAAATAGAATCAATGTGCTTTGAACTTCAAACACAGCAGAAAATCATGCAGGTAGAGGACAGTGTTGTTGGTACTTCTTTACATCTAAATCAGTGTCTGAAAAGATTTCAATCAACAAAGGGAGCTATTCAACCTAAATGTCCATCAACAGAAGAATGGATAAAGAAAATGTGGTACATATATACATTGGAATATTACTCAGCCATAAAAAGTAACGAAAATTGTTCAATTTGCAGAGACGTGCATAGACCTAGAGACTCATACAGAGTGAAGTCAGAAAAACAAATATCATATAACATCACTTATATGTGGAATCTAGAAAAACGATACAGATGAATTTATTTGCAAAGCAGAAATAGAGACACAGACATAGAGAATGGATGTATGTATACAAGGCGGGGAGGGGGGAAAGGATGAATTGGGAGACTGGGATTGACATATATACACTATTGATACTATGTATAAAATAGATAATTAATGAGAACCTACTGTATAGCATGGAACTCTACTCAATGCCCTGCAGTGACCTAAACGGAAAGGAAATCCAGAAAAGAGGGGATACATGTACACATATAGCTGATTCACTTTGCTATACAGCAGAAACTAACACAACATTGTAAAACAACTATACTCCAATAAAAATTAATTTAAAAAAATACAAAGGGAGCTTCTTTTTATGATTGGTCTTATTCAATCATTGGTCTTCCTCACTATTCTGTGAGGAAAGTACTACACTTTCCTCACAGAAATACTAGAGATAAGCAAAAAGAAAAATTATTCACTAGCATACCATCTGGAGAGGCTTGCTGTAAACATTTGTATTTATATCCTTCCAGATATTTTTCTAAATATTCCCCCAAATTAATGTCTAATGTACATGGTTTTACAATCTGATTCTTTTTTTTTTTTTTTTTTTTTTTGCGGTACACGAGCCTCTCACTGCTGTGGCCTCTCCCATTGCGGAGCACAGGCTCCGGACGCGCAGGCTCAGCGGCCATGGCTCACAGGCCCAGCCGCTCCGCGGCATGTGGGATCTTCCCGGACCAGGGCACGAACCCGTGTCCCCTGCATCGGCAGGCAGACTCTCAACCACTGCGCCACCAAGGAAGCCCCTACAATCTGATTCTTTAACTTAAAATTGTATCGCAACATTTTTCCATCTCAGGAAGTATTATTCTACAACATGACTTTTCATGGCTGCATAATAATTCATTGTATTGAAGCCCCCATTGAACATTTAGGTTGTTCCAGATTGTTGCTACCATAACCAATGCTGCAACATTTAATGATGCTGCTAAATCTTTGTACATGATTTATTTCCTTCAACTAAATGCCTAAAACTGTAATTACTGGGTCGAAGGCTACATAACACTTGAGGTCCTTTTTACAGGTGTTACTAACCATTCACTGGGAAGCTTGTACCAATTTATACTCCATCAGCTGCAGATAAGGGAGCCCATTTTGTGCATATTTATGTGCAATGGATTTTGTCATTTAAAAAACTCTTTGAAGTCACCACTTACTTTATAAAAACATCCACATCCCTGAAAAGCAAGATCCTTCCTGCCAAGGAGTGTATTTGAGTCACTAGAATATTAGTCTAGTTAGTCTGAAACCATTTAATTTCTGTCCTTGTGCCTGACGCAGCTTTTCTACCGACTGGTGTCTTAGGAAAGAAAATAGTAAAGGAGAACTTAAACGAAGAGGAAAAAACATACAAATTCTCCTATCTCTGCAGACACTGAAGAGGCCGGTGCTCCAGTTCCCACCAGTCTGGACAATTGTTGTGATTGTGGTCTTGCCACTGGCTCCCCGGACAGGCTGCTTCACCACAGCCTGGGCTGGTGCATGGCTCCTGCAGAGTCAAGGATGGTGATTAACTTGGAAACAAAGAAGATGGTTCAGAAGGATAATCATCAAGCCAAGACACAGTGATAAAGAGATAGGGACCCAGTGATGCCCATTGGCTCTTATTTCATAGCCCAAGCTGACTTCACCATCTCCCTCCCTCCTCCTCCATTGTACCTCTTCCTCTGATTTTTTGCCCCATTTCTATTAGTGGTATTATTATTCCAAGTTCTGTCACTCAGACTCAATGTACAGTCTACTTCCTCAGTGTTTCTCAGTGTTTAATAATAAATTCACAAATTTGGAACCAAGAAGTCCTCAGTTCAAGCCCCAGCATGCCACTTCCTGGAAGCCTGACCTTGGTTAAGTGGCTTAACCTCTCTGTTTTTTTGGTTCAAATTTAAGATGAAAAAACTACCTCACTGGGTTATTATGTGGACTGAAGGACAGGTAATTTGTTTATTGTGCACACAGCATGTGTAACAATGTGACCCTGAGTGAGGCTGTATGCAAGGATTTTGAAACTTTGTTGAAAAGACAAATAAGGAATTGGACTGAATGGTACATCTAAATCTGGACGAGGCTACTGAAGTGGGACAGGTAGTATCATTTAAATGAATAACCCAGACTTCAGAATATATCTTGATATCAAACTACTATATGGTTGTCCTCGTGCAACCACATAGTACAACTCTGGTTAGATTTTCCCTGAAGGGCATAGATATTCCACTCAGTCATTCTGAAATAGAAATACAGGCCCAGGGGATGGGCTTCAAAAGTGAGGTGAGAAAAAAACTTCCTTCTTTCTGGGGCTGAAAGTTAGTTTTGCCTGAATGCCTACCATGGGGATACCTGGAGTGAGTCCTATAGTGAAGGGTAAGCTGTTATCTAGCCTCATGGAAGGGGCAGGTCAAGAGTGGGATAGAGGGCTTCCCTGGTGGCGCAGTGGTTGAGAATCTGCCTGCTGATGCAGGGGACAAGGGTTCGTGCCCCGGTTTGGGAAGATCCCATATGCCGCGGAGCAGCTGGGCCCATGAGCCATGGCAGCTGGGCCTGTGCATCTGGAGCCTATGCTCCACAATGCGAGAGGCCACAACAGTGAGAGGTCCGTGTACTGCAAAAAAAAAAAAAGAGTGGGATAGAGGGGCCCGAGAATGAGAATGAGTCTGAGCCTATACATAGTAGCAGTTATTCCATTTGGGGCTACCTTTTAGCAAGCTTCATTAAGAGTTTTGTACCTGGTCTCTGATGTGTTATGAGGAAATAAAGAGCTTGCCTCATACTTGAGAGAAAATAAAAAGACAGCAGAATTTTTTCCTGTAACAGCTGTTGCTACAGTAATAGTCACCAAAGTTCTGCACCTGGGACACCTGGGACACAAAACCTAGAAGCCAGAGTAGAATACTCCTGAGCATCCTTAAGGCAACACCCTGTGGGCATCTTGGAAACAGCTGCAGAGCCCTTTGAGAATCTCTGATTTGGGACATTAAATCTAATGGGATTTCAAGTTATCATAATATGGGGAGCACTGTTCTTGTTATTAAGATCACATCTCTTTTTCATTTCACCAGTACTACCCACATCCTCCCAAACCTGACAGCACATTAGCTTGTTAAAAAAACAAATTCCCAAGCCTCACCCCAGACCACTGTACAGGACTCCAGGGATGAGGTATAGAAATCAGTGTCCATAATAAAGTTCCCAGGAAATGCCCACATAGTCATCCTGATAACAGCCTGAAACCTGATACAGGTGGACTTGGAGACCACTGATGATCACTGCAATGGCTTCTGCGTCTCCTACCAGGTAGGTGGTGATGTCAGTGTAACAGAGATGGCAAGGAAAATAGAATAGGAGGTAAGGCAGAAGGGAAGAGAATGCTGGGAGCACAGCCAATCTACAGTGCCAGTGAGACATGAGGGGCATCCCAGCCAACAGCTGGGAATGCTGCACAAGAGCTTGGAAGAGCAAGTAGAGTTGGGAGCGACCTATCTAGAAGTGTGAAAGTAGAACTATGAAACATCCCCACCCTTTTATCCATTCGGCATTATGTAGGGTCTAACAAGCTTCTCAAGAACCTAACAAAAAAGTGTTTGAGACCTGGAAAAAATATTGGCTACAAAATATAAAAACTGCAAAGCAAAAATTAGTTAATGCTCAATTAAACACAAAAACCTAGCAAGATACCTGTCACATGAATGTCCAATTTGGAATTCACACATATTTTATTACATTTGAAAACAAATTACAATTCTCTCATTTTGCAAAAAACAAAAAAAAAAAACAAGAATGAATGACTGCTGAGAAGCAGCAGCTAATCATAAATTAAATTACTCAAAGCCAAATAATTTCAAAAGCAAAATTATAAAAATCCTTTCACTTAGTATACAGGAAAAAAAAAGGATATAACATAGGTATGGGTACATGTTAATATATTTGCTATGATGTGGGCTAAAGCTTACTGCTATGGATTGAATTGTGTCTCCACAAATTCATATGTTGAAGATCTAGCTCCCAATGTGACTGTATTTGGAGGTAGGGCTTCAAGGAGATAATTAAGGTTAAATAAAGAATAGGGGTAGAATCCTGATCCTATAGGACTGCTGGCCTTATAAGAAGGGAAAGGCCATGTAAGCACTCAGAGAGAAGGCTGCAAACCAAGAAGAGTGCTCACCAGAACCGGACCATGATGGCACCCTGATTTTGGACTTCCAGCCTCCAGAACTGTGAGAAAATAAGTATCTGTTCTGTAAGCTACACAGTCTGTGGTATTTTGTTATGAAATTCTGAGCAGACTAAGACACCTATGAAGACTTCAGATTGGTCCTGAAGAAACTACCTCTATACGTATCTTATCTCCTCTACTTCCATGTGAACTCCTTGAGGTCAGGGGGCACCTGCTGCTTCTCCCTGTATCCCCAGAATCCAGTGAACTCCTTGAAAACTAGTGGGTGCACAAAAACTGTTGAATTGGATTAAACTCAATTCACACATCTCTTCCATTATATTTGAGTCCTCCTCAAATCTAGCTACAGATTATGTGACCTTAACCATGTTTCATTCCCTAGTAAAGGCACAGCTCTCAGGTGTGAATTGATTACATAAAAACATCGAGAGTTTTTATTGAGAGTAGCCTAAAATCTTGCATGCCTCCACACAACCCAGGGCATTTACCTCTCAACGTGATCCCTGCAAGTTGGGACTTCCATTATTACACTAAGAGTTTCCAGCAATTTTAGTAAAGGAGTTTCTTAGGGCTGAGCCCCTAGATTAGATTTTCCCCTGAAACGCACTTATAGCCTGGAGCCCTAGAAGAGAATTTTCTGCTTCGATCTCAGCATTATATGTGTAACACCTATTATGGCAAGGAAGCCTGTCCTCTAGCTATTGCAAATCAAATAACTAAGAGGGTAGCTTTTCCTTGGTGGGGAAAAAAAAAGGGGGGTTTTGTGTGTGTGTTTGCCTAATTTTGAACTCAAGAACTGTATTGTTTTCTTTCCTTAATACTCTGAATTGTTGGTGATTTTTATATTAAAATGTTTGAATTGACATTCATTAGCTAGAACATTTCAGTTCAAGATTATAGCTTCTGTGTCAAAATTAAAATATTAAGAATAGCTACCCTTCACCGAGTACCTGCTATGTGCCAGGCACTTAGTAGTTCCTTTAAGAACTGAAACTATTCAGGGGCTGCTACAGGTGTCAGACTAAAGTAGCTATTGCAGCTTCCTACAAAGCTTTTAGCTCTGTATATTACTCTAGAAAGATAGAATCTTACACTACCAGTAATAAGAATGAGTTTGGAAGCAGTGGGTGAAGCTGATGGTCACACAGTTTCTAAACCAGAGTAGCTATCCATTTGCCATCAAATTCAGCAAGTTCTTCATTTAGTGTAAAGAGGACAGAGCTTCGACTCAGGCACGCTAAAGTACAAATGTGGATCAGCTGCATTCTAGTTGTTTGACCCTGTAAAATACAACTTGTCCCAGTCCTCAGCTTTGGTCTCCTCTTCCATAAAATTGGATTTAAACTATATATATACCTCCATAGTCGCCCTGAGGATTAAACAAGATTATGTACTTGGCATATAGTAGGCATGCAGTTGATGGCAGCTACTGTTATTATTTAAATTAAGGGTCTTGTACATACCCTAGGGCATCCTGAACACTTTTCTGAGAAACAAAGAACAGATGGAGAAGATTGGGGGCAGTTCCTCAGTTGTCATATGTGCTACCCAAATAACTTAAAATTCAATCAGGGTGACTAATCATCCCAGTTTGCCCTGGCCTAAGGGTTTTTCCAGGATGGAAAACTTTCAGAGTTAAAATCAGAACAGTCCCAGACAAACCAAGAGGGTTGGTCACCATAAAGGAGAGAAGCAGAGAGAGGCTTCAACTGGTGGGAGGCAGAGGACTGACTGCAGTCATTCTAGTTATCAGCTCCTACCAAACAACAGAGTTGAGACGGATGAGACACACAGCCTTCCTCCTTTTCAGCCTTACTCTAACCTTCACCTCTTCAAGCAGCTAAACACATTCCCCACTGCATGTTCCCACACACCTGGTACTTCAGCCTGGGGGGTTTCATGTCACCCTCTACCTTAAAGAAACTTGCAGTACTAAGAGTTTGTTCTGCCTTCCACTGAGGCCTCCTTGATTAACCATTTCAAACTCTCAACTGAAGTCAAAACTCTTGAGTTTTGATTTCAAAAGGGTGGAAATTAATGGCAGTCACCAGAAATAAAGTTTCACTTGGTCAGGGTGCAACATTTTCAGTTAAGAATAGAGACACCTTTCCATCCAAGCCAGCTCTTCTCTTTTCACCAGCCAAGCAAGGCCAGAAGGAAATAATCAGTTGCCTCCGTTTCAAGTACACATGGGAAATGATAGCAGCTTTCTTCCTGAGCCCATTTTTCTTTTTCCTGGCTCCTTATAAGAAGAGATTGATTTGATATTCCAACCAAAGAGCAAAAGCTGGGGGTAAAATCACCCTACTCCCTACCTCAAGCTGGAAATAAAATGTTGTTCATCTTCAGATGATATGAGTGAAAGCAACAGAGGTGAGTGTGTGTTGAGAAAGGAAATATCCTCAGGAAACTTAGAGAAGTAATTTCCAAACCAATTCATAGTTAATAAGTATTTTCTTGTCACTTGGGATATCCTTTTCCCTTCAACAATAAGCTAACTGATTCTAAACTTAGGTTCAATCCAAAATGAAACATCTAAAGAATGTTGCCTTGACATTCTGGAACCTGAGGTCATAGCAGTGTAACTGGCAGACATCTTATTTCTTTAAAGACAGGTACACAGTTAACTGTGGGCATGTCCATCTTCCTAACCTGAAGGGAGATACTGCTGAAGATATAGTGTAAGTTAAATAAAAAGAAAATTTCTCTTTGGTGGAAAAATCCCTTTGCTTTAAGAGATAACTCTAGCAAACATTTATCTAGCCAAGTGTCACTTGACCTTTCCTTAGGCAACTCAAAAGGCTACAGATTTCCGCCATGCCTTGTAACTGAGAAGTACTGGGGGCCTCTCATCATCCCCAGGACTGCTGGTCCAATTCAGCTAGAGGGTATGAGTCCCACAAATAACCTGAAAAACAGAGACAGAAAGAAAGGTCTTGCAGCACAGATATCGTGCTTGAAAACACCTAATAAAAGATGGTTTCCCAAAGTTTAAGCTATGCTAAGTTGTCCCAAGCCTCTAAGGATTTTTACAACTTCTAGAAATCTACTCTTCCACGGACTTCATTGAGCATGCCAGGAAAGTGGTGCTGCTTCTTCCCTACACAGCCCAAATGGAATATGGTGAACAAAGCAGCGCTTGGCTGGTGACTGCCTCCCTACTGCTCTGAATCTTCAGGGTCTTAGGAGCCTCTGAAGTATGCCTCTAGAGCATGTCTTATAGATGCACGGACACCAGAAACACTAGGAAAATGTTCCTAGAGGAAAAAAATTAGAGAAAATTGCACATTGAGGGGAGGGGTCTGCAATAAAAATTCAATGTTATTTATACTAGAAAGACAACAGGCAGAAATTGCCAACTCTACTATATATTCTTATCAGACCTATAGAGAATGATTGTTTAGGGTTCTGAACTTCAAAGCATTTACTTGAACTGGGTTGTTAGCAAAAGCCTATATAATACCTCCCAAATCAAGATCCTTCAGATACAGCTTCATAATTGCCTTCACTCACTAGGTTCTGGACAACTCTCATTGTCTTCTTAACTGTAAGGATGCATCCTACATGAAGGACAGCCATGTTTCTTCTGCTTACCACTCTATTCCAAGTGCTTAACACAGTGTTTGAAACACTGTTAATAAGCACTCAATAATTTGTTGAATAAATGTGCTATATATGAAAATTCAAGTTTATAAGAATAACAGAAATTAAGTGATTACTAGCTTTGCAAAAAGGTTTACAATAAGATTCCTTTGAAGAATGAGCAACCATTGCACATGTAAGCTGATTCCATATTTTAAAATTTCATTTGTGCCAACTTTTCTAATCAAACATCTATTGCATGAAGTGACCAATCCACATGCCACACAGCTCTTTCACCTAAAAATAAAAGAAAAGGAGAAAGAAGAAAAAGAAATGTTCTTCTTTATAGAAGAATGACAACTATTTATGGAAAAGAAATGGTAACTGAAACCCAGTCCCCTGAAACAGAGTCCCCTACTGAGTTTATGATGAACCACTCTATCCAAAACTTTCTCTTTCTTGTCCAGCCCCTCTTCCCCTCAGGACTGAGTAGTACCAAAGAAAAGGGGAGATTGAAATCGAGCAGGACCTTGCAGGGCCCTCTCAGGTACAAAAGTCCCTCCATGTTCCCTGTTTCTTATTTGTAGAAAATGGCTTTAGTCTCCTAGGCCTTCCCCCTAAGTTCAAAAGGGCTAAGATTAAGGCAATTACTAATTAGGGAGTGAGGGAATGCAAAAGTAAAGGAAAAGCAAATAGTTCAGCAATAAAACAGAGACTGAGCTCCTCCTAAAGGGATATACACACAATCTGATGCATATCTTCGAGTTGCTCTGCAGAAACTAAGACCCCCAACCTGGTAGAAGATGGTGACGATCTGCTGACCATAAACACAGAAACCTCAGAGTATATGGAACCAGAAAGTTGATGATT
Source organism: Kogia breviceps (assembly GCF_026419965.1). Taxonomy (NCBI): domain Eukaryota; kingdom Metazoa; phylum Chordata; class Mammalia; order Artiodactyla; family Physeteridae; genus Kogia; species Kogia breviceps. Next base: position 122,792,970 of record NC_081313.1, read on the forward strand.
AAGATTCCCAAAACATTAGCCTGTTACCTCACCACCAACCAATCAGAAGAAAGTCCAGAAGCTACAACCCTCACCCCAAATATTGCCTTTAAAAACTCATACTGAAAGCCATCAGGGAGTTCCAGTCTTTTGAGCACAAGCTGCCTGTCCATTATCCTTGCTTGGCACCCCACAAATAAATGCTGCACTTTCCTTCACCACAACCCAGTGTCAGTAGCTTGGCTTTGCTGTGCAGCAGGTAAGCAAACCCAAGTCTGGTTTGGTAATAATTTTGGCATTAGAAAATCACCATTTCGCACAGTCTCCAACATAATTTATTCAGGAAAGGATCGGGGGTAATAAAACCATTAGGTAAAAAATTGGGAACAGGACATTTGCAAGGTGCCAAAACATCACTCTACAGATTTCTAATTGTAAAAGAAATAACGGATCTTAACTCTGGAGAAATATTCAAAATGTACCTTTACAATGGAAAGTCCTGAGAGTGTGTTTTTTTTAAATATATCTTTACAACAAAAACTCTGAAAGTGATTAACAATATGTATCTTTATAATGGAAAGTTCTGCAAGTGATCAAAACATATCTTTAAAAGGAAGAGCTTGAGAAATTATCAAATTTAGCATCACTAAGAGTGGGACAAACTGATATTACATATCTCTTGATATGGTACAACAGGAAGTAATGTTTAACCTAAATCTCTTTGTCTGTAGACCATGCTGTCCAACAGAAATAAAATGCGAGTCACATATGCAATTTAAAATTTTCCAGTAGCTACTTTTTAAAAAGTAAAAAGAAACCAACAAAATTAACTTTAACATATTTTTTATTTAATCCAATTTATTCAAAATATTATTTCAGCATGTAATAAACATAAAATTATTGAGGTATTTTACGTTCTTTTTGTCATAAGTCTTTGAAATCTGAAGTGTATTCTATGGTTTTACAGCACACGTCAATGCAGACTACTCACATTTCAAGTCCTCTACAGACACATGTGGTTAGTGGCTAAATTATTGGACAGCACAGCTCTAGACCTAACTCCAGTATAAGGAAAACAAGGGATACAACAAATCACCACTTAGTCCTCCAAAGTGAAAATGCAGCCCTTAGGAGTAAGGATCGTGTCCTATCCTGTTTGTTTTTCATGTGTGTATGTGTGGCGGGGATGGGGGGGTTCCCTACCTTATAATCAATTAAGCTTTAAGGATAGCAGTGAGCAGTTAGAAAACTTAATTGATGCTGTAAGTCTTGCTGGCATCTAAGTATTTTCTAATACAGATGTGAAGTTATGTCCAAAGATATTAAGGACAGAAAACAGCATAACAAAACATCAGCTAACATTGAGAACTTACCTGAGCCAGGCACATAAGTAAATAGTCATCAGAATGACTTTTTTCAAGCGAAAAACAGAAAGACAAAACTACCACAAACTGTAAAAGACATGAAGGAACATACCATCTCATTCCCACCTAAAAATCTGCAGTGACTCTCTAGGTAATTAAATCAACTTCAAATTTCTGCCTGGAATCCAAGAATTGTTATGATGAGGCCCAATTTACCTACCTGTTTCCAATTTCTCTCTCATTCCTCCAAGATAAACATTCCATTCCTGGCATTATCTCCCAAACAAGCCATGCATTTGCTTTCACCTCCTAGTCCTTATCCACACCTGGTTCTAAAAGCTTGGAATGCAGCCCTGCTCTCCTACTGCTACTCCAATCCTAACCATCCTTCACGTCACACCTCATTTGTGAAGTCTTATCTGACTCAAGTCCATAGAAACTTCTCCCTCTTCTGACCTAACAGCCCTGACATCGCTGGCCTTGGTCAAATACATTTTTGTTTCCCATGCATGCATTCCTTGTTTAATAAGTATGCTGCAATGGACTGGAGCTATGGAAGCCAGGGCTCTAACACAGCTCTGCCACTGACGTATAGGATCTGGACAGGTCACTTGTCCTCTCTAGACCTGTTTCTTCATGTGGCCTCTTTGCTACCCCTTCAAGACACCAGCTACACACCCCTGCCTCAGAGCTTTTACACCTGCTGTACCCTCTGCCTAATATGCTTTTTTACCCAGATTATCTGCTAACAAAACTATATATGCATTTACCCTTGGACCTACAAGCCAACTTCCATAAATCTACTCTTAAGATACACTTCCACAAATACAAAACCACATATCTACAAAGTTACTCACTATATAATTCTATACAGGTTCTATAAAATATCAGAAACTTAGAAACACCTAAATGCCCATCCATAGGAAACTAATTGAATGACTTATGGTATACCTTTACAAAAGTATAACACAGAGCAGAGAAGAGGAGGGACAGAAGGGGGCAAGGGACGAAAAGAAGGACAAAGAAAGAGATCTCCATCAACTGAAGTAAAAAAATATATACATATATTTATCAAAAAATAAAGTTAACTTTAAAAACCAAGGTATAGGGCTTCCCTGGTGGCGCAGTGGTTGAGAGTCCGCCTGCCGATGCAGGGAGCGCGGGTTTGTGCCCCGGTCCGGGAGGATCCCACATATCGCGCAGCAGCTGGGCCCGTGGGTCATGGCCGCTGGGCCTGCGCGTCCGTAGCCTGTGCTCCGCAACGGGAGAGGCCACAGCAGTGAGAGGCCCGCGTACCGCAAAAAAAAAAAAAAAAAAAAAAAAAAGCAAGGTATAAAATAATTATCTATAACATCTACTTTTTACATGAGAAAGGAGGAAGTAAAGTACATATAAATATTTGCTTATTTTCAGAAAAAGAGACAGGAAAGATAATCTAGAAACTATCAAAATGGTTAGCTATAGAACATGGGAATGTGGTGCAAGAGAGTAAAAATTCTCTGAATGGAAGTAGTTTTGACTTTCAAACAGTGTAAGTACTTTACTTACTCAAAAAATAAAAAGGGGAAAACTCCATAAAACTGAATAAGAGAAACAAATGACTTTATATTAAAACCACAAATGAAAAGGAATTCATTCAAGTAACATTTAAACACAGTGCTTTGACTATTTCCCTTAGTGAGAAACACCTTAAGGACACAAAGAACTGCAAATGTGTTTTTGTTTTTCAAAAAATATATATTGAACTCTACTTAGTAAATTTGTTGTTCATAGTAGCACTGGATTGGCAAGTCTGAAATTATTAACAGAGCAAATGAGTAAATATACTGAGGTTCTTGGGAACCAGAATTTTCACTGTGTGAGAAGAAAGATACAAATATTTTCAGGGAAAATGCAAGAAAGAATTGTGGTATTAGATAAAATTATGATTTTTATATATACATATTTCTTAGCTCTGCCTGTTGGAAAAGCCTAAAAAAACCCCACAACTTAGTAGCAATGAGCACACAAAACACCCAGATCTTGCTTTCTTAATACCATTCTCCATTAAAATGAAGCAGAGGTCCTTGGAGAAAAAACTGACTCCTGTTCTGGGGACAGGAAAATACAAGGTGAACAGGAAACTGCTTGTTGTGCCATTAAGCAAAGAAATGTTCCAACACTGATGGGGAGATAGCAAAAGGACACAGGAACTAGCTTGAACGGGGCTCCCACTGGATAACTCCAGAAAATCTGAGCAAAGTATAAAAATGGTAATAAATTATTGCATATATGAAAAAAAGAACCCATCAGTCCATAGTGGTTTGTAAAGAATGGTGAAAGGCAAAAAAATGGAAGCAAAGGGGAAACCTCTTCTTTACAGAAGAATGATAATACATGTAGAAGAAATGATAAAATTAGGAACTCACCTTATTACAACTACCAGTGTGGTTACTGGCAGGAAGATGATCGATGAATGCTACCATTTTCTGAAAGTTTGCTGGTAAACAGGATATTCACATAAATTTTAAAATGTCACCTTACAGGCTACTTACTAATTACAAAAGGGAAAGATTGCTTATTCAATGGAGAAATCTGAAGATACTACTTTAACCAAGTGATCAAAGTTAGTATCATCAGTAATGGGAACACACCAACAATATATGAATCTGACAATAATCAATACATGATGCAGTGGGAAATATCACCCTGTAGTAGTCTTGCCAAGATTTTAAAATCTGAATCCAACCATGAGAAAACAGACAAATCCAGATTGTGAGGCAAACTTACTAGCAACTGGCATGGAGTCATCAAAAATGTTACTGTGATGAAAGAATGAAAAAGAAAAGCTGGGAAACTGTTCTAGTGTGAAGGAGATCAAGTCATGACCACAAAATGAAATGCTTAATCTCTGAATAGACCTTGAAAAAAATATCTAATATTATTGCTAAACTACACTGGGCACATAAAATATATGCCCAATGTTACATTTCTTTGGTGATATATATATATATATATATATATATATACGTATTTTTTTGATTATACAAGGGAATGTCCTAGTTCTTAGGGGTTACATGCTAAAGTATTGAAAGGTGAATTGTCATGGTGTCTGCAACTTACTGTTAAATCGTTCAAATTTTTTAAAAACTATATTCTAAACGCAAGGCGGTATCGTGGATAGGACCCTGTAATAGCAAAAAGACATTAGCGGAAAAACTGGTGGGACTTCCCTGGTGGCACAGTGGTAAGGAATCTACCTGCCAATGCAGGGGACTTGGAGTCTATCCCTGGTCTGGGAAGATCTCACATGCCACGGAGCAACTAAGCCCATGCACCGCGACTACTGAAGCCCGCACCCTAGAGCCCACGTGCCGCAACTACTGAAGCCTGAGCGCCTAGAGCCCGTGCTCTGCAGCAAGAGAAGCCACTGCAATGAGAAGCCCGCGCACCACAGCAAAGAGTAGTCCCTGCCAGCCGCAACTAGAGAAAGCCTGCGTGCAGCAACGAAGATCCAACACAGCCAAAGATAAATATTTATAAAAATATAGACATATTAAAAAAAGAAAACTGGTGAAATCCTAATGAAGCCTTTAGTTAATGGCAGCGTACCAGTATTAATTACTTAATTTTGACAACTGAACCAAGGTTACATAAAATAATAACATTAGGGGAAACTGAGTGAAGGGTGTACCAGAACTCTCCATACATTAGATGTAACTTGTCTATAAAGCTAAAACTATTCCAAAATAAAAAGTTCATTTTTAAAAATGTATGTTTAAAGAGAAAGCAAATGGAGCAAAATGATAATGACTGGTAAATCTCAGTTGACAGGTATATGGATGTTTACTAGTCAATTATATTAACCTTTCTGTAGGTTTAAAATTTGTCAAAACGTGAAAAGAAAATGAAGTGACGGAAAGTTAAAAGCAAAAGAATGGAAAAAGATATTCTACGTGAACACTAACCAAAAGAAGACTGTTATTATACTAATGTTACACAAAGCAGCCTTTAGGAAAAAATAAAGGAACACTTCCTAATTAGAAAAGTTCAATTTACCAGAAAGACAGTAGAATCTAAATTTATATGCACCTAATCACACAGCATCAAAATTTATAAAACAAAAATTGTCTGAACTAGGAGAAATATGTATATCCAGGGTCATGAGAGATTTCAGTACGTCTCCAAAACAAAGAGTACACCAAGAAAACAAAACGGTAGGATACAGATTTGAACAATTCAATCTGCAAGTATGACCTAACGCACATATGTAGAATTCCACGACTGCAGAATAAACATTCTTTAAAAGCTCACATGGAACATGTATAAAGAATGTTCATACACTGGGCGATAAGCTTGTCTTTACAGGAGGAGGTGTAAGGCAGGCTTCCAAGGTGCTGGCATTGTGATATTCCTTGACAGTGTGGTGACTACATAGTTTTTTGCTTTGATAGTTCCGTAGTTCATTTTTTGTATGTATTTTATATATTTGTGTGTATATTATATATTTCATATTGTTGTTCACTTTTTGTTTATCTGCATCACATTTTACAACTTGAAAAGAGAATCCTTTAGGAAGGTAACCATCTCCCATAAAACAATAAGCCCAATGCAGCTTATTTTTCCTTCAGCATTTCAACTAGTTGCTGTTTTTTGTTTCACACCTGATGAAGTAATAGGCTTATGCTTAGAGATTTCCTTATACAAAACTTACTTTTTTTTTTTTTTTTTTTTTTTTTTTTTTTTTTTTGCGGTAGGCGGGCCTCTCACTGTTCTGGTCTCTCCCGTTGCAGAGCACAGGCTCCGGATGCACAGGCTCAGCGGCCATGGCTCACGGGCCTAGTCATTCCGCAGCATGTGGGATCTTCCCGGACCGGGGCACGAACCCGTGTCCCCTGCATCGGCAGGCAGACTCTCAACCACTGCGCCACCAGGGAAGCCCGTAAACTTACATATCTTTAAACATAAAAAATATATTCAGCCCAGCAAGACATTTATTCTAAAGAGAGACACATAGGAATTGAGACTGAGGGAACAGAGAATCCATGAATCCCAACTCACACTTAATCCAAGGAAGTATAGGTTCATAGGCTCATTTAATAAAATAGGCACAATCACTTACAATAGCAAAATTATTTTCCTTTCACCTTTCTTTGTTTTGGCCAAGCTCATTTCATTTAATTTGCCTAAGTTAAACACAAGTAGGCTTTAGGCCCCAGGAAGGATTACTTTGATTTTGGGAATAACTAAGGCTATGCAGATTGAGGGAGCAGAAAAGAATCTAATGGAGGGCAAACAAAACAGTTGCCCCAAAACAACCAAACAAATATGACATGATTATGGCCTATAGTAATCTTAATATAATCTTTATATCTTAATCCTGATATAGTAGCAGTAGAAGTAGTAGTATTCAGTAACATTTACTGAAGGCTCATCATCATCATCTGTAACATTTTGAAGGTCTACCACCTGCCAGGCACTATGCTATATATAAGATTTTCCTAAATATCTCACAGTAAGCCCAGAAAGTAGGTAAATTACCAGTTCCATTTTACAGATGAAGAAATGGGCTGAGTAACTGGCCAAAACCACCCAAGTAGCAAGTGGAAGAAATGGAAATCTAACTCAGCTAGCCTGACTTCAGAGAATGTAACCTTATCCACTCTGCTATACAGACTGTTCCTAGCAGATAAACAGTGATTTACACTTAATGCTCTCTAAGGAATATTTCAGTTCTAACATTCTATGATTTGCTTTAATCTATCTATAACAGAGCATTCAACTAGGCCCAGTAATCTCAAACTGCATAAAGCAAAATAAGGAAGCTCAATAAAATCTCTTTACATGACCTGAAAAGTTAGAATTCAGGTTCCTTAGGATTATCAGTTGGACTTTCCCCATATTAAACCCTTCAAGAAATGGAAATGTTTTTCTTGTCTGTCAATCAATACCTAATATTTTTTCCTCATATGAAAACAGATGGCACAGACAATATCAAAAGACATTCCAGAAAGAATAAAAGAATTTGCAATGCTGTTGGCTTGATCTTTTTTGTTTTGTTTTTTGTTTTATTTATTTATTTATTTTTGGCTGCATTAGGTCTTCATTGCTGGGCGCAGGCTTTCTCTCTAGTTGCGGCGAGCGGGGGCTACTCTTTGTTGCGGTGCTGCTCAGGCTTCTCGCTGCAGTGGTTTCTCTTTATTGTAGAGCACGGGCTCTAGGCGCATAGGCTTCAGCAGCTGTGGGACACAGGCTCAGTAGTTGTGGCGCACGGGTTTAGTTGCTCCTCGGCATGTGGGATCTTCCCAGAACAGACCTCGAACCCGTGTCCCCTGCATTGGCAGGCGGATTCTCAATCACTGTGCCACCAGGGAAGTCCCTGTTGGCTTGATCTTTAAACACAATTGGACTCAAGACAAATCTGATAAATACAGATTTCTGGGGGAAATCCTAAATCCTAAAATTTCACCTAAATTTAGTGAAAATCAAATAAACTGTTTCTAGACTATTGATATTAGCCTTGAAAAAATATTATTGGTGGTTAATTGAATATATTAAAGCTAAAAAAAATTCTTATAAACATAAGACCTATTTGTTCTTTATACAAAATACTGAGTGATCATAATCAAGTCAAAATATTCTCATTTGTTCTTTTAAAATCATCATGAGAGTTCTTTTTAAAAAGCAAAACTAGCTATCTAATTTACTCTTTTTAAAGAAGAAAAACAGCTAACTCCACAATGGATATAATATTAAAAGTTGTTAGATGCTCCTTAGCCTCATAAATAATATGAAGTATACCTGATACAAGCATCATACTGACACTTTTGTAATAATCTGAAATACTAGAAGCTTCTGGGAAATGGTAATAATTTGTTAAAAAACAACAAAAAAGTATGGTACAATTACTTCTCTTCTAGGCCTCAATAAGGAAAAAAAATTTATTAGGTCCAGGAATCCAAGAAAACTTGGTGTATTTACAAGTACATGCAGAATTTGATGGTTAGAAATGAAATCTATTCAGGTCCAGTCTAAGATTCTCATAACCCATCTATAGGCACAATCATAATAGTAATATCCCCAGAAACCAGGATAAATCTCCAATGTGCCTGAATTTAATGAACCAGATAGATCATTGTATCACCAATATCCGCCCATAGCCCATTTTCAGTAAGATGAATTTTCTTGCTCGTGAGGTCCACGTGGAAAACAGCATGCTCAGAAATGGGGGTCTTCTCAGCGTGCTCTTTTCCCAGGACAGGAACTCGCCGAGGCCCCAACAGTGGATCATCAAATCTCATCAGTTTCACTTTGGAAAGGTCTACAGCAAAAGAAAGTATCAATATGAACATTTAATTACAGTCACTGACTCAAACCCATGCCAGAGTCTGATAATTCACACTGGTTGTTATATCTAAAAAAAATATTTTCATCAGATTACTAAATAGGACCCAATGTCAGAAAGCAAAGCTGAATCTAACAAATCTTCATCTTCTGTCAGCTTTTACCCAGATCAAAGACCAGCAGAGATTTTGGATAACACATCTCCTGAATTACAAACCAAGGGGAGGGACTGATTATATTTTTGAGCATTATCCTATACAGTCTCTCAAATCACTTTTAATACACTTCAGTTAACCATTTTTCAGAATATTAGAAAGCCTAAAACTTATTTATCTTTCTCGTCTTGCTTCCTGAAATATTTAAAAGTGCAAGAATTGTGGCTTTTTGGGAAAAGAATTACTACGCTAAGAAATAGCATTACCAGTTTCTTGATTTGCTCAAAGGATGAAAGTGTATTAACAAGCTGATGAGAGACAAGGAAAGAAGGGGAATGGCTGGGGAAAAGGGCGCAGGTTTTAGAAATCTGAGCTTTTGGATGAGCTCCAACCCTCCCTTGCTTGAGATTTTCCTGATCTGCTCTTGTGTAAGCTGATAAGATGGATCCTGGTAAAGACAGCACTTGTCCCTTGAACAAATTTATGATCCAACAATCCTGCCAACAACTGAGCCCAAAAGAAATTTATTTATTTCAGCAATTCTGAGACTTTTAAACATCAAATGGTTTTATTTTATATGGTAGAAAAACACCATAAATGACTACAAACGCTGATTCTGAATTTACAGCTCATTCTAAGTGTAGCATGGCTAGTTTATACTTAACCTGATCCACAGAAACTGAAGATATTTTCTGAATTACTTCCCACCCCTTTCTAAAGTAGATTGCTGGGTGGTCCATGAGCTACACTCCCTCATGTTGTCTTGAGAGTATGAAGCTTAGCATGAGAGGGATAAGGTTTAAAAAAAGATAAAAGGAGACATTAATGCAGCAGGCGGCTAGGCCAGGAGTACAGGTTATGCAGGCATTCTACTCTTCTTGGGAAACAAAGACAAAAGGACTACAAGTTTAGAGTAGGGATCCTGGGGCTTATAGAGCAATTATCTGCAACTACCATGAAGGCAAACCCTGCCTAAGAGTCTTTGTAGAGTCTCTGCAGAGGCCATACAATCTATCCCCATATACAGTACAAGCCCTGAAAATTAAAATGGGAAAGGAGCACTTACAGTCTTCATGACAGCCATGGTCTTATTTGGGGGGAAGAACTCAATTCATTTTAATAGCTACTGCAATTCAACATGCACATCAGTGATAGCAAATTATTTTCTTATGGAAGCAGTGACAAGTCCTACCAGCAGATTTTATGCACAAAGCCTTTTACTGCAGATCTGCCTCTGTCTCTCTCTCTCTCACTCTCTCTGAAACAAAACTCTCTCATCATTCCAAGCAATGCTGAATCAAACTATTTAAAAGAAGCCTTAATACCCAATCAGGCTTCTAAGTGACAAAACACATCTGCTTTGATGTTTCACCATGTAGTTCATTACTGCCAATAAAATTATTGGTGCTTTCTTAGTGGTTTTACTATCTTCTCTTATCCCAGACCTCTCTTATCATTGAAATGTTGAAATTTAAGTCTGCAACTACACAAGATTTCAGGCACTTAAAGATGAGAGTGATTGAGAGTCCCTAGGGACTGATAATGTGAAATGGAGCTTTTCACCTCCAAATTATTAGTTCATATGTGGCATGGGTGGTAAGTGATTTAAAGTCATTATCGTCAAATAGTTGCTCCATGACCTTTGTGGACTGAATGACGATTTTAGCTCCTAGTGCCTCCTGGACCTAGATCATAATCACCCTCAATACAACTGGCACTAATTGGATGACTTGCTGGCTATCACAGCAGACAGACTGAGAAATATGTTATTGAATTTCACTCCTTTCCCATCTCATATACTCAATATACTCAGTCCCCTTAGATCTCAAAGTATTCTGAGGGCTTTTGGAAAAGTCTTAAGTTTAGAGCTCTTCTGTAGATACCTGGAGGAATATCAATTGCAAACTCCCCCTAATATTTCTATTTATCTATTTTCCAAATTCACAGCAGCCACTAATACCCAACTTAAAGCACTTCATGATAATATTATTCACAGCTAGAATGACAAAGGATGTAAGAATTACACCAGAGGCTCAGTGAGAAAAGACGAGCTAAAGAAAACACATCAGTACAATTCTAAAGAACCTAGTCAGTGCTGCATCTGAGTGTATTTAAAAGGGAGTCAGGTTTAACATTATGTTATATAATACAATTTCCAATACAGGAATAAAACCTCTTATGCACTATAATCTAATAATCCTATCCAGCATGTCCACACAAATATCTATTTTTAGAAGCCACCATATTGTTCTTCAAAGTTAAGAGTTCTTCCCATTACAAAAATTGGTCATGACTGAATATATGCAATATTAAACTGCCAAAAGGAAGGCCACAAAATGTCTTCCTATATGTTCACACTTCAAAATTTTCAAGTTCTGTTTTTTGTGGCCTATAAGTTCTAAGGATGGCATTATCATTCTACAGTACCTGGTTTATTGAAGGAACATGCTAAATGTCTACAACAAAATGGATGAAACTTGAAAACATTTTGCTAAGTGAAATAAGATATATAAAAGAACAATATTGTATGATTCCACTATACAGGTGCCTAGAACAGTCAAATACATAGAGTACAAGAGTAGTTACCAGCAATTACAGGGAGGAAGAATGGGGAGTTATTATTTAATGGGTACAGAGTTTCAGTTTGGGATGATGAAAAAGTTCTAGAAATGGATAGTGTGATGGCTGCACATCAATGTGAATGTACTTAATGCTACCGAACTGTACACTTAAACAATGACTAAAATGGTCAATTTTATGTTATGTATATTTTACCACAATTTTTTAAAATGTTTGCAAACAAAAAAATTCCTAGTCCTAACATATTGCTGGTACACAATGAAAAAAGTATCAGTGTTTCACTCATGCTAGTACACACTTTCCCTTCACCCTCACAGGTATAATTCTCAAGGCCCTATCAAACAATGTTTTCTCCATAAAATCATCTCTGATCACCACAGCTAGAAATAATCTCACCTCTTTCTGTGTGTATATTTTACAATATCTTTCTTACTGTACTCAGCAGTTTCTCCTTAGATTATGATTATGTACTTCAATAGCTTAGTCCCCTACTCCTTCACTAGATACAGCCTCCTAATGAACAGTACTTTGTGGACGCCCCAAAGCCCCTAGTACCTACAAAGGAGTCTCCACATACATTTATCTCTACACACACTACACATGATATTCTCTCAAGAAATGACAACAGAAGGTACACGAATGACTTCAAGAGAACAAAAAATACATGGTGGAATGAATTCCAAAGGGCTATTTTAAGTCTTCTATGTAAATGGAATGTTGTTACCCTGAATATAGTTCCATAAATTGGTCACTGTATGGGCTTTGTAAATCTTTTCTGAAAATTTTATACTGATGGTATTTGGCCCAATCAACTCTTTTTTTTTTTTTTTTTTTTTTGTGGTACGTGGGCCTCTCACTGCTGTGGCCCCTCCCATTGCGGAGCACAGGCTCTGGACGCGCAGGCTCAGTGGCCATGGCTCACGGGCCCAGCTGCTCCGTGGTATGTGGGATCCTCCCGGACCGGGGCACAAGCCCATGCCCCCTGCATCGGCAGGTGGACTCCCAACCACTGCGCCACCAGGGAAGCCCCCAATCAACTCTTGATTGCCATCAAGAAGAGAAGAGAGAGACTGTGCAAAATAGGGAATCTCAACACTAATTTGTCTTCATAATTTGGAAGAAAAATAATACAGAAACAAACTAATTCCCTTCACGCTCTTCTCAGCGTTAAGACCAGCTGAGTAATTAAAAAAAAGAAGCTATACAATCCTACTACTGGGCATACACCCTGAGAAAACCATAACTCAAAAAGAGTCATGTACCACAATGTTCACTGCAGCACTATTTACAACAGCCGGGATATGGAAGAAACCTAAGTGTCCATTGACAGATGAGTGGATAAAGAAGACGTGGCACACATATACAATGGAATATTACTTAACCATAAAAAGAAACAAAATTGAGTTATCTGTAGTGAGATGGATGGACCTAGAGTCTGTCACACAGAGTAAGTCAGAAAGAGAAAATCAAATACCATATGCTAACACATATATATTGAATCTAAAAAAAAAAAAAAAGGTCTGATGAGCCTAGGGGCAGGAGAGGAATAAAGATGCAGACTAGAGAATGGACTTAGGACATGGGAAGGGAGAAGGGTAAGCTGGGACAAAGTGAGAGAGTAACACTGACATATATACACTACCAAATGTAAAATGGATAGCTAGTGGGAAGCAGCTGCATAGCACAGGGAGATCAGCTCGGTGCTTTGTGACCACCTAGAGGGGTGGGATAAGGAGGGTGGGAGGGAGGGAGATGCAAGAGGGAGGAGATATGGGGATATATGCATATGTATAGCTGATTCACTTTGTTATACCACAGAAACTAACACAACATTGTAAAGCAATTATACTCCAATAAAGATGTTAAAAAAACTACAAATTATTATATCAAATCTAATCATAGGAGATTTAGACTTAATCTTGCTAAGAAATTCAGATGATTTACATATTTTACCCGGAGGCACATTGTCTAAAAGAAATAATATGAGCTTTGGAGTCAAATATATCTAAGTTTGAATTCCAGCTCCAGGATTTACTAGCTGTATGAACTTTGCAAGTTATTTAGCCTTTCTAACCTTCATTTCATCATCTGCAAAAGGGGAATAATACCCTAAATGTTACAGGGTTGTAAAAGGATTAAATGGCTAATACATGGTAGACACTCAATAACCTTTACTCTGTTTCTCTTCCTTCCCCAGGAACAGATTCAGTCAAGCAGGTTAGTTTGGAATATTAAGGATAGAATATGTTCCTTAATTCTGAATACTTCTGAGCGTTGGAAATTGCTTATTACAATTTTAAAGCTAGATGGAATCCTGGAAAAATATCTAATCCAGTGTCCTCATTTCACTAAAGGAGAAATCAGTTTAGAGCATAAGTGACATGGCCAAGTCACCAAGCTACCTAGTCACAGTGTCCCAAAAGAAAATATAGGTGTTCTGATTCTGGGTCCAACACTCTTTCCACAACATTCCATGACTGTCCCTAAGCAAGACAGTTACTTTTCTTTCTCCCCTCTGCTTAGACCTCATCAAATCCACAAGCTACTGCCAAATGTGCACTTCAAGGAAACCATTTACCTTTGATTCCTCGGTCCACCTTCATTAAACGCCGGATTATAGAATCACGGTTATCTCCTTGCCTGATGTCAATTTTGGTTGAGAAGTGGCCATTGAATGGCTGAGAATTCACTAGGGAAACTGATACACCAGGCTAAGAAAATAAAGAGAAAATGACTTATAAGAAATCAAACTTGAATACTGCTGAGGGAGAAGGAATCTCTGCTAGATTTTATTTATTTTATTTTTTTTGCGGTACATGGGCCTCTCATTGTGGCCTCTCCCATTGCAGAGCACAGGCTCCGGACGCGCAGGCTCAGAGGCCATGGCTCACGGACCTAGCCGCTCCACGGCATGTGGGATCTTTCCGGACTGGGGCACGAACCCGTGTCCCCTGCATCAGCAGGTGGACTCTCAACCACTGCGCCACAAGGGAAGCCCTCTGCTAGATTTTTAATGCCCAATGAAAGACAGATTTAATTGTGGTATTCTAAAATCAAGACCAAAGGATACTCAAATATAAAAGAAAAAATGTACAAAAGCTCATGCTTATAACCAAATGCCTTGGTAAATAAGACTACAAGTACACATATCAATACTGATGATGGATAAAAATAATAATTCTATTTTCTCTTCTAAAACTACCACCATTTATTGAATTCCTACTATGTACCAGACACTGTACGAAGCAGTTTATAGACATTATTCCTGTATCCTGAAAGGCAGCTCCTTAAGACCCCTTTCCACAGATGAAAAGCTGAGAACCAGAAAGATTAACAAAGTAGCCCAAGGACACATAGCTACTAAGAGGCAGAGCCTCACCTTTACTGAGCATAAACTCAGTTCTATGCCATACTAACTCCCACATAATATAAACTATATAGTTAAAGAACTTGCTCATTATTTTAAGTGGAAAAAGTCAACTGAGCCTTATAAAACTTAAATACATAGTAGCTTAATGGAAGGCTTGAAAGAAGCTTGAAATAAACATACTTGTATGTGGAAAACTATTTCATGTACCTATATCCATGGCCCAAATGATTGTACTTTTAAAAGCCACCATATCTTAATGTAATGAGACTATTTATAATCTGATGATAAATTTAGGAGGTCTGCATGATCATGATTACTTCATTCTTTCAAAATAGACTTTTTCTGCTTGCTGCATTTTCAATTAAATGTGGTAAAAGTAGCAGGATATATGTAAGTCCTCTGCTTATCAAGAAAAGTAGGGCATTTTATGGACTCTCACAATGGCACTCCAGTGAACTTTACCAAATGCTGCCATTCTGAATGGATTCTTTAAGAGTTAATAAATAAAATCTCCCCAAACTTCAAAACCTATTTATCTTCACCAATAATGGCCAAAAAATAAGAAATTAAAAAAGCATTTCCAGTATAATGTGAAATGATGCATCAATCTGGTTTACGCCAGAAACCAAAAGTCTTGAATATCATTGTTAAACCAAAACTCATCTGAAATATGAAAGCTCCTTTTCACTGTTTAAAAAAGTTTCACATTTCAATGTCCACTATCTTTTTTTTTAAGTCAGGTTTTGAAAATCATATTCTTATTTTTAAAATCACAATCAACATCTGATGCTACCCGTGATAGTAGAGTAAGGAAAAGTGAAGGTTGCATTAACCAGGGAATTAGAGGACCTCAAATCCAGACCTACTACTAACCAACTAAGTGGCCTAAGCCAAGCTAATCATTTAACTTCTCTGGACCTCACTTCCTTCCATCGTTAAAATGATGGTTTTAGATGTAAAGCTCGCTAAGGTCTCTTCTAGCTCCAAAATGCAATGATTCAGTGAGATTCTTTCAACTTACTTCTGTTCTAAAAACATTAAGTGGTTTCCCAGGACAGCAATCTTCCCTGACTTTATCTTCTGCTTCAGAGGCAAACTTGACTTCTATGTGTTCTAGCTAAGTAGAGGGGAAAGACAGAGGTCATTAGTATCACTTAATATGATTGGAATTAGTCATCACCTCATTTCACCAAAGAGCAAAACCAGGTTCTCCACTTATCATGAAATGGCCTGTGCAGTTTTATTATTTTCCGTATAAACATTAAATGAAACCTATCATTAAGTACTTAACACTCATGTTAGATGCCTCATAGTATGTTACTTATATAGTCATGTTTACCATCTTCTATCAGGAAATCTGGCATCTACCTGCTGCCTAAGAGAAAACAAAAATCAGTATAAAAGGCTTTCACTCAAATAAATGGAAAAACTCAGAAATGTAGCAAATTGCATATACCTGAATACAAGATGACCCTAAATAAAGTGTTCCCATTGTCCCAGTGTAAATATCCAAGAAGTTTTTTGACCTCCATGAATATATATGAACATTTAGAAATATACATAAAATAGATGTCTACTAATACTTATTAACACATTTATAATTACATGACATAAAATGCTTAATTAGAAATGCTTATTTCTTCCATTCCTGTATTTCATAAAACAATTTTATTCAAACTCTAAACCTGCACTTTTTTTTTTTTTTGGATGTTGGGGGTAGGAGCTTATTAATTAATTTATTTATTTTTGCTGTGTTGGGTCTTTGTTTCTGTGCGAGGGCTTTCTCTAGTTGTGGAAAGCGAGAGCCACTCTTCATTGTGGTACACGGGCCTCTCACTATCACGGCCTCTCTTGTTGCAGAGTACAGGCTCCAGACGCGCAGGCTCAGTACTTGTGGCTCACAGGCCTAGTTGCTCCGCGGCATGTGGGATCCTCCCAGACCAGGGCTCAAACCCGTGTCCCCTGCATTAGCAGGCAGATTCTCAACCACTGCGCCACCAGGGAAGCCCCTAAACCTGCACTTTTTAATTTTAGTGTTTTCATTATTACTAGAACCACTTTTTGAATCCTCTAACACAATTACCTGTAGAAAATTATCTTTCTTTCTGCCTCAGGTAAATGAGAAACAGCATTTTTAGAATCTATATATTAAATTGTCACTGGGGCAGGAAGATGGAATGGGGAGAAACTCAGATATGTGAAAGCTACTGGTAATGTAGTTCCTGAGTTGGGCAGTAGATTCATGGATGGTGATTATGTTACTAATAAAGGGAAAAAAACAGGGCCAAACATGGACCACTGATAATATATAATGAGTCAAGGATTCTAATTAATCCAAATCTGTGATTCAGAGGTCTTAAAGGGAGAGGGGGAATAAAAAGCAATCCAGAATACCCCATAATATGAGAGATTTTGAAAGCATTTGCATATAAGGTCTCTCCTCATTTTTTTTTACGGATAATTTTGAAGAGGAAATCCAGGCACATACAGTTAGTATTCTAGGAATAGAATAACTGATAAGTGAAATAAGAGAACAGATCATTTCTTCTTCCTGTAACTTCTATATCGCCCATTCTCTTAACCCCCAAAATATATTTGGCAAAGGTACTAAACATAGATGATGAAGTTTATAAAAAGGTTTATTATAAAACTAAAGAACCGGACTATTTACTATAGTTAACTAGTTATTATAATCCCAGGCCCCTCTTACCTCAAGGGAATTGGTCAGATAGACTATATTCTCCATGAGCACTGCCTGTTCATCAAATTCTAACTGCAAATCCAGAACACAAGGTCCCATCTTCTCCAAATTTTCCTAGCAGCCAAAATGGTTTTGAAAAACAAAATCACATTAAGAATATGATGAAAAGAACATATTTCTGCCAAAGCAATCAATCTCTCAAGTGATAATATCTTCAAATTTGAACAGTTAAAGGAAAGGCCTTGGACTCATGGTTTCCCTTATCTATGTTTGCTCGCTAATGAAATTACTCGCTGAGAGTAATTATCATTTAAAGTATGATAAGATTAAGACAGCACTGAAAAAACTAGAAGGATAAGGTTTTCAGATTTATAAAAGAAATATGATTTCATCATTGTTAATTTAGCCTGACTTAATATGCAAACCCAAAGAACTCACTTTGACAAGGAATCAAACAAATGTCTTAAAATACCCCTTCAGGTAACAAATAAAATAAAATAAATTAAATTAAATGTTTCCAAGATATCACATCTGTAAAGCTATTTCAAGAAACAGTGAATTAACAATAACCAAACAAAACATTCCTATAAATTTAAAAAATATTTTTAAAGTCAGATTATATGGGTACTCAGATAATCCTGTCACATATAAAAAACCATTTATTATTCTTAATTTTAACATTAAATATCAATATTTGCTGCTCAAGATGTAACCTTCAAGACCTAAGTTCATATGCACAAATACAGCTAACTGCCTAGAACATGTTACATTTATATGAAAGTGACCTGACATGATTCTTAATATTCACTACCTTCATTTACCATCCAAGTTGTTTCTTTTCCCATGAGGTGCTAGAAAACCCTTTTCTTATTCCCAGATTTGTTAAACACTTTTCAAAGTTTCAAACCACTAATTTGCCTGATAATACCAAGTAATACCAATATTACTGAAAAATATTTTACTACTCAAAAAAATCTAACACTGGTTTTTCAAAAAGCCAACCCTTGAATTTAACATCATTTAAAATCAGTTTCACTGGATTCTATAAAGCATGTCACCAAAATTAATTGCCTCTGCAACCAACAATGGGATATTTTGTTGATTTCCCCATATTGACAATGGATCTGACATTGGCACAAGCTGGGAACCAATGAATTATGAGCATACCAGCAAACATAACTTATTAGTAGTGTAGGTCAAGCCATGATTCTAAATTATTTCTGAAATTTCAAATACCATAAGGCGCAGATAGTTGACTCTGGTTCTAGGAGAATTAAAAGGCTTTCCTAAGAACACAATCTACTCCAATACAAGACAAGCTAAGAGTTTTGGTCTCTTATCAGGCAGGCATCTGTAGCCTACAAGATTCAAGAATTAATCTCAAGTATAAGAATAACCATTACATGCTTAGCAGGCTGGAAGACACTGATATACATTTTCTTAAAAATGTACTGAGCCTACTTTCTGACAGGTAGCATTAAAATGTATTATGTGTATTAATTCATTTACTCCTCACAGCACTCCTAAAAGATAGGTTCTATTAATTTCCTATTTTATAGATGAAAAACGTTGTGGCCCAGAGAATTTAAGTGATTTATCTAAGTCCTCCAAATTAAAAAGTGACAGAAAACAGGATTTGGGCCAAGACTTCTCTGCCCCCAGAGTCTGAGATCTTAAGCAATATACAGTATTCTTTCTGTTTCTCTTTGTCAGGAAATCCACCAGATCAGTTATATATATGAAAAAGACTAAGAGTTTAACCCAATGATTCTCAATGGGGGAGCTATGGTGGCGGGCTGATTTTGCTACCAGGAGATATTTGGCAATGTATGGAGGCATTTTTGGTTGTCATAACTTGAGTAGGGGAGGGAGAAATTCTACTGGCATCCAGTGGGTAGAAGCCACTATAGTGCACAGGACAGCCTCCCACAACCAAGAACTATCCAGCCTAAAATACACATGAGCCATTGTTGTGAAACCCTGATCTAACCACTATAAACAACGTTTATTATCCTGTTAAGCTAAATCTATACAAATGTAGAATCTTGTTCCAGTAATAGGATCTAGTAAAAATACACTAATGTAAGCCAAAAGACTATGCTTCCTCCTTAAACTGAAAGGAAGGGAAGATAGAATTTGAAGAGAATCATTTAGTGCAGTAATTCTCAACCAATTTTTTTTCCACAATACATATTTTTCACACACTCAGCAATTCCACGGGTAAACCCCAAATCTGATCACTCATTTCCACAACCACTGATTGAAAAGTGCTATTTTAGCAGATTTCTTGGGGGAGACTGTGCCCAAAGTGTTCCTCTTACTTCTACTATCCTATCTAACCATTACCCATGTGGTCACAGCTGCAGAAGGTCCACAGCTTACCTTAATCATGGCGACAAATGGCATCACTTTCTTCATGTATTTCTTCAATTCTGGCAAATTGACTAGTTCACTAGCAATGACTTTGTTATCAGGCAATTTTCCACTGTTGGTCTAAAAAAAAAGAGTGGGAGAGGAATGTGAAGAAAAATACTTTAAAGATAATGTAGGATAGTAGATGTGCCTGTTAAGAAACTAGCCAGACATGAAATGGTGGCCTCTACCAATCTGCTAGAGAGCAGCAGAAGAGGGTGCAGCCTCTAACATCACGGGGAAGTGAAAGGTAAATAATACAGAAAGGAGTCTCCTCTTTCCTCTAAATTCAAAGGACACGTGTTTTTTCGGATAAAGGGGAAGAGCACGTGCATCATGCTGAAATACTTAATTTTCCCTTACACTAATGATACCCCTAGGATTGTAACATTAGATCTTATCTAGTGATAAAATGGTCTTATAAAAATCCTATGTGTCTTCAAACTTCTCAAAGCATTTCATTAGTCATATCAAAATGAAAACTATACAACTATCATATAAGATGTATTATAATGTCTGTTATTGAACACTCTGCCTTTAAATTATTACCACAAATGTGAAAAGAGAATCTCTAGCTATCAACCTGTTAAAAATAATATAATTTCTATCTACCAAAAATAAATATCTACGTCATAAGCATTAATATGCACACAGTCCCAAATGAGCTGCCTGAATTTAAATTCATTCCTGCAAACATCAATACAGGAGAAATAAAGTAAGCGGCCTTTCCAGACTTTTAGGTGACCTATTTTCTCCTCATTGTAAAGGAATCACACCAAAGCCAAGGGTTGGGAGTAAATCTAAAAGAAAAGTAACATACAGTAAGATTTCCAATAATCTATTTACTTTCAATTCTAACCTTTACTAGAGTACACAGGAAAAAATACTTTCTCTACTTGCCAATACGTTGCTTTGAAATACATAAGAAAAAGGAGGGTGAAACACACTCTTTTTTCCTTATGTCACCAAAAAGGTGCCATATTGAACATAACAACATTCTTCTTGATTATAAACTGACATTCTTTTAGTTCTTTTGGATGAAAACAAATGAAAATTTTAAAGGAAGCTGGTCATTCCAAATAATGCCAAAAGATGAAGTTGATTTCAAACTATGTAATCTAGTCAATAAATATAAGTAAAAATATAACTTCTAAAAGAACAGTGGTGATTAATTTTTTAATAACTGGGACATTATATACCATATTTGGTTCTTCTGCTTCCTTGAAAATGCTAGTATGAATATATATGCCACTGAGGCAAAATTTCATTTTTCTAACTACCAAAGTAGCTTTTACTCTTTTACTTACCATAAGTCAAAACTCTGCAAGCAGATTCTAAAAGCTACACTCCATTTCTATCAAACGCAATCAAAGGAAGAGGCAGTTCTCCATAAAAACAGGTTCACATATTGTAGAATACAAAATTACTTGCTCTTCTCGTTCTATCAAATCTTACAAATATAAAAGTTCTGAGTATTTATTGGTTAACCATGAAAAGTACTGAGGCAAAATTCCAATAAAGATCTAGAAAATCAAAGCTAAGGATTTTTCCTTTATATTACCATTTTATGCTTTGGCCATAATCCCTATTTGGTCTCTCTCTTTCTTTCTCTTTGTAAAGTGCCCCTTAATAGTTTCTGTCCACCAATAACTGTTGTTTATAATCTGAACAAAAATTCTACAACATATACTTTGTTTCCATATTTTGAATGTGAAAGGAAAAAGAAAGGTGAATTTTTTTCTCTAGGAAAACCTAGAACTAAGTTTAAATACTGAGTTCCCTTTAAATACAACTATCATATTTAATAGCTATTTACCCGACAATCAAAAACATAACATCAAACTCTCCATTTCTATGGGTAATTATCAAATTGGACATTTTCTTTTAAATTACTCAAGAGCCAAGCTTCAAATTTTTTCAAATATAATAATGTTAAGGCTTCATGAATGCCAGTGTTCAAGGCACAACAAATCCAAAAGGCAAACAGTCCTTTTGCTTCATAATTTTAACCACGCATATGAAAAAGTCCCACACCTTTTGATTACATACAACTAGACCTAGTATTTTTCTATGAAAGTTTCAGAAATGATGAAAAACAGCTTTTCCCTCGGCATCCATTTAAGAGCCACCAAGGATAACAAATGGCACTCCATGCATAAAGGTAATTAAACAAAGCTGCCTGTCTTCCTTCCCCTAGACATTGCCAACATCCTAAAAACAAAAACAGCATAGGCAGAACACGAAACTGCTGGGGTGAGGCTGGGGGGGAGTCTATTGAGAACGTCACCTCAAAGTGATGACGCAGAACTGACAGGGTGATGTATTGCCAAGATGGATAGTTCTTTGCCACATAGATGGTGCAATGTGAAGGCTTCTGAGGGAGCGGCTTGTCAGTCTTCTACAGGGCAGAAGAAAGAAAAAAAAACATTTAATCACTTTCATATACACCAAAAATGAAAGAACCCTCTCCCAGTACATAGCACTACTGCCTTTAACATTAAAAAATATGCATATAATAGAACTGCATTAGAAATGAAAATACCCTACATTAGCAATGAAAATAGCCCTAATGAAAGTTTTTATTTTCATTACTATTAAATGTTATTTGACCAATAACTTTTAAGGAATGAGATTAAAAAAAAAAATAACTTCACCTTCCCTTTAGCTGGTATCATATAGTTCTTGAGTCGCAGTCTAAGGTCATGTGCTACTTCCATGAGATACTGTGAGGAGCGTATCAAGCTTTCATCCACAGGACCTGCCAGAGGCCATGAAGCATTCATAACTGAGTCGGGCTTAAAAAAAAAAAGGTTCAGTGAGATTAGACAACACAACTATTTTATGATTCTTGGTTACAGTTTCATACCAAGGCATGGTGTGTAACTGTGTGCTCAAAGTTCAAACCTGACTACACATAACATGTTTCCACAGACCCTGATCTAATGTTCCCTAGAATTCAAGCTGTGAAGTCTGACTCTACATTCTTAATTAGCATCCACTTGTACAAGCATATTGATACCCACACACATATGCTCACTTTCAAAGAAAATTATGTAATGCTAATTTGCCTAAATTTAATCTTCGTTATATAAATTATGCATACTCTCAGTTTTTATCCTATTAATACATCCAGTACTGAAAGTATGGCTCTTTGGAATATATATCATGAGCACATTTTTGCATTGTTCACACATTGAAAAATACAAAAGAGCTTGGCCAATAATGCTGGAAAGGAGTTATTAAACCAGCCTATCTGTTTATCTGTAAGCCTGGGAGAAATAAATTTATCTTCACAGTAAGAATGCAAATATAATATCCCTGAATATGCAGCCCTATATATGCCAGGAATTTTATATAAAACAAGAATATTTATGCAAGTATACACTTCTATCTTTGTTTATAAGCAGCTCATAACAGTTATTTCCATCTTTCTCAATATTTTCACCTTTCTAAACAAACAGTTGAGAAAACAGTATTAGTTATACGTGTATTCAAATACATTATAACATTTCCTAATAAGAATTAGGTGATAAACAACACACACAAAGTCACGTTATTAAAACATATACAATAAATAAATTTTTAAAAAGTTTTTAAAAAGGGGAGGGCCTCCCTGGTGGCTCAGCAGTTAAGAATCCGCCTGCCGGGGCTTCCCTGGTGGTGCAGTGGTTGAGAGTCTGCCTGCTGATGCAGGGGACAGGTTCATGCCCCGGTCCAGGAAGATTCCACATGTCGCAGAGCGGTTAGGCCTGTGAGCCACGGCCGCTGAGCCTGCGCGTCCAGAGCCTGTGCTCCACAATGGGAGAGGCCACAACAGTGAGAGGCCCGCATAAAAAAAAAATTCTCATCACAAAAAAAGAATCCGACTGCCAATGCAGAGGACACGGGTTTGAGCCCTGGTCTGGGAAGACCCCACATGCCACAGAGTAACTAAGCCTGTGTGCCACAACTACTGAGCCTGTGCTCTAGAGCCTGCAAGCCACAACTACTGAGCCCATGTGCCACTACTGAAGCCCGCGTGCCCAGAACCCGTGCTCTGCAATGAGACAAGCCACCGCAATGAGAAACCCACACACAGCAATGAAGGGTAGCCCCCACCTGCCGCAGCTAGAGAAAGCCCACGCACAGCAACGAAGACCCAACACAGCCAAAAATAAAAAATTAATTTAAAAAATTTTTAATAAAATAAGATAAAATATATACACCGTATGTGTATAAATTAAGGCATATATACCCAATGTAGCTTCAGTTTAAGCTGCTGTAATAATTATGAGATAATGAACCCAATATTATTCTTGAAATACTCATTTTCAGTCTTTCTCTCTTAAGTAACATTATTATCCCAACATTGATTTAATGAGGCCAAAATCAAAACCACCCAGAACATCTTAAATGCATAAAGCTACCTTTCCCAGGAGTGTCCAGATGTGCTCACACAAATGAGGACAGAATGGAGCCAAGAGAAGTGTCTGAACTTCAATAAACCGGAACACGAGGTCTCGGTGCATCCCTTCTATGGCCAATTCACGGTATTTATCTTTCGCAGCCTACAAAATTTGGAGTTATTTACCATTTCTCTCCCCCACTTCTTTAAAATAAAATTATAGGAAAAAAAACTCAGTAGCTCTATTTTAATGCATTTTTAAGTATTTAGTCTTTTAAAATTCCATAATAAACTTTAGTAAAGGTTTTACTTTATTTTTAACAACCTGAAAATAAATGTATATCAATCCTTAGGTTAAAAACAATAAAGTGTTTAAATTTATACATCTTTGATAATCTTTGCTATTAAGCATTTCATTTTAAGCATTTCTTAGCCATTTAGGGTTCTTTTGGGGGCGTTGTTTGTTCATGTCCTTTGGTAATTGTTCTTTGGACCATTAGTATTTTTTTGATGAGCTTGTCAAAATCCTGAAATACAGACTGTAAATAATTTTCCAGTTAACTGTGTATTTTTAAGATGATTTCAGTTATTATTTTCTTATCTATGTTGGCAAATTCATCAGAATTTTTTTGGTTATTCCTTTCTTTTGTTTTTATAATTAGGAAATCTTTTTTCAATTCTAAAATCAAGTAAATGTTCACTTAGCCCTGTTTTAAAGAAAAAAAAAAAGTAATTCAATCCCAACAAAAGCATATTGCAGTTTTATACTGATTCTCAAGAAAAATATCTGAAAAAGACATTTTGCAATGGACATAAAAGATGAACAATTTAAACTGTGTATTAAGGATGAATGCTGAGTAGCATGTATTAATAAATAGCATCAAAAAGGCTGTAAATATGAAACACTGCTATGCTAAGCACTTATCCTTATTTAATCACATCTCTGAAAACCAAGTTACATAAATCCCAATGTGATATTTTACAAAACTGACTGAGGAAAGCTACATTTTTACTTTAAGCATTTGAACTGCCAAACTTGAGGATATGCTGACACCTTGTGGAAAACCTCAGAAAATGTTTGCTTTCAAACTAATAGCAATTAGTTACAACTATGCCTTTGTTTTTTAATCAACTTCAAAATGTTTTCCTGGAAAATGTGACTAATTTTTAGATTTAACATCTTTATTAACCCACAGCTCAACTAGGAATACAATTACTTATATTAAAGAGACATAATACAAAAGGTACCCAAGAAAACTATTTAAAATCACAATTTATTGAATATTTTACAAATTTTCAGTCTCCACTTAAGATGAGTTATAATGCTACAGCAGGGGGGGAAAAAACAAGAAATACATCATATTCACACTGACATATTTTATAGCTACAAAAATAGCCTACCTGAAACTCAAAAAACCCAGTTTTCAAAGCTTCTTTAAACATCATCTTTTCATAGTTTTGATCTGTTTTTATAATGCCTGCATTCATTTCACTATTGAAAAGGAAAAAAAAGGTAATTGAGTTTAAAGGCAAGTACATATATATAGGTATAAAAAACTTCCACACATACTAACAAACATTAAAATGAGAACAATGCATGAAACATTTAAGACTTCTCAACCACAAAACCATCTTTGTGTTCCTTAAAACTGACTATTGCAGCCTGCCACTGTCTATCCACTGTTGAGTATTGTCATTAAAACTACTTAGGGCTCCTGTTTATGACAACACAGTTAACCACATGCTTGCTTAAAAATTCCTTGATGGTCACCCTGATACCAAAACCAGACAAAGATACTACACAAAAAGAAAATTACAGATTAATATCACTGATGAATACAGATGTAAAAATCCTCAACAAAATACTAGCAAACAGAATCCAACAACACATTAAAAGGATCATACACCATGATCAAGTGGGATTTATCCCAGGAATGCAAGGATTCTTCAATATACGCAAATTAATCAATGTGATACACCTTATTAACAAACTGAAGAAAAACCATATGATCATCTCAATAGATGCAAAAAAAGCTTTTGACAAAATTCAACACCCATTTATGATAAAAACTCTCCAGAAAGTGGGCATAGAGGGAACCTACCTCAACATAATAAAGGCCATATACAACAAGCCCAGAGCAAACATCATTCTCAATGGTGAAAAACTGAAAGCATTTCCTCTAAGATCAGGAACAAGACAAGGATGTCCACTCTCACCACTAGTATTCAACATAGTTTTGGAAGTCCTAGCCACGGCAATCAGAGAAGAAAAAGAAAAGGAATACAAATTGGAAAAGAAGTAAAACTGTCACTGTTTGCAGATGACATGATAGTATACATAGAGAATCCTAAAGATGCCACCAGAAAACTACTAGAGCTAATCAATGAAGTTGGTAAAGTTGTAGGATTACAAAATTAATGCACAGAAATCTCTTGCATTCCTATACACTAATGATGAAAAATCTGAAAGAGAAAATAAGGAAACACTCCAATTTACCACTGCAACAAAAAGAATATAATACCTAGGAATAAACCTACCTAGGGAGACAAAAGACTTGTATGCAGAAAACTAACTATAAGACACTGATGAAAGACATCAAAGAGGATAACAACAGATGGAGAGATATACCATGTTCTTGAATTGGAAGAATCAATATTGTGAAAATGACTATACTACCCAAAGCAATCTACAGATTCAATGCAATCCCTATCAAATTACCAATGGCATTTTTTATGGAACTAGAACAAAAAATCTTAAAATTTGTATGGAGACACAAAAGACCCCGAGTAGCCAAAGCAGTCTTCAGGGAAAAAATGGAGCTGGAGGAATCAGACTCCCTGACTTCAGACTATACTACAAAGCTACAGTAATCAAGACAATATGGTACTGGCACAAAAACAGAAACACAGATCCATGGAACAAGATAGAAAGCGCAGAGATAAACCCACGCACCTACGGTCAACTAATCTATGAGAAAGGAGGTAAGGATATACAATGGAGAAAAGACAGTCTCTTCAATAAGTGGTGCTGGGAAAACTGGACAGCTACATGTAAAAGAATGAAATTAGAACACTCCCTAACACCATACACAAAAATAAACTCAAAATGGATTAAAGACCTAACTAAATGTAAGACTGGACACTACAAAACTCTTAGAAGAAAACATAGGCAGAACACTCTTTGACATAAATCACAGCAAGATCTTTTTTGATCCACCTCCTAGAGTAATGGAAATAAAAACAAAAATAAACAAATGGGACCTAATGAAACTTCAAAGCTTTTGCACAGCAAAGCAAACCATAAACAAGACAAAAAGACAACCCTTAGAATGGGAGAAAATATTTGCAAACGAATCAAAGGACAAAGGATTAATCTCCAAAATATATAAACAACTCATGCAGCTCAATATTCAAAAAACAAACAACCCAATCCAAAAATGGGCAGAAGACCTAAACAGACATTTCTCCAAAGAAGACATACAGATGGCCAAGAAGCACATGAAAAGCTGCTCAACATCACTAATTATTAGAGAAATGCAAATCAAAACTACAATGAGGTATCACCTCACACCAGTTAGAATGAGCATCATCAGAAAAATCTACAAACAACAAATGCTGGAGATGGTGTGGAGAAAAGGGAACCCTCTTGCACTGTTGGTGGAAATGTAAACTGATACAGCCACTATGGAGAACAGTATGAAGGTTCCTTAAAAAACTAAGAATCCCACTATTAGGCATATGCCCAGAGAAAACCATAATTCAAAAAGACACAAGCACCCCAATATTTATTGCAGCACTATTTACAATAGCCAGGTCATGGAAGCAACCTAAATGCCCATCGACAGATGAATAGATAAAGAAGTTGTGGTACATATATACAATGGAATATTACTCAGCCATAAAAAGGAATGAAATTGGGTCATTTGTTGAGACGTGAATGGATTTAGAGATCATCATACAGAGTGAAGTTAAGTAAGAAAGAGAAAAACAAATATCGCACATTAACACATATATGTGGAGCCTAGAAAAACGGTACAGATGAACCAGTTTGCAGGGCAGAAGTTGAGATAGAGATGTAGAGAACAAATGTATGGACACCAAGGAGGAAAGTGGCAGGGGTGGGGTGGTGGTGTGCTGAACTGGGAGATTGAGATTGACATGTATACACTGATGTGTATAAAATTGATGACTAATAAGAACCTGCTGTATAAAAATATAAAACAAAATTCAAAAATTAAACAAAAAAATTCCTTGATAGAAACTTTATTAAGAAGCCCAAAATGCAATATGAAAATAGCTTTACTAAGGCTATAGTCAGGTTTAGTTGTTGCATTTTAAACAACTGACATTGGATTAAAAATATATTCCTTACGCTACCTCAGGCCCTTCATAATTTGGCCTAATATGGCCCCAACTTGTTTGATATCCTACTTCTGCCTTCCACATACCGAACACTTCAAATAAATACCATACTCTTTCCATGGCTTTCTCCTCTCCCTCAAAAATTAGGTTTATTCTTCATGAAACCCAGAACTCAAATGCCATCTCCTCTAATTTCCCTCTATCCCTACTATTGCACTTATAATTGCTTGGGTAAGTGTTTTCCTCTCCTGCTAGACTATAATGAAGGATCAAGTCTTATTCATCTTTGTAATACCAGTGCTTAGGATGTTCCTGATACAAAGAGACTGATAAATGTTTTTTGAAGGAAAAAAGAAAAGACAATTCTTTTCCTTTAACCTACTTTTCCTTTAACCATTCCACCCTCCTCTAATGCAAGACAGCATGGTAAAATGGTCATGAGAATGGGCTTTGGAGACAGAAACAAATTCATATCCCAAGTTTGAAATTACCAGCTTTGAGACATTTAATGAAATACTTAATTTTTCTAAGCTTCAATTTCTTTAACTATAAAATAGAGCTAATAATATCTTTATCATATAAAACTGCTAGAAGGCTAAAATCAGATAATGGATGCAAAGTAATTAGCATAGTACCTGGCACAAGTAAGCTTTCAGTGAATAAAAGTTATTATTAACATCTAATTTATTTAATGAGGAAAAAAAAGAAAACTTAAAAATACACCAGGACTAAGCAACTCTAAAGTACAAAGTGGTTGGGGTCCATAGATTACCTGGCGAAAACTCTATCATTGAAGGTGTTGGCAGGACCACTTCTTAGGCTATCCCAGTTGGCAACCATTTCTTTCACCCATTCCACCCAGGTGTACAGACGGAGAATACCTGCATCTGCCATGGTTTCCACAAAGTTAGCATCTTCAACAGTGTCACCAGCATCAGCTAGAGCCAAGCGCATTCCTGGAAGAAAAAAATCAGTCGATGATTTAAAAAAGGGGTTACTGCATATCAACTACATAACCAGTTGAGTACACTACTAAGCCTACATATAAATTAAGAAATAACAAACGCTTTAAAGGACTGCATATATCAACAGCAAAAATAAAGATCACCAAAAGTAGAATCCATAATGATGTTGCTAAAATATTTGAATTTTCTGTATTGATTTGCATACACTTAGCATCAATATGTGTTTCTTCTCAGGCATGTTGAGTTAATGAGATAAAGTGATCCTTAATGAGGCAGAGGGAAAAAAATGAAAAACAGGAAAGTTCCCTATCAACATCTCAGCCTCATTTACAGGTAGCAAAATATTACTATATTGTAATGCATTAAGAACACACAGAAGTGCCTTATGCGCACAAATACAGATTTTCTTAGTCCTAAAAGCAGATTCTTCCAACTTTCCTAGTAATCAAATACAACTTTTCAACCAAAATCTTCCATTCTAAAATACTGAAAAAATCATCAATAAGAGTCTAAATAAATTACAGGACATCCTTGCAATGGAAGACTATATTGCTGTAAAAGAGTGAGGTAACTCTTGTGTATCAACATGAAGTGATCTCAAATATGAACTAAGTGAAGAAGGCAAATTTCAAAACAGTATGTAGGGTATATGCTACCATCTGCACCTTAAAGGAGGAGATGAGAATATGTAACATCAAGTTATGTATGCATTAAACATCTTTTCCAATACACAAGAAGCTGAACATATTTTTTTAACTTTTTATATTGAAATAATTTTACAGTTAAAGAAAAGATGCCAAAGATGAGAATAAACATATACCATTTACCAGACTCTCTTAATGTTAACAACTTACATAACCACAGTTTCAAAAGCAGGAAGTTAACATTAGTATGATACTATTAACTGATTTACAGACTTTATTCAAATTTCACCAGTTCTTCCTCTAATATCCTTCTCTGTTCTAGAATAGAATTTCTCCCAACTTGGGTTTGTCTGATGTTTTCTCATGATTAAACTGATGTTATGCACCTCTGGCAAGAATATCACAAAGTGATGCTGTGTGTCTTTCTCAGTGCATCATTATCAGGGAGGTAGATAATACTGATATGACTTATTACTACTATTGCAAACCTTCCTCATTTGGTCAGGTAGACTGTCTGCCAAGTTTCTCCACTGTAAAGTTACTGTTTTTCCCTTTGTGATTAAGAAATATCTTGGGAAGGGTAAGCGGTGACGATGTGAGAGAGTGGCAGGGACATATACACACTACCAAATGTAAATTAGATAGCTAGTGGGAAGCTGCCGTATAGCACAGGGAGTTCACCTCTGTGCTTTGTGACCACCTAGAGGGGTGGGATAGGGAGGGTGGGATAGGGAGGGTGGGAGGGAGGGTGACGCAAGAGGGAAGAGATATGGGAACATATGTATATATATAACTGATTCACTTTGTTGTAAAGGCGAAACTAACACACTATTGTAAAACAGTTATACTCAAATAAAGATGTTAAAAAAAAAAAGAAATATCTTGGGAGAGATACTCTGAGAATATGCAAATAATCATTTTTTTTTTAAACTTTCACCCATCGATTTTGGCAACTACTGATGGATCTTGTCTGTGACAATATTACTATGATGTTTGTCTAATGGTGATTTTATATTTCACTCAGTCCTTCTACTTTATTACGTGGAATTCTTCTGAAAGGAAGAACAGTCCCTATCCCCCCACTTATTTATTTATTTAATTATTACTATACATTCATATGGATTCATAAATATTTAATTTATTCACTGGGTTGTAATTCAATACTATCATTATTTACTTTGTTTCCTAAATTGCTCTAGCATGGGCAATTGGGAGCCCCGTCAAGTTGGCTCCTGTGCCCTTTCAAACTGTCCCCATCCTTTTTTTTTTAGCACAGGCTCCAGACGTGCAGGCCCAGCGGCCATGGCTCACGGGCCCAGCCGCTCCGCGGCATGTGGGATCTTTCCGGACCGGGGCACGAACCCGTGTCCCCTGCATCAGCAGGCGGACTCTCAACCACTGTGCAACCAGGGAAGCCTTGTCCCCATCCTTTTTTAAACATTTCCTTACTTTCTGGCATCATAAAATGTTCCATGCTCATCTTGTATTTTCCCTACTCCAGCCCTCAAATCAACCCTTCTCCTAGGAACCCTAGTTCCTTTTATTGGAGAATGGTATTTAGAAACCAAGATCTGAATGCCAGGTGTTTCATTATCCATGGGCTCTCTCAGCAGAAAGAATTAGAAAAATAAATGCATGTATACTAACCCACACATAAATCTATGTTTATTTTTATATCTGTCTGTATGTAAAATAAAACCCGTGAGTTCATACTGATGTTGCCAATTCCAGTCCAACACCACAGGGTTCATTCTAGCATTTCCTGTTGACCTATATATAGCTTCTGACAATGAGCTCTCATCTATAATATATTTATTCGTTAAATCCCAGTAAACCCATAAAAGTTTCAGAATTGCTAATCTACACCTCTTTAAAAAAAAATAACTACAGTATTTGTGTACAGTTCTTTTTGCCTTACTGGGTTCAGTCAAAATTACTGTTTTTCTAAGTAACTTAGGTTAATTCTTCCCCATCCCCTTCAGTTCAGTCTCAAACTATGGTAGCCATGATCAGCAAATGATCAGCCATGATGACCAAAAACTGGGTTACATAAGAATGACTGGTTCTTTCAGGTCAGACAGTGTATTTCTTCTCTTGACAAAGTAACAGTTAAATGGAATAGTAATGAGGCCAGGGAAAGCATATTTTTTGAAGAAATGAATGCTCCTAGGTTCAAGTCACTTATATGTATACCAAATATGGAGGAAATACTTTGAAAAAGCTTCCTACATACTTACCATCTCTACAAACCAACTCTTTTCTTTTCTTTAAGATTTTTTTTTTATTTGGACCATTTTTAAAGTCTTTATTGAATTTGTTACAACATTGCTTCTCTTCTATGTTTTGGTTTTTTGGCTGCAAGGCAAGTGGGATCTTAGCTCCCCGACCAAGGATCGAACCTGTACCCCCTGCATTGGAAGGCGAAGTCCTAACCACTGGACCGCCAGGGAAATCCCCCTACAAACCAACTCTTTAATCTTAGAAGTAGCATGAAATTAGGAACAAACCAGGTAGCACTTACAGTGAGTTTCCTTTGAAAGAAGACTGTAATAATCTTAGCTTAAATCTGTTCCTAAAAAGATCAGATCAGCAATTCTTATGTTTTAAAAATTACATTCCTGTACACAAAAAATACATGAATATTTTAAAGTATTGGTAAAAGTGTAAGAGAAAAGCAATGAAA
The DNA here is from genome assembly GCF_026419965.1 of Kogia breviceps. NCBI lineage: Eukaryota > Metazoa > Chordata > Mammalia > Artiodactyla > Physeteridae > Kogia > Kogia breviceps. The sequence continues at coordinate 122,825,892 of NC_081313.1, forward strand.
CTGAAACAACAATGCTAACTTGCCTTCTGTAATCTGAGGAGAACTGGACACTACGCAACAGCAATAACAAAAAAGCATACTCACCATCGGCTGAATATTTGTCAAGAGCTTGGGTCAAAGTGAGGAAGTTGCCTGTGGATTTTGACATCTGAAAGAGAAAGTCAATGATCAGGCATTAGTAAGAGTATATATATAAATAAAATAAACCAAATCAGCCACATCAAATTAAATGGGTTGGCCACAATCAGGTAAAAATCAAAAGGATCAGAAGCATGGAAAGGAAAAGATACCTTATACTAACTTTACAGAGGAGAAAACTGAAGTGACTAGTCTGAGTCACTAATCTAGTCAGTGGACAAAGCTAGGACAGCATCTCCAGTCTGATACTCAGTCCACGGCTCTTTCCATTAACCAATACTGTCCCTTGGGAATTGGTTTAGACACGTGGATGATTCCACTATAACTCTGGAACACTTCAGCTGGTCATAAAGAAGAGCTTTATAGCAATTAGAGTCATTCAGAAATGAATGGACAAGCTCATGAGGTCAAAATTAGGGTTTTAGGGAACCTCCTGTTATTAGGGTCACAACTGGCTACTCAAGTTGTGCTCTGCCTGAAGGCAGCACAACTAAGGAGGAACTGTGCCCAGCCTAGCAATCTTTATTATTTAAAAAATGTTTATGTTTTTGTAACTTTGCTGATACAAAAGAGAGGTGGTCATTCTATCAACTTTCTACTATATGGCAGTAAAATATTTCGTTCTAATAAAATGAGTATAATGTACATATAGCACAACAATGTGGAGACCAAAGGAAATGTCATGTTATAACAGGATTCATATTTATATACTCACATGTACATACACACATATATACACATACATATATAAAAATATATATACAGTTCACTTTGACCTACAAAGAACAAATGAGTGTGATAATCAAAAGTCCTTGTTGATTTAACAAAATCTATAAAATAGCCATTTTTCAGCCTAATGTACAGATTACCTTACATGAACTTTTTTATTGCCTTTCAATATTAGGATACTGGTAAAAAATAACATCTCATTTTGCAATTCATATCATCTGCTATGCTTAAATCTATAACTTTTCATTATGACATACCTATAGCAATGAATATTCTTTTACCATTAATATTCCATCAGATGTAGCAAGATTCACTGGTTGGAACAAATCCAACTTGTTATAATTGTTATTAATGAGAAATAAATAATATTGTCACTTAATTTTTTTTTTTTTTTTAGTTGAGGAAAGGTGCCCCTTTCTAATGTACACAAAAGCATCATAGGGGCAAACAAGGGCTTGTCAAGAGGTTGGCATAACTCCTGCTGAGGATATTGAATAATTAGGTGAAGTCTTATGTAGCATAAAAAAATCATATATTGAATATATTAGTAGTGGTAACGAAAAGGGCAAGTTGCAGTAGTATGGGAAGAGAGATACCATCTGGAAAGAAGCATTAAATGACATTTAAAAATCCTATAAACTCCAAAATTCTATTATTCTAATTTAGTGGCCAGTCACAGTATAAAGCAATAACCACCAAATTATTTTCTCAACTTAATGAGAAAGATATTGTCGGGCCACAATGCTAGGATCTTTACGTTTCCTGTCCCTTTCTCTCTCTCCTCCCATAATAATTTGTGTCATCCTTTGCCACTCTAATACAAATGTTATAATAGAGAAGTTTTCCCCATCCCACCTCTCAATTAATACTATCTACTCCACTCACTCAACTTTAAAATAAACTTCTCATTTACTCTGGTAGTCCTAAACATTTTAAATGGAAGATATTTAACTCTCTGGTTTTTACATTATTTCTTTAAAAAGTACAACATCCTAAATCTGAAAAACTTTTCTGTAGCATTTTAACCTTTCAAGAGGCAATGAGCCTTACCTTCTCAGAGTTGAGGAGGAGATGTCCATTTGCTCTCACAGCTACAGGCCATTTATCACTTGACAGGAAAATGTTTAAAGATAGAAAATAAAACTTAAAGATTATGGTTTAGCCTTAAAAATTTGAGGTAAATGCTAAAAGATTCATAAAAAATTGCTAAAGCAAATGTGCAGGGATATTAATTGAGTCCTGTTCATAACAGGAAACCAATGAAAACAAGGAAAGTATCCATTAGTAAAGGACTGGTTATATTGATATAAACTATGGTACAGGAATATAATGAAATATTATGTAACTATTTTTAAAATACAGGCAGGGCTATATATATAAAAATAAAAAGATATTAGAAATATACTATTACAAGGAAAAAAAACAAGAGACGGAATACTGTCTATAATGTGGCATCTTTGTATAAATTAAAAACTAAACAAGTATAGATATCTGCTGCTGGTATATGCATACATACATTTTCCAGAAGAAATCACAAGAAAGCAGTAGCAGTGATGAGCTTTGGGAAATAGACTAATATAGGGAAAAGGGTGAAAGTTCACTATCATTCATTCATTCTAACAATGAGATCACGTAGGGGGTAATGTTAAGAGCAAGAGTTCTGGAGCCAGACTGCTGGGTTCTGCATCCTGGTTCTGCCATCGCTGGGTAACTCTGGGTGAGTTATTTTGAGCTCTCTATGCCTCACAAAGGTTCCTTGTCCGTAAAAATGAGATATTACAGACCTTCCTCGAAAAGTTGTAGTGAAAACTACACGAATTACTAAAAGTGATTAGAAGAGTGTCTGACAAAAGCACCTGAAGCTACTACTTATCTGTAATTTTTAAAACCCTAATACATATCCAAAACTTGATGCAAGGGGATAAGTATTCAACTATATTACTAACAAGTACTTCTGAGACACCTGATTATCTCCAAAAACACATTTTAACCAATAGAGAAAAATAAATGGATGACAAGAACCACATCATATTTATTTTATTCCTCTTCTTCAAAATCTCCCTTTTATTCTTGAGAAAGAAAATGTAATCTCATTCTAAATGCAATCTCAGCCTAAATACAAAAAGTCCCGTGAGATTGCTTTGGTTTTACAAAATAAAATTTGAACAGTGGAAGGGGTCTGTTTCTTCAGCTACTTGAGGACAGGAGGAAAAGGCACAGAGACATGTCTGGATCAAGAGGGAAGATGACAGAAGGATTACTCTTGAGCACATGGTATTAAAAAATGCATCTTTGACCCAGATTCTAATTAGAACATCCCTACTTAATGCTGGAACCTTGGGGCTCTCAGCTCTAAAGGGATGTTTCCTTTCCATTCTAATGTCCTAGGCTCTGTCTGAAATCGCCTTTATTCCAGCATCTAACAGGTCAAATGAGTCATGTAACATTACTGACAGTGTACCTGAAATGTGACATGCTTTGGTGGCCCAAGGTAGGTACGAAGATTTCTGGATATAACAGATAGGAGAAGGTGTGCTTTCTCCTTCAGTACATTTAATATTAGAAAAAGAATGTAACTGTTAAATCTAACTATACCCCCCACAATAACATCTATATATTTGAAGCCACAAGGCACCCTTGTCAATAATCAATAAATTTAGTCTGCATCTTTTTTAGCACTCACCTTTCTTCTGGCCACATAGCCACATGATTATAAAGGAAATATGAAAGATGATTTGGAATAAGATCCTTGCCAGAGGCTCGAAGATCCACAGGATACCAGAACTCAAATTCCTGCTTTAACTGATCTAATTTTTCCTTTGGGATCTGAGTTTTAGGAAATGGAGCCTCCTTGAAGAAAACATAATCCCAAACTTCCTTGGTCATCTGCTGTGGTCTGTATTAAAATAAAAGAAATGAACAAACAACAACAAAATATATATATAATTTCTTTGAAAGAATCAGCATTCTAATCCAACCATGAAGTAAAAATCACTTTCTTAATGTTTTACAGTAACAAATGAGGTCAACAGACTCCCATAAGAATGAAGAATGGATAATAGAGAAGGGGCTATTTATTACTTTCTTTCTCAGTTCAATGCAAAAAAAGCAAAAACATCATGACAAAATTCCACTAAATGAATTCTTATAAAAACTAATTATTAGAACTTTCTGGCTTCCCTGGTGGCGCAGTGGTTAAGAGTCCGCCTGCCTAAGCTGGGGAAACGGGTTTGAGCCCTGGTCCAGGAAGATCCCACATGCCGCGGAACAACTAAGCCCGTGAGCCACAACTACTGAGCCTGTGCTCTAGAGCCCGTGAGCCACAACTACTGAAGCCCACGCACCTAGAGCCCGTGCTCTGCAACAGGAGAAGCCACCGCAATGAGAAGCCTGCGCACCTCAATGAAGAGCAGCTCCTGCTTGCCACAACTAAAGAAAGCCCGTGTGCAGCAACAAAGACCCAACACAGCCAAAAATAAATAAAAATAAAATAAATTTTTTTTTAAAAAAGAAAGAATTTTCAATACATAAATCAAAAGATCACCTCATGCTAACAAATTACATTCTGTCCCCTTATCCATTTACCAACCTGATGCCCAGTGGAGACTCTGCCTGTCCACGGAAGTTACCTCCCTGCAACAGATGTGCAACTGTGTAAAATGCCATGTAAATAGTGGAGTCAGAGAGTGATTCAATCAGCCACTGCTCATCCCACGGCAGACGAGTACCTGTGAGATAAAAAGAACGTAATTAATGCATGAGGAACCTAAGAGACACTTCATCTACAAAATTCACATTTTTAAGAGCAGGTCTATAGCACTGACAAAGCTACTTATTTAGGTTCTTAAATTTACTTGAATAATTAATATAAATAAACCAGTAAATAAAAAAACAAAAGGGTTGAAGCACTAGAAACTTTCTATTAAAAAAACCTGTATCATAAAAGCTATATGGGCATTAGATACTTCTACCACCAGGTAGATGGTAGGGGACCACATCCTAGTTTCCTTCACCCTCTAACCAAAACCTCTCACTTCCAATTCAGAAACACACTGGAAGAGAAGAAAAAAAGGTGAAGTGTTAATTTGCTGTGTAACTGGCAAAGTCATTCAAACAGAAAAATTTGAAGTTTGCTTACCTAAGCCGTAAGTTCTTGAGCAAGCATGCTCTTGCAGCCAATCTAAGGTAGCTTCAAAATTTCTCCTGGTCTCCTCACAGAACCTGGAGAGAGTAGAAGATAAAGTATCTCTCTTCAGCTTCATTGTCTTCCCTGTTTCTCATCTCCTTCCCTATCACTTTCTCCCATCTTACGTTTCCAGGTTCTTCAAGCACTGGGATGTCTGTTTTTTCCAGTTCTGTTCTCCATAATCCAAGTACCTGGGAGTGGACAAATTGATTTAAAAAAAAAAAGTCAAGGATAAGCAAAGTGACAGGAGGAAATTTCTTCTTGCTATAAGAAAAACTAACCACTGGTCACACAGGGCCACGACACATTCATCTGAAGACCTGGACATAACTTGTTTCTCTGGTTCCATGTAAATATATGCATCTCCCTAAATGAAAGTAAATAAAAATATATCAGATATTATGTTAAGGCAATCTCTATTCCTCAAGGAAAAGAAAAGTAATTTTTTAGAAAAAAAAATGCTCTACCAACAGTAACCAAAACCCCAGGTTTTCATTATGTCTTCCCTCTTCCCAGGGTAGAAGTTATCTGCTTTTCTTTCTGTATAACACTTGCTTCTGAAAAGGCGTGCACCTTCATCAAATGGATCACCTTCTCTAGGTACAGCTTATTCCTTTTCAGAGTGAAAGATGTTTAACAGTTTCTAATGCTATGGTTTGAAGGTTAGGCTGCCTATGGCAGCCTTTTATTCTTGTTATAATAAAAATATAAAGAAAATAGATGCACAGAACCACTGCCTTTAAAAAAAAGAGATGCACAAAAATTAAACACAGAAAATACTTTTACTAAAGATTTATAGCATCATGAAAAATTCCCACTAGAAAACTGACCATAAATTTTATTTTTAGAAAAAAATACAAATATTTCTTAATGTACTATAATCCCAAACTTATTAGGCTAGGATAATTTTTAAAAATAAAATTCAGCATTATCATTCAAAAAATGATTCATTGTTCTGTGTTCTTAATGCATGTTCTTCACACTGAACTTAAACAGGTAGGACTTTGGTTTAAAGATGGTAAATTAAAAACAGACATTTAATTAACTCTGCTCCCTCTCAAAATTCTAACAAAATAACAACAAAGAGGCTTTTTTTGTCCTAATGGTATGAAGCTACAAAGACAACAAGAATGGGAGAAGAAATAATATCAACCAAATTTTGGAAACTAAAAAGCAGAATAGGTGACAATCGTATTAGCAGATCAAAGGAAGCTAGCTGAATACTAAGCCCACAGAAAAGAAGGCTGAAAAGCAATTCAGTTTGCATTACAGAACCTCCAAAAAGACTCAGCATTTGTGGCACAAGATAGTTCTGGAAGAGGAGGTAACATGAGACTGGAAACAGGGGGACTAACTTAAGTCTTTTCAAGAAGTTAGAACTCCAGATACCCTAATCCCACACCATGCAGACAGGCAACTGCCCCTTCCTGTGCCAGCAGAACAGTGAAGGTTTACTCTCTGGAGAGGACAAAAGAGAGTCAACCAGAGGACGAAGTTGAGGGTATGGGTATCATAGTGAAAAAGAGGGATAAAGTGAAAGTCAGCACATTGGGTGTTGGAATCCAACCTAGTAATCTTCCACCATTTAGCTCCCAGAATGCTCAGTTAGCTTAGACCCTTTAAACTGGAAACTGAAGAATCTTCTGAGGGGAATCTAACAAACCAAGAAGCCCTGATTAACATCAAGGCTAACATCAGGGTTTCCCTAAGGTCCAAATGGACCTTCCAGATCTCTCCCAGTGAAGCCCAGAGACAAGCCCTACCCATATCCAAAAAGGTTCCAATCATCTTTTTGTACCCATTCTTAAATATCAATAGTCTTCCTCAGATTAATAAGATTAAAATTTCATATCCCTGAAACAAGAATAGCAGCATCCTATAAAAAAAGGATCAGATAACAAGAATAAGCTCTTAAACTGGCTGAGTTGGTAAATGTTGAAGCTGGGTAAGAGGTACACAAGAATTCATTATACTACTCCACTTTTTCATAAATTTGAAATTTTCCACACAAAGAAAAAAATTTTAATGAATTCTTAGAAACATTTATTTATACACACATGCACAAGCAGACAAGTAGCAGATATAAAAAACACAGTAAACAAACGAACAAAAACTCATAGGAAGAAAAAGGTGAGGGACTCCCCCAGATAGAAGAGCAAAAGAACTTTCAGAGTCTAAGAGATCCAATATCTGAATAATAAGAATTCAGAAAGCAAAACTAAAGAATAGAAAGGGATAAAATAATTAAACAAAAAAGTCAAGAAATTTTCCCAAAATTGGAGAACATAAGTTTCCAGATTGAAGGAGCCCAGCATACAGCCAGAAGAATGAATGAAAACTGACCTACACCAAAATAAATCATCATGAAATTTCAAACTACTGGAAGAAAAGAGAAGATTCTATAAGCTTTGGCATGGTGGGGGGCAGTGCAGGGAACAGTGGAGACACAGGTCACTTATAAAAGATCCATTATTACCAGAATGGTTTTGGACTTCTCAACAGCATCACTGAACCAGAACACCATGGGTAATGGCCTTCAAATTTTTAAGGGAAAATTATTTCCAACCCAGAATCCTACACCCAGGCATTCAAGTATGAGGACAGAATAAAGATACTTCAGACATGGAAGGTCACAAAAATTTACCTTCCAGGCACCCTTTTTGGGGAACACTACTAGAGGCAGAGCATCACCAAAACAAGAAAGTAAATAAGAAAGAAGAAGCCATGGGAGCAAGGAAACAGCAGATCTAACTCAAAAGAAGCAAAGGAAATCCTAAGTAATGGTGGAGGAACATCCCAGATGACATCTGTGCATACCTACAGTACGCAAACTGTGTGGATAATTACAACAGGCCAGAAGGCTCTGGGAGAACTTTCTCTAAGATGTAAACAACAGCATACTCATATGTTTGAATGTACTGAGAGGAGAAATATACAGTTGGGACAGAGTTTGGGGATGAAGTATTGATAACTGTATTTAAAAGTAAGAAAAGTGGAGGGGGAAAAAAAGGCAGTTATTAACTCCAGGGAAAACCAAAAGCTAGGGAAGAGAAGTTCTCATTGTATACTACATTATGGATCAGCCATGTCTCAAAAACATACACACTGACTACTGCTCTAACATAAGTTATAATATACCTATACTAGGAAGATGGGGGGTGGAGAAGTGTATACAAATGCAAGGTTAGAGGAAGACACAGGTTGGAGAAGAGTTAAATCTTGATCTTCCACAGTAGGAAGTCTATGGCTGATGGTTAAAATTGAAAATTTTTAAAATTACACAAGTATTTAGATTAGAGATCTATAAGAGAGGCAGAGGTCAATACTAAAAGAAATAACTAAAAGAGATGGAAGTAAGCCTGTCCAAGGAAGAGAAATTTAAGAGAATGTGGAAGGATGGAGAGGAAATTGCTGCTTTTTAATTTTAATAAGACTTAACAAATCATTGTCTCTCTGTATTATGGGTATACATAACTGTCAAAAATAAAAATTCAATTTTAAAAGTTAAGTAGTTAAGTAACTCAACAGAAAAAAGTTACAACAAAAATGAAGAGGGGAAAAAAGGATGAAAGTAAAAAGTAAAGTACTACATAAAGAATTGTCAACTACCAGTACCTCGAATGGTTACTGCCAGGAAGCATCACTAAAATTCTGTATGTGATTTGTACATGCCAACTTTAGAACACTATCTTCATCAACATTACAGGTGGGATGTTCAAGTTAAATGAATTGCTAAATAGGTCTCCAATTTTATATATAAACAAAATTATATCTTTAATATAGCTCCAGGTTCTACTACAAAACTCACTGCTAAGTAACATTGTAAAGTCTATTAACTGAAAGCTCTTCTCCTAAAACAGCCTTCAGAGGATAGCCTATTACATACAGTGTCAATCATCTTGTTTTTAATAGTCTTCTTTACATCTTGGACCTTCTGTCCCTTAAATCCATCCACCACCATTACCTAAAAGGATGAGAAGTAGGGAAAAAGCACATACAATTAAAATTTGCTTTGGGTGCCCCCCTCTAGAATTTTCCCTAACTAAATTTACTTCCACACACAACCAAAATATTTTTAGTGTGAAATTTATCACATTTAGAACCATAAATTTTTATTTTGGCACAGCTTGGACAGCTAATATTTACAACATACTTGTTTTTCTTTCAGTATAACTAGGATAAGTATTATGAACACAATTAGAAAGAAAAGCTCACTTCCTTCCCACTTCTCAGGTTTCCATGTGAAGAGAATTCCTCTACCCTAACTCACATCATTCCTGAAGGCTTTAGGAGAAGGAACTGAGCAAATGCAACTCGGCCCCACTTAGGCTTCTCTTTTCAACTCTGCCTGTTGCCAGCAAGCATTCTCCTTTGCTTGCCCATGTGATAAACTTGGCTCTTTGAGGAAGGCCTACTGTTTTTCAACTCTGCCTTTTACGTAGTGGGGAGATTTAATTCTAGGGCAAAGTAATGACTTGCCCGTTGATGTCACAGAGCAAAGTCACAATCCCCTTCCAGCTGATACTCTGACCTCCATCTATCTGACTCCTGTTGACTCTCTCAAATAGTTTCTTTTTTTTTTTTTTTGCCACACTGTGTGACATGTGGGATTGGGGGTTTTAGTTCCCTGACCAGGGACTGAAATTGGGCCCTCAGCAATGAGAGTGCCGAGTCCTAACCACTGGACCACCAGGGAATTCTTAATAGTTTCTATCTTAAGTGGAAAAGACACGTGTTCTTTTTTCTGCCCCAATTCTCTAACATACCAAAATGCTTCATATCTACTTAATTCATCATTATGAAATTATAGTTATTGGTCATTATGGCACAGGGGTTAAAAGCACAAATCTTAGAGCCAAGATGCCTAGTCTGAGTCCCAGTTCTGCCTCTACCTGGCTATCTGGCTGCTCTTAGGTAAAATACTTAATCTCTTAGTGCCTCAATTTCCTCATCCATAAATCTGGAATAAGTGCCTACTTCACAAGGTTATTTTGAGATATAAGTAAGTTAATATGTAAATGCTCTATAAGTGTTGGCTTTTACTGTCATCCAAAACGTGTAAGTTACTTTTAAAAAGGACATATAACCAATTCTTGGTTATCCAGAGAAATGAAAGTAAAGGTAAAAATAAAGAACTTCTCACTTACAGCCTTAAAAATCTTCATTTCAACCTCAAGTCACTAGCAACTTGGTTGGGTTTTTACTTTCTCTAGCCTCATCTTCTTTCCATGGCTATGTAAGCCATGTTAACATATGCACAATTGAGGAGAAAAAGAGAGGTTCACAACTTGTCTGTTGTGCTAACGTGGCATGGAATAGGCGTTAACAAGTAAATTAATGAACTGAATGAAACTGCTTATTTAAAATATGAACTCCACAATTAAGAGAGCAAAAGAAGGGACCAGGTATGGTCCATGCAATAAACTTGGAATTTATTGTATAATAATATGAACTGACTTTAAGTATCTTCTCAAGAAATTCACTCAGAGATTAGAGGGCACAAAAATGGAATTTCCGTAAATACTATTGGACCAAAATAGATTAAAAAAATAAATTTGGAAATAGAAGAACACAATCTTATAGTAATCCCTTCTGAAAACAGGATAGAACTGAAATAATATTGAATTTTTCTATAGTTTTTTTCTAAACCACTAAGAAGAAAATCACAGAGCATGGAGTAAGTAAATCAAATAAAAATGATAACAAAATTATTACTTACACCATCATAAAAGCCTCTTAGGTATAATTTCTCCTTTGCTTCTGCAAGTTTTTCTCGGTCATTCTGGCTCTGAACTTTCAACTCATCACACATGGTTACAGCAGAAAGCTGTCCAAAACCTGGAATTTCAATGACTGGCACCTGCAAAAAAGAGCAATGTCAGAACTTATTCACAATGAATAAACACAAAAACAGCCCTAAAGGCATGGTCCTTTTGCCTCTACTGTCCAATGAAGTCACTTCAGATTTTATATATCATTAGGGCAGTGTCACACATTAGGGACTAACATCCAGATGTGAATTTGTCTTCCTACTCTCCATAGGAACCCCCCGAATTCTCTGCACCAACCCCTGCACTGTCCCTCCCTCACTACATACATACTTTCCCCAGCTCTCAACCCCACACTAGCACATAATTAACTAAATAATGTTGAAACTAGCAAAATGCTGTAAACAACTAAATTTATGGATGGTCTTATTTCTGGTTTATGTTAAGTCTTCCGGATTCTTCATGAAAATTATTCACTATTAATTTAAATTTTTTTTCTTCTGCAGATACTAATATGAAAACATAAACATTCATGAGTAATATGGCAAAATTTTGTCTTTAGAAGCCTGGAAATTGGCCACATTAGAAAATAAGCTACTATAAAATTGGTAATGCTAAAAGGCTATTTGTTTGTTTCAGAATTACAGGTGCTAAGAAAATGCCTATTGTTGGTTTTTCTTTTGCTCTTATCCACCACAGCAGATATCACGTTAAAGCAAATCAACTCTTAAACACCCTCTTATTTCATACTCTACCAATTATTTAATTCTGTGACAAGTAAAGTGTTAGCTGTTCTTTTTTTCTCTAATAAAGAAATGGCTATTAATATTCTGAATCATCTATGTACTCACAGGCTCAAATGGCAAGACCATGTCATCTTTAATTCCATATTTTGCTCGTAAAGCCTACAAAAAAATTGGAAGTTAATATTAATGATCAATACTTCACTGGTGCAATAAGTCCCCTACATATGAACGAGTTCTGTTCCCAGAGCACATTCATAAGTCCAATTTGTTCGTAAGTCCAACAAAGTTACCCTAGGTACCCAATTAACACAATCAGTTATACAGTACTGTACTATAATAGGTTTATAATACTTTTCACACAAATAATACATACTAGACAAACAAACACAAAAAATAAAGAAAACATTTTTAATCTTACAGTACAGTACCTTGAAAAGTATATTATGGTAGTACTGTACAACAGCTGGCATACAGGGGCTGGCATCAAGTGAACAGGCAAGAAGAGTTACTGACTGGAGGAGGGACAGGAGGTGGGAGTGGTAGAGCTTAAGGATCATCAGCAACAGGACACGGAGGGCAAGCTGCGATTTCACTCATGCCTAACACTGATGGATGGCCCAGGTTCTGGTTCCTTGCTGGAACCAGATGCACATTCGCATCTTTCAAAGTTCACAACTTGAAGGTTCATATGTAGGGGACTTACTGTATAATCATTAAGAGAAGCACCCTCCAAACTTTTTAAAACTATATTTGTTCTTCCCTCCATAGAGAGCAATTTTTTAATTCTACAAAATATCTCAAGAAGTGACGTATGATTTTAAAAAACTAAACAGTTTAAGTTAGAGTGAATGACTTAAATGATGAAACTGTACAGCCAAAAGCAAAAATTCACACATACACACACCCCACTTAAAATGAGGTTCATATTCCAGGTTGCAATGAAAATGTGAATATCAGAAAATTTTTCTCAAACCTTTTTTTCAGAAGTTTTATGAAATCCATCACATCAACAGGTTAAAAAAGAATAATCACACAATCATATCAACAGATGAAAAAAAGTATTTGGCCAAATCCAATACCTAGTCAAGATAAAAACTCTCAGTAAACTACAATAGAAGAAGATTTTCTCAACTTGGTAAAGACTATGTATAAAAAAAACCTACAGCTAGGGAATTACCTGGTGGTCCAGTAGTTAGGACTCCACACTTTCAATGCTGGGGGGCAGGGTTCAATCCCTGGTCAGGGAACTAAGATCCCACAAGCCACGCAGCGCGGCCAAAGAATAAAACAAACAGACAAAACCAACCTACAGCTAAAATCATACTTGATGATTTTCAAAAAATTCAAAGCTTTCCCACTAAGATCAGACACAACACATATCCCCTCTCACCAATCCTTTTTTTTTTTTTTTGCAGTACATGGGCCTCTCACTGTTGTGGCCTCTCCTGTTGAGGAGTACAGGCTCCGGACGCGCAAGCTCAGCGGCCATGGCTCACGGGCTTAGCCACTCCGCAGCATGTGGGATCTTCCCAGACTGGGGCACGAACCCGTGTCCCCTACATCGGCAAGCAGACTCTCAACCACTGTGCCACTAGGGCAACACTCCTTTTCAACGTCATAACGAATGCTCTTGGTAATTAAATAAGGCAAGAAAAGAAAAGGTATACAGACTGGGAAGGAAGACAAAACTGTCTTTGTTTGCAGATAGCATGATCATCTATATAGAAAATCCAAAAGAATCAACAAAAAAACGTCCTGGAACTAATAGGTAATTATAGAAAGGTTGCAGGATACATGGCTAAAACACAAAATTCAATGGTGTTCCTATATACCAACAATTAACAAGTGGAACTTGAAATTAAAAACACAATACCATTTATATTAGTAACCCCCAAAATTAAATACAGTTGCCCCTTCAACAACATGGGGGTTAGTGGTGCCAACTACCCCAAGCAGTCAAAAATCTGCATATATCTTTAGTCAGACCACTGTATCCGTGTTCCACATCTGCAAATTCAAACAACCACAGATCACCTGGTACTGTAGTACACATTTGTTGAAAAAAGACTTATAAATGGACCTGCACAGTTCAAACCTGTGTTGTTCAATTGCACTTAGGTACAAAACTAACAATGTAAACGTAAGATATGAGGAAAACTACAAAACTCTGATGAACAGTATCAAAGAAGAAGCTGAATAAATGGAGAGATATTCCATGTTCAAGGATTAGAAGACATAATGTTGTCAAGATGTCAGTTCTTTTCAACTTAACCAACAGATTCAATACACTCTCTATCAAAATTCACGCCAGTTACTTTATGGACATCAACGAACTGATTCCAAAGTTTACATGGAGAGGAATAAGCCCCAGGATAGCCAACTCAATATAAAAGAAGAATAAAATTGGAAGACTGACACTGTCTAACTTCAAGATTTACTTATAGTAAAGTTATAATAACCAAGATAGTGTGATGCTGGCAAAAGAATAGACAGATAGATCAATGGAACATAACAGAGAGCCCAGAAAGAGACCCTCATAAATACAGTCAACTGATCTTTGACAAAGGAGCAAAGGCAATACAATGGAGCAAAAACAGTCTCTTCAACAAATGTTACTGGAACAACTGGACATCCACAAGCAAAAAAATGAATTTAGACACAGACCTGACACTCAACACAAAAATTAACACAAAACAGATCATGGACCTAGATGTAAAACACAAAACTATAAAACTCCTAGAAGATAACACAGGAAAAAAACCTAAATGTCCATGGGTATGGTGATGCCTTTTTAGATACAACACCAAAGACATAATCTATGAAAGAAATCAATGATAAGCTGGACTTCATTAAAACTAAAAATTTCTTCTCTGCAAAAGACAACATCAAGAGAATTGAAAGACAAACCACACACTGAGAAAAAATATTTGCAAAAAACGCATCTGATAAAGGACTCAAATATACAAAGAACTCTTAAAACTCAACAATAAGAAAACAAACAACCTGATTTAAAAAATAAGGCTTTCAGGAGCAGGTTCTGGGGAAGGAGTGGCAGGTACAATGTTGGGCCATGAAAGTGGCGAGGAGAAGCCCCTGAAGCACCCCAAGAAAGCAAGCCAAGGAGATGGACAAGGAAGATAAGGCATTCAAGCAGAAACAGAAAGAGGAGCAGAAGAAACTCAAGGAGCTAAAAGCGAAGGCCATGGGGAAAGGCACCCCTGGCCACAGGTGTTATTAAAAATTCTGGCAAAACGTGAGCTGTTCCTTGTGTTTGAGGCAATGATGATCCTAATTCCATTCCTGTTTAAACATCTGGACTCCCTGCCATAGTATCTGTTGCCACTTATAGCTAGAATGAAGTGTTGTCTTGGAGCCTATTGTACATTTAATAAACTTTTGTTAAAAAAAAAATCATACAGTGGCTCATCTTGTCTTTAGTTCTTCTCAGCCATTTCTATGTTAGCTATGAGATCTGCATAAACCCAGCCCAGAAGCCTGCCAAAATGTGTTCTTAAGTCTTTGTTCTATCCTGAATTCTGTACCACCTGGAATTAAAACAACTCATCTGAAAAAAATAAATACGTAAATAAGCCAAAGACCTTAACAGGCAAAACTCACCAAAGAAAATACACAGATGGCAAACATGCATATGAAAAGACACTCCACAACATCTGCCATCAAGAATATGCAAAATAAAACAATGAGATATGACTACACACCAATTACAATGGCCAAAATCTGGAAAACTGACAATACCAAATGCTGACAAGGATGTGGAGCAAGAGGAACTCTCATACATTGCTGGTAAGAATGCAAAATGGTACAGCCACTTTGGAAGACAGTTTGGTGGTTTCTTACAAAATTACACATACTTTTACCATATGATCCAGCAATTGCACTCCTTGGTATTTACACAAAAGAGTTGTCTATACAATATCCTGCACACGGATGTTTCCAGCAGCTTTACTCATAACTGCCAACACTTGTTAGCAACCAAGATGTTCTTCATCAGATGAATAAATAAATGTACATCCAGACAACAGAATATTATTAGTGCTAAAAAGAAATATGCTATCAAGCTATGAAAAGACATGAAAAACCTTAAATACATATTGCTAATTGAAAGAAAATCTAAGAAGGCTACATACTATATGATTCCAACTATATGACTTTCTGGAAAGGTAAACTATGGTGACAATTAAAAAGATCAGTGGGGACTTCCCTGGTGGTCCAGTGGTTAAGACTCCACACTCCCAACGCAGGGGGCCAGGGTTTGATCCCTGGTCAGGGAACTAGATCCCACATGCTGCAACGAAGATCACACGTGTCGCAACTAAGACCCGGAGGGAGGGAGGGAGGAAGGAAGGGAGGGATCAGTGGTTGCCAGGGGTGGGAGGGAGGAGAGACGAATAAAAAGAGCACAGAGGATTTTTAAGGCAGTGAAAATCTTCTGTGTATTATAATGATGAACACATGTCATTATACATTTGTCCAAACCCACAAAATGTACAACACCAAGAGTGAACCCTAAGGTAAACTACGCACTTTGGGTGATTATGATGTGTCAATGTAGGTTCATCTTCAGAAAAAAAAAAAAAAAGTATCACTCTGGTGAGTGAAAATAATAATGGGGAAGGCTATGCAGGTGTTGAAGCAGGGGGTATATGGGAAATCTCTGTACCTTCCTCTCGATTTTTATTATGAACCTAAAACTACTCTAAAAAAATAAGTCTTAAAAAAAAGATTCTATGAGGACTTCCCTGGCAGTCCAGTGGTTAAGACTTCACACTTACACTGCAGCAGGGCGTGGGTTCGATCCTTGGTCAGAGAACTAAGATCCCACATGCCACACAGCACAGCCAAAAAAAAAAATTCTATAAATTTTACATCGATATTTAAAATTCAAATCATAGAAACAGGTTAAAGGTAGCATTTCAAAGATACATGCATAGCTTTTTAGCCTAATCCAATAATTAGTTCAGTGGTACCTAACCAATGAGATGATGAAGAGGAAATACGAACATGAATCACAGATACTCACTTGCTTTTTCTTTAAGTCTCTGAAAGCAGCAAAATCATCAGGAGAGTCAGAAGGAACACTTGTGACCACACCAGTACCTTATAAAAGAAAATGTAGAATTAACTAATATAACCAGAATATGCTTCCCAAAGAATTTCTAGAACGAAATAAACTCTTTACCTTTATCCTCCTTGATGGTGAGCATTGGGAGAACATAGATCACCTTATAGGATGTTAAAGGCGCAGAAAGTGATGCACCAAGAATATCCTATGTAAGAAAAAGATCAGCATAAAGCAGAAGTAACTTATTCTAATCATTAAAATTTAAAACAATGTTAACATTTTAAGCCTTGAGAAGCTAATAATCAACAACACTCATTCTTTCATACCTACTAGACTAAAAATAATTGAAAATAATTATAATACCCAAATCTTGCAAGGTTGTGAGGAAATTACTACACTTATACATTGCTTGAGGAAAACAATATAGGAATCCAACTTGGACCCAGCAATCCAATCCTAGGAATTTACCTCAAAGGAAAAAGAATTATTTTTTCTTTGAGAATCTCCCCAATGCTGTGTTAACTACATTAGCAAAACCTGGAAACAACTAAAACTTTAAATGATAAAAACATCACTTAATAAAATATGAAACATCAACAAGATAGAATACTGTATCTCTATTTTAAATGATAATTAGGAAGACAAACTGAATTGAAAAGAGGTATCTTAAAAGAAAAAATCAGAAGATCGTATAATATTGGACCCATATTCTCATATATCAACAAACAGCTTGTGGGGCTTCCCCGGCAGTCCAGTGGTTAAGACTCCATGCTTCCAATGCAGGGAGCTCAGGTTCAATCCCTGGTTAGGGAACTAAGATCCCACATGCCGCTCAGCACAGCCAAAAAAAAAAAAAAAAAAAACCACAAACAGCTTGCAGCTGCTTGTTTACCTAAGGAATGCACTTTTCAATTCCATATAGTTCCCACCCTTCCACTTTATTCATATACATAAGCTGCTTATGGAACTTACAGTCATATAGGATAAAGGCTAAATATCATAATAGCCTTAAAGGTTGAAAGCTATTTTTAAATTTATACCACCCATTTTCCTCATTCCAGAATCTGCTCAAATTAACATGGAAAAAATTTGCATTTAAGAACAGGAAAAAAATTGTGTCATTAATATTGTTCCTAAAAACTTCTCAGACAGAACTCTAACATCAGAAACTAATAAGATGTAACAGCACTGCTTATAATAGAAGAAACAATTCAACTACCCATTACAGAGAATCATTAAACAATTTGTGGTACAGACAAACAACAGAATGCTGTGTAACAGTAAAAAATAAGAACAAAGGGAATTCCTTGGAGGTTCAGTGGTTAGGACTCTGTGCTTTCATGCCAAGGGCCCAGGTTCAATTCCTGGTCAGGGAACTAAGATCCCTTAAGCTGCATGGCACAACCAAAAAAAAAAGAGAGAACAAAGAAGATGTTTCACTACTGATAAAATGATTACCAAATTATAGTTAAGTAAAAAAGGAAGTAAAACACACAATGGGATAAAATACATTGCCATTTGTGCGTAAAAAAGAGGGCAAAAGAATATATATATATGTATTTGCTTGTATATACATGAAATACTTCTGGAAGGATACACAAGACAGTGATTTTACTGACTGCCTATGGAAGGAGAATTGAGTGACTGGGACCAGTTTGTGTATCTTTTTGTCTTTTTTTTTTTTTTGGCCATTCTGCATAGCTTATGGGATCTTAGTTCCCCAACCAGGGATCGAACCTGGGCCCTCAGCAGTGAAATCATGGAGTCCTAACCACTGGACTGCCAGGGAATTCCCTCTTTTCATCTTGAATTTTGAGTCTTATGAATATTTAGTAATCTAGTCAAAAAATAAGTTTACAAAATAAGAAATAAACTCTCCAATTCAAAAGGAGAATTGAGATGGTATTCTACTCATCCTTTTCTTTTAAAAGATTATTTATTAAGATACCAACGATCAGCATTTACCAAACGGAATAAAACACACTCAAAAATACCAATAAGTAAATAAACTCTAAGGATAAGAGCTATGTAACCATCTAGATTTAGTTAAGATCAACCAAGACTTCCTTTTCAGAAAAAAAGCAGCTGCAATTCCACTCCAGGAATGCAGGTAATCATATTAAAAAAGTAATATAATGTCTACCACAGCTATTAAATCTCTCGGGGAGGACTGTCTGTATTTTTCAACCAGATAGTTACTGAGCTGCAATGTAAGATTCAAAAATACTATTTTACTGATATGGTCACACAATGAATACGCCACAGCAATTTAAAAAAAAAAGAACAAACTACTCCTACACACAACATGGAAAAAGTATAGTCTGTACTTTTTTGTGTTTAGCTTCTTTTAGCCAAAGAAGCTAAACACAAAAAAGTACAGACTATACAATTCCACTGTGTAAAGTTCAAGAAGAGCAACTAATCTTTGGTGACTGAAGTCAAGGCAGTAGTTACCTCTGCAGGAGCAGGCTGAGCAGTGATGTGAAATGGACATGACAGCACTTTCTGCAGTGCTGGAACTGTTCTATACCTTGATTTGGGTGGTGCTTACATGACTGTATACACATTTGAAAACGCACCAAAAATACACACATTTAAGACTTAACACATTTGACCGCAACGTGTACCTCAATTAAAATGTTTTTTTTAATGTTCTTTTCTCAAGCTTCATTTTTGACATTTTCCTCTAAATTCATGCACTAAAATAAAGTCTGCTACCCAACTTACCTCTCCCATTAACTCTTTAACAACAGGCACCACTCCGTTGTCCTTGGTAAAGCCCTGGTATGACATATTCCTTGCGGCTCTTTGGGTGCAAATGAAAATATCTCCATTCACTGTCTCAAATCCAATGTACTTCATATGAGGGCAAACCCAACAGTTTGTCTGTCCAAACATGGTCTCAGGTCTGAGAGTAGCAGCTACCAAAAAGATATTTTTCCCTTTCAAGCCACTAAGAAGAAAAAATATACATTTATGTGAAAAACATTATGGATTCTATCATAACTATCTGATATTTCAAAAAGATGAAGCAACAATTCTTCCACCTATTAAGGTAGGTAGCAAACCTACCTTAATTTGCATGGGTATGGCTCAAGCACTTTCAACTTGATTAAAGTATACTCCTGAGGTCCAACACCCTAAACAAAATAAAACAAAAGTTCGAGGAAGAAAGAAAGGCTTGGATTACACCTACTAATCTATGTGAGAGATTTGATTCAAATTTCTAAGATGGGTTCCTGCATTGTTAGAATAATTCTTTCTTCCAATGAAGAGACTGCCAGTGGTGTGTTGACCACATGGAAGCCTAATGTGTAAAAATGACATGAAGACCACCATCCCACCCCACACCAGACCAAAATTGATCCAAGGAGGCCCAGACTGTCCTAAGGAAGATTTGCTAAGAGCTCCCTTGAGAAGGAAGAACAGCGGGGAAAAAAAAATGAAGTGACTTGGATTAATCAGCCAAAATAGCGTTTGTCAAAATGGGAGTTAGAAGATACAACCAACATCAATCCTACAGAGCAGTCATCACAGACATACACTGGACCAGGGGTCAGATGATGAGCATTCAAAACCTAGCTTGGGCCCTTACTTGTGGCTTGACCCAAGGAGTCACAATCACTCTGAACCCTCATTTCCTCATCCGTAAAATAACTGTGCTGTGCCTCATACAGGACTGCCTGAGGAACACCTAAGATAATGATAGGAAAATGCTGTGAAAAACTATGATGTACTATTGAAATTTAGGATATTGCTACCACTAACTATATTAAAGCTTAACATAGTCAGTAAACTAGGCCTCTCTCTGAAGGCTCTCAAATCTTTCAAAATTTTGATTAACGCTCATTTCTGTCAAATAAGTCACATCATAATTGAAGGCTGATTTTGAAAGGTAGTTGCTAGACTTCAAAGGTGGTAACAAAGAATGACACACTCATAGGGACTGCAAAGTTCAGATCCTGGCATTGCTGTTGATTTACTGTGCCAAGGCTTTAGAGAAATGACTTACCCTTACTTCATTCAACTATTACAAGGAATAATATCACTAATGTGTCCTACAGGAATGTAGAACAAACTGATGTCATGCATGGCTGGAAGTACTTTGGAAATAAGTAGGCATGTGACCAAAACAAGTATAAATGGAATCTGCGTACATCAGTTAACCACATATCTCATTACCTTTCCTCATGCCCTCCTTTTAGAGCAGTGCACTCTCCAAGCAGTTCTTCTCAAACATTAGCAGGCAAATGAACCACACTGAGAACACGTTAAAAGAAAGATTCCTAGGAACCACCCCCAGAGCTTCTGATTCAGCAATCTGGGGGTGAGATTCAAGAATCTGCTTTTCTAGGATTTCCCTTGCAGTCCAGTGGTTAGGACTCTGTGCTTTCTCTACCGAGTGCCCGGGTTCAATCCCTGGTTGTGGAATCCCACAAGCCAGGCAGAGCAGCCAAAGAAACAAAACAATAACCAAAAACAAACAAACAAAAATGTGCTTTTCTAACACAAGCTGATGCAGCTGAACCTAGTGCTACTCTTGGAGTAGCAAGGTCCTCGACAATATACAGGTATCTATGATGACATTCTGCCTCTGACTTAACAGCCACCAGAGTATCATGACTATACACCTCAGCACTGAAATAAAGTGATATTTAGGTTTCTAATCTATTTCTTAAACTCTAGGCCCATATTAAGAATTATTACAATAGGGACTTCCCTGGTGGCGCAGTGGTTAAGAATCCGTCAGCCAATGAAGGGGACATGGGTTCAAGCTCTGCTCCAGGAAAATCCCACAGGCCGCACAGCAACTAAGCCCATGTGCCACAACTACTGAACCCGCATGTCAAACTAATAAATCCTGCACGCCTAGAGCTCGCACACCTAGAGCCCGTGCTGTGCAACAAAGAGAAGCCATCGCAATGAGAAGCCTGAACACCACGGCAAAGAGGAGCACCCGCTCGCCGCAATTAGAGAAAAGCCTGCACGCAGCAACAAAGACCCAACACAGCCAAAAATAAACAAATAAGTAAATTTATTTTTTTTTTAATTATTACAATAGCTACTCAATGGAACAAATAATTACCTCTCCAGTTTGTCTGTCATGATCCATACAAGGCTGTCCATCTTTTGGAGAATAAATGGTATACCTAAAAAATAAATAATAAGTGACAAATATTATTATAATGTACAAGTTTTATCCTAACATATTTGCCAGTGTTGCACCTAACCATCACAATATTTCTTTTAACTAAAACTTCTAACTGAGCAAATGTCTACATCATTTTTATGCTTTTATAGCGAGTTCTACTACCAACATAGTTATTTAATGAAAGCTTTCTGCCTTCATCATAGGTAATACCAATGAAAAATATTTACTAATCTTGGCTTTATGGTATGAAACAAAAGACTGTAAAATATAAATGTGCTTTTAAAATGAAAATAGAAGAAGGCAGACAACAGAAGCAACAAGAACTACAATCCTACAGCCTGTGGAACAAAAACCACATTCACAGAAAGACAGACAAGATGAAAAGGCAGAGGGCTATATACCAGATGAAGGAACAAGATAAAACCCCAGAAAGGGCTTCCCTGGTGGCGCAGTGGTTGAGAATCCGCCTGCCGATGCAGGGGTCACGGGTTCGTGCCCTGGTCCGGGAAGATCCCACATGCCGCGGAGCAACTAAGCCCGTGAGCCATGGCCGCTAGGCCTGCGTGTCCGGAGCCTGTGCTCCGCAACGGGAGAGGCCACAGCAGTGAGAGGCCCGCATACCACAAAAAAAAAAAAAAAAAAAAAAAAAAACCCCAGAAAAACAACAACTAAATAAAGTGGAGATAGGCAACCTTCCAGAAA
Source organism: Kogia breviceps (assembly GCF_026419965.1). Taxonomy (NCBI): domain Eukaryota; kingdom Metazoa; phylum Chordata; class Mammalia; order Artiodactyla; family Physeteridae; genus Kogia; species Kogia breviceps. Next base: position 122,848,396 of record NC_081313.1, read on the forward strand.
AAGAATTCAGAATAATGATAGAGAAGATGATCCGGGACCTCAGAAAAAGAATGGAGGCAATGATCGAGAAGATGCAAGAAATGTTTAACAACGACCTAGAAGAATTAAAGAACAAACAAACAGAGATGAACAATACAATAAGTGAAATGAAAACTACACTAAAAGGAATCAATAGCAGAATAACTGAGGCAGAAGAACGGATAAGTGACCTGGAAGACAGAATGGTGGAATTCACTGCTACAGAACAGAATAAAGAAAAAAGAATGAAAAGAAATGAAGATAGCCTAAGAGACCTCTGAGACAACATTAAATGCAACAACATTCGCATTATAGGGGTCCGAGAAGAAGAAGAGAGAGAGAGAGAGGACCAGAGGAAATATTTGAAGAAATTATAGTCAAAAACTTCCCTAACATGGGAAAGGAAATAGCCACCCAAGTCTAGGAAATGCAGTGAGTCCCATACAGGATAAGCCCAAGGAGAAACACGCCAAGACACATAGTAATCAAATTGGCAAGATGTAAAGACAAAGAAAAATTATTGAAAGTAGCCAAGGGTAAAATGACAAATAACATACAAGGGAATTCCCATAAGGTTAACACCTGATTTCTCAGCAAAAACTCTACAAGCCAGAAGGCAGTGGCATAATAAAGTGATGAAAGGGAAGAACCTACAACCAAGATTACTCTACCCAGCAAGGATGTCATTAAGATTCGATGGAGAAGTCAAAAGCTTTACGGACAAGCAAAAGCTAAGAGAATTCAGCACCACCAAACCAGCTCTACAACAAATGCTAAAGGAACTTCTCTAAGTGGGAAACACGAGAGGAAAAGGACCAACAAAAACAAACCCAAAACAATTAAGAAAGTGGTCATAGGAACATACATATCAAAAATTACCTTAAACGGGAATGGATTAAATGCTCCAATCAAAAGACAGAGGCTTGCTGAATGGATATAAAAACAAGACCCATATATATGCTGTCTACAAGAGATCCACTTCAGACCTAAAGACACATACAGACTAAAAGTGAGGGGATGGAAAAAGATATTCCATGCAAATGGAAATCAGAAGAAAGCTGGAGTAGCAATATTCATATCAGATAAAACAGACTTTAAAATAAAGACTGTTACAAGAGACAAAGATACTACATAATGATCAAGGGATCAATCCAAGAAGATATAACAATTATAAATATATATGACCCAACATAGCAGCACCTCAATACATAAGGCAACTGCTAACAGCTCTAAAAGAGGAAATCGACAGTAACACAATAATAGTGGGGAACTTTAACACCTCACATCAATGGACAGATAATCCAAAATAAATGAGGAAACAGAAGCTTTAAATGACACAATAGACCACATAGATTCAATTGATATTTATAGGACATTCCATCCAAAAACAGCAGATTACACTTTCTTCTCAAGCGCATATGGAACATTCTCCAGGATAGATCACACCTTGGGTCACAAATCAAGCCTCAGTAAATTTAAGAAAATTGAAATCATATCAAGCATCTTTTCTGACCACAAGACTATGAGATTAGAAATGAATTACAATGAAAAAAACGTAAAAAATACAAACACATGAAGGCTAAACAATACGTTACTAAATAACCAAGAGATCACTGAAGAAATCAGAGGAAATCAAAAACTACCTAGAGACAAATGACAATGAAAACATGACGATCCAAAACCTTTGGGATGCAGCAAAAGCAGTTCTAAGAGGGAAGTTTACAGCTATACAAGCCTACCTAAAGAAACAAGAAAAACCTCATATAAACAATCTAACCTTACACCTAAAGGAACTAGAGAAAAAAGAACAAACAAAACCCAGAGTTAGCAGAAGGAAAGAAATCATACAGATCAGAGCAGAAATAAATGAAACAGGAACAAACAAAACAACAGCAAAGATCAATAAAACTAAAAGCTGGTTCTTTGAGAAAATAAACAAAATTGATAAACCGTTAGCCAGACTCATCAAGAAAAAGAGGGAGAGAACTCAAATCAATAAAATTAGAAATGAAAAAGCAAAAGTTAAAACAGACACCGCAGAAATACTAAGCATCCTAAGCGACTACTACAAGCAACTCTATGCCAATAAAATGGACAACCTGGAAGACACAGACAAATTCTTAGAAAGGTATAACCTTCCAAGACTGAACCAGGAAGAAATAGAAAATATGAACAGACCATTCACAAGTAATGAAATAGAAACTGTGATTAAAAATCTTCCAACAAATACAAGTCCAGGACCAGATAGATCGCTTCACAGGCGAATTCTATCCAACATTTAGAGAAGAGCTAACACCCATCTTTCTCAAGCTCTTCCAAAAAATTGCAGAGGAAGGAACACTACCATACTCATTCTATGAGGCCACCATCACCCTGATACCAACATCAAACAAAGATGCTACAAAAAAAGAAAATTACAGATCAATATCACTGATGAATATAGATGCAAAAATCCTCAACAAAATACTAGCAAACAGAATCCAACAACAAATTAAAAGGATCATACACCATGATCAAGTAGGATTTATCCCAGGAATGCAAGGATTCTTCAATATACGTAATCAATCAATGTGATACACCATATTAACAAACTGAAGAAAAACCATATGATCATCTCAATACATGCAAAAAAAGCTTTTGACAAAATTCAACACCCATTTATGATAAAGACTCTCCAGAAAGTGGGCATAGAGGGAACCTACCTCAACATAATAAAGGCCATATACAACAAGCCCAGAGCAAACATCATTCTCAATGGTGAAAAACTGAAAGCATTTCCTCTAAGATCAGGAACAAGACAAGGAGGTCCACTCTCACCACTAGTATTCAACATAGTTTTGGAAGTCCTAGCCATGGCAATCAGAGAAGAAAAACAAAATAAAAGGAATACAAATTGGAAAAGAAGAAGTAAAACTGTCACTGTTTGCAGATGACATGATAGTATACATAGAGAATCCTAAAGATGCCACCAGAAAACTACTAGAGCTAATCAATGAAGTTGGTAAAGTTGCAGGATACAAAATTAATGCACAGAAATCTTTCATTCCTATACACTAATGATGAAAAATCTGAAAGAGAAATTAAGGAAACACTCCCATTTACCACAGCAACAAAAAGAATACAATACCTAGGAATAAACCTACCTAGGAAGACAAAAGACCTGTATGCAGAAAGATACTGATGAAAGAAATTAAAGAGGATACCAACAGATGGAGAGACAGACCATGTTCTTGGATTGGAAGAATCAATATTGTGAAAATGACTATACTACCCAAAGCAAGCTACAGATTCAATGCAATCCCTATCAAATTACCAATGGCATTATTTACAGAACTAGAACAAAAAAATCTTAAAATCTGTATGGAGACACAAAAGACCCCGAGTAGCCAAAGCAGTCTTCAGGGAAAAAATGGAGCTAGAGGAATTAGACTCCCTGACTTCAGACTATACTACAAAGCTACAGTAATCAAGACAATATGGTACTGGCACAAAAACAGAAACACAGATCCATGGAACAAGATAGAAAGCGCAGAGATAAACCCACGCACCAATGGTCAACTATTCTACAACAAAGGAGGCATGGATATACAATGGAGAAAAGACAGTCTCTTCAATAAATAGTGCTGGGAAAACTGGATAGCTACATGTAAAAGAATGAAATTAGAACACTCCCTAACACCATACACAAAACTAAACTCAAAATGGATTTGAGACCTAAATGTAAGACTGGACACTACAAAACTCTTAGAGGAAAGCATAGGCAGAACACTCTTTGACATAAATCACAGCAAGATTTCTTTTTGATCCACCTCCTAGAGTAATGGAAATAAAAACAAAAATAAACAAATGGGACCTAATGAAACTTCAAAGCTTTTGCACAGCAAAGCAAACCATAAACAAGACAAAAAGACAACCCTTAGAATGGGAGAAAATATTTGCAAACGAATCAAAGGACAAAGGATTAATCTCCAAAATATATAAACAACTCATGCAGTTCAATATTAAAGAAACAAACAACCCAATCCAAAAATGGGCAGAAGAGCTAAATAGATATTTCTCCAAAGAAGACATACAGATGGCTAAGAAGCACATGAAAAGCTGCTCAACATCACTAATTATTAGAAAAATGCAAGTCAAAACTACAATGAGGTATCACCTCACACCAGTAAGAATGGCCATCATCAGAAAATCTACAAACAACAAATGCTGAAGAGGGAGTGGAGTAAAGAGAACCCTCTTGCACTGTTGGTGGGAATGTAAACTGATACAGCCACTATGGAGAACAGTTTGAAGGTTCCTTAGAAAACTAAAAATCCCACTACTGGGATTTTTCGCTGGGCATATGCCCAGAGAAGATTGTAATTCAAAAAGACACATGCACCCCAATATTTATTGCAGCACTATTTACAATAGCCAGGTCATGGAAGCAACCTAAATGCCCATCGACAGACGAATGGATAAAGAAGTTGTGGTACATATATACAATGGAATATTATTCAGCCATAAAAAGGAATGAAATTGGGTCGTTCGTTGAGACGTGAATGGATTTAGAGATCGTCATACAGAGTGAAGTTAAGTCAGAAAGAGAAAAACAAATATCGTATGTTAATACATATATGTGGAGCCTAGAAAAATGGTACAGATGAACCGGTTTGCAGGGCAGAAGTTGAGACAGAGATGTAGAGAACAAACGTATGGACACCAAGTGGGGAAAGCCCCGGGGTGGTGGTGTGCTAAATTGGGCGATTGGGATTGACATGTACACACTGATGTGTATAAAATGGATGACTAATAAGAACCTGCTGTATAAAAAAATAAATAAAATCAAAATTAAAATTTTTTAAAAAACAATTGCAAATAGCTTTTGCAAATAGCTTTTAATCAATCCATATAATCAAGGAAGAACTTTATAGAAGATTTTATAGAGCAAAAAGATAAACTAAAACACAAATAAAATTAATTTTCTATTTGGCTAGAATACTTAAGAGAATCTTTAGCGAGACCATAAGAGAGAATCTTTAGTGAGACCCCTATTCTCCCTGGTTCTATTTGTCACAAACACTAAGCAGCTCAGAGAAACTGAGACACCAGCCAAACAAAAAGGAATACAAAGGAAACAAGAGGAAAAAAAAGAGAAATTATAAGAAGAAAAGATAATGGAAAAAAGTAGGCTCTGGGGCACAATGAATTATTACAATGCAGGAATTACATGATTTTTACTTTATAATACCAAAGGACAACAAACTCACCGCTTCCCAAATTTAATTTTGCTTCTTTCTCTTAATGTTAAAAACTGCCACCTGACAAATGAGTCATAGTAAGGATTAACATCAGTGGTGATGAAGGAACGACGCCAGTCTACCTACAAAAGGAGAAAGGAAAAGGTAATTTTTGAGAAATTTATATGATTTCTATGAACAGGAATTCCCATGAATCGATTATTTACTCTTCTACTCCTTATTTTCCAACTTAGAATTATATCAAAAATATCAAAAGCTAACCAAAAATTTCAAGTTCCACCTATTAAATATATATACTCATAATTATTATGTTAATTTGTGCTTAATATGTAAGTTTTTAAACACACACATTTACCTATTAAACATACAGGAATTATAATAAGTTAAGAAGGAGCATTTATATAACACCTTTATGTATCCCTAAATGTTCAAGCTATACTTGGACTTCTTCATGTCTTTTTTTTTTTTTTTAATTGTATTGAAGTATAGTTGATTTACTGTGGGCTTCTTCATATTCTTTGAATAGAATTCCTTTCTACTAATTGTTAATATATGTATATACATTCCAAAACAACGAATATTGAAGTACTTCATTGCTTACATTGAGGCCCTTGTGGTTCTAATCTGACAATAACAGTACTGAGTCATTACTGGAATATACTATTCTAAATTAAGAGGTAGTCCAAATCTCATTCAATCACACAAATATAAATGTATTTTTCATATTTCCTTAAACTCTGGGGGTGATAGGCATACCTTCAAACCCATTCTCTTCAGATCCTGAACAGCCAGTGGTGGGAAATAGTCAAGCCAATATTCTGCTTCAGAAAATTTGACTATCTCTTCATCAGACAGACCAAGGGATTTCATAATGTCCCACTGGTATTTAGAAGATCCAGCTTTAGCAGCAGCTTTACTCTGAAAATAACAGCAAAGCCAAACTCCATCAAAAAACAACTAACAACTGGTTAACAAATTCCAGGACCACAGTAATTTGAAGTGAATAATCCTATTTGGTAGTTTTTTTTAATCTAAAACAATACTGTTGACATGTCAGAATACTGCAGGATCTGGATGTACTGTTCTGTTTGCCAAACCATATAGTCTGATACCTGGATTCTGACACCAAAGATAACTATCAATACAGAGGTGGAACTGTAAAAAGTTATCATCACAAAGTTAAGATCTTAGCACCAAACCTTCTCTATTTCCTTTTTTCAAATACCACATGCATCTTTTTAAATTATGAATAAGCTGCTAACAAGGGTTTCCTCCTTTTCCAATATTTACCAATATCAAAAAGGTAAGCACATGCCAGGGACTGGAGGTAGGCAAAAAGGGTGAACTATAAAAAGGTAGGACAAGGAATTTGGGGGCTGAGGAAACTGCTCTGTATAGTACTGTGGTGGTAGAAACATGACTCCATGCACTTGTCAAACCAACACAATGATACACTGCGAAGAGTGAGAGAGAGATGGAGGAAAGGAGGGAGGGAGGGAAGAAGGGAGGGAGGGAGGGAGAGAGAGGAAGGAAGAAAGGAGGGAAGGAAGGAGGGAGGGAAGGAGGGAGGGAGGGAGGAAAGGAGGAAAGGAAGGAAGGAAGGAAGGGTTTACATTAATTTTAAAAAACCTCATTTAAAAAAATATAAAGAAATTTTTTTAAATGTATCAAGAAATAAATACAGACACATACATATAAGTGGGTTAGTAGACATACATATATTTCCTTGCTCTTTCTACTGAGAGGACCTAGAAACAATGAGCATAACTAGCACTCAGAACGTAGTTTCTAAATACCATATTTCAATAAAAGGAAAAAGGACTCCTTGGAAAAGTGGTTGATTCTGGGGCTAAAACAGGGAAAATACAAAATGAGCCTGGAGCATCTTATGGTACCTGAATGTATAGAAATGCTAAAAAAAAAAAAAAAAGAAAGAAATAGAAAAAAAGATAGGGGCATGTCAAACGGACACAGGAGCCCACCACCTAAAAGATTTCCCCAATGTCCACTGCTAGAACAATCTGAGCAATAACAATAACTAAAAAAACCCAATAGGATTAGATTATAACCCAAAGAATAAATAAATATGCATGAATCCACACTGATATAAAAAAGAAATTAATAGATAAGTAAATGGGGGAGAAAGAACAACTTCTCCTTTCAGAAGAATTCCAGATAATAAATGTAGAAGGAATGAGGGAAACTGAAAAAATCATCATTAGAACAAAATATGCAGCAATAACCGTTGCAGGCAAGATCCACTGATGAATGCTAAAATGAGTGAGCAAATATATAAAAAGAAACAAGATATTGGGACTTCCCTGGTGATCCAGTGGGTAAGACTCCACACTCCCCAGCACAGGGGGTCCGGGTTAGATCCCTGGTCAGGGAACTAGATCCTGTTTGCATGCCACAACTAAGAGTCCACATGCCACAACTAAGAAGCCCACATGCCACAGCTAAGAAGTCCACATGCCACACACAACTAAAAGATCCTACATGCCACAATGAAGATCCCAAGTGCCACAACTAAGACCCAGTGCAGCCAAAATAAATAAAAAATAAAAATCTTTTAAAAATAAAGTATACAACGCAATGGTTTAAAAACAAAAAAAGAAACAAGGTATTATTTCCATAGCCTCAAAAGTATCTCTCCCAAAACATACATGAGTTACAAAGGGAAAAATGAAATCTTTTTTTTTTTTTTTTCGGTATGCGGGCCTCTCACTGCTGTGGCCTCTCCCGTTGCGGAGCACAGGCTCCGGACGCGCAGGCCTAGCGGCCATGGCTCACGGGCTTAGTTGCTCCGCGGCATGTGGGATCCTCCCGGACCAGGGCACGAACCCGTGACCCCTGCATCGGCAGGCGGATTCTCAACCACTGCGCCACCAGGGAAGCCCGGGAAAAATGAAATCTTTACAGGAGAAAAACCTAAGAAACACCACCTAAACCAAATAATCAAGGTTAACAGCACCAATAATAAGATATATCAATATCTTATACTCCCTGATATGATGCATTGAAGACACATCACCTCTCAATCTACTCATGAGAAAGCATTAGACAAACCCAAAACGAGGGACATTCTACAAGTTATCTGACCAGTACTCTTCAAAAGTGCCAAGATCATGGAAGACAGAAGAAGAGACATGACAAGGAAATGCAAAATGGGATTTTGGACTGGATCTTGGAACAGAATAAGGACATTAAGGAAAAACTGTTAAATCCAAATGAAGTATGTAGTTTCTTAAACAGTGTTGTTCAAATGTTGGTTTCTTAGTTTTGAGAATTGTACCATGGTTATGTAAGATGTAACTGGGTTAAGATTCTAAGGGAACCCTGTACAATCCTGTAATTCTTCTGTAAGTCTAAAATTATTTCAAAACAAAGTAAAAAGGGGAAAAAAAGGCAATCAAAAAGTGAGAAAGATAATTCTGCTTTATTACTTTTTAAAAATTACTGAGTATTTTTTATGTGTCAGGTACTATACTAGTACTGGGAATGCACATATAAATCAGACAAATATAAATATAAAACTTCAACCAAAATAAGTATCATCAAACCACCAAACCTTTTTTCCTTTAGCTTTATCCTTAATTATTATATCTTCTGTTTTAATACTGATTTCTTCTTCTTCCTCTTCCTCATCTGGAAAATCAGGGGGGCAACCATAAAGCTCTATTTCTCTTTTTAATTTATCAGCACATGCCTACAAAAAAACACAACATTACAGATAGTAAAGTTACAAATTCAAGGTGGAAACAATTTGAGTTTCTTTGTTGTTTCTATGGCGAACTAAAACTGACTCTGGGGCTTCCCTGGTGGTGCAGTGGTTAAGAATCCGCCTGCCTATGCAGGGGACACGGGTTTGAGCCCTGGTCCGGAAAGATCTCACATGCCGCAGAGCAACTAAGCCCATGCGCCACAACTACTGAGCCTGCGCACTAGAGCCCTCATGCCACAACTACTGAAGCCCATGTGCCTAGAGCCCGTGCTCCATAACAAGAGAAGACACCACAATGAGAAGCCTGCGCACCGCAATGGAGTAGCCCCCGCTCGCCACAATTAGAGAAAGCTCGCGCGCAGCAACGAAGACCCAACACAGCCAAAAATAATAAATAAATTTATTTTTTAAAAAAACCTGACTCTGAAATTTAGGTAGATAGGACAGACGTTAAGTTAGAAAACAAACACTGAAAGATGAAGGGATTTATCCAAGGTTATAAAGCTAGTAAGCTGCACAATTACAACATGAACCTGCACTTTCAACCCCAGCTCTTTTCAGCTGTACCATAATGAGTTCACTGTCACAAACAAAGATGACACCAAGTAGACAGTGTTAAAGTTATGAGAAAAATACAAATATAGAATTGTGAATTTCAAAAAAAGGGAGGGGACACTTCTATGAAGAATTTCAGCTAACAAATAGGGAAAGAATGAGACAACTAGAAAGTCACCATTTTACAATCACAAATTCAATAATTGAAAGACAAGGATATTCAGTTACTGGGTAACCAAGAGGCTCTTAAGGTATCATCCCACAGATTAGTTTTTAATTAGAAAAGTGAAAAGTTACCTTTAGAATGAGGAAATCTGGCAGTTATTAACTTAATATCACTAAAATGACACAAGCTGCCATTATATGACTTTTGATGTGATACAGTTGGAAGTTCCAACATCATCGATGTAGTACTGGTGATAACCAAATGCAAAGTGTGATCCACAAAATAAAAAGGAAAAAAGCACCAGAAAGGATATATCAATGTTCAATTTCGTGGAGTAGATAATAGGACTATGACAATGTAGAAGAACGCCCTTGTTCTGAACAGATACAAGCTGAAGTGTTCAGGGGTGACACGTCATGATGTCTGCCAACTTACTTTCAATGAACTCATAGAAAAAGGGAGAAAAAAGTGTGCATGTATTGTATGTTGAGAGACAGAACTAGAGCAACTGTGGCAAATGTTAATACTTGGTAACTATAAGTGAAGGGTACATGGGTGCTCACTGTATTATCGTTTTACCTTTCCTATAGGTTGGACATTTTTCAAAATAAAAGACTGAAGAATAAAAAGAAATGAGTTATATTTCCCAATTCCCAAGGATTTAGGGAATCCTTTCAACTGTAGTTTTCTTGCCCATCATTTATTGAAAATTATTTTTATTATAAATTTATGACAAATTTAAGACACTTGCAAAAATGACCAAAATATGATAGAACTGTTTATTATTTTATGCCAACAGCCTATATATGCCATGAATGCACAAAACACTGCCCATTTTACTTGTTAGTAGTTATTATCTAATTCTAAAACAGAAATATGAATACATAAGAAACCAAAAGATATCAGCATTACTTAGAAATCACTTAGACCTTAATATGTGCCCTTTAAGCACTTCTCCAAATGTTTTCTAAAAATTAATTTTCATGACAATAAATTCAGTTCCCTTCAAAACACACTTTAACATAATATAGAAGTACATATTTGAAAACCCTATTTCAAGCTCTTGAATTGGATATTACTATTTGCTCTAAGGTAAAAAGAGTACAAAGCAATCCCAAAAGCAATCTTACCTTAACAGGCATTCCAGTACAGTGTAAACCAAAGGGAAATAGACAAGTTTTTCCTTTCAATCTCTGGTACCCTACTGCAAACTATAGAAAAAAAATTAAATTTAAACTACAAATTTAAATGCTAGACGAATACAAAATTCTGACTTTTCACAAAGATCATCAGTTTTGTTTTCCTCTTCACATCTTCCTTTAGAATACCAGTTAGATTTTATAGTCATTCCAAAGTTATCTTTTTCTGTCTTTTCACCAACCTAGAAATTACTTATGAACATGTATACATACCTAGACCCCTGCACACACACACACACACACACACACACACACACACACATACAGCATGTGAAAATAGAAAAATTAAATTACTTTAACATAAAAACCATGCTTAAAATTAAGGAATTCTAAGTTCCCTTAATAGGAAATAAATGCTATAGATGTCATTTTCTTAAAAATAGTATTTATTAAAGACCTCCCATCCCATTATATTAAATATAGAGGAAGCTTTACCTCACATTTGGATAAAGAAAATGTATGTCCCAAGTGAAGGCGCCCATTCATATATGGATATGGGAAGGTTACAAAGTACTTGTCCTTGCTGCAAAACAATCATGTAAAAAAGAAAGTACAAGAAAGAAAATGTTAAATTCCTTTTACAATTAAGGGTGGGTCATGGGGACACTTACTATAAATAACTTGTTTAAATTTTAGTTATTTAACAGACATTGAAAATTAAATTTATAAATCCAGAAAGTAAAAGCTCTCTAAAATTGCAACTCGTTTTTGATTTAGAAAAACTAAGATATTTATAGGTGGCTATTAAAGAACTAAATATCCTTGTAGCAAGTATTGGAGGTTTAACTTAAGATAAAATACTGAGTTAAAAATGATATACTAAAAAAAAAAATTAATCGGGAGACTGGATTAATTTACTGTTTTACTGATTAAATGAGATATGCCTTCATTAGATATATATAAAGCAATTCAAAGCCTCTCAGGTAAAATAAAACATCCTCAAAATTACACGATACGTGGTAAATTCCCTTAAAAAGCACCTTTTTAAAGCTGCTTAATGTATTATGTTATACTCCTTTTTTCTATGAATCAAGTGTATCTAACAGACATATGTAAGTTATAAAGCACACGTGCACTTCATAAGTGACCACCTGTAAACACACCATCCAACGTATGAACTCAATGAAGCTACCTGTGTGCTACTCCCCACCCTCCCACCAGAGAGAACCATTATCTTGAAATTTACTTTCGTCATTCCTTTGTTTTTGAATAGTTTGCACATATGTCTATGCCTTTAAACGATACATCATTTAGTTTCACTCACTTGTGAGCTTATTTCATTCAGTGTTATATTTCTAAGTTTCTTCAGTTCATTTTCTTTCATTGAGCAAAAGCACTTTCTAATTCATTTTTGATTAATTTAAATTACCTTAGATTTGACCAAAGTTCTAGAACCAAATAGAAACTTCAAATTATAGTTTAAAGTATAACACCAGAGACTTTGTATTAGAGCAAATTCTTTTCCTCTCTTAAAAAAAAAAAATTCCATTAGAGTGTAGCATAGTAGCAAGGATAGACTTTGGAATCAGAAAGTCCTGATAAGAAGTCCAAGCCCTGTCAATTCCTAGCTATGCAATCTTAAACTGGTTATTTAACCTCTCTGTGTCTCAGTATACTCATCAATAAAAAATAAAATAAAATATTGGTAACCTTAAAGCGTTACTAAGAACATTAAATGAGAATATGCATGTTAAAAAATGGCATATTTCCTATTGCCTTGGCATATTGAACAACACCTGTTCAATATTAGCTACTATTATTGCTATTGTTGTCAGTGCATTTCCTCAACTCACATTTTTCTACAGTCCAACATATCTGAAATTGTGACGCATCTTGTAATTGATACATATATTTACTGTGGTACTGTGTTGCAGCAGTTACTTTGTTTTTCCCCAATATCATATCATTATCTATGGTCTGTCTTCTAATAAACAATTCTTAACATCAAGGCAATACAGATTTATACAGAAATCCTTCAAAATTTATAATCTGTGCCTCTGGAGATAATTATCACTATAATATAAATCTGTAACAGAATGACTTGCTATTATCAGTCAGCAAAGATAAAACTGCAAAACATTTTCCTTTGTCTAACTATGAAAAATATTAGTTTTTAAAAAAACCTTTACATAGGAAAATATCCTTTACAATTCCATAGGAAAGAGGATGCTAATTTGAAATAGAGAAAGTAGAAGTTACCTCCTTCAGCCTGTTTCAGACATTGTACATACAATCTGCCTTATTCCTTCCACAGAGCAGTTTCTGCAGCCAATGGTTCTGGAAACACAAGGTGTAGAATTTCACAAACTATTACTCACCTAGTCTGTTTCTCTAAATTAGATGCATTGACCTCAAACACTTTCTTGGCATCCCATTTTTGTTGGACTTCTTTCTCAATCTTCTTCAAGAAGTCCACTTTGGTTGTTCTTTTTCTTTCCTATTGGACACAAAAGAGACAGAATAATACACTCTATATTTCAGCAGACTTGCTTTAAAAAAAAGAAAAAAAATATCTGGGTTCACACAGAACTGAGCTGTTTACTGACAGATTAATTTTTCCATGGTTATCTTGAAATTTAAATGAGTAAGACTAAAAATTAGGGCTATCATGACCTGTTAGGGTTATCCACTTCAGACGTCAAAGGGATGACTAAAGAATTACTTAAATACATAGAAAAGCTATGAAATACTTGTTTTTAATTAGATACTACAATATAACACCATTGTCAAATGTTCCTATTTAGTTAAAATAGATGAATACTTAGAAAAGCATAGGATGGTGCAGTGCCTGCTTGCCCAGCTGCAATTATACCCACCAAAGGAGGATGGTGAGGCCTAATGGGTAGAGGCTGAGAGAGGATTAGTCATCTGTGTGTTCTTTTTTCCAAGGAAGCTGGTGAAGAACCTCTCTCCAAAATGGTTAACAAGCTATTAATATGAAATTAAAATGAAACAGAATGGCAAACATGCCTCCAGCATATTGGATCTACCTGGCAATATTCCCATCATACCTTATGCCACCCTTGGATGAAAATAAAAGGAAAAAACATGCATGATCACTCTAACTCTGAAAAAGAAGAAGGAGTAGAACTTCCCTCTCAGTTTGTGACTCTGTGAAAAAGAATTAGCTACTAAAAGCACGCGTGCTACAGCTAAGGTGGAACATGGGACTTATGTAACTGGCAACTGTGAAAGCTGGATACCAATGGACCGTACACAATCTAATTCTGTTTTGAATACTTAATATCACTTTCTAGAATTTTATTTTCTTGTACAAAATTATCTGAACCAAAATTAGATTTTCTTCCCCTTCTTACATGCTAACATTTCCAGATTCTGCAGCATTTTCAAAGGAGAAAATACCCTGGCTCTACTTATACTGAATACCTTTACAACCTACTGGGCAAGTGACCTGCCAAGTCATGTCATGTCTCCCTCTGTCCTTCCACCCAACAATTTAAAACATGCTATCTACTCATATCACAGATATACTAGATTTTTAGACAGCTATTTTTAAAAATGGTTACACAAATTTGAAGTACTATGCAAATGGGACTTCTGTGCAATTAAAAAAAAACCCAAACTTACCACTTTTTCTTCAGTAACTATCTTAAATATACCTTGTGTATTATGTAATAAAAATAAGAGTACTAAAATTGGGTAAGATTCAGTACAAATCTACCATAGAGTTGTCAACTCTGTTTTACTATTTTCAGTTATTTTTTTTTCTTTCTTTCTTTTTTTTTTGGCCATGCCATACAGCTTGTGGGATCTTAGTTCCCCAACCAGGGATTGAATTCCAGCCTTCCCACTGAAATTGCAGAGTCCTAACCACTGGACCACCAGGGAATTCCCTCAGTTTTCTTTATTTTAAATCAAAGGATTGGATTAGTAAATCAAGTTTACTATTCCTTTTTATTTTTTTAAGCAAGTTTAAGATAGAAGAGGACAAGCAACAGAAAGATGAAATGTCAGCTTACAAGGGGAGGTGCAATGATGGATTAAAAGAACCCTGCCACAAAGGCAGAGAGGAAATAAGAAAGAATTCCACATTTGAAAAGTCATGGAAATAAGTTTCTCAAGCACCAAAGGAAAATAAAAATGACAAGTAAATTTTTTATTTCTATAAATCCTGACCAGATAGTAATTGCTGTGAGTAGAACTTGTATCAAAACACAAATCTGATCAAGTCAATTCCTCTTTAGAGGTTCTCTACTGCTCTCTGGATAAAGTCCATATTCTTAAACCTGGAACTCAAGGCCCTTCTTATCTCATCTTTGCCAGGCCCCTCCCTCTTCCCTCTCACCACCACTACAGGCCTATTAAGCCACCTGCACTTTCCCAAGTGTGCCAAGCTCCCTCTCTCCCCTCTGGGCCTTTGTTCAAGCTATTCTCTCTGCCCTCATACCCCACCAATCTATTTGCCTGGCTACCTCATCCTTCAGGTCTCAGCTGATCGATCACCTGCCTTGATTCCCCAAGAGTGTATCAGGTACCATTCTTAATATGTTCCTACCTACCAGTATAACCTCTATGATAGCACTAATCACGCAGTATCAGTATGTCTATCTTCCCCATAGGACTATAAGTTTGTTCACAGTGGGGCCTGTGTCTCATTTCTCATTATATCCTCAATGTCTAAGCTTATAGCAGCTCTCAAATATTTGTTGAACATTTAAAGATTTAAAAAGAGAAATGAGTAAAAAAAAAAAAGAAGGATTAGAACTTCCCTCTCAGTTTGTGACTCTGTGAAAAAGAATTAGCTTTTGCATACCATGCCATAACAAAATAACCTAAGACTAAGAACTGGGTTGCATATTTGAGTCAAGTTGCTAAGCAATTTGGACTCTTTCCCAAGAATTTCCATAAAACTAAATGTGGCTGCATAAGGAATTTCCTGTTCCAAGAAAGAATAAGGCCCTCCATCTATTCACTCTTTTCCATTCCTGCTACCAACCAACTTCATTTAGACCCTCAGCTCCTTGGCCACCTCTTACTGCAAAATCCTTTTTAACAAGTAACCTGTAAGTTATAAGTAAGTCTCTCTATTCCTAAACATGCTGACCCCTGTTTTCAATTCTAACACACAAGAACTACCATTTGAAAAAAAGCTATGGCAGAGACGACAGTTTGCCTATGTGATATCCATTCCCTCCCTTTCTTCCTCAGCAACAGATGCCCAACCTTACTTAGGGTAGTGCAGCAAAGGCAGTTAAGCATACTTTTCCATGGTTCCAGGAGAATTCACATATTGGAGCTATGGGACTAGGTTCTGGCAAAGGAGTTTTGAGCAGAAGAAAGTAAGTCACTTCCACCTGGCCCTTAAAACAGCCTGTACAACTCCTAATAGCCAACTTAATCTGTAGGTGGAACAGGCACACTGCCTAGGGCCCACAATACTTCTAGGGGCTCATCAAAATATTTTAATATCTTTTAAAATCAGAAGAAAAAACTAAACTTTTGGATAGAAGAAAAATCTTTAATATATAATATTAATATATCTGTCTTTATACAACACAGTTGTCAAATATAATTTCTAATATATATATATATATATATTTTTTTTTTTTTTTTTTTTTTTTTTTACAGAGGAAGCAGCCCACAAAGGCAAAAGTATCTAAGGCCTCATGAAGCCTTGTTGTACCTCCTATCCTAGGGTCATGGGTCATATAAAACCCCACCGTATCATTAGTAAATTCCCCTTTCCTTTAACCAACTTGAGTTGGCTTCCACTGCATGCAACCAAATAATCCCTGATATTTACCCAACTGGGATGTAAACTCCTGGCAGACAGCAACTTTTAGAACATTTATAGTCACCTCAGCACCACATCCAATGCTAACAGAAACAGAAGTTACATGACAAATATTTTTTGCTTAAAAATGACATCAACCACCATGAAAGCAACAGCCTTCACAAGTTACTTAAAACTACGTGTTTTTTTTCACTGTATTGAGCGTGCTAAATGCACTAAAGCTCTTCTTTGAGGTCTCTGCTTCTCAGAAAAAATTGTTCCTCAAAATTCAAAGGTCAATTGTAATGAAACCTGATATTGGCCCCGGCACCAACTTGTTGTATAACTTTGAGCAAGGTGATCAATCTGAGTCTCAATTTCTTCACTGGTTACTCAACTAAACAATTGGTGTGCTGTTCTGTCTCATTTTGTTTCATTTTGTCTTGGTTTTGGCCGCACTGCTTGTTTTGCGCAATATATATTAGTTCCCCGACCAGGGATCGAACCCATGCCCTCGGCAGTGAAAGCTCAGAGTCCTAACCACTGGACAGCCCGGAAATTCCCAACAATTGATTATTTTAATTAGTTAAAAGGCTATTTAACAAGAGCAAAGTTCCTAAACTTTGGCCCTATTGACATTTGGGGCCAAATAATTCTTTGTTTTCAGGGGCTGTCATGGGCACCGCAAGATGTTTAGGAATATCCCTGGCTTCTACCCACTAACTGCCAGTAGCATACCCCCAGTTGTGATAATCCAGAGTTTCCAGACCACATGTTCTCTGGCGGACAAAATCACCCCCAGTAAAGAACCACTGAACTAGATAATAAACTTTTCCATATATTCATAGTATTCTGCAGTTCTTAAAACTTTTATGCACATTACCTTATTTGATCTTAACAACAACCCTAAGAGGTGGGCAACAATCGCCCTAAGAAGTGGGCAGACCAGTGATTACCATTTCAAAGACGATGAATCTGAAGCTCAGAGATCATCATGCCAGCAAATGGTCAGGCTGGACAAAAACCCTTATCTTCTGACTTTTATTTCTGCTTTCTCTTAGTACTCTGGCCATATCCTAGCACGACTGGCTGTAGAACTTAGACAAGATCCTTAACCTCTTTAAGCCTCCATTTCTCTATCTATAAAATGAGAATAATAATCATAAATACCTTGTACTATTATTATGAGGATTAAGAGATAATATGCATTAAGGACATAGCATAGTGCTGGCCCTATGGTAAATGCTCAATAATGCTAACCATTATCACAGAGACAACTAGACCTCAGGTGCTTTTTATCAGATGTCAAAATGGCATTGTGGTTGTTTTAAGAGAATATCTCATTATATTTTAAAAACTTACTGAAATATGTATGGATGAAATGATACAGCGCCTTGAATTTGTATAAAATGAATCCTGACAGGTGGAGGAGAAGGTTCTGGGGAAGGTACGACTGAAACGAGATTGGCCCTGAACTGCCAATTATTGAAGTTGGGTGATGGGCACATGGAAGTACATAACACTATTATTTCTATTTTGTTCACTACTTAAATTTTCCAAATGAAAAATTTTTAAACAATAAAAAATTTAAAGTTGACTAATATCTTTATTACAATAAATCCCCAGGTCTAAGTCTGACATGTAACTAAAAGATATTAAAACTGTCAAAACCTCTATAAAATATGTATTCCTATGATATGAAGGAAATTACATTGCTTGCTCTCTACAAATTCAATTACAATATATAAACTAATTTTATATCCATGCTACTCCATGTTTATTATCTTATACTCTTTACTATTGGTAAGGTTCCTTCCAGAGTTAGAAAACTTTCATTACAGGAGGGTGCTTGCAAAAGAAATTTCCCCATAGTCTACAATTGCAAATAGTACAATAATTAAGAGAATGAGCTCCAGAATGGGACCAAATGAATTAAAATTCTACTTCTTAGTAGATCTGATCTCACCCCCTCTTTTCAACACAGGAACATCACTTTTCTCATCAGTTTTCCCTTTCTACAGGACAATTTCCATAAGCATACAACCACTATATAATTTCTCCTGTCCTTAAAAAAAAAAAACCCAAAACCAAAAACAAATAAACAAAAAAACCCTCTTTTAACCTTCATCTATTACCCCATTCCTCTGCTCTCCTTTATAGAATTCTTCAAAAGAGTTGTCCATACTCATTATCTCCAGTCTCTCTCTTCCCATTCATTCTTGAACACACTTTTCAATCAGGACCTACGAGGCTGTATATGACCTACATCCACCCACTAATCAACCACCACCACCACTACCCCCCCACACACACATCATCACCATCATCATCATCATCATCATCACCTCCCCCCGGATGACAGTCCTTTGCACATACAACCCTCCTTGTTTTTCACTCCACTCACACTGTTGGATCTGCCCGGAAATCTTTTCCTTCGTATAGCTGCATGGTTTGCTCCCTTACCTTCTGCCACAATGCCACCTCAGCAAAGCCTTTCTTGATCCCCCCCTTCCTGATCTATTTTTTGTTTGTTTATAGCACCTACCGGCACCTGACCTATTTTACCACATACTTTAAAATGTAGCGCATACACACGTAAACACCATGAGTGCAGAAATGTCTGTCTATTTTACAAAGAGGCGCTCAAAAATTTTCTGTTGAAAGAAAAAATCAATGTCACATACTCCTCTTTCTCCAAATCAGTTTTTAAAAACTTTGGTGAAATAACACACGTGACATGAAGTAGTCTACAAAGTTAACGATATCAGGGCCTCGCTCATCAGCTAGCAAGAAAAGGCACATCCTCACAACAGCCAAGCCTTAAACGTGGGAGGCAAGGCCTCCCCTTTCTTTAGAAAAGGATTTTTTCCCTTCAGGACAGTGGCTACCACATGGGGCCCCCAGACTCTGGCAAAAGCAGGTAACCAGCCGGGTTCCAACGCCTGGCCTAGCGGACCCTCTTTCCGCCAAAACTCACCGCCATGGCGCTGCCCTTCCGACTGTTCAAACCCACGACTGTGACTTCGGTGATCCCCCTCAAAGGAGTGGTTACAACCTTTCCCCTCCCTCTCTGGGAAGCCAGGCCTACCACGACACTGAAGCACACACTTCGCACCTGATGAGGCAATCACGGGCTTACTAAATAAGTACTTCCGGGGGCATCTCATAGCCTGCTGGGAATCGTAGTTCCCAGACCCCTAAACCCCACGTCCTGCAGGCATCTATTGACTACATTTCCCAGAGGACAAAAGGCTACGGAAGTGTACCCGATAAGCCACTCAGAGGGGAACCGGTAGTGACGTCATGAGCATGTTGAACTACAAAGCCCATGATGCAGTTCGGGGTAGCCGACTTCCGCGAGCGCGCCCTGACTGACGTGGGGATATTCTGCGTTCAACTTTTTCACCGTTTGGAGCTGGGTTGGGTGTCTTGTCAGGATGCTAGGATGCAGGTGTATTCGTCTTCAGTGACTGAGGTGCTAATTATGAGTTGATTTTGTGCACAAATATTTATCACTGTCGGTGGCATTCAAAAGTCCAGAATTTAGATATTTTATAGCCATTTATTAACAATCTCCATTTTATTAAAGAGAGGCTGGAAGCCTTCTACCTGGTCCCAGTGCCAAACTCAGACTGTTTCATCCGTGTCACCAACCAAGACTGAGCTGTCTGAAGTACTAGTCACTAGCCACATTGTGGCTATTTAAATTAATTAAAATTAAGTAAAGTTTAAAATTTATTTCTTCAATCGCACTAGCCACTTTTCATGTGCTGGAAAGTCCATGTGCCTAGTTGTTACCATATCTGGACAGTATGGATATAGAACATTTCCATCATCAAAGAAAGATCTATTGAAAAGTGCTGATCCAAGACTTTTACTTTCTGGTGGTCAGATTAGTTACTCTCACATGCATTCCTTTATTAATTCAATAAATAATCATTAAGGATCTACAAAGCACTTGGAGGGGTGGAGGTGTGCCCAGCCCAGAAGTGTGTCTTCCTAATGGAATAGAGGGAAACAAAATTTTAATAAAAATTTTAACAAAAATAAATGTTGAATTATATATGTGTAATATATATTGTATGTACATTTTTCAACAATTAGTTTTGAAATATAAATTTAATTATGGCCTAACACAATGCCTGGCACGTGGTATGGGCTCAATAAAAATTTGTTGGATGAAAGGAAGTTAAGAATGAACCTTAGGGTGGGAGGGAGGGAGACACAAAAGGGAAGAGATATGGGAACATATGTATAACTGATTCACTTTGTCGTAAAGCAGAAACTAGCACACCATTGTAAAGCAATTATAGTCCAATAAAGATAATTTTTTTAAAAAAGAAGAATGAACCTTAGGTTATAGAGAACCTACCAGTGGCTCTCCTGCCTCCAGGCTCTTACACATACAAACACTCCACATCACTTTCCACACTCTCTACCTTTAGCTACTAACCATTTGGACATCACTTCCTTCCTGACAGCCCAAGTCTGGGTTGAATGTCTGTTCTTAAATATTCTCTGAAGAACCCCCTTCCTGCCCTCCCTTGGGAAATTTATCTCACTGAATTTTAATTGCCTGTTGATTTATCACTAGAGTTAAGCTCTATGATAGCAGAGACTGCCTAGCACAGTGTCTGGCACATAGTAGGTGCCGTATAAGTATTTATTGAATGAATGAAAGAATCCTTATCATCCACAGCTCTTATAACTATGGTTTTCCTGTTCCAATTCTGCCCTAACCAGTACTATTTATCATCTTTGACTCATCAGCTTCCAATCCGCGTTGGTAATTGAAATTATTCATACAACCAATATTTATTAAATACCTCCAATGAACATGACATAGAGGTAAGGTATAGTAGGGAACAAGACAGACACCGCCCCTGCCCTCATGGAACTTACAGTCTAAAGTGCATGAGCCATTAAAGAAGAAAATAAACAAGTGATTGTGTGACGATAAATTATGAAAATTATGAAAAACATACCTCCATGCCTCCACTGCATTCTTTTTAATTTTCCTATTTAAGTGACATATTTTTTCAAGGGTCACTTGGTTTTCATTCATTCGAGAAAAATTTAATTCACTTATACTATGTACAAGACACTATCCTAGATGCTAGAAATACAACTCTTGAACAAGACAAGCGCACTCACCTCCTTCTAGTGGAAGAGGCAAACATTGAAGCAATTGGAGCGATGGGAGGCGATGGAAGGGTTTTAAGTAAGGAAGGGACATGGTCCCATTTGTGTTTCATAGAGATCTTTCTGAAGATGGGTTGAAAGGGAGAAAAACTGGAAGCAGAAGGCTGTTGCAGTCGTCCAGGTGAGAGGTGACAGTAGTTTGGACTTTAGTGGTGACAGTAAAGGTGGAGAAAGGTAAACAGAGTCAAGAGGTATTTAGAAAATGAAAGTTATTACAGCTTAGTAATATGGCTTTTTAATTGGGAATTATTGATTCTTTGCTATGCCATGTGGATTACCCCCTCTAGATAAATGAAATTAGAAAGGTAGCATAGTGGATATAAGCTTAGGCTCTGAATCAGACCAAGTTCATCATTTACTAGCTGAGTGACCTCAGGCAGTTCAATTAACCACTGTAAAATAAAGGTAATAATAGTAAGTACCTCATAGAGGATTAAAGAAATAATATGTATATAGGTATAAACCCTGTATATATATATATATATATATATATATATATATATATATGCCCAGCATAAGCACTTTAAAATGTCAGAATTTTTATTACTATTTTAGGAAAATTGGTCTATAAACACTAATCTGAATCTGATTAAAATAGAAAAAGCTTACCTGCACCGCATAATAATCTCTTTCCTAGACTAACTGAGCTAGTAATCACCATATAATTGTATGGTATGCCTTCACTAACTAGCAGACCATATTGTGTTCATTCTTTAAAATGCAACAACTCACTTCCGCCTTATTTTATTTTGTTTTTCTTCCAAACCCACCCCACCGGTCACTCTACTCAATTCAATTGAATCAACATTTCTAAATTCAGATGCATAAAGCTATAAGTAGCTTTGGCTTGTCTCTGAGTCTCTTTATATTTGTTTTTCAAGCATATTTACCTAACCTCCCAACCTTTATATGACACAGTTCAAGGAAGGAATTGGGGGCATTTATTTTCATACTTCTGTTCCACAAACATGGCACTCAATAAATATAGTTGTCGGGCTTCCCTGGTGGCGCAGTTTGAGAATCCGCCTGCCGATGCAGGGGACACGGGTTTGTGCCCTGGTCCGGGAAGATCCCACATGCCACAGAGTGGCTGGGCCCGTGAGCCATGGCCGCTGAGCCTGTGCGTCCGGAGCCTGTGCTCCGCAACGGGAGAGGCCACAACAGTGAGAGGCCCGCATACAGCAAAAAAAATAATAAATAAATAAATATAGTTGTCACTTCCCCACTCTATTAGACACCTTTTGTTTTTAAATGGTTTTTTTTCCAACATTAGTGTTCCACCTTAACTTTTATGTTTCCTAAATGGTGAACAGTTTTGTTTTTTATGGCCTAGGCAATGAATATAAAGAGAAGGAGACCTTGGGCTTCCCTGGTGGCGCAGTGGTTGAGAGTCCGCCTGCCAATGCAGGGGACACGGGTTCGTGCCCCGGTCCGGGAAGATCCCACATGCCGCGGAGTGGCTGGGCCCGTGAGCCATGGCCGCTGAGCCTGCGCGTCCGGAGCCTGTGCTCCACAACGGGAGAGACCACAGGGGTGAGAGCCCGCGTATCGCAAAATAAAAAAAATTAAAATCCCATTGTCTTTTCCTACTAAGAGATTTTACCTTCCACATCATCAAATTTCATTTCTCTACTAGATTATACCAATCTACATTCATACGTATCTTCTAACCTAATGCAAGCAAGCAGACAAACAAGCAAAACAAAAACAGAATGAAATGCAAACAAATCCTCCCTATCATACCACCACACCTTTTGGTACCTTCATTGTTCTACTCCCCTTTACAAGTAAAACTCTTCAAGAGAACTGTGATACTATCTCTGATTCCTCTCTTCTCTTTCTCTCCTGAACTCTTCCCAATCATGTGTTCACCTCCTCCATTTCATGGATTTGTCCAGGTCATCAATGACCTTCATGCTGCCAGATCTAATGGTCAATTCCATGTTCTCATCTTACTTGATGCAAGAACTACATTTGACACAGTTGAAAACTCCATTTTTCGTGAGGCACATTTCTTCTTTCTCTGTTCTCCTCCTGACTCATTGGCCAAGTCTTCTCAGTTTACTCTACTGGATATTACTCCCCTTCCTTCTAAATAGGAGAATGCCCTAATGGCCTTTCTATCTAGATATACTCACTTTCTAGGTGATCTTATTTAGGCCCATGGTTTCAACACACTTTACATGCTGATGAATCCCCAGTTTTAAACACAAGGCCCGATCTCTCTCATGAACTCCAGACTCTCAGATCCACCTGTCTACTTGGCATTCTACTTGGAGTTTTATATTAATTATCTATCATGCCTAAGAAATTACCCAGAACTTAGTGGCTTAAAACAGTAATAGCCATTCATTATCACTCACAATTTCTGTGGGTCAGGAGTTTGGAAGCAGCTTGTCTGGGTAGTTTTGGCATGGGGCTTTCATGAAATTGCAGTGAAATGCTGGCCCGGGCTGCAGTCATCTGAAGGTTTTACTCAGGCTGGAAGACCTGCTTCAAACATAGCTCACTCACAAGGCTAGAAAGTTAGTCCTGGCTGTTGGTAAGATGCCTCATTTCCTCTCAATGTGGGACTCTGCGAAGGGTTGACTGAGTGCCTTTGGACATGATGACTGGCTTTCCCCAGAACAAGAGGTCCAAAATAGGAGCTATAGTGCTTTTTATCCTAGTCTTGGAAGTCAGTGACTGTCATTTCTAGTGTATTCTGTTGATCATATAGACAAGCCCTGATCCAATGTGGGAGCAAAGTATACCTGGGTGTGAAAACTACAAGGTAAGGATCATTGGGGGCCATCTTGGAGGCTGGCTACCACTGTGTCCAATGTCTAAGACAATGTCTAATGTCTAATTCATGTCCCAAACTGAATTAATGATCTACCAGCCATCTCTAAATCTGCTCCCCACTCATTTTCCCCCACCTCAGGCCAAACACCTTGGTGTCATCCTTGATTCCTTTTTGTGTTTCATACCAACAATTAATCTGTCAGTAAAACTCATTGACTCTACTTTTAAAATATATCCAGAATCCAACTTCTTCTTATTATCTCTTTCAGTGCTGGTCTAGTCCAAACCACCATCATTTCTTGCTTGGATTATTGCTTCCTAACTGGTTTCCCTACCTCCACTTTTGTCCCCTCCAGTCTGATAACCATGAGGCAGCCATAGTTATTGTGTTTAAAAATAAAAAATTAAATCAGACAATTTTATTCCTCTGCTTAAAACCTTCAGTGTCTTCCAGTTTCACTCAGAATAAAAATTCAAAGTCCTTATCATGGCCAACAAAGACCCCCATGCTCTGGCTTCTAACTACTTCTCTAACCTCTTCTACCATCACTTTCCTCCTGGTTCACTCTGCTCCAGCCCTATTGCTTTCCTCCTTTCCTCAAACTTGCCAAATTAGTTCCTGCCTCAGGGTCTTTGCACATCCCTGAAAAGCTCTTCTTCCTGATATCCACATGACTAACACCCTCCAGACCACTGCTCAGTCCTTCCCCATCACTCTCTCTCCTATCACGTTGCCTTATTTTTCTTTATAGAATGTATCCCCCCCAACATATAATATAGTTGTTTATTTGTCATCACTCTCCTCCTGCTAAAATAGATCTCCAAGAGAATGCCTATTTTATTTGCTGCTGTATCCCCAGGGCCTATAAGAGCGCTTTGCCTATGATAGGTTTGCAATCAATATTTCTTGAAAGAAAGAAAGGCTGAATGCAGGAATTGAAAGAGGCTAATCCATGCAGACTTTGTTGGCCAGAGTGCCTGGCACACAAGGAGTATGAGTTGTTATTATTTGATGTGTCCAAATCCCAAGGGACTTATTCAATTCAAGGAAGAGAGGGCAGTTGTCTTCTAATATCAGAGGGATAACCAGAGGGAACTGGTGTCTGGAAGGTCTACTGTTGCTATTTCCTGCTTAAAAAAAAAAAAAGTCCCTACTGCAGTGGAGCTTTGCACATTCCTCCTGGATGCTTTTCTAATCTGTAAGGATGGCAGACTGACGCCCCTATGAAGATCTCTGAGAATGGTGCATGGACTATTTCTGGTGCACACACATCCAGAGATGCAACTTTCTTTTAAATTGAGATTGTAGAATCATAAGCAGTTGTAAGAAATAATGCAGACAGAACTTTTGCACACTTTTCTTAATTTCCCCCAATGGCATATTTGCAAAACTCTAGTTTTATGATTTTGCAAATCATAATCAGAATATTGACATTGACATGTTTTATGTGTATTCATCTGTGCATGTCTCTCTGTGTGTGTATAATTCTACACAATGTTATCCTCTCTGTAGTTCCCATACGCACCCCCACATTCAAGATACAGAACAGTTCCAATTCAACAAGGATCCCTCATGCTGCCATTTAAAAAACACGCCCACTTTCCCTCCACACCCCCGTCTCTGTCTTCTGCTCCTAAAATTATGTCATTTTCAAAGTATTATATAAATGGAACCGTACAATATGTAACCTTTGGGGATTGGCTTTTTTCCTCACTCAGCAAATTCATCCAAATTGTTGCATGTATCAATAGTTCCTTCTTTGTTGGAGGGAAGCATGGAATTGCATTTCATGGTATACTGTGTCACACAGTTTAACCATTCACCTGTTTAAGGTCATCTGAGCTGATTCTTGTTTTGGGCTATTATAAATAAAGCTGCTCTAAACATTTGTGTACAGGTTTTTGTGTGCGAACATATGCTTCCATTTCTCTGGGATAAATGCCCAGGAGTGTAATTGTTGGGTCATATGGTAGTTGCATGTTTAGTTTTTTTTTTTTTTTTTTCTTTTATTGCAGTACGCAGGCCTCTCACTGTTGTGGCCTCTCCCGTTGCGGAGCACAGGCTCTGGACTCACAGCAGCCATGGCTCACGGGCCCAGCCACTCCACGGCATGTGGGATCTTCCCGGACTGGGGCACGGACCCGTGTCCCCTGCATCGGCAGGCGGAGTCTCAACCGATGCGCCATCAGGGAAATCCTGCATGTTTAGTTTTTAGAGAAAATACCGAAGTGTTTTTCAGAGTAGCTACCATTTTACATTACACCAGTGAAGTGCGAGTGATCCAGTTTCTCTGCCTCCTTATCAGCATTCAGCACTGTCTTGTGGGTTTTTTTCCTTATGTTAGACATTCTTTTTTTTTTTTTTTTTTTTTGGCTGTGTTGGGTCTTCGTTGCTGCGCGCGGGCTTTCTCTAGTTGTAGCAAACAGGGGCTTCTCTTGTTGCGGAACGCGGGATTCAGTAGTTGTGGCATGCGGGCTCAGTAGTGGCGGTGCACAGGCTCCAGGGCACACAGGCTCAGTGTGGCTCGCGGGCTCTAGAGCACAGGCTCAGTAGTTGTGGCGCATGGGCTTAGTTGCTCCGTGGCATGTGGGATCTTCCTGGACCAGGGCTCAAACCCGTGTCCCCTGCCTTGACAGGTGGATTCTTAACCACTGTGCCACCAGGGAAGTCCTAGCTATTCTTATAGGTATTTAGTGTGAAGCAACTTAAAAAAAAAAAATCCCTTTTAATGTAGTTCTCCTAGGAAAACAAACTGTCATTTCCATAACAGAGACTATTCCAATTGACTGACAAACTATTTGGCTGTCAACTCACCTTGACTTTGCATAACTAAGATTCAAGTGACTTTTACTGAAGTGACTTTTCTCTGAGCCAGGTGGGCTGCTCCAGGTGACCCAAACTCAGAAGAGACTGATATTTTGATGCATGTGTTGTTCAATTAGCTGATTATTTACAAATGTACAGACATGAGAGGGTCTGTTTGTAAGCATGAGCTTCCTAGTTTGAAATTCCACCAAAGCTTAATTTAACTGCATGTAAAGGAAGCAAATTGTGATTGTAAGGTTCACAGAGAAAATTCAAAAATGACCCTCAACTTCTCTTATTGTACGTCTGGGACATTCTCAGCCGCAGGTTGGAGAATAAGGACCAAAAATCCCCCCATAATCCCTCCAAAAACGTGGGCAGAATACACTCTGATCATGGAAAGCCTGTCTAATCCTGTCAACACTTGTGTGAAATCACACCATTGACAGTTCTTCCTGGTGGAGGCACAGTTACCCTCAAGCCAAGAAAGTGAACGTGCTTTGAATAAGGATGTTTAGATGTGTTTTCTTCTTGTAGTGTTACTCTCTCTTTTCAATGCCCCATTTTAATAATCTCTTTTGTCTTTAATAAACTGGCATCTTTTTTTTTCCTCTTTGTGTGAAAATAAATAAACTGAGAGAAAAGTCAGTATTTGTCAAGTATCCATTTTAACATCTACCTTAATTAACTAAGGAAAGAACATTTATTTAAAATCAGTTTTACTCTGTATTATCCAAGAGCAGTGCCTAATAGATAAGAATGGGCTCAATACGTATTTGTTGAATGAAATTTGAATGAACTACATAGTTCATATGTCAGTGTTTGCAAGTGAGGTGATTAAGTGAAGGTTACAGATGTGGGCTTTGGAATCACTCATGGTCAAGGCTGGGTTTTTTGTTTTTTTGTGTGTGTGGTACGCGGGCCTCTCACTGCTGTGGCCTCTCCCGTTGCGGAGCACAGGCTCCGGACACGCAGGCTCAGCAGCCATGGCTCACAGGCCCAGTCGCTCCGCAGCATGAACCCATGTTCCCTGAATCGGCAGGCAGACTCTCAACCACTGCGCCACCAGGGAAGCCCAAGGCTGGGTTTTTTCACTCATTAGCTTCTTGACTTTCTGGGATGCAATCTTCTTGTCTATGAATATTGTTTACTATACAGGGGTACTGTGCATGAGAGGCAGAAATTCACTGAAATATTTAGCATAGTGCCAGTACAGGGTATGTACTCAACTTTGGGTTTGATGATCATTTCCAATGCATGACTATTAGACCACCAGAACCGGAGCTCCCGAAAGGCAGTGAATGGATATAACTTTTTAAACTTTTGTCTCTGCCCCAGCCCAGTGCACAGAATCTGGTACCTGGTAACCAGCACTAAGTATAGGTATGTTGAACTAGTACATATCGTGTACTCATTGCCTTCAGGGTAGCCCAGTAACTGCATGACTGAAACCAGTGCCTCATTCATTCATGGACTTCAGATGAATCAGTTCTGTGCATACAACAAATAAAGTATATGGAAAATTCTGGGCCATGGCTACTGACCAAATCGGAACCAACTATTGAGCAAATGGAGTGAGTCTGGCATGGGAGTGGGATGGCCTGTATTGTATCTCACTTCCACTTCTGGAAAAGCAACTCTTCTATACATGCAACTTTCTCAAGACCCAGTTTGGAGTTCAACATCTACATTCAAAATACTAGTTTATATCCATCTATCTATTTTATTCTATTCTATTCAGTTTATAAAAGTAGTAACATCACATTTGAAAAATAGGGGGAAAGGAATCAATTATCCAGGGTCTCCAAACCCAAATATTGCTACTGTAATCATGTCTGTTTTACTCTCTGTGTTTGGTTAAATGATGCCCTTGGTCTCTAGGAAGCTGGTATCTCAGCACCCTTACCTCTTGAAAAATTTGTTCTATAAATACATTTGAAAAGTACTTTGAAATTCTTGCAGAGGAGTGATTTACTGTGATAAAGGCAATTCCTATTCCATATCAATCATGCTATCAAGTTCTTGCCTAGCCCTAGGCCTAATCAAATCACTTTTACATTTCTCTTTTTAAAATTTCTGTCATTTTGGGGTAACACTTCATCTCTGTAGTAGAAAGAAGTAAAGGGAAAATGTGGATAAGCATAAAGCAAGAAGGAGAGGTGAGAGAGAAGAAGAGGCAACGGTCGAATGTGGGAACGCTCTGGGCTTGCTGTTGGAGGATGTGGATGTTACTTCTGCTCCATTGACAGATGTGCAATTCTGCGTAAATCACTCAGTCTCTCTGGGCTTTTTTTCTCATACGCAAAGTTGGGGAGGAGGTGTCAGTGAAGGAGTTTCACTAGATGATTTTTAAGTGCACTTCGCTTTTATCATTCTACGGTAAGGGGTCCACAAACTGCGGCCTGCAAGCCAAACCATATTGCCATCTGCTTCTGGACACCTGCGAGGTAACAATAACTTTTACACTTTTAAATAGTTGAAAAAAAAAATCAAGGGACCAATATATTGTGAAAATTCTCTAAAATTGAAATTTTCACATGAGTTTTATTGGAACACTGCCACAATCGTTTGTTTACATATTACCTGTGGCCTATTTCAGGCCAAGAGGGCAGAGTTGAGTAGTTGCCAGAGACATCATGGCCCACAAAACCAAAAATATTTGCTGTCTAGCCCTTTACAGAAAAAGTTTGCCTACACCTGCTCCATATATGTATAGCATGCCTGCTTATTTTGGGTTGACCTGTCTCTTTTATACAAGGTGTGTGCTCATCAAGTATTTTTCATAGGGTTATGATTATAATGCATTATCCCATATACTGTTCAGCTTTCTAAGAGGAGGGACTCTGTTTTGCTCACCATTGGAATCCTAGCACCTTACACAGAGCTGGTATATAGCAGGTGCTCAGTGTTTGTTGTTAAATAAACTTCTAACACCAGTGCCAAGCCAGTCATTTCAAAACTCCAAAAGGGATTTTTCATCTAGTACAGACTATTTCAGTGATTTCAATTTTTAAAAAATTATTTTTAAAAACTTTTTTTCTGACCAAAATCCTCCCTGCACTAAACTCCCACCGAATTTTAGATAGGCAATGAAGACAGAATTTTTGTAAAAATTGGAATCCTTTTTCTTCCTAAATAAAAAATATATTTAAAATACTGGTAAAATTGAAATGGCCTCAGCCTTTTACAACCGTTGCGCCACGTTTTAAAAATGACGATTATTGGAGTCCAAGGCATGGTTGCCATAGCATTTTGCATAATTTAAGCACAGCAGCAAAAGATACCGGTATGTGAGCCGAGCAAAATGAGTGTGCGAGGAAAAAAAGTAAAATTTTGCGTTCTGTGCGATATGTCGAACGTGAACGTATTGCACGTTGTGTTGCAGATTTACTACAGCTGAGTCATTTCGGGACACGAGTGTGTGCTTCCAGGAAAAAACGAGAGGAAGGATCCAGGCTGAGGGTCTCGTCGGATTCCCCCACGCACTTCCAGCAGCAGACAGCGGTATTCCGCGGCGGTCGGCGGCGTGGTCAAAAAAAAAAAAAAAAAAAAAAGGCGCCGCGGCCCCTTTAAGAGCCACAGCACCTTCTCCAAGATACCATCTTGCACCAGAAGTTCACTTAAGCTCTCTACCTACCTTGCTAAATCCCTCCTCCTTCACTGGGTACGACCGCCGGGCGGGGAGAACGAGCCTTTTCATTGGCTTTGCGCGCACGGCCCCTCTGTCTCCTATTGGTTCTCGCGCCCGCCACTCGACGCTGTCTCCCGCCCTTTTGTACCGTCGTGCTACGTTGAGTGAGGGCTCTTGGGTTAGTTCCTGTTAGGCCCCGGCCGGGGGAGTAGGTTGAAGTCGCCTAAGATGCCCGGTGGGCTGGGGCACTGAGAGCTGTGAAGAAGGCGTGAGGAGGCGGCGAGGGGCGACCCGCGGCAGGCCCGAACAGGAGCGGCGGCCGAGCCCGCCTTCCCTGCACCATGCTCATAGAGGATGTGGATGCCCTCAAGTCCTGGCTGGCCAAGTTATTGGAGCCGATGTGAGTGAGGCAGGCTGGGCCGGGGCTGGCGAACGTGGGCGTTGGGGGCCCGCGGGGGTGTGGGGGGAGGGGAAACGGCGTGGGGGAGGGCGGAACGGAGGGGCCGCGGTCTGTAGGTCCCGGCGACGTCTTCTCTGTAGTACTATCACCATTGTGAGGTTGGGGGGGAGGGAGAGCAAGGGGCGTAGAGGCGGTGTGGCTGGGGGCCGGCGGGGGGGAGGGCGGGGAGGACTGTGAGGGTTTTTTAAATGTAAATATTGGGGTGCTCAAAGGGGTAGAAGGAAGTGAGGGAGTTTAAAACATTGCTCTTTGAGAACTGAGGGAAAAAGCGGGGCTGTCGAGGGATTTTAAAATTTGAATACCGGGATTTTGAAGGGAGTATCAGGATACCAAGGGCTTTACAAATAATATTATTCCGGGACTAAAAGACCTAGAAGCAGAGTATCGAGGATCTTTTGAAAACATGAGGGGAGAAAAGGAGAGTAGGGACGTGGAGAGATGTATAGCGATTACTGAGCTCTAAAGGTTCAAGAATATTGAATTAAAAATAGGGTAGTTGAAAGGGATTTGTGGGCATCGAAGTGTTTTAGGAATTATTGGGAACCTGATAAGCCTATTGAGGGACGTTATTATTGAGGAGTTGATAGTGCTAGAAGAGCTGATGATTTTTAAATACAAGTAGGGGTTGGGAAAATTGAGATTTTTGTAAGCTTGATTGGGGGTTGAAGGGACTACCCTGGTATCTAATATTATTGGAGGACGGGCTGGGAGGGGTATACCGGCAGCTTCTAGGGATTTTTGGATACAGGTATTGGAGTGATAAAAGGCGGGGGTAGTAGGAAGAATGAATTTTGTAAGTCCTGAGAGGGCAACTGAAGACATTGGGGTGTAGGATTATCGGTGCGGGGCTTGTTTTTTAAAAAATACTTTGGGTAGTGTTGTGGAAATATTGCTGGGACCCTTGAAAGGAATAGCGGCGGTATCAACTTTTGGTTGGTTTTGTAATCATTTTCAAGGTGCAAGGTTGTGAAGTTCTTATTTGGGACACTGGGGCACAGGTGGTCTCTGAAACGCATCTCCATGAGCAAAGAGGAAAAGCTGGAGGGAGGGTTGGAGAGAGGTGCTATCTCACCCTCTCGGGAAGGAGGGCATGGGAAGGGATCATTTGCTGCCTGCTTGTCATTGCTCCTTCTTACTTATCCTCCTAGTGGAGGGGAGGGCTTTCTGGCTGAAAGAAAAGGGGTAGATGAAGAGAAGGGCAGGCTTTGATTCATTAGATCAGATCACTTTAGTGGAAAAATGGAGTTTTTGCAGAGGCAGAAAGAAGGGGTAGTTGGGGAGGTGTGGAGGTATGGTAAAGTTGGGGCTGTTGGGAGACAGTTACTTCCCTGTTTGTCTATTTCCTTGTCCTCCTGAGAAACTCTGTTAACTAACTTTTGTTGTTTGCCGTTTTGGTTTCTTGGGTTGGGATGGTAACACCTAGGAAGACTTATCTGTAGTCCAGTGTGTCAGCCTTGTGAAGGAAGTAGGATGGGAAAGGGAGACAGCATTAGGAGCATTGTGATGTCTGAAATGATATTTATTTGCTTTCTGAGGACGAGGAGCGTGTGAGTAGAGCACAGGTATGAATAAATGTACACTAAGGGCCTCTGAGTTTTACATTAGTGATGGTCTGATTAAAGTGAAAGGGACTTCTGGACACTGTTGAAAGTTTTATAGAAGAATATGGGCCTGTTGAGTGTTCATCATACTTTCCCTACACACAGTAACAAGGTTGGAGCACAAAGATGGAAATGAAGGTGGGAAATCATGAAGTAGATTTAGTGAAATTGACCATATATGGAAGAGACTAGAAATAGAAGAAGGTCTATTAGAATATTCTTTACCTTTGTGTTTTTAGTTTTTTGGTAGAGAGCCTTTTGAAAGTATTAAATGTGTACTTTATGTTTTGGATAGAAGGTGACAAGTTTTAACATTATACTTAATTGCTATTTTTTTTTTTTTAAAGTTCCCTGAAATGTTTTGGTCTGGGTAATGTTTTTTGGTTACTTTCTTAATGTCAGAATTTAGTTTGGGTGGGAGCTTAAACCTCCTAAGAGTGTTTTCACTAGGGTTTTTTTTGACTATTTACACTGATTTTTTTCATAGATATTCTGTAATTTTCATGGGTAAAAATTATCTTTCGAAATGATTATTTCTGTTTAGTTTCCCCATTTGTTTTGAGTTATATGTTCAACTTAAAGCTCACATCATGCATCTTTTAAGAAAAATTTTGTTACTTTTTTAGGGTTAAAAAAGATCTAAAGTCACTGCTTAGACTTTAATAATACAAATGATTTTCCTAGAACTACAAAATTAAAGTACTTATTTTTAATTCATATAAGTAATAATTTTGGATGAAGTTGTTAATAAGAAATAGTAAATGCAAATGCCGAGGTCACGTATATTTTCATTCTTAGTATGTTGTCATGGGAGATTATTTTTTGTTTAGACATCCTAAAATGTAATAAATGATATGCTGAAGTGGGTTGTATTTGTAAATTTACTTTTTGCATATTCCAGATTCAAGAAAATTTTCATAGGAGATTGGCATGTTGCTACAACATAGCATTTCAGAGCAGTTGTTAGGCTTTCATATAATGTAGTTGCAGTGGATATGTTGGAATCATACTGTAGCTGTGTACATCATTTCCTATTGCACTTTCTTATTTAGCTTAATTTGAAGTTAACTCAATTTAGGGAGTTCCCTGGTGGTCCAGTGGTTAGGATTCTGAGCTTTCACTGCCATGGGGCCCGGCTTCAATCCCTGGTCTGGGAACTAAGATCCTGCAAGCCACATGGGTGGCCAAAAAAGAAAAAAAAAGTTAACTAAATTTATAAAAGTATTTTATTTTTAGGATGGTCCACCTCCTCATAGTGAAACGAAGGCACGTAACAGGATATTACTAAGCCAGTCCAGTTTGTATGTGATTATTCCCTGTAGACAAATAAGAAATCTCATGCTGTTAGAGCTTATCTGTTTCCTTCCACTCCTTTTGTAGGTGTGGGACATATCTATTACTTTACTAGAGGAAAATCAGAAGGAGAGAGGCTAGAAGAAATGACTCCTTAACTGGCTGTGAGAAACCCAGTACCATTTTTGTTGGCAGTGCAGTAAAGGGGAGAGAAACCATCTTAGTCAAGGAGTTTGTCTCTTCCTACCACTGCATGAACAGACTGAACTCACAGATCTTCTTTGGGGTCCTCATCTTTCTTCACTTTCAAAACCTCCTAGGTATCCTAGTTATAGAGACTGTAGGGATTATGCTTAAGTAGGACATGTTGGGTTTCTTTTTATTAGAAATAACTGCTCATTTTAAGTATTTGGACTCCTTAAAGGTAGGGGTCTAAGTAAACCCCGGGGATAAATCAATCACTAGAGAAATTTCTACAAGTTTTAGAAAATGTTCAGGCAAGCATTTTTCAACAACAAGCATGCATTTCTACCAAAAATGCTGTCTTTAATGAGGAATGTTTTAAGTTATTTATATTATATATATTAAATACATACAAATACATCTAATTTACTGCTGCTTGTTAGGCTTATTGTAAAAATTTGTCTTGTGATGGTCATTTTGTAACATATAGAAATATTGAATCACTATGTTGTACACCAGGAACTAACATAAGTGTTGTAGGTCAATTTTACTTCAAAAACAAACAGACAAACTCATACAAAAAGAGATCAAATTTGTGGTTACCAGAGGTGGGGGGTGGCGGGAGGGGAATTGAAGATAGTCAAAAGGCACGAACTTCCAGGTATAAGATGTATAAGTACTAGGGAAGTGAAACATGACTAATATAGTTAATACTGCTGTGTTACATATGAAAGTTGAGAGTAAATCCTGATTTCTCATCACAAGGAAAAAATGTGTATTTTTTCTTTTCTTTTGTGTCTATATGAGATGATGGATGTTCGCTAAATTTATTGTTTTATTTACATACATTTCATGTATGTAAATCAAATCATTAATGCTGTACACTTCAGATGTATATAGTTCTGTATGTCAATTATATCTCAATAAAACTGGAAGAAAAAAAAACTATGAATAACAAAAATTTGTCCTGATAATGTGTTTTAAAAAGAGTGATGGGGTTTGTAATACTTTTTGGACAGTCGTATCCATCTATTTA
The DNA here is from genome assembly GCF_026419965.1 of Kogia breviceps. Lineage (NCBI taxonomy): Eukaryota > Metazoa > Chordata > Mammalia > Artiodactyla > Physeteridae > Kogia > Kogia breviceps. The sequence continues at coordinate 122,884,028 of NC_081313.1, forward strand.
TCTATCATCTATCTACTTTAGTAGAGCATCATTATGTGACTTAAGGCATTTAGCTTCTAGTTCTATATGTGATTCACTGTTTGATTTTTGGAGAGATTGTCTAACCTTCCTGTATTAAACAGAGTTAATTACTTTAGCCTTTTACCTACCTCACAAATAGGATAAGAGTATTATGATGCAGACTATAAAAAGTGATTTGTGTACCTCAGAATCATTAAATATAAGTGACATTTTATGGTTTTTGAAATGTGAAAATATGTTGAACTCTTTTTGCAAAAATATTTTACTTACTAATGTTAAGCGCTGCTGCCTTTTACAAAGTAATCAGTCCAGTGCATGACAGGGTTAGATTCTCCTTACAGGCCCTATAGGTAGGGACAAGAGTTGCTAGTGAAAGGACTTGGTGTGCAGTTTCTGTGAGTTCAGGTCTTTGTAAAAAAAAAAAAAAGCACCAAGAGATTGACTGTTTCATTTCTGAGTATGATGGAGAAGGCAGCAATAAGGTTCACTGAGGTCATTATGACTCGGTGGTCAGCGGGTATATACTGGGTTGAACTCTAAAGTTTACATGCTGCTTATAGGTTTGCAGTCCTTATCAAGTTAACTGTGACTAGTAATCTCTGCAGTTGCTCAAATGGGAAGAAAAATCACCATGTAGCAGCTGTTAGATCACATCTCCCTGATAAATAAACTACAAGGGTAAAATGAGTATTTTGTAAATATGTTCTTAAGATCAAAAAGTAGTGGTAATTTTCTGAAATGTATATAGTGGCTTTATAGAATTGGTGTGCCTCTAAAGTTCTGTGGGCCTTGTTTAAGGAGACCATTCAGTATTTCATAGAAAGAGACTTATTTTGACCGGAAGACTTCTTGGCAAGTTATAGTATACTAAGTTAAGAAGGTATTTGTTCTTATGCCCTTTGGTCCGCCTCCTAAATGTTTCTGACTTCATTCTCCCTGGCCCAATTGTTGTAGGCTACAAGCCATATATTGCTTTTATAGCCTTATGTTTCCTACCACTGTCTTGTCTCATCCTCTCACAGTGTTGTTACTTCATTATTAATCTTTTTTTAAACCATTTGATATTTTGTACTATAATTATTTGTTTTCATTTCCATCTCTTAGCCTTGTGACTGCAGGGCAAGGTCTGTCTTGCTCAAAGTAATTCCATTACCCAGCAAGATGCTTGGCATTTTGTTAAGACTCAGTAAATGTTTAAATGAATCAATGTCCTCATATGTATATTTAGGTTGGTCACAATTAGAAAAGTAAGATTTTGTTTTAGTATGATTTTCTGGGTGTGCTTAGCTGGGGGCTACTGCACTAGGAGTCATAGTCCAAGTATCACAATGAGATACAACTGAGAGTCATATATTTTCCCCTCCAGATAAATCTAGGGATATTTTCTTCTATATCATATTCATTTATGAAAGCCCCTAATTAATGAAGGGGAGTATGAAAGCTTTCTTTTGAAAAGAAGTAGAAGTACCAATCTTTGTGTTTCATAATACGAGTTAACAGGTTCTTAGAAATTAATAGTTATTTATTCACTTATAGTCTGATAAAATCAACTCAGATTTTACTTATTTTTCCAGTACTTTCTTATCAAAGGAATATTCTGAACATAGATCTCAGTGTCAGACTTCCTGTTTTTTTACTTTTTTATAAGTAGAAATAAAAGCATTGCGTTACAGAAAATGTCGAAGGGACAGAAGAGAATAAAATTATTTGTATATATTTATTTCTAGTTTCTCTTCTGTGTTTGAACTTTCATATAGCTGTAATTAGACTCAAATGTAAAATTAAAAAAAAATTTTTTTTATCTTTGGCTGCATCGGGTCTTTGCTGTGGTACGTGGGCTCTTCGTTGTGGTGCGCGGGCTCCAGGGCACATGGGCTCTCTAGTTGAGGTGCACGAGCCCAGTAGTTGTGGTGCGCAGGCTTAGTTGTCCTGCGGCATGTGGGATCTTAGTTCCCTGACCAGGGATTGGACTCGCATCCCCTGCATTGGGAGGCGGATTCTTTACCACTGGACCACCAGGGAAGTCCCTCAAATGTAAAATTTTTTATCTTGATTTCTCCAGTTGACGTTAGCATTTTAATATTTGTGTATTGTTTCTGTAACCATCACTTTGGATGCCTAATGTTTCAGAAACATTCAACAATAAGAGTGGTTACTTTGACTTTACTTTTTCTGTTAAAAATAATGCTGTTTTTATATAATACATGTATATGTATTTAGTGTCTCTTAGGTACCCATAATATTTTCTACGTTTGGCTTTATTTCCTGAGGTTTGTTTCTCATAGGTACAACTACTAGTCAAAGAGTATGGACATTTTAAAAATAATTAATTAATTAATTAATTAATTAATTTTCGGCTGCGTTTGGTCTTTGTTGCTGCGCGCGGGCTTTCTCTGGTTGCGGCAAGCGGGCGCTTGTTGCAGAGCACAGGCTCTAGGCACGCAGGCTTCAGTAGTTGTGGCACGCGGGCTTAGTTGCTCCGCAGCATGTGGCATCTTCCCAGACCAGAGCTTGAACCCGTGTGCCCTGCATTGGCAGGCGGATTCTTAACCACTGCACCACCAGAGAAGTCCTGAGTATGAACAGTTTTAATGGCTGTTGATACACATTAGGATCAGGAGGTTTTTCTCCTGTGGCCCAGTAGCGTAGTCATTAGTTGTCTCACCTCTGAAACAAAAATCACACAGAGGTAGAACTTAAAACAGCCCACATTCAGAAACATGTAGATTTTTCTGTAAATGGTTGACGTTTAGGTAGCCTTGGCTTTTTCCTAAAGTAGTTAGTGGTGTTTCTTGGCTTGGGGCTTAAGGTAAGGAGGACCTTTACTCTTTGTTTTTGGAATTGGGTATATGTCTAAATCTGTAAAGCTGAGGTGCTAGCTCAGTAGATGTGTCAGTACCTGCAATGGAGATTTCATTTAGAAGGAAAAGGACAAATTTGAGGTTTTTACAGATAAGACATTTTTAGGACAATATTTCTGTTCACTTCCCCTAATAAAAATTAATTCTAGTCAATTTTTATTTTTTAAATTAAAAGATAGATAATTGAAACGTTCTTAGGACATTATTATGCAAGATGTGAATTTTAAGGAATCCTCATTTGTAACTTCCATTAAACTTTAGTAAATTTCTTTTGTTGGTTCTTTATTTTAACTGAAAAGTGATTATTGGTTGAGACTTAGAATACATTAATTTGTTGTGCAGATAAACATTAGAAAAATGTATATGCTGTGATAGATTTTACTTGCATGGAATTGCAGCTGAGTTTTAGTTCCACAGGTAGCTGTCTGCCTGCTCTTGAATGGATCACATGATTTGTCTTTACATATTTACAGATTTAGGTATCTATAAAATGAATAATGATTGATTATGCTGTTAAGGTCTTTTAAAGACTATAGTAGAATAGTAATTTTAGGTGGATATTATTACCTTTTCTAATCTCTTTGTTATAATGGAAGCCCCTTTTTGTCTAGAAACTTGTGTATTTAACATAGCCATGGCTCCAGAATTTTAAAATCTGTTTCTTTCCAAAATGTACTTGTCCCTGTAGTTAAACAGAAATGGATTTCCATAAGCTTTGGTTACAAATGAAGAGCTAAAAGGTTTTAAATACTCTTCTTGGGTACTGCTTTTTGTGTAAGAGAAGTAGGAAGTGGCCCTGCATTTGATCCTATCAAGGATCTTAATCATGCTCAGATTTTTGTGACACACTTCTGGAAGTCTTGTTGGGCTACTATTAGTATTGGTACCATAGCTGCTACTGTACTGTAATTGTCAGTTTTTTAAGATTATATGGTATGTGGTGATGAAAGAATAAATAAGAGCAATCATAAAGGTACAGAAAATTACAGCAAAAAACTTCCTAATGTATTTAAGTTTCAACATGACTCAGTATTTCAGATTGGCAATTTCCTTCACGGTGCATTTATGGATACATATTAGGAGCTGTTAAATTTAAATGGTCCCATTCCTTTGTCTGTAAACATGCTTTTGTATTTGGTACAGAATTCTAACTATCAGTTATTAACAGTCAGTTGTTCACTCACATTAAACAAATATTTAGAATCTGTGATCACTCTTTTTTCTTGGTGTCTAGTCTTTTTTTGTGTGTGTGGTACATAGGCCTCTCACTGTTGTGGCCTCTCCAGTTGCGGAGCACAGGCTCCGGACGCGCAGGCTCAGCGGCCATGGCTCACGGGCCTAGCCGCTCCGCGGCATGTGGGATCTTCCTGGACCAGGGTACGAACCTGTGTACCCTGAATCGACAGGCGGATTCTCAACCACTGCGCCACCAGGGAAGCCCGCTGTCTACTCTTTTTCTACTCTTTTACCTTCTTGTAACTGTTCATCTTGAGGGTTTTTTTTTGGGGGGGGGGGGCTTTTCGCAGGCCTTCTCTAGTTGTGGTGCACGGGCTTCCCATTGTGGTGGCTTCTCTTGGTGCAGAGCACGGGCTCTAGGGCACGCGGGCTCTAGAGCGCAGGCTCAGTAGTTGTGGTGCTCGGGCTCATTTGCTCCGCAGCATGTGGGATCCTCCTGGACCAGGGCTTGAACCCGTGTCTACTTCACTGACAGGTGGACTCTTAATGACTGCGCCACCAGGGAAGTCCCCCATCTTGAGTTTTAACACTGTCACATCAAGAAGTATTTCATCAGAAGCAACCTAACTCTGCATTTGTTTTTCAGAGTCTGAATACTAAATATATGTATAAGGGATCTGGGTTTGTTTAACTCACCTCATTTATCCAGTAATCTGAGTTTTGCCTGTTTCTCACTAGATACTTCATATCCTTACCCAGTGTTATACCTGTTAGGTCGTGAGGCTCCTTGAAAGTCCCTATAACATCGGAGAAAATAACATTGCTTCTTTTCTTCCATTCTTACTTATTTTAAAAAATCCTTTCTCTCTGTGTTTAGAATGTCTTCCTTATCCAGGATCTGAACTTTCTAAGTAAAGGTAGAGATGTAATTTCTTTTTCCTCTCCTCCATTTGAATGTTGATTAGAACTATACTGATCAAACGTCTTACTGTTCTCAGGAGTGAAATGAAGTCTATCTACACATCTCTATTTTAAGGTGTTTATGGAAGTGCCAAGGTGGGCATGGCATGGGTAACATTTTTTGAAGGTGGAAATGCTATATAACCATTTTAGAATTTTAGCAGTTGGATTTACTAAGGTAATCTGTTCATAATTCTCCAAAATGTAATAATTTTTACTTAAAAATTCTAGCTTTCTTTTAATTAATATGTAGCTCATCATCTGTATACTTATACTCCTAGTGCACTTTGACCTTTGCCCATCATTTTTTTAAACAGTTTTGAGTTTTGTAAAATTGACAAAATTGCAATTTGCTCTCTTAGAATTTGGTGCATAAATGAGCATGGATATTTAAAGAACCAGCCTTGCCTGAAACAGTGTTAATATTGACAATGAAAAAAGTTTGCTATTTTATTGGAATTATTAATTTTAAAAGTATACATTAGGGCTTCCCTGGTGGCGCAGTGGTTAAGATTCCACCTGCCGATGCAGGGGACATGGGTTCGTGCCCTGGTCCGGGAAGATCCCACATGCCGCAGAGCGGCTCGGCCCGTGAGCCATGACCGCTGGACCTGCGTGTCCGGAGCCTGTGCTCTGCAGTGGGAGAGGCCACAGCAGTGAGAGGCCCATGTACCACAAAAAAAAAAAAAAAAGTATACATTACACTAGAAAGGAAGTAAGGGTTCTGGTGCTTGTTTTTTATTTACTAATCTCATAAAATTATTGGAAATGTGATTGACACCTTGAACTGAAACTTTTTAACTTTCTGATTGATGGTAGAGGCCCAAGGATTATAGAAGATTAGTTAGATTTGAATAGTGTATTATAGGGATATGATCACTTTGCTTGCATAGTGATTTTATTTACTGTCATTCTGAATTTTTTCTTTTTACCTTCACAACAGTGCTGTGAAGCCACTGTTATGTTACTTAATATGTTATTTAATGTACATTTATGGGGAAAATAGAATATAAATATATGTGTGTGTATAAATATTTTTTATAACATCGAAACTTTCTATTTCATGTAATATATATAAAATGTTAAGTCTGGCAGATTGCCACTCAAGGATCATGCCGCTCTGGCATAGGAGATAATTTTGAATGTCAAAGTCAGGTTACTACTGACTAGGAAAAAAAAAAAAGTGACATAGACAAAGGTTATCTCTGCTGCCCTTTCACCACTTCTCTTGACCTTTCTGTTCTCCCAGATCTTTTCTTTCTTGCTTATAGCTGCTGAAGTGTTTGCCAATAAAATTTAAGGTGACATCCTTCTTGTGTTCTCACTTTTTATCTTAAAAAGATCCTTAAGATACTCACTGAGAAGATTAGTAGTGGAAATTGATTGCCATTTTTAGATGTTGGTGCTTGGGTTTATAGGGAATGGGGAAAGTTGTCGCATCACACTTTCCCTGCTTCTCCCTCATTGATCATGTGGAACAAATAGTTCCTGAGGCTACTGATAGTGCTTCTACAGGCTGGAGTCAAGCTGCAACTTAAGGGTCCATTGCCACTTTTTCCCTGTTACCACTGAGAGCAAATAAATGTAGATTTGGTCCAAAATTCTGAGTATGATTAGAACATTGAAAATAGGAGACATTATTTTATAAGAATAAGCAGAAAAAAAAAAGAATAAGCAGAAAAAGAAGAACTTACTTGTACTATATATATGCTCTTTTGTTAAAATAGTCGCCTTTGTTTGCAGTCACTTTTTAAAATAAAGTTTTTGACTTAAAGCTTTCTAAAATAGGGGTGACTTCATTAATGACATCAGTGTTTGAAAAAAAAATGTTTAAAAATTTTTGTTTTCTCTTTGTTTAACTAGATGTGATGCTGACCCATCAGCCTTAGCCAACTATGTTGTAGCACTGGTCAAGAAGGACAAACCTGAGAAAGAATTGAAAGCCTTTTGTGCCGATCAACTTGACGTATTTTTACAAAAAGGTAATTATTATAGGCCTTCAACCAAGTATTTAAGTAAAGATTTTAAATTTAAAACTTCCTGATAAAATCTTGAAGATAAAGCTTGAAAGGAAGGAAATTGGTCAGGGTCCTTTAAATACTTGAATATACCTATTCATGCTTAATTATTTATTGTGTATTTTGGCAAAACTTTTTTTCCCTTTCTTTCTCTGCTTCTCTCCTATATTGAGGCAGTGGTAACTCAAGTGCTTTTTAGGTGAATGAATCCCTTGCAGCTTGTGGTAGAGCCTGGTTGATGGTTGAGCGGTAGCAATTTAAGGATAATGAAGTTGCTTATTCTTACTGTTTATTAGGACAATGAAGGTATCTGTTTTTCTTCTTCTTGGCTGGGGCTTCTTGATATCCAAGAAGAAATGGGCATGATCCTCTTCTCTTTGTGTCTTTAACTTCATCATCTTATCAAAGTCTTGTCCGTAGTCTGCGGAGCTTACTAGGGGCCTCTCTGCTGCTTCTCTGACCTCATCTCCTACCATTCCCCCTCACTTTTTCTATTCTAGCCACATTGACCACCTTGCTGTTTTTTCAGCATGGCAGACATGTTCCCAGCTCAGGGCTTTTGAACACTGTTTACCCTTGCTTGAAACATGGTTTCTTATGGGTTCTGGTCTCTTCTCAAATGTCATCTCGAGTGGTTTCCCCTGAGCATCCTGTATACAATATAGTATACCCCATGCCCCTAATCATTCTCTCCTCTTCCCAGCCTTGCTCTATTTATTTATTTTTTCATGGCACTTGTTACTCCCTGTCATGTTATATGTTTACTTGCCTGTTTATCTGTGTGTATCTCTTTCCCCACCTCCCCTTTGTCTTTCCATTTGTTGAGATTGCTGACTCAGAACCTACAGTCTTGGCATGTAGAAGATACTCAGTAAATATTGTTGAATGGACAAATAGGAATGTGGATAATTCATACTTACTAGTTGATCTAGCTGTTGGTAATGAGACGATACCCTTTAACTCAAACATTTACTGAGAAAGAAAAGATAGTAAATATGGCTTCTAAATCTGAAACACAGGATTACATATTTTTTTGGGCATTTTTAAGGCTTTTTATACATAATAAATCTAATACAGGATTCTTCCAGTACTGATGAGTATTTTCTTTTCTAAATGTATTAATTTATATTACTTAGTTTTAATTAAAGATAGTCATGATATATGTCTTTTAAATTACAAAAATAGTACATGTTTTAAAAAATGCTTTAGACATACAGAAGCATATGAAGAAGGTCTTCTGATCATGAAGGTTTTTGAATGGTCTGATTAGTTTGTCTTAAAGTTATGTGTAACAAGAGCTCACAATTTTATAGTCATGGAAAATGCTTACTGCACAAATTAATAGCATAAAAAAGTTTATGAAAAGATGCTTTTCTGAAGAAAAATTAATTTGACATTTTAGAAATAGCTATGTAAAATGTGTAATAGTTGCAGTGTAAGCAGAGTCTGTGTTGTACTTCTGATATGCTTTTTAGCTGTTCCTGAGGGGTAAGACCAATGAAAGTGATTTAACTTTGGTTTGAATAACATAATATAAATATTTTGACATTTAATTTGTAATAAATTCATCTGTTTCTCCCCATTCAGTTAGTCTGAAGAGTTACAAAATAGAGCATCCCTTAAGTAAAACACAAAATGCTATTTTCATATCACTTCTCATGTCAAAGTTAATTTTCAACTGAGTTAAAAATATTTTTAATTAAATTTTTGAGTAGGCAGTACATTTAATCTAACAATATAATGGTATGCCATGAAAAGTCTCTCTCACCTCATCTGCTCCCTTCCCACCTCCATTGCACAACTTTGTCATTTTTATGTCCTTTCAGGGTTTTTTTTAATGCAAATATAAATAGATAAAATATTTAATCTCATATCTTTGAGAGTTGATATTATCAGTACACATTCTTTTTATAGCCACTCTATGTTCTGTTCAGTTGTCATATAATTTATTAAATAGTCTTTTATTCATGGACATTTGGGTTGTATCCAATCTTTTACGTACTCAAACAAGCAATCTTGCATATAAATCATTCTGTACATGTGCAGGTATGTTCAAAGGGTTTTAAAACCCAGAAGAGGGGTTCTCCCCCATAAGGGTTAGGCTCATTTTTAGTTCCACCAGCAGTGTATGAGAGATGTCCCACTTTCCTCAGCTTTGCCAATAGTGTTGTCAAACTTTTGGTGTTTGTGTAACACTTACATATTATTTCTTCTCCTAGAGACTTCAGGTTTTGTGGATAAACTATTTGAAAGTCTCTATACTAAGAACTACCTTCCACCTTTGGAACCAGTTAAGCCTGAGCCAAAACCACCAGTCCAAGAAAAAGAAGAAGTTAAGGAAGAGGTAATGCAGAGTTTTCTTTTGCTTGTGGGCGCTTCATAGATCTTATTATCAGTATCATTCTTAGCTGGTAGTTGGCCTCTTTAGAACTCTCTTGATGGAAGTTTCTGGGTTTTGGGCATGGTGCAGATTCTTTATCAGGGCTTCTTAGTTCCTTGGACTTGAGGAGTTGGAAGAATTTCAGATAGCTTGTTTAGTGTTACAAAAAATATTTTAGTAATATTGAGGAGTTCAGGGAAATCTTTTCCAGTGACTTTTAGAAAAAGAAAACTTGGTTAAAAATAGGCTTGACTACCTCAATGAGAAGCACCGCAACGAAGAGTAGCCCCTGCTCACTGCAAGTAGAGAAAGGCTGCGCAGCAACAAAGACCCAACGCAGCCAAAAAAAATAATAAAATTTAAAAAAAAAATAGGCTTGACTGAGAGTAAAGTATTAATGAAACCTCAAGAGAAATCATTACATCATTTTCATGTGAAGAGAAACCATTTCTTGTTTTTTAACCATATAGTTTTTTTTAGTTAATGGAATTATAAACCTCACTTTCAACATAGGAAAGAAAAGGAAAATAAATGTTTTTACAGTGTTGAAGTATAAAAACATGATTTAGATGGTAGTCTAATTGTTTGAACCAAGGAGGAAATTTTACAGAGTTCATTTGTAATTCTTTTTATATATAGATATCATAGTATTTAGTATTACATGACGAGAATATGGGCTCCAAAATTAGGCTGTATGAATTAAAATAGTGGCTTTAAAATAAGTTATTCTTTGTTTCATTTTCATATCAGCAAAATGATGATCATAGTAGTACTTACTTCATTGAGGATTAAATGAGATTTATACACCACCCCCCACCCTGCACCCTAGTCCAGTGCCTGGCACATTAATGTTGGTTATTATATAGAAGTATTTCCCAACTTTTGTTTTTATTATAATTATTTAATAAACTTTTTATTTGGGAATAATTTTAAACTTACAGAAAAATTACAAGAATAGTACCCAGAACACCTGTTTGTCATCTACCTGGATTCATCTATTGAAGATTTGCCCTGTTTGCTCTCTTTTTATATCCTTACCCAGAACTATTTTTTTCTGAATCATTTGGGAGTAAGTCAGATACATCATGACCCTTGATCCTCAAATACTCTGTGTATTTCATAAGAATAAGGATATTCTCTTAGATAGCTTTAGTACCGTTATCAGTTTCAGTAACTTTAAAGTCAATAAAACACTTTTTAAAAAATATTTATTTATTTATTTGGCTGCACTGGGTCTTAGTTGTGGCATGCAGGATCTTCATTGTGGCTTGCAGGATATTTTGGTTGCGGCATGCGAACTCTTAGTTGTGGCATCCAGGATCTAGTTCCCTGACCAGGGATTGAACCCAGGCCCCCTGCATTGGGAGCATGGAGCCTTAGCCACTGGACCACCAGGGAAGTCCCTTAACATTGATAAAACACTTTAATCTACTGTCTGTTTTCCAGTTTTGTCAGTCGACCCAACAGTATCCCTTTTTTATAACATGTTTTTTTTTTTCTCTCCAGTACAGGATTCATTCTGAAGATCACATGTTGCATTTAGTTGTCATTTCTGATACATTTTTATCCTCATTTTTTTTTTTTTTATGGCTACACTATGCAACATGCGGGATCTTAGTTTCCCTGACCAGGGATCAGACCCGTGCCCTCTGCAGTGGAAGTGCAGAGGCTTATCCACTGGACCACCAGGGAAGTCTCTTTGATACAGTTTTAAATGCTAGCTTGATTGAACTGATCCAACATTAAAAGAAAACAAAATGTAGCTATACTTAAAGATCACTTGAGATTACTGTCACTTTTTGTTTTTGGCTCATGCTCTCTAGTTGTCTCATAAAGTCTTTTTAAAATAGAAGGGGCATGCAGCTAGAGATTATCACACTAAGTGAAGTAAGTCAGAAAGAGAGACAAGTACCATATGATATCACTTATATGTGGAATCTAAAATATGGCACAAATGAACCTATCTATGAAATAGCAGCAGCATCATGGACATGAGAACAGACTGGTGGTTGCAAAGGGGGAAGGGGCTGGGGGGGGTGGATTGGGAGTTTGGGGTTAGCAGATGTACGCTTTTATATATAGAATGGATAAACAACAAGGCCCTACCATATAGCACAGGGAATTATACTCAATATCCTATTATAAACCATAATGGAAAAGAATATTAAAAAAAAGAGAATATATATATATATGTAGATGTATAACTGAGTCATTTTGCTATACAGCAGTAATTAACACAACATTATAAATCAGCTATATATCAATTAAAAAAAAAAAAAAGAAGGGGCTCCCAGTATGTTTATTCAAGTAATGGAAATAGGAAGAAACTTTACTTCCATACTTGATAGTGTGTAATTTTTGGTTTAAGGTATAGATTAGGGAATTCCTGGCTCTCCAGTGGTTAGGACTCCACACTTTCACTGCCGAGGGTGCGGGTTCAATTCATGGTCAGGGAACTTAAAGGTATACATAAAATCTTTTTATAATAAGTTAAAATTTTTGCAGCACATGTCCTTTTTTACAGTCATTGAAGGTCAGTGGATTGGAAGTGTCTGTTTGAAAGACAGCTCATTTGAATATGAGGAAAATTGCATTATTTTGAGTTTTGAAAGAACAGTTTAAAAAAACCAAATTGGGGCTTCCCTGGTGGTGCAGTGGTTGAGAGTCCACCTGCCGATGCAGGGGACACGGGTTCGTGCCCCGGTCCGGGAGGATCCTACGTGCCACGGAGCGGCTGGACCTGTGAGCCATGGCCGCTGAGCCTGTGCTCCACAACAGGAGAGGCCACAAGAGTGAGAGGCCCGTGTACCGCCAAAAAAAAAAAAAATTGTTGCACTATTTCATTTTGTATCTTTGTAGTAAATTCTAATTTTGAAAATTATGAAAAATGGGTTTCAGCTTCTGTATATGTATAACTACCCCCAAATGATGCTGTCTGGCGTTTTCCCCATTTTCTAAGCTTTTATACGTAACTTAATTGTCATTACTAACAAATAATAGCTTGTAGAATAGTGTGTAAATATAATAGTTTATAATAATTGTTAGATAACATTGAAGGAAGGGGATTTGAGGTAGCGCACTGCCTTTGGCTAATTATCTCTTTTTCTGGTCTGTGCTCAGTTGATGCAGTTGCTCTGAGCACGGGGGCAAATCTGGGGACTAGCTGTTTTAACTTTCTTCCTTGGTCCCCAGCTACATGGTACCATCAGTTTTACAATAAAACTATTGGTCACACAGGGAACTAGGTGAGAGAATTTGGATCATTGGCACAACTCATCCTGGGGCTGGAAAAACACTTGGTATATATTTGCCATGATTTATGAAGCACAGTGTCTTCTATCTGCATTTGGAAAATTACTTCTGAATTTGCTGTGGTTATAATTAGCTGTCATCAAACCCTTTACCCTGTCTGTCTGAGTTCATGAACATGCGAAAGAATAATCATGAAAATAGTGGATCTTTGATATTATAATTCCTTATTCACACTATATCACAATCATCTGCACACTATATCACAATCACCTGAAACGTTAGAAGGCAGTTTTCTTAGACCCAATGCACAGATTTATGACTGGAAATATGAGAGCCTCTGGCACAGTTTTTCCCGTTTGGTTTTTCTGAAAGTACCTTTATTTCACTTAATTACAAAAAAAACAACCCTGTTTTAGAGACTTTTCAGTACACATCAAAAGGACACAGAATAGTTTAATGAGTTCCCAGTATTCATCACCCCAGCAGCTCATCAACCCAGGGCCAATCCTGCCTCATCCACATACCTATTTAGTATACTTTTATATCTAAAATGGTCCAGTGGAATGGAGACTTTCAGACTTGTATAGCCCTGATAGACGAAGATAATAAATAATTAAAACTTCTTAAATATGTGTGTAATGATCAAACTTCTAAAAGAAGATGTGAGGTAGAAGAATTTTAAGTCAGGTGGACAACATAGAAGAAAAACTTTTAAAATTAGCATGTCTGGTCATAATCTGATTGTATAAAGAAATTTACTTTTCATATTCTTAGAATACTAGGCTCAAAGTAGGTAAGAGGTTTTGGAGTATGAAGTCTTTACATATACTTCATATTAGTTCAAGAAAAATATGACAGTTTAGTGCCGTGTAACTCATTTCAGAGTAAAAGTTTTAAATAATTGTGGAAAAACATATCCTTACTGCAGGAAGTTCTGGAAATTTTAGTTAAAATAGAAAAGAATACAGATTACTTTTGTTTAACTTATATAAAAAGTTTTTATTATGAAAATGCTTGAAAGAAGGCAAGATATAATGAGTCCCCATGAAGCCCTCATTTCATCTTCAATAATTACAGATCCATGGGCAGTCTTTTTCTGTACCTTCAACCACTTTCCATCCTCTTAAATTATTTTTAAACAAATTCCTGACATCATATTATTTTATCTGTGAATACTTAGCAGGTATCTCTAAAAGGTTATATTTTTAAAGCCCCTAATATTCTTTCTTTTTTTTTAAATTAATTTATTTTTATTTTATTTCTTTTTGGCTGAGTTGGGTCTTTGTTGCTGCACGCGGGCTTTCTATAGTTGTGTTGAGTGGGGGCTACTCTTCGTAGCAGTGCGCAAGCTTCTCACTGCAGTGGCTTCTCGTTGCGGAGCATGGGCTCTAGGCATGCAAGCTTCAGTAGTTGTGATACACAGGCTCAGTAGTTGTGGCATGTGGGCTCAGTAGTTGTGGCTCTTGGGCTGTAGAGTGCAGGCTCAGTAGTTGTGCACGAGTCCTTAGTTGCTCCGTGGCATGTGGGATCTTCCTGATCCAGGGCTTGAATCCGTGTCTCCTACATTGACAGGTGGATTCTTAACCACTGCTCCACCAGGGAAGCCCAAGTATTCTTGTCATGTATAAAAATAACAGTAACTCTTTAATATCATCAGATACTTAGTGTTTAAATCTATTTGTTCATAAATGTCCATTTTTTTCCCATTTGTTTGAATCAAGATCTAAATCAAGTTTGTTGAACTGCCTTTTTTTTTTTTTTTTTAATTCCCTCTTCCTCATTCTCTCTCACTTCCCTCTCCCCAGGGTTACTACTACTTTTATTTCGAATACCATGTACTCCTGCTTTTTCATTTTATGTTACAAGAATCACATAGACTTTTTTTTTATCTGTACAAATCAAGCATTTTATTTAGTTATATAACAAGGGAGCACTCCTTTATTCTCCACTTAAATACCATGCTTGAGATTTAAAATCATGTTTGGTAGTGTACTGCAGGATGCTAAATAAGACTTCACCCATATTGCTTTGGATTTCTTGATATCTTTTTATGTTTTCCATCATCCATTAGAACGATTAGTTTAGCTTCCGTAACCTAAACTTGACACTTCCTGGATGTAGAAGGCATACAGTACTTTGTCTAGCTTCCTTGTTAGCTCATTATTTTATGAGATTCATCCATATTGTGTATGCCCTTTGACTTTTTTTAAACAACTTATTGAGGTGTAATTCACCAACTTTACAAGTCACCTATTTAAAATTTACAAATGTGATGATTTTTATTGTACTTAGAGTTGTGCATCCGTCTCCACAATCCATTTTAGAACATTTTCATCCTCCAAAAAAGAAACCCCATACTCATTGTCATCACCTTCCAAGTGCTTCCCTCCCTAGCCCCCACCCCAGGCAATCGCTAATCTATTTTCAGTCTCTATGGATTTGCTTATTCTGGACATTTCATATAAATGGAATTATACAGTATGTAGTCTTTTATAACTGGCTTCTTCCACTTAGCATAATGCTTTCAAGGTTCCTCCAGGTTGTAGCACGTTATCAGTACTTCTCTTTTTTTTCATGGATGAATAGTACCCCATTTTATGAATATATCACATTTTCTTTATCCGGTCATCAGTTGATGGATATTTGGATTAATATGCAAATGGTGCTAATACTTTTTGCCTATCATAAATAATGCTGCTGTGAACGTTCATGCACAGGTTTTTGTTTCGTTTTATGGTTTTATTTCTCTTGTCTCCTTTAACTTTTTTTTTTTTTTTTTTTTTTTTTTTTTTTTTTTTTTTTTTTTTTTTTTGCGGTATGCGGGCCTCTCACTGTTGTGGCCTCTCCCGTTGCGGAGCACAGGCTCCCGACGCACAGGCCCAGCGGCCATGGCTCACGGGCTTAGTTGCTCCGCGGCATGTGGGATCTTCCCGGACCAGGGCACGAACCCGTGTCTCCTGCATCGGCAGGCGGATTCTCAACCACTGCGCCACCAGGGAAGCCCTCCTTTAACTTTTTAAGAATAGTTTTTCCTATTAGAAAAACTAATTAGAAAGTAGTTTAGAAAATTAGTTTCTGGGACTTCCCTTGTGGCGCAGTGGTTAGGACCCTGCCTGCCAATGCAGGGGACACAGGTTCGATCCCTGGTCTGGGAAGATCCCACATGCTGCGGAGCAGCTAAGCCCGTGCGCCACAACTACTGAAGCCCGCGCGCCTAGAGCCTGTGCTCCGCAACAAGAGAAGCCGCCGCAATGAGAAGCCTGCGTACCACAACGAAGAGTAGCTCCCACATGCCACAACTAGAGAAAGCCTGCGTGCAGCAACAAAGACCCAACGCAGTCAAAAAATTAAAAATTAAAAAAAAAAAATACGAAAACTAGTTTCCTAAAATTAGAAAAATTCAGAGTGAATTAATACATGTCCATCAAAAAAACCTTAGAAAATACAGAACAGGGCTTCCCTGATGGCACAGTGGTTGAGAGTCCGCCTGCCGCTGCAGGGGACACGGGTTCGTGCCCTGGTCTGGGAAGATCCCACATTCCGCGGAGCAGCTGGGCCCGTGAACCATGGCCGCTGAGCCTGCGTGTCTGGAGCCTGTGCTCCGCAACAGGAGAGGCCACAACAGTGAGAGGCCTGCGTAACGCAGAAATAATAATAATAATAATAAAATACAGAACAGCAAAAAGAAGGAAAAAGTTCTCCAAGTTGATGTCTTTTAAGTCTCTTTATATCTTTAAATTTCCCCTTCATACTTAGCTATATATCTACCTCTCTTCTTCCTTTCTTCACCCTCTTTTTTTCCTTAAATTTTGTTTTGTTGAAGAAACTCAGTCATTTGTCTTACGGAGTTTTGACTCTGGATTTTGCTGATTGCATCTTCTGTATTTCCTGTAAATTGGTAGAAAGAATGAGTTTTAAATATAGTCTAATAATTGTAGAGTTTTTGTCAGCACCATGTGGTTGCCATATTATGGCTGCCATTTTATGTTGCCTGCGTTTTTTACTGAATTGTTATCTTCTGTTCCATTCATTCCCTTGCTTATTTGTGTATTTTTAAGTGAGCTTCTCCATTAGATGGGCGTTTGTTTACCTCTTCCAAATGTCTTTATTTCATTTCTCTCTGATAAAGGCCATATATTTGTTTTGAGATTAACTTCTGTTTAAAAACTATAATAGAATCACTAGTTCTCTATTTCTGGTCAATCTTGAGTGTTAAGTTTTAAAAGAAGCCTTAACATTTCCAGTAATTCCAATACCATTTTTCCGTAATTCACATGAAATACTTAGTTTTATAGCAGTGGTTAACTTAACCATTTGTTCTCAAAACCTTTTCTGTGAAATAAGTCTGAAGTTCTCCTCAAATGAATAAATGTGAATATATTTTGTAATTAGGAAAACATACACCATTTTACTATATGATACTTAGAAATAGAGATTTGCTATATTTACTGTTTTGGTTTAAAGAATGAGTTGCTGTTTTCCTCCTATTCTCTACCCTAAGTTAGCATTTAAAAATTAACATATTTCTGTTAAAGTAATTTCAGCATCCTTTTTACTTCTCCCTGTTGACCAGCTTTTGGGGATGTGATTTGACTTCAGTATTTCAGTATATTTGTGCCCTCTCGTATGCCAGAAAGATTATCAGGTGGATGTGTTTTATAATTTATAGAAGGACTCTTCTTGTTTCTAATGAATATTTTCATGTAGGTATTTCAGGAGCCAGCAGAGGAAGAACGAGATGGCAGAAAAAAGAAATACCCTAGTCCCCAGAAGACTCGTTCAGAATCTAGTGAACGAAGGTTTGTGTTTATTTTTAATTAGGAAGACATTGATAGCTCACTTTTCAGTTACCTTAGAAGGGCATTAAAGGGATTTTTAACATATGCTCTACTCCTCTCTCTACGCTGATTAAAGAAAGAAAATGTTTTTCCTTCCATTCCCTCTGTTTTTTGTCTTTGTCATACTTTCTCTTCCTTTTATAAACAGTCTTCATTATGTGCTTTCCCCAAGAGCTCTGGGGTGGGAGCAGTCTCATTAGAGAATATTAATAAAATGTTCCATTTTCTTAGGGGTGCTCGGTATTAAAATCATCTGTAGCATTTTCTATTACAAGTAGTGCAGTTTATATGTTGAATCATCAGCCTACCATCAGAAAATTAGTCTTTGTTTAGGAAAACTTTGTTTTGAGCCTTTTGTCTTTTCTAGTTTTAAATATGTTTTTCCTCTGACCCCTCCCCATACTTTGGATTCACCTCTTTTTTTCATTTCTCCCCACCCAGTGTACTGAAGGGAATGTTTTTTTCTTTTTATATAATGGATTAGAGGAATTATATGGTGGTTTTATGGCTTTCTGGAAAAGTATAGAAGCTATGAATTTTGGTGAATCAAGGAGGGTATTTCATACTACTGATTTGTTTTCAGACTTGGTTTCTATAGCATACATATGGCTTTCATATCTGTGTATTATAGGACACGTGAGAAAAAAAGAGACGATGGCAAGTGGAGAGACTATGACCGGTACTATGAGCGGACTGAATTGTACCGTGAGAAGTATGACTGGAGAAGAGGCAGGAGTAAGAGCCGGAGTAAGAGCCGAGGCCTGAGTCGAAGTCGGAGTCGAAGCCGGGGGCGCAGCAAAGACCGGGATCCCAATAGGAATGTTGGTGAGTCCGTGAGGCTTCCCCAAAAACTCCATAGTTGCTTATCTTCCTATATCACAAGGGTGCCAGAGTGTCCCTTAAAAGTAAATGTACCTTTAATATGTCTGAACAATGTAAAATCTGGAATTGTCTCAAAAAACTTGATTTTTGTTACAAAGACAAGGCTCTATTCTCAGGTTGGAGTCAAAGGAGTTTGACTAAAAAGAAGCTATCCAGGGCTTCCCTGGTGGCGCAGTGGTTGAGAGTCCACCTGCCGATGCAGGGGACACGGGTTCGTGCCCTGGTCCGGGAGGATCCCAGATGCCGCGGAGCGGCTGGGCCCGTGAGCCATGGCCGCTGAGCCTGCACGTCCGGAGCCTGTGCTCCGCAATGGGAGAGGCCACAACAGTGAGAAGCCCACATACCGAAAAAAAAAAAAAAAAGCTATCCATAAGTGTATCATAGTACGTGAGTAGACTTAAGTCATGTTGTATAATTGAAACAAATGTCCTTTAGTCAACAAAGCTGTTACTGGAGGAAGAGGGTTGCCTGCTCCCCTACCCCCAACCCTGACTGAAAATAATTGATTTGCTTTAAGGTTGCTTAGAGTATTTAAAATTAAAAAGAAAGAAATTTAAGTAGATTAATGGGATCCCAAGCACTGATCTCCCAGGATAGCAGTTTGGAAGTCAATTCTTGGATAGCATTCTTATTAAGTATCAGTAGAGAAGCAGGTCTTTCTTCATTTTGTATTGATGTTGATGTTATAAAAGATGATTTTATACAAGTTACTGGTCAAGATATGTCACACTGTTGATGGTTCCTAGTTTTAGGATATATTAATAATGAGAGCACTTTGAAATATGGACAGTTCAGTAAGTTTACTTCAGTATTCTCATCTTTCTTTTTCTGTGAGAAAATAAACGTTTAAGAACATAGATGTCTGATCTTATTTGTTTCTTGTTTTTATTTTGTCTCTGAAGCAGAACATAGGGAAAGATCAAAGTTTAAGAGTGAGAGGAATGACTTGGAGAGTTCCTATGTGTCTGTGTCTGCACCACCTCCGAACTCTTCTGAGCAGTATTCCTCTGGGGCACAGTCTATTCCCAGCACTGTTACTGTGATTGCACCTGCGCACCACTCTGAAAACACAACGGAGAGTTGGTCTAATTACTATAATAATCATAGCTCTTCCAATTCTTTTGGTCGAAACCCTCCACCAAAGAGGCGATGCAGAGATTATGATGGTAAAAGTTCTCTTCTATATTGTACCCAAAAGTATTAGTAAAGTAAATGTTGCTAGTAGTGCATACCTTTTCATTACAGTCTGGATTTTATTAAAAGGGATGAATGAGGAGGAGAATCTCTTGGCATATGCTTCTTTACTTGTTGGGTGTAATAGTTTGGCTCTTGTTAACAGAATGTTTAAATTTTACCCTTTAGTTTGTTTTTTGTTGATCTTGTTACTTCAGACACTATAAGTATACCACAAACTTTGGTAGACACTAGGAATTGTAATTTTTTTGTGTGGTATTTGTCCCTGGGAATTTGTTAATAAGCATGTATAACCTACTTACAATTTTAACTTGCTAACTTTCCATTTGAATGAATGGATCAGGCTGTGTGTGTGCATTTATTTTAATTTTTTATTATGGAAATATTAAAATATTTACAGAAGTTGACAAAATAATATAATTAACCCTAGTGTATCCATGATCTCACGTCAACTCATGGGTAGTCTTGTTTTTGTGTATACTTCCACCACTTCTCCCTGGCCTGTATAATTTGAAGCAAATGACAGACATCATAACATTTTTTCTCTAAATGTAGAATGAATAAATTTTTACATTTTATTTATTTTTAAGTAGGGAATAGAATCATAGGATTTAAGCATTAAATCACTCTCACCCTGGTCTTTCAGCCACAAAGATCTCTTTCCCAAGGACAGTTTAATGCTGTTAATTTCTTGTTTCTTTCCAAACAGTCTTTGCATGTGTACATAAACAAAATCATATATTTCCCCCACTTACTTTTTTACATAAATGCTAGTGTACTATATACTATTCATACTTCATTCACACTATGCATAATATTTTTTTCACTTAGCAATATTTCCTGGAAGTCATCCTGTTTTAATATATAAAGAGCTTCCTCAGTATTTTTTACACATCTTAGTATTCTGTATATACAAAAATGTGTTTAAACCTGTTTCTTTTTGATGGCACTTTTGAGGTGTTTCAAATATTTTGCTGTTACAAACAATGCTGCAGTGAATAACCTGGTACATAATGCTTAATTGAATACTTTAAAGTTTCAATTCCTAGATATAGCAAGAATGGTTGCTTTAGAATAATAGCATGAAAGTAGATAGTTGAAAGTAGATCATCTAATTCAAGTTCCTTATCCCTCCCCACCTTTGTTAAATTATTTAAAATATCTGAATTTTTATTATGAAAACTTAATAGCAAATGGGTTAATCTAATAGTGGTTGGTAGCCTGTTTTTGATCCAGTTATTTGCTATCTCAACAAAGTGTGGTCTCACAGTATAAAAAGTAGAGAGTACACCTGGCCCTACTTCAGGGATATGCAATGGTTAACAGAGTAACACTAAGAAGGCTTTAGACTCCTTGGAGAAAAAATACTGCATAAATCAGATTGGTGGGTGTTTCAGGGACTTGTTTGTTTTCTGAACTCTGAGTAAATCATATAAGATTTATCTTTTATTCTTACAGAAAGAGGATTTTGTGTACTTGGTGACCTTTGTCAGTTTGATCATGGAAATGATCCCCTGGTTGTTGATGAAGTTGCTCTGCCAAGCATGATTCCTTTCCCTCCGCCTCCTCCTGGGCTTCCTCCTCCACCGCCTCCTGGAATGTTAATGCCTCCAATGCCAGGCCCAGGCCCAGGCCCAGGTCCAGGTCCAGGCCCAGGCCCAGGCCCAGGTCCTGGCCACAGTATGAGACTCCCTGTTCCTCAAGGACATGGCCAGCCTCCGCCTTCTGTTGTGCTTCCCATACCAAGTAAGTATATGTTGAATATTTCTTTAGTGGAGAATTATATTTAGAAGAATCCATCCCTTTTACCTAACTTGACACTGGATTTTAAGTTTTTGAAAAATAAATTATTAATAGAATTTGGAATATATTCCCATAATTAAGATGTTTTTCTTTTTTTTCTATCCAGTGTTACATTGCATTGTTTGTAGTACTTCCAAGTGTAAATTTTATCAATAGTGACCTAATCTATATTGACCTGGAGTCAGAATCTTGCTAATTGATAGCATCTTAAGAAAGCCAGTGTTTTGAAGAGGTCAGAAAAAAAATGAATATGCAAGTAGTTTAGTGAATTTCCGTCTTTAAAGAAAATCTCTGCGAGAATATTGAAATAATCTTTAAAACATTTTATTATGGAAATTTTCTTTTTTTCTTCCAGTTTTATTGATATATAATTGACGTACAGTACCGTATAAGTTTAAGGTATTCAGCATAATGATATGACTTGTATACATCATGAAGTGATTATCACAATAAGTTTAGTGACCATCCATCATCTCTTATAGGTACAAAATTAAAGAAATAGAAAAAAATTATTTTTCTTCTGGGGATAACTCTTAGGATTTACTCTATTAACAACTTTCATATATAACATACAGCATCATTAATTATATTTATCATATTGTACATTACATCTCTAGTACTTAATTATCTTATAATTGGAAGTTTGTGTCTTTTGACTGCCTTCATCCCATTCCTTCTCCCCTCTATGGAAATTTTTGAATATACACAGATGTAGAATAATAATATACCATGTACCATCATCCAACTTCAGTGGTTATCAGTATTCAGCTGTTTTTGCCTCATTTATTCCTCCCCTTCCCCCCCACACAATTTTTTTGCTTTTTTTTTGCTGAAGTAAATTTCAGATGTCATAGCATTTTCACCAGTATGTACTTCAGTATGAATCTCTTCAATGATAAGGACTTAAAAAAAAAAATGATCAATATGCTGTTACCACATCCACCAAAATTAAGAGTACGAAATGTTTTAAAATGGTCATTTAAAAAAAAACAACAGTTGCTGGTTTAGCAGAAACAGAAATAAGACTAAATTTTTTAAATGTAACTGAAAAAATTCTGGGCAGTCAGTTTACATGTGTACAAAGACATATAATGTTTTAAGAGTTGGCAAATTATTTTAAAAAATGGTTGCCATTCAGTTTATTTAAGTTATACTTTTTCAATTTGGGGTTTTTTTAATCTTAATTTTTAAAATTATTGCAAACTCACAAGAAGTTGCAAAAATAGTTTAACATGATTCCATGTACCCATCACATAGCTTTCCTGCAGTAATATTCTTTTTTTTTTTTTTTTTTGCGGTACGCGGGCCTCTCACTGTTGTGGCCTCTCCTGTTGCGGAGCACAGGCTCCGGACGCACAGGCTCAGCGGCCATGGCTCACGGGCCCCGCCGCTCCGCGGCATGTGGGATCTTCCCGGACCGGGGCACGAAGCCGTGTCCCCTGCATCGGTAGGCGGACTCTCAACCACTGTGCCACCAGGGAAGCCCAGTAATATTCTTTATAAAACACATTTCATTAAAGTTGTTAAAGATTCAGAGACATTTAATGCATAGATTTGGTCAATAGCAATATGGTTATTTTAACAGTGTTTGTTAGTACTTAATATTGTCACATGAATGGTATAATTATGAAGCTCAAGGTGAGATTTTATTTCCCAGATTAAAAGGCATCTTTGATTTATAGGAATTCTCACAATAAAAGATCTTAACCTCATTTTGGGAACATATCTGTTTAAAAGTTAAATCTAAGAATGTCATTTCCCCCCAACATTTTGCTATGAAAAATTTCAAGGAAACAAATACCATCTAGGTTCTACAATTAACATTTTACTATATTTGTATTATCACATGTGATCTCTCCATTTTTAGTTTTGATGCATTTCACAGTACGTTGTAACATCAGTACACTTAAACGTGTTTATCATTAACTTGAGAGTTCTGTAGAACTCTACCACCCCAGAAAGTTTGTTCAGGTCCCTTGGTAGCCATTTTGTACTCCCCCTCCAAATGCAACCAGTTCTGCCATTTATCGACCCTAGATTAGTTTTGTCTGTTACAGAACTAAAATGTCATTTAAATTAATTATGTACCCAGTGCTTAAGCCTGCACATATCAAATTCCTTAATTCTGTTCTAAGCCAGAGTAGGTATTTTAAGTGTGAATATCCAAATTAATACTTGGTGTAGTGAGTATTTTTGTTAGCTAGGAAACATTAATGCTGTACCTTTCACTTTTGGTTGTCTGTAGGACCACCTATAACACAGTCAAGCTTGATAAACAACCGTGACCAGCCTGGGACAAGCACAGTGCCCAATCTTGCACCAGTGGGAGCAAGACTACCTCCTCCTTTACCCCAGAACCTCCTTTATACAGTGTCAGAACGTAAGTATATGTTTGATTTAAAATTGCTAGGGTATAGAAAAGCCAATTTTCTCAGAACAGTCTTACACTTAAAAAAAATACAATTAATTTCTATTTTTATGGACTGTGCTATATAAAAATTATATTTGTGTTTACAGGGCAGTTTACTGTGTGGTTATGATATATAACTTTTAATTTTGTGTGATAATGGGAGAGAAGGGCAAGGCCTTCTGTATTGGAGAAGTCTACTCTGCTGTAGAGTAGCAACATTCCTCCACTAAAGGAATTTTATTTTGAAGTTTCTGTTCAAAAATTGTTCCTCTGATTGAATTTCCAAAACATAAGGCTTATCTCCTAAGAGTATACAAAAGGTCCAATAAAATATACCTAATTATTTAACTTGTAATGTTGAAGTGAAGATAGCATCATATAAACTGTAATATTTAGTGGTTAGGTTGTTTTGTAACATTTATGTTTAATAATATGTTTTTCTTGGATACTAATCTCTTTTATTTCTTAAGTGTTTTTTTTGTTGGTGGTGTTGGTTTTAGTAGACTAAGGCTTAAGAAGAATTTTCTTCAAAAACATAAAAATAAGGTAGTTGGTTGTTTAAAATGTCAGACTGTGAGATTTTCTTTACAGAGCTAGGTAACTTTATAGATAAATTCATCTTTTTTTGTAACTGTGTTTATCATAACCATTTCTTCATCTCTGTCATGACCTGGAGAGGCAACTTAGAAAAGTAATTAAGCCCAGGTTCAAATTCTGCTTCCATCACTTATGTCATTGTGACCTTAGGCAAGTTATTTAACCTCTTTGTATCCTAATTTCCTCTTTTGTAGAATAGAAATAATAATAACTTTACCTCATTAAGGTTGTTTTGGGGAAGAAATGGATTAATACCTATAAAGCATCTAGAATAGTATCTGACACCTAGCAAGTTACACGTAAGGAATAGTTATTATAATTTTGTAGTTATCATTGTCTCCATAAATTTCAGCCTCTCTGAAATCAAACCTGTTATCTTCCCTTAAATCTCTACTACCTCCACAATGCCTGTCTTTGTTAATGGAAATAACACCCACCTTATCACCTAGAATTGAAACCCTGACATGACTGACTCATTGCTTTGCTTTTTTATATATAGTTAATCGAAAAATTCTTCCTCTTTTTCTTTGAAGCATCCCTTTCTCTCTATTCCTGCTGTGGCTTCTGCCCTCATCCCTGCTTGAATCACTTCACATTTTGGATTATTGCTACAATCTTCTTGACTCCATTACGTTTCACTCCCATCTTCCCCCCACGTCACACCACATAATGCTGCTAAGCTAGTTTGCCTAAGAAAACCAGCCATGACAGTTCCTTATGAGAACTCTTCAGTGGCCATTATTTCCTCCTAAACCATAGATGAACCCCTTTCTATGGCTTCTCTTTCTATAATCTATTCCTCACTTCTTGGTAGTCTGTTTTCACTATTCCCCCATGTGTATTTTCTGTGGTCGGGCCAATTATAACCCTGTCTGTGCCCCTGTCATGACTCAACTTTGTTTTCCTTTCTTCGTTCTTAGTAATGTGCTCTCTCTCCTGTTTTTGCAAGACCCAGATCTTCTAAGTATATGGGGAACATTATTGCTCTGTTCTGAACTCCTACAGTACCAAAAAGCATTTATTACGTGATGACATATAATTGTATGTAGGCCTACTATTTGATTTCTTTTCATTTATGTAAATCTTATGTTCAGCTGTTCTTCAGAACAGAAAGCACATCTGATAGTTAAGTAATTGTCCATACTGTTTCACTTTTATTATCTCACCGTCTTCTAATTACTATAGTGTCTTGTTGCAGTGCTCATTTGTTTTACTGCTTCTCTCATTTTTTTAATTATGGGAAATTTCAGACATATATAAAAATAAAGAAGGTAGTATAATAAACTGCCATGTTCCCATCACCCAGCTTCAACATGTTTGATGTTGATCAATCTTGTTTCATCTATTCCTCCCTGAATCAGCTCTTAACATTACTTCTTAATGCCTTTTATTTATCTGAGAGTCTTTTGCAGATGACACATTTTCATATTGTTAAATTTAACATTGTGACTCACAATAAAAATTCCATTTTGTTTTTAATTTCTAAAAAATCTGGCAATTACCATTTATTTTAATATTGTTAAATTTAACATTGTGACTCACTCTATAAAAGTTCCTTTTTTTCCCCCAGCATGAGATTTTTATTTTCTATTTCAGATAAGTTACGAGGAAATGTATATCAAATTTTGTGCCCTGAAGTTCAGCTTTTTTTTTTTTTTAATTTTTATTGGAGTATAGTTGATTTACAGTGTTGTGTTAGTTCAGGTGTACAGCAAAGTGAATCAGTTATACATATACATATATCTACTGTCTTTTAGATTCTTTTCCCATATAGGTCATTACAGAGTATTGGGTAGAGTTCCCTGTGCTAATACAGTAGGTCCTTATTAGTCATCTGTTTTATATACAGTACTGTGTATATGTCAATTCCAATCTCCCAATTCATCCCTCCCCACCCCTCACCCCTTTCCCCGCTGGTAACCACAGGTTTGTTTTCTACATCTGTGAGTCTGTTTCTGTTTTGTAAATACATTCATTTGTACCATTTTTTTAGATTCCACATATAAGTGATATATGATATTTGTCTTTTTCATCTGACTTCACTCAGTATGACAAAAATTCCATTTTGATTTTAATGAAAAAATATCTGGCAGTTACCATTTATTTCAATGACTTAGCCTAATATTCATTAATTCACCAAATATTTATTGAGTGCCTACTATGTGCCAGGCATTGTGGTACACCCTAGGGAGCCAAGATGAACAAAATGTCTGACTTCATGTATGAAGATGATTTTTCTGTTAGTTTTTAAAGCCAGACTATTTTTGGTATATCAGTAAAGTCCTTTTAGAACTAAAGTTTCAAGTTTCTATTTTTCAGAGGCTGATAACATTTCTAAGAAAATTTTGGGAACCAATACAGTTAATAGCTTCTTATTTTGCTGTGTTAAGGACTGCATATGAAGACATCTAATATTTCAATTTTAAAAATACATTTTTATACCAAATATACATTTTTATGTATACATTTTTATACCAAAGGACTGTCAGAATAAACGACAATCCTTTTAAATTTGGCTTTATGAAATATCACATTTTTTTCCCATTTTTGTTTCAGACCAATAAAGGGCAATAGCTTCCTATTGGCATTTGTGAATTAGTGCTTTAGTAGATAGTCTTATATGCTGTGTCATTGTTTATAAAGAGATTTAGTTGGTGGGCAACTGAACATTTTGAAACTTATAGAATATTCAGTATTGGGAAGTTTAAAACTCTACTATGCAAACTGCTTTCTTCCTTCTTAAAAGTTAAAATGGGATTCCAAAATTTAGAGAGAAATTTGAAAACCTAGGAGATAGTTCCTGATAGTCTAAACATAAAAAAATTTTTTTGATGAGTGTAGTTTGTTATTTATAAATTTTTTGTATCTTTCTATTCAGTTGATTTTAAAACAGCTTTTTTAAAAATCACCTTTGAGACAGATCAGTTGAATTCTTCAAATTGTTCAGGTTTACTTTTTAAACACTATAGTTTATAATTTCAAAAAATTAGAACTTGCTTCAGTTCAAATGAAGTTAAAAAAGCTGTATGTATGTTTGCAATGTAATAGAGAACTTAAGCCATCCTTAAAGTTTTACAAGTTGGGAAAGTTTAAGTTACAGATTTTTGGTTATTGAAACTATCGTTAAAATTCACAGCATAGAAAATGTGTGTAAGTGAAGAACAGCATATCAAATGGTATTTAGTTGTGAAAATTATGTCAATAGGGACCCAAATAAACATAGAAAAATGAAATCTGGATTTTTGGAGGTAAGAATAGGAGTCTTCTCAATGCTAGGTACTGGGAATATACAGATGAATAAGAAATGGTTTTTCTCCTAAGAAAGCTGAAAATCTAATAGTGGGAAAGAAATATGTTAAAAATTACAAAGCCACAAAAATCAATCACAGTGTATTTTGCTATTAAAAGTAAATGAACAGAGTGCCTCAGAAATACAGGTAACAAAGGAACTAATTCTACCCAAAATAAAACCTTCAACTAGTCTGTAATTATCACTCATTTTTGAAGAGGTCAATTGAATGTTAAAAGAAGAAAAAGAATTACCCCACTGGAAAACTGGGTTGGATACATGGGGCTCCTGGTAATGCTATTTAAAACTTAATGTCAGAAATGGTTATAATTTAGAAAAAGCTCTGAAATTTGGTTTTTGTGGAGTTAAGATGTCCCATATACTCTGAAAAGGACTTAAATAATGAAACGTAGTTGGAATTGTATGGAAAAACACCTATTAAAGTCAACTATTTCCTTTGAAGTACTTAAACATTTTACCCAAATTTGAAGTCACCAATTCAGTGTATAGTTTTGGGGTCTTGGGTTTTGTGGGTTCCCCCTGCACAGCACAGGACCATACTCCCTTTTCTGCCTTAAATTTGACGTGTTTATTCTGCTTCTTTTTTTATTTTTTTAATTTTTATTTATTTATTTATTTATCTTTTGCGGTACACAGGCCTCTCAACGCTGTGGCCTCTCCCGCCGCGGAGCATATTCTGCTTCTTTGAAGAAGTAGTAGTATAAATATTTTGTAACTGCTAACTAAACTCGTTGTACTGGGTATGGGAAAGAGTAATAGTAAAATATAACATCCTAGATTTTAGAGACTGATTCTTAGGTTGAAGGCAGTTGTCAATCTTCAAGTGAATTTACATAAAATACTTTTATCTTTCGGGAAATACATTTCCTGTTATTAACTATGTAAAATTATTAAAACATTATATTCTTAAACGGGAGATTCCTCATTTAATTCTGTGGAATATGTAACATTTTTCTGTGCACAATCGGGGATTTTGATGTCTAGAAAAGTCATTCTCCAGTAGAGTCGTTGTATATTGTCTAGAGTTTCTCTCCCCTTGTGTGTTACTTGGATTTGTGTTGCATTAGTTGTCATATTGCCCATTTCAAGTAATGTCTAATGAATATCAAATAAAGGTATTTATCCAAAGAAATACATAATTGTCATTGGGATACTTTTAGTAAATAAACTTTCGTCCCTTCTTTAAGTATTGAGTCCTACTATGTGCCAGGCACCGTTTAGGCCCTGACCTTTAGAAAGTGTGCCAGGGACCTTGTATTCTAATAGAGAAGACACATGATAAACATGGCCAATAATTGGAAGGTATAGCTTTTTTATTTTTTCTGATTGAGCTTTTAGTTTAAAACTCAGGGGGACTTCCCTGGTGGTGCAGTGGTTAAGAATCACCTTCAGTGCTGGGCACACGGGTTAGATCCCTGGTCCAGGAAGATCCCACATGCCACGGAGCAGCTAAGCCCGTGTGCCACAACTACTGAGCCCACATGCCACAACTACTGAAGCCTGCATGCCTAGAGTCTGTGCTCAGTAACAAGAGAAGCCACCGCAATGAGAAGCCCTCACACTGCAATGAAGAGTAGCCCCCACTCGCTGCAGCTAGAGAAAGCCCGCGAGCAAAATGAAGACCCAACACAGCCAAAAATAAATAAATTTATTATTTTAAAAAACAGGATTTTTTTTCTTGTGAATATTCTTAAAGACAAAATCAGGAAAATTACAGAGTAGCTAAAATTTTAGTTTGAATAGACTGTCTTCAACTGACTAGAGTTAACATTAAAAATGTGAAAATGTTGCTGTCAGGCATGTGAGATATATGAATGACTCAAGATAGGAGTATGAACTTAGGATGTTTGCAGTTGGAATTATTTAGTCACTCTACACTGATCAAAACTAAATTGAATGAACCTGGGAAGTATACTCAATATCTTGTAATAACTTATAATGGAAAAGAATCTTAAAAAGAGTATATATATACATACATATATATGTTTAACTGAATCACTGCTGTACATCTGAAATTAGCACAACATTGTAAATCAAATATATTTCAATAAAAATTTTTAAAATAAATTGAATGAAGCTAAATTGTGACTGGCTTATCTTCACCATTATTGTAACCAATTTGATTTTTAAAAAAATTTTATTATAGAAAATACAAATACAAGAGGAGAGCAAATAGTGTCATTAATTGTCATTACTCATTTAGTGGCTTCAACATGTATCAACATATGGTTAATCTTGCTTTATCTGTAACTCACTCCTTACTTGATTATTTTAGAACAAGTCCCAAACATAACATTTAATCTGTAAAATCTTCATTATATATCTCTAAAAGATAAGAGGTAAGCACACATGCACACAATTACTATACTTTATCACAATCCCAAGATATTTATAACAGTTATTATTATCAAATATCCAACCAGTGTTCATTATTCCCAGTTGTATCATAGATGTTCCTTTATAGCTGGTTCATTTGAAGCTGGATCCAAATAAGGTTACATATTACATTTAGTTAATATGTTTTTAAGTCTTTAATTTTTTTTTAAAGTCTTTAAATCTATAACAATTTCTCCTACCTCTTTTTTTTCTCCTTGACATTTATTTGTTGAAGGAACAGATCATTTGTCCTGAAAAATTTTTCCACAATCTGGACTTGGCACATTGCATCCCCTGGTGTTATTTAACACATTCCTCTATCCTCTGTATTTCCTGTAAATTAGAGGTTTAGACCTAGAGACTTAATTAGGGTCACATTTGCTGTTTTTTTCCCCCTTATTTTGCATGAATATTTTATTGATTGGTGTTTTGTACTTCCTACTGCAGTATATCATGATGTACATAATACCAAGTTGTCTCCTTTCTGTGTTACAAATATCGATCACTGTGTACAGGTGTTTTCATCCTGATGCATCCGTTTAAAAAGTTGCATGTGGTTATTTGTGATCCCTGCCTAGATCTCTTGTTTCATTTGGGGTTATAAAAGTGTGATACTCTAATTCTGTGATTTCTTCTACATTTATTGGTTGGCATTCTACAAAGTAAAACTTGGGAGTTAACCACTTCTTTAACCTGAAATTCACTTTTTACAGGAAAAGCAGGATAAATGCTTATGTCCTTTCATTTATCACTTTTCAGAAAATGAGTTTGTTTCCTAATATCTTCCAAAGGGACCACTGTATTTCTTTTAAGTATCATTATGAACTCATGGATTTCTAATGTTTGGTATGTTTCACCCCATTATGGCCTTTTTTGATGTTCAAATTGTCTAGTGGTTTTTTTTTTTTTTTTTTTGTGGTACATGGGCCTCTCACTGTTGTGGCCTCTCCCGTTGCAGAGCACAGGCTCCAGATGCGCAGGCTCAGCGTCCATGGCTCACGGGCCCAGCCGCTCCGTGGCATGTGGGATCTTCCTGGACTGGGGCACGAGCCTGTGTCCCCTGCATCGGCAGGCAGACTCTCAACCACTGCACCACCAGGGAAGCCCCAAATTGTCTAGTTTTTGACCATGGGGAGCCTCTTCGTGTTGGTTTTGCAGATTGCTTTGTTTTGTTTTTGAGATTTTAGTGTTTGGTAGCCATCTTGCTTTTGGAGGGACAGGGTGTACTAAGGTGTACCAGGCTCATCTTAGAAGTTTTCTAACCAGTCCTAGAATCAGCCTTTTATCTGAGGAACGGTTTCTTTTTGAAATAGTATTTAGAGAGCTGAATAGATGTTGTTAAAGAAAATCAGGCCTCATTTGAATAAACAGCCATCTTTCTGAAGTGTCTGAATGCATGTTCTTTGTCACTCGTTTTAAAAAGACATTGTACAAAGTAGCCTTTTAGTTTCTAATTTACTTTGAGACAGTTATTAATTAAATACACATGGTACACTGAGTGCTGTATCATAAATTTAAACTAGTCATATGGACTGAGATTGTACTTCCCATTTTTCTCTTTAGCTCACTACTGCATTCTGCAAGGAATTCTCTGCAGTAGGTCATGCTTAAAACTATTTTCAGATCATTGAGGATATGTTAAACTGTTTTTGCAATGTAATGATTGATCCTTTTTTCAGTTTTGAAGGGATCGGTGCTAAGCCCCCAGTTATGTGGTCTGCTTATACAGTATGATGTGTCACCTCCTCTGCTCCATATATAGGAAGAGAAGGGTAGTAAAGTTTAGCACATCTATTTCTTCTCTATATTTACTGTGAAATCAAGTGGTGCTTTGTGACTTGTCTTATCAAGGTGTATTAAAAGTCTTCTGGATTGTTCACTTTATAAGGACATTTCATCAGGTGTAAAAAAATTCTAAATTCACTTTGTTTTGTGTCACATAGTGAATGTCTGTCTGACTTTAGATATAAAATATTGAGTAAATCTTAAAAATAGGTCTCATACGAGGTAGTCAGTGAAAAAGATACTATTAAATAACCAACCAAAGGGGGGTTTTGCTCCTTGATACCTTGTCTTTTTTAATCTTGTTGTACAAAATTTGGCTTCATTGTTTCTGACATTTCTTGCATCTGTAAATATAGATTCTAAATGTGCTTTCTTTCCAAAAGTGGTCCTTAATATCTGAGGTAATTTCATGTATACAGTGGCTAGTCTGTTCACCTGGGATTTTTTCCTTTTATTCTTTCTCTGTGTTTGTTATCCACCTGCTCGTAGGATAACAAATTTTCACTGTCGTGTTTAATTTTTTCTTTTGAATATTTCTCTGAGGGTATGCTTGTGGTGGCTTTTTTTTTTTTTAAACTTCCTTTATTATTTTTCTTTTTTCTGCTCTCAGATGTGGGAGTATAGTTTGTGCATACCTGAAATTATATGAGTTTGGGAGGAGTGTTTTTATTTTTTTTAAATGGGTATGACAGCTTTCATAGCCACATGTCTCATTGGATACAAAACTCTACATGAATAATAGCTCAAGATTCTGTTGTCTAATAACTTGATATGGTTGATTGTTCAGTTTTGGGTAAATCAGCACGTAATTATTCCATTTAAGATTATAAAAAATGGACGTTTTGCAGTCACACTATCTAATTCTTACTCTTTGTACCTCGATGCATCCTAACCAGTTGCATGTCTATTTCTTGAGTTAGAAAGAATCTTAGTAACATCTTTCTTGAGTACAGTTACCATTGGTATACTTTCTCTGTTCTTGGCTCAAGTCTCAGGAAGTAGATCATTGCTTACAAGAAGCTTGTGACTCTCAATCCCAGCTGCCCTCCTATTCTTTCCTCTGTAGGACAGCCCATGTACTCTCGTGAACATGGTGCTGCTGCATCTGAGCGACTTCAGTTGGGGACACCGCCTCCTCTGTTGGCAGCTCGTTTGGTGCCACCTCGAAACCTCATGGGATCCTCCATTGGGTACCATACCTCAGTCTCCAGCCCCACCCCTCTGGTCCCAGGTAAGCTTTGCTACAGATGGCCATCCACCTCTGATCTTTTGTACCATAAACTGGCCAACCTAAGAGGTGATCTGGTATACTGATCTGCTCTCACAGATTCCCATTAAAACTCCTAGGTAGTTTTATTTTCTATTTCTCTGCTTTGGTTTGTCCCTAGTGGCTCCTAGATGATTAGGTCTCCTGTGTGTCTGTCATCTCTGGTGTCCTTTGTATTTACTTTCCGTGCCTCTGTAACTAAGGTCATGCTAGTTCCTTGAACTAGTTTCTAATCTGATAGATAGGAAGAGAGTATCTACTTGAATGGTTTCTAATCAGTTACATGTTACAAGAAAACTAGGTTAATTTTTCTTTAAAACAAAACAAAAACTGGTTTCTTCCTGATCACGGATGAAAATGTCTTTTTCCTGTCTGTCCCTTGTTGTATGGAATGGCTGTGTATAATGTGATTTCTTGAAACCTCTTCCCTCCTATTGACACGTACATTTTAAAGATCTATGGAGTGCTTTGAGGGTGTCTCATGAGGTTTTTAACATTTCTCACTTTTCATTTAGATCTCAGTTCATCATGATTAACTAAAGGACTTTCAAGTTTCTTAGGATTCTGTGTATTCCCAGGAATTATCAGATCGAGGCTATTTGATTATGTAACTTCTTTAAAACTTTCTGCAGCCTTAATATAGGTTTTTCTGTCAAGAGTACCAAGTGGTAACTGAAAACTTTTAAATCATTATTTGCTGATCTTATACTCTGAATTATAGAACTAATTGGCTAGTAATAAAGATCTGAATGTACCTTATCTTGTAGCTGAAACCTAATACGAGCAACAAAGGAGTTTTTCCACTAAGAAAAAAAGATGCAAGGATTTATATTGATAAATCACAACCGTGAGAATCAGCATCTTCACTCTATCTTAACCTTCTTTCATTTTATGTAGGATGAAAAGGATATTTTGGAGATAAACACATTCAGAATTTTTTTAAACCCTAACAAGATACTTATTTAGCATAAGAATTTTAAAAATTAAATTTTTAGGGACTTCCCTGGCAGTCCAGTGGTTAGGACTCTGTGCTTCCAGGGAGCGTGAGTTCCATCCCTGGTTGGGGAACTAGGATCCCGCATGCCACGCACAATGTGGCAAAAAAAATAAATAAATAAATTTTTAGTTGTAGAGAAAACACAGAACATTATAAAGTGGCACTGATGAAGCGGGTGGTAGTAAAATAATGATTATATTTATAAATATAAAATGTATCTTATTTAGCTGTTTGAAATAAAACATTTGAGATATGTTTTACATATGAAATTGGCTCTTTTCTCTTCAGTTTAAAGTGCACATAACCAGGCACTTCCCTGGTGGTCCAGTGGTTAAGACTCTGTGCTTCCAATGCAGGGGGCGTGGGTTTGATCCCTGGTTGGGGAACCAGGATCCCACATATTGCACAGTGCGGCCAAAAAAAAAAAAAGAAAAGTAAAGCAGATAACCAAATTAATAGATTGGTTTTTTCCCCCAATTAAAAGAATACCGAGAAATTAGGTGAGACGTGATAACAGGAAACTCAGCCAGTCATTTGTATATGGCGTTCATGTATGTGAAAATTTCTCTTAAAAATGTGCATTTAAGTTTGCATTAGGTGATTAATATAGAGGACGAAAATGACTAGGTAAACGAATCCAGAAATATATCAGTAATTCAGAATGGATTTGCGTGTCTGTGTTTTGTGACTGCAACATTTTTGTTTCTTTGACTTCCAATAGGTTTATCTATATACTATAATTCAAAGAGAGAAATATATATGGGTTGATATATTTGTTGAAGAAAATTCATTTTTGTGGTTATTTTATAATAGGAAATTATTTAGCTACTGTTATTTGTTACATGTTTTGTTGTTATGTTTTCCCTCAGATACCTATGAACCAGATGGTTATAATCCAGAAGCTCCTAGTATTACCAGTTCTGGTAGATCTCAGTATAGGCAGTTTTTTTCAAGAACACAGACACAGCGTCCAAACCTGATTGGCCTAACCTCTGGAGATATGGATGCAAATCCAAGAGGTAAGAATGCATTTAACTTTTTCTCATGTTAAATGTCATTTGGGCATAGCATTTCTGACCTATTTTTAGACTAAGGTCTAAAAATACTTTCAACAGTCTCTCTTTAAAGGGTGCTGTGTAATGATCTCAAATAAATGTTTTTAAATATCTCTAAATTTTACTTTAAAGCTATAAATAAAATAAAAATATATTCTGCTTATATTTATTTTTAAATAAAAATAATACTAGTGTTAATTAATTGCTCTTTTTGTAGGACTTTAGGCACTATGCTAGATGTTAGATATAGAAAGACGACATGATCCCTCGCCCTCAAAGAACTAATCATTTAATGGCCTACTTTGTGTTTTAAGAGCTGTGCTTCACACTAATAACATTGAGAATTTTAAACACTATGATAAAATTATCCTTTGACCATTTTTATTATTTATGATGATAACCATATGTTAGGACCTTTATAAAGCATAGCCACAAATCTTAAAAGATTAAATGCAAGCATTGCCTTTAATATGGGTTGATACCATCCTTTCACCTCTGCTCAAAAAAAAGTTTGGTTAAAGAGTTTGATGAGATTCCAGTTTCTTACTTATTATTATAGTTAGATTTCCCGTATTTAATTTCAATTTGAATGACTGGACATGTGCCATCCTGAGGATATTTTCCTGATTTAATTATATGGTGGACATTTTCCTGTTCTTACCTTCTTTCTTATCCTGATTTTATTAACTCTTCTTTACTGCCATTAATGACATTATTGCCATTACCAGTTAACAGTTTTGTGTCAAGATTAAACCAAATTCTTTTTAATATATTATCTCTAATATTCCTTAACAACAACTTAAATGAGGTACTATTTTTATTCTTTTTTCTTTTTTTTTTTTTGGATGAAGCCTCAATTCATAGCAAATGCAGTAGACAGACAAACATGTTAAACTACACCTTGGGGATATAATCAGAAAATCTAGACCATGAAAACATATACAGGACAAAAAACTCAGTTTCTTCAACAGATGATTTGCAAGGAGTGGGGGGGGGAACAAAGTGAAAGAGGGAATTCCCTGGCAATCCAGTGGTCAGGATTCCGTGCTTCTGCTGCCAGGGGCCGGATTTGATCCCTGGTTGGGGAACTAAGATCTCACATGCCATGTGGCAGGGCCTTGGCCTGAGCTGTTTCTGCGGACTTGTATCAGTGATGAATCATTATGGTATCCTACAGATACTGATCCTTTTCTACATCTTGGTCCCACTCCAAATCATGCCCTTGAGAAGTCATCTTTCTCATATAGTATTTTAAGCCTTTTTTCTTTTCTCAAATACTTTTCTGTCAAGATTCCCAGTATAAATCAGCCTTCCATCTTCTGATTTTTCAAGTTGTGTATGTAAACATCAAACACATCTTTCCCAACAAACAGGTATCGGACCGCACCGCGCACTTGCTGCCGCCTGCAGGTCCGCAGGCTGCACTGGCCGCCTCTATTCTCTTTTTTATAGATAGACACTGAGGCGAAGAGAGGTTAAAAAACTCGCACATCATTAATTCTTTTCTGTTCTATTCTATTCTATACATCAGCGGTCTCCAGCCTTTTTGGCACCAGAGACAGTTTTCTTGGAAGACAGTTCTTCCACAGATGGACGGCGCAGCGGTGGGTGGTGGGGATAGTTCAGGCGGTAACGCGAGCGATGGGGAAGCTCGCTAGCCCGCCGCTCACCTCCTGCTGTGTGGACCACTACTGGTCTTTGGCCCCGGGGATTGGGGACCCCTGCTATACATGACAGAAGAACCCAGGTTTATCTAATTCCAAAGAATATGCTCTTACCTTCTGTGCTGTAATGCATATAGTGTTACCAAATTACCTGAAATTAGTGGGAAGATCATATTTTCAGCCCCACAGTGATTATTTGCTGCTGATTTTACTTTTGGTGGAGTTGCTAAAGTTATGGAGAATACTCAGAATACAACATGTGCAGTTTTGCGTTGGTATTTGCTTTTTTGTTCAATACACCTCTTTCCACTGACAGATAACCTATCGTAAGGTCAGTGACTTATAGTATTTTAGTCTTAACTGTTGTGAATGGAATGTGTTAATTTATAACATTGGCTTTGAATTTTCCTTTCAGTGTTTAGGTTTGAATAATTTTAAACCTACAGAAAAATCAAAAGTGCAATAAACACCTGAATACTTTCACTTAGATTCACCAGTTGTTAACATTTTGTCTGCTTTGGGCATGAATGCTCACTTGTGTGCACTCTTCTCTCTGCCTTCCTCCCCTTCTTCCTCTCTCCCTTCACATTTTTTTCTTGAATCACTTGAAAGTAAATTTTAGAGATTGTGACACTTTAATGTCCTTTAGTTTACATCTGAGAATAAGACACAGTACTATATATGTGCAATATCATTGCCACACAGAAAAGAAAATCATAATTCCATAGTAATATCCTATCCATGTGAACTTCTTGTTGAATCCTATAAGGAGACAAATATTTCACTCCATTTTTGGCCTAATAAGTTTGATCACTTGCCGTAATTCTTAGAACTCTCCATTGTGAAGTAAATAATTTGTGGAGTGGTACTTTGGCATCAGATAAATATCTTATTCTCCAACACCCTTTCACTGATTTTGTTTTCCTTCCATTTATGATCCTTGCCTAAATCAGTCATTATATCCGAGTTGGCTAGGACTTTTTAAACGTGCATATTGTATTTTTGAAAAAGGAGGCAATTGATAATTTATTTTTGCTGTTAAACATTTCTGAAAAGGAAATGGTAGTAGTTAGGTGCTATTCACAGTGATTTTTAGCTTTTGGACTAAATAATTTTAATCATTTGAAATTCCCCAAATACAACGCAGGGTCGGTAATGTTAATTTTCTTTTTCTACAGCTGCTAACATTGTCATCCAGACTGAACCACCAGTTCCTGTTTCAATTAATAGCAACATAACCAGAGTAGTTCTTGAACCAGATAGCCGGAAAAGAGCTATGAGTGGTTTGGAAGGGCCACTGGCAAAGAAACCTTGGCTGGGAAAGTAAGATAATTTGCTAATTAGTAACATCTAATTGATGTTTCTGTTTTTTTTGTTTGCAGTAGTAAATATGTAAAATTAAGAGTTGTCATTAATCATTAATTTTTAGTCTATGTGCCTCAAAGCTAAGGTTCCCAGAGGCATCATTAATATGTCTTAAATATTGAAAAGTTAACAGAATATTGATAATAGATATTAGTAATTTGTACTAATTTCTAGGCCTAACCCAGTATTAGAATTATTGAGACATTAGTCTTCTTTCTTTCTACCTGTTTGGTTCCCATGTAATAAGGATAATATGAAAATTACCTAGTCATTTCTGAAGAATGTTAAGTGCTTACAAAGGATACTTGAATAAATATAAACTTACATTCTTTGCTGATTATCTCTTGCCTAGGCATAAAGTAGGAGAATTAACCAAGATCTGTTAATATTCCTTTCAGGCAAGGGAATAACAATCAGAGTAAACCAGGATTCTTGAGAAAGAATCAGTATACAAACACCAAATTAGAAGTCAAGAAAATCCCTCAGGAATTGAACAATATTACCAAGCTCAATGAACACTTCAGCAAATTTGGAACTATTGTTAATATCCAGGTAGGTGTGGCTATGTTGATGACAAAATCCATGTGTATAATGTATCTTCAAAAATATTCCTATCAGCTTACCTTGCTTAAACAAGCCAGTGATTAGTCTGATCATCTCTGCTATGTGTTTTAAATTCCACTGTGTATCTGTATGCCCAACTTTATGACGGAGTTGTTGTGCTGAATTTGTCCTCTGAATTCATTTGGCTCTTTTCTGCAACTTCTTCCTGAAAGACAGTGGGCCAGTTATTGTATTTTTGTTCATAGTTGTATCTCTGGACAGATGACTTTTTTACCGCTTTAGTGTTCTAACTAAGTAGGTGAGATTTTTGGTAACTTCTAAGATTGTAATTTTGTTTACTGACTGGCTTTTATTTTGTGAAATATTAATTGGTTAAGGATGGTTCTAATCTTGAGAATTTTAGGCACTGTAACATATAATCTAACATCAAATAAATCGTAGCTTTTATATTTTGCTGTGTGTTTGTTAGATATTTGAATTTATCAGTTTGTGGTTGGGTGTTAACGCTGTGAATGAGGGTACTAGAAGGTCTGTTTAAGTTGGGATTTCAGTCAGTTACCCCTGACACTCAGTGTTGCCATCAAACCAAAATATGATTTATGTATCTCTCACTACCTTTTTCCTCTTAAATTTTTCTTAGGTCATTATTCTTTATGGCATTTAGAAAAATTAGGAAGCTTTTAATGTAAATGAGTATATGAGTCTGCTTGGGTTGCCATAACAAATACCATAGACTGGGTGGCTTAAACAACAAAAATTTATCTGCGGGGAATCCAAGATCAGAATACTAGCCAATTTGGTTCCTGGTAAGGACTCTCTGGCTTGGAGACGGCCATCTTCTTGCTGTGAGCTCACATGATGGAAGGAGAGGGAAGGGAAGAGACAGAGAGAGCTCTTCCTATAAGGTCACCAATCCTGTCTGATCAGGGCCCCACCCCTTTGATCTCACTTAACCTTATTTACCTCCTAAAAGCCCTGTGTCCAAATACAGTCACATAGGGGGTTAGGACTTCAACATATGAATTTGGGGAGGACATAACTCAGTCCATAGTAGTAGGCCATAATTTATATAAGCACTATTCTCTATTTGGGGGAATTTATGTTGTTCTTATTATTTTTTATAAAAACAATGCTATTGTGAGCCTCCTTTTGTATAAACCTTTTATTTTTTTATGATGCATTGCTGAACTAAAGGGAATTTTAAAACTTTTTATTTGAATTGCCAAATTGTTCTCCAAAAGGGTTGTGCCAGTTGATACTCCCTAACGCAGTGTGTGAACTTCATCAAAACGCTAATATGGATACATTAAAAATTTTTAGACCAGTTTCATAAGTGAAAAATTGTACTTTAATTTGCTTTGTTTTTATTCCTAGGTAGACTCTAATTTATATAGACCATTTGCAGTACTTTTGGATTTACCTGTCCACTGTCTTTGCCCATTTTTTTATGAAGGCATTTATAATAATGCTTTTCCAAACCTTTGCTTGTCATATATATGAAAATTACTTTTTCGTTTTGTCATTTATTTTGTTTGTGGCAGGTTTGGACTGACAGTGGTTTAAAATTTTATTTGGTCAAATCCGCTGTTTGTCTTTATGGGTCCTACCTTTATAGGTGTGCATAAAAAGGCTTTCCCAGGCCTCAGATTATACAGATATTCACATTTTTTCCCTGGGTTTCTTTGTTTGTTTTTTGTAAAATGTTTTCTCTCTCTGGAGTTTATTTGGATGTAAGATACCAGGGAGGAATCTAACAACTTTTCCCCAAGTGGTTATGTAACATCACTAGGATTATTTATTAAATAATCCAATATTCTTTCATGTATAATGTTGAAATACACATGTTATCTTTTAAGGGATAGCTAACCTTATTTACATCGGATTCACAATGGATTTCAGCAGGCTGTTTTCTACTTCTGAATTTTTTATCAATAATTTATCAATATTTGCTTAACTACAATCATTAATTTATGTGTGTTGTTGTTGCTGTTGTTTTTTCTTAAAGGTTGCTTTTAAGGGAGATCCAGAAGCAGCCCTCATCCAGTATCTTACCAATGAGGAGGCCAGAAAAGCCATTTCCAGCACTGAAGCAGTTCTGAACAACCGGTTTATTCGAGTCCTGTGGCACAGGGAAAATAATGAGCAGCCAGCACTACAGTCGCCAACACAGCTGCTCCTGCAACAGCAGCAAACACTTAGTCACCTGTCACAGCAGCACCATCACCTGCCACAGCACCTTCATCAGCAGCAAGTGCTGGTGGCTCAGTCTCCTCCCTCAACGGTACATGGGGGCATTCAGAAGGTAATCTACTGGTTCACAGGGAATTAAAGGTCCTTTAATCCCATCCTCTAGGTCATTGTTTGTCAATTTGCGGTCCTGGGGTCTTCTACATCAGAGCCATTCAGTTTGATTTGTAG
The DNA here is from genome assembly GCF_026419965.1 of Kogia breviceps. Classification (NCBI taxonomy): domain Eukaryota; kingdom Metazoa; phylum Chordata; class Mammalia; order Artiodactyla; family Physeteridae; genus Kogia; species Kogia breviceps. Next base: position 122,925,221 of record NC_081313.1, read on the forward strand.
ACCGGCAGCATCTGATCTCCTAGGAGCTTATTAGACATGCAGTTTCTTAGGCTTCACCTCAACTTTCTGAATTAGAATAACTATGGGTGGGGCCCAGTAATCCGTTTTAACAGGCATTCCAGGTGATTCTTATGTACCTTGAAGGTTGAGAAGTGCTGTGTTGCATCAAAATCACTTATCTGGGTGCACATTTCTGGGTCTTACCTTCTCAGATCTACAGAGTCAGTCTCTAGATATGGGACCCAGAAATCTGCATGTTTAAGAAATACCTTTCGTGATTCTTCTCAACACTAAAGTATGATAGCCATCCACGACCGAACAACTTTGAATCTAGAACAGCTTCTTTGTTTTGTGTTAGAATCAGTCACTCTTATAACAATCTTTTTGTCCCTCTTTTTCTCATATAGAAAAATTCTGTTTTCTTTAAAACTGAAATGGGAACTCCAAGAGACTGGGATTTTGTCTGTTGTATTCATTTGATCCCTAGTGCCTAAAACAAGGCCTGGCATACAGTGCTCAAAACATATTTGAATGAATAGATGAACAAAGGAAAGAACAAACCACCATGCATTAGAACCATTCAGATATTGATGATAATGTTAGTCTCCTCCTAGGCATTCTCTTGTTTGGATTAAATGCATTCACATTGAAAAAAAAAAAAAGTATTATTTAACAGTACATAGCATTAACTCCGTTTATCATCGTGTTTATTTGCAGTTAAGCCTGCATTTTTTTGTCTCTGCCCCATTTCATGTTAGGGCCAAAGGTAGATGTTCCCCCAGGTGATGGCTGAATGGTGTATGAAAGAGTGATACAATCACCTCTGTGATCCATTAGACCCTGTTCTCTTAATGCAGCCCAAGATTATGTTATGTTTTTAGGGTGGCCATATCACAGTTATTAAGCTACTGTCAAATAAAACCTTTAAGTCTTAAAAAGCATTACATATTGAAGGGAACATTAAGAAAATTATTAGAAAGTTTTTTCTGTATGAGTATGTACACATATGCATGTATAATTTCAAACATCCAAAAACGTATGGATACTAACAGTCATTTGTATGTCCACCTCTTCACTTAAAAAAATCAAACCTTACAGATGATTGAAGCACCCTTCCTTCGCATTTCCTTATCTTCCTCCCCAGGGTAATCACTGTCCTAAATTTGTATCATTCCTAGGCATTTAAAAAAACTTCTACCATAAATATGTTTATTTTGTATATGCAGATGATGAGCAAACCACAGACATCGGGTGCATATGTTCTTAACAAAGTTCCTGTGAAACATCGTCTTGGACATGCAAGTGGTAACCAGAGTGATGCAGCACACTTGTTGAATCAGTCAGGTGGTACTGGAGATGATTGCCAGGTACATATTTCTGTGGACCTTTAAATATATTTAGAGTTGTTAGTGACACAAAGAAATTAACAAATTGATTAGCACCCAGATTAATAATGACTTATTTCCTCAATCAAGATAATTGTGAGAACTAACCTAAATGTGGCCGGTAAACTTCCCTAATTTTCATGATTGAGCCAGAAATTTGCTAGTTAAATTTTCTTTTCCTATTCAAAGCTAAATAGGAATTTGAAATTTTTAGGCATTTATTAATAGATGTCTTTATTAATCCATTCCTTTTATAATGTTTCTTTAATATAATTAAGAACATCATGAAGGGGATTCAGTCATAGTCAATTCAAAAGTCAGATTTTGAAATATGTTTTTAAGTAGTTTCCTTTCCTTTTGGGAATATATCTGTATGATGACTCTCCAGAATGGTGATTTTTTTTTTTCCAAGAGAGCTAGGAAAACTGAAAAAGAACAGGTGGGGTTAGCCCTCCTAGACATTAAAAAATACTGTGAAGTCAGTATAACTCAAACAATTTGATACTGGCACATGAAGAGACAGACCAGTGGAATGGAATCGAAGACAGATTATAGACACACTCGCAAATAGGAATTTATCATATGCTAACACATTATCTCAGTTCAGCGGGGAAATTATGGACTCTTTGGTAAATGGTATTGGGATAACTGGATAGCCTGATAGAAAAAAAATTAGATCCATTTTAAAAATTACATAATAAACCAGGATCATGTCCACAAGGACCTGAAATTTATATGCTGACGGTAATGCTAGATGGTACAGCCTCCGTGAAAGGAAATTTGGCAGCATCTAGGAAAATTATGTATGCATTTACTCTAAACCAATAATCCTCCTGTAAGAATCTGTGCCAAAGATATACTAGTCAAACTATGGAAAGACATATGAGCAAGGCTAGGGAATGTAGACGCTCTTCAGTAGCAAAAGACTGGAAACAATCCAGTGTCCATCAGTAGGGGACTGGTTACTTAAAATGTAGTACATGCATACAATAGCATATGTGTAACTTTGCAAAGGAATGACGAATATCTTTATGTATCCCATGAGGTGATCATCAGGATACATTAAGTAAAAAAAGCAAAATGGGATAAAAAATGTAGAGTCGGCCACTATTTAAGAAAGTAGGGGCAATAAATACATATAGGTACTTGCTTATGATAGAAAAAAACAAAAAAAGTAACCCATATAATTTAAATCTTGGTGGTTACAGCAAGGATAGAAGAAACTAGACAACTTTAAAAACCTCCACAACATTTCTTAATTCTGTCCACCAAAAAGATCTAGAAACAATGACCCAGCCTGATGGTAATGAACCTTGACATGCCCCTTTCCCCAGCTCCAAAAGGAACCAGGGATCCTTGAAGAAATGGCTAACCCCAGATCTGGGGCTGACAGTGTTCCAGATGAGCCTAGAATACTTTGTGAAACCAGAAAGCGAGGAATTTGTCAAAGATTACTAGCATCCTATCAAAGAATGAAAAAAATGTCATAAAGGCTCTAGAACTACTCACCAATTTAAAGGAAATTCAGAGGACAGAGGGATGTGTTAAAGGATACCATAGAATCCTGTGGTGAATATTATAGGATGAATGACCTGGTTTCTTCCAGAAGTGATTTGCAAAGAAAAGAAAGATACAGAGAGGGAAACGAAATTAAAGGAAAGAGATATAACCAACTGCATTTACATGGACCTTAGTAGGTCCTAATTTAAATGTGAAAAAATGTTTAGAAAATTATAATAGATTCTGGAAATGTGACTAATGATATTAAAGAATTGTTATACCTCTTAAGTGACAACGGTATTTTGGTTTTACTTAAAAAAGAAAGGAGTCCTTATCTTTTAGAGATACAACTGAATTATTTACAGATAAAATAATGTGTGTGTTATGATGTAGTTGGGGGTTTAAATAAAACAAGGTTATTTTATATAAAATAATGTAAATTAATTAATGATTTTACATTAAATAATGTAAATTGATGATTGTTTCTGCTTGCTGATGGATACGTCAAGTTTTTTATATATAATTTTGTACTTTTGTTTGTTTCAAAAATTCGATACTAAAAGATAGAAAAACAAAAGCAATTTCAGACTTCGAAGTCACACAGCCCTGACTGACTTGACCTGCCTCTTACTAGCTGTGTTAAATAACTGACGAGCATTGGATTCCTTTTCAATAAACTCAGTTGCTATGGGGATTAAAAAATTTCATGTTGGTAAAGCATAAAAGAGAAGTGCTTATTCGCACATAATAAGTGCTCAATAACTTGTAGGTAGTGCCATGTTTATTTCGATAAATAGTAATAACAGCACGAACATCACCTCTGCAGGTTCCTACAGTTCTTGAGAGAGTTTCCTATGTATTTACAGTAGCTTAATTTTAAGGACAATTAAGTATTGTATGATTGAGATAAGTTTTGTATTTGTATATATCGCATGATTGAATTTTCCATGAATTTCTTAGTATTATATCCTGTGTCCCTTACGTCATATATTCAAAGTTAATTTAAAAATAAAGGTGTGGAGTATGTTAGGGAAGACTTGAACCAGAGAGGTGTTAGTACACCATATTACTCTGCTATGCCTTAAAGAGGGGAAGATTAACTGAAGTCATCTGTTCAGAAAGGAATCTAAATACCAAAACAAGCACAGTAAAGATGGTCACCATTTTACTTGCAAAGTTAGATCTGTGAGCTAACTACTTGTCTTATGGTTGGTTGTAAACTCATATAACATTTGATTAAATATAGCATTAAGATTATGACTGCAAAGTACCATAATTCTTAGGAGGGTTTGCAATTATTAGAAACATGCATTCTTATTTGGCATTGTGGAAAATAGCTTAATGACATTACCCCACCCCCCCCAGACCTCCAGGAACACACCTGTAGTTGAAACAGCTCTTATTCAGTGAGGGAGTATACACAGTGAAACCATGGAACATCTCATTTAGAGGGTGTTAGCAAGGACTTATTTTAGGATTGGCTGTGTTAGGTGATTTGTTGGAGGGTTAAAGGAAACAGGAGTAATTCTATGATTAGATTTCCTAATACATTTACCTAGAAGGAGGGAAGACTAGAGTTACGCTAAAGCTGTAATTGGTAAAGAAGCTGTAGTCACTCATATTAGCCAGGGTAGAGAGATGTTTAGTCATTTTTATGGTTTGGATAGTATTCATGGTTTGTGTGTGTGTTCAGTCGTGATAATGGAGTGATCTTGTTTTTGCATTGATCCACCATGGGCACAAGAGTGACCTTATCTGAGGTTGATGTTCTGTGAAATTGTTTATGTTTAACAAGGGGACACTAAGGCCTAGCTGTGAGTGGCAGTCTAGCTCCTAGATGTCAGGAGTTGTTGTTCTTTTTCCCACAGTTAAAAAATATATAAAGAAAGGAAAGATAAGTGATTGTATTCAGAAACACAACATTATTGCTTAAAATTAGTTTTTGTTTTTATATTTGAATGACAATTGAGTTTATGTATAAAGAACTTGTTTTATAAGTGAAGTTTTTAAATGTAAAAAAAATATATGGAGTCTTTTTAAAAAATGATTTTAAGGTATTGCTAAGATTTAATTTAATTATATTTGTGTTTCATAGATATTTTCAACTCCAGGCCATCCAAAAATGATCTATGCCTCCTCAAACTTAAAGACACCTTCAAAACTTTGTTCAGGATCAAAGTCTCACGATGTCCAAGAAGTTCTTAAAAAGAAGCAGGTAACAGCCTCAATTCTTCTTTCCTTCAAGAGGAAAGAATCTATTGAATTCTATTTTGTTTTTAAATAAATCTATTTATTTTTGGCTGCATTGGGTCTTCGTTGCTGTGTGTGGGCTTTCTCAGGTTACAGCGAGCAGGGGCTACTCGTTGTTGCGGTGCATGGACTTCTCATCACAGTGGCTTCTCTTGTTGTGGAGCACGGGCTTCCGTAGTTGTGGCATGCAGGCATCAGTAGTTGTGGCTCGCGGGCTCTAGAGCGCAGGCTCAGTAGTTGTGGCGCATGGGCTTAGTTGCTCCGTGGCATGTGGGATCTTCCCGGACCAGGGCTCGAACCTGTGTCCACAGCATTGGCAGGCAGATTTTCAGCCACTGCACCACCAGGGAAGTCCGAGATCTGTTGAATTCTTAAGTGATTATATTAACACCTCTGAACAGTTCATGTTGTTATGGAACTACATTATAACATTTATTTAGCTGCTGCTTGATGCATTGTACACTTGAAAAAAAAGATGAGCAAACAAAAAATGTTTTGCAGTTGCCTTTCAGTGGCTACATCAAGCACAAAGAAAGAACTTTTTCTATGTAAAAGTAAAAGACACTGAGCTGTCGTGCCCCCCCCACCCCCCACCCACAAGGGAGAGAAACACTTTTATTTCATTATTTTCTCTTTTAATTCCTTTCTGGCTTCATAAGTTAGATAATATTTCACGTGAAGTGTAACAATTATGTAGTTATTATTCATGTGACTCAGTTCTGAGTTTCATTATCATCTTAGATTTAAACTCTCATAGAGTTTTTCAAATAAAATAGTTATTTATATATATTATCTCAGTATAATTGGAGATTTAATTAACAGAGGGGTTGGAGGCAACATATTCCAGGCAAAAATCCATAGATTTTGCTATCATTTCTAACCTATAGCTGCATGTCAATTTTAGACTTTAGACTTCTTTAGACTTCAAACTTCAAAAATAAGGATTTCGCTTATTACATGGGGAAGTGAAAACAGCTCTTGTTTTTCTTTACATATATATTCAGGTCACTTAAGTGAATAAACCTCATAGATACAGCTAATTAGTGTTCAGTATTTTAAATATTAAAGTACAGTTACAAACATAAACTCTTTTATATTGGAAGTGTCGGGGAAAATAGGTTTAAAGGTTTCATCTCTGGCTTCAGCTATTTTTTGATTAGGAGGAAAATCTGTCTCATATAAGGGATGACTCAGAAGAAATGAGTTGAGACTGTAGTAGCCTTACGTATCATGGGCAAACTTAGGTATTCATTACTGATTTTTTCTTTACCTGTTCATATAGGAAGCAATGAAGCTACAACAAGATATGAGGAAAAAGAGGCAAGAAATGTTAGAAAAACAAATAGAATGCCAAAAGGTAAGATAAATGTTAATTATTTGCAGCTGGAATTGATGTATGGAATGGATTTTACAAAGATATCCCCAATAAAGTTTTAAAGGTTACTTATACTAAAATTTACTAAGCATAGTTTCACTTTTTTCTGTTTATTTTATAGATGTTAATATCCAAGCTAGAAAAAAATAAAAACATGAAACCAGAAGAGAGAGCAAATATAATGAAGACTTTAAAAGAGCTTGGAGAAAAGATCTCACAATTGAAAGATGAGTTAAAAACATCTTCTGCAGTCTCCACACCATCTAAAGTAAAGACAAAAACAGAGGTACCTATTTGCATTTTTCATTCAGCATAGGGTTATTGAACATCTGTGGTGTGCTTTGTACTTTAAAAGTACAGTGGAACCCTTAGGTAGCTAATAGTCTAGTGTGAGACAATTATAAGTATCTTTTTTTTTTTTTTAATGTTTCTGTAGGTGCTGTACACTCCCTCTGAAAGAAGTGATAATACCTGGTTTGAACAAAGATGTTTTTTAACTGAACTTTTTTGTTCTCCATGCTGATAATGTAACTGCTTAGAGTGATGGCAAGGAAAGAGACATTTCCTATTTCAGCAGCTTTTTTTCTAATTTTTTAATAATGTTGTAATGCAACCATCCCTTTTAATATTCAAAAGATATCATTGACTTTAGTATGGGTAAAAATATGGCTTTCTATTGAAAAGAATAATCAGAAGTTCTAGATCCATTTAAGTCTAATTTTGTTCATTTCTATTTGTTTCCTTACTGTAGAAGAATACTTGCTTTTACACCATGGTTCCATCATTATTCTACAGCTCTGTAGTGGGATTTTAGATAAATTTGCAGCCCTTTGAGAACTGGGAATAAATTTGTCAAGGTCTGATTTTTAGGCCATCTTAAGCATTTGTAATACTGCTTGCTTATTAAACAGTAATACTGTTTATTGTTACTACTGATAACATTATACTCTCTACATGTTTTCAATATTACATCTGTAGAGTTACTTTCCTTAAAACACCCATGTTTATTGTGTACTCTCACATTTACCGAGAAGAGATGTGTGTCATTCTATAAGTGTAATATTGTGAACAAGATTTTGTAGGTTGTCTAAAAAATACATTTTTACTCTTAATTTTTCTAAAGGCCCAAAAAGAACTATTAGATACTGAACTGGACCTTCACAAGAGGCTATCCTCAGGAGAAGACACAACAGAGTTACGGAAAAAACTCAATCAGTTACAGGTTGAGGTGAGATTTAAGAGGAGTTACCCACTACATTTAACATCTCAAAAAATAGTTTTCCTAGATTTAGTCTGACAATGTGTTATATTCTGCTTTTTGTTGTTATTCAGGCTGCACGATTAGGTATTTTACCTGTGGGTCGAGGAAAGACCATGTCCTCTCAAGGTCGAGGAAGAGGCCGAGGCCGTGGAGGAAGAGGAAGGGGTTCACTAAATCACATGGTGGTGGACCACCGTCCTAAAGCACTAACAGTTGGGGGATTCATTGAGGAGGAGAAAGATGACTTACTTCAGCATTTTTCAGTAAGTTTTTAAAGTAGTAAATGCCAACTCTAAAAGCATTATATTTAGCATTTCCTTGCTGCCTTCTATATAAATGTCAAATGTTTTATAGATTAGAAAATTAAGTTGTAAAATCATGGGTATTAGCAAATTCCTATTAATATATTTGAAGGTCAAGAAGCAGTTCATGCTATATTCCATAATACTTCACATAAATGCATTTGTAGCAACAAGTTATTCAAAAGCTATATTTGATTTTTGCTTTAGGTTTTATTACATGGTTTACCAGGTGTTTATAGTCAATAAGTGAAAATAGTCTGGGATGGAGATGAAATCTAAAGGAAGAATTTGTTAGGAGAAGAGTCATGTTTAGTTATATTCTGTATACAGTGGTGACCACTCACTTTTAGACAAATGTGCAAATAGATATTTGCCACAGGTGAATGTTTTTATTATTTTGCACATAAACAGTATATTCTCTTTCTAACCACTCATTAATTCATTCAGTAAATATTTTTTGAGTGTTATTTGTGCTAGAGCATTTTCATACATGATCTCATGTAACCTTAAATAACTGTATAAAGTGCAGGTAGAAACCCATGTGTACAGATCGGAAAACTAAAGCTTAAAAAAGTCACCCAAGATCATGCAATTAGTAAGTGGCAGGACCAAGGTAAAAATACACAATTGACTGTTAACATCCAGGATGCCTATTCCTCAAACAACTTTTTTTTTTGAGAGAAAACATTTTCAGTCCTATTAAGTGTTAAAGATGGTGAGAGAAATCTTAAAGAGCAAGACTTCACTCCATAGAGTTTGATGCTCATTAATCCTGTTTCACCCTGGCTATTAGAGAATGGTGGGTTGTTATAAGATGTCCAGATTTGAGAGCCACCTGGGCTGCAGTCTGTTTACTCTTGAGCCAGTTTTTTCACTAGCCTGACTGTTATTTTCTTTTTTTGTAAAGTGGGAGATTGTCTTTAAGTGACTTCTTTGAAGAGTAAAGAAGGTAATGTATGGAGGAGCACTGTACATGGGCAGAGTGTTCTTCTGGAGGGTGGGTGAATGTTGATTTTTGTCTCTCAGTGTTGAGTATATAACATTCGAATCTCCTTGCCAAAACTTAGGCATGGGCATTTAGACCACTGCCAGCTCTGGTGAGGTGCATTAGATAATAATGTATAATAATATTAAGCAGAATTTCTATAAATTCGGCTCTGTAGAAAGTTTTAGTTACAAAAAGTAAGTAATTTTGTTAGGTAGAAAGCTGCATGCTCTACCCTGAGGGTTATATATAAATCTTTAAGTTTTAATCCAGAAGTCATGCTCAAATGGCTCTCTTTCCTTCTCATAAGTAGAGTCATTCTAGAGTATCTAATAATAACCAACTTTCATATACATATATTTGTTAAGTCTGAAATATGGCACTTGGTTTGCGGAAAAGGGCATGTCCAGGCATTTGGGGAAGGAGCAAACGAAGCCAAGGCCAGTAAAGCAACTTCAAGAATGAGACACTACCATTGGTTTCAGTGGTGTTTTGTAGTTTGTTTTTTGTTTTGATAGAGTGCTATCAGACAGTATTGAGTGCTAGAAACACACTTATACTAGTAACAGATACTTGGGCAGTATAGTATGCTTTTTTTGAAAAAAATACAGAAATACATATGCCTAAGACATTATTCAAAGTAGATTTAGCAAACCTTTAGGGTAACTCTTCTTCAAGGTCTTTTATAATCCCACAAAGGCAAAGTAAAATGTATATTTTCAGTATTCTTTTACTGTCCTTAATGATTGTGAAAGGATCACGAATGAACCATATCTGTATGAAAAGGTGATGGATGGGTGTTAGTGAAGCTGTTCTGAAGTGTGAGGACCTAATTCTAGAGTCCTTCAGTTTATTCTTGTATTCATTAATCCAGCGGTCCCCAGCCTTTTTAGCACCAGGGGCTGGTTTCATGGAAGACAATTTTTCCACGGACCGGAGGGGAGGGGGGAATGGTTTCAGGATGATTCAAGCCCATTACATTTATTGTGCACTTAACTTCTATTATTATTACATTGTAATATATAATGAAATAATTATACAATTCACCATAATGCAGAATCAGTGGGAACCCTGAGCTTGTTTTCACATGTCACTCACCGATAGGGTTTTTTTTTTTTTTTTTTTGCGGTATGCGGACCTCTCACTGCTGTGGCCTTTCCCGTTGCGGAGCACAGGCTCCGGACGCGCAGGCCTAGCGGCCATGGCTCACGGGCTTAGTTGCTCCGCGGCATGTGGGATCTTCCCGGACCAGGGCACGAACCCGTGTCTCCTGCATCGGCAGGCGGATTCTCAACCACTGCGCCACCAGGGAAGCCCACCGATAGGGTTTTGATGTGAGTCTGCAAGCAGTTGATTTATTTTTTTTATTTTTTTTAAATTTTTAAAAATTTTTTTATTTTCATTTATTTATTTATTTTTTTGCGGTACGCGGGCCTCTCACTGTTGCGGCCTCTCACCATTGCGGAGCACAGCCTCCGTACATGCAGGCTCAGCGGCCATGGCTCACGGGCCCAGCCGCTCTGCGGCATGTGGGATCTTCCCGGACCGGGGAACGAACCCACGTCCCCTGCATCGGCAGGCGGACTCTCAACCACTGCGCCACCGGGGAAGCCCAGCAGTTGATGTATTATGGTCTCTGTGTAGTTGAACCTCTCTGCTAATGATAATCTGTATTTGCAGCCGCTCCCCAGTGCTAGCGTCACCACCTCAGCTCCACTGCAGATCATCAGGCATTAGATTCTCACAAGGAGCGTGCAACCTAGATCCCTCGCATATGCAGTTCACAGTAGGGTTCATGCTTCTATGAGAATCTAATGCCACTGCTGATCTGACAGGAGGCAGAGTTCAGGTGGCAAAGCAAGCAATGGGGAGTGGCTGTAAATACAGATGAAGCCTCACTTGCTCACCTGCCACTCACCTCCTGCTGTGTGGCCCAGGGGTTGAGGACCCCTGCATTAATCCAGTTTTAAGAATTTATCAAGGGCTTCCCTGGTGGCGCAGTGGTTGAGAATCCGCCTGCGGATGCAGGTGACACGGGTTCGTGCCCTGGGAAGATCCCACATGCCACGCTGCGGCTGGGCCTGTGAGCCATGGCCGCTGGGCCTGTGCGTCCGGAGCCTGTGCTCCGCAACGGGAGAGGCCACAGCAGTGAGAGGCCCGCGTACCACCAAAAAAAAAAAAAAAAAAAAAAAGAATTTATCATACGGAAATTATGCAAATGATTCTGCAAACTGTAAGTGTGCTCAGTGTAGCACTCTCTAGAATAGTGAAAATGAGAACTATCTAAATGCTCAACAGTACTTTGCTGCTATTAAAAACATGTTTTTAAAGAATAATGACATAAGAAAATTCTCAGGATTGTCTTTTAGGTTAAGGAAAGGTGGGATAGGAGAGTATACATAAACTTGGAATGGAACTGCTTTAAATTGTTAGTTCTGGGTGGGAGAATTCAAGTTAGTTTTAATTTTTTTTTTCCCTTCTAGGCTCTTCTCTGTTTTCTGTGCTTTCCAAAGGAACATATCTTATTTTTAAAATCAGACTTTTTAACTTCACATTCATTTTTAAGATAAAGCATCAGCATTTTTATACTGTATATGTTAAAACCAAATTTGAGGATATGTGTTAATCTTGGGCTATACATACATGAAAAATATGAGTAAATTTAAAAATTGTTGACCTTTGAGCAGCATGGTTTTGAACTGTGCTGGTCCACTTATACACAGATTTTTTTCAATAATAAGGCTGACAGTAAGTTATTACTAAGATTTTTGACCATGTGGAGGGTTAGCACCCCTAATCCCTGTGTTGTTCAGGGGTCAACTATATACAAAAATTTAAAATCCAGAGAATGTTTATATACAATGGAAGTTATCTATAACAACATAAAACATATATAGTAATATATAAATATTTTAATAGTATATATTACTAGTCAGACTTTTTCTAGTAAAGAACCAGATAGTAAACATGTTAGGCTTTTGCAGACTTTGTACAGTCTCTGTCACATTTTCTCCTTTTCCTCCTCTCTCTAAACCTGTCCTTCCCTCTTCCTCTTCCTTCTTCTTTTTCCTTTTCTTCTTTTAATAATTTTTTATAAATGTAAAAATAATTCATAGCTCACAGGCCACCGAAAACAAGGTGCTGGGCCATGTTTGGCCTGAAGGTTGTAGTTTGCAGACCCCTGGTATATATTATTGTATTACTTTATATATTAAATATTTAAGTTCAAAAATGGGAAATATGGGACTTCCCTGGTGGCACAGTGGTTGAGACTCCACGCTCCCAATGCAGGGGGCCCGGGTTCAATCCCTGGTCAGGGAACTAGGTCCCACATGCATGTCACAACTAAGAGCTCGCATGCCACAACTAAGGAGCCCACCTGCTGCAACTAAGGAGCTGGTGAGCCTCAACTAAGGAGCGTGTCTGCTGCAACTAAGACCCGGTGTAACCAAATAAATAAATAAATTTTTTCTTTTTTAAAGGGAAATAATATCATGAAATATATAAATAGAATTCTGTATATTTTAAAGATAAAATCAGTGAGTCCCCAAAGAACTTTTTTTTTAAAAAAATCCTTATTTATATATCTTTCATTTGACAGAGATAGGAGGGTATCAAAGACCTTCATGAAGAATTTCCTTTAAGTATTTTAATATTAAAGTTTAGGTAAAAGCTGAAAATTTTAAGTCATAGAGCCTTGCTTAAGGGCACAGATAGGATGAGAGCTTAGTGTTCTTTCCTTCACTCCTGGGTAAAGAGAGGTTCAGCTCATTTCAACGGGGAAAGTTATTTACACTGAATGTTTGGAATACTTGAACTGTACTTTGGCATTTTTTCAATAGTATGCATCATTTAACTACAAAGATTTTGAGCTATGGTAGTGTGGTTTAGAGTTGTACTCAGTAATAATAGAGTGGAAGTTGATTTTTTTAATTTTTTTCTTCCTGATTATGAAAATAGTAAATGCTTCTCAGGATGCATTTAGCTGCAAGTAACAGATAAATAACTTGGAAAATATGGACATTTATTTTCTTTTTTTCAAGAAGTCCAGAGGTAGGGAGGTTTTTGGATTGCTTATTTAAGAAACTCAGCTACACAGGTTCTTTTCATATTTCTCCTCTACTATCCTAGTGTGTTTTGGCTTTCTTCCTTAGGTCTTTTTCTTCATGGTGTCAGTCAGGATGGCTAGTTAGGATGTTTCCTGTTTTTTCACTGTTATGGACAATGTTATGTACATCTTACTGGATTTGGAGTTTTAGAGTGAAATAATTTGTTATGTGGACAGTCCTGTGCGTTGTAGGACCTTTAGCACCTCTGGCTCTCACCTACTAAATACTAGTAAGTGCTCTTCAGTCAGCATGACCACCAAAATGCCCTCTAGAGTAATATTATCATCTCCTGCTGGGAACCATCGCCCTAGGTTAGTTCGTAGGAGCAAGATGACTGGATCGAAGGCATGCATATGTGTATTTAAAATTTTGGTACAGCTTGCCAGATAACCCTCCAGGAATATTGCGCTAATTTAAACTTGTAGTAACATTGGATGAGAGCACCTGTTTGCCCATATCCTCAACAGCACTTAAGTTTTGTTTTTCATCTTTGCCAGTCCAGGGATTGATGGCACAGATTTGGCATCAGTTTCTGATCTGGGAAAACGGCTGAGTAGGTGAATTTCTCTCTGCGTAGCTACTACCTCTAAGGTTCTACATGCTTCTGAATTATTGCATATAATTTTTTAGTGATGATATGTAATTGATTTGCTCATATTCACACATATATTCATATATGTTAATATTTGATTTATTTTGGGGGGCAACACATATATACATAGTCAAAAAGAAAAGTATGTACAATGAAAAGCAAGATTTCCTGGACTTCTCTGGCAGTCCAGTGGTTAAGACTCCATGCTTCCAATGCAGGGGGCACGGGTTTGATCCCTGGTCAGGAAGCTAAGATCCCACATGCCATGTGGTGTGGCCAAAAGAAAAAGAAAAGGAAAGAAAAATAAGATTTCCTTCTGCCTCCAGTCATTCAGTTCCACTCCCCATAGGCAGTTACTGTTAATTGTGCATATGGTGTAGTAGTTTTTAAAAGGCTGCATGGATGGGCTTCCCTGGTGGCGCAGTGGTTGAGAATCCGCCTGCCGATGCAGGAGACACGGGTTCGTGCCCTGGTCCGGGAAGATCCCACATGCCGCGGAGCAACTAAGCCCGTGAGCCATGGCCGCTGAGCCTGTGCGTCCGGAGCCTGTGCTCCGCAACGGGAGAGGCCACAACAGTGAGAGGCCCGCATACCGCAAAAAAAAAAAAAAAAAAAAAAAAAAAAAAAAAAAAAAAAAAAAAAAAAAAGGCTGCATGGTGATTTATTGTATAGATGTACTGTACTAGATTTAATTAGTTGTGTATTTATGGACATCTAACTTTTCTCCAATATTTCATTATTTTAAGCTATGGTATAGGTACATGTGTGAGAGAATATATTATGTGTGTATAGAAAAATTAGATATTTTGATAGGTATATGAGGCAAGTCCTAAATTTTTTAAAGTATTTTTAATTTAAAAAATACATGCAAAGGGTTAAATTTCGGTTAATAAAAAGTAAAAATCTCACCTCTTAATCTTGGCCTACTCTTACAGGGTAGTTATTATTCTTGGATATTTTTATAGAAAAAAATTACAAATATAAGAATACATATATTAAGTCTGTCATCAAAAAAATTTTACTGGGGCTTCCCTGGTGGTGCAGTGGTTGAGAATCTGCCTGCCAATGCAGGGGACACGGGTTCGAGCCCTGGTCTGGGAAGATCCCACATGCCCCGGAGCAACTGGGCCTGTGAGCCACAACTACTGAGCCTGCGCATCTGGAGCCTGTGCCCCGCGACAAGAGAGGCCACAACAGTGAAAGGCCTGCGCACTGCGATGAAGAGTGGTCCCCTCTTGCCGCAACTAGAGAAAGCCCTCGCACAGAAATGAAGACCTCACGCAGCCAAAAATAAATAAATAAATAAATAAATAAACAAATTTACCAAAATGGGATCATTTATAAATACAGAGGTGCATTCTAAACATTGCTTTTTTAACATAAATATCTTGGCTAATTGGTATTTTCTTGAAATTATGAAGATAATACTCAAAATGTTTATTGAAACAAACTATACCAATAAGAAAATGTATAGTTAAGTGATTTATCAGAAAGTACCATATTACCTGCCCCTCGGGTCAAGAAATAGAACATTCCCAGCACCCCAAAAGTCTCTTTCTGCCCCCTTCCAGTCACTATCGTCTCTCCTCCTCAGAAAAAGTCTACCCTCACTTTATTATAATCACCTCCTTGCTTTCTTTATACAGTTGATTCTCATTATTCATGGATACTGCATTGCACATTCACCTACCCACTAAAATTTATTACAGCTTCAAAATCAATACCTGAAGTGCTTCTGTGGTCATTTTCAGACATGTGCAGAACTGTGAAAAATTTGAGTTGACCAGTGCACAAGTTCCCAATGGAGGTCAAATGAGGTGATGTTCTGCCTTCTCGTCTCAGTTCTCATCCTGTAAACAAGTCTTTTTTGCAGTCTATTTAGTGCCATATTTCTCTCATTTTTTTGTGCTTTTCATTGGTGATTTCACTGTTTAAAATGGCATCCAAGTATAGTTCTGAAGTGCTATGTAGTGTTCAGTAAGGTAGTGATGTGCCTTATGGTGAAGATGTGTGTTAGAGATAAGCCTTGTTCAGGCATGAGTTGTCATGCTTTGGGCCATGAGTTCAATGTCAATGAATCAACAGTATATATTAAATAATGTCTTTAAACATAAAACAAGATTACATATTGATCAGTGGACAAAAATGTTTTGACCAGAGGCTCATAGGAACCTAACCCTCTATTTCCCCTAGGAACAATGGTTCAGTGTTTGCTAATTCAGTGCTTGTGTAAACTTTATGTGACTACTGCAAATAATGAGAATCAACTGAATTTTTATCATCTAAATGTGTATTCCTAAATGTTATAGTATTATTTTGCCTATTTAAGAAAATTTATATATATGGAACCACATAGTATATATTCTGTTGTGTCTGCTTTTTTTCCCTTAACATTATATTTGTGAGATTCATTTGTGTTATTACATGTAACAGTAGTTTGCTGTTTTTATTGCTGTATAATTTTCAGTTGTATAAATATAACCACAATTTATTTTTCCATTCTCTTGTTGATAGGTATTTGGGTTTTTTCCATTTCATTTTTATGAACAGTGTTGCTGTGAACTTTGTTTTAAATGTCTTTTCATATATACGTGTACATTTCTGTTGGATATACATGGACTTGTTGAGTGAACTGCATCAGTTTTATTAGTTTAGATTCCCACCAGTGGTGTGTGTGAGTTCCTGACTTGGTATTATTAGAATACATCTTTATTCTATTTATTAATCTTATTTGTTAGAGGTTAGGTAGTGGGAGTTTTATATTCTTAGTTCCTGACTGCATACAAATTAAATTTCTCCTTCCTTAAGTAATATGTATGCAATACATCTAATGCCTTAAAATTTCTTTTGGAGGATAGAACTGCTACCCTCTTTGGAAAGCAACCCAGTTAATAAAGGTTAAAATTTTGTATATTGCTTTTTCTTGCTAATAAAAGTAATATAACAACTTAAAAATTCAAATAACAAAGTCTAAGGACCTAATGTATAACATGGTGACCGTAGTTGACAACACTGTATTATATAATTGAAATTTGGTAGGAGAGTAGAACTTAAATGTTCTGATAACCCCCCCTCTCCTGCCCCCCTCCCAAAAGGGTAATAAATACGTGAGGTATGCATGTGTTAATTAACTCGATGGAGTATCCTTTCACAGTGTATCAAATCATCACATTGCACACTTTAAATATCTTACAGTTTTATTTGTCAGTTACACTTCAGTAAAGCTGGAAAGAATTTAAATAATATAGAAATGAACAAAATACTGAAGAAATCTCTATAATTGGGCTGTATGTTAAAGGATAGAGTAAGGGCAAGGGATGTCTGTTACACAAATTACCTGTTTTTTCTTTTCCCAGGGTTTATTGAGATACAATTGACATGCAACATTGTATTATTTTAAGATATGCAACATAATGATTCAGTATACATATGCATTGTGATTACTAAAATAAGTTTAGTTAAAATCCATCACCACACATAGTTAAAATTTTTTTTCCTTGTGATGAGAACTTTTAACGTCCACTCACTTAGTAACTACCTGATTTTGAAAAGATGGTAAATGTATATTTGGGTTAGGGCCATTTTGATATATCATTTTAGTTTGTCCCGTGAGTCAAAATGTTGGTTGTCAGGTTATAAACATTTAACACCTACAAGGGATAATAGGAGTTTTTCCTTAAATCCCAGGCTGTGATTTCAACAGAGACAGTAATTGACTGGTATGCATCTGGCCTAATATTCTTCTTGCCATGCAATGATCTGAGTGTTCTATGGAAATATTTTGCAAATGCTTCAAGAAGTTTATCAGTATTTTTTCCTAGAAAAGCTAGGGTGAAACCCCAAATTTAAAAGAGTCTCTTCTATTACATATTTTAGGACTGAACCAAGAATTGGGGATATTCTACAACCCAGATCTGTTGATAGGATAGGAAAGCTGTAGGAATGATTAAGCTTTCACTTTCATGAAACTGTGGGTCTCTGTTCTTTTGTCTCTGTTGCTTTGTCCTTAAAATTAAACTTTTGGTTTCTCTTACTGAAATTTGCTGGGGAGGAAAAAAATGTTTAGACAGTAGTAACAAGAAATACATTTGAAACTGTGTAGTTTTACCCTGAGACAGTTTTACCCTGAGGTAGGATAGTAGGTGTTTAACATTTGTGGGATGCGTAGATGAGCTGCAGAGTATTTGTCATTGTTATATAGCATTTCAGGAAAAGAAGTGGGAATAGTTTTAACAGATATAGATGGGGATATGAGATGTCATGAGATGAATAGATAATTTTTAAATTACTTATATTTGTAAGGTTTTACTCTAAATATGTAGATTATCAAAGCCAAAGGCCAATAATCATATTAAGACAGTATTTGTTGTCCTCATCATGACTTTTCTAAGTAGAATGACTATATAATTTATCATCCAAACCAAGACAGATCTTAAAATTTATGTGACATCAACATTAATCATGGACTATCCTGGGAAAACCAGACATGTGGTCTTCTAATTAAAAAGAACTTCACTTTTTCTAGCTCTCATTGGAGATTATTTTTAGATCCATTTTAACAGATTTTTTTTCCCTCAAGTCATTAAACTTTTAATAGCACACAATTTGAAGAAATCATTAGTAAATGTGAGTACAAACTTTTGTGTTCTTCTAAAATCTATTTTAGCCTGCAAACCAAGGGTCAAAATTCAAAGACCGTCGGCTACAAATATCATGGCACAAGGCCAAGGTGCCTTCTGTATCCACTGAGACTGAGGAAGAAGAAGTCAAGGAGGAGGTAAATGTAACGATTGAAAATAAGAGTTGAATTAGATTGTTTTCCAGTTATATGCTTTTCTTAACATTAAGTAATATAAATTTTAAAATAAATATTGAGTTTTTTCATGCATGTAATTAATTAAGACTAGTCTAGAAGTTTATTAAAGAATCAGATTAGGTGCAGAAATAAAAAAGCTCTTTTGGGGGTTATTTTCTGGTGTAGGAGAGACTGTACTTTTTTTAAAATTTGCATTTATTTTGGCTTTATTGGGGCTCTGGACGTTTTTATTTTGGTAAATGAAGACATGGATTAAGTGAACAAATTAAATTTTATCTGATCTAGTTTTCACTTATTCAAGTTCCATAAGTAATAGATTTGAGTTTCTTATTTTCTTTCTACGTATAGTTGGTTAAAATGAGAGTGTAAAGAAGGTGGAGATAAGAGGGAAGAATAGCAAAACCAAGGACTTAAATAATACAAGTACTAACCAGCTTCTTAAAACATGAGAATTAATATTGCTTTTTTACTCCTGTATTTCAAATTAGTTTATTAAAATGGACACTTAGGCAGCATTGCAAGTTATTTCTCATTCATCGTAATTTTGGTTTTAAAAGATAGCGAGCGTTTATGCCTGATCAAGATGACCAAGTGGGTAATTTTACATAACAAAAGCAGAAACACTTCCCTTGTTTAAAAAAGAAAGAAAAGAAAAATCTTGGTATTTCGGGAATGTTTGTAGATACTTTTACTTTGTGTAAGATTTTAGATTTTTATGTAAGATTTGGAATGTCAGTGTCATAGGGAAGGTATTATATTCGTCTCTCACAAATAATCGGATATTAGAGGAAAAGTTTAGACGTTCAAATGGTTATTTATTTTCCTCACTTTTAAGATAATAGAATAAAATTAATTTTATCAAAAACATGTTTCATAGATATCCCCCTCCCCCCACTGAATGTTCATATGTTATTTACTTTATTTTTCTGATGATATTAGAATGGAAATCTCCCATTAAACTAGCAAAATTAGCAGGGGAAAAGAATATGTGTGTGTGTGTGTGTATATATATATATATATATATATACACACATATATATATATATATATACACATATATATATATATATATATATATATATATATATATATACACACATATATATATATATATACATAAATTTTTTTAAAAATATTTTGGGGTTTTTTTGCCACAAAAGATACTTTGCGTCACTTGTAAATCCAGCCTGGGCTTTGTATACTAGTCTGTTTGTCCTTTGGCCTAAAAAGCACTTTACTTAACTTTCTTGTGCCACTGAGCAGATTTTACCCTCTCTTTTCTTCAGGAAACAGAAACGTCAGATTTGTTTTTGCATGATGACGACGATGAGGATGAAGATGAATATGAGTCTCGTTCATGGCGAAGATGAAATCTGATGCGAGCTGTATAATTTTTAGGAATATTGTTTAGAAGAACAACTTTTTAAAATTATTTAAAGAAGTCAATGAGCCAAAAAAATTTTTTTTATTTTTATTTTCAACACAGTAGGTATAAGGACAGCAAGTTTGCTATTTAAATACATCTCATAACTGTTCATGATATTAAAGCACCAAAGGCCTAGTGACTTTAACACAGTTGTGAAGATCCACAGGAATGACTTGGATAATCTCTAGAGCCTTATTTTTCCACACCACCTGTTTTTGTTGCTATTGGTGTTGGATTATGATGTAAATGACAGGGTGTTCAAAAATTTTATTTTGGATTATAATCTGCTGATAAAATTTCATTAAATGTCAAAATCGCCTGGAATCTCTTATCTCTTAGCTATTATGGATGGGTCGTCAGATAGTAGGAGATATTTGTAATTAAAATACCCTTTTGCTTTCAAGAGTTGTCTTGGAAGAAGAGTAAATTTATTATTTTATTGAAGAGGAGCCCAATTTGTATTCAGTCTGAATTTCGGGGAGATTTAATGTGCAGCAGTAAGTAATATTTTAGTGTAAATCGTAACTGTTCTTCAGTGCTATAAGACAATGGTAGCTAGCTCTGTGGTATTTCCATTCTGTCATCATATTAACTCTCCTGGACTTCTGCCTCTGATTTTTAGTTTGCTTTGAAATTACTGAGCACTGGTTCAGTTGGTCCTTTTTTTTTCCTTTCTTTTTTTTAACATTCTCAGAGTATAAAAGGCTTTCACCTGTTGCCCCTTTCTCTTCCCCATTTTCTTTCTCCTGCCTTTTTATTAACAGCCTGACTTACCCGTTATTGAGTGAGATAAGTGATTCTTTTGGGCCACCAAAAGTCAGTCCCCAATAAAAAGTTTAAACCAGTACCTTGATAAACAAGTGATATTTTGATGAGAATAATGGAAGGATTTGTGGGGAGAGAGAGTCACCAGCTTTTTTTTTTTTTTTTTTTTTTAAAGCTTCACTTTAGTTAATAGTTATGCAGAAGGGTTTGAAAGTGTGTGAAATTCTTTCCCTAAATTTAAACCATGATGGTGAGGTGACTGGGGATAGGTTGGGGGTGGGATGGGGTAGGGGGATGGGTATGCTAGTAATAAATGGGAGTCATAACTTGATTTTGATCAGATGACCTTATATTTTCATAATTTTGTAGCTTGTTGCTATCCATGAACATATGCATCCTTCAGTAGACGGTTTCCTTCACTGTGTGCATTTTTACTGTACACTGTATAGAGCTATCTGTTAAGTAAAATATATCTGTAAATTTATGTCCTTGTGTTCTGAATGTTAGAGGGAAAAGCAGAGGAGCAACACTACACTGTATTGACCCCTGGGGAAATAAAATGATTAATGTACATAGGATGTTACTTTTTCAAGGATATGCACAGCTATGTTTTTATAGTACGTGTGTGTGAAAATTTGAAACCTCCTGTTGGCTTCAGAAGGTTCTTGGTGATCACTATGTCAAGGATTTTGTTTCCTGAGGTGAAGACTTTCTCAAAATAGAAGCTATTCACTAAGAAACTTAAAACCATCAGGACTCTAGATTTACTTGGCTACAAGAAGTTAAATCCCATGTTCTGACTATCTTTCCTCTTCTACATGTTTTCTTGGAATGATGTGTCAAACCAGGATCATTTTTAAGTTTTCATGTAATTTTCCCTTCATAATAATAAGGACTTTCTAGGTTATAGTTATATTTCTGATAACACAAAGCTAAAATAAGCTTATAAAAGAAGGAAAACATTACAGTGGGGTACCTAGAATAAGCAATCTTGCTTCTTCCTCCTCCGTCATCTCTAATGACATTTTCCTGATGTCTGTGGCTCAGTTGGTATATATTTTGAAAGATTCATTGTGGTGAATATTTTGAGTCCTGACAGTTTAAACGTGATAGAGGGAACAAAGGATTTATATATTTTTTGTACAAAGTTTTTTCTTAAACTGTATAATTTTGTAAATAATTTGTTTGGTTTTTTTGTGTACTAAAACTACCAGCGTATAGATTTCAATAAGAATTGTTGTATTTTTGTATTTGGAAACTGAAAATTACAGTAAATTAATGGAGCTGTAAGGAAATTTTCAGTAGACTGACAATTCAGCAGAATGAGATTCCTTTTCATATGATTTTTTAACCTAAAATTGACATCTTATTACACTCTCAGTACAGAGAGAGTTGAGGATTTGTTTGACCTTTTTAGTTCTTGGGGGAGAGGTGGGTGAAAGAGAAGGATGTTAAAGTGAAGAATAGCTAGACACTTTTTCGAGTAAGTTTTGAGGTCCTTTATATAAAACTTAGTTTTCGATACACCTAAAATACTTCATAAATGTCTTTTCTAAGACTTGTAAAACATGTTTGACTCTCAAAAATGTACTCAAAATATTCGTTAAATATCATATTAGAAAATTTAAGTTAAGGTTAGCATAAACTAGTTAAATGTATATATTTTTTCCTTTAGGACTGAGATCCCCAAGCATTAGAATTTCTCTTAAAAGTGAGTAACTATGACTTGTTTTCTTGGCATCTTCACTTACAGAAATAACAGATACCATCTGAGGCAAATTCTGTTCTTTTTAACGTGTATGACATCTTTCTAAGTAGCCGTCGAGCAATAACAACCACCATCCTGGCTCGGTCATCTTGGTTTACTAGTGGATTGCTGCCCAGGCTTAAGAGGTAACCCCGGGGAATGCAGAATTTCCCTCAATTTCTTCATGCTGTAACATTGAGAAAACATTGTCACTAGCTAAGGTGATAAATTGCAAAACGTCTTGTTAGGGTGAAAAAAAAAGGTCCATGGTGATGGATCATTATTTCAAAAAAAAAAACAAAGAAAAAATCATGTGAAAAGGAATAGTGGTTCCTCTTGATGTATAGTATGCCTGTATTATAGTTTTTACAGAATTGTGAACTTGTGTAATAGTATAATAGGAGATATTGTTGAATTTCTAACTGTTTATACATTTAAATTCATATATGTAACGTTTGTTTTATCGATTACAATCTGAATTTCTAAGAAGCATGTTGACTTTTGCAATAAAGATGCAATATGGAATGGTTCACAAATGGAAAAAAAAAGATAAAAGTGTTAAAATTTAAAAGAATTTGGAAAATTTATGAACCATTCCAAAAATTATAACAATCACCAAAAAGCTGTAATTCTGGCTTGTTCTGGAAAGAAAGAAAATGTATGTGTATGCTTGCTTGAGTGTGAGAATGAATGAGTGATGGATATGTATGTGTGTTTTATGTTGGGTTCATGTACATGAGAGAATGCCACTCAATATGAATTTGGGTACCGAAGTCACTGGCTATTAAATATTCAGTAGAATCACTCCTTTGACAGAGTGGTCTTGAAAATGAAAGAGAAGGGCATTAAAGTGTTAATTTATAAGTAACCTTTAATAGCCATATTTCTTTGTTCATTGATGGACCTTGGTATCCCAGATAAAAAGCACAAACAATTTTATAAAAACAGTTATTTTAATATTATCTTGAGGATATTCAAGATGCCTGCAAACAATAGGAAGGACATTTTCCTTAAGCACAATAGAGAGAAGGGAAAGAACACCTTGAAGAGATGACCTAAAGATATGACAGTTCTAATTGTGATGGATATTTGTGAGGAACAACAAGAGAACGAAGTGATCTTTCCCAAAAGAACTATGTGGTGATGGGAGAAGGAAGTATATATCACTTGGGTTCCTATTTTCTTGTTTTAAAAACTGCTTTTCTTATAAAATTCCCTTCCGAATGTTTATGCAAGCAGAGTGTTTCTCCAAAAAGAGTCGTTCTTTAAATCTCAACTTATGCAGGAAAATAATACAGAATGGGAGTAAATTTCATGTTCATTCTTTTCAAATAAACAAGTTTTATTCATATTTTGTGAATTAAGTAAATGGCAGGTAAGCTGTGTGACCATTTGTTTTGAATAAATGATAATTTATCCAATAGATGTTTATCATAAACATGAGTCTAGGGCTTTTGGTGGGGGAGCCAGCATAATTTTGAACATAGTTACATTTGTTTAATAGTAACAAATAGTATACTAAAATGAGCTCTCATTAAAGAAATTATTGGTTTTATGTGATTTTTTTTAATGGCTTTTGATGTAAATTATTCTATAGCCAAGGATAAATTTTGCATCACAAGCCCCAGTTTACTGTCTAGGCTGTATCTAATTATGTTCCAGTAAACATAAGACATGAGTGAGTATGTCAACCTGCAGGATCATTTTAGATTAGAGAGTCAGAGTCAGGGTTGCTTTAAACAAGTGGACCAACATTTTGCAAGTCAAACCTGCCCCATTTGGCATCATTTTTGGTCTCAAAGATCTACTTGAGGGGCCAACCAGCACTGACTCAAAAAAAGGCTATACACTGCTAATCCATGTATTACGAATCACCTTCATTTCTGCTAAATCCATTTATTGCCAAGTGATCTCCTTTCTACAGGATCATCTACCATTTGGCCTCTTACCTGGTTCTGCAATCGACCTTAGGTTAACTAAACCATCCCAAGCATTCTGAGATAGGCGACTTGATACAGGTGAAATTAAGGTCAGAATAGTGTTTGATAATTGTTTGCAGGATATTTGTGGTTTGAGTCTACTCTTAGACTTCTGCAAACAGATTTTTTTTTTTTTGGTTGTGGTGGTTAGGAAGCCTGATAAACACTTTGTATTTATGTTATATGTTTCCTTTTATGAAAGGTGAGCAAGGGAGGAAGGCCCTAATCTAATAGCCTATTAGTTTGTTTTCAGTGAAAGTCTGTATTTCCTACACCACTGCAGTTTTTTAACCACTTTATAGAGGTTTTTTTTTTTTTTTTTTTGTGGTACGCGGGCCTCTCACTGTTGTGGCCTCTCCCGTTGCGGAGCACAGGCTCCGGACGCGCAGGCTCAGCGGCCATGGCTCACGGGCCCAGCCGCTCCGCGGCATGTGGGATCTTCCCGGACCGGGGCACGAACCCGTGACCCCTGCATCGGCAGGCAGGCTCTCAACCACTGCACCACCAGGGAAGCCCAGAGTTTTTTTTTTTTAGGCCGTACCGCGCGGCACGTGGGATCTTAGTTCCCCAACCAGGGATGGAACCCATGCCGCCTGCATTGGGAGTGTGGAGTCTTAACCACTGGACTGCCAGGAAGTCCCCATAGAGTTCTATTACTTTGATAGAGTGATCCATTAGTTCTTAAAACATTTGAGTTGGGGTAATGGTTAGTGCTTGATTGTTCAGAATTTTTGTTCTTTACTCAAATCTTTGTTGGGGAGTAGGGTTATAGAAATAAGCCTTTTAGTTGCCTGGCCATGTTTCTGTTGATTGAGTTTTCAACACTGCTTTGTAAGTACCTCATAAAAGTGAATGTCTTTTTAACACTTATCTAAAGTCCTTGTGATTCTATCTCTTCTTAGTTTGCCCCCAGACAGCTTCTTTTGTGAGATACTGATATATTTCTCTCAATTTGAAATGGAATTAGGTAATAAGGGCTAACGTAGACCTTGCCAAATAAATGCGGTTTTTGAGGAGGATTTGGCTTCAAGATTGAGGCTGCTCACATGTTTACTTTGAATTCTTAGACCAAAGGCTGCCGATTTATCTGTGTAAGCTTCTGATCCTGTGTAAACTATCTAGTGCTAGTTCCTGAACCAACCTCCAACAAAGGGTTATTTACTGTAGAATTCAAGATTTTAACATTTAAAGCCTGTAGGGGGCTCCAGAAGGCAAAATTTAGTGGGCCTTAGAGCAGTGACAATCTTTTTTCACAGCAACTCTACAGTGAAAAATACATTTTGCACTGTGACCCAGTATATACGTACACACAAACCAAACCAAAGTTTACCAGACAGTGCTTACCCTTACAACCCAGTATGCACCTGATATTTTATTCTTGTCAGGACCCACTACTTGGCTTTCACAATTACAGTTTGGAAAACACTAACCTATTGAGTTTCAGAGTGAATTGCATTTTTAAATCCCTCTTCCTGTGACATTGTCAATACTATTTTGAGTATAAAATGATAAAATTTTATCTTCTGTGCTTTGCTTGGAAAAGTAGTCTGGGGTCTGAAGTTGACCTTTAGTCTAAAATTAAAGGTGAAAATAATGTATACATCAATCTATTGATTACCTGATGCTCTTGAGCATGAAGTTATAGTTTTTAATTTTTAAAATAGACAACTGTGAGTGACTTTTTAAACTTGCCTGTAGTTTTATATTTTTGTCATTATTTGCCCTGGGAAGGGAGTGGAATGCTAGAATATTGGTGCTACTTTTTATGAAATCTAAGGCACTTTGCAGGAATTATTATTATTTTTTTTTTTGCTGTACGCGGGCCTCTCCCTGCTGTGGTCTCTCCCGTTGCGGAGCACAGGCTCCGGACGTGCAGGCTCAGCGGCCATGGCTCACGGGCCCAGCCCCTCCGCGGCATGTGGGATTCTCCTGGACCGGGTCACGAGCCCGTGTCCCCTGCATCGGCAGGCGGAATCTCAACCACTGCTCCACAAGGGAAGCCCTGCAGGAATTATTTTTTTTAAAAAAACCTGCCCACGAAGTCCATACAGCTACAAATACTTAGTGTCTGTGAATCAAGAAAAGATTATTTGGCTTTGAATTTAATTTTGCATATAGAGTTCACCTTAGCTATCAACGATTCAAAACAAACCAGATTTGACATCTCTGAGAAAATTGTACATATTCCAAAATTGTTCCATTGAATTTCACCCTTTTAAAATATATTGTCCCATAGGTTCATAAGAAATAGGAGATATTGATAAACTCGTATAAAAAATAATTAGTCCTTGCCACTTTTTAAAATCTTGGGCAAGTGTGTCATTTGTGTATTTACATGTCTGAGCTTTTCTAGTTTCTAAAGTGTAAAGAGAAAGATTGAGAACATGTCAGTGAGAAGGTTACCATATTTTCAGAAATCCATAGAAGAAAACTATTGTCTGCAAAATAATGAAATCAACACTGATCATGGAAATAAGTTATTTGTACATTTCAGTATTTCTATCCTCTTGTTCATGTACATTCCTTTTCTGATTCCTTAAGCAATAAAACTTGACTTTCCTCTAATACCATGGTGGCAAGTAAATATTTTCAATTAAATTGGTTGATAGTTTTAAGCTATTTACTTTTGTGAATTCAGTTCAGTACCTGTATTGAATGCAGACCGTGAACCAGATAATGGCTCAGTAGTTTGTCTGCATTTTGCTTGCAGCCTTTTGAAGAAGGTGCTCCCTCTTCGGCTTTGAAAACTGAGTTTAGAAGAGATTAAGTGGCTTCCCAGAGGTCACACAGCCTGTAGTGGTGGCACCAGGATTTGAACATGGGTCTGACTCCTGCGCTCATGTGCTTAACCTCTGTGCCCTGCTGCTTCTAATAAAATGGGATATTGCAAGTCTGTAGAATGTCACTGGTCTTTTTTACTAGTGTCTGTCAAACACTGCCATTCTGGCTCCATCTATCTCATCTACCCTGGATTGGAACCAGGCTCCCTTGGGGAGTGATACTTTAGGTAGCATATTGGAAACCACAGAACATAGCGTTTATAGATGCTAATTTGTGGGGAAGCATTTTAAAGTAATAATTTTCTGTGACCTCCATAATGTACAGCCAGCCAGTTTGATACCTTTGACAATAATTTGGCTGTATCATGACCTATGTTTATTTTATGTTCAATTTTATCTTAAATATTTTTCCTGTGGCAAACAGAATTATGAAAATCTTGCAGTATTTCTCCCTTGCTTCTTTGTGTTTTTCAATATTTCTGGTGCCTTCTTTCTTTTAACCTTGGTGTTAAAAAAATCATGTACATAAATAAGTTTACATGCTTTAATTTAATGATGTTTTCATATAATATACTGAATTTTCTAGGCAGAAAGTGCTGAGAAAAGCAGTGTTTGTTCACCGTTATGTTTATGCCATAGATTTTTTTTTAAAGAGTATATTCTCAGTGAATAAAACTGATGTTCATGTCATTGTTCTGTTGTTTATAGAGTTATTTGATTTTTTTACATGTTCAGATTTCTTATTTTAGTAATGTCATTCTGAATCCTTGTGGATTTCTAATTTTAGCTATTTTGGCAACTATGAGATGTTTATTGACTACTAATGATATGGCAATAATTGTCATCTGCAAAAAGGAAAAGATGTTAGCACCCTTGTGAGAAAGGGGGCTTTTTATTCTTTGACAGCCCATGAGAAAAGTAGGCATGTTCTAATAGATTCAACAGAAAAAGTTTTTTATTCTTGACAAATTTAGCAGCCATTGGGAATATTTCCAGTATGGGAACTGTATCAGGGAAATTGCTGAGACAAAAGAGAATGATTATAACATTCTGCTGGTAACAATACAAGTTTTTAGAAAGGTGTTTCCCCCCGTATTTTGGATTATGTCATTAAAAAAAAAACTCACTGTCAAATGCTAAAAAACATACATGCTCTTTTTAAAGCATTATCAACATATTTTGCTTTGAAATATCAAAAATGGGGAAGAATTTTATACATAGAACTTAATTTCTTAGAATTTGTTTTTTTATCTTTTGAAAAATTTCTACCAAAAACTTTAAGGCACTTCTCTCCCTGTGATTTATTTAAATCTTAATAAATTATACATTTCTGCACTTTAGCCATTCATGTGAAAATTATTTGGAGTCCTTGCAATAGAATGGTGCTTTGTGGTCTCCTGAGGCCCCAAGTATGTCAAAGAAGTTTCATCCACTCTTAGTTTTACATTTTTCAGTGACTATTATTGATAAAGTAGATAAAGCTGGACAAAAGTCTTTTTTTTCTTTTTTTTTTGCGGTACGTGGGCCTCTCCTGCTTCGGAGCACAGGCTCTGGACGTGCAGGCCCAGAGACCATGGCTCATGGGCCCAGCCGCTCCGCGGCACATGGGATCCTCCCGGACTGGGGCACGAACCCACATCCCCTGCATCAGCAGGCAGACTCTCAACCACTGCGCCACCAGGGAAGCCCGAAAGTCTTTAAAGATTGAAGTAAATGATTCAAATCTGTGTAGAAGTGAAGACTTAATTTATGTAAGGACTCTATGTTTATGACTAGCTTTTGTGCTTAGCTCCTAGTGTTTTTGGAAAGCTATTTATGAGTTGTAGGCACCTATTAATTTCTCAGAAATGGCTGTATCTAGGAAAAAAAAAAAAAAAAGAAAAGAAAGAACCCAACTGGTATGATCAAACATGTTCAGAAAACTTTGAACATTGTCTGTATAAACAGTTCACAGTGTATTTTGTCTCTCCTGTTTTGCAAACAGGGAGGATTGCCTTTTTATTCATTTTGAGGTTTCCATGATCATCACTGGCTGTAGCTTGATGCTTCATAGACAGGGTGGAAGAACTGGTTACAGTAGAGAGTTTCACTTGTTTTTCTTTCTTTGTGGCCTACGTGAATCAGAATCCAAAGAAAATTTGCACACTTAAAATAGGAGAAAAGTACAACGACTTTTGATAGTGTTCAACATTTTTGTAGGGCAATCTTTGACCGTTTTTGCCCAGAAACTTGATGGGGGGTTTTTTTGTATTCCATAAATAAGAAATTAAGAAAACATGAGACAAGGAAAAATAGCCTGCACGCAGAAGCCCTTTAATAACTGTTGAAAAAATGATTTGAAGAACCAGGAGAGGTCATAAAGAAAAACCTATTTCTGCCTTTTATTTAGTGAATTTTTGTTTCATTTTGCCACAGTCAAATTTTAATGGTGCTAAGAAGAAATAATTGTAAACTTGGAATTGTGAAGGCTATTTTTATTCCCTGATGTACTCCTATAAATTTTTATTTTTCAGTTTAAATCTTGGTTTCTTTAAGCATGGTACCATTTTTGTGTTGTACGTTTAATGTCACTGTTCCCAGTCAGAGAGGCATGGCGAGGACCAAAACTCCGAGGACCCACAGGTCTGATGGAGGTAACTCCTCTCCCACAACTGAGGTGTTCCTCAGCCTTTCAGGGGTCAAGAGAGCCCTAGCCTTGGTGTCAAAATAATATTGGCTACGATTTCAGTGCTCATCATGTGACTCACTGTGCTGTATGGTTTCAAGCATTCTTATTTACTCTAAAAGGTATACTCTGATTTTTCCTTTTCTGTCCAAGGGAAATCTGAGGCACAGGCAGGTCACCGTCTCAAAGCAAAGCCAAGATTTGAAGCCACAATACATCTGACTTCAAAGCATGCCTTGTAACCACTACTTGGTACTGTGCTCTCGTCCCAATAGCTGTGTGAGCTGAGGTTAATTACTTAGTCCTTTGAATGCTCAGTTTACTCATAAAATGGGCCTTATAATAACAGAGCCTGTTTAATGTTTGCAGGATTGCAATAAGCATTCAATGAGATAGTATCTCTGAAGGTACTTTGTGAAATGTTAACTACTATTAGCATATCTTCTAAGCTTCATCAAACTGAATGGAGCTGTTTTCAAGTGAATTTCTTCCATTGATTATTAAATCTTGTGGAATCACCTAAATAAATGTGCTTAGCAAATGTTGGAAAAAAGAGAAGGGAATACTTCATACCTGAGATTGCATCTTTATTTTTCTTTAATATATCACATTAATCAAGTAGATAAAGACAACCAGACTCTAGGTACTGACATTTCCTAATCCTTAGCAATTGTTAGTGAATATTACCTGTAGCCACGAGGTGGGTCAACTACCTCGTGGTAGACAGTCAGCATGTTCTGACCATCTTACAAGCCTCTAACTGCAGATAGGTGAAGGGGCTCCATTTCCTGTCTAGAATCCCCTTACCAGTCTTCCACAGAAGAACAAAAGTATTATATATACTTATGTAATGTACCACAGAAAAGCCTAAGTATTCCCCCAAAGTCTCAAGCCCTTTGATCTGGGAATTTACTTAACAGAGCCAATACTTCAGAATGACCCTCTACTGGTTGTTCTGGTTTTTGCCATATGATCTGCTCCCGCTGGATAAGTGTGAATCTCTTTATGCAAAATGAGATTTTTTTCCTTGTTTTAACAATTATGTTAAAATTGTTAAATTGTGGTCAGTGAATTATGCTTTAGGGTGTGACCAAAGGAAAACATTTTAAATAGAAAAAATAATGAAACTTTTTCATAATATATTTGGAGGACACTGGAATTAGCTCTTGAATAGACGTATCACTAGTACGAATTATGTGAAATAACTGCATTGTCCATGGGTTTGGTGTTTCTGCGTAAAAGGCCGAAAATATTTAAAAGCAAGCTGTCATTTTCTCCAACTCTTTGTAAAATTATCATCCAAGTGTGTGAAAAGAATCACGTTAAGGGGCTTCCCTGGTGGCGCAGTGGTTGAGAGTCTGCCTGCCGATGCAGGGGACACGGGTTCGTGCCCCGGTCCGGAAAGATCCCACATGCCGGGTAGCAGCTGGGCCGGTGAGCCATGGCCGCTGAGCCTGCGCGTCCGGAGCCTGTGCTCCGCAACGGGAGAGGCCACATCAGTGAGAGGCCTGCGTACCGCAAAAAAAAAAAAAAAAAAAAAGAATCACGTTAAAACTCTTAAACATTTCTTCCTTAGTGGGTTCTACTGTAATTATTAAGCAAACATATTGATTTATTGAACATTTAGGAAGATAAAGTTTGGGGGTTTTTTTGGCCATGCCACTCGGCAGGAGGGATCCTAGTTCCCCCACCAGGGATCGAACCTTCACCCCCTGCACTGGAAGTGCGGAGTCCCAACCACTGGACCTCCAGGGGAGTCCAAGATAAAAATGCTTTAAACACTCAGATTGAAAATATACATGTTTTAGGACGGCACCTTCCCTCTGCTTGTTTCCCTTCCTCACTTCAGACTTAACTCCACTATTAAAGTGACCAGAGGGAGACTTTCTCCTTTGCCACTCTTTCCACATCTCTATTTTACATTGCCTCAGGACATAATCTTTCTATTCGTAAACCTGCAGGACTTTGTCTTTTTTTTTTTTTTAAACCTATTCCCTGTAACAAAGGATTCCCCTTCAGGAAGAAAGGAGGTCATAGCAACAGGCTTCTCTCAGGGATCGCCAGGGGCACCATGCTTAATTCACTGCCATGATGGTACCATGCTTAAAGAAACCAAGATTCTTTCTTATTGTTGGAATGACTAACCTAATGTGAATGCCCAGAAGCCAGAGGCGAGCTGCACTTCAAATTTAAAATTAAAGCGGGGGTGGGGGTGGGGGGCTTCCCTGGTGGCGCAGTGGTTGAGATTCCGCCTGACGATGCAGGGGACACAGGTTCGTGCCCTGGTCCGGGAGGATCCCACATGCCGCGCAGTGGCTGGGCCCGTGAGCCATGGCCGCTGAACCTGCACATCTGGAGCCTGTGCTCCACAACGGGAGAGACCACAACAGTGAGAGGCCCGCGTACCGCAAAAAAAAAAAAAGATAGCAGGTGTGAACTTTTTGATACTGGCTCTATCTGGACTAGATCTGGAACATTAGGTGAAGGGACATTTTCCACTGGTAATGAATATTACCTGTGGATTCCATTCTAATACTACACTGTAACCCCAAAGGGTAAGCACTGCAGAAGAAAAATGAGCCTCTCTCATAACCCACACAGAGCTTTTTTCAGGCAACAAACCTAAGAATTATGAAATCATTCAAACCTTTACAATGTTATAGTACTTTTCACCCTGGAATAACAGGTTATGAGAGAGGCTGGGGCGTTTATGGAAGAAAAGATCATTTGCTGTTGTCACTCTATGCATTGGTGCTTATACTAAAAAGTAACTTACAGAATTTTTGAAGAACTTAGCACCAACTGCATTGCATCAGGAACAAACGAGTGTCATCTGCCCATTTGTTTAAGGAGTATATTAACTTACACGATAAACACAGAGGGAAGATTCTTTCCCCTCTTACGAGTTGATTTTTCGTAAACTTATCAGCTCAGATTTTTATAAGAATTATCTCCTTCTCTCAAGCAATAAGAGCCTGGCAACACTGGGAAGAAGAGAAATTCTGGAATAGCTCTTTAATTTTCTTCCTTTCTCCCACTAGCTGGTTTAATTGTTATCGCAGTACACTCTGCAGGTATTTTAGTAATGGATGTAATAATTCTGGACGTTGCTTTTTAAAGGTGATAGTATCTGTCCTAAAGTAAAAATACCTGAGCAGAAGCTTGTGCAGATCACTGAAATGGAAGAGTGGTCTGGAAATTGTAATTTTGAATAGCTTCATAGGCAAATTAGAATATTTTGCTTTAATGTGGTACAAAACATGAGTATTACCAAGTTTGGGTAATTAGCAAATATTTATCTCTTCCACCTTTTTTCATTTTTATGGTTTATAGAGTGTGATTCTCCTTCAGATTAATTCCATTCTGCACTGTGAGAGTTTATGTGTTTTTACAGATCACAGGGCAAATAAGCACATCCTTCAAGTTAGAAATGTGTAGAGAGAGAAATGGAAATGTGACCAGTGTGGGTAGAAAGACCTAAATATACTGTTGCCGTATATCTGAGTGGCTCTTTGGATTCAGTTGGTCTGAGTACAGAAAGCAGCGCCAGTTACATGGCCCGACAGGTCGTGTTGTTTAATAAAACATAGAAGTGACACAGAAAGCTTTGGCAGCATGTGGGTTTGATTTTGTTAGTACAGCTAATGGCGTGTACGCTTTGCCCAGCTCCTGCATGTTTTCCCCACGTTGGACAAATGAGCTAATGTGCTACTTCCAGAGAGCTTGGTTTTAGGTAATAGGCTCTCCTCTCTTTGTGGTATTTCTATTTTAATTCCACAACCTGGTGACTGGTCCAGGGTTCATTGATGCTAAAGGAGTAGATGCAGGGGATGGTGGAAAGAGCAGAAGGATGGATACTAAAGGAATCTGTTATCCTTGTCTTGTTTCATGTCTATTTCCTCGACTATTTTGTGTGGGTTCTTGGCCGAAGTTATCTCAGCTGAGTAGGCACAGAGGGGAAAATGGACAGAGGCGTTAAAGAGAAGTTGATTGTGGAGGCAGGGCGGATTCTTACCAGTGAGAGAGATTCTTGTGTGAAAGGGGAGACAGTCATCCTGGCCCACAGGAGAACATGATGCTGGTCTGCTGCAGCGAGGGCAGGGTCTGCCCTGCCCCACCTGGTGGGTGACGCATAATTACCTGAGCAGCACACTCTGCTCTCGTGCATGTGTTGTGCGAGCTACTGAAAATAGCACCCCGCCCCTATTTTTTCTGGTAAGTAAAGCAGTATTTCAACAACATTCACTAACGGCCCATCAGTGGCACTCACTCATTCGAGACTCCTGCAGAGATTAGACAGGATGCCGGTTTATGCCCCAGCCATATAACTCCTCTTCTCTCCATGCAAGAAAACATTAGAGAGCGCGAGTGAGGGAGAGTGACTTCATTATAGGGGATAACCTCAAATCCACCCTAATTTATGACAGCGGATCTTTCATAAACGTGGACACTCTAAATCACAGCAAATGATGCGAGACATGCAAATGTGCTCTGACACAAGGTGTTGAGAATCCCTGCCTTGGAGTAGAAGCTCCAACATCTGATTGCACACCAGAAGGTTCTGGGAAACTTTAAAAAATACAGGTTACTGGGCTGCAGCTATGAAGATTCTATTTCTGTAATCCTAGAGAGGGGCTTGAGTACACACACACACACACACACACACACACACACACACACACACACTCAATATATTTTAAAATTTAAATTAAAACTTTTTTAACTTCCCCAAGTGATTCTGGCAGGCAGCATGAGAAGTACTTCCTAGGATCACTCCATATATTGATGACATATATTTCAACAGGCAGGACATCCCAAAGAGGGGTCATTCCCTGTGACCCTTTGGATCCAAGGTCTGAGTGCTGCAAGGGCCTTTGAAAAGATCTCATCTGTAGTCTCCAGCGTGGGTTGGGAGAGGAGCGCTGGAAAAAGGACAGGGTTAGCAAACCAGTCTCCTACCAGCTCCCATACTGGTCCCCATGTTGATACAACCATTTTGCACACCTTCTGTGGAACATAAGGGGAGCTGTGTTCTGCTCAAAGGATGATGAGAAACATCATCATGACTGAGACTATGAGTTAGCAGGCAAGGTGGAGCTGTCACTATCCATCCATCACAAAAGCTGTGGCCGGACAGAATGTGAATTCCATGTAGAAGACCCAGTCCTGTCATTCCGTAAACTGGGTTGTCCTGAGAATTCATTTTAGAACCTTTTGAGTTGGGTCCTCTTATTATTCCATTTTGCCAGTGAGGACATTGAGGTACTGAGAGGCCAGCTTGTCCAAGTTACAAAGCTATTAAGTGGAAGAGCCAGGATTTAAATCCAGATGGTCCAGCCCTCAGAAATGTCCCCACTTTAACAGCAACTCCCATACTGCGGCTCACAGAACTGCAGGGGCTGCCTTAACACAAAGTTTACAACTCAGAAAGGGAGCCAATAGATTTTGCATGAAGGCAAAAATGAAGGTTTGAATCATTTCAGAATTGGATATGATGATTTAGAAATTTACAGCCTTACTACTTATATAACCTCCATGAAAGAGGCTGCTTTTAGAATGTTTACTGGAAATTGGGCAGTTTTCTAAATGCTGTTTTCAAGAGGGACAGCCTCATTCTTTTCGTTCTCCAGTATTAGTTTTAGCCCCCTACATTCATCTCCTATTATTATTGCTTACTATAATCATTAAATATTGGAAAATGTGAACAGAACTTGCTCTGGTAATTTTATTGTGCCTTTCAGTTTAAACAAATATTGTCTCGGGGGCAGTGGTGTATCCCCTGTTTTTGTTTCCTGTTATCACTATATATATATATGTATTTTTTCTATTTGTGCCTCTTTTATACTCATTCTATTCTTCAAGATTGTCTTTATGAAGATACATCTGTTTAGCTTTGGTGATTAGCAGAAACATTAGCAGACCTACTGTTTCAGAGCATAAATAATTAATGGCTGTTCCTCATTAATTTCTTCTGAAACCTACTCTTGTTAGACTACCGTTAGATATATTTCTTGAATTAAGAGAAGATCTAAGGAAAACGGACTCACTGTCTATTTTGAAAACAGATCATTTACTTTTGAGGGAAAATTATGACGTGTGAGTTCATAGATGAGTAAAAAGAAACCTCTTTTAATGAGATACAAAAGACATATGTCTTGTTTGCTAAGGGCCTTCCATCACAAGTTGTCTGTTCTGTGACCTGTTTCCCTCATTTCCACACAAACCTGCCTTTTTAAAAAATTTAATGCAAGTAGTAACTATTTATCGTATTGAAATATTTATAAAATATTACAACACACCTGGCTTTTCATCAAACAAATCCAAAACCCAAAGGTCCCCTCTGTCTCTGCATTGATCCCTTTCTTCCCTTTGTTGTGAAATGGCCAGCGGGGGGCTTCCTCTCAGTTGATAAGCAGACAGAACCCTTGCCCCAGTTTAGTCTTTAGTTCCCTCCCTTGCTATTTATTAATGCACACGCACTTTAAATAATCTGCTCAAATTAATGGGCAGACAATAAAAATATAGGTTCTGAGGCAAATAGCCCAGTAAAATGCTTCCCTAAGCTCTTTAGCCTAATTAATAGTTACATTTCCTTCTATTAAAAAAACCAAATGCACATCAGGGTTTGTGTGGTTCTGACACCCAGAATAGGCAAAGCTTCCCCCCGCCCAAATATCAACAAAGTAAAGTACCCTCCTGGGCTTCCCAAGGATCTTCAGAAATTATTCAGCCTAGCTCTAAACTGGGCTACACTTCACCCAACCAAAGGCAAATTGTGGTTGATTTAAAAACACAACAAAAAAGCTAGTAGAATAAGTTTACAATACAGAAGTAAGTGCCTCCAATGTCGTGATAAGTATATCTCCTTTATGGCTTTGCTAAAATTCTAAGCAATGGCAACCACTGCAAGCAAGGGAAGCTGTGTTTCTTAGATGTTTTCTTAGCCATAGTGGCCTCTGAAGATTTATCCCAAAGTAACAGTGCCAGGTACTGAAACCAAGCAGGACACTATGGTCCTTTGCCCCCCATGTCCTCCACCTGCCTTTTGTCTGCGGAAAAATTTTAGCGAAAGAATAAGTTTAATCAGAGAAGTGAGAAAATGCAGAAACAGGAAAACTGTCAAAGGAGACCAAATAATAATAGTTTCATCATTAAGCATGGTCAAGGCCCTTTAGTTCCTTCTCAAGGGCTGTAGATAATATTCTGAGCCACATCCTGTGAGCTGTCTTGTAGATGCTGAAAACCCCACCAGGTGGAAGAAGTTAACTACATGATGACCAGGCTGTAGCCATGACATAAGCTGCCACAGTTTCGAGAATTGCCCTCAAAGAAATGGAAACAAACCGACCCTAGAACTGAAGATTAACTGTACCTAAACAATCGAGATGACACTGGTCACACCACCGATGACCAATCTCAAGATGACCCTCAGAGCTGACTGTACTGTTTCTGTATGTAGCCCCCTCCCTCTGTCTATAAAAGCTCTTGCCCACTGATTGTCAGTGGGGGGAAGTCGGCCTCTGGACAGGCGACCGCCCTCCCCCCGCAGTTGCCAGTATCCAAAATAAAGCAAACTTTCCATTCCGCCAGCCTTGCCTCTTTATTGGTTTTTAAGTGGCGAGCAGCCGGACCCCACTTTCTGTTACAGTACTAATGAGAAATGTAGGTGTCAACCTGAAAGACCAGCACTATTAGTAGATTGATTAAATAAATTATAGTTCGGCAATACAGCTGAATAGACCCATCCATTATAAATAATGTTATTGGACTTCCCTGATGGCTCAGTGGTTGAGTGTCCGCCTGCCGATGCAGGGGGCGTGGGTTCGTGCCCCGGACCGGGAAGATCCCACGTGCCGTGGAGCGGCTGGGCCCGTGAGCCATGGCCGCTGAGCCTGCGCGTCCGGAGCCTGTGCTCCGCAATGGGAGGGGCCACAGCAGTGAGAGGCCTGCGTACCGCAAAAATAAATAAATAATGTTGTCGTAATGAAAATAGCTAACTTTTTGAGCACATTAAGCATAGTGCTAAGTGTTAAATAATAGTTTTAAAGGACGTTTTAAAAATGTCTCATTGAATTTTACAATAATCCTTAAGGTGCATATTATTATCCCCACTTTAGAGATGAGAAACTAAAGCACAGAGAGATTAAGTAATTTTCCCAGGGTCACACAGTGAAGAAGTGGCAGAACTCAGCTATGAATCCAGGTAAGATGAAATAAAATTGTCCAAATGGATTGTTAAGGGAGAAAAAGATATCATGGAACTGATTATCTAGTTCCCATTTTAATTAAAAAAAGAAGACAGTTTTTATTTTTTCCTTTTACTAGAGATCATATATCACTTTTGCATTTTTGTAACTGGAAAAAAATTACTTTGACATTTGAGATAAAATGTTGGGTTATATTTGAATAAAGTGTGTTGGCTATTTATAGGACTACACCACAATGTCTATTTAGTGTCTACTTAATGACATTGAGACGGCATTCCTTTTTTTGAGCTTGCTGCCTAAATTCAGAAAAGACTAGGCAACTCATTGAAAAAACTCTGGAGAAAAGCATAAAGCCCTAGTTTTCTGTGAAATTTGTTTCCACTATAATTTAGAATTGGTTCATAAAGAAAAAACTAGGCAATAATTCTCAGCTGTCTAACCAACTGCAACGTAACTGGCAGGCTGTGGCTGAGAGCCCTCATGGCAAGA
The DNA here is from genome assembly GCF_026419965.1 of Kogia breviceps. Taxonomy (NCBI): domain Eukaryota; kingdom Metazoa; phylum Chordata; class Mammalia; order Artiodactyla; family Physeteridae; genus Kogia; species Kogia breviceps. The sequence goes on from NC_081313.1 coordinate 122,963,854, forward strand.
GTTAGGTGAAGGTGCATGACAGGAGAAGTGCACACCAGCACACTCACAACTCCATCGCGATATTGGTTTCTTTAATAAATGGTGCCTTAAAGTTGTATTGAAGTGAATATACATTATTAGCATCGCTTACCATGTTTACGATCCACTCCACATCAAAGTGCCATAAAAAGCAGAGTTAGTACCAATTAATATCCAATTGTTCATCAAACTTTAATTTGTATTTGCTTTCCCCTGATTGATACATCTTTTATAACTGAAAAGCTCCATCTCTTTATAACATATGCTATCATTCAAGGCTCTTGTTTTAATCACTCTGCAAACCAACATGAAATTGTCTAATAATTCACCCAGATTTTGTCACAAGTGCCTGAAGTTACAGCTGTTTTTTAGAAGAAGCACTGGTCCTCCTCAGAACATTTGGAATTATTGAAACAGTGGGTCAGATCCTTGGCTAGGAAGCAATCTTGTCCAACTGATTGATGAATAAAATACTGATTTTTTTCAGAGGCGTGAAGTTTATTTCCTTTTTTCACCCAGTGGTTTGGAGTTTGTTAGCACAGCCGCAGAATAGAATTAAAAGCTGCAGGGCCGTTGGAGTAGGTTTCGGGGGAAGGTTGCAGTTGGGAGGTGTCACCTGTCAGCTTGGTCCTGCAATAGCAATTTTCAGTAGCTACTCATCCACAGCCAGTGCTGATTTGGATTGGACACAAGGTAAAAACAAACAAACAAAACCAGTTATCTTTCATGTTACCTTCTATTTAGGCCTTCTACACATAGTGAATAAAGAACCATGCAGGAGGCTTCTTTCTGTCTGGCTGTCAACAGCTTGAGGGTTCTCCAGGGCACCAGAGGGGATTGCCTGCCCACAGAGTGACCTACAAGACCCTGGCCCTTCCCCTTCCCCTTCCCCCAGAGCCCAGGCAAGGCTTCTTAGTGTCTAGGTCACTGCCATGTTTTAAAGGTTCCTGCTCTATTAGAAAATAAAAGAAGTAACCAACATGAAAATATGAAATCGGCATATTTAAAATCTGGATGAGAGTCTCTTGAGGAGGGAACAGACAAACAGAGCATCCAGACCAAGGTGATGGCACTCTGCCCTCTCCCAACTATGGAAAAATACAGGATGGTGGTGAGAACACGAATCCTGGGGTCAGACAGGCCTGCTTTCAAATACTGGCTCCATACCTGCCTACATGTCAGATGTTGGCCATGCCACCCAATTTCCAGGCTATCAACACAGGATAAAAATGACACCCCCCCAACCCCCGTAGTATTGTTATGAGGACTAAGTGAGATCAGCCTCTCAGAGCACATGGCACAGTGCCTGGCACAGCATCCACGTTCAGTAAACACAACTAGGTATTATCACAAAACTTTGAGTTGCTGGGCTCCAGCCTACAGAGGCAGGAACGTGCGTGAGTGGACAGCTGCACTCTGCTGCCAGGACAGCCACGTGTTACTGCCAGAACTATTATATGTCCAGGAGAACCTGAAATACAGCACTGACGTTAGTTTTGTAAATCATGAAATATTTCTGACTTCCTATAAAGTTGAGAAAAGAATCCAGCCAACACCAGAGGTACCCATCACTCAGCTTAAGAAATAAAACATTATGAACAACAAAATGCTCTACAGCTATTAAAATGAATGAACTGGAGGGATGTGGATAAATCTCAGAAACAGAACTGATCCATAAGAGCAAGTGGCAGTGGGCTGCATACAGTATGATGCCATTTATAACGAGTTTGTAAACTGGCACGATGCTGCAGGTGAGCAGTTTAGTGAAGCAGACAGAGGTAGTGAAAGTGTCAGGATACGCACGCAGGGGAATGAGAAGGGATGCCGGCTTAGGAAAGCTTTGAAGGATGGGAGCCCTTTCATTCTCAGGTGTCCTGGCTTTGTTCTCAGCAGGGCCGAGGCCAGGAGCTCCCCTCCCCGCTGTCTTACACAGATGTTAGCCCCTGTGGAGGCAGCACTCTAGGCAAACAATGTTAAATACACCGAAAGCAAAATTCTTCCTTTGAATGTACTCGGCTCCCATTAAAATCCAGGGGCGCTCTCTCTGCAGGCCTCTTGCACACCGTGGCATGACATATCCAATCTGAATTCTGAAGGTTGGGTGTGACATAAAAGCAGCCAACCAACAGCATAAATGTATATGAAATGAAATCAATAAAAAGTGTATTTTTTTCGGCTCTTGAAGATAGTCCTGCGAGGGTACATCACAGGGGCAGGGACAATGCTAGGGAGATGCAAACAGGAAGGAGGAAGGGAGGGAGGCCCTGGGGACAGAGGCAAGGGAACTGAGGGGAGGGGGTTGGTTAATGTTAATATTCACTGTGTGAATCAAGGTTTAGGGAGAGCTGTTCTTCCTTTTCCCTCATCACCTAAAAAAAAAAATCAGTTATCAATGCTTATACCATGAAACAGGGATATCTGGCTTGTTCATTCTGGTTTTACCTAAGAGGTCATCATAATAAAGAATTGTTTCTGAGATCAGATGGATAATCGCAAAAGGTTGATATCAGATTATGAGTTTATGGTGGATTAAAAACTGAAATCAGGCAGAGACAGAGAAATGCCTTTATTCATACATTTATTTCTGCTGTAACAGTAGTGGAATTTTTATAACTCATAAAAATAAAATGCCAGGGTACAGCCACTATGGAAAACAGTATGGAGGTTCCTCAGAAAACTAAAAGTAGAATTACCATATGACCCAGCAATCCCACTACTGGGCATATACCCAGACAAAACTCTAATCCAAAAAGATACATGCACCCCTATGTTTATAGCAGCACTATTCACAAATAGCCGAGACATGGAAACAACCTAAAAATCCATCGATAGATGAATGGATAAAGAAGAGGTGGTATCTATATACAATGGAATACTACTCAGCCATAAAAGGAATGAAATAATGGCATTTGCAGTAATATAGATGCAACTAGAGATTATTGTACTTAGTGAAGTAAGTCAGAAAGAGAAAGACAAATACCATATGATATCACTTATATGTGGAACCTAAAATATGACACAAATGAACCTATCTATGAAACAGCAGCAGACTCATGGACATAGAGAACAGACTGATGGTTGCCAAGGGGGAGGGGGTTGGGGGAGGGATGGAGTGGGAGGCCGGGATTAGCAGCTGTAAGCTATTAAATATGGGATGGATAAAAAACAAGGTCCTGCTAATATAGCACAGAGAACTATATTCAGTATCCTATGATAAACCATAATGGAAAAGAATATTTTTTTAAAAAGGATGTGTGTGTGTGTATATATATATATATATGTAACTGAATCACTTTGCTGTACAGCAGAAATTAACACAACACTGTAAATCAACTGTACTTCAACAACAACAACAAAATGCCAGGCATTGCAACAAGGCCTTTGCATCGGTTATTTCGTGTATCCCTCATAATAAATGTAAGAGGTAGCATCAGAGAGCTTATGTGGAACTGGAGGTACACTGGAGAGCCAGGATTGAGCTTGGGCATCAGACTCCAAAATCTGCCCTATATCACCATGCGATATACCTACTCCCATCGAAAAGTAGGCTGTGAATAAATGTTCATTGTTTACTAACAAAGTAATCCTCAAACTGTACTTAAATTTTACCACAGTGCTGTATTGCTGGTAGGGCTTTGGAAATTATCTAACGCATCTCTATCATAAACCTTGTATTCTAAGCGATGTGGTCTGGTGGTTGAAACCTTAGCCTGGGAACTGGGGACCTGTTTTCTGATCCCCTTATTATTCTAAAATTACGCTGCTGTATAAGACACACCTTTCTCCTTTCGTAACTGTTCTCTCCTCCCCCAGGCCTGGGCTTCTGCGTCTTTTTTTTTTTTTTTTTTTTTTTAGGTACGCTGGCCTCTCACTGCGGTGGCCTCTCCCATTGGGGAGCACAGGCTTCGGACGCGCAGGCTCAACGGCCATGGCTCACAGGCCCAGCTGCTCTGCAGCATGTGGGATCCTGCCGGACCGGGGCATGAACCCGTGTCCCCTGCATCGGCAGGCGGACTCTCAACCACTGTGCCACCAGGGAAGCCCTCTGAGTCCTTTTTTATATGACATGACCTTGTCCTCCCGTGACTGCAGGTGATTAAACCATAGGTGGACACCTGACCTAGGGGAAAGTAGTCATTGGTGGGCAGAATCAGCCAGACTGTCTTCTGGGAGTTTGGACAAAGACAGAGAGGGTTGAGGAATAATACTGTCTCCTTTCTAGATCTTGGTGTTGTCATTTAGAAATACCTGGAGTCATCAGCTTTATCATTCCATCCTGAAGACCAGCTTTTTTGATTCTCAGCCTAGAACAGTTTGTATGTTATATCATCCCATCTTTGCTTCTTTTACCCCCCTCTCCCTTTCAGATCTTTTTACTTGGTGGGGTCACAAAACTTTGCTGCTCCATCATCATTGCTTTGGGTTATGTTTTCCAGGATTTCTGTTCATTTTGCATTAGTTGTACATCAGAATGTTTTTCTTCTTATAGCAGATGGTGCTGGGGGACTCATCTTAATTTCAAAAGTGTGCTATTTTCAGAGCACTATATATGTATTATGTGTATATACGTATATGTATGTGTATATATATACAGTATGTATTCATTTTATTTCCCGGGAATAATAGATATTTTCTGACCTTTTCCCACCAGATTCCAGGCACATATGTGCCATTACCCAGTATCATCTTGTGACTTTGCAAAGACTCAAAGGGCTGGGTGTGAAAGTGGTCCATGACAAGGGGGCTTTGTATCTCTTTGGGTTACTTGGTTGTGAGCAATAGAAACTAAATCTGTTCAACTGAAACAAAAATAGGACTACTAGAAATATAGACTAGCATACAGAATTGAAGAAAAGCCTGAAAATCTCGAGGAATGGCAGGAACCAGGCAGTTCTGAAGCAACAGGAAGGAGGGGGCCAAACTTTCAGGTGATGCAATTGTGGTGAGTGAGCTCCTACAGCCCTTCTCAGTCCACTCAGGACAGTGTTCATGGGGAAAACACGGGCCCGGCTGACCTTGAGTTCTATACCAAACCATCACCCAGAAGAGGGCAAGGCTCTTGACTGAGAGTCCCACCAAGATTGCTTCTACTCAGGAAGGTCTAGCTGCCCAAAGCAAAGTGGAAGTGTAGGATAGTAGAAGGGGGGATGGAAGATGGTCACATTAAAAATAGTTGTCCGGGGCTTCCCTGGTGGCGCAGTGGTTGAGAATCCGCCTGCCGATGCAGGGGATACGGGTTCGTGCCCCGGTCCGGGAGGATCCCACGTGCCGCGGAGCGGCTGGGCCCGTGGGCCATGGCCGCTGAGCCTGCGCGTCTGGAGCCTGTGCCCCGCAACGGGAGAGGCCACAACAGTGAGAGGCCCGCGTACCACAAAAAAAAAAAAAAAAAAAAAAAAAAAAAAAAAAAAAAAAAAAAAAAATAGTTGTTCATTCTATGCTTTCCACATTTCATTGGCACCCTTCCCAAGCAGTGTACGAGAGGAGCTGCCATATACAGGCTTGTTACCATCATAGTCATGGATCCACCACACTTAGCTTTATGCTACTTGGCACTATAGGCTTGTACTTGGTATTCATGGGCCATGAGAGCCTCCAGACTTACATGAGTGCGGTGCTGGGCTCTGGGTTGGTGACTGCTAGTATAACATGAAGAGATAATAAGCTCTGTGACTGAGACTAAATTCTATATCATCTGCAGAGAAGGAGACTGATCTATAAGAATATCTGGAGGGCTTCCCTGGTGGCGCAGTGGTTGAGAATCCGCCTGCCGATGCAGGGGACACGGGTTTGTGCCCCGGTCCGGGAAGATCCCACATGCCGCGGAGCGGCTGGGCCCGTGAGCCATGGCCGCTGAGCCGGTGCGTCCCGCGCCTGTGGTCCGCAACGGGAGAGGCCACAACAGTGAGAGGCCCGCCTACCACACACACATTCAAAAAAGAATATCTGGAGACAGAGTTTTCAAGTGGTGATACAAAAGTCAATAACTATTCCTAATCAGGGCCCCCAATATGTCTATGTCAAGTCGGGAAATGCCTTCTCCCTTTGATTTACTTACATCTTTCCAATGAAAACAAATATTTCATATTACTCAGTTCTGGATCATGTCCATATACATAATATGAAAGCTTCCCAGTTTATTTGCTGTTTAGGTTCACAAAGATCATTGTCCTGTAAAATATTCATCATTTACTTTAAAGTAATTTTTAGCGCTCAAGTCATTTATGTGTGTTGTAGAAAAATCAGAAAATAGAGATTGGCCAAAAGGAAGAAAGTGAAAATCCACAGACAACCACTTGATAATTGTGTGTATGTGCGCCTCTAGAGTTTTTTCTCTGTGTTTAATGTATTTACGTATATAGGTGCTCAAACATTTTAAACATGGAATCATGCTGATTGTGTTGCTTTCATTACCTTTTTCATTCAACAATAAGTTGCTATCTTTCCATAATTATAAAAAGTATTTCTGGGGCTTCCCTGGTGGCGCAGTGGTTGAGAGTTCGCCTGCTGATGCAGGGGGCACGGGTTCGTGGCCCGGTCTGGGAGGATCCCACGTGCCACGGAGCAGCTGGGCCTGTGAGCCGTGGCCGCTGAGCCTGCGCGTCCAGAGCCTGTGCTCCGCAACAGGAAGAGGCCACAACAGTGAGAAGCCCACGTACCCCAAAAAAAAAAAAAAAAAAGTATTTCTTTTACATTGTTTTCATACTTCTAACAGACTTCCTATTTTAATATCACTTTGCTTACTGGTTCACTGTGGCACAAAGAAGAGACAATTTGCCACATACCTTATTTTTCATCGGTGCGTTCATTTTGATTTGTCCTCTTTAGGTGACTATGAAACCTAGATTCTTCTAAAGTGACACAACAGAATCTCTGACACAATAGTGGTTTTAAAAAATAATTAATTGCCCTGGCAACAAAGGTTCCTTTCTGGATGCCCAGACATGTTAAAAATAAACACTCGGGGGCTTCCCTGGTGGCGCAGTGGTTGAGAGTCTGCCTGCCGATGCAGGGGACTCAGGTTCTTGCCCCGGTCCGGGAAGATCCCACATGCCGCGGAGCGGCTTGGCCCGTGAGCCATGGCCCGTGAGCCACGGCCACTGAGCCTGCTCGTCCGGAGCCTGTGCTCCGCAGTGGGAGAGGTCACAGCAGTGAGAGGCCCGTGTACCACAAAAAATAAATAAATAAATAAAATAAACACTCGGATGTCTTCTTTCTGAGGAAGAGGCTAGCATTGCTGTCTCAATTTTACCACTAAAAAAAAAGGAGAGCGACAGTTTTGAGGCCCTGGGAGAAGTCATTGGCAGAGCCCAAAAGAGGACATGAAGTTCTAATGGCCCAGTCCTCTAATCTAACCACAAAGCCACACTGCTTCCCTTTCCGCTGCTTCAGGGCTGGGCTGGAAGAAGAAAGTGCCACCTCCCACTGAGGGCTGAATGGTGATTTGCCATTCACCATCCAGGTCTCTCTGTGGAGAGAGGCACAGACGCCCCAGCTGTCAATTGCGGGTGGAAGGTTGTTATCATGTGCTGGACCCATTGATGTGTTTTGACAATGACTCCTGAATTATATGGCCCCTAAATGTTGCTGCCAGAGAGATCTGTCCTGTGGATGCGATGATGGGTACTTACTGGAAACTATTGTCTGATAGATGAGTTTTGCCGTTTTGTCTCAATGAAATATTCCTGTGCACTTGTAGATCTCTCTCCTCCCAACTCTTTCCCTTGATTCTAGTAGAGTGTGTTGTGCTAGAAAATAGTGAAATACAATAAGGTTCAAATATCTTAACGTTTAAAGTAAAGCCATATTGGTTGTCTGAGTGCAGAGTGACAGAAGTTTTTCAGAAGATGATTTGTCAATTCATTTTTTAAAAAATGCTTAAAAATTGTGTGTACCCATTTACCTGGTGATTATGCTTTGAGTAACTTATTCAGAGCAAATAAGAGTGAAAGACTGCAAAGAATGAATTACAAGGGTCTTTTCTGTAGTGTCATGTATGGGATGAAAAAAATTGAAGCCATTTCAAAGCTGAACAATAAGAGATGGGTTAAATGAATTATGATTTGGTTATATAATGGTATTCTTTGCTGTCATTAAAAATAAGTTGTATTAGTGTTTATAATGACAAGGAAAGTTGTTTGTGATATACTGGTTAAGTTTAAAAAAACAGGCTGTGAAACAAGTTGAGTTTGATACTTGTTTGGTAAAAATAATAAAGGCATACACTCTCCCCCAGACACACACAAATGCACATCGCACAGAGCTGTGGTCCTGCCTGTCTGTCTTGCTGCCTCTCCTATTATTCTCCGGCTACCCCAGGCCCAGTGCCCAAGAAGTCTTCCTTCTCCCTCTAGCTACACATCCTTCGGATATTGGCTTAAACATCACTTCCCAAAGATAGGGTCAGATCCCTATTCTACATTCTCAGAGTCACCATAGATGAAAAGGACATTTTTTGCATAGCATGGTGACGGTCATTACTGCTGCTGATCAAATGCAAGGTATTCAGAAGTCTGGAAACAAGAAAATATAATTGTCTCACAAATTGTAATATTAATAAACTGTTCATTATGATTCTCCTATGTTTTCAGACTTTGCAGACACTTTGTACTTCTGCTTCCCCACCATCTAGGGACAGAATTGGATCAGGCATCCCTTGCCTCCATGGTGTTAAGTGTGGCCATATGACTTGCTTTGGCCCATGAAATGGGAGCAGAAACATGTATCAATTCCCTGTAAAAGCCTTTAAGAAACAGTCCAGTGTGCTCTAATCTCTCTTCCCTGCCATGGACTTGGAATTGTCCAATTGTAAAAACTTAGTCAGCCTTTATTGCTGAGTGAGAGTGACCTGGGCAGAGACTATCTCCCATTCCCACTGGAGTATAATGGACACATAATGTGAGAGAGAATCAATTCTTTGTTATTTGAGATGACTGAGATGTGGGGGTTGTTTGTTATTGCAGCATAACCCGGCTTATTCTGACTAGTACATGTACTTATTGCAGGTGTAGTTTTACATTTGCTAGTGTAATTTTTAGTCTCATCTATGGCACCTGTCTCTTACGTACAGACACTGTACTAGAACATGGCACCTCAGCAATGAACAAGGTAAACAAAGTCTCCTGCTCTCATGGAGTTTCATTCTGATGGGAGAGACAGATCATGAGAAAATAAAGCAGAGATCTGCATGAAAACAAGTCATGGGCACAGTATGGGAGCAGAGGGCTCCAGACAGAGGGATGAGTGAGTTCAGAGTGGGGTCCTGAAGTTCCTGAGGCTGGGGTGTGGGAAGCAGGGTACAGAGTGGAAAGTGGTGGAGATGAAGATTGTAGAGGCACTGGGGGAGGGGAGAAGATCATATAGGATTTTGTAGTCCTGGATAAGTCTTGGGATTTTATTCTGAGTGTGATGGGAAGCTATTGGAAGGTTTTGAGCAAAGGTATGATATGATAAAACTCTTTTTAAAAGGATCACTGGTTATTGTTTGGAGAATCAGAGAGACAGGGAGATAAGGACAGAAGTCAGGAGGTCAGTTAGAAGGCAACAGGGGGTGCTGGTCTAGACATGAGTGATGACCTTGGAAGTAGTTTGGAAAGTGGGAGAGATAGGGATTGGTCAATGGATTGGATGTGGGGTGTGCAAGAGGGGAATCAAACAACATTCCTAGAAATTGTCCTGAGCAACTAGGCAAATGGTGGTACTATTTGTGGGATAGGCAACATAAGGGAGGAGAGAGCTTGGAGGGGGTGGTAGAAATGAACTGTTGTATGAGCGAAAATGAGTGTCCAAAACATTAAAAAAGAGCAGGATGTTACTTATTAACTGCTATAATAAGCACACAATAAGAAAACATATTTTTTAGAGATAAGTTGTATTTTTCCAGTTATAATTTGGGGATTGTGGGAGTCCAACAAAGTTCTCTGATAGCCCTCACCAATCCTCTAATGTTTTAAAATTTGTGCTTTTCTTCCTCATTCAGCAGCACCCACTCCCTTTGAAATACCCCCAGGTCAGTGATCACTATGACATGAAAAGGAAGAAATTGAAGGGAAAAAATATAATTTAGAGAAATAATATTTTTCAGGGCAAAAATTAATTTTCAACTGCAAAACTGCATAAGCCTAGCACACACTTGAGCCCACCAGTTGTGTATGAAGTTACTTCTGCCTGTTCTAATTGCTTTCTGCACCACTGGAGGCAGTATCCTCAGGAGGGCAGCCTCTGAAGTCACTCAGCCCTGGGTTCAAGTCCAGGTTTTGACACTTCTTCTCTCCATCACCATAGTTATTTAACAATCTGTGCCTCTGTTTTCACACTGGCAAATGCGGAGACAAATAATACAAGCTGCCTAGGCTTGCTGTGGGGATCACATTCAATAGTGCCCTAAATGCTGAGTACGATACCTGCCCTTTGTAAATGCTGGTAAATCCTGGCTACTCTTACTGTTGTTGTTAGTTTGGGGAGGGACTAGGGATAGAATAGCCTCGTCGTATGGGGACTAGCTTATTTTTTAGTACTGGTTGTAATGAGTACTCACAACTAACCCTGGGAGGTAGGTACTAATAGTACCCCTACTTTACAAATGAGGAAACTGAAACTCGGCCCAGGTCACACAGCTGGGAAGAGGCAAAGTAGGGCTTCCAGCTCCTGTCCCTCTGTGTGTAGGGCTGTTGCTCTTAAGCCATTATTGCACACCGTCTTCCAGTGGAGCTGATACACGTTACGTGTGTTGCATGTATCCTCTGGGTCCGCATTTAGGAGAGTGCGTTCCTTGTTACCCATCTGCCATTCTGATTGTAGCAAACACATGCTGATGGAGCCCTTCCCAACTGCACAAGATTGTTGCCAGAGCCTGACTCACTGTCTTAACTGCACCTCACCTTTCCAGCACCAGCCACTAGCATGGGCTAAGCAGGGGCAGGTCCCTGGGGAAAGACTCTGTTACTGCCAGGGGTGTTTCGTCCAAACATTTTGTTTTCCAAGTCTGTGAATTTAAAGACTTTTTGGAGATATTATCATACCACAAGTTTTTTGTTTAAAAAAAAATAAATTTATTTACTTATTTTTGGCTGCGTTGGGTCTTCATTGCTGCATGCAGGCTTCCTCTAGTTGCAGCGAGCGGACCTACTCTTTGTTGCAGTGCGCGGGCTTCTCATTGCGGTGGCTTCTCTTGTTGCAGAGCACGGGCTCTAGGCGCACTGGCTTCAGTAGTTGTGGCTCAAGGGTTCTGGATCACAGGCTCAGTAGTTGTGGAGCATGGGCTTAGTTGCTCTGCGGCATGTGGGATCCTCCCGGACAAGGGCTCGAACCCGTGTCTCCTGCCTTGGCAGGTGGATTCTTAATCACTGCGCCACCAGGGAAGTCCTACCGCAAGTTCTTAATGGGAGTTGGATACATCATTTCTCTCTCATCCATTTCTGTTTTATGGAACACACTCCAGGCACTAGTTCTATTGCTACCATGTGTAGTTACCACTTAACGACACAGAGAGAGCTAAGTCATGCTCACAGGTTCACAGACACAAGTCTGAAATGCCCTGGGTAAAGTGTATAACAATGATGCTTTAATCCACAAAGAGTAGAACTGACCCATTGGGAAGGGGCTGTGATGTGTGACTGTGGACAGCACAAACACTTCCGCAGCCTCGGGGCCCGTTCAGTGACTGAAATGGCCCTTTGCAAAGTGTTGCTCAAGTAGCCTGATAAACCTTCTCCCACGCACAACCCTGCCTTCCAGAAGCCTTGGGGGAAACCATGCAACTAGAACAAGGCAACATCACACCAGAAGTCATGGGAGGACACAATAAAATGTAGAGCAAAGCTGTAACTTATTCACATAATTAGAAGAGAAACACAGACCTCCTTGTTCCAATTACAGTGATTTTGGAGAAAGCCTTCAAACCTCCGATGAGAAATAAAAGCTTTTGCTTCATTTCAGAACCAACCATGTAATACATTCCATTTGCCTTTAAAAATGTATATTGGGAGAAGAGATCATTATAATAGGTTTAAAATTGTTATATGTCTTTAGAAAGTGTTTGTGATATTTTAAATGTGCATGTTTACACATTTAAAATATATAAGATACTGTATAGCACAGGGAACTATATTCAGCATCCTGTGATAAACCATAATGGAAAGGAATAGGAAAAAGAATGTATACATGTGTAACTGAATCACTTTGCTGTACAGCAGAAATTAACACAACACTGTAAATCAACTATACTTCAATAAAGTAAATTTTTAAAAATAATAAAATACATAGGAACTTCCCTTTGCTGCCCCCAAAACTTCCCAAATGAAGGTGGCACATAGTTATGATTATTTGCATGTGAACATGTGGATTCCTAGACAGTCCACTTGCCCATTGCAGTATAATAGAAGGGGACACTGTCCAGGACACCATGATTATATAAGGGCTGGGGCTGAAATTCATATTCGGGCTCTTAATAACATTTAACTAGCTGAACATAACATTGATGTTTGCAGTCTGGATACTGTTAAACATTGCAAAGAATAAAGAAAGATCTAATTTTCTTTCTTTAGAGGGGTGTCATCATGTGCTAGGTCTCTCTGGGATGCTTAATTAGTGATAACATTGGGAAATTGGTTTGTCTGTCATTTAAAGATCAGCTGGGTGAGGTTTTCTTCAGCAACTCTAAAATAGTACTTCACTTATATCTACAAATGTGGGTGTTTAATAAGGACTTTCAGTATCTGATTCACACAGCAGGGACAAGTGATTGCAAGTAACAAAATATTTAAAACTATTTTTCTTACTACATATGTGATACATTATAATCATTCTAAGAAATTCAGAGAATACAGATGAATAAATAAATCATGAAATATCCTTACAATGGAATACTACACAGTCAGGAAAAGGCTAAGACGGAGCTTTATGTACTGATGTGGAAAGATGAACATGATAACCACTGCCACCACCACAACAATGGTAACAGCTATTAATGTTAATGAAGACCTACATGTTTCAGACCCTGAGCACTTTGCACACATTGATCTATTTTTCCCCTTAAAACAACCCTATGAATAGATACCAAATACTATACTCTGAATGCAGATGAATTACTCTCTGTAATTTTCCTACCCAAGGGTAGGACTTTCTGGCTCCTAAGCTTGAGCTGAATTCAGGACTGAACAACTGAGTGCCATCTGACCGTACTGTCCACCAGTAAGTCCCTGTAACCACTTGGTGGGCAAAATAGACACAATTTAAGATGTGAAATTTCAACAAGGTATTTTGAAATCAGTGAATATAAGGGGGCTGTCAGTTCAACAAACTTCACCCAGTGTTCCATGGCAGAGTAGTTCCTCTTGGTGGTCTAGACAGGCCCAAGCATTTGCACTATATATAGATTTTAGCTAGTTCTTAAGAAGCATATGATGGGAACTTCTTAAAATTAATGTTATTTACCTGCTAGGATGTAAATGCTAAAAGGATGTGGTCTACATTATGGACAAGGGCTCTGTAAAACATGATATCAGAAAATGGAAATTTTACGAGTTCTGGGAACAGAAACAGGTGATGTGAGTGAAATGGGAGAAAATTCTAATTTTTGCTGCCTTGCTAGAACTTAATCCAAAGTACTTTATTTTTTTAAAAAAATCATGAATAATAGAACTACAACATTCCTGGTTTAATTGTGCTCACTTTGGCTCCCTCGAGTTGCCTGTTTCTGAGAAATAACACTTCTACTTAAAACAGTGGTCCTTTATACGGGTGTTCATGGGGTTAGAATCACAGAACTCCTGGCTATTGAGGCACTCAGGGCTGTCGATCCATCTCCTAGCCTGGGGCATGAATTCCTCTTCGTTGGGGGGTTATGTCATCTGGCTTGGAGACTTCCACAGTGGGTGGCAGTAGAGTGTAGTGGGCAAGACCTCAACAGACTTTGCTTTCAAATGGTCTTCACTAGCTCTGTGACCTTGGGTGTCGCCTAGCCTCAGATTTTGTTCAATTCATTTCTAAAATGAGAATACCTCATGGGACCCTTGGAAGGATTAAATGAAGAAATCTCAGTAAAGTTGGTGATTAAAGGGCCTGACAAAGCATCAGCAGCTATCTTTATCCTCATCATCATTATCATCACCAGCATCCCAGGGAGGAGTAACCATGAGAGAGCTGTCATGATGTAGGGCTTCAGACTCCTGCTGTTGAAGAGAGTGATAAGGCCCTAGGGCTATGTTTGACCATAAACCACCCCCTGATCTTGAAATAGGGACCAGTCTCCATGAGCCTGGTCCCTGTGAGAACTCTGTTCCCTCGTTGTAAAGGAATTCTTATCGTACTCTTCTCCTATTTTGAATGTTACTTGACATCAAAAAGACCTACCTCGTTCAAGTGCTTTCTGTAGTATGGACAGAACAGAAAACCAAAATTAAATCTACCAAAAAGGGAAACAAGCTGATTGATTCCGCCCACTTCCCTCCCACCCTCCCCAATTAAAGCCTAATTCTTCGAGTACAATATTAATCTACAACATCGTTATAAGTATATAGTGATAAATACTTTCTCATATTTTATTTCATTCAATTCTTACTATCAAACTTGAGAGGACGATAGAGCAGAGCATACATTATCATCCTTGTTCTATAGATTAAGGAAACCGAGAGAGGGAAAGCAACTAATTTGCTTAAGATACACAGTTATAGTGATAGAAGTAAAATCAGAATCTCTACCTATAGGCCCATTGTCTTTTCATTGCACCAGAGAACGCGAACATGTGCAGCCACTTTCTCACTCTTCACTTGTAACATACATCACTAATCAACCACCAGGTTCTCTCCCACCACCTGAACGTCTGCTCAGAGCCATTCTCATCACAGTGTTCTAGACAGCCGTCACCAGTTGAGTGTTAAGTGACATAGGAATATAACAAACTTATTTGCCATTCCTGGACAAGACTATCTAGCCTTCATCACGGATCTCATCAGCTAATTCACTTGGCATATCAAAGCTGGAGGGAGGATCTTTCCTTAGAAATCTTATGCCAGGTCCTGTTTCCAGTGAGTATGTGGTCAACATTTATGGTGAGCTCCTCCAGGCCAGAATCCTGGGCATTTTCATTTCCCATAACCTGGAACGGAACCTGACACAGATGGATGTTGAAACATGCTTTGATGGATGGATGGATGGGTTTAGCAATTGAATAGGCCCATAGAAACAGGTCCAGGGTTGGGAAAGAGCCTCTACTGCTGATGGTTTTATAGACTTTCACTCTGGATGATGGCTTGACGCCTTTGTGCCTCCTAGGATTGGGCTGTCAATCTAGAAAGCACTGTCCACCTTCCAAACACTATTTATCTCCATTTATCAGAGGATGTTATTAGACATTGTGCTGCTGAGGTAGCAAATTAGTCAGGGCTTTTAGTTCTGGGTCTGTGATAGGGATTTGGGGGAAATGTGTTCTGCCAGCAGAGGGCAGGTCCATGGTGTCTCTATTACTCTGGCCTGATGACAGCTGCTAGCACTCTGCTGAATGATCAATAACTGGCTGCCAGTTCAATTACTCCTCACTGGCTATTTTAAGGAATGCTACAGAGATCCACGGTGGACTCGTGAGGAAATATTCTGATCAAGGAAGTCCATTGTTCCTCCTCTATACCAGCTTTGACCTCAGTCACAGAGCTCAGGGATGCATGCAAGTCCAGGAGACCCTTCCGAGGGGTACCACTGAAAGCCATTTATGATGGAGCTGAGGATCAGCCATCCATTCCCATGCACTTAGACATCGATCAGGGTGCTGTCCCACTGGCGCCTCGACTTCAGCATTGTTGGTGAGAATTTGAGGTTCTAGTTTTTTCCACCTTCCCCGGATTGCTTTCCGTTTTAGTTGACTCTTTCTCAAAGATAAAAGAAATTTGCAAGAGGTCCAGACAGTCACCAAAGAGTCTTAGTTCATAAGAACATTTGCTTTTACAAGGACAGATTTTTTAAAAATAGCATTTCTTTCCTTTACTTACTTTGTGTTTTATATACAGAATCTCTGAGAAGAAGATTACAGGACTGGGGAAAGTTTTTGAGCTAATGACAATTTTTATGGGCTTGGAGTTTATTTACCCTGCAAAATGTGTTAGAATTGGTATCACATATGTATTTCCACTTCCAGTACTCTTTTGGAGAACAGATGTTACAATTTCTTTTGTGGTAATGATGACTAATAAAAAATACTTAGTGTAGACTTCAGTTAACTTTAATTTTTTAAGTGAACTAGTTCAAAAATATGAAAAGGCATAGAGAATAAAATTAACCTATGTATCTATCCCCAGCTTAGAAATAAAATATTATAAATACAGTTCAGTCTCCCCAGTGATATTCTTTACTCCAACCTTTACCCCTACTCCCAAGGGAGTCACTACACTGATTCTGGTGTTTTTCATTCCCATGCATGCCTTTATGCTATATGTTTGTATCAGTAGACAATAATATTTTGCATGCTTTAAAGTATTATATAAATGGCAACAAGCCAAATGTTTCTTTCTGGGAATGGATCTACTGAACTCATCAACATATATATGAGGTTTTTTCCCCATTGGTACATGGAGTTAAAGTTAATTTTTGACATCAAGCAAATGGATTTTTCCAGGACCGATTTGAGAGTCCAAGAGGGGAGACTTCTCTAATCCCTAGACTGGGTTAGCTCTCCCTGTTACGGGATTTCATCACACTCTGCTTTTCTCCGTAATGTTTAATTACACTGCTTTTAATTAGTTTTGTTTAATGATTAAATACAAGTCATTATGGATTGATGTCATGTCTGTTTTCCCTGCTGGAAGGTGAGCTCCCTGAGGTCAGGGACCGTATATCTCTTGCTCACAGCTGTATTCATCACACTTAGTTCAGTGCCTGGCACAGAGCAGGCGGATGAATGGAGTGGCCTTTCCTGCCTCCAGTATAAAACTCAGCTTACTTAGAATTACATATGGCGTATTTAGTGATCTGGTTCCCACTTCTGTTTCTGGGCCTAATTCCTGCCCTCATGTGACCTGGGCCCTACTCCTTTGTCCCGCTAAAAAGTTTGCAGTTCCTGGGACTTCCCTGGTGGCGCAGTGGTTGGGAGTCCACCTGACAGTGCGGGGGACTTGGATGCGAGCCCTGGTCCGGGAGGATCCCACATGCCGCGGAGCAACTAAGCCCGTGCGCCACAACTACCGAGCCTGTGCTCTAGAGCCCGAGAGCCACAACTACTGAGCCTGCAAGCCACAACTACTGAAGCCCACGTGCCACAACTACTGAGCCCGCGAGCCTAGAGCTCGTGCTCTGCAACGAGAAGTCACCACAGTGAGAAGCCTACGCACCCCAACGAAGACCCAATGCAGCCAAAAATATAAATAAAATAAATAAACTTAAAAAAAAAAGTTTGCAGTTCCTGAACTCCCTTGGGACTCTTGATTTTGCACATGCTGTCCCTTCAGACTGGAACATCTACCCAACTTTGTTTGCCTGTCAAACTCCCGCTCCTCCTTCAAAAGTCACCTGAAATGACACCACTTCCGGGCAGCCATCTGAAACAATTTCAAGCATAATGCAGTACTCCTTCTCTGTGCTCCCACAGCATCATCAAAATTCCCTCATACTTTATTCATTAATTTATTGAAAAATATTTACTGTGCTCCTATGAGCCAGGCCTCTCTCTGTGTTCTAGAGATGCAGAGATGAACAAGGTATGGTCCCTGTCATTTACAAATAAGTCAACAGGATCTATGAAGGCCTAAAATGGGGTCATGGGACATGGTCCTTGGCAGTCTTCTTTAGGGAGGGTAATGGAGGAAGGCCTGGCTGAGGAGCTGACATTTGAGCTGAGACCTAAGAAGATGCGAACAAGTCAGTCCCGTGTAGGGCAGTGGCAGTATTTTCCAGTATGCATGTCCTGATGCCCACTCCCCAACCCTGAGGACAGGAATTGCTTATAATTTATCTGCTTCCCCAATGCCGGCAAATGACCATGAAAAGTATTTCATGGGGAATTCCCTGGCAGTCCAGTGGATGGGACTCTGCACTCTCACTTCCGAGGGCCCGGTTCCATCCCTGGTCGGGGAATTGAGATCCTCAAGCCATACAGGGATGGTGGGGGACAGCACAACCAAAAGGAAAAAAAAAAGTATTTCATGAATGAATGAATGATGGAATGAAAGGGCCAAATTATGCTGGTTCAGAATGAACCTCAGTTATCAAACTCACAACAGCTTCACCTCGCATGAAATATTCACATCAACCCAAATCAGGCCCTTCTCAGGTGCTAACAGCTGTGGGAAGAAAGGAATTCCATTGAACCCTGCGACCAGGTGATACTCAAGGTTAGAGGGAAAGTGGCTTGGCTTGTTGTGGAGTCTGTATGCACGAGTAGAGCTTCCCCGGAGGAGCCTGCTCTGTTGCCACTGCTTGTCATTAATATTTCCACAGCATTAAAGATAATTATCCCCTGTGGAGTGGTTAGCCCGAGCCATGCGTGGTCTCACTCAATCCTCATTTTGCTCCCATTATTATCTCTGAGAAAATGGAAGCTCATTGAGGCCTCACATCTGGTAAAGGTGAAGCATGGGCTCGCCAGAGTTGGTCTCACTCGGAAGCCTGAGCTCTTAGTCCTGCAACCAGGGCCCACTGCAAGGGCGTGTAACCCGCACAGTTGTACAGGCCTTCTGCTTGGAAGGGCCCCGTGCTTGGTTTAATTGTCAGCTGTTGCCATCTTGAAATTCTTCATAATTTTTGAACAAGGAGATTTACATTTTTATTTTGCAGTGGGCCCGGCAAATTATGTAACTGGTCCTGGAACATTGGATATAGTGAGCATCTTGATTTTTTTTTTTTTTTTTTTTTTTTTTTTGGTGGTACGTGGGCCTCTCACTGTTGTGGCCTCTCCGGCTGCGGAGCACAGGCTCCAGACGCGCAGGCTCAGCGGCCATGGCTCACGGGCCCAGCCGCTCCGCGGCATGTGGGATCTTCCCGGACCAGGGCACGAATCCGTGTCCCCTGCATCAGCAGGCGAATTCTCAACCACTGCGCCACCAGGGAAGCCCTGAGCATCCTGATTTTTTGATAACCCTGAGTCAACCCCTGTGTGAGCTGAAGCTGGGATCACAAGCTCCTTTCCTCAAGATCTGTATGCTCAACTCTGATGTTTGTTTTTTGTTTTATGCTGCACTATGCAGCTTCCCTGACTAGGGACTGAATCTGGGCCCTCGGCAGTGAGAGCTTGGAGTCCTAACCACTGGGCTGCCACGGTATTCCCCCATGAGTCTTCTTTTTTTTTTTTTTTTTTTTTTTTTGATTATAAAAGTTATACAGGGCTTCCCTGGTGGCGCAGTGGCTGAGAGTCCGCCTGCCGATGCAGGGGACACGGGTTCGTGCCCCGGTCCGGGAGGATCCCACGTGCCGCGGAGCGGCTGGGCCCGTGAGCCACGGCCGCTGAGCCTGCGCTTCTGGAGCCTGTGCTCCGCAACGGGAGAGGCCACAGCAGTGAGAGGCCCGCGTACCGCAAAAAAAAAAAAAAAAGTTATACAGACAAATACTGGAAGTAGCAGTCAAGGGGATTATATTTTTATCTACAGTGGAACAAATTTTTATAAGGAGAAAGTTAATTATGTTGCATGTATAAAGCTTTGTGTCCTCTATACAACCTTTTGTATCCTGTTTATAAATTTTCCTGTCCTTACAATGATTTTTAGACTCAGTGTCAGAAGGATGCCTGAAGAGAAAAATCCAAGAATTTGTAGCACCCAGGGGATTTTTTGTTATGCTTGTAGTGTACTTTTGCTCAATTATATGCTAGATAAGCATCTTTGACTTTTAAACATTTTAAATTTAAAATATTAACCGTACGTGTTCTAAAATATTCTTACTCTCCCTGGTAAATATTGCTCTCATTTGGAAAAGGTGATTTAGCTTATGTCTTTTTAAAAAAATTTTTATTGAAATATAGTTGACTTACAGTGTTGTATTGGTTTCAGTTGTACAGCAAAATGATTCAGTTATACATATATATATTCTTCTTTTAATATTCTCTTCCATTATGGGCTATTACAAGATACTGAGTATAGTTTCCTGTGCTATACAGTAGGTCCTTAACGGTTATCTATTTTCCATATAATAGTGTGTATACTTTAATCCCAAACTCCTAATTTATCCCTCCCCCGCCTTTCCCCTTTGGTAACCACAAGTTTGTTTTGTATGGCTGTGAGTCTATTTTTTTCTCAGCCATAAAAAAGAATGAAATAAGGCCATTTGCAGCAACATGGGTGGACCTACAGATTATCATACTAAGTGAAGTTAGCCAGGCAGGGAAAGCTAAATATCATATATTGCTTATATGTGGAATCTAAAAAAATGATACAAATGAACTTATTTAGCTTCTGTCTTGTACATTCCTTCTGATGTCTCTAAATCCAGCCCATCTGCCCTCAACCCCCTTCCCGTTGCCAAAGCTGAAACTAGCCCCAGTGGGGTTTACCACTTGATCTCTCGGGCTGGTGATCCCTGGGCCCTCTCTTGCCATGAAAAGACTCATATTGTGGAGGTTGCAGTGTTGTGGGCTGGTCAGGTAACTTCTGTTACTTAGCAACTTTCTCCTGCTTTGTTAAGTTGGGCTGTTCAATCTCCTTAATGAATAAGAGCATCAAGCCAGGTAATTGATGCCTGGACGTTTAGCTCATGAATAATTGACTGTCTGGGTAATCCTAGATACATTTCCTCCATCAGATTGTACAATGGAACAGTCATGTCATAGCCAGTGTTGAGTTTTTATTGTTTTTTGTCCTAATCAGTTTTATGATGTCAATAATCTGCTTTCTTGACCCAAAGGCTCAGGTGAACAATGGAAGCAGTGACCCTCCCAGGGCTGGGACATGCTTCCTCTTCCCTGTACGAGAGCTCAGCATTTCCCCTGGAGTTTGGGCTTAGAAAAGTTTCAGCTCTTCTTGTTTATCTTTTCGGGTATCTTTTCCCACATACATCGGGAAGGCAGTGTGCTCTAAAGGGGAGGAGGAAACTGCGAATTGGATTTCCTGGGCAATGCCAATCACTTACTCTGCACCTCTAGGCCAACCTTAGCTTGTCTGACTTATTTATTCATTTATGCATTCATTCAGCACACGTTTTGAGCACCTCCTATGTGCCAGGCACTGGGGAGTCCATAAAAAACAAGAGTGACTTTGTTTGCTTTCATGGAGCTTACATTCTAGTGAAAGCACATGAGTGATAAGCATGTAAACAAGTAAAGGAACAAGTTATTTTCAGATAGTGGAAGAGCTAGGTTGAAAAACACCAATGGAGTAATGGAATAGAAAGTGGCCAGTGGGGGGATGGGATAGATGGAAATCATTTTGATTGGGCGGTCAGCAAAGGTCAGGGACGTCCTCTCTGAGGCGGTGACATTTGACTTAAGAACCGAATGACAAGGAGGAACTAGCCAAATAAAGAAATGGGGGAAGAAAATTCTAGTTAGAGGAAAGTGAAGGCAGAGGTTTAGAGATGGGAATGGGTTTAGCATGTTTGAGGGACATAAAGAGGGCCATGGGGCTAGAAAAGAATGATGGGGAGCACAGTATGAGATGAGGTTGATGCCCACCCCACCTCTGATACCCTTCAAGAGCATGAAAACTGTGTGGCCTCCCCTTAGACATGAGGGCCTGAATGAGGGATATGGATGGAGCTAAGTTTTTCGAAGTACATGCCTCATCAACAGTGCAGGCAGTGCCATTCTTTGTCTATAGCGAGCAGGTGCCGTCAAAACTTGGCTCAGGTTAATTCGTTTATTCCACACATACTTACTGAGCTTTAGGCAGTGTCTGTGACACTAGGTATGTAGAAGGGACTAAAGCCACACCCCTGCCCTCATCAGACATATTCTATCTGAAAAATAGGCAATAAAAATCATAAAACAGGAAAACACATATATCTTATATGAAGTACGTAAGATAATGAGTGTTATGGAGACGAATAAAGCAAGGAGGGGCAGAGGAAATGAAGGAGGAGGGCGAGATAGTTGAAATGTTAAACAGAGTAGTCAGGGAAGGCTTCACTGAGAAGAGGACAGTTGAGCAGCCACATGAAGGGAGCGTGAAAGTGAGCCCTGTGACTGTCCAGGGAGGAGAATTCCAGGCAGAGGGGGCAGCAAAAGTACCCCCTTTTTTTTTTCTGGAAAACCTCCCTGCCAGCAGCCTGCCTCTAGACTGGGTCGTGTCCCCTTTTATGAGACTTTTATCACAATATGTACCACTCTCCCGCGTCAAACATCCCACTGTGCTTGGAATAAAGCGTACGTTTCTTACCATGGCTTACAAGGTCCTGTTTAACCCCTTCACCTCTCCAGACTCCTCTCCCTCATTTCTTTGGCTCCAGTCACAGCAGCCTTCTGCCCGGACTCTGAACACGCAGGCTTGTTCCCAGCTCACTGCTCTCTCTGCCTAGAAACTCTCCCCAGAGTTTGTCCTATGGTTGCTTCCTTCTTCTTATTAAGGGTCTTAGCAACTCAGGAAAGGCTTCCCCGACTCCCCAGATCCTCTGCCCATTCCCTATCACATGGCCACTTCCCACTCAGAGCCTTTATCAAGGGCTCAACCATCTGGAAGACCTACCACGTATTCACAAAGGATGTAGTCATTTCCTACTGCACTGAATCTGGCCCATTATGTATAATATACTCTTTGGAGAATAAAGAGGTTATAAATGTGAGATGAAATGTAACAGAGTACCCACCTACCATATCGTGAGGCTTACAGCCCTTCAGAATATGACATTCACTTCCAGATCCTTCTATTTACCACCAGACCTGATTTTGAATTTTAAAAGGCTCCACTGCAAATGCATGCAAAAGTCTCTACACTACTCAGGAAGTAGGACGCAAGAGCGGAAGAAATGAATGAACTGCCACTTTCACAGGGAACAAAAGGTCCAAAGAAACACTAGAAAAGAGCTTCCAGGTTCCCTGTATTTCTAATCTACTAGAACTTGGATGTTGAACCCACTCATAAGGCCAGAACTTCATTGTCTTACTTGTGTTAAAAAAAATTGTTTGAGAAATACAATAAGTTATGAATAAATGTACATGGGAAGAAGGGGAAGGGGGTATTATTTGCTTATAGTGTTTTGTATTGTTTGTAAAGTGATTAATTTTAGCAAAGAGAAAGCAGCTATCTGTAAAACCCTTCTGGACTAAAGTATTAAAATATGTCAATGGTAAGGTCAAATTGTGTCAAAAGCTGAAATCTTTGATCTCAGTTCACCCCAATGGGTTAGACCAGACAGAAGACATGGGTCTTGGAAGATGAGGTCTCCACCACTATCACCACCACCACTACCACCATTAGCACCACCATCACTCCCCTTCTAAGTCCCAAAAGTGAATCCACTATGTGAAAATAATCTCAATGGCCAGGATGGCAACTCTTTCAGTAGTGCTGTGCTTAGGGCCACAGGACAAGCAAAAAACCATAGACACATATTTATCCTCCAGCTCAAATTTAATGGTGGAGTAAATAGGTGACTGTGTGTGAGTTTCTTTTAAACCCATTCTGGGGGCGGGGGCGTACATTATCAGAGCATGGGAAATTAAAGAGCTTTCAAAAGGGAGCTGGACAGTTTCTCCTCAGTAAGGAATGCCCGTCCTTGGTCTCTCAAGGAAAAGAAAGGAGGGTGTTTAGTTGGGGAAGGTTCTGTCTGCCCCACCTCCGGACAGAAAGCTGCTCAACATGGCTCTACTGGAAGGAACCCAAATGAAGGAAGAGGACCACAGGGGCTGTTGTTTATCCCCCAGCCTGTCCACCCTCAGCCTGCCGGGTAAGCACACCCTCTCTCCATTTCCAAAGGTTCAACCCTGAGTGAGTCATCACTGTTATTTCCAGTTTGGTGGATTTTTTTTCTTTTCAAATTCAGGAGACCCATCAATTATTTAGGGCCCCAGGATGATCTCAGGTGGTGACACCTCTGTAGGTTTGTATGGCCTTTCTGAAGGGAAACCATCTGGCCTTCCTTAGCTTGTTCATCCCTGGGCTTCTCTCCCGGCTTGTAAGGTGTGGCAGCCACAGAGAGAGCCAAAACCATCAATATTTCACGGCCTTAATTAAAGTAAGACGAGAGCCTCGGGCCTCTCACAACTGGCTTCCTTTTCCAAAACAAGTGCCTGGAGTCTTGAGCAGGGGTCACAAACAGGGAAATGGAAGTCTGACTAAAGTTGGGCTGGGGGAGTGAGGGAGCCCAAATTTCACTTACCAGGACCTTCGGGAGCTATAAGGCCGCCAGAGAGGTGCAGTATATTCCCTGGCGCTGGCAGCAGGGCGGGAAAGAGAGAAGGGGGGCTGCTTTTGTGTTTTTTTTGGACAGCACTTGAAAGGGAGTAGACACTGGGCAGCCGGGAACTGTGGCCAGGCTTCAACTTCGGGCTGCATCCGCTAGTCTAATGTGAAATAGCTCCTGGGTCCCAGCGAAGGCTTCACAAAACACGGGGCGCGGCGGCGGGGCGGTAGCTTTGGTGCAGGTCTCTTTGCTGCTGCCGCCCCGCCCCTTCCCTCGTGGTCCCCAAGTGCGGAGGAGGCTCGCGCCGCCATCCAGCGGGGCGGGCAGGAGAGCCGAGAGCCCTGCGATTTATACGTCTATTAATTACCTCCAGCATGGAAGAACTGCCTATAAATACAGTGGCACTTTAGATAAAACTTTCATGCAGCTATTTAGATCCTTTAAAATATAAATGATTTCCTCTAAATTTTTTATCATAAATCAGGGCATGGAGCTAGGCGACAAGATGCCGATTTCCCCCCTGATGGGAGCAAAGCCTTCACTTGTCTTCCCTCTTTCTTTTTCTTTTCTGCCTTTCTTTTTCTTCTTCTTCTTCTTCTTCTTCTTCTTCTTCTTCTTCTTTTTTTTAAATTTACAGAGGCTTGTTAATGGCTCTGCTTCTCTTTGCTGCATCCAGGGCTTAAAGGAAAGTGAACAAGTGGCGGACGTTTCACGCATTTTCCTGGAGGCTGTCTAGTGTGTGCAGGAAAGCTTGTGGTCGCTGGGCAGCACGCCTGAGTTCAAATCCTATCCCTGACACTTATTCCTGTGTGACCTCAAGGAACACATTTAACTTCTCTGACTGAGCCTCAGGGTTCCCCTCTGTGAAATGGATGTAATAATAGTACCTACATCATAGAGAGGGGGCTGTGACGGTTTAAGTGACATAAAGCACAGAGCCAGGCTGGCAGAGTTAGAGGTCAAGAAACAATGAGCTGTGCACTGATAGATAAGTTACTTCACCTCTCTGAACCGGTTTCCTTATCTAGAAAGAAAAGGTGGAGGGATAATGCTCACTTCTGGAAGTATTAGGAAGACTGAATAAGACAACAGCAGACTCTAAGCTTCTTGAAGCAGAGACCATGTAGCCCTTGTTTATCATTTGATCTCCAGACCTAGCATGTGCTGGGCACAGACTAGGTGCTCAGCAAGCATTTGATGGATACAGAAAGCAACAGAAGTCCCTGCTTTGCTTCCAGAGCACACTGCAGAACCATCAGAATGTGGTTTCCGTTTATGGCGATGGATTTGGCCTCTACCTTTTCCCCAAGATCTACACTTAAAACCTTGAGTTATCCACACAGGTCCTGAAGGGGCCTGTGGAGTCCGTCTCCCTAATCCTGTTGTAGTGATAAGGAAACTGAGGCCCAGAGACCACGAGTGACTTGTTCAGGATTACATAGCAGGTTAGTTATACATCCACATTAGAAGCCACGCTTCCTGTGCTCTGTCCACCACCCCTTGCTGCCTCTTCACAGCCAAGCTGGCTGGGTAAGAGAAATGGCCTAATCCTTTGGCAAAGGAAGAGACGACAGAAAACCAGCTAGGCCACAGGGGGATTGACTTTATGACTTTGAACTCTGGGACACCTATGAACTGGAGAAGAGGAAGGCAAAACCAGTCCCCATGTGCCAGAACTATGTGTTTATTGAGTTCTTGTTCTTGAGGGCAAGCACAGAGCTGGCCATGCTGCTCACAACACATATGATAATGTCTAGAGCTTGAAGGTGAAGACACAGGGGACCTACATAGGGTGTGGAGGGAGGAATATGAAAAAGCTGTAGGAAGTTATTAGGAAGAGTCTCCTGGGCCATGACACCTCGAATTCAAACCATTGACCTGGATTCCCCATGAAGCCCAGGACTAAACCCAGAAAACTTGGGGTCTCTCGCCTCCACTCTGGACCACCGCACCCAGTTCCTGCACAACCACTGGAAGTAGACCTCGAATCCTATCATTGTCCTGTTTAAAGGCTCTGGTGGCTCCCCACTTTCCTTGGAGCAAAACCCAACCTCTCTGCAAAATCCAGCTCCTACCTTTTGACTCTGCCGTTCCCCACATTCGCAGTTTCCCCCCCCCACTCCCCCCACTCTAGCCTTCCTGCTCTTCCCTGAACATCCCAAGCTGATCCCACCTCAGGACCTTCACACTGTGCTGTTCCCCTTTATCTTCCATTTTCTCCTTCCGGCCTTGGCTCAAAGGTTACTCCTCCCCTTTCTGTCCATGCATTTTCTGTTCCATCACCCTGGTTTATTTTCTCCGTAGTAGTTATCACTACTGGAGGCTTTCTTTTTTATTATTCATCTTCTGCTGAAGCATCACCTCCAGGAGGGTAAGGGTGGTAGGTGAAAGTCGGGGACTGTCTGTTTCATTTGCAGCTGAATTCCTACCTCTTAACATAGTGGCTGCCACATAGTAGGCACTCAGTAAATGTCTTCAGTGAAAGAATGCGTGGTGGAGAAGGGTTCTTGGCGATCCCTTGGCTCGGTCCTCTCATTTTTCAGATAAGGAAACAGGCCGTGAAGAAGCAGGGACCTGCATGGAGCCCCACTGCCTGAGAGCCAACGCTTGGTCCGCGGCGGGGACCCCAGGGGAAGGGGAGGGCTCCTGGCGCGTGTCGGTCCCTCACGGATGCTCGGCCCCGGGCTCCCGAGTCCCACTGGGCGTCTCGGATCGTCCAAGGCCGCGCAGACAATACGAGGCAAGCGGCCGACAGGCGAGTCCGCAGCAGCTGCGCAGGCGGCGGGTACATGTGAGAAGTTTGTGAAAGGAGACGAGAGAAAGGGAGAGGAAGGCGAGGCGGGCGGCTGCGAACACCTGGCCAGGCAGCAGCCCCGCCAGCTGCCTCCCCGCGATGGCATCTTGAGTTCGGGCTGTCCTATCGGGGCCGTCTCCCATTCCACCCCTTTTCTCTCTCCCCAACACTGGAAGGTGGAGGTTGGCCAGGGATGGAGGTGGGAGGGGGGTAGCTGCTGGCTTCTCCCTGTGGCCTCAGCCGGAAGCACGCCTGGAGCAGGGCCAGACTCTGAGCCTCTGGAAGCATGGCCTTCTGAGAAAGGAGTAAAAGCTGGCTCACCCCGCTGCCTCAGGCCCTGGGCTTGGGTGGTGGGGAAACTGGTGCCGGTCCAGGATGTTAGTCAACTTTCAGCATGGGTTTGGGAGTCAGATACCTGGATTCCAGTCCCCACTCTACCATGCTCACGGCCTTCAGGCAACTCAGTCTCTCTGCGCCTCAGTTTTCTTATCTGTGAACTAGAGATAATGATATCAACCTCACAGGCTTGATGTGGGGATTCAGCGCATAATACTTCTAAAGCACTTAGCCCAGAGTCTGGCACACAAGGAACCATCCTACCAATGTCTCCTCTTGTTGTCACTATCATCACAGGCCAGAGTCCTGGGGAGGATATTATTCGTGCATTCATTCATTCAACACAAGTTATTAAGTTCCTGCGTGTATACCTGTAGACACAGCAACAAATAAGACTCATCCTCAGCGAAGTCCCGAGGTCCTTCGAGAAACAGAGACCATGAAACATCATGTTCTTCCCAAGACGTAATAGAGGAAGATGCAAAAGGGTCAAAGAAGGAAAACTCTCTTTGAGTCCTGGTGAAACTTATATAATTAAATCAGGGCTTTAACATCATCATCATCATATAAAAAGTGTGCAGAGCAAGTTTTTTGAATTGATGCTCCCAGATCATCTGCACGCAAATCAAGGATGTCTATTAAAAAAGCAGTTTAATCCTTGCAGCCAAATCTCTGTGTGTGGCCCTAGGATGCTGTATTTTAAGAGGTTGCAGATGATTCCTACTCATAGTAAAGCTGAAAGCCACTCCTCAGGGAAAATGCCTCTCCCCACCCCACTTTTCCTAGCATTCCTAAAGGGCTAGTCCTTCTGGAGAACATGGCGCTTTGTGTCCTGACTTAGGGTTACAGGTAGCAATTCTATTGTCCCCACTAGACTATGAGGCCCTGAAGCAGTGTGCTCTGTACCTGCAGAACCTATACAAGGCCCAGCTGTCAGTAGGTATTCGGAAATGGTTGTAACATGAAGAAAACGCCCTATTTAGGGTCACTTGCGTAAATGCCCATGTGGTCCTTCCTTGGACCCTCAGACAGATTTTGTTTGGCACATACATGTGGTGTCTGTGTGTGAGTGTGTGTGTGAGTGTGTGTGTGTGTGTGTGTGTGTGTGTGTGTGTTTTAACTGTAGTTTAGCCCCATGGGGTGGGGACATGTGCTCTCCAGTTTACCACAGTCCCAATCCTCCCTCGTATACACTCAGATAATTAATTTTACCAGACTTGCCCCTGACAGAATTTAAGTTTGCAAATCCCATACAGTACAGAGGATGTTATCAACTGTGTTCTGGGGCTCTCCTTGAAGTTACTTTCTGAATGGCCTTTTCCTTCATTCTTCTCCAGTCTGTTATCTCCAGGGCCTTCTCAGTAAGAGTGGTCCCTAAGGACGGCAGTCATCTTCCTGCTGGCTGCTTAGAGCTGTTAGTAGACCCTCTTGAAGGGAAGGGTGGGAAAAACCCAGGGAACATAGGTTGTCTGATGCAAGCATGGTTTTTGATTTGTGATCCTAATGCCTCAGGATGCTGGAGTGAGGGCTGGTGAGCCAAAGGTCTGCACTGGAGGCCTAAGGGGGCTAGTTGGTTGGTCTGTCTCTGACCCCTGTCTGACCTCGACCCTGGCTAGTATCTCCCAGGCCCCTGAAGGGACAAAGCGGGGAAGTATGGATGTAGAAAGGCCTTTCCCTTCATTTCTGGAGGTTCAGCTTCACAGACAACTAGGGTATCAGGGCACCACGAAGCCAGGCGAGTTACAGATTCTTCTCCCTAGAGGATCCAGTATACCCAGCTTTTGTCCCCATTTTCTCTTTTGGCTTCTAGTATTGGGCAGAAAACAAGAATGAGTGGTCCTAAATGCTGGTGAGTGATACAATAATGCTGCATTTAGCTTCTGGAGAGCTGAGGATTCCTGGAGAGAAGCTCCTGACCTGCTCAAAGTGTATTTCATTTAAATTAACCAGAATGGTAGTCTTTTGCTACAGCTGGAAGCATTTAGCAATCATCTAGTCTAGCCCTCTCTTATGGGTAAATTGAGGCTCAGCCAGCATCACACTGACACTGAGTTTGAATGCTGTCCCAAGCCCAGGCCTCCTGAGGCTCACGGTCCTGGTGTGTATTCTGTATTTCAAGAATCCCACCAGCCTTGCTCTGTGTCTTGTGCATGAATCTACAACCCCTCCACTGCAGTGCAAGTTAACAGTCAATTTCCTGCAGTGGATTTTAGACTGGTGATTCTGTGAGGGTAGGGATGGTGTCTGATTCACATCTGTGTCTCAACCTTCACCACAGAGTCTGGTGCAAAGCAGGTGAACAGAGGAGAGCAAGGAACAAGTTTGCACCTGCAGACAAACTGTTCTGTAGACAGAGGACCCAGGCCACCCAAAGGAGGGAGGAAGAAGAGAGGAACAAACATTATTCCATGATTTCAGTGTGCCAGGCACTGTGTCAAGTGCTTATCTCAGTGCATTCCTCACAACAATCAGTGGAGGTGAAACTACAATGTCCATTTAACAGATGAGGAAACTGCAGTACACAGACACTGAGTTGGCTCCTGGCCTCTAGCGAGCAAGATCCCAGGGCAGAGCCTGAGCCCCCAAGCATCAGGTTGTGAGGAAGTTGACTCAGTGCTCTCCTTTCTACTCCAGCTGTCAACATCTTCACCAGAACCCAAGAAGGCAAGTAGCAATGCAATTCCCATTTTAGAGCTCAGGAAACCGAGGCTCAGAAAGGGTTAGTGAAAGGGCCACACGTGGCTTCCTGCACCGGGGTTAATCCTCTCAGCTGGCTGGAGGACAGGACACAGGCAAGGGGGTTGACTCCGATTCGGAGAAGAGGGAAGAGCAAGACCCGAGGGTGGGGAGGCCAGACCCGGCTGGGCATCCCCTTAGGCCAGTGGGTGGCCCCTTTCACCCCGCCCCACCCCCGTTAACCTTCGTCGAATCCTGACTCACAGCCCCAAGCGTGGGGTCCTAGCTTACAGGCTGCCAGGATCACTGAAACCCGAAGGCCGCTCCGAGGTGGAGGCGACGAGGTGGGCTCAGCTGGGCGCGCAGGGCTTTTCTCCCAAGCCGGAGGGCGGCGCGGCCGCGGTCCCAGGATTCTCCATGCATTATTCACGATGTTTACTAGCGCGGGGAAAGGAGAGGAGAGAAGAGGGAAGGCTAGTGGAGCAGAGGGGAGGCGAGGGCGGGGCAGCACTAACCTCGGGGCACGCAAGCCCAAAACTTCGGGAGGGAAGACAAAGTAGCTGAGTGGTTAAGAGCCTGGGAAGTCAGACGTGGCGCCTGGCACACAGTAGGCCACCAGTAAATACGTGTGTAACGGATGACGACAACGGAACGAGTGAGTGAATGGCTTTGCTCCCAACCAGTTACGTTGTCTTGGGCTTAACCCATCTGACCCTCGTTTTCTTCGTCTATAAAATGGCACAACAGTAACTATTCCATAGGGTATCGAGGGTACCCTGAGCTAACTCTAAATTGCCTAACACACAGTAGGAGCTCTAAAATAAACGCTGCTGTTGTGGGTAATGGGGCTTGTAAGCATCGGCGGCCCAGCAGAAGTCCTCTGATCGACTCCCAAGGCCGGTGGGCAGTCCTAAAAACTAAGCTGCAAGATTCCTTAGACTGGCGGCTTGGGGAAAGGGAGAGGCGGGGGGCAAATTGTCTTTCTCAAGCGAAGGCAAGAAAGACAAGTGCAGGGAGGAAATTTCAGGCCTCCTGCACTGGGCAGGCAGTTACTTTCCCCACCTCCACCCTGGGAGGTGGAGGTCACCTGGGGCTCATTCTGGTAGTTTCTCATCCTCCCCGGAGTCCGTCTGGGCGCTTGGAGGCGCCCCTTCGCTGCGCGGCTGGGCCGGACGCTGGTGGACCGCACCGGCGTGGGACCAGGAGAGACCTGGAAATGGGCAGTTTGCCGACAGCTGGGCAAAGTGTGTGTATGCGGGGGGGGGGGCGGGCGGGGGAGATGGTGGGGGGGATGAGGAGGGTCAGCTTCCCGGCCCACGGCTGCCCTTCTATCTGGGTTATGAGAGTTGGGACAGGATGGAGAGGTTTGGGACTTTGGGGGAAAGAAGGTCCGAGAAGAAGAAGAAAGAATGCGGAAGGTCTGCGGGCTGGAGCCGGGCAGGGCGGGGCGGACGGGGAGAGGCCCGGCCCGGCCAGGGTATAAATGCTACGTCTGGGGCGGCGGGGGCCCGCGCGGAGAGCTGCTGCTTGGCCTCGCCTCCCGGGCCGCCCCCGCGAGCCTCGGGCACGTGAGCACGCCTGCGCGCGCGCCCGAGCCCTTCCTGGCAGGCTGCTTGTAAGATGAGTGAAGGAGCAGGTGGGGGAGAGGGGAGGCAGCGAGCGAGAGGGCGAGGGGAGCGCGGGCGCTGAGCGGCGCTCACTTGGAGTGCGGCGAGCGAGCGAGCGAGAAGAGCCTGATCCATGTCCCTCGCTGCCTCCCTGCCCGGCGTGCGAAGATGATGGCCATGAACGCCAAGCAGCCTTTCGGCATGCACCCGGTGCTTCAAGAACCCAAATTCTCCAGCCTCCACTCCGGCTCTGAGGCCATGCGCCGAGTCTGTCTCCCAGCCCCGCAGGTACGTAGTGGAGCATAATTACCGCTCTAAGGCACATTTTTTGACAGGCACTTGGTTCATGTATTTTTCATGTCGCCCAGAACAATCGCCGCTGTCTGAACTCCTCTCCTTGTCTCCCCCGTGCTCTCTCCCGGCGCGCTCTCTCTCTCATTCATGTCTCTGATCCACACGTCTGTTTCAGCAGAGCCTCTGTCTCCGTATTAATTTTTATGACCTGGGCTTTGAGGAGAGGCATCTCGGTTGCTTGAAAATGTGTTTTAATCCTGAGTTGACAGTATTCCCCACTGACCGTGCTGTGCGCCTTCTCGCTTGCAGCTGCAGGGTAATATATTTGGAAGCTTTGATGAGAGCCTGCTGGCACGCGCCGAAGCTTTGGCGGCGGTGGATATCGTCTCCCACGGCAAGAACCATCCGTTCAAGCCAGACGCCACCTACCATACCATGAGCAGCGTGCCCTGCACGTCCACTTCGTCCACCGTGCCCATCTCCCACCCGGCCACCCTCACCTCGCATCCGCACCACGCAGTGCACCAGGGCCTCGAGGGCGACCTGCTAGAGCACATCTCGCCCACGCTGAGCGTCAGCGGCTTGGGAGCCCCCGAGCACTCGGTGATGCCGGCACAGATCCACCCGCATCACCTGGGTGCCATGGGCCACCTGCATCAGGCCATGGGCATGAGCCACCCACATGCCGTGGCGCCTCATAGCACCATGCCCGCATGCCTCAGCGACGTGGAGTCGGACCCGCGAGAGCTCGAGGCCTTCGCGGAGCGCTTCAAGCAGCGGCGCATCAAGCTGGGGGTGACCCAGGCGGACGTGGGTGCGGCTCTAGCCAACCTCAAGATCCCCGGCGTCGGCTCGCTCAGCCAGAGCACCATCTGCAGGTTTGAGTCTCTCACTCTTTCGCACAACAACATGATCGCCCTCAAGCCGGTGCTCCAGGCCTGGCTGGAGGAAGCCGAGGCCGCCTACCGAGAGAAAAACAGCAAGCCGGAGCTCTTCAACGGCAGTGAGAGGAAGCGCAAACGCACGTCTATCGCGGCACCGGAGAAGCGCTCGCTGGAGGCCTACTTCGCTATCCAGCCTCGGCCCTCATCCGAAAAGATCGCGGCCATCGCCGAGAAACTGGACCTTAAAAAGAACGTGGTGAGGGTCTGGTTCTGTAACCAAAGACAGAAACAGAAACGAATGAAGTACTCGGCTGTCCACTGACTGTTGCGGGGAGCAGCGTCCGGGGCCGGGAGAGCTGAGTGTATGTCCCCCGGGAGTTGGGGGGCACGGTTATGGGGGCTCCGAGACGTTTCCTGGTAGGTCAGGCTCTCTCCCCCGAAGTCACAGACTTTCCCCTTTATCCCACCTGGTTGCCTCCCGGCCTTCTCTTTCCATTCTTTTCTTTCTATTCCCACCAGAAAAGTTTGGGCTCTAAGAAAAAAATTCCTGAAAGGCAGGCCTGGAGGGGCTTGTGCTGTCCGTGGTGCTGAAAATCGCCCGCGCGCACGCGACTGCGCAACCTCACGGCGAGAGCCCACACGCAGGGAATGGTCAACTGGCCCGAACGCACGACTCTGGGGTGAAGGCACCACTTTACTAAGCGCGATTAGACAAGGGGTGAAGGGATGGGAAGGAAGCGATAAGGAATAACACAGAGTCTAAGTTGGGCACAAATGTACTGGAGATTTATTTAGAGTATAAAATACATGTATGTTTCCAAAGGATAGCCTTATACTTCGTTCGTCACCTAAATTTTATCCATTTCATCCTTTGGTTTGTTGTAAGTTCTCTAAAGTAGCATAGATTAATTAGGTTCAGGGAAAATGTTCGGGGAGTAGCGGGCTCCGAGCTGTTCTCCACCATAAGGTGGGCTCCAGAAAAGGTGGGCCCAATTCAGCAACTGAAAAGGCTGGGGTGGGGTGGGGGGATCCTGTAGCTGGTTTGCAAGCAGCAGCCGGCCCCTGCTGTAGCCCGTCCGCCACGATCTGCTGGGTAATGACAGCAGTTTGAGGGGTAATGCCCGCTTGCAGGAAAGCAGGGGATCGGTAGCAATCGAACTGAGGGCTCTCTGACCCCAGCTCGCTGTTCCAGCCAGACTCCCAGAGCAGTTGCGTTGAGGCAGCCGCTCGAACGAAAGTAACTGTAACTTTTCCGAATCATATGCAAGTCCTTCTAACATGTCTCACCTCATTGTGCTTTTATTATTGTTGTTAGCACCGTTATTTACTGTTATTTATTTAACTCTACTTCTTTCCATCCCCCAACCTCTCGGTGGAGGTTCACTCATAGCTTTGAACGGAAAGAGGGGTGAAACCCCGGCCTGGATCTTTCTCACCCCAGTCCCTCTGGCCCCATCACATGTTTTCTTTCGTTGCTTCATGTAATTTGCGTGTTGCTGTGTGACCTTTGGTTTCGTTGTCCGAATAGATAAAAATAAAATATTGTTTCCTTCTCTCTTTACCCCTTGAATTAACTTCTAAAATAAATGCTTTATTTTTCAACCCGAATTGCAGTGTTTTTTCTTTCTCGGAGATTAAGGAGTACTAGTCCTGGAAAGGATTTAAAAGTGAGAACCCAAAAGGGCTGGACTGTCATTTCCAGGACGCCAGTCTCCTGCAATCTTCTCTCCTTGCTCCTCTTTCCTGGCTGCCTCATCTTCTCACCCAGATCCTCCCCGGACCTCAGGGTTTCCAGGCCCTTCCTCCACGCTTCCCACGTGCTAATCTTTCAGCTTCTATTTGCTCAACTTGACTCAGACAGAAAACTTTTAGGCCTGACTGATGGGAGTAGGAGCCCCCAATACCTCCACTTCATTGGCTGAACGATCCTGAAGTGAGTGTAACTTCTCTGAGTCTCCATCGGTTGTCTGCAGCATGAAGATGCAAATACTTACAAGGCTATTGTCAGGACTAAGTAAGATTATTTATTTAAGGTGTCTGGTAGTGCTTGGCTCTTCTCGGGAAACATTATTATTTTAAAAGGTTCAAACAGCTAGATGGGAGGTGAGGAGAGACACAAAAAAGGGAGGAAAGTGTTCTTTACTGGGACAGAGTCGTTTGGACCTCCTCGGGGTCACTTCAGAAATTCATTTGGAATTGTCACCCAGGAGGTTATTCCACGGTCTATCTATAGGCTTCTCTGTGTGTGTGTGTGTGGTGGTGGTGGGGGTGTGTGGATAATGAGATAATTGCCGCAAAGATCCTGACCTAGTGCCTATACACAGTAGGTGCTCAACAGATGCCGGTTTCCTTCTCTCTTCCACATACTCTAAAAGGGGGAGGAAATCTTATCTGTGAGACGCAGAAACACCTTCATGATTTAAAAATTAATGTTCCAAGTCCTGGAGTCGTCTGTACATTTCCCCACTGTGTCTTCAAAGAACTCTGCGTCATCACCTCTGGACTGAAATTCGAAGCAGAGCGGGTCTCCCCTCCGCGCGGTACGACGCCCCCCTACTGCAAAAGCAAACCTGGGGATCATCCCCAGCCCCTGGGTCTCACCCTGTCGCTCCCGCCTTGCGCAACAGCCCCAGCGATTCCTCCACCTCCCTCTCCATCGGGTGTCCTTTAATAATAAATGCCCTTATGCCATTACATTATATTGTGGGTTTTGAAAATTTAAAATACGGCTGATGCAATATTAATTGCCTATAGTGGTATAAAACACAGGGCCAGAGCCCAGCCGGGCTGCAGATGAGGTGGCTGTGAGCGTCCCGCGCGCCGAAGCGAAGTGCTCCAGACCGACGCGCCTTTGCGGGCTGGGAGGTTTCCTGCAGGTAAGGGCCTTCGGCTTTTTTGGCCCAGGGAAGAATCCGATATCCGCCTCCATCTCCTTTTCGGAAAGTTCCCCGCTGTTATATATTTGCTTATTCATTTGTTTGTTTTATTAATAACCTCAAAAGTTTGGGAGACTTTTTTTTGGAGAGGGCGAGATGAGTCTCCTGAATGCAAGGTCTGCGTCAGTAGTGGCCCGGCAGGGTTGTGAGTTGGGGCCGCGCGTTTCGGCGTCATCCGCTTCAGACGCCCGGGACCGTCCGCGCGCACGAGTACTTAGACCAATTTCTACCTGCCGGCGGGAGCTGTGGCCGGGCCCACGGAGCGCCCCACCCTCTCCCGCCCTCTGAGCGCGCCGGGCAGGCGCCGCTGCCTCTCTCCTTGGGCTCTCTCAGGAAGCGTCGGGAGCTGTGGTTTCTCTGAAACTGTTCAGTCGCCTCTGCCACTCGTCCGGTGGAGGCACAGACTTCTCAAGGGGTGTGTGTGTGTGTGTGTGTGTGTGTGTGTGTGTGGCGGGGGCGGGGGTCTGGGTACCAGACGGTTTGGGATTCACGCAGGCCTGATTTGCATCCTGGTGGGTCATTTCCTAATCGTGTGACCTTGGACAAGTCACATCACCTCTCTAAGCCTCTGCTGATGGCTGTACAACCGCAGAAAAATTACTTTCAAGAGTAATTGAAAAGCACTCTGGAGCAGATTTTCTTTTCCCAAGACTCATCAACTTGCAGCATTCACTGCCTAAGCCCCAGCTGGGGGATTCTTTAGACTGTGCCAAGGGAACGTGAGGCCAATGTTCAGGGCTGCTTTTATGGAAAGCTGCATTTGGCCTCTCATGATGGGACTTTGAGAGTCATCTGTGGACCAGACTAAGGCTTCTAGGCCCCTGCCTGGCTGGAACCAGGGCCTGACCTGGAATGAGGCAGGCATACACAAGCCAGCACGGCTGAAGCCCTGAGAGGCAGAATGTGGAGGTAGGAACCCTGGGCTCCTGGGTCCAGGCTGTGTGATCTCTGGCCAGGAGCCTCCTCTGTCTGTGTGCCTCTGGTAGTGTGAGTTTTGTCTGTTTCATGCTTAATGCTGGCTCAGGGTCTGGCTCAGAGTGGCAGCCAATACATATATGTTGAATGAATGAATGAGGTTTTGTTTTGTAAAATGAAAGGACCCCTCTAGCCCAATCCTCTCGGGATTCTGGGGACTACAGGGAAAAACAGAGGCCATCAAGAATAAACAAGTCAGGAGCAGGGCCAGGGCCAAGGGTCTGCATATCAAGCTTCCATTTAAAGACAGCCAGTTTCCTTCCTATTTAAATTAGAAGAGGCCTTGCCTCACTCTGTGCTGATCATGGGTAGAGATGGGGTACTCTTTGACATGGGCCCTTAGAAACTTGAAGAGGAATCACAAGGATCAGGGTGTGACCTCTGGCCTGCTGAGTGTGCCTGACCCTCTCTCGGCCCTACTATGAGCCTGGGTTATTTTACTTTCCTGCTGAGATGTAAACTGCTCCAGCTCTGGAGTGGACAGACCTAGGGTGGAATACCTACTCCATCTCTTACTTGACTAAGTGACTTTATCACTCTGAGCCTCGGTGCCTTCATCTGTGAAATTGGGAAAAAAATGACTGTCTTTCAGGATTGCTTTGATGAGTAAATGAAATCACAGAAGCCCAGGGCCTGACACATAGTAGGCATTAATGGATACTCTCTTTAAAATATTACTTATACTCAGAAAAATGAGAGATTATGTTGCAGTGGCAAATTTCAGGGTTTGGAATCAGGTGGGATCAACATTTTTCCTCTGTAAGCCGTCATCTGTTCATGTACAAAATGAGAGTAGTGAGAGATGCCTCTGTCAGAGGCAAGCTAGAAAGCATAAAAGAAACTTCTTTGCATTCTGTTCATCCCAGTGACGGAAGGAACGAGGAATTCGCTTCCCAGGAGTCCATGGCGCGATTATGTAGTTCCTACTAAGAGGCTTGACCCTCTGGCAGTTCTCTGGACCGAAGCCTTCCTCCTCTGTAGAATCCTGGCAAACATCAACTGTCAGTGACAGTTCGAGACTCAGCGCGGCGCTTCCCCCGGAAGGGCGGGGCTCCAGAGGGCAGAGGAGCCTCTGAGGATGAGGTCCCTGGCTCGTTCTCCCCTCCCTGCACCCACCATTGGGCCCCGAGGTTAGAATGCGTTAGCCAAGACGCAGAGCGAAGAGCGCCTCTTTTCACTGAAGGAGAGACTGAGGCCCGGAGAAGGGCGGGCAGACTCCTTCTACCTTAAATTGTTCTTTTCCCCTGTCACGCTATCAAACTACGCCGTTGAATTTCTTTCTTAGTCTTTATTACTCCTTGATAGCACCCTGTTTATTGAGCAGTAAAAGCGCTTGGGGCGAGAAAGAACAATGTCGGCCCAGATCCCCCGTCTCCTTGAATCGAGTGTAGGACAGCACAGAGTGAGCGCTCCACAAATATTTGTTGGGTAAGTGAGTAATAATGATATCTGACACGTATTGAGGGCTTCCTGTATGTCAGGTTTTGTTCCAAGCACTTTATATGCATTGGTTTATTAATCCTTAACACCGTTGAGTAGGTACCTTTTTTTTTTTTTTTGCGGTACGCGGGCCTCTCACTGTTGTGGCCCCTCCCGTTGCGGAGCACAGGCTCCGGACGCGCAGGCTCAGCGGCCATGATTCACGGGCCCAGCCGCTCCGCTGCACGTGGGATCCTCCCGGACCAGGACACGAACCCGCGTCCCCTGCATTAGCAGGCGGACTCTCAACCACTGCGCCACCAGGGAAGCCCGAGTAGGTACCATTTTTAGCCCAGTTTACAGATGAGAACTTGGAGGCACAGAATGTTTATGTAACTTGCCCAGGGCAAGTCGTGAACTTAGCTGTTTGGTGGAGAGATCTGGCAGAAACCTGCTGATTCGCCTCATCCGTCCCCAAGTGAGACTCGGCCCTGGCGAGGGGCAGGGGAGGGGGGCCGCCAAGGGTGGGGGCGAAGCAGGCGTGTTGGGTTTGGCTGGAGAAGCCAGGGGCGCAGAGGAGGTGGCGGAAGCCGAGGATGCCCGCTCTCCTCGCCGGGTTCTGGGCGGCTCCATCTCTGCGGGTCTCCCCCTCGGGGTTCTGCGCCTCTCACGTCTCTGTTTCTTTCTGTGTCCGTCTGTTTACTTATCTCCCACACACCCGCTCTCAGCTTCCCTGTGACCTCTCAGGCGCGAAAGTCTGGCCCCAAAGTGCAGGAGCGAGGCAGGCCGCGTCCCCGGGGCGAGCACAGAGGCCTTTTCCCTTCTTGCTTCTCCGGCGGGAGCCCCCGCGGTAACCCGCCCGGCGGGCAGCCGGAGCCAGCGAGGACCCCGGCGGACAAATTAGTCTCCCCTTTGATCGCTCTTTTCCGATCAGGTCAGGTTTCCCTCGGCCCCGCGACGGCGCTTCCGCACCGGCCCGGTTCCCTGGGCTCCCCCAAGGGGTCAGGGTTCGCCCGGCTCCGCCCGGCGCTTCCGGAGGAGACGTCCCTTCTGCTGCGTTCCGGGCCTGGAGCCCCCTGCACTTCGGGCGGGGCGTTTCGGAGAGAGGAGTGGGCGCCGGTCCCAGGCTGCTCTCGGGAGTACCCCTCTGCTCCCCCCCCGGGCCCCACCCCCGGCCTCGCCTCCGGTCCCCAGCGCGCGGAGTACCTATCTCCGTAAACCGTCAGTTCTCTGCTCCGTCCCCCAGCCCAGTCCGGCCCAGTCCGGCACGGGAGGCAAACTGGTACCGAAATAGCATTCTCTCTCTTTTGAGGTTTTCAGTTTTAGAATTTCACACCCACAAAAATCCTAGTGTTCATCCTGGGAAACTCAGAATTTCATTGGACTTCTTTATACATAGTTAGGATTTAATATTGATTTTACTTTGAATTACGTAGGGAGGGGGAACCACCATAATTTCAAGAGCTCTCTGCCCGAATCCCACTCCTAAGGCCAATATCTCTTTCCTCTATTGACAAACCCCCTGCCCCCCGTCAGCCCAGCTCCAAGACCCAATAGCACCGCCGTGACAGTGCCCCCCAATGCCTGGGGCTTTGCTAAGCAGCTCACCTCTTGGCAGATATAGTTAATGTCCAGCCCTCATAAATCAAGACCATAAAAAGCTTACTTTCATATGCACTCAATTTCTACAAAACCTAAACTAATTGCATAAATTCCTTTAGGCCACTCAGAGTTGCTCTCTGGGTTGGGATCTGATCAATTAGTCATTAGGCACTCCATTAGCTGGGGTTTAAGCTGCCTCATATAAATGTCTCCTGTCAATTTGCTTGTAATTGAATGAATAAAAAAGGGTACAGTTATTAGCACAGAGGATCAGAATGAGGAGAGGTCAATTTTATTCAAATATTCTTAAAATGTCTTAATCAAATAATATTAATAATAACAATAAGAAGAAGGCATTTGGACACCAGCCACACCATGTTAAGGAAAGCTCTGGCCTGAGACACAGCCACCTGAGTGGTATCCCAGCTCTGCCACCTTGGGAAACTAGTCTCTCCTACCCCAGTGGCCTGAGTTTCTTTACATATAAAACGAGTTGGTTGAGGTGATTTTCTTTCTTTTTTAATTAGCTTTACATTTTCTCAAAGTAATTTATGCACATGGCTAAAAAATTGAATACAGGAGGGCAAAATGACCAATGCTCTCCTTAGCCACTTTTAGCTGTTTCTTTTGGAAGTTAATTATATCTAAGTAATATATATTTAGCACTATTTAAAATTAAAGGTTTACGTATGCTAACACGTATATATGGAATCTAAAAAAAAAAAAGTTTCTGAAGAACCTAGGGGGGAGGACAGGAACAAAGATGCAGACATAGAGAATGGACTTGAGGACACAGGGAGGGGAAAGGGTAAGCTGGGACAACGTGAGAGAGTGGCATGGACATACATACACTACCAAATGTAAAATAGATACCTAGTGGGAAGCAGCCACATAGCACAGGGAGATCAGCTCTGTGCTTTGTGACCACCTAGGGGGGTGGGATAGGGAGGGTGGGAGGGAGGCATAAGAGGAAGGAGATATGGGGATATATGTATATGTATAGCCGATTCACTTTGTTATACCACAGAAACTAATACACCATTGTAAAACAATTATACTCCATTAAAGATATTTTTAAAATTCAAGATTTATTTGAATATTATTAAGAATTTTAAGAAATGTTAAGATTTTGATTAAATAATACATGACTCAAATTCAAAAGAATTAGAAGGTTTACAGAGAAAAGTCCTTCTCTCACCCTTGACCCAACTCACCCAGTTCTCTTTGTTGAAGGCAAATAACATCAATTTCTTGTGTATACTTAAGAGATAGTTTATTGGCTGCCATTTCTTGATTCGTCTTTCTTAGTCATTGTGCATTAACTTCTTGCTATGGTATCAGAGAACTAGAGATATAATCATCTTGAATAATCTCCCCACACCAAGTATGCTAAGAAGTTTTGTATTAAATCAATAATTAAAAAGTATGAACTGCATGGGCAGTTGAAAATTCTGATTCTTTTTTTTGTGTGTGTGTCTGTGTGTGACCAAAAATTAATTTGGAGATGTGGACACCACAAATATATAAAAACTGCCTACTCACAAAGATAAAGAGTGTTTATAGATTGATTTGTGTTCTAGCCTTCCAAATGGAATTTAAAGCAGCCTATCTGGGGAAGACATGGGTGAAATGATTTAATAATCCACCTAAGGTTAGAGATTGAGCATCGGGACTACAGAAACTCCAGCTGAGCTCCCACATGTGAGGAAGCCAAGTGCTTTGGGAAATAAATTCTTTCTCTGACAGAAGTTCAAAGTAGTGATCCTGATTGGCTGCTTGGAGAGGTACAGGGAACCATTGTTCCCAGGGCAGGATGGATTTTTATTGAGCCCTGCATATTCTCTCAGTGAATTCCTCTTGTAGTAAAAAGCTTGTACTGGAAGAGAGGTAACTGGGAGAATTGGAATCACCTCTGGTCAACATACAGAGCACAGGCCGCATGGTTCTTGGAAGGTACACAAAATATTCCGAATTCCAGGCCTTACTCTGTTCTACATGACCTTGGTAACTCTATTCATTTCTCAGTTTCCCCAACTCTTAACTTGAGGAAATTGACCTAGGTAGTAGTTCAGTTTTGGTGAAGGTTCATGGACTCCCTTGAGAATCTGAGGAAAACTTTTTTCTAATCCAGAAAAATGCACATCTGTGCACTCAAAAGTTTTGCTAACTTGTTGGAGTTCAATCATGGATTCCCTGGATTCAACCCAGGAGTTTTTGGTCCAAGGTTAAGACCCTTTGGACTAGGTGATCTAAAGTCCTTTCTTTATGTCACTCTCTGAATTTACAGTCAAATACCCATAAACACTGAAACCAGTTTAGGAAACTGGGAAGAACTTTACTGAAGGAAAAAATAAAGTGTTAATTAGACTATGAGCTAATTGTTGATAAAGACTCCAAATGGCTTTGGCAAAATTATTTTTCAGATCAATAGTCAGTCTCCCAAGAGGTAATGCGGTGGAGTGAAAAAAGCTCTACATTAGGGATCAAAATCTAGGTGTTTTTACCAGTCTTCCAACAACTAGAATGGAGAGTTTTGAGCTGGGAGCTTCCCTGCTCTGGCCCCCTCTTTTCTTATCAGTAAAATGAGAGGGTTGGACCACATGACTACTGAAGCTGTCAGCCTGTAACTTTATGTGAGCTTATATGTAAAGACATTGGCATGTCTTACATTTGGTATTTGTTTTGGTTTATTTTATTTTTCTATTTTGTTTTCAAAAGGATAGTTGTTCAAAGTGGTGCTGGAAGAAAGGTTAGTTCCTAGTTCCTGGGTAAGCACTGAGGCTTCTAAAACCACGTGGTAGAAACACAACACCTAATGGAAAAATAAAAACAACGACAGTTTGTAAGTTTAAAATTTAAAGGCAGGGTGGGAGTAGGAGGCAGGATGAAATTAAAACATTTTGTTAGACTAAATAGTTCTGGCTCAGCCAAGCCAGTTCATCAGCAGGCCTGGGGAGACTCAGCCCAGTGGGGGGCAGAAGGCAGTTGTGGGCTGGGCAGAGCACCCAAGCCTGTCCCAGCTCTGGCTGGAATCCACAGATAAGAGAATGCTGACCAGGGCTCCTGTTGTCTGCTCTCAGATCTTCAGTTTTTCTACCTTCTGACTTGGGTTAGTGTTTGCAGCTGTGAGCTCACTCAGCCCTTGAGGGTCTGCATTACTGGTCACTTTGCTCAAGTGAAACGATAAGAATGTCATGTCAACTTCAACTCTTCCGTTTCCAACTTACCAGAATTTCTCCTATTTTATAGTCCCCCCATTTTACTGAGATATAATTGGCCTATAACATTGTATAAGTTTAAGGTGTACAACATAATGATTTGATATTTGTATATATTGCAAAATGATTACCATAGTAAGATTAGTTAACAGCTATTACATTACATAGTTCCAATACTTTTTCCTTGTGGTAAGAGCTTTTAACATCTACTGTCTTGGCAACTTTCAAATATACAATACAGTATTGTTAACTATAGCCATCATGTTGTACATTATATCCCAGGACTTATTTATCTTATAACTGCAAGTTTGAATCTTTTGACCACCTTCCCCTAATTCCTCTGTTCTGTAGCTTTTACATCTTGAGTTTTTCACTGACAGCTCTTTACTGTTGCTTTTTGTGTAGTATGACTCTCTGCTTCTACTAATACTATTAGGTCATCGAGGGGAAGGTTTGTATTTCTTGACTGTCACAGTAGGGGTTTTTCCATCACAAAAAAGAGTTTTAATAATATTTACTCAAGTGCTTTATATTGTCACTGTCGGAGGCATGGAATCCTAGAATGTGAGCCAAGATTAATTCTTAAGAGATTCACTGGCTGGAGAATATGATGTCATTCTAGGGACCCAGGAATGTATATTTTTCACCATCTCTCTGCATGTCTCATTATTTGCCCAGATTTAGGAAGATGTTTCTTATACTTTTTTTTTTTTTTTTCTCACCAAAGTGCCCTCACACTGGAGTTTGGGTATATAGCCTGAAAACACAAAATTTCTTTCAATTCTGATTTCATTAAATGTGGTGTAAATTTCGCATTCCATCCACAACATGTCTGTGACTTGTTTTGCCCTGCCCACCATTGCTATGGTAACTTACTTACCATGGAGTAAATTGTTGCAACACCCAGAACCTTTGGCTACAGCCATACTCAGCACACTGATCTGTAGCCTAGTTTGAAAGTAAATTCTAATGCAACCTTTTTATTGTAGGGCTAAAAATGAGACCTAAAAGAAATTTAGTAAATATATAGTATAAAATATATTTAGTATTTAACAGTAAAAAAAAGCAACATCTCTAAAAAAAAAAAAATGATTCTGAAGAACCTAGGGGCAAGACAGGAATAGAGATGCAGACGTAGAGAATGGACTTGAGCACACAGGGAGGGGGAAGGGTAAGCTGGGACGAAGTGAGAGAGTGGCATAGACATATATACACTACCAAATGTAAAACAGATAGCTAGTGGGAAGCAGCCGCATAGCACAGGGAGATCAGCTCGGTGCTTTGCGACCACCTAGAGGGGTGGGATAAGGAGAGTGGGAGGGAGATGCAAGAAGGAGGAGATTTGGTGATATACATATGCATATAGCTGCTTCACTTTGTTATGCAGCAGAAACTAACACACCATTGTAAAGCAATTATTCTCCAATACAATAAAGATGTTACATTAAAAAAAG
Source organism: Kogia breviceps (assembly GCF_026419965.1). Lineage (NCBI taxonomy): Eukaryota > Metazoa > Chordata > Mammalia > Artiodactyla > Physeteridae > Kogia > Kogia breviceps. The sequence continues at coordinate 123,008,313 of NC_081313.1, forward strand.
CAACATCTCTACTGATCACTTTAGAATAATAGGTATTTAACAAATATTTGACACTAAGTCTATGAATGAGGGATTCTTACTTATTTTCCTCCTGACCACACCCCTTCCCCCAAAAGGTGAAGGAAGGCAAGGATGAAATTTTAGGATATGGAATATCCTATACGCAAGGTGCTGCCCCTTCTAAGATGTTTTACAAGCCTAGTTTAATCCATATTTTATAAATGTCCAAGGCCACACAACTAATAAGTGATAGAATTTAGGAGTTAAGCCCAGGATTGTCTGCCTCTAGAACTGACCTCTTTGCAGTGTGCCATGCTTGCTCTGGTAGAAGCTGATGGACTTATGTTTTGAAGGTAAAATCTGTAGGACTCTTATGTGAAAGAAGTCTTACTCTTGCTCTACAGGGCCACAAGGGTTACACTAAATAGAAAATGAAAGTCACGGAGAGGAAAAATTTCAGTTTCATAGGAAAAAGAAGACTTTGGTAGTCACCGTGGTCCAAGGAGTGGGCTATACTGTGAGTCCTTGTGTTGCAGGATCCGAACAGAGATTTTAGTGAATGACACTGGGGGTGGATTTCAGTATCAGACGTGTGGTTGAATGAGGTGACATATCATTCCAGCCTGAGAGCCAGTGCTGCTGTAGATGGTTGTCCATTTCACTTCCAGTGAAAAATATAAAGGAACTAGCTCATAAAGGAATGTACAACTCCCTTAAAGGAGCATGGGAAGTAAATATTGCTTAAAAATATTTGTTCTTTGCATTTGCCTTTTGGAATGCCAAGATATATACTTCAAACTAACAAAAGTAAAAACGTTAGGCTCTGGTCCTTTATCGACTTAGTGTATTAGAAGAACCTAACATTTGACTGCCTGAATGTGGGCAGAGGGTGTCACTAGAGACTTCCGGGAAGAATTGGAGTGTCATTGAGGAGCTGTTCATTAAAAATGGTTTTGTAGAGTAGCGACCAGACTGGGGGCCCTGCCTGCCTTTTGCCCATCGGCATGGCTTTGTGTTCTCTCCCATCTTTTCCCCCTTAAGAAAAAAAAAAGCTTCTTTTCTTTTGTTCCTTCAGTTCTTTCTCTCCCTGTCTCCCTTTCCCTGATCACAGTGTCAAAGTGCTTGCAAGGACTGGTTACTGTTTAAGTTTTTCATCTGGACCCTTGAATGCTGCAGAGGCAACAGACTATGTAGAACGCTCTGAGCCAGGGCTTAGTTACCGAAAGGCAGACTAAACATGCACTTTGGGTACTTGCAAAGGAAAGACACCCCAAAATAACAAAGGATGTTTTGGAAGACTTCAGTATTTGGTATTTAAAAAAGCATCCTGGGAATTCCCCAGCAGTCCAATGGTTAGGACTCCAAGCTTCCACTGCTGGGGGTGGGGGAAGGGTGCGGGTTCAACCTGTGGTCAGGGAACTAAGATCCCACAAGCCACGTGGCCAAAAAAAATAATTAATTAATTAAAATAAAAAAAGTAGAAAATCATCCTTGTTGTTGAGTTCAAAAGGGTGCTGGACTTCCTCCCATGTGTTTTATGAGACAGTGTTTTAAATTTCATACAGAAGAATGGGTAACATAAAGTATTCAGGGTTTCAAGCTTCTAAAGATCTTCATTTGACCCAACATAAAATAAATACAATTATAAAAATGATTATGAATACTGTGCTATGTCTAGCTCAAGTTGACCAAAGAATTGAAGAAAAATGGGGTCTCTTCTGGTTTCCGTGGAGATGTTTGGTTTTGTCAGAAATAGCTGAGGTCTAATACAGAACAGACTGGTGGTTACCAAGGGGGAGGGGGGCTGGGTGAGGGATGGAGTGGGAGTTTGGGGTTAGCAGCTGTAAGCTATTATATGTAGGATGGATAAACAACAAGGCCCTACTGTATAGCACAAAGAGCTATATTCAATATCCTATGATAAACCATAATGGAAAAGAATACAAAAAAAGAGAATGTATATATATATATGTATAACTGAATCACTTTGCTATACAGCAGTATTTAACACAACATTGTAAATCAACTATACATCAATAAAAGAAATAAACAGCTGAGGTCTAGAAATATAATGAGTTAGTTCAACAAATATTTATGTTATTACTCTGTGTCAGGCCTTGCTTAAGATGCCGGGGATTCAACAAAAAACTCGGGACTCAGACCTCTCCCCCATGGAGCTTACACTCAAACTGGGGACTAGGATATCTCATTCCTGGGATTCAGGACCAATGTCTTTGTTAGGTGTTGACCAAGTTAACCTGACCTTTACTTGTCTGCAGTGTTTGGGAACCAGTCCTAAAGTTTCTGAATGTCTCTGTTAGCATACTATGTAACCTGTTAATACTGTTCTCCTCTCCCCCCCACCCCTGCCCTCCTCTTCAGGGAGAAAAGTCATGGAGCTGAAAAGAAGAGACAGAAAATAACCTCCAAAGCCTGGTGATTTTGCATCACATCAGTTGGTAACAAGTTGTGGAACTTGACTATGATTTTTTGAAAAAAATGACAAGTGGAAGTAATAGTCAAGTGGAGAGGAACGTGTATGTTCCTGGCAACCACACCAGATCATGACACTGATGGCGTCCCTCCCTCTGTCTCCCATGGGCCACCAGTTGCATGAATCCAGCTTTTACATGGCCCTCCTCTTTGTACACGCCGTGTTGAGATGGATGCCTCTTCTCCAGAACAAACCAACTGCTGACCTGTATGCAGCTGGACTCTTCAGAGTTTAAACCCAGTTTAAATGGTTTCCTAAGGTGAGGAGAGTGTAAGAAGAGCTGCTTCTTTTCTGAAGGATGAGAGGTTTGATGCCAATAGGGTCAAAGGTTGTATTCTAGGATTGAGATTAGTTAGGAACTAGGTGATGCTTATGTTTTTCCCAAGAATCAGAGCAAGATTTCTTTTCTTTTTAATTTCTTTTTAAAATAAAATTTAGGGCTTCCCTGGTGGCGCAGTGGTTGAGAGTCCGCCTGCCGAGGCAGGGGACACGGGTTTGTGCCCCGGTCTGAGAAGATCCCACATACCGCGGAGCGGCTGCGCCCGTGAGCCATGGCTGCTGGGCCTGCGCGTCCGGAGCCTGTGCTCCGCAGCTGGAGGGGCCACAACAGTGAGAGGCCCGCCTACCGCAAAAATAAATAAATAAATAAATAAAATAAAATAAAATAAAATAAAATAAAATAAAATAAAATTTATATGTGTCCATAGTTCCAAGATTCAAATAGTTCAGCAAGACTTGGTTTGATAAAGAACTGTCTTCCAGCTTTCAACGCTTCCAGCTGGTTCTTTTGTTATTTACCTCACTATCTTTATTATTTTATTTTTATAAATTTATTTATTTATTTATTTTTGGCTGCATTGGGTCGTCATTGCTGTACGCGGGCTTTCTTTAGTTGGTTGAGCGGGGACTACTCTTCGTTGCAGTGCACGGGCATCTCATTGCGGTGGCTTCTCTTGTTGCGGAGCACGGGCTCTAGGAGCACAGGCTTCAGTAGTTGTGTCTCACGGGCTCAGTAGTTGTGGCATGCAGGCTCAGTAATTGTGGCGCACGGGCTTAGTTGCTCTGTGGCATGTGGGATCTTCCCAGACCAGGACTCAAACCCGTGTTCCCTGCATTGGCAGGCAGATTCTTAACCACTGTGCCACCAGGGAAGTCCCTGCTGAGCAATTTTCAATCTTGACATTCACAATTTTTATTATAGGAAGTTTTCTTGCATTATTTCTTTGAAGTTTTCTGGGTTTTTTAATTTATATTTTCATATTTCTGAATGCCTATTGTTTTGAGATTGGGCCATCTGTATTGATTTCTTGATTTATTTATCATTTCTCTACTGTTTTTCTCTTTGTCTTTTTGTTCTTTTGTGTGATGTTTTCTTACATTTTATATTTCAAACCTTCTACTGAGTTTTACATTTCCCCTATCATTAAAAAATAAATCTAATAGACCTTTTGTTCTTTAAATTGAGGAAAATATCTTTTTCTTGTTTCATGGATGCTATCTTTTTAGTTATAGCTCTGAGTGCTATTCAGTTATATCTCTAATATTGATAATAGTTTCTCTTTAATTTCTTCTTCCCTCACAGTCTATTTCCTCCAAAGTGCTTTTATTTCCAAAAAAATTAAAGCACTGTTCTGGTCTCTGTGCCTTGTATTAGGTATTGTTTATTTAATTGGGTAAAACATTGATTGGAAGCTCTGCACATCTCAGCTGGCCTTGTTTACTTTGGTTTTCTGTCTAGAGTGACCTGGCTGGGCTGTTTCCTTGGGATCTTGGGGTTGTCTAATGGCAGGGTTTTTTTTTTGTTTGTTTGTTTGTTTTCTTTTTTGGACTGGCTGATTCTCTCAATTTCCTGTTTGGAGGGTATGTGTCTGGTAGCTGATGTCCACGGTGCTGAGTGAGGGAAAGGAACGGGGTTTTCAACATTTAGAATGTAAAATTTCACATAATTCCTCTGTTTTCAATATGGTTTCCCACCCTTAACTATGGTTGGTGTCTCAAATACAGTGACTTTTAAAAAACATTTTTTTCTTGTGAATAAATTACCAGTATTCTGCCAGGTTTGGGTGAGGCAGTTGCCTGCTTGTGCCAAGTGGGTGAGGTAATCTGAGGGTCTGATTGCTTTTAAACAAACTCTCAACCGAGCCACCCATTTGCAGCTTTGTCTTAACTCCAGAGATGTGTGCTACTATCCCTTCCAAAGTCTTTTAGGGAATCTGCTGTGCATTTCAGTTTGCTTATCAGCTCTCCCTTGTGCTGAACTAGGATTCAGCTTTTTTGAGTCTCTCAAATCAATTACCTCTTATCTATTTGCTTTCCAGTGTCTTTTTCTGCAATTGTCTCCCATTCTCTTCATCATTGTAAGTGTCTTTAAATGTCCTTTACTCATCATTTTAAGTTAGGTTTTGGGAGAAAATGAAGCTGATGCATGTGTCCAGTCTCCTACTTTAACTGGAAGTCTCCAGAACTGAGATTCTGAACTAAGGTCTCAGGACTCCTGGAAGAGTCAGAGATGGGTTTTATTTGTACCCCCTGAAACTGTATGAAAATTATGTGTATATTTCCACCCTTACTAAGTCTATAGCTTTTATCAAATTCTCAAAGTGATCTGTGACCTCAAAACCTAAGTATCATTTCTCTAGAGGCCAAGAATACATTACATTGGGAAGAAGATGGCATAGGTTTGAAGATACTCAAATTTGGGAGAATATTAGACCAGCCCAAAACTTTTCAATGCTGCTAGTAGATGAAGTTTCCAACAGGGACTGGGCATTCCTTGCAAACTAATTCATTCCTATTTGTCACACCATATAGTCCTAGGTCCAAAGAACCACTGCTCTGTCCCTGGGGACAGAGCACCTACATGTTTGAAATCATAGGTGGAAAGTAACTGATGAAACCTTTGAAATGATCCTTTCAGAGGAACAGATTCAAATGCCAGAAGGTCATGGAGATGATAACAATGAGCCGCACACAAGGTGGCAGAGAGTGGTGCAGACTGTGGTGAACCGAAGGGCAGGGGCCTGACCTAAAGGGGGTAGAAGTTACTCAGCATCAGCCAGTGACTGCCATGTGGGGAAATGAGCCCGATGTGAGCTGAACAAATCTGATTTGCCAAGAGAAGCTGTATTGCTTCTAAAATGTGATATCTCCTTGTCTCTTCTTTCTTAAAAAAAAAAAAAAAATCAGGTAGGTCAGATTTAGCTCACAGACCACCAGTTTGTGAAATCTGATCTACTCCAATCTTCTTTAGCATATTGGGATCCTGTTGCCCAGAATAAGGAAGCTCCCATGTCAGTGTTCTCCAAGAGAAGGTTCTAGACTGGTCCTTGGATCCCTGAGGGCAGCCCTGGGTCCTTCAATATAGACCAAAGGGTGGAAATCGGTGGCGCTGGAGAGTGTGTGTGAAAGAGAGGTAGAGTGTGGGGGGAAGGAGAGGAGGACTCTGGTGAGGAGATAAGATGAAGAGAGAGTGTTGGTTTTGACCATTATAATTATACTTCTCAGAGTTTGCTGGAAGAGTTATACAAAGTTGGGGGGGGAATTGTGAACAATGCAACAATGACTGAGTAGTTTTAAAAGATTCTAGAAAGGTTCAATGCTGTCCAATAAAACTTTCTGCAATTATGGAAATGCTCTGTATCTGCGCTGTTCAATATGGTAGCCACTAGCCACATGTGGTTATTGAGTACTTGAAATGTGGCTAATTCAACTGAAGGACTGAATTTTAAAATTTAATTTAATTTAAATTTAGAAGTTACCTGTGGCTACTGAACTGGGCATTGCAGCACAGACCAATATATCCTGAAGTGTGTTATGTCTTCCTTTGCAAGTGACATGTGGTTAATTAAGACAGAAAAACATGTCTGTAGCTATACCCACCCTCTATAGACACACACACACACACACACACACACACACACACACACACACACACACACACACACACACACACACACACACCCAAACCCATGAGTTCATGGATACTGTTGTTGCCTGGCTGAGACCAAGTTTAAAAAGGAGTAAGTTAAAGAAAAATGTTAGTAAATATTTTTAGTAAATGTATTTAATAAATAGTATATGGGAGGTATGTACATAAGGCAAATATCACAAAGGTCATACACATGACTGAAATTTGGGGAACAATGAACTATATGGATTTTTATCAAGCTGTGGTCTTACATACCACTGATAATTCATAAAGTATTGTTTCACTCTAAAAAGTATTGCGTCAGAAGGTAAAATAAGTTTGGGAAATTTTCAAACAGGTTTGTTGTTGTTTCTGTTTGTTTTAACTGCAGAACTCTTTGGAGTCTTTTATAAGTTGAGATGAATGTGAATCTCTAGGACAGGAATCTAGAATAGAGCATTTCTCAAACATATTTGACCAAGGAATGACCCCTTCCCCCCCCCTTTTTTTCTTAATGGTCATCATTGCTTTGCCGGAGGCTAGTTTTCCTTAGAACCCAGTTTGGGAAACAATGTGGCAACATAGTATATACTTTAGCCTTTATGGCCATACAGTCTTTGTTGCAGCTACTTAACTCTGCCGCTGTAATGCAGAGGCAGCCCAGATAAAACATAAACAGATGGCTGTGTTTCTGTAACGCTATTTATAAAAATAGGCAGTGGGCTGGATTTGGCCTGCCGACCATTGTTTGCTGACCCTTGGTCTAAGATTTCTTCCAGGGTCTCCTGGATCTTTTCTGGGTCTTTTCTAATACAGATCTTTCCCGATATTAAGGTGATTCTTAGATCTTCTAGAGGCTTCCTGAATGCTTTTGCCTGCTACCCTTTGAGTCATATATACATCCTTGGGTGATCTTTGAGAGATATCTTGGTCTTGGAAAATGCTGAGGTGTTTTCGTTTTTAAAGAACTCTGTGGCCACAGAGCATCCCCCCAGCAAACCCTGTGCCTCTTGTTTTAAAAAGCCCCTTCAAACAGAAACTAGCTTGTTCTCCTGGAAGAGAATTGGGACAGAATCTTATCAAACAAAACTTTGGGTTGAATGAGAAATTTTATGTAGCTGTCGACTGAAAAAAAAAAAAAAAGGAAAAGCACAACATGAGAGTTGTGAGTTAAGTTTTATTTGGGGCAAAATGAGGACTATAGCCTGGGGGGCAGCATTTCAGATTGCTCTGAGAAACTGCTCCAAAGAGATGGGGGTGGGGGAAGGTCAGTATATATGTGATTTTTGGTGAAGGGGGAGTACATGCAGCAAGCACATCTTGTTTGTAGAGGTTTCTGCTAGTCTCGTGGAGGTTACTGCTAGTCACGAGGAGCAGACATCACAATGAAGGATTGTATTGCTTTTCTAGATGCAAGAAGATGCAAGAATTGGGCTCATAAAATCTTCTCCTGAAAATATCTAACTGTCTGAAGACCCATTCTGCCAGTTTTTTTTCCAGAGCACAGAGTGTCTCATTCCTGATCTCCGCCCTGAACTCCTTTCAGGGGGTGTTGATGGTCAGCAGCTGCAGTGGCTCATAATTTGATCCTTACAGAGGTAGATGGCAAGTGCCAATTTGTAGGTGACATAGCCCAGGCAACCAGTCTTTTTGGAGAATTGAAGGATCATGCCAAGTTTTACAAAAGACCATTCCTAACCCCTGAGAGACCCAGCTTGGAGCACAGCCACGGAAACTTCTGTGCCTCGGTACCCTACAGAAAACTGTCCTGAGCCCAGTGTGGAGGGCAGGTGGCTTGCTCTGGGGCAGCTGTTTTTTCCAGCTTCAGGGCCCGGGAAAGTGGAGGAAGACCTTTTTTGGGAGATTTATGACTCAGTCAGGAGCACCTGTTAAGAAAGGTAGCCCCAGATCTTGGCCACTGACAAACTGTAGGGTAGCTGGAAAAAGGAAGAGGGTGCAGTAGAGAGAACAGTACCTCAGGAGACACCTTGTCAGTTTCTAGTTTAACCAGCCATTAACCTGAATTTGACCTCAGGGCAACTTGAAAGTGGAGAGAGTGGAAAGAGCATGGGCTTTGCAGTCTGAAAGACATGGGTATGAATGCTAGCCATGCCACTTACTAGTTATGTGACCGTGGGCAGGTCGGATGGCTTAACCTTTCTGTTCTTATCTGGAAAATGAGAATGATGGTAATAGTAACTAACATTCATTGAGTCTACACAGTGTGCCGTGCAATCACTCAACTAGACTCTGGGCAAAGACAGGTGAGATGCCTGCTCTCAATGAGCCTACATTTTAATTAGAGCATAGGAAGAGATAGGCAGTACAAAGATAACGTAGAGACTTAAAAATTGTGATACACACATGATGGAAAGTAACTGCAGGGTTGCAAGTACCCATTTTAACTGAGGTAAAAAGGGATGGGCTTCCTGTATAAGTGACATTTAAGCTGAGGATGATTTTATTTATCGTGTCCTTACCATGAACCGGTCACCTACCTTTAAATGCAGGACCTCATTGGAGGTAAGCACCAGTGTTATCCTCATTTTATAACTGAGAAAACTCTGGCACAGAGAAGTTAAGTATCTTACCCAAGGGCACACAGCCTAGGAAAGGGCCAAGTAGGGACTTTCACTAGGACTATCTGACACCAAGTCCCCTACTCCTTTTTTCATTCTACTTATGTTACAAGGTGTGCTGAAGCTCGAATAAGAATATATGTGAAGTGCTCAAGCTGCTTATTCAATAACAGCCCTGCCCTTAATCCCATTCCTCCACGTCTAATCTTTTGGGATGTCTTTCCTGGGGTCTTGAGGTTAAGCCACTAGAGAGCAGGCCCCCAGGCCTTGATCCTGGAGGATTTCTACAATGAAATAAATCTAAAGAGGTTCTGCAGCTGGGACCCGACCGCTTTCTAGACCACAGGCCAGCAAATGGGCAAGGGAAGTAGGGATCAGTGCAGGGCAGGAAGACATTAATCCTTACCTAGACTTCCAGGTGAGCTCAACAGAGTGTATTGTTCCAGGAACGAGAAGCCATTGCCCCAAGGACTAGGTCTCTTAAGGCGGGTTTCGGAACCCTGCCCTGTCCCCCACCTCCTTTTCCCATTCTGGCATGCTCCTTAATATCCGGCTCTGCATCTCCCGAGAACTGGAGCCTCGGAGATGAAAGCCAAGAAAATGCGACGAGCCATCGGCGGCACTCACTCAATTGATTTTTACACAAAATTTGCCTTCATGCACGAAGGATGGAAAAATGATCCCATAAATAATGGATAACAAAAACAAATGCAGGGAGGAAATCAATAGTCACACACTTGATACCGCAGGGACATGGGAGAGGAAAATATGGAGCCCGCTCGGGCTAAACAACACCTCAGGGAACCCCTTCCAGCTGGGGAGGGAGAGGCACATGTTGCCCTAGCAGGCCTCAGGGGACAGTGAGCTGGGAGAGTTTGAGCTTCTCTCAATGTGTCAGAGTCAATCTCAGGACAAAGGAACTATCTGCCCCTCAAGGATCACCCTGATTTGCTGCCCACAGACCAGGGTACCTGCCCTGGTTCTTTTCCTGAGCCGTCCATGGCCTCAGGAGCTCCATCTTTCAGAGATGCCAAATGGCTTCCACGCTCTCTCTGAGGTTTTCCCCTTTTTCTATTCACAGCAAGTTGCCTCCAGATCTGGTTACCTGCTCTGGTGCTGTGGAAGCCCCGTGAGTGGTGTGGGGTTAGGGGTTTGAATCCTGGTTCTACTATTTCCTCTACCTGTGTGACTGACTCTTGGTAAGTCATGTAACCTCTCTGAACTTTTGGTTCTTCATCTGTAAAATGGGGCTAGTAAAATCTTTTATGCTGGTAGGAAGGATTAAATGACTCGATGTGTATAAAGTGCCTGGCATACAGTAAATGCTCAAAATAGGGCAGGTAAAATCACCCTTGCCTGATCCTCCAAATCTGTGCCCTTCCTCTGTGCTCACCTCCACTGACTCCAGGGCTTCACTGCCTCACAATTGCATGGGTCAGTAGCCTCGTAATTAGTCTCCCTGCCTCTGGCCTCTTTCCTCTTGGGTTGTTGCTTCTCATAATCTTCATCTTCCTGAAAAATATGTCTGATCACATCATAACTTTTTTTTTTTAGTTTTAATCATATTCAATTCATTTGACTAGGTGTTACATTCACATGGTTCCAAATTGAAAAGGTGCCAAATGGTATACAGTTAAAATCCCTTCTACTTCTTTTCCCATCCATCCACCCAGCACTATTATCAATTTCTTGTGTGTCCTTCCAGAGAAATTTTACTAATTATAAGCATATGTATTTTCTTGTTTATGTATGTATGTATCAATACATATTTATGTATATGTGTTTTCACGTATTCTTTTTTTCTCAAGATGGTAGCAAACTATGCATACTGTTCTATGCTTTTCTTATTATACTTAATATATCTTGGAGCTTATTCCCTGTCAATATATAAGGAGTTTATTCTCTCTCTTTCTCTCTCTCTCTCTTTTTCTTTTACAGCTTCCCATTGTATTCCATTCTAGGGATGTATCATAATTTATTCAACCAATCCCTGTTCATGGAATTGAAGGTTTTTTCCAGTCTTTTGCTTTCATGAGCAATGCTGATAGGTAACCTTGTACCTATGTGCCTTCACAACTTATCTCTAGGATAGATTACTAGATGTGTCATTCCTGGGTCAAAGGGAATATGCATCTGTACATTTGATAGATATTGCCAATTTGTTCTCCATAAAGCATATGCCTTGAACATACCCAACAGCAATGTGAGAAAGCGCCTCTGTCTCCCACTCTGGCCGGCATTCCCAGGATGTCTTCACCGTGCCACACAAGTCCCTTTACCCCTCTTTCAGCCTCCACTCCACATGCTCCAAACATTCAGAAGTATCCCTGTTTCCCCATTGTGTCATACTCTTTCCTGCTGCCGTAACTCTCACATGCCGTTCCCTCTGCCTGGCAAAATTCCATCCATCCTTCAAGTGCTTACTCCAAGGCCACCTCCTGTGTGATGCTTCCCTGTCCTCCCTGGGCTGAGTCAGCCAGTAGCTCCTTTCTCTGTTCTCCCACACGACGTGCCATTTGTATAGCACTCATCACACATGTCATGTTTGTTTATGGACTTCTTCTCCAGGTCTTACTAATCTGTGTAACCTCAGTAAGAACTGTAAGCGCTGAGTTAATATTTACTGGAGGGATATGCAAGGTACTACCCTAAACTCTACTGGGGATACAGCGAAAAAAAAGGCAGGATCCCTGCTCTTGAGGAACTTGCAGAGCTTATTAGAACTCTTTGATCTTAGATACGTGGATAGCTGTTCATTTTAATCATTTTTATAGCTGTCGGAGAATTCACGTGAACCTTGCAGTGAACTCTACACAGAGGTTAGGGAATGTACATGTGCCCTAGAGATAAAGGAATATGCACATAAGCAAGCCCATCCTCATCTTAAATAAGTTTTCTTTTCTTTTTCTTTCCACCCTCCTTCCCTCCCTCCCTCCTTCTCTCTTTCTTTTCTTCCTTCCCTTCTTCCTCCCTCCCTTCCTCCCTTCCTTCCTTCCTTCCTTCCTTCCTTCCTTCCTTCTTTCCTTCCCTTCTCACTCTCTCACTCTCGCTCTCTTTCTGAAACAAGTAAGGGAAAAATGACTTTGCCACAGTATATAGGAACCTTTGAAATGTCAGGTGCATGCCAAAAACACATTGTCCTGCTTTCTGCTTCTAATATATGTATTTCATTTTAAGACCAAATCAGAGAGCTCTCAGGAAGAAGTGATAGCAAATACAGTTTATACTTCAAGAAACCACAATAAGGTAAAGGAAAACTTATAGGAAGGAGAAAACATTGACATGAGACAGAAGCCAATCCTGAGAAGTGAAGCTTGAGCCCTGCCAGCACCAATCACTTCACTGAACTGGAAGAGAACTTTGAGCTTCTCATTCTCTTGGCTACCGGATTTGAAACCCGGAACCTAGCAGAGGTGCTTGATCCTTAATGTGGATTATTATTTTACAAATTATTAAGAAGAGCAATATCTATTTACTGAATGTCATAACAAAAGAGATAGGAGGGAAACCAAGACATTGTCTACCCAAAGAGTCCAGCATTTGGACAGTGTAAAGTCACTAAATAATTCAGCATCTATTTGAAAGTATAGTGTTTTGTAATTTTGACAGAACCATCTTAGTCTGGCTCTCTGTAGCACAGAATTTTAAAAAGATTGCTTGCCTTCGTGAAGATCTATTTCTAGGAGAAATGGGAGTCGGGTAGAAACGCTGGGCAGGAGAAAGAGGGCTGTCTAATTAGAGAGCCTCGTGTTTACTCAGATTTTAAACTTTCATGAGCCTGCTGAGGGTCTAACCATTTTCTAGTAATATCTTTCTTTCTCTGTGCCCACACACGTGCCCTAACTATACAGATCTGTGCCCTGTATGCCCATGGAAAGGGACACCATCGTGTCTGAGGTGATCATAACATATTGACAGAAAGAAGAATGGAGAAAACAAATGTAGCCCCATGAGCTGTTGCAGTAAGGTTGATTGTGTCTGGTTTGTCTTGTTCAGAATAGTTGGAGACTCCAGCCCAACGGCACCTGGGAGAGGCTGCATCCTGACAGGGCTGGGGTGGGATGAGGAAGGCAAGAAGCAGGAGGGCTGATTCCAAAGATACCATCACTCACGATTTGTTTGTTTGTTTGTTTCTGACCTTACTACAGGGAGGATTTCATGCCATTTACCATGGTGCACAAAATTAAAACAAAGCATGCTCAGTATGACTGGGAGGCAGAATAGCATGATAAATAAGAGAGTGCTTGGGTTGGTATCTAGGCTCTGCTCCTCCCTGGCTACATGACCATGGGAGAGTGACTTCAGCTCTGTGGGTCTCAGTGTCGTGATCTTTAAGATGCAGGTCATCATTGCGCTTACCTCCCAGGGTTGTTGTGAGGATTATACCAGAAAGTAATGTAAAGTAGCAGAACAATGCTTGGTACGTGGTAAGTGCTTACTATGTGTCAGCTACTATTATTCCTTTGCCCTTAGTTCCTCTGATCTCCAAGAATTAGGGTAGGCGAGTAGCAAGTTATAGAGAACAGAGCTCTGTGTTTTATGTGGCTATTGAGTGAGAGCCTCTGCAAGTGCTTATTGGCAAGACAGACTCCTGTGGATGAGTTATGTAAGTGGCATTCCAGAGGTCCCAGCATGGATACAAACCAATTACGTTAAGCACTTACCGCAAAGACAAGTGCAACTCATAGGTTTAAAAGTGGATAGAGAGGATATGTGAACTTGGCTTTACAGAACTTGGCTTTGTCAAATCTACTAGAAATACAGCCCGTGAATTCTTCACTCTTGTCCTTCTAAATTCTGGAATACTTTTTGTCGAATGAAGTGTAGAATTCTGGCTCTATTTTTTTCCTAAGCTGTGCAATCTTGGAGATCTATTTATATCTCTTATATTTATACTCTCTTAAGACTCAGTTTCCTTATCCATAAAACAGGTTCAGTGTAGGAATCAGAAATCACCCTAAGGATTTTGAAACACAGAGATTTATTACCGGGAATGAAGTACTTACAAAATTGTTGGAAGGGCTGAAGGCATGGGCTGTAGGTTGGACATGAAGGGATGACTCTCAGAATATTATGGGAACTATGACCTTTGTCACAATCTTGACAGTGAGTAATTGGCAGCTCACTGGAACAACTGAGGTCCAGAACATATCATCTTGATGCTATCCAGGAAATCAGGAAAGCCTCCAGCGCCAATGCAATGTCCATTGTGGACACTAGATCACTGGAACCAGCTGCCAATACCACTACAACTGCCTATGGAAGCTGGAGATGAGACATTAGTGTCTCCATACTTTTTCTTGCCAGCTGAAAGCGGCATAATAGCAGGAAATTGCCCTTCACTTTATTTCTGCCTTCTAAATCTTGTCTGAGCATATCTACTTCATGAAATCTATCTCACATCTAGAGTCCTACAAGGGAGCCTGGAAATGAATTATTAGCTTTCTAGCCTCTCCAAAACAGGAAGCTACCTTAAAGAAGATGGAAATTGGGACTCCCCTAGTGGTCCAGTGGTTAAGAGTCCACACTTCCAATGCAGGGGGCAAGGGTCTGGTCCCTGGTTGGGGAACTAGGATCCCACATGCTGCATGGTGTGGCCAAAAGAAAAAAGAAGAAGAAGATGGAGATTGATGCCAAGTAACAACTGAACCATGTACAGACCAGAAAATAATAATAGTAGCTATGTCATAGAGTTATTGTGGGGATTAAATAAGGTAATGAAATAGTTTGAACACTAGCAAAAAGTAGACAGTCAATAATTTCTAGCACTGCTCCTTTGGTGGGATACAGTGCTTCATCTTCTAAAGATAACCAAAGGGAATGATTCTTTCTTCAGATGCCGGGCTGAATTTCCTGCAAGGATAGGAGAATTCTCCACCAGCTTAGTGTCCTCAGTGCAACCAATGGTTCCCTCCCTACCTGAGGTCATCGCACAGGTGCCTATAATAGCCCTCCTTGTCTGTATGCCAGTGCTTCAGGGAAACTTTCCAGGCCATTCCTCCTGTTCTCCATTCAGCCCCTTCACACCCCCCACTCCCCATTCTGGATTCTAAGTTCCCATCCTGTTGCTTCAGGACAAATTCCTAATTCTCTCCTTGCCCCCGTCATGGTGAGACCTGAGTAGAATGAATTATTTGCTTCATCTTTGTTTTATCTCTGGTCAGTACTGTTCCTATTTCATACCTAGCCCAGGCCTTTGAACCCTGTACTAAGCGTGGAGCCTAAGACCCCACTAGTCATCAAGGAAACTATAAATAATTAGGTAAAAGATGGAAGAAAGTACTGAGAATTCCAAGACAAAGCTCTAACAAAATAGGTTGGTCTATGGCAAACACAGAGAAAATTTATCTTTAATGTCTTCCAAACCCTGTTTTGTTGTTAGGTATTTTCCAATTACATATTGAACTTGAGAGTTGCCTTTTTACTTGGTATCATAATAGATATTCTCAACCAGCCTTACTTGTTCTACATCTCATTTTTTTTTTTTTTTTTTGGTTTTTGTGGTACGCGGGCCTCTCACCGCCGCGGCCTCCCCCGCCGCGGAGCACAGGCTCCGGACGCACAGGCTCAGCCGCTCCGCGGCATGCGGGATCCCCCCGGACCGGGGCACGAACCCGCGCCCCCCGCATCGGCAGGCGGACCCCCAACCACTGCGCCACCAGGGAAGCCCTACATCTCATTTTTTTTCAGGGTTTTATAAAGTGGCCAGTTGGCTCAGGGATTCTCAAGACTGCTTTTGCTTCACTTCAGCTCAGTTGAATCTGAATCTCAAGGGGGACAGCTGAGGTCTGGGCAGCAGTATATTTTAAAGCTCTCCAAAGATAATAATTATAATGTACAGCCAGAGTTGAGAACCACAGGGCTAGCTAATCTGACAATCTAACTGGGGTTGACAATGGGTGCAAATGTCTTAATATACTGGCCCAACTAGGGCAATTCTGGTTCTCTTTCACAAGGAGTGTCTTCAGGCAATGCCATAAGTCAAAAAGTGAGTTCATGATGGCATCTCCAGGCCCACTGGCAGGAGAAAGTGATAGGTGAAGTTCTGGGGTCAGGACAATATTTTAATATCCCTCAGGCTATTACCGTTTAAGCAGGTGACTTTTACACCTATTCACAAAACTAGTCTGGCAGTTAACATTTAATTCTTTTTTTTTTTCGGTACACGGGCCTCTCACTGCTGTGGCCTCTCCCGTTGCGGAGCACAGGCTCCGGACGCGCAGGCTCAGCGGCCATGGCTCACGGGCCCAGCCGCTCCGCGGCATGTGGGATCTTCCCGGATCGGGACATGAACCCGTGTCCCCTGCATCGGCAGGCAGACTCTCAACCACTGTGCCACCAGGGAAGCCCAACATTTAATTCTTGATAAAAAAATTTTTATTCTATAAAATGAAATTATACTTTTAATTCTCTATTCTTCTGTGTAACCCCAGGCAATTACCATTTTGTGTAATCTCTGATCCCTGATTTCTTCATTTATTCAATAGGGATAATAATAGTGAGAGAGTTGTACTGTGATAGTTATATGTGATTGACAACATATGTAAAATATCTGGCATATTAGAGATGAAAAATAAATTTGATCTACTATTACTATTATTGAATTATTAGTGTTTATAAAACTAGGCATAGTGTTTATAAAACTAGGTGATGTCAGCAGGTAAATTGGACATTCTCTGGATAAAGAAGATGTGGCATATATATACAATGGAATATTACTCAGCCATAAAAAGAAACGAAATTGAGTTATTTGTGGTGAGGTGGATGAACCTAGAGTCTGTCATACAGAGTGAAGTAAGTCAGAAAGAAAAAACAAATACCGTATGCTAACACGTATACATGGAATCTAAAATAAAATGGTTCTCATGAACCTAGGGGCAGGACAGGAATAAAGATGAAGACATAGAGAATGGACTTGAGAACAAGGGGTGGGGGAAGAGTAAGCTGAGAGAGTAGCACTGACACATATACACTACCAAATGTAAAATAGATAGCTAGTGGGAAGCAGCCGCATAGTGCAGGGAGATCAGCTCTGTGCTTTGTGACCACCTAGAGGGGTGGCATAGGGAGGGTGGGAGGGAGGGAGACGCAAGAGGAAGGGGATATAGGGATATATATACATAGAGCTGATTCACTTTCTTATACAGCAGAAACTAACACAACATTGTAAAGCAATTATACTCCAATAAAGATGTAAAAAAATTATTTGATATAAAAAAAATTGGACATTCTCAGTTCTGTGATCAATGGAAGAAATAGAAATGTGTCCTCTCTGGGAACCGGTGGAGTACTACTTAACATGGAATAACCCTAATGGAAATTTCCAATAAGGATGGCAAGTTTAGGGTTACCTGCTTGGTTTGTTTATCCAAGTGAACTGCTCCTGCTTGTGAGCTGCAGAACCAATGAAATAGGTAACATGTTCTGAGTTGTTTGCTCCACCACTTTTCACATGAAATGGATTATCAAAGTTCATTATATGAATGAGGCTAATATAGATGCAGGGAGAGAAGGGGTGATGGAAAATCTAAGATGTTCTAACTACCATATGTTCACAACAGCATGAATGAAGATCTTGAAAATTTGGAAACAATTCACGTGTAGCCATACGCAAATGCCAAAGTAAACTATGGTGTGTTCACTCAATTTAATGAGCTTTAATGGACATTTAAATGTGTGCCAGGCACTGAGCTAGTGCTAGGAAGAAAAAGATAAATAAGACATAGGCACAGCCCTCAAGAGGTCAAGGACCCCTGGGGAGACTGATAAAGAAAGAAATAATTATTAAACAGTGTGATCGAAAGTAATGGTTTTTGGACTATTTGATAACATTGAAAGAATAAGGAAACATTAACTTAAAAATGTAAGATATGGGCCTATCGCCTTCTGAGATGGCCCACGCTCTGTCTGTGGAGTGTGTTTCTCCCTTGGCTTCTCTTAATTTCTGACATGACCCCATGCCCTGGGGCCACTCTCGCCTTTTGAGACGGACTGCATTCTGTCTATAGAATGTGTATCTCTCTAAATAAACCCTCTTCTTAACCTAAAAAAAAAAAGGTAAGATATGAAGTGACGTATAGAGTATAATTCTCTTGATATTAAAATTTGCCTAGAAAAAGACTGAAAAGAAATATGGTATATCAAATCATTTTGCTGGACACCTTAAACTTATACAGTGCTATATGTCAATTATTTCTCAAAAAAACTGAAGAAAAAACAAAGTGCATGGGACCAGAAAAAAAAAAGAAAATTGATGGATTAAAATTCCTGTAATTTGCAAATTAGAGAAACCTTACCCTACTTCTATCAATGCAAGAAGTTCTAACTAATAAAATGAACGTATTTAAAAGATTAATTAGGGCTTCCCTGGTGGCGCAGTGGTTGAGAGTCCGCCTGCCGATGCAGGGGACGCGGGTTCGTGCCCCAGTCCGGGAGGATCCCACATGCCGCGGAGCGGCTGGGCCCGTGAGCCATGGCCGCTGAGCCTGCGCGTCCGGAGCCTCTGCTCCGCAAAGGGAGAGGCCACAACAGTGAGAGGCCCGCGTACCGAAAAAAAAAAAAAAAAAAAAAAAAGATTAATTAATTTAAAAATATAGCATATAAAAATTCTGGCTAGTAATTTTATTAAGGTGGTGGTATTATGGCTAGATTTTCCCCTTCAGCTCTCTAGTTCGAAAGTTTCTCTACTTTTTAAATATATTTTTTCTTAATGAATTTAAGCATAAAAATAGTTTTGAAAGTCCTGAATCAAACAAAAATGATCCACCTTCTATCTCTTTACTCGCCCCAGCTTCATACTTGCCTCAGTTTAGGTTTCCTGAAAGCCAAGACACAAACTTAGGAGCAGATATTTTCTATGGGAGGTGATCCCGGGAAGACTGACTGAAAGAATGAGGAAAGTGAGGCACAATGAAGAAAAGTTAATACACGCAGTGTGCACTTATGAGCTGGTTATCACTGGAGCAACTGCAGCTCAGCCTCCCTCGCAGTCCTCTGAGGAACCACGTGATCTGTGCTTCATCTGAACGGTCCCTCTGAAAGATGGGAAGCTGGGCATTTATCCACTGACATCTATGCACCATTGACTGAGGATTGCTCTTGGAAACTTCAACTCCCTCCTAATTTCCAGGCTCTGCTGTGCCAGGGCTAAGTGGCCACCCTTGGCCTTGGAGAAAGCCTGGAAGTAGAATAGCAGAGAGACACCAGAGGGAGAACTAGATGCTGACCATGTGTGCTGAGCCATCCACCACTGCACTGAAATCAGGTGTACAGAAGGCATGGGCAGGGCACACAAAGCCCCTGCAGTATCCAGACATGTTCAATTTCAAGGCTCTCTCCTCACTGCTGTTTAATGTTTATCAATAACTTAGAAGCCTGAAAGGCAGGCTTATCATGTTTGGAAATAGCACAGAGTTAGGAGATGAGAACAAATTCAATGAATATCAAGTTCTGAAATATCTCAAGAGGTTGGACTGATGGACCAGATTTAAGAATGGAATTGAAATAGTGAGAAGTGCACATTAAAAATGTATACATAGTTCCAAACAAACAATTGCAGAGGCAAAGGACTGGAAACCATGGTTTAACAAAAGAAAATTTTATGCAACAAAACACATGTGGGTTTGAGTCAAGCCTAAACATAAAATATGAACCAACAGAAATTTCATCTCACACTGCAATGTCTGCACTGCCTGTGGGGAGTATAAGGCCCATGGTATTCTGAATGAACTAGCCAGCAGGAGTGCTGGGCTGGGTTGTGGGCACCCACCTTAAAGTGGGGCGTAGACCAAGTGGAGAGTGGGTACAGGAGAATCATCAGCGTTGGCCCCCCAGTGAGGGGGAGTCAGAAACCATTCACTTTGGGCTGAAGAGACTGAGGATTTTCACCTAGAAAGAGAAGCCTCAGAGAGTCAGGAGGGGATGGGGAGCCCGAGAGCTTACTTCAAGTATCTCAGGGGTTCTTGAGCAGGACGCAGTGAGAGGCTGTGTGGCATGATGGTAAAAAGCATGGGGTATTGAGTCAGAAACACCTGGATTTGTTGGAATCCCATTCCAGTGTTTACTGATGGCCTTGTTCAGGTCATCTGAAAGATGAGAACACTAATGATACCCACGTCCCATGGTTATGTGTGGATTAAATGAGATGTGTATGTAAAATTGCTTAGCATAGTACCTACCTACAGGTGTGCTCAAATAATGATGATAGTTAGAAACCCACTTAAAAGAGGAATTAGACTTGGTTTCTTTGGCCACAAATTGGTGAATTAAGACCACTAGAAGTTAGTAATTTGATGTTAATCTACAGAGGGTCTCTGGCACCATCAGAATGGTCCAAACATTGGATAGGCTGCCTTTGGAATAGTGGTGTCCCTGACACTGGATGTATGTAGTCAGCCAGATGGTCTCTGGCTGAACCCTTAAAGGAGATTAGAGAGCTCTTTAAGTCTGCTACATCTGGGGTCTTCTCTAGGCTTTTGCTGCCCCCTGTGACTGGCATGGAGTCACCAGTGGCAAGGGTTTCCATGGGAACCATGAGGGGCTTAGAATTCTGTATCTGAACACTGCATCCCAGAGGAAAGAGACAAGCACTGAAGCAGTCTCCCCCATGATAGTATTCATTGAAAAAAAACCTGTCTAATTAAATATTAACCCCAGAGATGGATCATTAATGGGTCTCTTATGTAAACTTTGTGCATCTCATAACCAACCGGGAAAGGACTTAGGTAGAACACTCCAAGGAAATTAAATCTATATACCTGTCTCTTTCTTCCATGCCATCACTAACAAATGGCACAGAGGGTGGTCCTGGGCTCACTGCCCTCTCTGTATCTCCTTTATTGACCACAGGTGCTTGGGAGGAAGATGGGGTAGAAGTGTCAGGAGGGAGGGCCCAGGGCCAAACCTGACACCCTCTTTGCACCTATCCTGCCTTTCCTTCTCACCTTCTACATTTTATCCATCTCTGGAGTCCTAAAATAATGGATTCTTGGGAGATGATGCAGGCAGAAGTAGTAGGAGTGGTCAAAGAGTTAGGGGATAGAGGTGAGTGGGAGATGGGAACATTTAGTGGAGTAGCTGGGAATCAGGAGACGTGGGTTTTTGCCTTAGTTCTGTGATTGTGGACAAATCCAGTGATCTTTCTGGGCTCTTCTGGGGGAAAAAAAGAGGATTTGAACTATAGCTCATGGATTTCTTGAGCAAGTATTTTTGAGCATTTCCGATGCACTTGGGATACAGTATGGAGAAAGGCCCAATTCCTGCCTTGGAGGACCTCACAGTATAGCTCAGAGGGTCTCAGTCTGGGGTCCATGTATATCCCTTGTGGTCAAGGAAGGGCCTTCAGGGGACCTGCAAGAACCTTGCCTTTGCACACTAAATTTGTGAGTATTTGTATTTGTGTGTGTGGTGCAGGTGCAAGCAAGTTATTTGCTTTAATCAAATTCTTAAAACAATTTTTTCATCAAGTTCTTATAGGGATGCATGACCCTCCAAACTATTAAGAATCCCTGGTTCTCTTGCAGTTCTCTGTCATTTATGTGTCCTTTATCATCTTTGCCCTCTTTGCATATCAACTGTGTGTAATTTAGTATTTCTTTAAAGTTGAACGCCGGAGTATATCTGCTTTAACAACAATATTAAAGAAATCGTGAGTATGGGTTTGATGAGTGAGCTACATCTCCGTTTCTAAATGTATCTCTATCTCTGTCTCTGTCTCTATTTCTTCTCTGTCTCTGTTTCTATCTCTAACTCTATCAACTTTAAAGTAAATACAGATCCAGGAAAATAAAAGTGTATCACCCCAATACTCTCCTTACCATCGACACTGCATATTTCGCCAGCAGCGTATTTCCGGAAACACGGGTCTGGTTGTTGCTCCAAATCCATCCCAGCTGTGGGCTCCTTAGGAGTTTTCCACCCACTTTCCATCTACTCCCTCCTCAGCTTCCTCTGGGGCCAGTCAAGGGGCAGATATTAACGTCCCTCCTTTCCACATTGTCGGAGGCAGCTGCCAAACTCCAGAGCTGTCCCCAGGCGCCAGCTAGCGGCAGGGAACGCCAAGTTTCCACCTTGAGCATCCCCTCCCCGCCGCCAGGACCTGCGCCGCTGGCCTTGCCGCCGCCTAGCTGACTTCCGCGTGAGTGACAGGGGCTGGCGGAGGGCTGGCAGTGAGTGGAAGCAGTCCTGACACCCGAGCTGTGTGAGGCACGCTAATTACACGGGTGTGGGGTCTGGGCTGCTCGGTCCTTTGCTCAGAGGAAGGATGCGATGCAGGCGCGGGGAGCGAGCAGCACTACAGAGGAAGCAGGGGAACAGCAGCACCTAGGCGCATCCATAATTTATAAAATGCCAGCAGCAACAAAGGCAAAGAGGGACTAGAATCAGGAGAACAGAATAGCATAAAGCTTTTTAATGGTCTTTTTCTATTAATGTCAGATGGGCGACCGTTTTTCAAGTGGGTGGAAGGGTTCCAACGCCCGCACAGTTCAGTCACAAAAGCTAAATGCTGCCATTTACCCCTCCTCTCCCAGCTTTATGGAAGAGCTTAGCTGTCCTCTAAGCCAAGTGTAATATCTGGGGTTCGAGTGGGCATCTGATCCTCCTGGAGAAGCTGACTGCTCTTTTAGAGGAGTTTCTAGCAGAAGAATTGAAACTGCTCTGTTCTTTTGTAATGATAACATCCCCAGCAATTTAGTGTTTCTAACATTTGTAGAAGGCTCTAGAGTGCAGATTTGAAGAGCACAGACTCTGGAGTTGAAACTCATCAGCAGTGAGACCATGGAAACCTACTGACTCTCTCTGTGCCTCAGTTTCTTCACTTTGAAAATGGAGATGATAAAATTATCTACCTCTTGAGACTATTGGGATGATTTGGTGATAATGTATATAAATTGACCTAACAGAGTAAGGGCTTGTTAGCTTAACACTTTCCAAGGGCTTCCAAATTCAGTCTTATTTTTTCTGCTATTCACATTCTCCCAGAAGTAAGTGGTCTGCTAAAGTTAGGCGTATTTTACCCATGCCCATTAAATTTTTTTTTATTTTTTTGCTATATTAGTATCTTTAAACAACTTCCTATTTTGGAGATTTGTCCATGTCACTACATGTAGCTCTGCTTCATTTATGAATTCTGCTGGACAGAATCCCATAATTGATTTTTCTGTTCTTCTATTGCTATTCAAAATATATAATAATTAGATCATTCCAATTCTCTTGCTTTACTCAGAGTCCCCACTCTGTCTGAATCTCCCCCCATTCTCTCTTTTATGGATTTTCCACTTGGTTTTCTAGTAAGGAGCCCGCACCAGGCCCCCAGAATTATTTTCCCATTGGATCAGCATTTCTTAAGCATTAGATTTAGAAAAAAAAATATCTTTGACAAATATTTTCTTCTTAACATTTTCTGGAGGCAAGTTTTCTCTAAGAGTCAGTCTCCCATTGAATCCAGGAACACCTTGGGATCAAGGATACCTTTTATGTCTACTGTATATTCATAAGTAGCCTGTGTCACTGAACACCAAAACTGGAAAAATTATCTGACATATTAAGCAGGAACAAAGTAAATGCTTTCAGTTATATTGAACAACAATAGCTAATCCCCCAAAGTGCTGTGCAAATGTTTGAAGCTCAAAGGAACTTTAAGGGCTCAGTGGATAGAATTAGGCCTACATAACAAAAAGCAGAATGGTAAAGAGCTAAAAAAGACAAAAAACAAACAAACAAAAATCCCAAACCAAAAAAACCCTAAAAAATATCCATGGTGACAAAGGGAAGAGAAATAGATGCCAAAGCAGATAGCCAGTAACCTCAGATCATTGATCTTTAGTTTAGATGCCAAAATTACTCATTCCAGTGTGCATTAGTTTCCTAGGGCTGCTGTAACAAAGCACTACAGACTGGGTGGTTTAAACAACAGAATTTTATCGTCTTCCAGTTCTGGAGGCAAGAAGTCCTAGATCAGGGTGTTGGCAGGGTTGGTTCCTTTTGAAGGCTGTGACAGAATCTGTTCCAGGCATCTCTCTGAGCTTCGGGTGCTCTTCTGTCAATCTTTGGCATTCCTTGGTTTGGAGATGCTTCACCCTAATCTCTACCTTCATCTTGACCTTCTCCCTGTGTG
The DNA here is from genome assembly GCF_026419965.1 of Kogia breviceps. NCBI lineage: Eukaryota > Metazoa > Chordata > Mammalia > Artiodactyla > Physeteridae > Kogia > Kogia breviceps. Next base: position 123,032,408 of record NC_081313.1, read on the forward strand.
CGTATCTCTGTGTCCAAATTTCCCCTTTCAATAAGAACATGGTCGTCTTAACTTGATCATCTGCCAAGACCCGATTTCCAAGGTCACACATACCAGGACTAGTGGTTAGGACTTCAACTTCTTTTTGGTGGACACAGTCCAACCCATAACACCATTTATGGGAAGCAGTTTAGAGATCTACTAGACTTTTGAAAAGTTTTTACTTTTCAAAAGGATTCACCATATTTGGCCACAAAAAATCTGTACATGAATGTTCATAACAGCATTGTTTGTAATAGTGAAAAAGTGAAATCAATCTAAATTCCCGTCAACTAATAAATGGACAAATTGTGTTATGGCCATGAAATGGAATATATTTCAGCCATAAAAAGGAATGAAGTACTGATACGTGTTACAACATGGATAAACCTTGAAAACATTATGGTAAGTGAAAGAAGCCAGACACAAAAGGCCATATATTGTATGATTCCATTTACATGACATGTCTAGAATAGAGAAATCCTTATAGACAGAGGATAGACCAGTGGTTGCCAAGAGCTGGGGGAGTAAAGAACAGGGAGTGACTACTAATAGGTATGGGGTTTTGTGGGGGGATGATGAAATTTTCTGAAATTTGATACTGATGATTGTCTCACAACTTTGCAAATGTTCTAAAAACCACTGAATATTATGAGAGGGTGAGATTTATGGTATATTAATTATATCTCAACAAAAAAATTTTTTAAAAAAAGATTCACCTGTATGAGCATGGTTCCTTTAATTAACAGTTATTTTAATACTTGGAAGAACTGAGTAGCAAAAAGGCATCTATACGCATGAATAACATTAGAGTGTTAGAAATGATTATCTCTCAGAAGTGGATTAAGGATCATTATTTGTGTTTTTCTTTATTCTTTCTCTATATTTTCCAAATTTTCTACAATAAACATTTACTAATTTTACAATAAAATTTTTTAAAAAGAATTGTTTTCAAGTAGCGTTGAGCGTAGGTAGAGAGCACAGAAATTTAAAGGAGAGCTAAAAGTAATAATAACTGCTAAAATTCATTGGGTATTTACTTTGTGCCAAGTACTGTGTGTTGTTATGCATTGTTCACTAAGACCAAGACAAACTCTCTTTTACACACATAGAAAACGGGATTCAAAAACAGTAAGTAATGGGCTCAAGGAGATGTAACTAGTAAAAAGTGGAGTTGAATTCAAACTCTCCAGCTGGCTGCTTCAAAAACCAGAACACTTTACTGCCACATTATCATACTTCGAAAGGCTGAAGCTTAGGCAGCAGTGAAGCAATTCTGAACTCATTAGCCAATGGGAAAATGAGTATTAGTTAATTTAACAACACCAAACAAAACAATTCCCAAATTATTTACATGTATCTTTGCAGAAATACATCTCTTTGCTAAATGACTCCTGTTTAAGAGTCTTATTTACCTATCACCCTTTTGCTCCACAACTTTTTCTCCATGATTGAGTTTAAAAGGGAAAGATCTTGACATTTCTTTTTGCACACAATTAAGTGATGACTGGGATACACAAAGGATAATTGTAGTCTGGGATAACAGTGAATTGTGTGAGGTTATTTACTACAAAGGCATTAGGACTCAGCCGGCTGCCTGTGCCCAGCACAAAGGAAAGTGCGTATTTGATAGCTCTCCAGTCCTCCTGTCTGGGGATTCAGCCAAATGGAATCATCCAGACTCAACACACACTTTGGAGTCTGAATTTTCTATTGCAGCTGTCTCCACTAATCAAATGAACTAGGTAAGAGAAGTACGGAGCTCAGATGCTCTATCCATCAATGTCCCAGGCTGAATTTGGGGATTTGAAACTCTAATTTGGAGGAAGGAGGAAGATTGGCCAGAGAGAGGACAACAGCATATTCTGCTGTAGTGTCCAAAGACTTGTCTGTATGTTTAAGCCCAGGAAGGAGATAGAGAAAGAAGGGGCAGGTGGAAATCATAGCCAAAGGAGTGTTGCTGGTAAGGAAAGCCACACTGTAAGCAATCTTGGTTTGAATAATCATTATTTAAGGATCAACTATATGAAGTCTTATATGCAGCTAGGTACTCCAGGACTTGAATCTCCTAGGGGCTGTGGTGAATGTTCAACCTCTATTTCCTGTTCTAGCACCTCACTTGTCCTTGGGAGACATCCATTTCCCCTCTTGATGAAGCTGTCAATCAAGGCATCTTTGCCTCTCTTGGACAAACTAGGTTTGTGATCCAGGCAGGCCACACTGTTCCCTGAGAGCGCTACCCTCAAGAAAGAGTTCTTATCAGTTCCTGCCACATAGATGCCCCAAGCTACTTTGGTTTCTGCCCTTTCTGGTTCTTTAAGTTTTCTGTGTTTGTGTGAGCTCCTCCATAGTTTTTTAACAAGTGTCCTCCCCCTTTTTTGGCCCAAGTTAACCAGTCAGTCTTTTTCACCTAGCTGATGAGTCCCTACCATGTAAACCTTTCATTTCATGGTGCGTCAGTGGTTGAAGAGAAACTTGAAGGATTTGGAAAGCATTCTGAGGACAGTCACAAAAATGGTTAGCAGATGATATAATAATTAGATCATTAATTAGTCCTCAGTGGGGACTCTGAGTAAAGCAAGAGAATTGGAATGATCTAATTGTGGGGCCCACTTAAAGAAACCTCATTTTGTCCCAAGAAAGGAAATTTGTGCTGACTTAGAATAACCATTTTTGTCTGAGGCTATGCTCTCAAACAAGATGAAGAATTGAGAAAATTGGAAACTCATGTGAAAATGTTTCCTCTGAAATATTTTAACATCTAGGACCAAAGTGTCTTTTAAGAGATAATTTGTGTGAAAATTTGCACCCAATTCTCCATTTTATTTTCTTATTTTTGCACGGAGACATATCAAACCTCTTCAGAGAATTGTTTACATTTGTTGTCTACAATTTTTCATGTCCATGTCACTCGTTAATTCACTACAGTCTGGTGTCTACCCTCACAGCTGCCATAGTCAAATCTAATGGGCCTTCTCTAGACATCATTTTACTTAGCCTCTTGGCAATATTGGACACGGGACCACTCCTTCCTTCTTAAATCACCTCTTCCTTTGGCTTCCATGACTCCACATTCTCCTGATTTTTTCCCTCCCACTTCTCCAGCTGGTTCTTCTCATCTTCTTTTGGAAGTCCGTTCTCTTGCCCGTTCTTTAAACGCTGGTGTTCTTTAGGGGTTGACTTAGGTCTTCCTTTCTTTATACTCCATAGAGATAATGGGTTGTTTTATCCACTCCCATGGCTTCCATTGTCATCTAGTTGCAGATAAATCTTAAATGTACATCTCTCTCTTTCTCACTTCCCTAAGTGCCAGACCCTGTGTATAACAGCCCCCAAGAATATTCTTTTGGATATGTCATGCAAACCCAAATTTTCAAAACTGATTTATGTATTCCCTCGTGTGCCATATTTCAGCAAATGGCATCACCAGCCACCCAGTTTTCCAGGTCAGAAACTGGAGCATCCTCTTTGACTCATCCTTTTTCTTGACTCTCCAAAGCCAACAAATCACGAAGACCTATTAATTCAACCCACTAAAACATCTCTTAAATCCATTCCTTTCTCTCCAGCTCCATTGCCATGTCCCTATTCCAGGCCACCATCAACTCTCACTCCATGGCCTTTTAGCTAGTTCTGCTATCCCCAGAGGTGTTTTCCTCTAACTCTTTACCCACACCAAGGCAGCCAGAGTGAAGCTTTTAAAGCACAAATTGATGGTGTCCCTTCTCTGTTTAAAACCCATCAGTGCTTCCACTGCCTTTAGGATAAAGTCCAGGTTCTTGGTATAAATGGGTAGCTCTTCCTAACACGCCCTTGTCAGCCCCACCCACCTCATCTTGGTTGCTTTTCTCTTGCCTCCCTGTACGCCTGGCACACTGACCGTCTCATACTCTGCTCTCTCCCATCCTCATCCGTTCACACATGTTCACACATGTCCCTTTTGCTTTTCATCTAGTCTTTTTTTAAAAAAACCCAAGTTCCTTTTATTTTATTTATTTATTTTTAAAATTTTTTGTCTGCATTGTGCAGCATGTGGGATCTCAGTTCCCCAAGCAGGGATCGAACCCGCACCCCCTGCATTGGAAGCATGGCGTCTTAACCACTGGACCGCCAGAGAAGTCCAGCTTTTCACCTAGTCTTGCTCAACTTCCACATCTCTTCTTCCTGGAAGCCATCCATGTGCTTCTCCTTCCCTCCTTCTCTCCATCAATTAGATTACTGCCTCTGTTATGTGTTCATATAAGACTCTGTTCCACCCCAATTATATCTCTTATCACAGCATATTGAAACCATATATTTAGCCACTTGACTGTATAGTTGGGGAGATAAAGGACCATGGTTTCCCACCATTCTACGCCCAGTATCTAGTTCACAGTCAGTACTCATTTTACATTTTATGAATGAATGAATTAGTAGCATAAAAGAATATAAGAAAAGCTGGTAATTCATTTTTTATCACTACCATGAATGCATGATAAGCAAATAATTACATAAGAGCAAGGGAAGGTTGATTAAGCTATTTGGGAAATATTTCTATAAGCTTGGGTTATTCAACATTAGTCTTAGCTTTCTCTGGAGAATGGTGGCATCTTCTTAGGAAATAAAATACAAAAGAGAGTCTTGCCTGCTTAAGAAAGCAGACAGACGATGGTGACATCTTCATGTTGGTCCTATGAATTTATGAAATTTTGCCAAATCTGGGATCTGGCTGACTCAACAAAGTGCTTTTTATCCATTTCTATGCTACAAAATCACACCTTCATTATGAAAATGCACATTATTAAAAGATAAATAGCTTAAATACGGAGAGGAATTATTATATTGATTCCTTTTCACATATCCTTAACCCCTTGGCTCTTCTGTCGCTTCTTCATAGTCGATGAAAACCACAGCTTTTGTTCATTCTAACACCTACATACTCTGAACCTGTATCCATGCAGCTGAATATGCTGGAGGAAATCCCACCACCACATCGACTGGATTCACTTTAAAAACATGACTTTGAGGGGCTTCCCTGGTGGCGCAGTGGTTGAGAATCCGCCTGCCGATGCAGGGGGCAGGAGTTCGTGCCCTGGTCCGGGAAGATCCCACATGCCGCGGAGCGGCTGGGCCCGTGAGCCATGGCCGCTGAGCCTGCGCGTCCAGAGCCTGTGCTCCGCAACGGGAGAGGCCACGACAGTGAGAGGCCCGCGTACCGCAAAAAAAAAAAAAAAAAAAAAAAAAAAAAAAAGATGACTTTGAAACTCCAGTGGCCCCCTACCAGGCAATCATATTACTTGTCCTGGGTTCATTCATCCTCCTATATCCTAGACAATTATTTCACACATTACCTTTCCCAGTTCCTAATACCTCCTCCCTAATCCTCATTTTCAACTGGTAAGTCAGTATTATGCTTCACTGAGAAAATGGAAGCAAACAGCAACCAAACCCAAACCTCCCAGTGTCTTCATTCACTTACTCTGCCTTCTTGTTACCGTAGAGGAGCTTTCCATACTCTTATCTAAATCCAGTACATTTGCTTCTGTGCTAAATCCTCTCTCCTCTCACTCATTTCAAGACGTAACTTTGAAAAGTCTGTCCTCACTCCCCACATAATCAATTTTTGCTCTCTACAGCATATTAATCCCATCTTACAAAAGTCTTCTCTTGACTCCATTCCCCTCACCAGCTACTGTTTGCTCCCCTTTTCATCAACACTTCTCTAGAGTTGTCTGTGCTTCCTGTCTTCAATTCTTCTTCTTTGCATCTCTCTTGCATCCAGTTCACTCAAGTTCCACCCAAACTGCTCTATCAATTTTATCAATGACCCCTACTTGGCTAAATTCATTGGTTAATAATCAGCCCTCAGCATCCTAAACCCATCAGCAATATTTGACCAGTTGATCACTCCTTCTCTTTGATGCACCTTTCACTTTGCTTTCAGGATGACACATTCTCTTGGTTTTCTCCTACCTCGTTGGTTACTCCTTCACAGTCTCCTTTGCAGGTTCCTTCTCTTCTTTCCCAGCTCTTACCTGCGGTGCCTCAGGCTCAGTCCTTGGACTTCTTCTCTATCTACGTGCTCTCTACTGACCATCTCATCAAATCCCATCTCAAGTCTGTTGACTCAAACATATACATTTCCAGCATTCATCTCTCTTCTCTTTTTTGCTGGGGGTAGGAGTTTATTAATTAATTTATTTATTTTTGCTGTGTTGGGTCTTCATTTCTGTGTGAGGGCTTTCTCTAGTTCTGGCAAGCAGGGGCCACTCTTCATTGCGGTGCGTGGGCCTCTCACTATCGCGGCCTCTCTTGTTGCGGAGCACAGGCTCCAGACGCGCAGGCTCAGTAGTTGTGGCTCACGGGCTTAGTTGCTCCGCGGCATGTGGGATCCTACCAGACTAGGGCTCGAACCCATGTCCCCTGCATTAGCAGGCAGATTCTCAACCACTGTGCCACCAGGGAAGCCCTCATCTCTCTTCTGAATTTAACACTTGTATATCCTACTGCTGATTTGACTTCTCTATTCAGATGTCTGATAGACACCTAAAACTTAATATGTCCAAGGACAGAACTCCTGATCTTTCTCAGTAAACCTGCTCTAGCCCTAGCCTTCTCCATCTCAATTTATTGTAATTCCATTCTTCCAGGTGCTCAGGCCAAAAAACTCAGAGTCATTCTTCATGTCAGTTCATCAGCAAGTCCTGTTAACTCTTCCTTTGAAATATATCTGCCCACTTCTCACTGCCTTCATGGCTACTACCCTAACCCAGGCTGTCATCATCTCCTATGGTAGCCTCCTAACAAATGGGTTACCCTGCTTCCACTCTTGACCCTCTTTGGGCTGTTCTCAACAAAGCAGCTAATATAAGTCAGATCATGTCATATCTATGCTCAAATCATCCCCTTGGGGTAAATATCAACATATTTACAATGGCCCACAAAGCTCTGTGTGATCTAGATTCCTGCTCCCTCTCTGTCCTCATCCTCTCCCTGGCTTACTCTGTTCTGCACTCTGGCCTCCCTGCTGTTACATGAACATGCCAAGCCACTCTATCTTTGCTGTTACTGTTCCCTCTGCTTGGAATGCTCTTCCCACACATATCTATTTGCCCATCCTCCTCACCTCCCCGAAATGTTTGTTCAATCTCACCCACTCACTTTCTGACCATCCTATGTAACACTTGCCATGTCCCCTACTCTTGATTCTCTTTACCTTGCTCAACTTTGTCTTTCTTGTTGCAGTACCTATCACCTTCTAATTTACTTATTACTTTAACAGTCTGTTTTCTGACTCCTTGTAGAATTTATTCATCTTTGTCTGTTTTGGAATATTACTTTCCCGAGCCTCTAGTACAGGGTTTCTCATCTGCAGCACTGTTGACCTTCAGGCTTGTGATGGGCTGCTGTTCCGTGCTTTGTAGGATGTCAAGCAGTATCCATGGCCTCTAACCTCTAGTTGTCAGTAGCACCCCTCAGATGTGACAACCGAAACCATCTCCAGACATTGCCAAATGTCCCCTGGAGAGCAAAATTGTCCCCAGTTGGGAACTAAGCTTCTAGAAGAGTGCCTGCCACTGACCGACATTCAATCATTATTCGCTGAAAGAAAGAAAACAAGGACGAGCAATTTTAGGTGTGTGTATTCCTCATGGGTTCTCCCAGCATTCATAATTTACCATAGTCATCTTAGGAGCAGCTTTCACCTTAGAGCAGTAAAAGCAGTAAATCTCACTGAACACAATGGCTGGCTCTGTCCTTGTTTTTGTGCAAGACAACTTGTGGGAGAGAAAGGTACAAAGTTAAGGATAGTAAAAGAAAATTAGGCATCAGAATAAAGACACACTGAGAGGCAAGCTGCCTAGGAAGGTACTGCTTATGAGAATTATGTGCATTTGTTTGGGAGGATTTATAGATCTTGGGACATTGAGTATTTTTCCGTACTGCTTCCATTCCCTTTACTGTCATCTTTCCTCCTCAAAATACATATAAATCGGTCTGAGGTTTCAACAACTGGTTCTGTCCAAAGATAGTAGTAATAAAAAATAATAGGGCTTCCCTGGTGGTGCAGTGGTTGAGAGTCCGCCTGCCGATGCAGGGGACACGGGTTCGTGCCCCAGTCCGGGAAGATCCCACTTGCCGCGGAGCGGCTGGGCCCGTGAGCCATGGCCGCTGAGCCTGCGCGTCCGGAGCCTGTGCTCCGCAACGGGAGAGGCCACAACAGTGAGAGGCCCGTGTACCGCAAAAAATAATAATAATAATAAGAAGAATAAGAATGTTTGTTGAGCCCTTATGTGCGCTGTCATTTAATTCGTAACAGCTTTGTGAGGCAGGTCCTACCATTAGCCCCCATTTTACATATGAAGAAACAGGCTCAGAAAGGTTAAGTAATTTGTCCAAGGCGCACAGCTAGAACTGAAAATGAGCTGGAATGATAAAGTATATTAATGTAAGTATATTAGAAGTATATTATATATAGTACTACTTATTTAAAAAATAGGTTTTATTAAGTAATACAGTGCAGTCACAAGACCCATGCAAAAGTCAGTCTCACTGACAGCTACAAATGCTATCTGAGGCTGTCGTTTCTTTTCCATAGTCAGAAAAGATATAGCACACCAAATCATCAAGACAATAATAATTTAAGACTTTGGGCTGGTTCTTTGATTTGAGCGTCCTTTTTTATTTTCAAAGGAAGAGTACTCTGTAAGAAAGAATGAGGCCAACAGTTCTGTTCAGTAAAAAGACTCAGTGGGTTTAACATGATTTGAGGGATAAGGAAAGGCTGCCTTTACCAAAGAGTATTTTTCCTAAAGGATGTGTCCTAGGAGCCAGGATTCGGTTGAGCTTATTTATTTATTTACTTATTTATCTATTATGTTGAAAGGCAAATCATACACATGGTCCAAAAAAAAAAAAAAAAAGATCCAGAGTGAAAAGTCTGCCTCTCTCCCTCTTTTTTTTTTTTTTTTTTTTTGCTGTATGCGGGCCTCTCACTGTTGTGGCCTCTCCCATTGCGGAGCACAGACTCCGGACGTGCAGGCTCGGTGGCCATGGCCCACAGGCCCAGCCGCTCCGTGGCATGTGGGATCTTCCCGGACCGGGGCACGAACCCACATCCCCTGCATTGGCAGGCGGACTCTCAACCACTGCGCCACCAGGGAAGCCCAAGTTTCTTTTTCTAGAGACGACTGCTGTCTTCAGGTCTATGTGAGTCCTTCCGGACCTCTGCATAAATAGGCACGTAGGTGAATTCAGAGCTTCATCTGGAGAGGGTTTCCTGTTTCCAGAGCACATCCACATCCAGAGCATCTTCTCTTCTGATCCTCTCCGCAAACAGCCCAACCTTGTGAAGGAAATCTGCTGATTAGCTCCACACGTGTCCCCTTCACAGGGTCCTGAGACATTTAATTAGGTCTGGTGTTTCTCCCACAAGTGGCTACTCCCTCTCCATCCTCTTAGAAAAATCTGAACACAAATGTCCCACAGGTATTTAGTCATAAAACCCAAATAAAATGGGTAAGCACTTGCCAGGGTTTGTTTGTTTGTTTGTTTGTTTGTTTTTGAAAGTAGTGATCCTTAAATTTCCCTACACAGGCACACTTCTCCCCTTTTCTGCTAGGCTCAGATGCCAGCTGTATGTTGCCATGGTCTGAAGAAGGACCTGTGGGTCTCCCGTGGCAGATGCTGCCACTGTTTAGCCTGAAGGCCCTGCAGGCAGCCCCTGGCAACATTTTTAATTCAACATCAAACTTCAACTTGAAATTTGAAAAAGAGGGGGAAAAATGACAAGATGTCAAAGTCTCGGAACCCAGCAAGCAGGGCTTGCAAATGTACCCAGTCTGGATTGCTTTGAGCAGGGAGATGTGTGCAGGGGAGTTCAGTGGCCCAATGTGGCCATTGAAAGTGACTGTACGCTATCAAAGGGACCCTAAAGGATGCTGGAAGAACTCGAAGGGGCTGCTGTGTCTCAAGAAGAGTCCTCCAGATCTGGTCAGAGAGCCTTTTAAGTGAAGTCAGGTAGAAAGCTTTCCAGGGTGTGTGTATATATATATATATATTTTTTCTTTTGCGGTACGCGGGCCGCTCACTGTTGCGGCCTCTCTCGTTGCGGAGCACAGGCTCCGGATGCGCAGGCTCAGTGGCCTGGCTCACGGGCCCAGCTGCCCCGCGGCATGTGGGATCTTCCCGGACCGGGGCACAAACCCGTGTCCCCTGCATCGGCAGGCGGACTCTCAACCACTGCACCACCAGGGAAGCCCTCTGGGGTATATTTTTAATCAAAAGGGCAGGTTGTGAAACAGTACATATAAAAGGCCCCATCCTTGGAAAAAATTATGTGAATATATAGCAAAAATTTTGGCAAGCTATACTCCCTAAAATTCACAGTTCTAAGATTGTATAATATTTAAAATTTCTTCCTTATACCTTTCTCTATTTTCTGAATTTTTTTTTTGTGCAAAGACCCAATGTATTACATTTGTAACCACAAACATGCTATCTATATAAAATTTGAAAATAAAAAATATAACAAAGCTGGGTGCCTGTCCCCTCAGTGCCCACAGACGCCTAGAGCAGAAACCAGCAAGCTCTCAACTGCCCAGGCAGCTTAGCACTCAAATCTCCAGGTGTATAGAGTTCAGGGGGCAAGTTCACTCAGCACAGTGCCTGGTGCAGCGTGAACCGGAGTTCAGTAATAATAGGGTCCATCTGGATAGAGCTTCAGAGCACGACACTGCTTTCATCATCTCATTCCATCCCACAGCAACTCTGGGAAGTATACAGAGCAGCCATTTTTACTCTCAATTTGCATATAAAGAAACTGAGGCTACAGAAATGTTGAAGGTAAATAGTAGCCTGGGACTTGAAGTCCGTAGCGTTTACCACCACATATTTTAAGATGTGTGCGCATTTAGGAATGATCTCGTGAACTCCGAACCATACGCTGCTCATTTGGGGTGGTGATGAGAAAATTTTCCTCTAGGATCACAATTATCAACTTGGCAGTCACTTGGGGTGAAGGCTTCTGAAGGTAATACGTTATCAACCCCAGTTAGTTGCGTTACTGGAAACAGATCTGGTGATCAGGGAATTGTGCTGTCCTACCTGGCCTCTAATGAAGATTTTGCAGTATTTTAAGGGACTGAAATTTGGGCAGGGTCTACCTCTTGTTCTAGCTTTAGCTCTGGCCCCTAACATGCGCGTGTGACAATGTGATACTCTTTTCTTGATGAACAAAAGAATGAATGAATTTGAATCAGAGCTTTAGAGGAGGGAGACCCTTCCTTCTCTGTCCCAGGCTCTGAGTCTGCTTCCCCACAGGGCTCACCTCTGATCCTCTCTGCTTCTCATCCCCTACCGGACTATTCCCCTGCCTCTGATTAGAACTTCGACTTGGGGGTGGGTGGCATGGAGGGTAGAGGTGAGGGAAATACGGGGAGTATAGAAAATAAGATATGCTAAGAAGAGGGGTGAGTAGTCAAATCTAAGATATTAAAAAAAAATGTAATCTCTTTGCTCCCCCATCTCCCAGAAAAGGAATGCAATTTCCCCTCAATTCTAGCTGCCCTGGGCACTAACTGTAAAAATACTAAATGAGAAACGGAGTCAGTTGTTGTCATTTCAAACACAAATGGGCGTGTATAGTCAGCCTTTATGGCTAGATAACTTCCATTTCCAGTGCTCTGTACTTATTGGCTTTGACTTATCGATAGAACATCCTGGGGCCTGAAGTCCTTCTTCCCACAGAGCAAAGATACCATCAGCAACTGCTTTCTCCTCTCAACCCATGAATAATAATGTGGATGATGATGACGGTGTTATTATTATCATTTGGTATTTAGCCAACGTCTTTCCCCGAAGTACTTAAAGCACTTTATAGGCATTGCCTTATTATTCCTCACAATACCTCCCCCGAGAGAGGGCCAGAACAGAGATTTGATTTCCATTTCACTGAGAGGAGAAGCTGAGACCCAGAGCGATGAAAGGGCTTCTCCAAGGTCACCTGGAAAAACTGGGCCGAGGTTAGGAGAAGAACTGAGGGCTAATGGCTGTTTAAGGGCGCCTTCCCACCCAACTTGAGGGAGAAGGAGTCATTAGCTCAGTCACTGAGCATAAGTGTAATAGGACATTAAAAGGGAAATTTTCACTGAGGCACATTCCAAAGTGAGGTGCTTGAACAAAACAAACATTTTCAAACTGGGTGGCTGAGAAACCCCTCACTTACCTCTAGGGCATAAAAGGGCCATTAGTAGGAGATGCGAGGAGTTTTGAAGAGGATTTCTTCACTGCAGGGGGAGGGTGGAGGCTGAACTTCACCTGAAGTTCAGGGAAAAAGACTTCAAGTAAACCATCAAAGAGCTTAAAATGAGTCCTTTGCTGTTCCTGGTGTACAGTGGATGGCTGTGAGCCATGTCTGAGAAATCTAAGGAAGATGAGGTTGGCTGGAGTAGCCTCTGGCACTGAATTGGAGGCCTGAAACTTGGGAAATAATTGCTCTCCTAGAGTTTAATGGAGCGAAGGATACGTGAGCATTTCCCATGATCAGATGTGGACCATGTGCAAGAGAAAGTCAGCCTGGGGTCATTGTGGATTCTGCCCAAGAAGACCACCACAAGAGGCAAAGGGGTCTTGGTAGAAAGAACATGGAAGTGGAATCCAAGATGCCCCAGGGCTGATGGGTGGAGGCATATGAGCAATGACCAGAATAGGCACGCAGTCGTTCACATCAAGGAAATGGAAGCAAGTGATCTGCATTGATGGGGGTCTCCAGAGAACCCAAGAAAGTGCCTCAAGAGAAAGGGTGAGCTTTATGCTTCTACCAAGTCTAATATTAGCATTGTTCAGGGAGAACTTTCCTTCTTCTGTGTAGGGTCAGGCCACCCAAGATGGCTGTCCTCTTGCTCTCCGTACACCCCCTGCCCGACCAGTGCCCGCTTCACCTACACCCTACTCACATGACTGACCTTCCTACATACTTGCCCCAGGCCCAGCTGGTGACTGTTCTTATCAAAGGGGCGGTGAGGGGCATGCAGCTCTGCTGGTTTCCCTGGTAACTAATGAGCCAACCTGATGTCAGTTCCCCCTATAACTGGCAACCTCTTCCTCCCCCGGGAGCGAAGCCTGTCGCCATGTCCTGCCCAGTGTCCGCTGCACACAGTGGGGTGTCGCTCCAGGACCTTGCTTCAGACGTGTAAGATCCCCCATCCATTAAACCACTGATGTCTCTGTCACTGACTCTGAGCTCTTTCTTTGGTCTTAAAGCTGGGCAAGTGCAGGGCTTGCAGGCCTGTGAGGTCCAGCCCAACATCCTGTTACCTCTTCTTCCTCAGCCCGCCTGGCCCTGCAGGACTTAGGGGGAGTTAGGAATAAGGAGTACTTACAGAAGTCTGTCACATCCCATTCCCCAACTCCAGCTCTAAGGCAGGAGAGCTGAACATTTAACTTTAAGTCGTATTAGATATATTTATTAGTACATGGTGACTGTGCATCTTAATTACCAAACTGAGATGATGTTTTATGAATTAAAGTGAATAAAATTTGCCTAAGAGTAAACAGCGTAGTCGTGGGAACCTACCTAAATTTTTATCCTGTGGCAGAAGAACCCTCCCCACAGGGCAGATTTAAATGGACAGAGGGGTCAAACATTAAATTTCTTTGTGATTACACCCCACAAGATGTGCTCGTTTAACAAAACGGTTATATAAGCTTTCATGAGGTCAGGGGTGGCACCAAGAAGCAATGCTGTGCTGCAAACCTGTGATGTTCACCATCATTTACACCCAGTTTTATCCAATATCATGTAAGAGCAGCTACCATTTAAAAGCATTGATTTTGGGTGAGGCACTGACAAAGCACTTCACATACGTCATCTCGTTTAATGCTCTCAGTTACCCTAAGAAGTAGATTTTTCCTCCCGTTTTCTAGATGAGGAAACTGAGGCATAGAGAGGTAAAATAAACTTGCCTACAGGCATGCAGCTTGTTAAGTGGCAGAGCTAGAATTCACCCCAGGTTTGTCTGACTCCCAAGCCTTGTTTCTAAACCATGCTACAAGCCTCCTTTAGAGTCTTAAAAACTGTTCTGGGCCCCTTCTTTGTCTAATGCTCTTCCCAGCTAGGGTGGCACACATTTAACCTTTGATCTTCTGCGCATCTATATCACAGTCTGGAAGTTTGCCCGAATTGAGTACCCTGAGCTCAGCAGTATCTTGGTCCATAGTTGGAACTTAAAGGCAGCTACTGACTGGCTGAAGACACATATTCAAGCGTGGGCTTTGGAGTCAAGGTCGACATCTGCCATTTACTAGCTGTGTGATCTTGGGTAAATTACTTATCCTCAGTTTCTTCATCTGTGAAATGGGTTGGGCAGCTGGGAGGATTGAATAAGCCTGTTATCACTCCATACGCCTTCAGTAGTTAGTGTTGAATGAAATCACTAAGTCTGGTGCTGCCTTGTGTTGTTCCTTATTCACACGTTTAAAGCCTTATCTTTCCAATCAGCTCAGAGACTCCATAATGGGTCAGCTCTCATCCTCTGTACAAGTTTTAGGCAGCAGTGCTGGGTGGATGTTAGCAGCTAATTGACATCGTCTTTGCCATGGAAGACTGCATGGTCTGGAAGCCCTCCTATCGATGTAGAGAAGTATATAGTCAGGGAAGTGCATTTCAGGGAAGTGAAGTAAGGGTACGTGGCTAATAAAGGTGCTCAATTAAGTTGATGGCTAGAAAATATATGTTATGAGTCAGTGCATATCCGAAGTGCCTTACATATAATCTCACTGAGTCCTCACACAACGCTGTGAAGTAGACTCTGTTATTGCACCCCCCACCCCCTTTTTTCTGGCGTGAGGAAACTGAGGCTTAGAGAGGTTAAGTAACTTACCCAAGGTCACATAACTATTATGGGGATGATGGTATTGAAACCCATTAACCATTTACTGGACCTACGAAGTCTGCCCATAGTAATTCCTACTTCTGGTCTTCCTTATACATAATTCTAGTGCTCACCTAGCATGAAATCAGTTGTTACATGTCTTCTCTTACTTATTGTTTTATATGCATTTTGAATTCAGAGACCATGTCCTCCCCATCTTTGTGTCTTTTCTGGGCCTTGTTCAGAGCATGTGCTTAATAAAGTCTTGTTAAATAGACTCTTGGCCAGATAGACACCCCAAATATGTATCCAATCTGTCCACGTCTCTCCAGCTCCATTGCAACTCCAGTTCAAGCTGCTAATATTTCCCCTGGAGAACAATAAACCAGCTTCCAACTTTCTCTTCAATTTCCACTCTGCAACTGCAGAGATATTTTTATATCATTTGTAACAGTAATAGTAACTTGGAAAATTTAAACTAATATACCATTCTTTTCCCCATAAAGAAGAATCTCAAACAGCTGATTGGCTACAGCAGCCTCTGGTAAGAGTGAATGGTGATGTCTCTTCTGGAGGAAGGAGAAAGTGATACAGGAAGTCCCGACCGGAGGAAGAAGAAGAGGGAGGCTGACTCCTTCTACCCCAGGGGGCTGGAGGTAAGATTAGGGGACAGAGATGGTGAAACACGTGTGCCCAATCTCCCTTGTTAGGTGGATTGAGGGGAGACTTTTACTTAGCTTCCTGATTCTGATTTGGACTCTGGGAGGAGACTGCCTTGCTGGTGCCATCTGGGCAAATGTGGAAAAGCCACTTCAGGGTAAAACCAGTGGCATGGCATCAGTAGAGTTAAATCACAGAAAAATCCAACCTTGGCCCCTTATAGCATGGAAAGTATCCAGAAGCTCCCATGTGCTCCGTGGAGGGATGTAGCAGAGCTGTTTGGAAAGCTTACTGACCGTGGAATAACTGAGGACTATAAGGCTGACCCCCAAGCCCAGAGTTGAATGGGAGTCAAGGGCAAGCTGCAGGTCTGTAGCACCAGCAAGATCAAAATTGGGTCAGCTGGACTTGGATGTTGTGGGTTGGGAACACCACTATGGATAAAAGAGGCATGCTCACTCCTTACAGCCTTTCTGCAGCAGGGAGGTAAGGAGAGGAAAGCAAGGGCCCATTCCTGCTGCAGAGTCTAGAAAGATTCCGAGACCCTCACAAGGACCTACATTAGGTCCAAGGCCCTCCTCCAGCCACCACAAGCATCTGTGTGTAAGCTCCCATACCCCAGGGGCCATCTTGAGAAGCAAAAGGGCCAAATCCTCTTGGCATTTTCTGAGACCAAGATACGATGAATACTGAAAAGTCAAGTTCCTGCTGGAATTAGGAAAATTTTAAGATTGGACCCACGTGAGAAAACAGAGACTGCATTTTCTTTGCACATCTGAATGCAGTGGAGTAAGTTTCCACTTGCAGGTAAGTTATATGCAAGATCCTTCCCATGGGCTACAGAGCTCTGCACCATCCGGGCCAGGTCAAACTCCCCCGACTCACGTCTGACCTTGCGTCAGTTCTGAGAGCACGCGCACCTCTCTCCCGGGGACTTGCATCTGCTGCTTCCCTCCCTGGACTGTGCCTCGCCCTGCGTTCTCACAACTGCATCCTCCTGTCTCTTCAGACCTCATCTTACAAGTCACCCACTCAGAGAAACCTTCTGGGACTACCTCAACGAAAATAGGTGCCTCTCCCCCCTTGTCTGTTATCCTCTATCCTGGTACTCTACTTCCTTTGGAGCAATGGTTACAATTTGGAATTATTTTGTGTGTTTATTCATTTCCTTGTTCACTGCCTGACTCCTTACTTAGACTCTAATCACCCTGAGGACGAGTTTACTAAAGTGTCTGTTGGAGGGAGTGAGGAAAGGAGGGAGGGAGGGAGCCTCATTAACAGATACTGTCAACGTGAACAGAACTGCTTAGCCATTCTCACATTCTCCAAAACTGTTTCTTAAGCATCGTAGCAGATGCAGTTGGTACCACACCTGGATCCCTTTACCAGGACAGTGCACCCATCCCCCAGCTGCTGCAGATGTTGGCTGCTACCGGCTCACGTACTTGTACTCTTCTCTAGAGGGCTATCCACGCTTGCAGAGAGCCTCGTGGTTGGAGATGCCTGGGAGGTTACCTCCCACCCCAAGGGTGGGAATGACATGGCATTTGGCTACTTAACGTGGGGAGCATAACGGTCCAGCCCCTTTACCTGGGCAGGACAACCTTGGAGATGCAATTTATCCTGCAGAGATCCCAGGGAGATTGGGTCTCGGCTAGGTTTTTTCCTAAATCCCATCTTTGCCCAGCTCCTTTTCCTGCCCTGTTCTCCTTCTCTCCCTCTTTTTATCCCCTCTCCCCTGACCCAATAAAGGCTTCTTCTGAGGGTAGTCCCTCAATAAATCACTTGCACAAGAATCGCCATCTGGGCCTCTGCATCTAGAGAACCTGATTTAAGACAGACTTCTTTCACGGACATGGCACTGGGCAAGGGCGATGGAGGAGCGGGTACAGAGAAGAGGACACAGGCCACCGCTGAGGCTGCTGTGAGGACACATCAGTGTCACCTTCCTCTTCCCCATCCTTCCCACCCCGATTCAACCCTGAGATACCACAGACGTGCCACTCAGAACACCATCAGTTATGGAAGAAGCTCCGAAAGGAGGGATTGTAAACGAAGATGAAAGATTCCAATGGAAGACGTACAGGTCCCACTGCCTGGGGAGAACCTAAGCAATCATGCCTGGGGAACAAAGCGTTTTAGTTTCCTGCCGTGAGAAAGCTCCAAATGCTTTGGAGCCTGAAGAAGCAGTTCTGACGCAGACAGGAGTTTGAGGGCGGGGCTGATGGGTCTTTTGCATCTCCCCTCTCTTTGGCTGATCAAGAGGCAGGCGCTGTAAATCTGATGGCAAGGGCTGAGATGGTAGCAAACCTCTCTTCATCTCCCCTCTTGTGTTTTGGAGACAAGACGGAGTGGGAAGCCAGGCAGGCTCCAACTGTCAGGAAGGTGGCAGCCTCAGAAGGGGAGAGACCAGGTCTGGGGAGTCTCACCCTGGTCCTCAGGTTTCGGGGGGTCAGCAATAACAATGCTTGTGTGACGCGTAAGATGGCAGTCCCTTCCCAATCGTCCTGAGTCATGTCAGGCACTTGCAGCCAAGGAAGGACGGGAGTGAATTCAGGTCAAGAGTAAAATCAAAGCAGGAACATTTTAAAAGAGATGTTTAAATGAAGTGTTTTCATATGAAGCAACCTGGCCACACCCCCACACCCCTTTTGGAAGCCTAGATGTCAAACAACAAGTACTAATATTTATTAAGAACTTACAAGGATGCAGCCACTGAACTAGGCATTGATACAAGTCCCAGCCCCCCCAAATGAGACATGCTCAGTGGTGGATTCAAACCAGCTGGGGAATCCAGTCGTGCTGAACATGTGCATCTTCCAGCACATCTGTGGATGGGAGTCCAGATTTATGATTCAGCCTCGATTGGGACGCTGGGAAGATTGCAAGCTCCTTGAAAACAGGGGGCTTTGTCTGTCTCATTCCCTGGAGTATCTCCAGTGTTCAGAATAGTGTCTGGGACCTAGAAGGGGCTCCACAGATGTCTGTGGAATGAAAGAATAAATAGGCAAGATAAGTGTACTGACTTGGGAGTCATTGACCACCCAGTTCTTTTTCTCATGAGCCAGGTTTCTTGGGCAAAATATCTTGAATTTTCTGAGCTTTGGTTTCCTCAACTATAAAGCGTGAAAAAATACTATCTGCCTCCTAGGTTACAGATGAGGTTTGAACAAGCTATGCTGTATGTAGCCCAGCGGAAGGCACATGGTAAGCACTGCCAAACGATAGTGACTGTCATTATGAAGCCTTGTATATTTCATAGGACAAATGAACAACAAAAGAATTTTATAGGAGTGAAAACAGAATGCGAAGGAGATCTGTGAATAAGCAAAGTAAAACAGGGCAGTGACATCCACATTTTCCTGACCGATTATTTTTTAAAGTGCCAGAAAAAACTAAGGCCATTCTTAGTTGTCAAGAAGCCTAAAATAGCAATTTTGAAATAAAGGAGGCAGTAATGTGTTACAAAACCCAACGTGTCTATTCACATCTATTTCAAAAGACTCAAAATTAAATGATCATAAAAAGATCTTGGAGAAATACCATTAAGGGAAGAAAGCTGGTTATCTATTTATGTACTGTGTGAATTATATCTAATTCTAATCCAATTTAATATAAATGCATTCATTTATAATAAAAACCTAATGATGATTTAAAAGCATCTTATTCAGCTTTGATTTTAAAATGAAATACTTACTCCCTCACACAGATTTGATGTGATATGTCCCAGACAGCCTATGAATATTCATAGCCAGTATATGAACTACATGTCCATATTCATACAATACACACTTCTTACCCAAGCTGAGAGATGCACCCTTTTTCCTCTGGAAAGAAAATCATGAAAGTGTAGTGGAAAATGGAAAAGCCAACGGTCCCTTAAAGAAAAGGTACAGCATCCAGAGGGGCTGCCAGCCTAATAAATTGTTTGTTTAACTGGTTTGGGATGATGAGGTTGACAAGGCAACAGGAAGCTTAAAAAAGAAATCTGCCTCGGTGGCTGATATGCCTGGGGCTCAGGCTGCCTGCGGTGCCTCCATCAGGCATGATGAAATTCTCAGAAGCCCCACATGCTCTGCTGGAAGTAAAGGCACAATTCACTGACTGTGTCTGTTGGAGATCTCGCCTAGCCCCTTCCAACCACAGGCAGTCCTGATCTTGGGACCCAGGAGGTTCTTTGCTACTTAGTGCTGCACCTGGCTGCTCCACCTCTCAGAGGACTGCCAGGTGGAGACATCTCAAATGACAGGCTGGGGTCCTGAGCCAGGATGTGGACGTACACAGGTGGACGTCATTTTACTCACTAGATGTGGCCCTTAAAATCACTTGCGTGTTCAACAGATTTTTCTAAGTTGACTGTTGTTTTCCATGTACTATACAGTAAAAGAATCCTAAAGCAAAATCTGTTGTAAAATAAGGAGTGCTTTTGGAGAGCTGCTTTCTCTTCTACAATTATGGGGTGTAGTCTGGCACACAAGGAGCTCTCGGCAAATACAGGGGAGTGGCTTAGCAATGTAGTGCCTGGCCTTTGGGGTCACACATTCTATTGAATTTGGGTTCTACCACTGAGTGAAGTAAGACTGTTTACCCTAGCTAAGCCTCTGAATAGAGGAATCTTCATCTCTAAAATGGGGATAGTAATATCTGCCCTATAAAGGAACAGAGAGAATGAAATACGCATGGACACAGTGACACAGGAATCCTCACTCAATGTCAGCACTCATTAGTTGATGCTCCTCGAAGTGGAAACACCCCCCCCCCCCCCCGCCCAACACACACACACTCACACAGGATCCAGCCAAGTCAAGGCTGTAATTCATATAGAGTTGAAGAGGGTAGACCTCCAGGCAGATTTGCTACTCCTTCCCTACTCCACAGCCTTTGCTGGAGCCTCTGGGGAAGCTCTTACTCCACTCTCCCCTGACTGTTTGCATGTCTGTCTTCCCGTCTAAACTGAAGCTCTTGGAGGTTGTCTTAGATGTGGTATCAACGTGGGCCCAGCACAGTGCTTGGCACACACTAAGTGTGGAACTGGATTAATTCAAATTGCTGTTTTAAATATCTCTACATGTGGCTTTGGGTGGCAAGAAAAGGGGAAAGAAAACCTTGTAGGGTAGGATTCTTTTATTTGTAAGTACAGGAAACCCAATTTCAATGGGCTTAAACACAGGTAACTGTGAAGTCCAGGAGTTGGGTTGCCTCAGGTGATGCCACCAGGAACTGACTTCTCTCTTCCTGTCATTTGGCTCTACTTTCTTTGATTGGCTCTGTTTCAAACAGGTTGTTTGCCTCTAGCTAGCAAAATGGCTGCTTAGCTCCAGACCTAAAACTTTCCCAGTCTCTAATCCAGCAGGAAAAAAAAAAAAAATCAAGAGTTTTTGTCCCAGGAGGAGACTCATGCAGCTTTATTGTGGTCATACGTCCATCTTTGAGACACTCTTGATGTGACAGGTTGACTGGATTAGACCTGAACTGTATATTCCTCCCTGAGCCTCCCTGAGGGAGGTGAGAACAGCTCCCCTTTAATCATGAATTGAGATTGAAGTTGGGGTGGGTTCTCAGGGTTGATACTTGTTTTAAAATGTACCTAGGGGACTTCCCTGGTGGCACGGTGGTTAAGAATCCGCCTGCCAATGCAGGGGACAGTGGTCCAAGCCCTGGTCTGGGAAGATCCCACATGCCACGGAGCAACTAAGCCTGTGCACCACAGCTACTGAGCCTGTGCTCTAGAGCCCGCGAGCCACAACTACTGAAGCCCACAAGCTCTAGGACCCATGCTCCGCAACAAGAGAAGCCACCAAAATGAGAAGCCCGCTCACTGCAACTAGAGAAAGCCCGTGCGCAGCAATGAAGACCCAACACAGCCAACAAATAAATTAATTTTAAAAAAGTACCTAAGATTTTGTTTTTATTCAGATATGGACAGGTCAACACATCAGGAGGTGACTGCTGTTGAAAAGATAGTTTGTTACCCAGAGTTTCCAAGAGGAAGGGGCATCACCCCATGCAGGGCCACAGAGGGGAGGCACCAGCAGTCAGGAGGAGCAAGGCGAGAGAATGAGTAAAAACCTTTATTGTGGTTTCCACAGGAAGGAATGGGCTAGGGAGGGTAAACAGCTGAGCAGGTTTAGAGTTTGAATAATTTGAATAATTTTGGAGGGCTCTGGACTGCAGGGGTGGTCCCTAGTTACCTGGTACCTAGCCCTGGGTGATTTAGGGTAGGGGGATGGTGTCCGGGGAGGCAGGAGCCTGGTAAAAGGAGGTAGATATGGGGTACGGGCTCAGGATCGCTCGGTTTGCATATTAAAGATGCACTCACTGGTAAATTGTTTGCTATTTCTCGGAATTAGCTACCCCTGGGAGGGGCAGTTCTTCTCTGTGTCCAAAGGGCCTCAAGATGTCAAAGCATCACAAAATATAGAAAGTTAAAGACATGATTAATACAGTATGGGGTGATAAGTAGCCACAGATATGTACTACGAAAACCAGGGTCTAACATAGGGCTGTCATCTCACTGATTTAGCCATTCATTCATTCACTCATTCAGTTATTCACACAGCATTTACTGAGCAACTTTAATGTACCACACCCTGAACTAGGTGCAAGGGACACAGAAGTCAACAAACCAGGCATGGTTCTGCCCTCCTAATAATTAGAGCCATTAATCAAATAATTAGAATTCTTTTTTTTAGTGCTGACTTTATTTATGTATTTAGTTATTTATTTTTGGCTGCATTGGGTCTTCGTTGCTGTGCGCGGACTTTCTCTAGTTGCGGTGAGCAGGGGCTGCTCTTGGTTGTGGTGTGCGGGCTTCTTGTTGCGGTGGCTTCTCTTGCTGCGGAGCATGCTCTCTAGGTGCGCGGGCTCAGTAGTTGTGGCTCGTGGGCTCTAGAGCTCAGGCTCAGTAGTTGTGGCACATGGGGCTTAGTTGCTCTGCAGCATGTGGGATCTTCCCGGACCAGAGATCGAACCTGTGTCCTCTGCATTGGCAGGCGGATTCTTAACCACTGCACCACCAGGAAAATCCATTAGAATTCTTAAGAATGCTTCGTTCTGTCCTACTAGGACCTATTCTACGTGATTTGGGATCCAATAATTCATTTTTAAAGGCTTTAATCCACTTACTTATTTTAGGCTACAGTGAGATGTTTGGCCTGGAAGTATATCCTGGGCCACTGGGAAAAAAAATCTGAAATCCACAAATAAAAGCACTACAAGTGAGGCTAATCCTTCATGACATGTACAGCATTTCAGAGATTACAAAATGCTTTAACTATTCTCATGTATTCCTCACAACATCCCCATTACAGAGATTATCATCATCTCATTTTACAGCTGGGGAAGCTGAGGTTTTAAGAAGAGGTGAAGTGATTGGCCCGAGGATTTTTAATCAACAAGTGGCCAGGCCAGGACTAGAAACCAAGTCCAGCTCTCCTTCCATTTTACTGGTACTTTCCAAACTAGGGACCGCTACCAGTGGCACACACGGAAGAGCATCAAAGTACATGACCTCACCTGGTGAGAAGTTTATTTCCACTCCACTTCTCCTTCAATCTTAGTTGCCCTTTAGTTCTGCCAAGGGCAGTCTCCTGTCTGTGCTAATATATCTTTAACACCTTTTACTTGCTAATCTCCCTGTCTCTTTAGAAACCAAGAAAGTGCAGGACTCTGTCTCAGAACCTTTGGCAGATAAATTCGATCTAGAATCTAATAACATTGTTTTGCTTTATTTATGACAAGTGATATTGGTTTTTCCATTGATGGTTGAGGTACTCAGTTTCCCTTTAAAATAAATTTATTTTTATTTATTTATTTATTTGTGGTACACGGGCCTCTCACTGCTGTGGCCTCTCCCGTTGCGGAGCACAGGCTCCGGACGCGCAGGCTCAGCGGCCATGGCTCACGGGCCCAGCCGCTCCGCGGCGTGTGGGATCTTCCCGGACCGGGGCGTCACCTGCATCGGCAGGCAGACTCTCAATCACTGAGCCAACAGGGAAGCCCTGAAATAAATTTATTTTTGAAGTTAAGACAAGTGTTGATTTAAAACAAATGCTAAATAAACAATATATAGATGATTTGTGGAGATGGGAAAGTCGTGAAAACAATACCCAAATTACTGCAACCTGGGAACACTGCATAGACCAAGCGAGTAGGAAGAGACACCTGGAAGGAATTAGAGGGTCTCTCTCACTTTTCTCTTTTCCAGTGGGGAAGAGGACTGGGTTAGATCCTGCTCCCCATAGAAGACATGGTCATGAGCCTGGAAGACAGTGTTTCTCAAGCCAGGGTCCACAATCGAAGATGCTGTTTCCAAATCCTTTGTGAGAAGAAAAATAAGGACACTGTGTATGTCAGGGCAGGAATGCCAGTTGTTCTTTCTTAGGTAAGAATGTGCTTTATTCTGGAATTATGTTCTTATTTTGGTATGAGTGCCTGTGTGTTAAATGTTCATGCTTTAGTGGTTGCTTGATGATAATAGATGACCATTGCTTCTTGTGATTGTTCCAATAGCTTTACTTGGCAAAACAAAAAGCTGGCAATCTTATCTTAACAATCTCCTCCTCTATTTTTTTTCTATATATCACTGAATCTCTGTTCTAGCAGACTTCAATTGCAGGAAACAGCTTGCCTTCTATAGTTAGAGGAAAAAGGTATTGATAGACCCACCATTATAATTGTGGTTAATAGCAATGCAAAAAAGCAAGCCATAAATCCTTATTGAACCCAGGAGCTGCTGTTTATCATTGAAGAGATCATTCTTTCTCTCCAGTGTAACTAAATAAAGATGGGAGATTAGCGAAATAAGATAGCTGTTAAATTAAAGAGGAAAAAAGTTCAAGTTTCAAGGAGGCTGTTACAAAAACAAACAAATATACAAATAAACCAACCCTCAAACTCCTAGACCAATATGTAGCTCTCAGTGGCCTTGGAGACCATCTCACTGGAGATGGGCAAGCTGATAGCCCATTAAAAATGGCAGCCCCACCCCCTCTCATACTCTGATGATGGAAATGCAAACTGGTGTGTCAGGCTAACTCCTTGACCTAGTGATTCCTTTTCCACTCATTTGCCTGAGAAAATATCATAACTGGGCACGAGTAATTACAAGGCCACTCATCAAAAACATCACTTACACTAAATAGTGAAAAGCTAAATATAACTTAAATATCCAACCCCAAGAGATTGGTTGGGTAAGTCATGGTACATCGATAGACTAGAATAGTGGAAATATATAAAAATATGCTGTAGAAAAATACAAAATGTTGTATAAAGGTGTTAAGAATATATTGTTAAATGAGAAAAGCAAGAGTGAAACAGGTACAGAGCATCGGATACAGGATGATTTAATTTTGACTTAAAAGACTGGTACATTATATCTAAATGGTGACATTATGGGTGAGTTCTCTTTTCTTCTTTTAGTGTAAAGGTATTTTCTAAAAACGTCTACAGTGAAAATGTACTACTTTTACTTTAAGGGGGAAAAAAAGGTGATTTCTTTAAGTCGGGCCCCACTTAACCTGTTTAAATGGGTCAGCAACCATACGCCTAAGCTTAAAGGTATGTATTTGTGGACTTGCATTTTGCAGTGCTGACGTGCTTCCCCTAGAACCAAAGGGAGACACTAAACCTCTCTGCAAACTCTTTGTAGATTCCCATCTGTGACTTGATAAATATTTGATGCAGTGGCCAGTCAACATCCCTACATTAGTGAAACTTCTGCCCAGGAGCAACTGCACAGCTCTCAGCGATGAGATCGGAATAAGTTAAAAAGAGTGTATTCATTAGCTACTTCAAAAGGTTTGGTTTTTTTAGCTGGCAACTTCACAGACTGGATTATTGGCTCTGCTGTCTACTGCGTGACAACAAAAAAACATACTATTGCAAGGAGGAGCCTGCTTCTTCCCTTAACAATATTTTCTTTCCTTTTTGTTCACAGCCCAGGAGGCAAGTGCAGCATGACTCACCCCCTCCCTTCCCCTTGGTTAAACAGCTGTGAATATCTAAAATGAGTTTAGGGTCTGCCCAGTAACTTTGATGCCCCAAACCTGGAATATGGTCCCCCTGTCTGATATAGTTTTACATAATGAGATGGACCACTTATTCTCTCCACACATTCATGATTACAATGGATAATTAAAAAGTCAGCACTTTTGTTCCTA
This sequence comes from Kogia breviceps, assembly GCF_026419965.1. Lineage (NCBI taxonomy): Eukaryota > Metazoa > Chordata > Mammalia > Artiodactyla > Physeteridae > Kogia > Kogia breviceps. The sequence goes on from NC_081313.1 coordinate 123,058,098, forward strand.
AGTAGCTTGAGTTGACAAGTAGAATGGGTGAACAAAATGTAGCAGGGCAGAGAAGGGGTCTGAAACTAGCTGAAATTAATTGCAACTGTAGGGGCCTCCAGAAGGACCTGGGCAAACTCCTACTCATTCCTCAAACCTTAGTTTAAATGTCACCTCTTCTTGGAAGCCTACCAGGATCTATCTCCACTGTTTCAGGCTTGGTGTCCCTCCCCTGAGCTTCCATAACTACTGTGATTCTCCTGCAAGATCACCTAGGCTGTATTATAGTTACATGCCGGTTTCTAGCTCTCTGTAGCCAACTGAGTTTCAGGAAGACTGTCCCGTTCACCACTGCCTAGCATAGTGTCTGGCACTTTGAAAAGTGCTGAATAAATAGTTACAGAATTGAATACATTTGTCTGGAAATTACTGCTGCAGAGGACTTAGAACATTGCAGGATGATATGGCACATCACATTTGAAAGTTTCCTCCATTAAATCTTCCATGCCCTACCCGTCATAGCTCTCCAAGCAAGCAGTTGTTCAATCTCCTTGCACACTTCTAATGACAAGGAGTTCACCTCCTTCAAAATAGAGGTAGACTTTGAGTGACTTAGGAAGATGAGTAAAATAAAAGATGAGCATGACCAGTCCTGAGCTAAATCGGGAAGTAGTTAATCCAGCTTCTCATTTTTCTGCTGGACCTTTATCTCAACTGCGGAGGTCAAGTAAACCCCACCCAAGTGCCCACTGATAGCAGTTTAAGGCTCTGCTTTCTAAGCCAGAGGGCTGGACAGTATGCCAAGGAGTTCTTGAGCTCTAAGAGGAACATGGAGTGAAGCATCATTTTTACTTGGAGATCTGGAGGGAAACATTTTTATATTAAAAATATATATATATATTATGGAGAAAAATATATGCATGATTTTAAAGAAATAACACAAGACTTAAAAGAAATTGATCAGAATCTTTTGGGCTGAGCCTTCAGACTCCTGGGGGTTAAGAATTCAATTTTGGTCCGATGGGTTACTTTGGTGGAAAAAATATGAGAAATACTCCTGGCTTCACATGTTAGCATCTTTTACCCCCAGGGAGGATTTGCATTTCCATTGGTTTCTTTTGGAGACTGGAAAGGCTTTAGAACTAAAAGGAATCACTGTATATAATGGTGGAATTTCAGGCGGCATGAATTGGGATAGAGTGACAGACATTTCCCAGAAGAGGCCTTGCATTTATAAAGCCCATTCCCTAGTACCCTGTCAGCCCTAACAGTTAGTCCCAGTTCAGGACGGGTACAGTAAATGTCCATTTGATTAAATTTTGACACTGTTTGAGCAGCAACTTTAACCCCTCTAAAGCCTCAGTTTCCCTAGCTGTAAAATGAAATGAGAGTATTTGCCTTGTAGAGGTGTTGTGAGCCTACTGTATAAAAAGTACCTAGCTCGGTGCCCAGTACATGATAAGCACTTAATGGTACTTCTTGTCAGCATTACTTATAAAATGAACATGTGCTGAATTAGACCCACCCCTGAATTTGTGGACCTGGGCAAAAATATAAATGGAGAACCATATGTCTAAATATTTAAAGTTATAAACAAGCTAATAACTGTTAAATATAGTAAAATATGTCCTATCCTCCTACCGTTAAAACAAAATTGAAAATAGGTCTTTTTTGTCCTTAAACGTTAAAAAAAATTTTTTTGTGTGGTAAGAACTTGAGACCTAGAGAACAAGTTTGCTAATTTATTTATTTATTTGGCTGCATCAGGTCTTAGCTGAGGCATGTGGGATCTTTGTTGTGGCACACAGGCTTCTCTCTAGTCGTGGTGTGTGGGGTCAGTAGTTGCGGCACACGGGCTTAGTTGCCCCATGGCATGTGGGATCGTAGTTCCCCAACCAGGGATCGAACCTGCATCCCCCTGCATTGGAAGTTGGATTCTTAACCACTGGACCACCAGGGAAGCCGCTACAGAGCAAGTTTTATATGACTGAATATCAGCAGGCTTTAAAGTTGACTGCTCTTTTTTTTTTTTTTGTATACAGCAGGCTCCTACTAGTTCTCTGTTTTATACATATTAGTGTATACATGTCAATCCCAATCTCCCAATTCATCCCACCCCCACGCTTTCTCTCCTTGGTGTCCATATGTTTGTTCTCTACATCTGTGTCTCTATTTCTGCTTTGCAAACCGCTTCATCTGTACCATTTTTCTAGGTTCCACATATATGTGTTAATATACGATATTTGTTTTTCTCTTTCTGACTTACTTCACTCTGTATGACAGTCTCCAGGTTCATCCACGTCTCTACAAATGACCCAATTTCGTTCCTTTCTATAGCTGAGTAATATTTAATTATATATATGTACCACATCTTCTTTATCCATTCTTCTGTCAATGGGCATTTAAGTGCTTCTGTGACCTGGCTATTGTAAATAGTGCTGCAGTGAACATTGGGGAGCATGTGTCTTTTTGAATTATGGTTTTCTCAGGGTATATGCCCAGTAATGGGATTGCTGGGTCATATGGTAATTCTATTTTTAGTTTTTTAAGGAACGTCCATACTGTTCTCCATAGTGGCTGTATCAATTTACATTCCCACCAACAGTGCAAGAGGGTTCCCTTTTCTCCACACCCTCTCCAGCATTTGTTGTTTGTAGATTTTCTGATGATGCCCATTCTAACCAGTTGGAGGTGATACCTCATTGGAGTTTTGATTTGCATTTCTCTAATAATTAGTGATGTTGAGCAGCTTTTCATGTGCCTCTTGGCCATCTGTATGTCATCTTTGGAGAAATGTCTATTTAGGTCCTCTGCTCATTTTTTGATTGGGTTATGTTTTTAATATTGAGCTGCAAGAGCTGTTTATATATTTTGGAGATTAATCCCTTGTCCATTGATTCATTTGCAAATATTTTCTCCCATTCTGACGGTTGTCTTTTTGTCTTATTTATAGTTTCCTTTGTTGTGCAAAAGCTTTTAAGCTTCATTAGGTCCCATTTGTTTATCTTTGTTTTTATTTCCATTACTCGAGGAGGTGGGTCAAAAAGCTTCCCTGGTGGCACAGTGGTTGAGAGGCCGCCTGCCGATGCAGGGGACGCGGGTTTGTGCCCCCGTCTGGGAAGATCCCACATGCCGCAGAGCGGCTGGGCCCCTGAGTCATGGCCACTGAGCCTGCGCATACGGAGCCTGTGCTCTGCAACGGGAGAGGCCACAGTGGTGAGAGGCCCATGTACCACAAAAAAAAAAAAAAAAAAAAAAAAAACTTGCTGTGATTTATGTAAAAGAGTGTCCTGCCTATGTTTTCCTCTAAGACTTTTATAGTATCCGGTCTTACATTTAGGTCTTTAATCCATTTTGAGTTTATTTTTGTGTATGGTGTTAGGGAGTGTTCTAATTTCATTCTTTTACATGTAGCTGTCCAGTTTGCCCAACACCACTTACTGAAGAGACTGTCTTTTCTCCATTGTATATCCTTGTCTCCTTTGTCATAGATTAGTTGATCATGGGTACATGGGTTTATCTCTGGGCTTTGTATCTTGTTCCATTGATTTATATTTCTGTTTTTGTGCTAGTACCATATTGTCTTGATTACTGTAGCTTTGTAGTATAGTCTGAAGTAAGGGAGTCTGATTCCTCCAGCTCAGTTTTTTTCCCTCAAGATTGCTTTGGCTGTTTCGGGTCTTTTGTGTCTCCATACAAATTTTAAGATTTTTTTGTTCTAGTTATGTAAAAAATGCCATTGGTAATTTGATAGGGATTGCATTGGATCTGTAGATTGCTTTGGGTAGTATAGTCATTTTCACAATATTGGTTCTTCCAATCCAAGAACATGGTATATCTCTCCATCTGTTTGTGTCACCTTCGATTTCTTTCATCAGTGTCTTATAGTTTTCTGAGTACAGGTCTTTTGTCTCCTTAGGTAGATTTATTCCTAGGTATTTTATTCTTTGGGTTGAGATGGTGAATGGGATTGTTTCCTTAATTTCTCTTTCTGATCTTTCATTATTAGTGTATAGGAATGCAAGAGATTTCTGTGCATTAATTTTGTATCCTGCTACTTAACCAAATTCATTGATTAGCTCTAGTAGTTTTCTGGTGGCATCTTTAGGATTGTCTATGTATACTATCATGTCATCTGCCAACAGTGACAGTTTTACTTCTTTTCCAATTTGTATTCCTTTTATTTCTTTTTCTTCTCTGACTGCTGTGGCTAGGACTTCCAAAACTATATTGAATAACAGTGGCAAGAGTGGACATCCTTCTCTTGTTCCTGATCTTAGAGGAAATGCTTTCAGTTTTTCACCATTGAGAATGATGTTTGTTGTGGGTTTGTCATATATGGCCTTTATTATGTTGAGGTAAGTTCCCTCTTTGGCCACTTTCTGGAGAAGTTTTATCATAAATGGGTGTTGAATTTTGTCAAAAGCTTTTTCTGCATCTATTGAGATGATCAAATGGTTTTTATGCTTCAATTTGTTAATATGGTGTATCACATTGATTGATTTGCATATATTGAAGAATCCTTGCATCCCTGGGATAAATCCCACTTAATCATGGTGTATGATCCTTTTCATGTGTTGTTGGATTCTGTTTGCTAGTATTTTGTTGCGGATTTTTGCATCTATATTCATCAGTGATATTGGTCTGTAATTTTCTTTTTCTGTAGTATCTTTGTCTGGTTTTGGTATCAGGGTGATGGTGGCCTTGTAGAATGAGTGTGGAAATGTTCCTTCCTCTGCAATTTCTTGGAAGAGTTTGAGAAGGATGGGTGTTAACTCTTCTTTAAGTGTTGGATAGAATTCACCTGTGAAGCCATCTGGACCTGGACTTTTGTTTGTTGGAAGAATTTTAATCACAATTTCAATTTCATTACTGTGATTGGTCTGTTCATATTTTCTGTTTCTTCCTGGTTAAGTCTTGGAAGGTTATACCTTTCCAAAAATTTGTCCATTTCTTCCAGGCTTTCCATTTTATTGGACCAGGGTTGCTCATAGTAGTCTCTTATGATGCTTTGTATTTCTGCAGTGTCCGTTGTAACTTCTCCTTTTTCATTTCTAATTTTATTGATTTGAGTCCTCTCCCTCTTTTTTTTTTGATGAGTCTGGCTAAAGATTTATCTTCTCAAAGAACCAGCTTTTAGTTTTATTGATCTTTGCTATTGTCTTCTTTGTTTCTATTTCATTTATTTTTGCTCTGATCTTTATAATTTCTTTCCTTCTACTAACTTTGGGTTTTGTTTGTTCTTATTTCTCTAGCTCCTTTAGGTGTAAGGTTAGATTATTTACTTGAGATTTTTCTCGTTTCTTGAGGTAGAATTGTATTGCTATAAACTTCCTTCTTAGAACTGCTTTTGCTGCATCCCATAGGTTTTGGATCATTGTGTTTTTGTCATCATTTGTCTGTAGGTGTTTTTTAAAAAATATATATTTTTAAATTTTTTTGGCTGTGTTGGGTCTTCATTTCTGTGTGAGGGCTTTCTCTAGTTGCGGCAAGTGGGGGCCACTCTTCATCATGGTGCACGAGGCTCTCACTATCGCAGCCTCTCTTGTTGCGGAGCACAGGCTCTAGACGCGCAGGCTCAGTAGTTGTGGCTCACGGGCTTAGTTGCTCCGCGGCATGCGGGATCCTCCCAGACCAGGGCTCAAACCCATGTCCCCTGCATTGGCAGGCAGATTCTCAACCACTGTGCCACCAGGGAAGCCCCTGTCTGTAGGTATTTTTTGATATCCTCTTTGATTTCTTCAGTGATCTCTTGGTTATTTAGTAAGGTATTGTTTAGCCTCCATGTGTTTGTGTTTTTTACGTTTTTTTCCCTGTAATTGATTTCTAATCTCATAGCGTTGTGGTCACAAAAGATGCTTGACATGATTTCAGTTTTCTTAAATTTACCAAAGCTTGATTTGTGACCCACGATGTGATCTATCGTGGAGAATGTTCTGTGTGCACTTGAGAAGAAAGTGTAATCTGCTGTTTTCGGGTGGAATGTCCTATAAATATCAATTAAATCTATCTGGTCTATTGTGTCAAAAGCTTGTGTTTCCATATTAATTTTCTGTCTGGATGATCTGTCCACTGGTGTAAGTGAGGTGTTAAAGTCCCCCACTATTACTGTGTTACTGTAAATTTCCTCTTTTATAGCTGTTAGCATTCACCTTATGTATTGAGGTTCTCCTATGTTGGGTGCATATATATTTATAATTGTTATATCTTCTTCCTGGATTTTGATCCCTTGATCATTATGTAGTGTCCTTCCTTGTCTCTTGTAACATTCTTTATTTTAAAGTCTATTTTATCTTATATGAGTATTGCTACTCCAGCTTTCTTTTGATTTCCATTTGCAAGTAATATCTTTTTCCATCCCCTCACTTTCAGTCTGTATGTGTCCCTCGGTCTGAAGTGGGTCTCTTGTAGACAGCATATATATGGGTCTTGTTTTTGTGTCCATTCTGCCAGTCTATGTCTTTTGGTTGGAGCATTTAATCCATTCACATTTAAGGTAATTATTGATATGTATGTTCCTATTACCATTTTCTTAATTGTTTTGGGTTTTTTTTTTAAGGTCCTTTTCTTCTCTTGTGTTTCCCGCTTAGAGAATTTCCTTTAGCATTAGTTGTAGAGCTGGTTTGGTGGTGCTGAATTCTTAGCTTTTGCTTGTCTGTAAAACTTTTGATTCCTGTGTCGAATCTCATGAGATCCTTGCCAGGTAGAGTAATGTTGGTTGTAGGTTCTTCCCTTTCATCACTTTAAATATATTGTGCCACTCCTCTCTGGCTTGTAGACTTTCTGCTGAGAATCAGCTGTTAACCTTACAGGAGTTCCCTTATATGTTATTTGTCTTTTTTCCCTTGTTGCTTTTAATAATTTTTCTTTGTCTTTAATTTTTGTGAATTTGATTACTATGTATCTCGGCATGTTTCTCCTTGGGTTTATCCTGCCTGGGGCTCTCTGTGCTTCCTGGACTTGGGTGGCTATTTCCTCTCCCATGTTAGGGAAATTTTCGACTCTAATATCTTCAAATATTTCCTCAGGTACTTCCTCTCTCTCTTCTCCTTCTGGGACCCCTGTAATGTGAATGTTGTTGCATGTAATGTTATCCCAGTGGTCTCTTAGGCTGTCTCCTTTTCATTTCATTCTTTTTTCCTTTATTCTGTTCCACAGCAGTGAATTCTACCATTCTGTCTTCCAGGTCACTTATCCATTCTTCTGCCTCAGTTATTCTGCTATTGATTCCTTCTAGTGTATTTTTCCTTTCAGTTATTGTATTGTTCAACTCTGTTTGTTTGTTCTGTAATTCTTCTAGGTGTTTGTTCTTAAATTCTTCTAGGTCTTTGTTAAACATTTCTTGTCCTTGCAAACAGTTCTCGATCTTTGCTTCCATTCTTTTTCTGAGGTCCTGGATCATCTTCACTATCATTGTTCTGAATTATTTTTCTGGAAGGTTGCCTGTCTCCACTTCATTTAGCTGTTTTTCTGGGGTTTTATCTTGTTCCTTCATCTGGTACCTAGTCTTCTGCCTTTTCATTTTGTCTATCTTCCTGTGAATACGGTTTTCATTCAATAGGCTGCAGGACTGTAGTTCTTCTTGCTTCTGCTGTCTGCCCTCTGGTGGATGAGGCTATCTAAGAGGCTTATGCAAGCTTCCTGATAGGAGGGACTGGTGATGGGTAGAGCTGGGTGTTGCTCTTGTGGGCAGAGCTTAGTAAAACTTTAATCCTCTTGTCTGCTGATGGGTGGGGCTGAGTTCCCTCCCTGTTGGTTGTTTGGCCTGTAGGCTCCAGCACTAGAGCCTACAGGCCCTTTGGTGGGGCTAATGGTGGACTCCGGGAGGGCGCACACCAAGGAGTACTTCAGAGAACTTCTGTTGCCAGTGTCCTTGTCCCCATGGTGAGCCACAGCTGCCCCCCACCTCTGCAGGAGACCGTCCAACACTAGCAGGTATGTCTGGTTCAGTCTCCCCTGGGGTCACTGCTCTTTCCCCTGTGTCCTGATGCGCACACTACTTTGTGTGTGCCCTCCAAGAGTGGAGTCTCTGTTTACCCCAGTCCTGTCAAAGTCCTGCCATCAAATCCCACTAGCCTTCAAAGACTGATTGTCTAGGAATTCCTCCTCCCATTGCTGGACCCCCAGGTTGGGAAGCCTGACATGAGGCTCAGAACCTTCGCTCCAGTGGGTGGACTTCCATGGTATAATTGTACTCTAGTTTGTCTTGACTGATCTTTAATTTTCTGCACATGTCTGAGAGTTTTGTTGTTTCGCTGACAAAGGCATATGTAGTTCATACATTATGTTATATGTGTACTCAGCCATAAAAATAAATGAAATTGAGTTATTTGCAGTGAGGTGGATGGACCTAGAGACTGTCATACAGAGTGAAGTAAGTCAGAAAGAGAAAAGCAAATACTGTATGCTAACACATATATATGGAATCTTAAAGAAAATAAAAGGGTTCTGAAGAACCTAGGGGCAGGGCAGGAATAAAGATGCACATGTAGAGAATGGACTTGAGGACATAGGGAGGGGGAAGGTTAAGCTAGGATGAAGTGAGAGTGTGGCAGGGACATATATACACTACCAAATGTAAAATAGATAGCTAATAGGAAGCAGCTGCATAGCACAGGGAGATCAGCTTGGTGCTTTGTGTCCAGCTAGAGGGATGAGATAGGGAGGGTGGGAGGGAGACACAAGAGGGAGGAGATATGGGGATATATGTATATGTATAGATGATTCACTTTGTTATACAGCAGAAACTAACACACCATTGCAAAGCAATTACACTCTAATAAAGATGTTAAAAATTTTTTTCTTATTTTCACTTTAGCAGTATTGCTAATTATGTTGTTATAATTAGGATTTCTACATAATTTGTGTTCCAATGATAGTAATGCCAAATTAGTCAAGCTTGCTTAAATCATTGTATTTTTATTTTTAAATTAATTTTCCTATGGAGAAAATTTTCTGTTTAGCCAATGGCAACTGAAATAGTCAATAAAATTATTGTAGTAACATTTGCATTCAGAAATCAACAATGAATTTTACAGATAAAGTTCAAGTAGTGTGATGGGGTCTTATGTTAATTATTATCATAGAAATATTATAAAATATTCTAAGTTCATCATATAAATAATCACTTGTATTGCAATTTTCACCTTCTCTAAAAGCAATATCTAGATCCATAAAATACTGAAGTCCTTTTTAAAAAATTTCAAGTCTGAAATATTGTAAGGAAGACCAAAAATTGGTAATATGTTCTATGATTTATTCAAATCTCTATTTAATTGACACTGTACCTTGATCCATAGTAACCCCAAAATTGTCTCATTAGAAGTTAGTTTGGAGATTATTTATATGTAAATACTCCTTTAGAGTGATGCAAATATTTTTATTTACTTGTTTTGATTTTCTTATATTTTATAAGAATTTCACATTTGTTACATACTTCACATACCGTTTATTTCAATTTAGGGAAAATAGTTTCTCTAAATTAAAAAGAATTCATCTTTTTTTTTTTTTTTTTTTTTTCCTTTTCTGTGGTACGCGGGCCTTTCACTGTTGTGGCCTCTCCCATTGCGGAGCACAGGCTCTGGATGCACAGGCTCAGTGGCCATGGCTCACAGGCCCAGCCGCTCCGTGGCATGTGGGATCTTCCCTGACCGGGGCACGAACCCGTGTCCCCTGCATCAGCAGGTGGATTCTCAATCACTGTGCCACCAGGGAAGCCCCAAGAATTCATCTTAAAAAGGCAAAACAGCCAAACTTGTATCAGTTTGAGTTTTTGGAGTTTCTGCAAGCTTTGGCTAATATTATTATAGCAAGCAGCAGTTCACAGATAAATGTGGGTAGTGCAAATTCAAAAATAATTTTTTGCCAAAGATCACCATTCTCTTTACTTAAGGATCATCTTTTCTCTCTTGTACAATTCTAGTGCATCTTGTCGTCTTGTGTAAATTAACTTTTATTGCTTTAATGGTGTTTAGTTAGCATTCCCTTTGTGTGTCTGAAAGTGGTTGTAGTGGTAAATATGACATGTTTTTCTTATCAAGATATTTCATATTTGGGCAAATATAGAAAATATCTTATGTAATCATTGAATTGCTCCAAAGATGCCATACTTAGTACAGTTGAGAACATGTCTCTGAATAAGGAATTCAAATGATGCATTGTCCATGGATCACGAAAAATGCTTGTTTCTTCCCAATGGCTATTATTGTTAGCTTGCCCTCACTAGTCTTTCAATCAATGCCTGAAATTCAAAGTTATTTTGGCAGTTCAACTTTTTTTTGTGTGTGTGTGGTATGCGGGCCTCTCACTGCCGTGGCCTCTCCCGTTGTGGAGCACAGGCTCCGGATGCACAGGCTCAGCGGCCATGGCTCACGGGCCCAGCCGCTCTGTGGCATGTGGGATCTTCCGGGACCGGGGCACGAACCCGTGTCCCCTGCATCGGCAGGCGGGCTCTCAACCACTGCGCCACCAGGGAAGCCCTGCAGTTCAACTTTTTACAGTTAGCATGAAACCAATAAAATGTTCATTAATTTTGACTTCCTCGATTTTTATCTTTTGATAGTTTGACAATACGTGTGATGTTATTTGTACAATATGATTTGTCCCAGTGTACACTAGTTAAATTAGTTATCATTAATGTTAAAAATAGTACGTGTAATTTCTTTTCTCACTTTTAATACTATTTTGAATTCTCTATTTTTATATGATTTTTAAAAAATTAGTGTTTAATCTATCTTATATTCTTGGCCATTCTGCCATCAAATTTGAAAGTAATTTTTTCTACCAAACTAGAAAATGTCCATTGTTTTCTATGAATGTGTGCTGTTGCCACACAAAGCTTGGCTAAATATGGAACACCTATGATTATTCTTTTTTTTTTACTTGAAGTATAGTTGATTTACAATGTTGTGTTAGTTTTAGGTGTACAGCACAGTGATTCAGTTACATATATATGTATATATATATATATATATATATATATATATATATATACATACATATACATACACACACACATATATATTCTTTTTCAGACTCTCTTCCCTTATAGGTTATTACAAAATATTGAGTCCTATGACTATTCTTTAAGAATATCATAGCAATATTTTATATCAGTATTTACATGTTTATTTGTTTCTGGGTTGATTACTATTTGCTATTCTTTTAGTTTTTTTTTTTTTTTTCAGTTCTAGTATTTGCATATGCTGTGGTTTTTGTTTGTTTTTGGTACAGGTAATATTTTGTGTTCTTTTAATTGAGAACCTCAGCATTTCCAGTCACAAATACTTTCACTGGCCAAAGCTAATTGTGAAATATGTAACAATAGTAACAAAATACTTCGGTCTTTTTCAACTTAAAATATTAAAAAGTTTCTGTGGTTTCTTTCTCTATTTGAAAAACATTTTATTTTGATGTGAAATAATTAAAATAATTAAATTTTCTGCCATGTTTATTCAATGGAAAATTCATAGCCAATAATTTGAGTCATCTTACATTTTTCCTGAAGTAGTCTCATGATTTCAGAAGGGTATGACAGAATTTTTCCAGGATACTTTCCAACAAACAGTAAAGAGCCAAAGTTTTCATATTTCTCATCCAATTTGCCAATTTTCTTGCAAGTTCTTTATCTTCTGATGGGCAGGCCAGAATTGCATGTGTTTCTTCTGAGTGGTGAATTTTATAGGAAAAGTATATTTTTCATTGTTTTCTTTTGATCAGGAAAAAAATTTTATTAGTAAAGAACATAAAGTAACAGGTGTTTCATTCAACCTTTTCTAGTCGTGGATGTTAAAAATACTTTGGTAGCATATTTTCGTTGTTTTGTTCAGTAACTAAATACATTAAATAAAGAACTTGTCATGCCTGTTTGTGAATTGTGTGTGGGTCATGCTCAGCAAAATTCTGTTTACTTTCAATGTCTGCAATTTTAAAAATTGAAGCAGACCACCTCTTTGAATATATTTTACTTATATCTTTTCAGTCCTTAGTATCCTGAGCCCCACTTTCATATTTTGTGGTTCTACCCCAATCTCAACTTTTTCTCATTCTCAGTGATCTGTAGAATTAAAAGATAAAATGTAATCGTATTCAAAAGATTCCAAAATTGAATGTGTCAGCAAAAATATAATTAAAGTAAATGTTAAAATATTGAAAAATTAAAATTATTTTTCTTATTTGTTGTGTCTTACAGAATAGGGATCCCTGAGGAGACGGACCTCCTCTCCTCAAAAAGTCACTTTTTTTCTAAAATATCCAAAATAATCTACTAAAATTAAAAAACAAAATAAAAATAATAATTAATGATCATTAAAATTTAAACAAAAATTATTCAAATAAATCTTAGTTCTTACTTTAGCTTTAAAATGTAATTATATCTTATAAAATATTCTCATAAACAAAATTATTTGCAATTCTTGCATTCAATATCCATCAGTTGCTAATGCCAAAAACTGGTATTATGCTTCATGCCTCAAACATGTTATATCTAGAGTATGCATAAAAATGATTTAAGGATAATATTGTTTAATATTGCAAAATGTTCTCTGGCTGCCTCGTGTAACTATTGCAAATACTGCAGCAATTCGCGAGTGCTTACAGGTCTAGAAACTGGAACTCGAAGAAAGGAAGAAAGTAGATGCTCAGCACTCCTGGGAAATGATACTTTATTATGCAAGAATCTATAGCATTCATTACATCTGAAAGGAAGGATTTGACAAGTGAATTAATTTGTCTTTTCTCTTACCTAAATGCTTCCACAGCTCAAATTCTCCTTACACTCCTAAGCAGTGTCCTTCCACAATGCTGGCAGCAAGACAACCCATGATTCTTCTTGACATTTGAATCAAGTCACCTTTTGCTTTCAGGACAGAGGGCAAGAGATGTGGAGAAGCATTTCCTGTGGCCTGAATGGTGTTAGTCATCAGTGTGGATGTTTAGGGTGATGGCTGCTCTGTGTCAGCAGTGGGTACCCAATCTCATAGGTTCTTTAATAAGCTTACCTTTTCATTGTGTGTTTGCAATTTTCAGACTCTCTAATACATGAGGTTCAAGGTAGGAGCCCCTCCTGACCAGATCTGAGGGTCATCCTGAGCTCAGTAAAAGAATTCAACACTACTTATCTGTGCAACCCATATGTATAAAGTGGAAATAGCTAACCCCCACTAGTACCTGAATAAATTACCATATAAACAGTTGGATGTTTATTTTTCTAGGCAACTTTTACACTAATGTACACACACATATATTTTTAACGTTTTAAAAAATATATAAATGATATCATACTATAAAAACTTTATAAGCTTCTTCTCTGACTTAACATTATATACTGCTTTCCATATTGTTTTATAAAATTCAACATTGACTTCACCTTATTAAAAACTACAATGATATCACTAAATTTTTAAGCTCGTTCCTCCTTGATTGACATTTGTTTTTTCAAATTTTTATTCTAGATGAACAAGATATTCTCATGAACCTCAAAATATGAGCAGGTGGAGGAAAACTACCAATAGCTCAAGAACCACATCATATCAGTGTCTGCACAGGAGGGAGCCATGAGGTATCTGACAGACCTGAGAACAGAACTGTAAAACTGGCAATAGTACTCACTGAAAAGCGGGGTGGACCAATTTGAGAACAAGTACTAAAACTGGGAGGGGGTTTTCTACAGTTCAGTAAAGATGTGGGTGTGTGGGGTCCAAGATAAGGCCTAAAGGAGCTGGTGTGGTTTTCGACTCTGTGAACTTCAAATTACAAAGCTCCTTTTCAGAAGAAAGTCTCACACCAAAAGAATACTTCTGAGAGTAGAATCCAAATGAAGAAGGATCAGGTAGTAGAAGCAAAGGAAAAAGAAAGTCTAGATTGAAAAGCAGAGCAACTACATCTCAGAAAGTACAGGCCATTAAAAAATTCTTGGTAAAGGCACCAGAAGAAGGAAATCTAAAGTAATGAAGCCAGAAAAGTTATCCTGATTCACCCTTCCTTCATAAAAGAAAAAGTAAATTCATATAAAAATGAACAATAGAATAAGATTGTGTTCAAATCCAACACTAAGCTAGATATGTTAACTAACCATATTGTGGTGATCATTTTGCAATGTATAAGTGTATCACATTATTAGATTGTACACCTTAAACTTACACAATGTTATATATTAATTGTATCTCAATAAAGCTAGAAAAAATCCAACACTAAGTCATTGTAAGAAAAAAAAATGGACTTCCCTGGTGGCGCAGTGGTTGAGAGTCTGCCTGCTGATGCAGGGGACACGGGTTCATGCCCTGGTCCAGGAAGATCCCACATGCCGCGGAGCAGCTGGGCCCGTGAGCCATGGCCGCTGGGCGTGCGCGTCAGGAGCCTGTGCTCCACAACGGGAGAGGCCACAGCAGTGAGAGGCCCGTGTACCGCAAAAAAAAAAAAAAAAAAAAAAAGAAAAAGAATCTGTCTGCCAATGCAGGGGACATGGGTTCAAGCCCTGGTCCAGGAAGAACCCACATGCTGTGGAGCACCTAAGCCCGTGCGCCACAACTACTGAGCCTGCATGGCACAACTACTGAAGCCCGTGAACCTTGAGCCCATGTTCTGCTACAAGAGAAGCCACTGCAATGAGAAGCCCATGCACTGCAACTAAGAGTAGCCCCTGCTCACCACAACTAGAGAAAGCCTGTGTGCAGCAATGAAGACCCAACATAGCCAAATATAAATAAATTTTAAAAAATAAAAGAAAAAGTAAAAAGAAAGGGCAAATAACATTCGAATAGTGAAAACATATCAGAAAGACATGCTTATAAAACAGATGAAAAATGTATCATTTCAAAATGAGCTAAAAAACGAATACAATAATATCAGAGAGGAAAGGACTATATAAATCAGAATTAGAGAAGCTCAGAAATGACATAGGAGAACTCAGAATTTATATTAATCATTTGAGAGATGGAGACTAAAATAGAATAAAACAGAAGAGTGAATAAATATATCAAATAACAGTAGGTGAAAAGGAGGGAATTCCAACAAATCAAAGAGACCTGTGAGAAAGTGGTAGATGTAGAAAGGTAAACAAATGAACAAACTATGTATAATAGAAGACCCAGAAAAAAAAAGCAGAGGAAATTTTAAAATAATTTAAATTTAAAAAGCAAACATTTAAGAAAAGTTTTCCTGAAGTAAAAAAAGATTTGACACTAGTACCTAGGAAAATTAATCCAGAATGACCAATGTCAAGGTATATTCTCAGAAAACTTCTGGACTTTATAAGAAAAGAAAAAATCTTTTGGGCATCTAGTCAAAATATCAAGTCACCTAAATGGGAAAGAAATGATTGTCTTTGAACTTTATTCCAGAAGAAGTAGAGAAACAGGGACTTCCCTGGTGGTCCAGTGGTTAAGAATCCACCTTCCAGTGCAGGGGATGTGGGTTCGATCCTTTAGTTCCACAGGGCAACTAAGCCCGCGTGCTGCAACTACTGAGCCCACGTGCTCTAGAGCCCATGCACCACAACTAGAGAGCCCGTCGTGTGCTCTGGAGTCTGCACGCCGCAACAAAAGATCCCACATGCTGCAACAAAAGATCCCACATGCTGCAACGAAGATCCTACGTGCCGCAACTAAGACCTGATGCAGCCAAATAAAGAAATAAATAGGGTAACGTATTGAAGATATGCAAGGAAAGAAAACATGAGCCAACGATTTTATATCTAGTCAACATGCCACAAATGATGAACATGAAAGAACCAGAGACTACTGCTCCTGTGAATTTACTGAAGAAAGGTTTTTTAAACAACCAAAATGGAAAGACATTGGCATAAGGACTGAAGGTAAGCATAAAATATGTATTTACCTATAAAACTATGATGGTTATAAGAAGAGTACTTGACCAGGCAAAGTAGATATTATATAATAATTAAAAGGGAAGAATGGTAAGAGGGATGAAATATAGAATATACTTGTTGCTGATGAGGATAAAAGTATATTTATTTAAATGAGATACTGCTGGATAGGGATAAGAGAGGAAAGAAGAAATTATTTATTAATTTCAGTATTGTTGAGGAACCAATAGAAAATAACAAAAATAAGATGGGGGGGGATGGAGTTTATTTTAGTTTTAGTATAAAAGTAACCATTAAAATAAAAATAAAACCTTCCTGGGCTTCCCTGGTGGCGCAGTGGTTGAGAGTCCGCCTGCCAATGCAGGAGACACGGGTTCGTGCCCTGGTCCGGGAAGATCCCACATGCCGCGGAGCAACAAAGCCTGTGAGCCATGGCCGCTGGGCCTGCGCGTCCGGAGCCTGTGCTCCGCAACGGGAGAGGCCACAACAGTGAGAGGCCCGCATACCGAAAAAAAAAAAAAATAAATAAAAAAAAAAATAAAATAAAATAAAACCTTCCTAAATACCAAATACATTTGAGAGAGCAAATAAGTGAAACACCAGTGCTATAAAACACTTGCATTTGTATAACATAAAACAATATGAAGTAAAAACAATAACATGCAAAAGAGTATATGTGGTATACTACTATTTGAATAAAAAAGGCAAAAATGAGGATATATGTATATGTATGCACATATACATATATATTATTTGCTTATTTTTGCAATTAAGAAAGGATAAAGCAGAAACTTATGCTCAGGGGTTGAAGAAAACTACTCTGAGTTACATTTTATATAGTTTTGACTTTTTAACTATGCTACTGTTTAACATATTCAAAAAATTAAATTAGCTCTTGCTTTGGCAGCATGTATAGTAAAATTGAAATGATACAGAGAAGATTAGCATGGCCCGTGCACAAGGATGACATGGAAATTTGTGAAGCATTCCATATTTTTTTTATGGATGTTAACTAAACTTTGGTAATTGTATCAATATATACATATGCCAAATCATTATGTTGTATACCTTAAACTTACAAATCTTATATAGCAGTTATATCTCAATAAAACTGGAAAAAAATTAAGAAGCCCACTATCACAAAGAAAAAAATTAAGTCAACAAGGAAAGGAAAACTCTAACACTGAATATAAAGAGAAACAAATGAACCTATTTAGAGGTTAAAAGTTTTTTTAACAGATCTTTTTACCTTTAGTGGGCTATATTCTAGGGATTAAAAAAAAGCACTGCAAACAATCTGGAACTTTATTAGTAGATTTGTTGTTGGTAGTGGTACTGATACAGTAATTCTGATACTATTGGGTGTACTGTAGGGAGGAGCAAATGAGTAAATATATTGATGTTGGATTGAAAACCAGGTTTTCACTGTGGGAGAAAAGAGATAAAAATATGGACTGGGAGGAAAACAGGAAGAATCCTGTGGTGTTGGATTGGAGTTGGAGGATCAAGATAAATTTATGATTTAAAATCAAACATGGGCTTCCCTGGTGGCTCAGTGGTTGAGAGTCCACCTGCCGATGCAGGGGACACGGGTTCGTGCCCTGGTCCGGGAAGATCCCACATGCCGCGGAGCGGCTGGGCCCGTGAGCCATGGCTGCTGAGCCTGTGCGTCCAGAGCCTGTGCTCCGCAATGGGAGAGGCCACAACAGTGAGAGGCCTGCGTACTGCAAAAAAAATAAATAAATAAAAATAAATAAATAAATAAAATCAAACATACTTCCTGGCTCTGTCCACTAAAAGGACCTAGACACAATGACACCCCAATAGCAATGAGCACTCTTACCACCCAGTTTTTGCTTTCTATGAACTACTTCTCACTAAAAGTAATCAAGCTATCTTGGGGAAATGGCTGATTCTAGGTCTGAATCAAAGGAAAGTACAAAATGAGCTTGGGGTTTCCTCTGCTAGAGAGCAAAGAAGTGCTCAAACAATGATGGGGTTATGTCTGAAGGACAGAGACCAGCTGGAAGGGGCTCCCACCTTGAAGGGGCCAAATTTGGGATAAATTGAAAATAGAAAAGAAAATTAGTGGTAATGAAAAATCTGAGTTCATAATAATACTCAAGAAAATTAAAAAGTGAGTGTGAGGGAAGAGAAAGCTCTTTTCCTTAAGCAGTAGAATGCCAGCTAATAAATGTAGAGAGGAAATGATAAAATTCAAAAAAATGTGATCTTTGTAATCACATAGTTGATTCAGGCAAGGTTTACTAATGGCTGCTAAAACTGGGTGAAAGTTGTTGGGAAGCAAGATATTTTCAAAGTACTATCCCACAGATTACTTATTAATTGTAAAGACATCTTTTCAAACTCTTTTTGATGGAGAATTCTAGCAGATAGCACCTTAATCAACTGTTTAAACTTAGCATGACCAATAATAGGACATAATGTGCCTCTTGTGATGTGCTAAGAAGGACCCAGCATAACCTCTGTAGAGTTTTTGCTAAAAATCTGTAATGAAATCTAATTCTGGAAAAACAACTGGCCTGAAAGTGACAGGAAAGACCAAAAAAAAAAAAAAAAGCAGAAGAGCTGTTTTAGAATAAAGGAGACTGGACCAAACAAACCAAAAAAAATGCTCCAAAGGACATTACTGAGAAAATTGAAGAATTTAGTAAGATTTTTATATTAGAGAATAATCAGTATTAAATCTACTATAATGACAGTTTGGTTATATAGGAAAGTGTTCTTGTTTCTTAGGAGATAAATACTGAAGTACTTTGGGGTGAAGCTTCATAAACTCTCTAACTTACTTTCAAATGGTTCAGTGAAAAATATACCCTCATATATATGGAAATATTATACAATGAACATATACAGCATTTAGCTGCATATGTTAACAATCTAGGTGAGGGATATTTCAGTGTTCACTGTACTATTTCCTCAACTTTTCTGTAGGTGTAAAAATTTTCATAATAAAAGTTTGGGGCAGGGGAATAAATACATGGATTGGAGGTAGGTGTGTGACAGGATAGCCAGCTAGTGACCTGGAACCTGAGTGACCTGGCCTGAAAAGATGAGCTATACTGTATCGGTCAGGATCCTTTTGGCTTCATGTAACAGGATACTGGAGTCAAAGTAGCTTAAACTGTAAGGATACCTAATTATCTCATGTAACAAGAAGTTTAAAGGTACATGGCTCTGGGGTTGGTTAATTTGTCAGCTCGAGGCTTTGTAGCCCGATTCTGCCAGTTCCTCTCTAAGTCTCTTGGCTTTACTTCATGGTTGCAAAATGGCTGCCATGGCTTCATATATCATGTCCTCACATGACATATCCAAAGTAGGCAGGAAGGGGATGGACTAGCTCCTCCTTGGGCTTTGCCTTCTTGTATCAAGGATAAAATTCTTTCCATAAGCCTCCCAAGAAGATTCCTTTTACATCTCATTGCCCTTAACAAACCAATTCTGGTTCATCACCTTGGGTTGTTCATCTGAACAAAACTGATTGGGAGGGATGATTGTGGGAAGGGCAGCCAATAGTGTTTTGCCACATGAGCCAATCAGACTCTCTTGCTCAGAAATCTGAGCGAAGAAACCCAGCCTGGGTTTGCTGTTAGTGAATGGACAGCAAACCAGAAGTTGAGTTGAGGCCATGACACACCAGGCCATGTACAAGCTAAGGTTATGACAAGAAAAATTCTATAGAGAGGGTGAGGAAGCCATTTGGTAGAGAAAGGAGAATGGCGCACATCTGCAGAGGTGGGTGGAGCTTCCCTGAGGGTTAGAAACAGTTCCCTAAACTGCCTAGATCCCTGATGTTTTCTGGTTATGATTTCACTTCCAGGCTAGAGAGAATGTACCAGGTAGGACTCAGAAAAAAGCAAACAAACAAAAACTGCCCTAGCACAAAAAATGAATTAGTTATCAATGTCTTTCCTACCCAAGGCAGGAAGTTTACCCTGTCCTTAGTACTAGAACCAGAAAGGGCCAGAATGAGGTGACTTCTGTCTGCCTCTTCCTCTGTGTTTCTCCGTAGTTTATTGCATTTTTTTTGAAGTATAGTTGGTTTACAATGTTGTGTTAGTTTCAGGTGTACAGCACAATGATTTAGTTATATATATATTCTTTGTCATGTTCTTTTCCATTATAGGTTATTACAAAATATTGAGTATTGTTCCCTGTATACAGTAGGTCCTTGTTGGTTATCTATTTTATATATAGTAGTGTGTATATGTTAATCCCTACCTCCTAATTTATTCCCCATCCCCGTAGTTTATTTCATTCTATCTCTGCAGTAGGATATCTCTGCTTCATGTTCCCCACATTAACATACATCCGCCCACATCTTCTAAATTTGCGTTTAAGTTTTGTCCCCCTGAAGAACCCAGCTGGTACTCAGCCCCTGGGTCCTAGTTTCAAATTCCCAAAGGAAAGAAGCTGAGAGACCTAAGTTGGGTCAGATGTCCAATCTGCCCAGTCCATAGGCTTCAGGGCACAACACACAAGCATGGGATAGTGAGGAGCAGAACTAGGAGAAAAAGGGGTCATTGACTCAGGCTGGAAAGACACCCCAAAAGATTTCCACCATGATCCTTAAAAGAATAGCTTTCAAGATTGGGGGGCAGGGACTTCCCTGGTGGCACAGTGGTTAAGAATCTGCCTGCCGATGCAGGGGACACGGGTTCGAGCCCTGGTCCGGGAAGATCCCACATGCTGCAGAGCAACTAAGCCTGTGCGCCACAACTACTGAGCCTGCGCTCTAGAGCCTGCGAGCCACAACTACTGAGCCCATGCGCCACAACTACTGAAGCCTGTGCACCTTGAGCCCATGTTCTGCAATGAGAAGGCACTGCAATGAGAAGCCCACGCACCTCAACGAAGAGTAGCCCCCGCTCACTGCAACTAGAGAAAAGCCCGCGTGCAGCAACGAAGACCCAACGCAGCCAAAATTAAATAAATAAATACAATTTTTAAAAAAACCAAAAAAAGATTGAGGAGTGGGAATTTGCCCCTTTGGGACATTTTGCAATGTCTGAAAACATTTTTGGTCATCACAACTTAGGGGATGAGTACTACCTGTATGGAATGGGGAGAGGCCAGGGATGTTGCTAAAATCCTAGAATTTTCTCACAACAAAGAATTATCTCATCCAAAGTGTCAATAGCACCAAGGTTGAGAAACTCTGCCTCCCTTTTGATTCTAGTGACTGTTCTTTCAATCAAATGGAGCATCTGTACCCACAGAGCACACACCCAGGCCTGGTAAGTCACAAGGCTCAGTGAATATTTGTAGGGCAGAGATCAAATGAAAACACAATCCTGGGATTCTGTGGATGCTGATTCTACTGCTGATTACCTGGATTCAGGGTGCATTCTTGGCAAAGGAGCCCACAAAGGCAGGAGATGCCGAGGTCCCTGCCTTGGGTGGGAGATTGTTAAAAAAAAAAAAAAAAAAAGGGAAGATGGAATAAGCAGAAACAGATCCAAGCAGAAGACAGAACTAGAAACACACACACAACTTGCTCTTACAAATGCTCAAAACATAAACAGCAGCTGCCTAGCTGGTACCTGCTCCTCCCCAAACACCATCAGGGAGAGCCGTAAATCCTTATGTTCCAAACAGCTGTCGGTGATGACAGCGGCATCTTTTTTTCCACACTAACTTGTCTGGCAGGGAGGTACAGGCTCCAGGCCATTGGGTTTCTTTTTGGCTTAGTCAATACAACATCTGCTATCATCTCCTAAGGAGCATTGTCCCTGGAATCTTAAAGAAAACAAAAAACCTGTAAATGACTCAGAGAGGAGAAGGCTTCAGGAATAAGGAGAAGAAAGAAAGTTTAAGGAAAGACATTTCCCTGAAATTCCTGATAAACTCGATGCTGCTATTTGGCAAAGGGGAATAAGTTTTCACAAGTTTCTGGAGGAAACCCCAGAAATTAGATAACTTAGGGTCTTTGCTGCCCTCTACTGATTATGATGAAGACTAGCAGGGGGCTCGAGCTGGAGAGCGCTGTTTCAGTGGATTGCTTCATTCCTTCATTTAATTTTCAACACATATTTACTGTGTGTAAGTATACTTTGCCTATACCCTGTGCAGGTGCTGTGCTAAGCATTAGTGCAACGGTAAAAAATACATGTCCCTGTTCTCCTGGGATGTACATTCTAGCAAATGAGACAGACTATGTGTAAGTCAACAAATAAGAAACATTTAACGTTTGTTCAGATGGCTCTGAAAGCACTTAACAGGCAATTTAAGACCCCGGGGGCTGGGAGGTGACACGTGAGCTGAGACTGGAAGGTTGAGACAAACTGACAAGCTGAGGAACAGCTTGTCAAAACAGACAAGCTGAGCTGAGAGCAGAGCCCAGGGCTTGTGGGCAGATTGAGAAGTGGGTCCCTGAACCTGGCATGGGAGCAGGGACCAGTGTGGAGGGAAGGCCAGAAGGGCGGGTAGGGGCCGGGTCATGCAGAGACCCTGCAGTCTGCGAAGGAACTTGGATTTTCTTCTGAATAAATCTTACCCAATAGAGGAAGCTGTTGAAAGGTCGTTACTTTTGTTTTTAAAAGATTATTCTGGGACTTCCCTGGTGGTCCAGCAGTTAAGACTCTGCACTCCCAGTGCAGGGGGCCCAGGTTCGATCCCTGGTCAAGGAACTAAGATCCCACATGCTGCGACTAAGCCCCTGCAACTACTGAGCCTGCATACAGCATCAAAGACCAAGCACAGCCAAATAAATAAAAATTGAAAAAGATTATTCTTTCAGTAGGACATTTTCGCTCTAGGATTTCCATAAAGGTTTTCCCAGAAGTATCAGAAAGTTTACAGGTGCGTACATGAAAGAAATAAGTAAACATCTAGAGGATCACTCTGCCTCCTGTGTGGATCATGGAAGGTAGGGCAGGGGACAAGCCTAGGAGGCAGAGCCAGGTGGGGGCTGTGTGGGAGGTAGGCTGGACCAGAGTAGTGCCATGGACATGGGCAGAAATAGATGGACAGAAGATGCCTTTGGGAGCTGTACCTTCAGGACCCACTGATGAGTCAGACGTGGCAGAGGATGACCGACAGCTACGAGGGCAAGCCGATCAGCCGTGACACGCGATTGAAGAAATGTGGCACCTGCAAGGCTCCGATCCGGGCTCTCTGCGGGCCGAGGGGCGAGGACCATTACTCGCAAGCCCTTGCTCTCTCCTTCTGCTTGGCCTGGGTGACTATACCTGACAGGCCTCAGGGAGGCAGCCCTTGTAAAAATGGCTGCAAAGCCTTTTGCTAATACGCAGCCTCCTATAAATGTCAGGGGATGGGAATTACAGCCCCGCAGGCTCATCAGAGGGAGATGGGGCTGCAGCTCTAGGAAGCCACAGCGACTGTAAGGGCACTGAGCTGTCTTTCCAAGCTGTATTTTAGTGTCAGGGAAGATGTGACCAGAGGAAGTGGAGTGCTAGCTGAGGCCAAAGTGGCCCAGAGCCTTTCTTGTAAGTTTAGTTATCAAATCTGTCTGCAAAGCTCCTCTTCACTCAGCCCAGGGCTTCTTCAAGGTGAAGTGGAGCATAGTCTTCACTTGTACCAATTGAGCCAGGAGGAGTGGCGATGTTAGGGAACCTGGCCTCGGGGCAGCCTCTCATTCTGGGAAGTAAACAACATACTGTTTCCCGCCTTTTCCAACCCTTGACCCACCTGTCAGCTAATTAGTACCTAGCACCTAGGAGTGTTCCCCTGCTCACCAGCTGTCTGGCGGTCCTTTGATGCACCGCATATGTCTAACAGCCCTGACCCCCAACTCCCTTTCTTTCTCCCCTTTTATTTCTCTCTTTCTTGAATATGCACTCAACATACAGCTAAAAATCACTGGGATCATATGATAAGCATGGCATTGTGTTGGGGTCCTGGAAACTGGGCTGGGGAGGGTGGGTAAAGAAATATGATATGAAGACCCTATTCAGAAGAAGTTATTCATCTAGCTGGCTGCCAGCTGTATGAGTAACTTCCGGGACCACAGACACACTGAAAAAGTAGAACAATAACAAGTAACGGTGGCTAACATCACTTCCAAGGGCAGACCGAAAGCCAGGTACCTGCCAGGGGCATTGTCTCAGGAGGTCCTCATGATAACCTTACGAGGTGAATACTATTGCCATTCTTGCTTTCAGATGAGGAGGCTGAGGCGTGGGGAGGTGGTGACTTTTGCAGTGTGACAGCTAGTGAGTGATGGAACCCTTTTTTTAACCCAAGTCTGCCTGATCCTGAAGCCTGTGCACTACTCTGTCTCTGGCCCATCAATTAGGTTAACAGGAGATTACTAATAGCATGGGGGATAATCTGCATGCTGCTCCATTTCTGAGGCCATGCTGCCTTTTGTTTCTCCCTAACTTCTACACACTTGTGCACACACACACACACATACACCCCTTGATCCATACCCCCATCCTGACCCTAATTTTTTGGACCCTAATGGCATTTTTGACATTGAATCAAAATTATACCAACACTGTTACATGTTCTTTGAGACAGCATTTTCAGGATCAAAGTCCAATAAATCATAAACCCCAATAAATAATCCTCCCCCAAAACACCAATACTTTTCTGGATCAGTTTTCTGTATTAGACAGTATTTTTTCATTTTTTGCTATTAGTTTTTTTATTTACTAAAGTTTCTTTTTTAAAAAAATTATTTATTTATTTTTGGCTGCATTGGGTCTGTTGCTGTGCACGGGTTTTCTCTAGTTGCTGCGAGCGGGGGCTACTCTTCGTTGCAGTGCGTGGGCTTCTCACTGTAGTGGCTTCTCTTCTTGCGGAGCACGGTCTTTAGGCACGCAGGCTTCAGTAGTTATGGCTCGCAGGCTCTACAGTGCAGGCTCAGTAGTTGTGGCACGCAGGCTCAGTAGTTGTGGCACACGGGCTTAGTTGCTCCACGGCATGTGGGATCTTCCCGGACAAGGGATTGAACCCGTGTCCCCTGCGTTGGCAGGCGGATTATTAACCACTGCTCTACCAGGGAAGTCCCTAAAGTTATTTCTGACAGACTTAGTTCTTCATTTAAATATCAGAGTGAAGATTTGAGTCATCCAGCAGTTCTATCTGTATCAAATTTTACCAATTGTTATATAGTTGTGTGAAGTTTCTTCAATGACTGTTATTTCTACCAGGCTCAACTTTGCTGGCTCAAATTTTGCAGATTTGCACTTTAAGATTTGATCTTCAGTCAATTTTTAGTCAGTATCACATTTTACTACATGCAATGGTAGCTATTTTCAGTTTCGATTTGTATTGGTTATTTTTACCAGAAATATCCATTATGAATTGGACATCAGACTAATAGTTTGTATTTATTACTTAGCTAACCTATGAGAAAATTGAGAGCAGTTTATGCAACAGAGAGAGCCAGGTAAAACAGAGAGAAAGATTCAGACATGAGAGATAAAGACAGCAAGAGGAGGTCAAATAATAAGAAAAAATATTATATTTATAGAAATGGTAATAGCTAATGTTTATTGATCACTTACTATGAGCCCTGTTCTAAACACTTTAAATGGGCTTACATTCATTTAACCCCCACAGAAACTCTGCGGAGATCCAATTATTATTCCCATTTTAAGATGGGGAAACTTTGGCACAAAAAGTGGAAATAAATTGTCCCAAATTATGTGGCAGGTAAAAGGCAGATCCAGGATTCAAACCCAGGCAACCTGTGACAGAGAAGCTGCAGCAGTCCTTGGATATTGCTTGTTTACTTCTTGGTATTGCAGCATTGAAACATCCCCTGGAACAAAATGGTGGGGTGAGTCAAAATGTCCTTCTTCCATCCCATGCTTTGCTGCTACCTGAAATGCCCACCACATTGTCTGTGTCTAATACAATCACATGCTTCCTACAGGGGAGGCAGCCTGACCTCAGGGAGGAGGGGCCACTGCCTGCGGGACTGGGTCTCCTTACCCTCTGCTGGGCTTCCCAGCATCTGAGCTAATCCCTGTTGGAAATTTTATCATCTGTGCTGCAGTTTTTGCTTCTTAGTCTTCCTCAACTAGACCATAAGCTCCTTGAGGGCAGGAGCTGGGTCTCATTATACTGTTTTCATTTACAAGTGTAGAACTGTACAAGTTAGAAAGGCTATGAATGAATGTGTCATTTCACTAATAGTGAATTCCACTAAAAGTGATTTGCTTTATTATTTACTTTTTAGTATGATTACTTTGGCCTAACAAGTTCTTCTGCATAAAGGCACCTGTGACCTTTCATGTTAGTTCTGGAAACTTCCTAATTCAAATCTCATGAAGTTTTGATGCTCTGATGCAAGTGACTGGGCTGTGGGTAAACCATTTAATTTCCACATTCCTCAGTTTCTGTTTTGTTCTAAAAATCCTACAGTATCTGGTTAACAAGGAAATTTGAATATGATACAGAGTCCAAACCCAGCAAGTCTATTTAGAATTTATGTCTGTGACTATAACTATATACTTGATCTTTAAGGTTGGAGAAGTTATCCCTATGTAACCCAGGCTGCCCCAGTTAGAAATCTTAATGTGGCCTAAAATTCCCCACCTGTCCCACACTCAAATCCAGTCACTCACCTAGTTTTGTTGATTCTACCTTTTAAATAGCTCCTGCTCTGGGGCAGTGCGGAAACCAGCAATATGTCAGGTGAGGTGCCCCAGAGGAGGTAGAGCACATGAGCATCTCGCGAGGTCAGGCATGAAAGAGGGCTGGTGGAAAACAATGCCGGCGAAGGGAGACTGTTGGCATGGCCTTTGACATAAGGGGTGAAGTAACAGATTAGGTATGAAAGCTAGTCATTTCCCTTCAACATGTGTCACTTTGCTGCTTTCCCTTCTCTTAAATTGTCTTCTCTTAGCCATTAGCTTCAGCAACACGGATCTTCGGGGGCTGAGGCTTGTATAACTGACCATTTTGCGTTTCAACAAGCATCATAATCTCATTGAGATTTAAGAACGCCCGGGAGTTCCCTGGTGGTCTAGTGGTTAGGATTTGGCACTTTCACTGCGGTGGCCAAGGTTCAATCCCTGGTCCGGGAACTGAGATTCCCTCAAGACGCACGGGTGCGGCAAAAAAAAAAGAAAAAAAAAAGAAAAAGGAAAAAACAAAAAAACCCCCTCACTTTGTTTGCACCTGAGTGGAAGAAAGAGACTAGAAGTATGTTCCAAATGGAATACGCCAATATTTCAAGCAGGGGCTACCCACAAAAAAGTTTGCAGAAAAGTGGAAAAATAGCTAAAAGTTTCTGAAGCCTTCTTTTTTGATATTACACCTGCAACCTCCTTGTTTAATTACAGGTGATTCCATCCTGTTTTACAAAATATATTTCTGAAAAGTTATATACATATATATATACATATACACACTTACATGTAATAAGGACGAATCTATAAAAGATTACAAATTCACAGTTACACCTAACCATTTGTTTAGAGCTTATCTTTTTTTTTTTTTTTTTTTTTTTTTTTTTGCGGTACGGGGGCCTCTCACTGTTGTGGCCTCTCCCGTTGCGGAGCACAGGCTCCGGACGCGCAGGCTCAGCAGCCTTGGCTCACGGGCCCAGCCGCTCCGCGGCATGTGGGATCATCCCGGACTGGGGCTCGAACCCGTGTCCCCCGCATCGGCAGGCGGACTCTCAACCACTGAGCCACCAGGAAAGCCCCTAGAGCTTATCTTTGATGATGTATTTGCAACATTTCATATCTCTGGTCTTTGACCAACTCAAATCAAATAGCTTCTAATCAGAAAAAAAAAAAAAAAAGCTCCTGAACCTGTTCCCTCTTCTCCAGTCTTGCTGTCATTGTCTTAGCTCAAAGTCTCATTATGGTCAATCACAACAATTTCTACTGTCTCCCGGACTGCAAACTTACTCTTTTCTAACTCATCATACTGACTGTAGTCAGCAAATCTGATCCTGTCACTTCCCTACTTGAAACCCCTGAATAAAAACTTCTTATTACCTATGGAATAAATATAACCTCGGCCACCTTTCTAGTTCATCTCCTGCCACTCGCCTGTACATCAGTGCTTTAGTTCCTAAAATTGCTTCCAAAATGCTATCCCTTAATGCATCCTTTCCTGGTCCTTGTTTGCTTCCTCAGTTTCCATCTCCACAGTGGACTTTCCCTCCAATCAGAGCCCCTGCTTCTGTGTTTCTGCTTGAATTCCCAGCAGTATGGCATAAAGATTCAGGGCAAATGCAATAGGGTGGAATTGCCTGACTACACCACTTAAACTGTATGAGTTTGGGCAACTCGATGAACCTTTCTAATTCTCAGTTACCTCATCCGTGAAGTGGGGATAAATTGTTGCCACATATGATTGTCATGAGCACTTAACTGGGAAGTTCCATGTAAAATGCTTGCATGTGGTAATCACTTAGTCAACACTAGTCATTTGCCATGGCTATGATTTGGTTTATCTGCTTCCTCTTCTAGGCTGTGTACTCCATGGACAGTGACTCTTGTTTCTTTAGCAACTGTGATAGTTCCTGGCACACAGTAAGTGTTCATCAAATGTTTGCCAAATGGACAAATGAATTATCTTCTGAATTCAAAATTAGAACACTTGGTCTGATACGTTTTTGTAATGGAGAGGAGTTCATGTAACTTCTAAGATGGAGTTATTGCTACAGCAATAACAAATTATTACTTTACTTTGTCCTGAGACTGGTGTGGTGCTTAATGATACACTACAGATGTTGAGTTTTGTAAATATTAAGAGACAGAGCTTTCAAATTGAACTGAGGAAGCACAATGTTGTGAAGACTTGGGTCCTAGTCCTGTTTTTGCCACTAACTGAATATGTGACTGTGAGAAAGTTAATAATCAAACTCTCAGGGTCTCTGTTTCCTCATCAAATTTGTGCAAAGAATGTTGGACTAGATGTCCTCAAAGATTCTTTTTAGCTTTCCAATTAACTGCTTTTGTAACTTCTCAAGGTGGCAATTTGGGGAAATTGTGTATGACAGTATTTAAAACAATTGCATTATAATAAAGTCTTAAATATTACTTTTATGAAAAAAAAGATTAAGAATGCTCTTTAGCCAGCTTGAACCCTTTCCCTTGGGTCCCAGGATTGCTTTAGGGACACACCTCTTCCTTACACAGTACACCCATTCATTTTACTATGTGTAGGGAAAGTATTTGTTGTTTTAGCTAGCTAATTAAAGTCTTTTAAAAATAATGTTATCTTTTAGAGCTGTCCTTTCATAGCTTTCAATCATAACGCCTCTTAAAATAAACAAAATCCTTAACTTCCTAATTAAAAAAATAACCATTATATGAGGATTCCTGAGGTGATGTTGTTTTAATTTTGAAAAACAGAAAAATTTTAACAGTATGATTTTAGAGCTGGAATGAACCCCAAAAGACATAATTGTTGCTAAAAGAAGGAAAGAGAAATGCCTCACCAATTTAGTAAGATAAATAGCAGTTACTTTAAACAATGCATTTGATTAATAGTTTATATTAATGAACCAAGAGATTATAAATGTGTCATTGAGTATTTTGGAACAAATCCAGAGTTTCTTGGAGTTAAACTAGTAAAATGCATATATAATACAATGGACCTAGGTATAGTCATTTATGTTAATAAACCGAGATTGCAAATGAGTGGTTGATTATTCTAGGACAAATCCAAATGAGGGTAATCCTAGGGAATGTGATTATCATTTAATAAGTGGAAGCCTAAATAATTATATGGTATTCTATTGGGAAAAAATGGTGGAAACGAAACATAGATGGTCATCCCAGAGTACTGTACTCTACCCTGTGGCTTGCAGATCCCAGGAGGTCCATGAAATTATCTTAAAGGACTGCAAATTCATGAGCTCACTAATTATTTATTGTTTGTTGACTGAATCAGCCAATAATGTTAATAATAAAAATGACTTCCTTTCTGTTTGCTTCCTATGGAGCGGAACAGAAAAGAACACACCTCTTTTAAAATTTCCTATTACCTAGAGAAGTAGGCTTAGCTATATATGCAAGGAAGAGGTTCTTGGGTGGGACAGAGTATTCCCCAATGCAAGGTAGGCCAAGATGCTCTAAGTGGAAAGTATATCTCTATTTGGAATAGTGAATTTTCAGACTATCATGACCCAATCTCATTAAAGATTCAAATCAAATAACTTACTGCCTTTGTTCTGCTTCCAGTCACATTGAGCTGCTTTCTGATAATTTTGCTTGCTCTGTAAATCTGCCCACAGAGAGGATAGGAATGTCTGGCTCGCCTGACAGGTATAATTCTCTGTAAATAAATTGGCATTCTGGTTTATCAAAATGGATCTTTGGTTCTAGTTTTTTTTTAAAAAAAATAAATATATTTATTTATTTATTATTGGCTGTGTTGGGTCTTCGTCGCTGCATGCGGGCTTTCTCTAGTTGTGGCGAGCACAGGCTACTCTTTGTTGCAGAGTGCGGGCTTCTCATTGTGGTGGCTTCTCTTGTTGCAGAGCACGGGCTCTAGGTGCGCAGGCTTCAGTAGTTGTGGCACATGGGCTCAGTAGTTATGGCTTGTGGGCTGTAGAGCACAGGCTCAGTAGTTGTGGTGCATGGGCTTAGTTGCTTCGCAGCATGTGGGATCTTCCTGGATGAGGGATTGAACCTGTGTCCCCTGCATTGGCAGGTGGATTCTTAACCACTGTGCCACCAGGGAAGTCCCTAGTTCTAGTCTTATTTTGCCAAGAAAATATATTTGGAGAACTGTAAAGCTAGGAGTACAATCCTTAACCACATGTATTTCCCAAGGTCAAGGGTACCTTGGGTGCTCTCTTGGCACTCAGGTAACTGAGCCTTTTCTAGGGACATTTCTGTGCACTGCTTGCCCTGATCATTGGATGGGCATCTTGTCCAACCCTCTCATTTTATAGGTGGATAATAAGGCATACATCACAATATGGCTGTGGTTTCCACCCTCTGCACTTGGCATCATTGCGAGTTAGCTATCTGGAAGCTGAAAACGTATTTTAAAAACTTTTTATTTTGAAATAATTTTGGATTTACAGAAGAGTTGCAAAGTTAATACTGAAACCCCCTGCACCCAGCTTCCCTTAGTGTCAACATAACCATGGTACACTTATCAAAACTAAGAGGTACAGGGGACTTCCCTGGTGTCACAGTGGTTAAGAATCTGCCTGCCAGTGCAGGGGACTCAGGTTTGAGCCCTAGTCCGCAAAGATCCCACAAGCTGTGGAGCAGCTCAGCCCATGCGCTACAACTACTGAGCCTGTGCTCTAGAGCCCGTGAGCCACAACTACTGAGCCCACGTGCCACAACTACTGAGCCCACATGCCACAACTACTGAAGCCTGTGCTCCTAGAGCCTGTGCTCCGCAACAAGAGAAGCCACCGCAATGAGAAGCCTGCACACCTCAATGAAGAGTAACCCCTGCTTGCAGCAACTACAGAAAGCCCACACGCAGCAATGAAGACCCAACGTAGCCAAAAATAAAACAAACCAACAAACCTAAGAGGTACAATACTAACTAAACTACACACTGTATTCAGATTTCCATGGCTTTTCCCGCTAGTGTCCTTTTTTGGTTCCAGGATGTAAGCCAAGATCCCACATTGCAGTTAGTTGTCATGTTTCCTTTGTTGCCTTAAACAGTTTCTCTGTCTTTACCTGTCTTTCATGACTTAGACAGTTTTGAAGGATAGTGATCAGGTGTTTTGTAAAATGTTCTTCAATTTGAGTTTGTTTAATGTTTCCTCGAGTTTAGATGGAGGTTACAGATTTTGCGGAAGAATAGCACAGAGGTGAAGAGCCCTTCTCATCATGTCATATTAGGGGTGCATGCTGTCACTGAAGATGTTAATCTCCATCACTTGGTTAAGATGATGTCTGTTGGGTTTCTCCACTGCAAATGTAAGCTGTATCTGGTGGTCACTAAGTCTAACTTACATTCAAGGAGAGGGGACTTAACTCCACCTTCTGAAGGGAGGACTATCAAAGAACTTGTGGACATATGTTAAAACCGCCACGGTGTTTTATAAATTTGGGGTGGAGGTACTTTGAGTAATGCAATATCTTGTTTTTCCTTAAAGTTTCACCCACTAATTTTAGCACTCATCAGTAGATCTTGCCTGCAGCAATGATTACTGTGGTGTTCTAATGGTAATTTTCTGTTTTCCTCATTCCTTTCAGGTTTATTTAAAAACCAGGTTTTAAATGGATATCTATTTGTATCCCAGTGTGTTTTGTGACCTGGTGTCTTTTTATCTGGCTCCTCAATTTGATCAACTTGGATAAGTCCTTCTCTTGAGGATATCTTTTCTTCTAGAAGACAGATTCACAAGTTTCTTTTCCCCTTCCTTTTGTAGTCATCAGATTTTCTATAAGTTTTGGCATTAAAAAAAAAGCATAC
This sequence comes from Kogia breviceps, assembly GCF_026419965.1. NCBI lineage: Eukaryota > Metazoa > Chordata > Mammalia > Artiodactyla > Physeteridae > Kogia > Kogia breviceps. The sequence goes on from NC_081313.1 coordinate 123,090,253, forward strand.
AGCATTGTTGGCTTTCCAACAAAAGGTGAAACATGAGTTAATTATATCTCAATTTTTAAGAAGTCAAGGGCTTCCCTGGTGGTGCAGTGGTTGAGAGTCCGCCTGCTGATGCAGGGGACGCAGGTTCGTGCCCCGGTCCGGGAAGATCCCACATGCTGCGGAGCGGCTAGGCCCGTGAGCCATGGCCGCTGAGCCTGCGCCTCCGGAGCCTGTGCTCCGCTACGGGAGAGGCCACAGCAGTGAGAGGCCCGCATACTGCAAAAAAAAAAAAAAAAAAAAAAAAAGAAGTCAAACATGAGATTTTTGTTAACTTAATCTCCCTTATGAAGATGTTTTTACTCTTTACATGTGTTGGGGTACCTCATATCATCTCCTTTACTTTCTCATCGACTGTCCAACTAAAAACTAACAATGTAAGCAGACATATTTTGCTGTGTATCAGTTTAAAGACTTTGAGGCAGCTTCCTATAGTTGAATGTTTCAAGGGCTTAGAATATTTTCTCTATGAATGGATGATTTCAATATTAAAAAAGTATAGAGGATAGTATCATAAACCCTCACCTCCCCATCATCCAGCTTCAACAGTTATCAAGGTATAGTCAACCTTATTTCATCTATAACCTGCTGCCCTCCCCTCACATTCTCTCCCTGGCTTTGCTGCTCCCCATTCTTGCTTATTTTGAAGCTAATCCCAGATATTATTTTATCCGAAAGTCTTCAGTAGGTATTAGAATTTTTTTTTTTTGCTGTCAACTAGAAATGATAATCATTAACTAATTTGCTCATTGACTTATTTATTAACTGGCACTGAGCTATATTCAGGAGAACCTGATTCAAAAACATGAATGCATTCCTACTCTCTAGGAGTCTGTATTCAACTGCACATTGAAGTTACTATCTGAGCCACCTTAGTAAATTTCTTAGTTATCTAACTTCTCTTTGTCTCAGTTTCTTTTTTTTAAAGGCCTGTACACCAAGCACTTTATTTATTTATTTATTTATTTATCTATCTTTGGCTGCGTTGGGTCTTTGTTGCTGCACACACACGGGCTTTCTCTAGTTGTGGTGAGCGGGGGCTATTCTTCGTGTGTGGACTTCTCACTGTGGTGGCTTCTCTTGTTGCGGAGCATGGGACCTAGAGCGCGTGGGCTTCAGTAGTTGTGGCATGTGCGCTCAGTAGTTGTGGCTTGCGGGCTCTAGAGTGCGGGCTCAGTAGTTGTGGCACATGGGCTTAGTTGCTCCGTGGCATGTGGGATCTTCCTGGACCAGGGCTCAAACCTGTGTCCCCTGCATTGGCAGGTGGATTCTTAACCACTGTGCCACCAGGGAAGTCCTGTCTCAGTTTCTTGATATGTAAAAGTGACAGTGATGTTACCTTACTTAGATGATTGTTGTGAAAAGAAAATGGATAATGTATGAAAATTCTAGCATCAAAAATGATTATTGATTGTAGCTAATTGAAACGGATTGAATAACTGAAAACCCATGAGTCTGTAATAATACTTAAAGAAGTCAGAAAAAAGAATCTGTCCCCAGTTGAGATGACTATCAAACCATCATTTTATTTTGAAAGTTGATAAATAAAGGGAAAGATCTAAGCATTTATCCACTTTTAGCATAGAAACTGTATTTGGGGGCAATAGCCTCTGTTGTTGAAGGAAATCTCTAATTTACAGAAGAATTGTTAGCTAGTAAATGTAGAAAGTAACATGTAATTAGAAAATCATTATTTTGCTAGCCCTAAGGAAAGTATTGATTCAGGAAAAGATAAAATCATTAAACCATTAGGTCATGGTGGATAGGTAGGGTGACCATTTGTTCAATTTTGCTGGAGATGGTCTTGGTTTATGACTGTTGTCTAAAAGTAATTATTAATAGTGCAGATAACATTCTGATTACAATGTAAGGATTGAGCTGTCATAACCTTAACCCAATGTCAGTGATTAAGGGTGGGAAATTTAGATATTCATGTGTCTCCTGGTATGATGTGACTGAAATACACAGTACTACTTATGAAGTCCTCTTGATAAAAATGTTCAATTTATATCTGGTCAAGTCTTCAGATCTAACTTCCAACTTATAAAAAATACAAGGATTAGAGGAATCAATCAGACAGATCCAAAAGGTAGAACTGGCCTGGGATCTTCAGCAAGTCAGTGTCATGAAAAAAAGGACTGTTCTAGGTTAAAAGGGTCTTAAGTGACATAGCAACCAGATGCATTGCATGGTTCTGAATTGGATCCTGATTTGATCAGAACAAACCAGTTGAAAAGGACATTTTAGGGACAGTTGGGGAAATTTGAATATGGATTTGGTATTACTGCTAATTTTGTTAGAAGTGAAAATGTTATTTTTGATATGTAGAAAACTGTGGAATTTTAAAATAGATAAATACTGATGTATTGAGGGATGGAATGTCATGATGTTTATAATTTACTTTAAAATATTTCAGAATTAAAAACAATACAGTGAGTTGACAGGAAAAGAAATAAGGTAAAATATGTAAAACACATTATACACATAATGCTCAATGTTACAATAGGTAGTAACAAGTGCTTGGAATGTTACAAAGGCATCTTGTGTGCTATAGGAGAATATGATAGGGGATATTACCTAGATGGGGGTGGCTAGCGGTCAGATTTTTTCTCTGAAGAATGCTTCCTGGAGGAAGTACTTGTCTAAGTTGAGACCTGAAAGGAAGTGTGGTAGGTGAGATGGCCCCCAGTGATCCCACCTCCTGGTATTCAGCTCTTGTGCAATCTGCTCCCCTTGAGTGTGGGCTGGATGTATTGACTTGCTTTAATGAATAGAGTATGGGCAGAAGTGATGGAATTTCACTGCTAATATTAGGTTACAAAATGTCTGTGGCTTCCATCTTGGGTATTCTCTCTCTGTCTCTCTCTCTTCCTCTCTTTCTTAGATTGCGCATGCTGGGAGAAGCAAACTGCCATGTTGTCATCAGCCCCATGAAAAGACCCATGTGCTATGTCTTCAGTCTAACAAACCACGAGGAAGTGACACATGCCAACAATCATGTGAGTGAACTCAGAAGCAGATTCTATCAATACAACCTTGGGTGAGTCTTACCCCTGAGCCTCAGTGTCCCCATATGTAAAATGAGGACAATATGCCTGCCCTGCAGGGGATTAAAAATAGTGTATGCAAAGTACCTACCCTGGGCTTAAGATAAGTGTTCAAAAGTGGTAGTTATTAAGAAAAAAAAACTGACTCAGCATTGGAAACACTTCTCAAGAGTCACTTCTGAAGAGTGACTTCATAACAAAGACTTAGAGCCCTGATGATATTAATCAGTTTTGAGCCAACACTGCCTCTTCAGTTCACTTTGATATACTAAATGTTAGGATCTATAACTCAGTTGCTGCCAATTGGGCAAAGATGGTATTTGTTTTTCTGTTCTGTACAGCTATGCCCATCTGTAGTATCTTAAGAGTCATCAAGCTTTGACTACAGGAAGTCTATTTGGTTTCTTAAAAGATTCACTAAATTTCTTTAATTCTTTTTTTACATTGATTTAATAAAATGGTTCAGTGAAGACACAGCTCATATTTGCATTATGTTTTTAATAACTATTAAGTGCAAAATACCTGAATTTCAAGGACATGTTTATGTGAGTAAACTATAATAGTGAAGCAATGAAATGATTTTATGTCTATCTATCTCTATATCTATATCTAATATGTGTGATACGTCTACATATATATATATGTCTGCCCCACAAGGCATTCTTCCATCCATTCAAACTGAAAGTTTGTTGTCATCTTTTATTATATGCCAGTGACTATCTTTCTGTAAGGTATCCATTTTGAGGTGGGTTTTTTTTGTTTTTTGTTTTGTTTTGTTTTCCAGAAGTGGGGATTAGTCTGTCTTGAGCCATCTATATAAGTATTATTTTTGGAATAGTTTGCCAGGACTTGGAGATGCATGCTGATATTGAAAAAGGGATCTAACCATTCACTCTCATTCAAGTTCCAGTGTTCAAATGTTACGTATTTAGTGAAATTTTAACCATACTTTCCTTTTTCCAAACGTCATGGTCAGAACTGTGTTCAGCCTTTATCACATTTTATCATACTTAATTGATTTTGAATATTTAACTGGCATTCAGTATAGCATGGTACTTATTGAAATACTGTAATTCACATACAGTAAAATTCACTCTTTAAAGTGTACAATTCAACAGGTTTTAGTATATTCACCAAATTGTGCAGTCATCACCACTATCTAATTTTAGAATATTTTTATCATCCAAAAAGAAATCCCATACCCATTAGCAGTCACTCCCCACCCCCATCCTGGAAATCTACTTTCCATCTCTATGGATTTGCCTATTCTGGATACTTCATTAAATGGAATCATATTGAGGCAGGAGGTAGATGCCCCCCCCCCCCCCCCCCCCCCGCCCCCAAACAGAAACTCCAAAATATCAACAGCAGGACAATTGAGAGAGGAGGCTGGGCCCTGCCCAGATAAAAGATAAGAGACCACATATTTCTCATTCTTGAAGTCAAGGAGACCTTCCCGACTAGAAAGCTCCTTGGAGGTCAAAAGGGGAATGATGTCAAGTCTACCCATAGGCCTCTTTGCTGGAATCCATCTTAACTGAGAGATGCGCACACACACGGGAGGATCCTGAGATATACCAAATACGGACTCTGAACCAGGCACATCAAAATGATTGGCCAAAGAAAACCCGGAAGAAATACCCCACATAAGTGATTGTAAACTACCACGAGGGCATGACTCTATCAGCCAAGATTGAGGCAGGACATAGTTGGCCACCCATGCTGCCCAGGGTAAGCAACTGGAGTTTGTTCCCTGTGGACAGAAACTCCAATTGCTTACCCTGAGGGGGGGGGGGCCCACCTATCTCTTGCCTCAGTATGATATGTAGCCTTTGGTGTCTGGCTTCTTTCACCTAGCATAACGTTTTCAAGGTTCATCCATGTTGTAGCATGTATCAGTACTTACTTATTTTTTATGGCTGAATAAAATCCCTTTGTATAAATATACCATATTTTTAAATTGATTCACCAGTTGTTTGGACATTTTGGCTATTATGAATAATGCGGCTATGAATATTTTTGTACAAGTTTTTGTGTACATGTATGTTTTCAGTTTTTCTTGGATCACGGTGTTTAGCAATGGGGCTTTGCTGACATACTGTCTCAGGTTTAAGGCCAAGCTCTGCCATTTATTAGCTGTGTAAACTTGGACAAGTTACTTAACTTCTCTCTACCTCAGTCTCATCTATAAACTGTGGCTATTCATAGTACTCACCTCTTATAAGGCCTTTTTATGAGGCCTAAAACAGATAATACATGGAAAGTAATTAGGACAGTGCTTGGTATATATGCTTAGGTCTGAGTAAAATATATCTATTATTAGTTTAATATTCTGAGTTCCTTAATGGTAGAATTCATCTCTATCATAACTTTGAAACTCCAGTGCCTAAAGTTTTGTGTTTTTTTAAAAATAAAAGATAAATGAATATTCAGAATTCCTTCTGGGTATCAGGGTATGCTAATTTCAGACAACTGTATTTTGAAATTGAAGGACAGATGGTTTAAACTGTAAATTGACTGAGGCTTGCCTGCCGCAACTTACTTAATACAGCAACTTACAACACTTCTTAGCCTGCGACTAATTATTTAATACAATTTGAGGTAGTCTTGTAGTTAGTAATATATTAGTTAATAACACGGGTATAATCTAGTGGTGCCTTAAGACTCCTGATTCTGAAAAGCTGGGAAATGGCTCATTTCCACAGCAACTCTGTGATTGGCTTACCGGCTACCCAGGTCGATTTTTGATTGGCTCACGCAATGGAAATGGTCTCGGCCCCAGTCAATAAGTCTAGTATGAGGCCAATATGGCTCCACAACTGACTTTTCTGGAAGCCGGCAGACACGTGGCTACTGCAGGCCGAGCAGTACGTGGGAGGACCCAGTTTCACTTACCGCGAGAGGGCGCCGGCAGTTCCCCGTTGCTGAAGTCTCGTTTCCCATAAAGCCTCCGAGCGACCAATCAACTGGCTGTCTCCATACCGCTTTCAAAGTCGGCGGGCCCTTTCACCAATAACAAGGCAGATACCATCCTCAGCTCGAGGATTGATGGAAAGTCTGACCATTCATTTCACAGATCTCTGGTATCTCCGCCTCTCTCGCGCGAGATTGACGATCCGCCCGGCCAATAGGGGACGCTGAGTCGGCGGGTGGAAGAACGCGGCCCTCTGTAATGGCGGAGCGTGGCGGGGACGGGGGGGACGGTGAGCGATTCAACCCGGGGGAGCTCAGGTAAGGGCGCTGCTCTGCCTTACGTCTTGGCGCTCCGGCGTCCCAGGGGCTCGGCCCGGTTCGCGGAGAGCCGGGGTAGAGGGTGGGCCGAAGACGCGGCAGCTGGGGGCCAGGACCGCATGGGATTGAAGAAGGGGGAAGGGAAGGCGGCTTGAATGAGGGAGCCGGGCCGGGGCTGGGTCGCGGCCTCCTGCACGTTCTTGGGGCGCTTCCTGCGGTTTTCGCGGGTCCCCGGCGCCCTTCGCGGCCTCCGGCCCTTGGGCCGGACCCGGCGTTCCCGCTTTGGGGCCCCGCCTCAGGCGCGGGCCGCCTCAGCTTTGCTCCCGGCGCGACGCCGGCGCGGGCCCAGTTTTCCTCCCGGAAGCCTTCCACGCCGCAGGCAACTCCCCGGCTCGGCCTTCTCCACGCCCTCCGCCGCCCTTTGGGGTCCCCACGTCTGCCTTGTTCCTTCTTCCCCACGTTGCTTGCTTTTCATTAACTTCGTGCGGCCTTCCTTTCTCTTATTCTTTGGTTTCTTACCCCGTATTTGTGAGTAGTAACAATAGCAGTAGCCGTTTGTTAGGTGTTTCCAGGAGCCAGAGGACCCTTTCCTTAGACTTGTCTCTTGTGATCCTCACACCCATCCTTTGGAGTAGTTGCTGTTCTTATTTTGCAGGCCCCAGTGCAAGAGCCATCTTCAGTTAAGTGACTTGCCCATCTTACAGGTGAGGAAACTGAGTCTCGTAGAGGTTGGGGAAGTAGCACCGGCTCGGTTTGGTGGAATCGTGGCTCCAGGAAGTGGCTTGAACCCAGGCAGCCAGGCTCGGTGCACTCTTCCATTCCTCTCCCTTCTGTTTGTCTGCTCACGCTATCGCCCTAAGGATAGCAGTGACCTTTCTTGCCCTGGTTTTTCCCTGCCTCTGGAATTTGTAATTAAGCGTCTTGGAGAGAGAAATCTTTAGTCATTGGTTTTTAAGGAAAACGAGGTACTGAGCTTTACGTGTATTTGATACTTTTTTTTTTTTAATGTTTCTGGGTGGGAAAAATGTCATGTCAGATGTTCAGCTTCCATTCTGAATTGTACCACTGTCAGTCTTTGAGAATGAAAAAGCGCAGAATAAGTTATGAGGACTCTACTATTGTCTAGAGCACCAGATGAAATTGTATAAGGAAAACGGGTATTGTTACTCAAGTTTTCAGGGAAAAAGAAAAAGTTATGTCTTTTAGATTCTGAATGGTCACAAAAATTCTTACTTTGGCAGGAATAAAGTCTTATTTCAGGGATGTATCTCAAATCCTTTAAACCCCACGTGTACACTTCAGTAATGAGTGATCAAAGTGCATTGCCAGGGTCGTTCAGTTTTAGTGATGAAAGGTTCATTCCTGATTCTGACCTTAAGAGAAGGTTACTAGTCTTACAGGTTTATCTGGGAACGTTACTTTGCATTTTAGAGAGTATTTTTCTTCAGTTTTACAATGAGTAGCCTTTTAGACTTTAATAGTAGTCTAGACATTGTTGCAAAACTGATTTGAATAGGGCTTTAAATTAGGTGTTCTGTTGGAAATGTTTTATACCTTAGCCTGTTGGGTTGGCAGTTCCTTCCAGAGCATATTGTAGACTTTTATTTTAACATTTTTCATAGTTTAAGAGAAATTAGTTGTTTTTGTGGCTTCTGATGGCAGAAATTGGGGCTTAATTTTTGTATTTGTATTCTGAATACATGTCATGGTGTGTCACTATCATAGTGCCTGAAGAATAAGGTGTTAAGTGTATATATATTGTAAATAAATGAAATGAGATTTAGAGGTGGTCCGTTTAGTGGACCCACATTTATTAAGTGTGTGCAGTGTGAGAGTCACTGACCTAGGTGCTGGCAGTAGAGTCTTGAACTAGACTGAAAACCTTTTTCCTCAGGGACCTTCCATGCTACTTAAGATTGATCTAAATTCCAAACTAACCACATCAAATGAGGAAATCAGCCTGCAAGTGTGAAGAGACTTACACAGGGTCACCGAGGTATTGGCAGGGTCTGGATTAAAACCTAGGTCTCCTCACTTAGTCTTCCTTTTAATTTGCCTGGCATATATCAGCATTTAAAAATTTTTTGCTCTTCCTGTTATATTAAAGTATTTGCAGACTTGTCTTCACCATTGGGAAGATTACATATCTGGGTTTAGTACTTCTAGGGAAATACATTTGTTCTTGTAAAAAAATTTTTTTGTGTTTCTGTTCATGCAAGTAGGCTTCTGTTTTCCTAAAGATTGAAAGTGGTAAGAATGCAAATAACCTACAATAGACAGAATTTATTTGGAGTTCCAAATGCCTTTCTATTCCTTTGTGGTTGAGGGCCATTAAGATTTAGAGTTAGATTTGTATAGATCCTTTACCCAAGGCCTTTATTTACTTATTAATACTTTATTACTTATGATGAGGTACTTGCAGTCTAAATTTCCTCAGCTGTATAATGGGAATAAGAATATGTTGGTGTTACCACTGACTACCTACCATAAACAAGTTCTTTTTCTGTGCCATAGTTTCCTCTGTAAAAATGGTGCCAAACTTATCTCATTGGGTTGTTGTTAGGATTGAAAGACTTAGTACAAATAATGTCCCTATAACCGTACCAGGTATATAGGAAGTACCCAGGGTTCACTATCATTATTAAAACAATTATTGAACACTACCATCGTGGACACTGGGATGCATCACTATAATAAGGAGAAACTATGTACTATGGGTAGAGATAATACAAAAGTAAACAAGTGAGATTTTTTTCATAGCATTTATCATAATTGTAAACTCAAATTGGGTAATGAAATAGAGAGGGGCTGGGAGAGACTAGGGTGAGAAAGGAGTTTAAGGTGAACTTTGAGCTGAGACTGAAGAGTGAGTCAGTTATATAAAGATCTGGGGAAAAGCATGCCAGGCAGAGGGAACAACTGCAGAGGCTTCAGGGTAATCAAGTAGTTGATCAGAAAGACTAGAGTCTGTAGAGAGGTCAGCAAGGGCCAGGTTATATAGAGCCTGCTAATAATAATTATAGTAATAGTTAACACTAATATTAATTATTAGTATTATAATTATATAACTAATTATAAATATAATTATAATATATTATAATAATTATAGTATTAACACTACTAATACCGTTTAACAGTAATTTTAGTATTTTACTAAATTATTAGTATTTTACTAATACTCTTACTATATTGATGTTACAGCAACAGCAATAATAGCTAATACTTACGTGCTGGGTGCTGTTCCAAGTTCTATATTAGCTCATTTAATCCTCACTGCAGGTCTGGTGAGGTTGTTGGGATGAAGCAGTGTATATAAAGAGCTCAGCACATGTGCTATACATATCTGACATCAGAAAATGGAAACTTGAGGCTGTCGATAGAGGAAATTATGTGAATTTTGCCGCCATTTTCATGGCAGACTTTGAAAGCCATCTAGTCAAATTGACCACCAAGTGCTTTTCAGGTAGAGCACTATGCTAGGTTTTGTGGGGGAATGAAAGTAATGATAGTTAAAATAGTTAACTGTGTACCAGGTACTATCCTAAATGTTTCATGGGGATTATCTCATTGAACAGAGAGATATTTTATTTCTTCCCCCCCCCCACTCATTTACATCTGAGTATATTCAGGCTCAGAAAACATGTGAGCAGCCTGACAACGAAAGGCAGAGCCCTGATTTGACTCTTCATGGTTTTAGAACCTAAAATGCTTAACTTCACGTTATAACTAGGAAGTGTGAAATTCTAAAGAGAGAAATAGTGTAGATTTTTTGAAAAGGAAGAGGCAGATTCAGGAAATCTAAGATTAAGATACATTATTAACTGAAGGCTGAAATGGAATATCTTTTCTTGGTGGTTAAGTTTTTTCCTGCCCTAAAGGTTAAAACATTGCTTCAATAACAGTGACCATCTGTCTTTTGGGAGTGCATATAATTTGAAAAAGACTGATTATTTTTTTTTTGCGATCGCTTTAAAACTCATACTTTCTAACATTGAGTGTAGGTTCATTTGCAGATTTGGTGAAATATATTTGATATAGTAGTTCTGGATGTGTTTACAATCCTAGTGCTCTCCTAGAAGGCAAAGTGGTTCTTTATTAGGATTTTTTTGTGTCAGAATTGAATTACGATGTAGAAAATTTAGAGAACGTTGAAAGGGGGGTGGTCTTAAGCACAGGATTGAAAAATGTAGGAAAGTTGGAAGAACCTGGTGAGGAGAGAGTATAAGAATGATTACCATCAAATGTACATGAGGAATATAATTGTTAATCTTCTCTTGAGCACTTCTCTTGAGCATGTAAATTTCATGTATAATGGAGAGGTTTATTGTAGCTACTGGGAAGACTGTGATAGGTGCTCAGTAAATTGACTGGCAAATTATAGTAAAGATTTTTTTAAGATTCTATATACCCTATTTGTAAGATACAGTATTACCTAGGTTTTCAATGGTACATTCAGCAAATACTTATTGAGACTTAACTATGCGCAGACATAACTATGTGCTGGGGATATAAAGGTGAACAGGACAGACAATTCTTGCTCAAAAGGGGCTTAGATAGAAAGCATGGTATAGCGTTTAAGAGCCATTCACCTGTGTTTGAATGCTGGCTTTACCACTGAACCAGCTGTGTGGCCTTGGGCAAGTTATTTTACTTTTGTGTGCCTTAATCTGTAAAATGAGGTTGATAAAATCTATCAGCGTTGCTGTGGTGATTAAATAACTTAAAAAGAGCTTATGATTACTGCCTAGCACATAGTAAGCACTTGTTAGAGTTAATAATTTTTTTTAAAAAGCACTTATGAGGAGATAGATAATGCCATCTTATGTGATATTGCTTATCTGCTTGAATGCCATGGAGAAAATACAGCAGGGTGTTTAGCTAGAGATTGAAGGGTGGGGTGGGGTGCAGCATACAGAGGACTTTCCCTTTAGTTAGAGAATACTTATGATCTCTTAAGCTGCTACCCTCCCCTGCTATAAAAACCTTATATTTGGAAGTAATTTCAAACTTCCAAAAAGTTGCAAAAACAAAAATAGTACGCTTAGTGTTAATATTTTACCTGTTGTGCTTTATTACTTGGAGCCATTTGAGGGTAAGACACACACACACACACACACCACAAGACACACACACACACACACACACACACACACACACACCATTGCCACCATTTGAGGGTAAGACACTAAGACACACACACACCACAAGACACACACACCATTGCCACCATTTGAGGGTAAGACACTAAGACACCCCCCCCCCCACACACACACACCACATTGCCCTAACTACAGCACAGGTACAGGTATCAATGTAAATTTTGCATTGATAAAATACTTTAACTTGTTGTCCGTATTCCAGTGTTGTCTATTAATCCAGTATGTCCTTTATAGCATTTCTTCTCTCTAAACTAGAGATCCTAAACTAGTATCCTGTCTAGAGTTGTTATTGTGTTGTTATGTCTCTTTGGCCTCTTTAATCTAGAACATTTCCACAGCCTTCCTTTGTCTTTTTTGTATAACATCAACATTTCTGAAGAATATACTCCCTGCTTCCCCCTTTCTACTAGAACATTCCTCATTTTGTGTTTGTCAAATAGCTCCTTATTAGATTGAGGTTATGCATTCTTGCCTGGAATAGGTGATGTTGTGTCCTTCTCAGCCACATTAGGTCAGTTTCTCTATTGCATAGGTATTTTGTTCATCCTTCTTTGCAACTGTAAGAAACATGTTGGAAGATACTTTAAGACCATCCAAATAACCTCCCTCATCTAAATTTCCTCCTAGATTTTGGTGTCCATTGATCATTCTTACTGATGCACTCTACTGCAGCGGTACAATATGACTTTCCAACTCTACTTGCTCTTAAGGGCTTTTAAAATTTGATGTAATTAGAGGTTAGTAGCTACATTTTTGTTACGTTCCGAAAGAAAAATTTATTCATGGCTTTCCCACACAGGATGGCTCAACAGCAGGCCTTGAGGTTCCGAGGCCCAGCTCCCCCACCAAATGCAGTGATGCGAGGCCCACCACCTCTCATGCGACCTCCTCCACCTTTTGGTATGATGCGAGGCCCTCCTCCACCACCTCGGCCCCCATTTGGACGTCCTCCTTTTGATCCTAATATGCCACCAATGCCTCCTCCAGGAGGGATTCCTCCACCTATGGGCCCTCCACACCTCCAGGTAAAGAATATAGAGGTAGCTGTTTCTTTGTTGGCCTTAGTGTCAATATTATATGTGAGTTTTGCCTTTAAAACCTGTGTTCTTGGTTTTATAGGAAAATGGAAACTAAAGAGAACATCCTTATATTAATGTGTTGCTCTAAAAGCACTGGTAACAATAATTAGTATGGAAATTCAGACTGGAAATGTGTATGGTGATAGAAAAATGTATGTGTTAAGTTAGGATTGAATAGGGTAGTTCTAACCTGCCTTTGTCTCTGAGAATTGTCTTTAGTAATTCATCTTCTTTATGGGAAATGAAGTTTGAAATCTTATGTATAGAGTAGGGGAAATTTGTTTTCAGTGATACATATTGCAAGTAAATTTAAATATATATGTATGTATATTCCTGAGCAGTTCTCCCCAGAAATGATGCCTAGTATAGAATCTAGGAAGTGACAACAAACACATTTTGTGAGCACAATATTTGGATTTTTTTTCCTTCCCCAGAAAAAAATATGGTTATCTTAAAATTTTAGAAATAGAATTGTTGTGGGATTTCTTTAAATGTGTTTTAACCTGAGGCATATATCCATCTTTACTGTAAATAGACCCAGTTATTGTCTGAAATGAGGTTATGAAGGTGTCAACTCTCAAAAATACCTACTTTTGAGATTATATTCTTTTTGACTGAGTATGTTTCTATGTTTTCTTAGTTTATTCAGCCTGTACCATTCTGAAATGAAGTAAATACAGTAGTATCATCTCCCTTCTGTTAGCTTGGATAATCAAGAATGAACTTACTAAAAATAGAAAGATAATGAGCTACTGTTTAAGTGATGTTAACTCTGTTTTAATAGGGTTATATTTATGGAAGAAACACCCGGTTTTAATACGTTGCTTAGTAATTTTGTTGCCTTCCTAGTAATGAGCAGTCCCCCCTTCCCCCACCCCCCTTAAACAAATGGTTAAATGGTTTTATGTTTTCTTCAGGATTAGAATAGGAAGTAACTTTGACCTGCTGACTGTGGTATAACTTGTTACATGTGAATTTATTCTACTTTGTGTCTTTAATAGTTAAACTCCTTGCAGAATATTATAAAATGTAATGGATTAATGTAACCCACTAATGGAAGTGTATCAGATGTTATAATGGGATACTTTCTAATGTTGTGATGCTTTTCTTGGTCTTGATGGATGATTGTGTGGTTTTACAGTAAATCCAACTGATTTCCAGCTCCTGGTGCCTGAGATATATTTGGGGTGGATATTTTATAGAACATGGGCCTGTGTGCTGATTCTTGAAAGACAGCAAGCTGAATCCAGAAAGACCGGAGTATGGAAAAGAAAACATTTTTAGGAAAATGAAATACAGTTGCACATTATTAGCATAATATCAATTCCATTATCCAGATTAAGATGCTTTGGATAATTGAATTCTAATGTTACTTGTAGATTATAGAGGAAGTCTTTTAATCCCTGTTCAAAATCTGTTTTCAAAACGGCAGACCTCTTTTCTGCTTTAGTGAGTAAGATATAGCAGTTAACAGTTAAATTGTTTGGTTCAGGATCTTGGCTTGGGTCAGCAGTTGTTGAAGGAATTACCAGAGATAGTGTTGAATCAGTAATGAATGGTTCCAGGAGTTTTTTTTTTTTTTTAACTATAATATATACCATTTAAATTCTCATTTTTCCGAAAAGTAAAAGGGATAATTTTTTTTATTGTATCTTTTAAACTTACTGATGTTAATTAACATCTTTGGTGAGCTACATTATCATTATTTGAAAAATAGGAAATGATGAATGTTTTCCTAGCTAATATTCTTTTTTTTCTTGTAGGAAAAGAGAACAAAGGGTTAGGTATATCTGGTTTTTCCTTTTTAGTTATTGCTATGTTATTTGTAAATAAGAATCAGTTTTTTTCTTTTGAAAGTAATCTAGTGCCCAATGTATGAAATAGGCAGTTAAGGTATAAAGAACAAAGCAAAACTCACCCATAATGCTATAACCCAGAGAATGACTATTGTTAGTATTTTGATGTACTTCTTTCTAGTCTATTTAGTAATCATTTTTATTACAGAGAAACTGCTCTTATACAACCTAGATAAATGTATCTGAATTGATTATAAAATTAGTTTCTCTTACAGTCCTTTACTTTTGGGTAGAATTTAGTAATAATTTGAAGGAAAAAAGATAAACACAAGTGACATTACTTCTTGTGAATTAACAGAGACCACCTTTCATGCCTCCACCCATGGGAACCATGCCTCCTCCACCGGGTATGATGTTTCCACCAGGAATGCCTCCTGTGACTGCTCCTGGTACTCCAGCACTGCCTCCTACTGAGGAGATATGGGTTGAAAATAAAACTCCAGATGGGAAGGTAAATTATAAAATGTATTTAGGTTGTTGGCTTCTTAGTAACAGAAGAGTGAAACAGGAGTTCTGGCAGATTGAGATCAGTGACTGTATCTTTGCCAATTAGGAATGAGCCTTGGGTAAGCCAGGGTGGGGCAGGACTTCTGGAAAGGCTCACTAGATTGGACTTATGCACAGACATAAGGTGGCCTAGAGCACTTACATAGGTTTGCCTATGATTCTGGAAGCCTGTATTTTAAATATGTGCCTTGGGTCCCCAAAACAGCCCTCAGGTTTAGTGTTTGCTAGGAGAACTCATGGGACTCAGCATGTAGTTGTATTTGCAACTAAGACTAATTACAGAGAAAAGATGCAAAGCAAAACCAGCAAAGAGAAAGAGATTCATGGGCTGCAGTCTGGAGCAACCAAGCACAAACAAGCTTTCCGGAGTCCTTTCAGTTGAATCATATAGAATGTGTTTAATTCCTGCGACATGGCATTGTGAACACACAGGTGAAGTGTTGTCTGCTGGGAAAGCTCTCCTGAGCTGAGGAGTCGAGGGTTTTCATTGGGGACTGGTCCCATATCTGGCACCATCTGCCCAGCACATACCACATTCCAGACTCCCAGAAGGAAGGCATGTATTCAGCATAAACTGCATTGTTTGCATAAACAGTTTAAACATAATGAGCCATTCTTATCAGTTAGGAAATGATGGGAACCCTCCTGAAATCTAAGTTTCCAGATGCCAGCCAAGGACCAACATTGTGGACAGGACTTTCTAAGGATAGCAGTCTCAGGCCTGCTGTGTTAACTTTGTGCACAAAATACAACCTTGGTTCTTTTTTGGTGTGTGTTAAAAATATAGTGTGCTCGTTATAGAAAACTGGGGGGAAGGAAGAAAGGAGTGAAAAAGTACCTTTAGTCTCATCATATACAAACAGCCAATTTTGATGTACTTTCTGTTTTGTAAGGTTTTTTTTAATACTGCTTTAAGACAAAATATAGTTGTATTGTTTATAAATGATAGTTGACAGATTCTTTGCTACTGATGATTTTGCTTTCTCTGCAGGTT
The DNA here is from genome assembly GCF_026419965.1 of Kogia breviceps. NCBI lineage: Eukaryota > Metazoa > Chordata > Mammalia > Artiodactyla > Physeteridae > Kogia > Kogia breviceps. Next base: position 123,106,162 of record NC_081313.1, read on the forward strand.
TATTATTACAATGCTCGGACACGTGAATCTGCATGGACCAAGCCAGATGGAGTTAAGGTTATTCAGCAGTCAGAACTGACACCTATGCTTGCAGCCCAGGCCCAGGTTCAGGCCCAAGCCCAGGCGCAGGCACAGGCACAGGCACAAGCTCAAGCGCAAGCGCAGGCCCAGGCGCAGGCGCAGGCACAGGCTCAGGCCCAGGCCCAGGCCCAGGCCCAGGTGCAGGCGCAAGTGCAAGCACAAGCAGTGGGAGCTTCCACCCCTACGACCAGTAGCCCAGCACCTGTGGTATCCACTTCAACATCGTCATCAACCCCGTCCTCTACCACTTCTACCACAACAACTGCCTCTTCAGTTTCGCAGACAGTATCAAGTGAGTACTAGTCAGCATGTGTTTTCATTTAGGGGCTAGAGAAATGGACAAGTGGGAATGCATTCCAAAATGATTATAATGTTTTAGATATTATCCTTGATGTTATTTAAAATATGTTTTTGACATTAAGACTTTTGGCTAAAAAGAACAGAAATTTACATTAGTAGAAGAAATTATTTGCCCAGTTGAAATTCATGAAGCTAAATTGGGGAAGTGTAGAGTTAGCTATTCAACTTGGCCAACAGTAATGCTGGGTGATGTGGGGTTTGCAGAATAAGTGTAAGTCTTGGCCCCTGCCCCTATCTTGCAGAGTTTCCAGTTTTTCTAATTGAGGAGGCAAGAATAATGCATGTGAAACAATTAGAGAATAGCGTGCAAAGTTATGCAGCGAAAATAGAAGATATAAGAATTCAAGAAAACGGAGAGACAAGTGAGTGGACTACGTGGGTATTGAGATTTATCATAAAGGATGTGTGATAGGATTTGAATAGGTTCAAAGTTTCAGAGAGGTTTCAGGTAGTGGGAAACATAGGTCAGGAAATGAGAATAAATATAGTTTATGAACTGTTAGGTGGGAGGATTTATATTGGTTAATATATTGAATAAGAGACCAGGTTATGAAGAGTTTTAAGAACCAGGCAAATGGGTGAGGCAGGCAGGCACTAGGCAGTCTATATGAATGCAGTATTCTGGAAGATTTTTATGGCACTCGTTTTTTGGGTAGTGTTGAAATCAGGGAAACTTAGGAACTTTTCAGTAATCTTGTTTAGAGGTAGATGGGTCCCAGAATGGGATGCAGGCAGATGAAATGTTGAGTTGTGTTACAAGCAGTTCGAAAGGTAAGAGAATTTTCAGGTGTGAAGACGCAGAGGCCCAAAGGTTACATCTTTTTTATAAAGATGAGAGAAAATTAATAGATTTCAGGGATGAGGAGAGAAGAATATTAATTTGCTTGAAAGATTGTCATTAATATTTATGCTACTAGTTCTGGGTTTTCTTTCTTTTTTTTTTTTTTTTGATATAAGTATGCTGCTACTTTTTCTACAGGGTGAGATTGAGCCCCCAAATATTTAAGTAATTTTATTGGTTTGATTATTTACTATGATACTGGAATGAAGATACATAATTATCCCTACAAGGTGATTATAATTTAGTTTATTTTACTACCTGGATAATGGGTGAGAATTAAAAAAAAAAAAAGCTGTCTCTCTTCCCTCCCCTAGTAGCTTCAGGGACTAGGGAATTATTAGTGTATATTAATGTATATATATTATATATACATTTCTTTGTAAGAAATATGTACATGAGAGAAATTATCATACTACTAAATTTAAATCAAATTTGATTTTATTTTATTGACGTGCATAGTAACAGAAGAAGAAAGGTACTTGTGATATGGAGACAGTGTTTTTAAAGGCCCTATTTGATATTTTTTAGAGGGCTTGGGAGAAAATGTACTTAATAAGATGTAAATAATGCTTTACAGGTCTCTTGTAGCTAAGTTGAATTCTGAAAATACAGATTAACAGTGATACTAGCTAGTTGGTTGAGGGTCTTTGCCTTTTTATAGGCAAATGCTTCTAAAACCTGTGGGGCAAGTCAGGAAACAGTTTTTATGGGGTACTTGTGGTGGTGATGGGAGAAGGAGATTAATTAAAAGCAGTGTGGTTCTATGTGGAGGCTCTTTGTTGCTTCTGTTTTGTTCCCTGCCTCTTCGGAAGGAAAAATAGCAGTACTTTGTTTTAAGGGAGGTGGGTAGCCAAAAACTTTTAACTGTTCTCTTTGTATTCCATTTCCATATCAGAGTGGTCTTTCAGTAGGCCCATAGGTATCTTGTCCATTACCAACCATTCTATTCAGAATTCCTGTTTTTCATTTTTTGTACTACCCTTCAGTGATAGGGAGGCCTTTATTCTAAGAACAGAATAGCAAAATCTTGTTCTTTTTACTGCCTTTAAACATCAATTTTGATGTTGTCTTTCTGAGTATTCCTGATAGCTGTTTTTATTTCACTTGATTCAGTGTCAAGAAGTATTATCAGTCCTAATATTTCTTCATCTGTTAGAGATGGTCACTTGTCTTTTTTGGTTAAGATCTGAGGCTGGATTAGTAGTATATTTTGAAGTCTAGTGTTACACTAGTCATTTTAGCAAATGGAGTTAGTAGGAATTTACCTACTATAAAGTCCTAGCTACCATTCTCCCAGCTTCCCAGTTAATTCTTTTGTTGCCTTTGTCCCTTTTCTCTCATGACTCATGGCAACTAATCGGATTCAGAAAATCCTGTGTCAGCAAGAGGAATAGGTTGAGTGAATACTTTTTGCCATCTCCATTTGGTGTTCCTTTCCCCCTGAAATTTGATGCCTTTGTAACTCATTTTATTTTCCTGATTCAGTACTTTGTATTGTGAGTTTAGCAAATATTACTAAATACTATTACCATGATTTAAAAAAAAATGTAATTCTATGAACTTCAGTATAAACCTGTGGGTAAATTGAACTAAAAATTAAGGAATTTATATTTTAACCTCAGTTGAGCATAAACTCATTTTATCCTATGCAAGTTTGTGAAAAATTCTGATGAAATCCTCCTCCTCAGGGAAGTTGGGAAGAATAACTTGATATATTTTCAGCCATTGCAGTAGATTACAAATGCTAAATGGTATATGTATGGGACTGGGCAAATGTTGCATGTAATTTGTATTTTTCATACTGTTATAAAATTATATTAATATGATACTGTACCCTAAGGCTAGGTCTATGCTAGACCACCAATTCATTCCTGGGCCCCTGAAGATACTTGTTTGGCCCTGCTGTCTATTTAGCCAAGGTGAGTCCCTCATTAACAAGTATGAAATTGCTGACATCTTCCCAGCCTAAGTGAGTTTTTCATTGTTAGGAGCTGAAGGAAAGACAGTGAGAAATTTTTTCAGTTGGATTATTGGGTGGTTTGCATTAAACAGTGTGCTTTCCCTTAGAATAAAATTGGCATAAAGATTGGGAAAGCACTGTTTTATTTAATTTGATAAATTCATTCTTACTCCAGTATAGGTAAAGTTTGGCATTTTTCTTTATATCAAGATAAAGATGAAGTATTAGTTACCAGTGAATTTTATGAAAATGAATTTTGTTTTGGAACTAGATGGGTTGTGAATAAATAACAAAAAATGTTTTATAATATTTGAGAACTGAAACTTAAGAAAAAGGAATTTTACATATTTTGGGGGTCACAAAGTATGATTACTAGGGATGAAATGTTTTATTTTTGATATTTAAAAATAACGTATTAGCAGAACCAAATTATCCTGAATTTCACGTTTTGCTGGTCTCTCACACTGGAAACCTGAGTTGTTTTTTTTTTCTTTTTTTACCTTTTTATTTTGAAATAATTATAGAGAAACCCAAGTCGTTTTTGACTCCATTTGTTCATATCCAGTCAGTCATTAGTTATTGCATACCTTTTTCTCTCTGTTCTTCCTTGCTTGGACAACTCCAGATATGTTGAAATTGATTTTCCCACCTCTGTTCTTCCTTTTCTTCCTGTGCATCCGCCAGGTTAATTCATCAAATGAACAGTGATTGTTACTCTTCCATACAGAAACCTTCATTCTACCTCCCCCACATCCCTTTTACATTCATGAAGTCACATAAATAACACATGAGTGCATTCTTATAAAAAAAAAATCAAACTAACGAAGCATGTGTAGTAAAAAGTAAAAGGTGTACACAGATACGTTTTGGTGTTCATTCTTTTAGATCATTTCTCTACGTTTACATAAGTTCTTCCCTTTCCCTACCCAGTCAAGTGCAGACTCCTTAGTCGTCTGTTTAAGGCCTCCCACTTTATGCCTCTGGCCTGCCTTTCCAGCTGTAACTCACTGGTTCTGTTGGTATGCCTAGTGTTTTACTAGTTGACTGCTTCTGTTTTCTAAACAATACCTTGTTGTCCCCTACTCTTTGCTTTTACTCACTTTTCTCACCACTTGCTTATTTTATCCTTTCACTTTGTCATTTTCCTTGTTGAAATCCTAATTTTCAAGGCCTATCACCACAGTATAAAATTTTCTGTACCGTCTCACAATAAGAAATGGTCTTTGGGTCTTGAGTTACACTCCTATACATTTATCCCATTTCACTTTGTGTTTTAGTTATTGTTTATGTTTCATTTAACTATTTTCAAGCTTCTTGAAGACAGAGACCTTGTTATAAATTCCTTGCAGTGCATGGAATGGGCCCTAAATACTTACATACTGAATGAGTGAATGATGAATGAATATAGTAAAATGGTTTATGAAGGAGTGATACATATTTCTGTTTTATCTTTTATCAGCACCCACAACACAAGATCAGACCCCAAGTTCTGCTGTTTCAGTTGCCACGCCTACAGTTAGTGTTTCAACTCCTGCTCCTACAGCCACACCTGTGCAAACCGTTCCTCAGCCGCATCCCCAGGCGTTACCTCCTGCCGTTCCTCATTCAGTACCTCAGCCAGCAGCAGCAATACCTGCTTTTCCACCAGTAATGGTACCTCCATTTCGTGTTCCCCTTCCTGGCATGCCAATTCCACTTCCAGGTAAACCAATAGATTATAATAGTTTTTCCAGCTATGTTTTCATATTGTCAGTTAGTTTGTTCTCATGTGTCTGTTGCATTTGAAATTTGCCTTGAATCTCACTTGTTTGGAACATTTTTGAAAAGATTCATGGCTAACTGCAATATTTTTCTCTTCAGTTTTGGTAAATGTCCTTTTCTGTTGTTGTTGTTTACATGTCTTAAAATTAGAGCCACATTTAAAGCTACACTCATTTTGGATAATGGCCCCAATGAATTAAAAATGATCATCTTTTTGTGTAAATATGTTCTAAATGCAATATTTTAAGGGATTGAGTGTATGAAGTTAAGAAATCACAGGTCACAGTAGGTAACACAAGTTAAGTGATTTCTGTGTCATGCATTGGTCTAAGCACTTTACATGGAACAATTCGTTTAGTTTTCACAACCATCTTATGAGGTAGATACACATGTTAAGTTACTTGCTGTGGTCACATAGCTAATAAGTGATGGTGTTGGGGTTTGAATCTGGGCACTCCCGATCCAAAAATCACGCTCGTGATAATTACGTTATACTGATAAGAAAATGTGAGTCACTTAACTTAAAAAAAATTCATCTAAAATAGAAAGCATGTTTCCCTTGTAACAATTGTGAAGTATAACAGGCACCATTTTAACGTTTAAATAATGTATGGTGAGTTCATGTGTTTTATTTTTTTAGGGGAAATCATTTCAACTAGAGAAGGAATTAAAAGATTGTGGAGTAGAATTTTTCGCGTAGGGATTAAACAGTGGTAGTGTTTGGCATCGTAATTTGAGTGTGTTTGCTGTTGTCAAACATATTTACTCCTTAATCCATGGTCCGTTCTCCTAGAATTATAGTTGAAAATGTTGACACCTTAGAGAGGTCAAGCTCACAAGGCTAGTTTGTAGCAAAGATGAATAGAACCTAGGCCTCTTGTCTCCTAATTTCACACTCCTTTCACTGTGGTTGCTGCTTTATTGTACTAGTTTTTGTGTAAGAATAGGGTTGTGATACAGCTATTTCTTAGATTTGCACACATTTTAATTATCACACTGTCTATTTCCTTGTAAATACTTTGAAAAGAACACTTTCATATATCACACCTTAGCAAGAAAGAAACCAAAAATTTAAGAGAATTAGTGGGTTTTTTGGAAAACCTTTTTACATGTTGTCGATGTAGTGTTAGATAATTAAATGACCAGTATGTGATGTTTAAGAAACCAAAATCATTTAAAAGTAAGAAGAAGATAAAAAATGTTGTCTCTAATACTAGGGATTACCCTTTTTCAAAATTAAATTTAAGATTAAGTAGCTGATACTTTCCTTTTGGATATACTCTTTGTAGAAAATTAAGTGATGAATAGATAAAAGCTTGGCATTCGTCATAACCTCTTGCAATCTTGGTCTGCTTTAGGGTCAGGGACAGTGTTAAGACCACATCCTGGATTCTGAGTGATCATAAGGAGCTAAGATTGTTAATTCTGTAGAGAGAAGATTGAGAGGTAGCATAATAACATATGAGGTATTGGAAAGGCTGTTGTCTAAAAGGACTTTGGTTTTGCTTTAGAGGTTCTTAATAGGACCAGTGGGTGAAAGGGTAGCAAAATTGATTTCTGTAGAAAGTGGAATTTTGTCACAGTAAAATCCCTTCAGTTATAGCTGTCTTTGGATGTCTTGGTCTTCTCTGGTCCTCACCCCACTGTTAAATTTTAGAACAGATGGTAACCGTTTGTGTTACCAGATGAGGTAGTACCTATGAAGTTTGGCAGTAAAAGGCATTTAATAAATGGCAGCCACTAATGATATTTTGTAGGTCAGTTGGAAGAGAACCTGAGTTAGATAATCTGTAAAATTTTATGCAAGATACCAGAGATTCTTTGGAGAGGGAACTAATGTTTTATAGAAAGTAATATTTGTTTTATATAGTAAGGCATCTTAGATATTAGAATTCGTTTATTTTCTCATTTCCCCCTTTAATTCAGTCATCTAAGGTACTTTAGTAAAAAAAAGAATGGAAAAGAAGACTTGTTTTTCTCCTCGCCAAATCTTTGGTTTTATGTATAATGCCATCTATCTCTGTTTTTCCTTTTTTATATCAATTCAACAGTAAGGTAAACAGGAGGAATTTGGATGTAATTTATCTTGGAGCCTTATATTCTATTTGAAATAGCAATGTATGGTGCTAATGAGTATGATTAAAGAAGGGATAGTCAAGATGAAGAAAAGGAGTGGAAGAGTTAGGTAAAATATAGGAGTAAGAGGTGGAGTTGGGGATAGTGAATTGGATTAGGATTACAGGATTTCTACTTCTAAGTCTGTAAAATCTTATTTGGAATTTTAAGAAGCTTATGGTCAGTGACATCAGGATTATCCAGAATACTAAATGGAATTTTCTAATTTCCTGGTAGAATATAATTTGAGGGTAGAGTTGTAGGAAAATTGAACAAATGCTCCTTTTTAAAAGAAGGTTAACAATTTAGATGTTTGGTTATTTTGTGAGTCTTCATGATATGTATATAGTCACCCTTAGAAAACCTTAAGTTGGTCTTTTTAACATGAGAAGAAACAAACATGTCCTTTTATTATGGCCTGTAATGTTGATAGTCAAATACAAGAGTTCTGTGTTGGCCCAGCTGATATTTAACAATGGCAGTTTGGTCTAAATATGAATATATTTGACTTTCTTCTGTTTAAATTGTGTAGTTGAAATTACTTATTAGGGGATGGTTTTGGAAAACAGTCTTTGAGAGTAAAGTTCATATAGTCTAAGAATTGAATTTCTAGTGCTGACTTAGTAGGCTCAGTGATCCTGCAGATAGCAGTGTTTATACTAATTTAAACCTAATATATGCTGTAACTTCCTTAATCAAACGAATTTTTCCATTGCTTTCTTTAAACATTATGGAAAATAAAACTATACATAAACTTTACTCAGCATACATTTTTGATCCAGTGTGTTTGTTTTAGTTTCATTGTTAATAGAAAGTTCAGCTTTAATATTTTTATTTAAAATAGTAATTAAGAAATAAAGGCGCTTTTCAAATATTGGCAGTATTTTGTGTGTGTGTGCGCGTGAACATAGGTATGTTATTTACAAATGCAGGGGTTTAATTTAATTTTTGTCTCTGAATTAGGAAAAATTTATTTTTATGTACTTTAATGGTGAAAAGAATTTATTACTTTTAATTTTTATTGGTACCAAAATAGGTTTAGTTTTTTTTACCCAAAACAAATAGAAAATAAAATTTAACTTCCCAACCCTTTACCTTCAGCCTGTTCCTTTAAAAGTTTTAAAAAATTCACTCTTAATTTTGATTTTCCTCAATTAATCAGTCTTAGTTTTCCAGCTTTTCCTTTCATTCACTTTTTATCACCATTGTAATGCATCATGATGAGTCTTCATTCTTCTAAGAACTGTACGTAATTTCCATTCTTTAATAGAAGTGCTACTCCTTTAGCTGGCTTAAACGATTGAGGTTTCTAAAGTAATCAGCCCATGTAGTCATTAATGATACTAAAGGGGCTGTCTTCTTCTTAATTTGTTAGCCTGCCCCCACAGTGTTCCAAGCCTGTGGCATTCCATACAGCAGGCACTACACATGGATATTTTGTCACTAGTTGAATGTTACCCTCCTCTTCATCTTTGCCCTTTTATTTAAAGTATTATTTGCAGTGGTATTTTGGATCTGTCTCATACTTTATTTTCTTCCTTTTCCTCCCACCCCTCTTTGTCCTATCTTATTCTTTTTCTACTTCTGCATGGTTATGCTCCATGCCTCTGCTTTTGCATGTAGTTCCCACTTAGCAGCAGCACAGAGAAAGTGTCTTGTTAGTGTCATGCTGCGACTGCCTTTCACTGGTGTCTTAAGCAGCGTGGGTTTGATGTCCTGTGGGAAAATGTCCCACATGAAAACACGAAAACTTGTTATGCATACATAGTAATGAAGGGGCTTTCCTTTGTTGAATTTAAACTCTTGAGACTCCTTCAAATATTATCAGCTGGTTTGATAAAAAGGTAATTGATGCTATAATTTAGAATTAGTTATCATTGGATTTGGCACCACTTCCCACAAAATGTCAAACAAAAAGAAATTCTACTCCATCCTTGGTCTTTTTCATTGGAAATAACATTCTAAATTGTAGTGGTAAATTATTTCCCTGAATCCCAGTGGTAGCCGACATACAATGGCAGCTTTCCAACGTATGCTTGCTTATCCATTTTACAGGTGTAGCAATGATGCAAATAGTCAGCTGCCCGTATGTAAAGACAGTCGCTACCACCAAGACCGGTAATTTTTAAAACCATCTTAGTTTGTTTTGTCTGTAAGTTGGCATGGTAGTGAATGTTGTTGTTTATCCTTTTATTTATTTATTTTGCCCAAGTGAGTGGATTTTTTTATATTTTTCTTTTTAATGAGCAGTATAAATGCAGTTGTCATATTTGGCCAACACTTAATTTTCCCAATTGCCTGTAGTATTAGCCTCGTTGGTTCACAAAAGTAAATAAGGTCAAATCACTTTATATCTTAATTTTTGTAATAAGTGTAAACAACTTCATTCTCATATTCATAACATTTAATTTTATTTTTTGACGCGTGTTTTTAAGTTAAATATAAAAAAATCATTTCCATGTGTAAAGTGATGTGATTATGCTTGCATGCTAGTGAGTATATGTGTGTGAATATTTGTGTGTATAGTATAAATTTGCATTTTAAAGCTACTGAAGTTAACTACCTGAAACTTAAATTCTAGTATAGGATTTGAGGGTTTTATTTTTTTTTTCAATTTTGATTCACGTTTTTGATTATTTATAATACCAGCTTGTTTAGCTGTCTGGTGAAAAATATAGAGCTTGGCTTAGTTTTAAAAAAGAAAAAAAAATTGCTCTCTTTCCAGAAAAGTATAAACTGTCAAAGAGTTTACAGGGATATCTCACTTAATCGCTTAGTATATTAAAGTTGATAATAATTTCAGTCATTTATTTTTTCAGTCATTTACTTTAAAATAGAATTTTATTCATATCCTTTTTAGGTACCTTAGAACAAGAAAACAATTTTGCCTCAAGAAGTATGCTTAGTAAACGTGCTTGTTGCCTTGATTTCATTAGAATTTGAGGAAATTCTTCTTTAAAAATTTTTTTAAAAATAAATTTTATTTATTTATTTTTGGCTGCGCTGGGTCTTTGTTGCTGTGCACAGGCTTTCTCTGGTTGCACGAGCTGGGGCCCCTCTTTCGCTGCGGTGCATGGGCTTCTCACCATGGCGGGTCCTCCCCTTGCGGAGCATGGGCTCCAGGCACATGGGCCTCAGCAGTTGAGGCACGCGGGCTCAGTAGTTGCAGCGCATGGGCCCAGCTGCTCCGCGGCATGTGGGGTCTTCCCAGACCAGGGATCGAACCCATGTCCCCTGCATTGGCAGGCAGATTCCTAACCACTGCACCACCAGGGAAGCCCAGGAAATTCTTTATAAAAATATATTTCTATTAATAAGTAGAGAATGTACCATTATTTTTATAATTTACTATGTTATATTTTATTAAGATTTCACTTATAGGTGTGACCCAAATTTCTGACTGTTCTTAAGGTACTTCTTGGGTTCAGTTTCTGAATCTAATTGAATTTAGGCATTAGAAGTAAACCAGGGATATAGATTTAAGTAATTAAATCATAATTTATATGATTTTTTTTGTTTCAACTGGCTCATTCATTATTAATGTTTAGTAGAAAGATTTAGCTCATATTTTAAAGTTTTATTTTGTATCACAATTTGATACTTGGATCTAATTTTTTTATTCTTCTTCTTCTAGGTGTATTGCCAGGAATGGCCCCTCCTATTGTACCCATGATACACCCCCAGGTTGCTATTGCAGCTTCACCTGCTACCTTAGCTGGAGCAACAACAGTTTCTGAGTGGACTGAATATAAAACAGCAGATGGGAAGACATATTATTATAATAATAGAACATTAGAATCAACCTGGGAAAAACCCCAAGAGCTAAAGGAAAAAGGTATAGTTTTAATGACTTGGTGGGACATAGTATAAATAGAAATGCTATTTGAATTTCTGAGTTAATTCCTTTTTTAAAACGTTTGAGGGATTTTCTAGTTACATAGTGTTGGATTATTTATTTTCTCTGAATTGATAAATATGTATTTATTTAAAAAGCCAGTTCTTCTACTTACATGTTTGTCCATCACTTTACCATCTGGAGAAGTTAAATTATATGTACACACTAATACATATTTTTTACTGTTGTCAGAAATTGCATAATTATTCTACTGAATAATTATCATTATCCTTGTTGAGATTGATAGTAATGATCAGGAAGGAATGTGTTTATTGCATATGTTCTGAAGAAAAACTTTAGGCTGTTGGAATCTTGGAGGAAGAAGACTCTTAATTTTCTATTTCACAAGTCCCTGTTTCTGTTTTTTAGTATGTTATCCCTTTCAGCAAAATGAATGATTGCTACAAATGATATATGAATGACCTGAAAGACTTTATGTCCCTCTGAAATCAGTAGTTCTTTTCTACTGACAGTTTCCTGATCGGTATAGCAAGGTATTTGAAGTTGACCATTACATTAGATCAATGATATTACAAGGGAGAACATTTTACTTTTGTGGTTAATAACTAGAAAGGGAATATCTTAACTGCCTAGTCTCTGAAAGTTCATCAGAAGTTACATCAGAACCACTGTGTGATGTTATCTCAATTTTTAATAGAAAAATTAGAGGAGAAGATCAAAGAGCCAATTAAAGAACCTTCTGAAGAACCTCTGCCAATGGAGA